>NC_142706.1:60743981-61993981 GCF_055471065.1 Atractosteus spatula | reverse complement strand
ACAAACTCCATGCAGATAGCAGCCCAAACGCTGAAAATAAAGAGAGCAACACTAATGCTCTGCTTTATCTGATGTTTTCTATTTTCTATTTCCTCCATCCCATGAACATAGATTGACATTTGCTGTATCATCCCTACTTAACAGACACTGGAACTTGGAATGCAGGCAGAGATTTATCTGTACCTTCACGAAACTTGCCAGGTCATAGCCTGATATAGCTGGAAAAGCCCATGGCATGGAAAAGGAGTATAGCAGGGAGCACAACCCTGTCGGGTCAAGTGTGATCATGCCTGTCTCTCCCTCTGTCTCTCTCCAGGGTTCCCAGGCTTCATTCTCTCCTCTTGGTCCCCAGTGCTTCGGGCTTCCTGATGTGTACAGTTTCCTATGGCCTGTATCCACGAGACCCGAGCCCCCTCCCCCTCTCTCTCGGGCTTCAGCACGCCCATATCGGAGCCCCCATTCCGCCGGCTGGACCCCGACACACCAGCCTGCACCCCCGAGATGGACCTGACCCCCACGCAGTGTGTGCTGCGCAACGTGCTGTCTGTGGACACGGGCGCGGGAGGGGGCGGCGGCCCCAGTGGCTGCAGGCAGAGCCCCACGCCCAGCGACGAGCCCCCCGAGCACTTCGCCAACTGCATGCTCAAGCTGCATGAGAACGAGGCAGGGGGCGGGGCAGAGGCGGGGCAGAGTGCAGAGGGCGGGGCTGTCAGGAGCCAATCAGACGACGTGAGACTTCAGTGCCAGTCAGGGGGCGGGTTCCTGGAGGGCCTGTTTGGCTGTCTGAAGCCAGTGTGGACCATGATTGGCAAGGCGTACTCCACTGAGCACAAGCAGACCCACGAAGGTAAGGGCATTCCTCTGTGTGTTTATATCAAAATTGAGTTAATGTGCTTTACTAGTTGTCTTCTAGTAAAGTTTAGAGCTTTATTTCCTTTCCGTGCAGTGAACTGGAGTTTCACAGTTAAATCAATAAGCTGGGATTCTAAACACTAATGACTTGTTTATGATGTATTTGGAAGACTTGCCTTCATGTTTGGAGTTTCACAGAAAAAAACTAAACTTCCAACTAAACCTGAAACATCCAATATGCTGGGTTGCTGCCGTAGTAAGAGGGACCACTACACTGATGCAACCTGGTTCATATCAAAAACTGTCGATAGGAGAGGTTGTCATCACAAAGCACTATAAGGAGCAAATTTGACAAAGACTGGCAATGCATAGGTACAGTTTTTCCTAAAGGTAAAGTATAGTTTTTAGTCAAAACCATTGCTCAGAATATAGCCCATGCATATATATTCCTTTTGAACAGCTATTGTTCTAAATCAGAAGGAAGTCCCTTTCTTCAGTGTTTGCACATTTACAGTGATGTGTCTTGAGTACAAAAAAAAACACAACTGCGCTACTCTTCCAATGTATGGGCCCTGATAAACCAATAGGGAGATAAAATAGCACAGCAGACTGTGGTAAGCAGCAATGATCTCCAGATAGATATATATATATCAGGGAATCTTGCACAGTAATTCCACTGCTGACTTTCACCACAGGGACTTCAGTGTCACTTCATTAAGACTGCCAACTACAATTAAGAGGCTTGGAAGAGAGAGGCTTTAACATCTGCCTTACAGGATCAAGGGTAGCAATATGGGACTCTCCCACTTTAAAGATTCCTGATAGGTGCGTCCCTGGACGGTGGGCTGCAAGGTTTAATGTAACTTTCCTACGAGCCAAAAGACAGATGGGCAGGCCTTTGTGCATTCCCGAGGGAAAAAGCCAACTTCACTCTGAGCTTTTTGGAGCATTGGAAAAGTGCAAACCCCAGCAGAAGTCGTGTTTCGGAGTTTGCTGCTTTCGGTCTTTGGCCATGGCCTGGGACGTGGGGATTTCTGGACACGAGAGACAGCCCCATCAAGCCCCATCAGCTGCCTCAATCGATCTCAGTTATAGCACCCTTCCCTGCAGATCCCCACAGAGCACGTCACAGAGACAGGGTTGTGATGTGGCATGGTGTTAGGGCATTTGGAAAGTACTTACAGATTTAGTTTCTGGTTGTCCAGAGCCACTGATAGCACACATGTACCACCAGAGAGATCCTGTAGACACGTTTGCTATCAGCTGAGGTCTGTAGTGTTCTCCAGGTCAGACTACAAAGGGTTGATGGTTTCATCATTGTTTTTTTAAATCACAGGACAATGGAAATCACTGAGCCAACTCATGCTGTTTGGAAAGCAAAGCAAACTGGTTATTATATTCAGTGCCTGTGACTAGGACCGTGGTGCCCTTTTCCAGTCCCTGAGGTCTACAGTTGTTAAAGAATCGGGGAAAAGCAATAGCCACTGGAACTGAAAAGTCAAAACCTCCCGTGAGAGCAGGCCAATCCGGAATCCCTCCCAGCATGCTCTCTTGTCCTGTTCGGTCAGGACTTTGATGATTGACTCCATCCTCTGAGATGGAATCAATCTATTAACCGATTTTCTGTCCATGTCTCTAACGATTCCATTGCTGAAAATGAAAGACACTGGACTGTAAATCTCCTGGGCCAACACTGACCTGGAACGCAGGGGCCACTGGTGCTATGCTACAGCTTTACAGCCTGGCGTGAGTGAAATCTAATACTCTGGGTTATCTAACACAGCTACTTATAACACCTTTATAACATGGAGTAAGAGCCTACCGCTTGATTCTAAACAAACTTTAGAACTTTCTGCAAAGTCATTTTTGTCTCTCTAACATGCTTAATTAATTTCTCACCCGAGCAATTAAATATTATCAGTCAATCTCATAATAATTTTAAACAGTACCTTTCATGACCCATTATCTGAAGATGCTTTAAGAACAAAAGACCAGTTACAAATGAGAGGTACTGTAGCCATGTGGCCCATCTTTATCATTTAGCAAATGGATCCCAGGATCAGATCCAGCTGTGTCTTGAAAGAAGCCAGTAATTGGCTTCAACAACATGGTTGCTCCACACTCCCACCACATTTTGGGTAAAGTGGGTAAATTTTATATACACTTCCACATAGTTTCCACCTGTCCTCTATTTTGTGTTTCACTATTCATTACAACGCAATGAGATAGGTACAAATAACAGGTATACAACACTTAGTCCTCTTAAAATTAAAAGCAGATGTATGGAAGTGAGTTGTGAGATAAGTTGAAAATGCTGACCGAGATCTAATGGTGGCTTTTCTTGTATAATCTAAAACTTGCTGTTGATGTTCAATAACCACTTCATACCCTCTCTCATCAAAGAGGTTGATAGTTACATCGTAATGAAAACGTCTGACAACCTGGTAGTCGATTATTACAGCCAGATTCTTCTTGTTCACTTAGGCTTAACAGCACCTAAAACCGATGAAGGTTATTTTTGATCAATTGAGTCATTCGCTGTGTCTACCTTATGCCAACGGTGGCTTTTGACCACTGTACACCTGTACAAAACAGGGTGGAAATATACAAGTTTACAGTTTTTAAAGTTTACAGTTGCAGGTTCTGGAAACAGAGCAGGCGTTGCTATGAGAGGCACACAAGAGAACGTGTGGCTGTGTTGACATTTCAGCTTGGGAGAGACTTGTTGGTGAATGCACTCCACAAAACAGCCCTGCTACTGCAGTGACCCCTGTTCCTGAGACAGAACCCCCCCAATGTCCAGGTTGCCCTGAGAGCAGGCAAAAAACAAAACAGGTTCAGACTGGAACTCTACCCTGGAGTGTTGAACGGTGGGCAAGGAACTGGTGGCCGGTTTGTTCCTCTGTCCGTGCACAGTGTGTTTGTGTTCCCTGCTGCCAAGCTGATCTCCCGCCAGCCCCCTTTCTTCAGCTGTATCTTTCCACAGTGCAATTTCTTTTTTTCCACATGAAAAAACCCTCCTGCTATCGTCTGCCGGCTGCAGCCCCCTACAATAGCGCACAGGCCCCCAGAGACCCCCACAGCCTAATCTGGTTCATGTATAATTCATCCCCACACGCTGACCCAGAACCTTTCATCTCTATTAACACAGGCCTGACACACAGGCGCACGACGCTCGTATAAACACACTCATCCCACACGTGCAGAACACAATAGCCCCGCCCTTGGGCCCAGGACAGCCGCCTGCCATCTGGCTGTAGGACACACACACAAACCGGTGTCCACCACCCTAACACCTGTCCCTTCTCCCTCTCTTTCCTCTCGATGTCTGAGCCATCGGCTCCCATCTTCTGACTCCCCTGCCTTCATCTCCCGGTGCTCAGTCTCCCTCAGGGTGCTTGCAGATTGCGCTGTAAGACCACAAAACGCAAAGATGACACAGTGCTCGTTACCAAAGTGATACCAGGCGGCCCGTTGAAAGGCCACAGCCTTCCATCATCGCAGCAGAGTCTGGCCTGTGTGTGACTGGACCTGAATGACCCAGCCTGCACCCCCCCTTGAGGGCAGGAGGGTACCTTGTCCCAGATACTGTTCTTCCAAACTTCTTGCCCTTGTTTGTTAGACCCCAAAAAAAGTACTAATGCAGCTGCTTCAGTCTGAAAAGGAGTCTGGGTCTGTATGGTTTCAAGTCCTGGCCACACCAAATCTGGGACTGGCTCATGAGGGACAAGCTCATTGGGCATAACTCAAAGGGGAGACCAGCCCCGATTTGGGACTGAAGTGACTTTGTCCGATTTTGGATTTCTGCACTTTACTGCTGCTCTACATCACCCTCATGATTCATCCACCAGGTGCAAGTACCTGAGCCCCCAAAAGAAGAATTAATCTAAATATTGAGCTGAGCTGCCTGACTGCCTAGTCAGCTTCAGTTGCCCTGAGCAGGGCCAGAGAAGTTAAGTACATAATGCAGACTTGCCTCTCGTGTGGAGTGAAAGATGCTCTAACATTAGAGTTCCTCTCTATACACCCTGACCTATTGACAGGGCAAGTTCATGACCCCTGTTAATTCATCCATTGGATTGTTTCAGGCTGTTTGGTTGGATTTAATAAACCTGGAGGAGCAGAATCTGTAACACTTTGGCCAGGGAGCTCTTGTGTTTCTGAGGTGAGATGATCTCACTACTAGACAGCGAGAATCTGAGAAGCGCCTCTGTCCTTCAGTTCTCCTTCTGCGCAAGGTCTGCCCTCGGAATAAAGGAGAGATTTGTGGATCCAACATTACCGACGGTGACTAATTAGTTCACTGAAAGGTTTTTTTTTTTGTTGTTGAAACAGCCTGCTTTTATTGGAAGCTTTTATTTTCTGCATTGCAGTTAATCTGTGCCAGTCATGAGTGTAACTGCTGGAGGGCCTGATCAAGGGTTTAATTGGCTCCATTAAACAATTAGAAGTGTTTTGGAACAAAGAACCATAATAATCTCAACATGGGCAGTTTCTGGTAGGATGTAACGATTCATTTTTGAAACATTCACCCTATACACAGAAAGGTTGTGGATAGGTGCATGAGGGCTAATTGTAACTTTTGTGATTTGTTAGTTCTGTATTTTTTGTGACTTTTCCGTGACATGTGGGCTTTCTCTGCCTTCTGGTGCATCTAAGTGCTTATCTGCCAGAGTCATGCCTGGGTCCCCCCCGGCGATCTGCTTCCTCTGCGCTTTCCAATTGCCCCACATTAGCTCTCCGAAATCCAGACTGGAAAAGCAGACCCCCCCCCCCCCCCCCCTTAACCTACCCCTCCTCTTCCCATGGCTCAGTGCCTTATCACAAAGCTCCTGCACAATAGCACTAAGCAGGATTTACTGCCTAAAGCGCATTACCCACAGCAGATTACATCCCTCAGCCTGACTGAGCGCCTGTCTGCAGCCTCAGACAGCAAGACTGAAGAATCCTCACATCCCCATACCGGCACTACAGCCCTGCCGCATGGCCCTCTGTGCAAGCTGTACTGCGGCGGGCAGTATGGTCGCCATCGACCCACTTCTCTTAGCAGGTATTGCACCTAAAGAGACACTCTTTTTGTTAAAGGCCCGACAACACCCATTGGTGCCCTCATTCGTGTTTTAGCATTGAGAGCCTTTGAAAGCCTTCTGCGCTTAAGATTTCCTCAACTGCCGCATCAGACCACCAGTAATAGACTCCTCGAATTTGGCACTGCAGTATAACAGCCCTCTTCCCAATCACCAGCCAGCCAAGCTGTACTTTACTCAATTTCCACTGATTTAAAAAAGAAGTCTGTGGTGATGACGGATGATGGCATTTATGACATAAGGACGATTGCTTTAGGCATTTTTCCAGGTGAGGGAATAAAACTCCCGTTGCACGGCATTTTGAGCCAGTGCAGGTTTTGCTTACTGCAGGCTCTTGCACACAAGTGCACGGCCAGGCTGCTGGTGAAACCGCCACACAGCGAGAGTGCTGCGTTCGGCCCTGGCTTGACCATTCCCTACATGAGGGCACTGGTGTGGTCCCTCCTGTCTAACTCCCCTCTTCTCCTGTGCCCACACAGACCTGTGGGAGGTGCCCTTCGAGGAGATCTCAGACCTGCAGTGGGTGGGCAGCGGTGCCCAGGGGGCGGTCTTCCTGGGCAAGTTCCACGGGGAGGAGGTGGCCGTCAAGAAGGTGCGGGACATCAAGGAGACCGACATCAAACACCTGCGCAAGCTCAAGCACCCCAACATCATCACCTTCAAGTAAGCAGCCCTGCTCACTGCAGCCTTCGCTTGTGCACAGTGGTTTTCATACTGCGGGCAAATCACTCCTGAGAATCTTCTCAGTTCAAGACTTAAACTGTTTAGCTTATTTAGCCTGTCATTAGTAGGATGAGTAGGATGTAGGCAGCACGGTGGCTCAGTGGTTGGCATTGCTGCATTGCAGCGCTGGGTCCCTGGGTTCAATTCCTGGGGTGCTGTCTGTGTGGAGTTTGCATGTTCTCACCATGTTTCCTCCCACCGTCCAAAGACTTTCTTGTAGGTTGAGTGGCACCTGGGAGAATTGGCCCTGGTGTGAGTGTGTGTGTCTGCCATGTGATGCACTGGTGTCCCGTCCAGGGTGTGTCTCCCCTTGCTGGGATAAGTTCCGGCTCCCCCGCTATCCTGTGTTGTCTAAAACGATTCGAGAGGGGATGGATGGACAGGTTCTCCCTTTAAGCCCAGGAATATTCCTATTGGGATGGATTCCAGGGCAAGCAATGTAAAAATATATTTGTGACATGGAGGCTAAAACTGTACTTTTGTGTGAAAGGTTACAAATGAGAGGAGGGTGTCTGGCCCATCCAGTTCATTGGATTTCTAGTAGCTGATGACTAGCAGCCTTAACTTGAAAGAAGACAGAGCGCTGCTGGGGTGGTGGTGGTAATAATAATAATAATCATCATCATTGTCATCTACAGAGATCGAATGCATATTTGCTTCACCAGTCATTTGCAATACAGGCTACACGTACGCTCTTAATAATAATAATAATTCCTTACACTTATTGGGGTGGAGTGGTCGCACTGTGGCTAAGGATCTGCGCCTGTGGCTGGAAGGTTGCCGGTTTGTATCCTGCGGCCGGCAGAGGAATCCTACTCCGTTGGGCCCCTGAGCAAGGCCCTTAACTCCAACTGCTCTGGGGGTGCTGTATAAATGGCTGATCCCATGCTCTGACCCCAAGCTTCTCTCTCCCTGTCTCTGTGTCTCTGTGCCTGTGTGTCTCATGGACAGCAAGCTGGGGTATGCGAAAAGACAAATTCCTAATGCAAGAAATTGTATATGGCCAATAAAATGATCTTAATCTTATATCATTTTTCTGGACACTCCACTCAAAGCACTTTACAGGTAATGGGGACTCCCCTCCACCACCACCAGTGTGCAGCCCCACCTGGATGATGCGACGGCAGCCATAGTGCGCCAGAACGCTCACCACACACCAGCTCTCAGTGGGGAGGAGAACAGAGTGATGAAGCCAGTTTGTACATGGGGATTATTAGGAGGCCATGATTGGTAAAGGTCAAAAGGAAATTGGGCCAGGACGCCGGGGTAACACCCCTACTCTTTTCGAGAAATGCCCTGGATTTTTAATGACCACAGAGAGTCAGGACCTCGGTTTTACATCTCATCTGAGAGACGGAGCCCTTTTTTATGGGAGTTTGTTGGCTGGGGTCTTCTCAACCTTCAGTGAAAGTCCTGTGTCACAAACCGGCCGTCTTACAGGAGTCAGTGTTGCAGTGGTGCTGGGGAGAGAAGACTCGTCTGCTCCAGTTGGCGCTAAATGGCGTTATTGAGCAGACGTTCGGGTTGAGGCCACATTCACTCCCACTACTCTGCCCATAAAAGTTCCCTGGTTGAGCAAGGCACCTCATGCGCCTCTCTGGCACCCCTCCCTCCACCCCAACGTCTTCCACAGGCCCTTTAAGGGCCACATTTGCATCCTCCCTCTTCTGCGTCCTTTTTCTTTTCTCGCACCCGTTGTAGTATTTTCTAAATTTGGCCCTGTCTCTGCTTGTGCTCGCCATTTTCCCACCGGCTCCCTTTTTTCCCCAAGCTAGTTGAGTTGTGCCACAATAACTTGTAGCTGGCAGCTGAGGGCCTATGATGTAGGGTAGTTAGTGTGGGACAGGCCTCCAGTTCTGAATAAAGCACCTGCTCTCCCACTAACTAGATTTCATCTCGAGTTAAAATAAGAGTTTTGTGTGGAGCTTTATTAAAATATTTAAACATGTATTTTTATGCGTGTGTGAAGTGGGATTGGGGGAGGGGGGGGTAGGCCGGCACGGGGCCCCCCAAAGCACGGGGCCCTGGGCAGCCGCCCCCTTCGCCCCCCACTTTGAGACGGCCCTGGTCAGACGGCTGGTGGCAAAAATCTGACTTGGGGTCCTCCTTCCCCCCTTGGAGATACCCAAGTCACGGCTGAGGCGCCTTCTCAAACCGACAGCTCGGAAACTGGGAGAGGACAGACTAAAACAAATAACTGTCCGTTCTAAATTGCTAGCATTTGTCGTTGTTTTTTTTTTTTAATAGAGAGCCCTGACAATAAGCTTTTCCCCAAGACAGCGAAAGGTTTTTCGGACGATCCCCCCGCCCGCTCCATCTCGCCAGCTGACAAGCGGGAGCAAAGCTGCTGAGTCGTCAGCTCGACTGCGGTAAAATTCAGAGTCGTGCTGAATTACAGGCTGTCTGGGATTAAAATGGAAGGGGAATCAATTTCTCTCATCTACTCCTAACTCCGTTAAGTAACTCTCTCTCTCTGCACCAGCCAGTGCTCTGACCTCACAGCAGTGCTGGAAACTTCAGAGCTACGGGGCACTGTTTCTGATTCCTGTGCTCTGCACATTGCCAAGATCAGTCTAAGTGCACTCCAGACTGTTGCCATGGTTACCTTCCCTGGTGAGAAGCGGGCATCACGAGGCAGAGAGCCGTGGGTTCAGGTTTCAGTGCTAATCCCCAGACACACGGTCTGACGCCGAGAGCTGGGCACAGAACGGTTAAGATGTGGGCATGGACTCCGACAGTTACGCGACAGGCTGCTGAATGCCATCAAACCAGCATTTTATTTTTTAAAAGAAGACACCGAAAGCAAACATCCTTTGCACCACGGCCCAGCAATCTTGGGTGATCCTGGAATCTGAGACGGCAGCTGTGCAGAAGGTGTGTTGCCCACCAAAGCACTGACCAAATCAGAGCTGTCTAAAAGGAGGTCAGGTTTCTCTGAGTGGTCATACATTGCTCTAGCTCATGTAAATCTCTGTGATGGGTGTAGGCCACACCATTAGGACTCATTACCTGCCTCTTTGTGTCCAAGTAAAGTAACTCTGTGAGACTCAGAGCCTCCGAGGATGAGATGATAAAGCACTGATACCTGTGACAGGCTGAGCAGCCTTAAAAGTTGCACGCTTCTGCAGTATTCAGAAAAACAAAAGATACCAAAATTTTGTCTTAATGCAATACACACATCTTTAGTATAACTAATTAAGCACAGATCAACCTTCTTGATTAAACATGCATAGAATGGCTGGAGCAATGGATACATCCTGGAGGAATTGGATTCTTCAGCCACATAGGAGCCCACTGCTAACACCAGTGGAGGTGAATTGCATGCTGCCCCATCATCAAAATTAGCAGTAGCAGGACCGGACATCCAACAACATTAATGCAACTAAGATGAATCTGATTATGATATTGATAAGTGTGAACCGTAGTTTTCTGTAGCTGTAAGTCAATATTGTTTTGTCACTGCGGTCACATACGTCAGGCTGGTCCAGCTCAAGATACTGGAGAGGCCGGTGTGTCTGCAAGCAGGCAGCACCTGAAGAACTGGGAGATAATTGGTAAATTGGTCCAATGAAGCTAATTAGCAAGCCAATTTAGGTGATGAAGAGCTGAGTTGGAAAGATAATCTGAAGGTGCATCAGACCATCAGGACTGGAGCTGGCCCACCCTCTCAGAGGTTGATATGCTTAGCTGGTAAGCAGGCGTAGTAGCATGGGAATCTGTGTTGGTAAGCAGACAGTGAAATGCTAGTCACTAGTACACCGGGAAAGGCTGGATGTGGTCAAAAACAGCATTCTGCTGCCGCCACAGTGTGTTGAACCCCACCTCTCTCTCCCCCAGGGGTGTGTGCACCCAGGCGCCCTGCTACTGCATCATCATGGAGTACTGCGCCCAGGGCCAGCTGTACGAGGTGCTGCGTGCCGGAAGAAAGATCACCCCCTCCCTGCTGGTGGACTGGTCCATGGGCATCGCGGGGGGCATGAACTACCTGCACCTGCACAAGATCATTCACCGGGACCTCAAGTCGCCCAAGTGAGTGTGGCAGCCTATCCTGCACTGCACGAGGCGGCTCGACAGCTGAGGGCAAGAGCCGTGAATTTAATTCATGCCTGCAGTCTGGGGATGGCAGACTTCCCATTGCATACCCTTCTCACTGCTTTCAGATTGTAAGAGCTGCAGGCTCTTGCACCAGTTGTGCCACTAAAGCTAACTTAGACATTTTTTGGTTCATAAATGTGTCCATGCAGTTACCCCAGAATAAGGTGGGAAACATTAAAAACCCAGTACCAGACATGTGTTTAAGAGCTTCCAACTGGTAAAACTTGCCGGTTCAAATCCTGTAGCCGGCAGAGGAATCCTACTCCGTTGGGCCCTTGAGCAAGGCCCTTAACCCCAGCTGCTCCTAGGGTGCTGTACAATAGCTGACCCTGCGCTCTGACCCCAAGCTTCTCTCCCTGTCTGTGTGTCTCATGGAGAGCAAGCTGGGGTCTGCGAAAAGACAGATTCCTAATGCAAGAAATTGTACAGGGCTAATAAAGTGATGTTATGATGTTATGTTGTGTTGTTATGCAATGGCAATCTTACAACGGTCATTACAGCTGTCACATGGCCTCCCACATTGTGGGTTGTACATCAAAGACACAAGGCCACTGCTTGAATGCTATGGAGAAATCACCTGGAGGATGGCTCTCGGCTCATTCTTTCTCTCTCTCAGCATGCTGATCACCTATGACGATCTGGTGAAGATCTCCGACTTTGGCACCTCCAAGGAGCTCAGTGACAAGAGCACCAAGATGTCCTTCGCTGGCACCGTGGCCTGGATGGCGCCAGAGGTGATCCGCAATGAGCCCGTCTCAGAGAAGGTGGACATCTGGTAAGGGTTTGAAAAGGGAGGGAGGGATAAACCAGCAACATCTCTTTTTACCTGTGCGTATATACACCTTGAGCTGCAAATATAAATTCCCACTTTAATATTAATAATCATCGGCAGCCGAAGTGCGCCACTCCGCTCACCATACATCAGCTGTCAGTGAAGAGGAGAGCAGAGGGATGAAGCCAGTTCATAGAGGGGGGTTATCAGGAGGCCATGAAGCCAAGATTTTTAAAGGCCAGGGGGACGTTTGGCCAGGACACCGGGGTTAATACCCCTATTCTTTTTGAGAAAACCGTTGGGATTTTTAATGACCACAGGAAGTTAGGACCTCAGTTTTACGTTTCATCCAAAAGTACGTTTTTTACAATATGGTGTCCCCATTACTATACCAGGGCATTAGGACCCACATAGACTGCAGGGTGAGCGTCTCCTATTGGTCCTTCTAACACCTCTTCCAGCAGCAACCTTAGCTTTCCCAGGAGGTCTCCCATCCAGGTACTGACACCTGCTGAGCTTCAGTGGGCTGCCAGTTGTGAGTTCTAGGGTGATATAGCTGCTTACTGCAAACTTTCTGGCCATCGCATTGACTTTGCTATTTACATGTATGGGAAACCAGACAATCTCTATGACATCTTATTAAAAGTTGTTTCAAGCCTGTTTTGTATTGCGGTGTACAGGTCCAAAAGTGTCCGTTGCTAGACCAGAGAAGGTGATGGCAAGTCCTTTTCATTGCTGATCATCCTGATTAGACGCAAAGCGTTAAACATCTCCTCAGAAGGAGGGAGATTTAGCTGGAGGAGTAGACAGCTGGTGCGTCACTACCAGGACATCTCTCTTGAAAATAATTCAATAATTGATTTTGCCAGATGCACAATGCTAAAATAACCCAAAAGGCCCTCTGTCTGGCTGGGTGCCCACTCTCCATTTGCAGAGAAGACAGAACTCAAATTCTGGAGTCTGTGGGAAAGGTTTCTGAAAGAACTCCAAAAAAATGACATCCCTACGTCCTCGGGAGACTTTCAAAGCAATAGTATGCATTTGCCTCTCTGTTTCCCACACTGCAGTGAATGTCCACAGTGTGCTTATCTGCACCTTCGAAAAACCATCATTAAAATGTTGCTTAGAGATATTGAAAAAAGTTCTTGTTCGCAGCTGTCCAGCAATAGAAACAAGAAATAACCAGTGTGCTGAGGAGCAAGTCCTACAGATTGTCTCCATCCTTGCTCTGTCTCCAATTATATAGCAGGATTTGGGGGACGATATAATTGTACGTGTTTACATGATTCTCTACTCATTTTGACTTGTCGCTTTTGCCATGCCGAGCATTTCTTCCACCAAAAAAAACCCCACTTGCTCCAATTAGGATTTTAATCGCGATTTGCAAAGGACCTGCAAACATTTGTGGACTGTGGCATGCTATTTCTGTCCTGGCACGGATTTCGTACTGTTTGTCTTAGTCCTGCAGTGTCCGGAATGACACACTGATGACCGTGAATTCGAACAGGCTGCTATCCGTGGTGGCAGAGGGGAAAGAAAGCACAAACCGAGACAAACGCGACGCGAGACAGCTGCGCTCCAAGCTAAGACCCCTGCGAGTGCTCCGCGCCCGCTAGTGAAGAACTGACAAACGCTTTTTGTGCAGAAGACAGCTGGCTCTCTGGGGTCGTAGCTGCCCTAGTGAGCTCCCCACGTGCCCACGGCCTCAGCACACTGAGGGGGCAGTCAGACAGCGGGGGGGGGGGCGGGAGGGAGATCCCCCCCCCCTCCTGTTCCCAGTGAGTGAGTTGTCATGCCAGCAGCTGACTCAGCAATGCCAGCTCTGGCATCGCAGTGGTGCCACCCACCCCCCACCCCCCCGCCACAGAGACGCTCGGGGAGGAAGGACGCTGTGAATGAAAGCCTAATAAAAACAGCGGCACTCTAATTACCCAGCCGGCACTCTCTTCGCCTAATGCGGCCTGTCACAGCAAGGCGGGCCCACGCCGCCACACAGAGAGCCTTATTAAAGAGCCTTCTCTCTGCTGGCACTGCGCCACACCTCCACATGGGGTAATTAGTAGGAGGTGGCAGAGGGCAGTTTTTGGGAAGGACAGGCTGGTTTTAATGGGGGTGCTGGTGAGGGGTACAGATGCTTGCGACAAACACCACAGCTTGGCCGGACCCCTCCCCCCAAAACACGTGGTAAGACCCCAGAATGGCCTCGCCTGGTCCGCGCACAATTCTGAGGCCCATCCTGCTCACTGAGCCCAGCCTGCGTAGACCAAAACTGTCCTCAGTCTGATACCTGGCCCGAAGTCTGTCTACAAAAGTGAGCTAAATGTCATCTTCGTGGTGGCAGGAAATTGAAAAAGCAACATTCAAACCCCGGTAAATGCTTAGGAACAGGGGAAGAAATGAAATCATGCAAAGGAGGGAAATTAGGGGTCATTAAAAAGAACTTGAACAAGCAGAGTGTGTTCTGATAGGAAGGGAACTATTTTCCAGGTGTTGTATTGGAACGAAACTTCTTGTAGTACCCTATGCTGGCATGTGGTTATATATACGCACTATATATATGTAGATGAAGGCAGGGCAACAGTCTATATACGTGTTGTGTAATGCTGTGCAGCTCATTGACAACATCTTGGATTGAAATGTCAGTTTCAGGTGCACATGCGGTAATTTCCATTTCTTTGGCAAGAAGCTTTCAAAACCTCTCCCATGCCAGATTAAAAATTGAAAGGACGCTAGCTGTGTTAACTCAGGCTAGAACGAGGCTGTTTAAACATTAACAAAACCCATGAAGACTCCGGGCAAATCCCTCTGCTATATATTAGCTGAAACGGTATCTCTTAAATGTGTTTTATGGAAGGGCAGCACAGAAGGAAGGATCGTTTATTTCCTGAAGCTGCAATGTGAACTGAGCAAAGAAAGACATGAGAAAATTCCCCTTCATCTTACAGCTTTATGCATAACTTCCAAAAACATTGACAGGTGAATAAAAATGAGTCCATAATGTTAGATGATAAGTCTTAAATTTTGTTATTGCGCTTGTAGCTACACTGTTTCTCAGTCTTCCGCACACAAGTCCTGCTTATTCTCTGCCACTGTGCTGTGGTCACCATGGTGATTCCGACAGCTGCAGTGTGGTGTTGACTGAGGCCTTGTTGTCACCCTTGAGGCCTGGGGCTCTCCTGGGTCTCACAACCAGCACCTGACTGGGGCTCGATCCACGCCTGGCTGCACTAAAGAACCGGCGTCGGGAAGTCTAGGCCAGGGCCCCTGGGACACAGACTCCGCTTCACAGACTCCTAGTTACAAATCCACCCCAACAGGCAGAAATGCCTCAGCTGGTAATGTCTTCCTTTAAACCTTTCACAAAAAACAAAACGCTGTTGAAGATCAGCTGTCAACAACTCGGTCTGCAGCCACGTTGAGGATGGAAGTCCGGCAAGTTCTGTAGGCCTTTTTTTGAGGCATCAACTACTGTAACTGGTAAAATTGGTCCAATGTCCAAAGTGAGCTGTGAGCTGAGTGACCTAATGAAGAGCCGAGGCAGAATGACAGGAGGCCCTACAGCCCTGGAAGATTGAATCTGTTGATCTCCTCTGTCGGGGTGAGGTGGCAGAGCACAGAGACTTGAGAGGGAGGCGGTGTCACCCAGAGGCGGGGGCTGGTGGATGCTGGCCAGAGCTGACACAGAGCGTGTCCCCTCTACCCCTGTCCCGCAGGTCGTTCGGCGTGGTGCTGTGGGAGATGCTGACGGGGGAGATCCCGTACAAGGACGTGGACTCCTCGGCCATCATCTGGGGAGTGGGCAACAACAGCCTGCAGCTGCCCGTGCCCGAGAGCTGCCCCGACGGCTTCAAGATCCTGCTGCGCCAGTGCTGGTGAGGGGCAGGGAGGCTGGTGGGCTGGGGGCGGAGGCACTGGACTGGAGGACTGGCAGAAAACCGGGGCCCCAGACCTCCACTGTGGAGAAAACCAGGGCCAGGGGGAGAACCCGTTAGCTCTCAGTCTCATTCATGCCCTGATGTGGGAGTGTGTGCTGGTTGTCTGCCACCCCTATTATCATGTCTTCTTCCTGGTAATTGTTTTAATTAGATCTAAATGGGTTGTTTTTCTAGAGTCCCCATACAGGAGGCAAACACTAGCCCATCGTGAGGCAGATTTTGGATATGTCGTACTGTGCATTGTAAATTATCGGTCACTGCTTTCCCGTTTCTTCCATCCAGGCCCTGGCTGGAAGAATAGTGGGCAGCCTGAAGTGTTATATGAGGACCTCAGACAGCCTCCAGGGCCATAGCACACCCCAGCATCCATCCATCCATTTTCTAACCACGTCTTCCAATACAGGGTCACAGGGGAGCTGGAGCTTATCCCAGCAGGCAGCAGGGGCAAGGCAGGGCACACCCTGGACAGGACGCCAGTCCATCACAGGACAGACACACACCTACTCACACCTCGGGGGAATTACTCTTTTAGCAATTAATTAGAAATCATTGCAAATCAGCAAGCTCCTTAATGCAGTGACCTATGTAATCATGGACTGTTGAACGGCACTTTTTGGAAACGTCTCCAGCATTCATTAAACAGAGTTATTCTATCTGAGGAAAACCTCACACTCAGTGAGACTGCGAGAAGACCTAGCTGAAGGAGAAGTTAGAAAGCAGTTTCTGCCACTGCTGGCATTTCAGGGGTGGAAAAAAAACACAAACAGTTTTATACTAGGAAAATGTCAGGCGTACACTTTTCTATGGTGGAAGGTTTGATGAATACTGCCCTAAGCCTACAGAAACACCTCTCAACGCCCTCTGTACTAGATTAACCAAGACCATGTCTAACAAGACTATATTCTAACTGCTTTATCCAGTTCAGAGTCACGGGAGAGCCAAAATCTATCCCAGCAAGCAACAGGCGCAAGGTAATATACACCCTGGACAGGACACCAGTCCATCGCAGGGCACACATAGACACACACTCACAATTTTCCGAGAACCCAATTGACACAAAAGGGCCAACTGTGGGAGGAAACCTAAGCGAACACAGGGCAGAACACGCAAACTCCTCGCAGACAGGAGGGTGGCGGCTGGTTCGGGGCCCAGTCAATCCTCATTTCCTCCGCGGGCGTGATGGATAACACTCAGATCGAGATATCTTGAGTGGCGGCGCCCTACATACACGGAGACCCAGGAAGCCTTAAAATCTCTTCCTCTCTCCTCTCCGTCCCCAGGAACTGCAAGCCCAGGAACAGGCCCTCCTTCCGGCAGATCCTCCTGCACCTGGACATCGCCTCGGCCGACGTGCTGTCCACCCCGCAGGAGACCTATTTCAAATCCCAGGTACCTTCGCCTGCTCGCCCATTCACTGAGGAAATCAAACAGGGGGACGCCCTAACCTCCCCCCCCCCCCCAAACACACCCCACTCCTCCTCTCCATTCAGCATGGTGACGCAAATGACCGAAATGATGAAAAGCCTCCCCCGTCTGACCTTGCCCCCACCCCCTCCTGCAGTTGATTCCCCCTGGCCAGCGTGACGTCAAGAGAGCCCTGCAGCACTGACGGGCCCCATTGATTGCTTTAATAGCAGCCGAGCGGCAGGCTGGGTCCTGGACTGTCAGGAGAGTCCATTAGCTTAATCATCACAACCCTCCCCCCCCTCCACACTCACACTCCCGATGCCTCCTGCTAACACACACACACACACACACACACGCCGCACAGGACAGGACAGGATTGCGATGCTGCAGTGAAAGGCAAGGTTACAAGGCGGTAGCGGCACTGCTGCTGCAGAAGACACCGTCCTGCTTGAACACCTTTCAGAGTCTTCTGAGGGGGCATGCAGCTCTAGGACTTGATGTCCCACATGCTCACCAGCCTGGCCGACTTCTCACCTGAACTCTTAGTTCAGTTAAAGTCATTCAGGTGGCACTACAGGACAGGAGGTGGAGGGGGGGGGCATTTTCAATCAGATTATTTGCCTTCTGAAACAGGATGCACTACTAAGAGGTGTCCTGCTATTCTTCTCTGCACCAGTAACTGTGGCAACCCCTGTTTGACCCCGCGGGCCAGAGCCAGTATCTCTTGCAGATTTCACCAAGCGGCAGGGTAGCCATCTAGAGATCTGATGCATATTTGCCTCACCAGCCATTTGCAATACAGGCTCTTAATAATAATAATTCCTTACACTTATATAGCACTTTTCTGGACACTCCACTCAAAGCACTTTACAGGTAATGGGGATCCCCTCCACCACCACCAGTGTGCAGCCCCACCTGGATGATGCGACAGCAGCCATAGTGCGCCAGAACGCTCACCACACACCAGCTCTCAGTGGGGAAGAGAGCAGAATAATGAAGCCAGTTCAGAGATGGGGATTATTAGGAGGTCATGATTGGTAAAGGACCAGGGGATATTTGGCCAGGACACCGGCATAACACCCCTACTCTTTTCGGGAAAAGCCTTGGGGGTTTTTAATGACCACAGAGTGTCAAGACCTCGGTTTTATGTCTCATCCGAAGGACGGCGCCTTTTTACACGAAAGTGTCCCCGTCACTATCCTGGGGCATTAGGACCCACACAGACCGCAGGGTGAGCGCCCCCTGCTGGCCCCACTAACACCTCTTCCAGCAGCAACCTTAGTTTTTCCCAGGAGGTCTCCCATCCAGGTACTGACCAGGCTCACACCTGCTGAGCTTCAGTGGGCTGCCAGCTGTAAGTCGCAGGGTGATATGGCTGCTGGCTCTTATAACATTTTATACTGGTAATTGTTTCCTGTGGTTCCGTTTTCTTTTGTTGGCAAAGGGAAGACAGTGTGGGATTTTAGGTGGGCAGCAGCTGGGGTGGCGGAGCCGCTTGTAGGAGCTGGGGCTGACAAGCTGCGTGCTGTCTATCGCAGGCGGAGTGGCGCGAGGAGGTGAAGCAGCACTTCGAGAAGATCAAGTCGGAGGGCACGTGCCTGCACAGGCTGGACGAGGAGCTCATCAACCGGCGCCGGGAGGAGCTGAGGTATCCCACCTGGGGGGGCGGGGTGTTGTCACCCCAGATTCTGCAGGGCGTCTATTCAGTGTACAGTGTGACATTTCCAGTTTTGGAGCCCCAACACCCAAGTGTACAGTTTGTATATGTAGAAAGACCCCGAAGTTGCTTATATTATAATAATGCACAGGGCAGAGCCATTGACAGAACTGGAAATAAGCGTTTTCACTCTCTGACTGCAGTTTCAAAAAAAGTGCAGATTTTGTAACAATAAAAAGCATATTTATGAAAACAGTTTTGTTAGTGGAAAGGCGATGCATTGCCCATGAATGTGGAGCAGCAGAACTGGTAGATGAGCCGGCGTGGTGTCTAAACAGCACTCCGCTGCCCCGTGGGGCTCCAGGTGAAATGGCTGACAGCGCGGTCTTGCTCCCGGTGCTCACAGGCATGCCCTGGACATCCGAGAACACTACGAGAGGAAACTGGAGAGGGCCAACAACCTGTACATGGAGCTCAACGCCGTCATGCTGCAGCTGGAGCTCAAAGAGAAAGAGCTGCTCAGGTAAGGTGGGAGAGGCCCCAGGGTGCAGGGTGTAGGGCACAGGGTGAAGGGACAGGGCGTAGGGTTCAGATGAGGGCACAGGGAGCAGGGTGCAGGGTGAAGGGGAAGGGAGAGAGGACTGGCTGGGGGATGCGGGGTGGAGGGTGAAGGGGCAGAGTGTAGGTTGCAGGGACAGGTACAGGGAACAGTACACAGGGCGCCCACCATCCCACTGTAGAAGCCCTCCTGGGGCCGGTTGATCAAGGAAAATCTCCTAAGGCTGGGTGGAGGACTGGGGTGCTCTTAGATCTCATTCTGGATGTGTGCATGTGTGGAAATGTAGCCGTAAATCTTACCTTAGATCTTACATTTGAGCTGGTGCAGCATGGTCAAATGTTCTTGCTTCTTGACAAGAAGTGTGTAACTAGCATTCTTCTATTTCTGCATGAAATCCTACTGTTAATATATGGTTCTTATTTGTGTTTCTCTTTTAATTGAAAAAAAAACCTCTCCAGGAGTATTTGGGCAGCTCCTGCAGTCTGTGCATTTTCAGATGGGATGTCACGATTGGGGTTGGGATGCAGGCTGGGAACTGTATAGGGTTGATCAGGATCCTCCCTGCACTGCCTTTGGGGTTTATGTGGTGGCACCAGGAAAGTGTGGGACGTTTTGATGGGTGCAGAAGGTATGCTGATGGGAAAGTATGGGTGAAGCAGGAGTAAGCAAATATCCCACAGTCTGTAAAAGCATGTGCCGTATGTTTAACCCCCTCCCATACCCCGGGAGCACAGCAAAGCATCCCGTCCTGTCCAGCCTCTTCCTGCTGTGTGATGTTGCTGACTAGTCCCCCCCACCTGTGTTCCCCAGAAGAGAACAAAACCTGGACAAGAAGTACCCAGGGCTCTTCAAGCACCACAGCTCGCGCCAGGGAGGGCCCTCCAACTCCATGGAGAAGCTCATCAAGAAGCGCAACGTCCCGCAGAAGCTGCCCTCCCACAGCAAGCGGTGAGCAGCCCCTGGCCCCCTCTCCCTCGGCTGCTTCCATGCGTGTCTTCGCCTGAGTCCCGCTCCGGAGCAGTTCGACCCATTCAGCTGCGGGATCTTACCTGTAATGTTGGTTGACGACTTGGAGACGGGAGGCTTTTTTTGAGTTCATTTGCATAGAGATTAGAAATGTTATAGTGTCTGCAGCTCTTGTCCAAAGCAGTGAAAAGTGGTTTTGCAATTTTTTGAAAGATCTAATACAAAAGAAACAGCAGCACAATTTATTTGAAGGGTATGATTTATGGGGGGGGGGGAAGAAACGGAGAAACAGATGACCGAGAAGCTGTTCACACACTGCAGGTTATTAAATAACCCTCAACACAAGAAGGAAGATAAATGTTCCTCGGTAGTTTGAAATAGATTTCCTTTTACCTGAAACTGATGTGATGTTCAGTTGCTTGTCCTTCAGTTTCTCCCTCTTGTCTCTCTCTCTCTCCCCACAGGCCAGACATCCTAAAGTCGGAGGTGATTCTGCCCAAGCTGGACTCTTCCATGACCCAGGTCACCATCCCTGCCTGTCCCAACAAGGGCTCCACATCGCCGGGTCGGTCCCGGAGAGGAAAGACCCGCTACCGCAAGGCAGGGGGAAAGGGCAGCAGTGGAGATCTGGCAGGGCTGAAGGCTGCCCTCTCCCCAGCTTGTCGGGACCCGGCCGCACTGCCCACAAAGCACCTGGACCCTAGTGCCGCTCTGCGCGGGCTGCAGCACGACCTCCTTCTTAAAAAGATGTCCTCCTCTAGCCCAGACCTCATCTCCACGACCCTGGAAGCCGAGGAGCGCAACAGGGGAGAGCCTGGCTTGGACAGGGGCAGTCTCAGTGCTTCCGCGGGGCTGGAGGGGGCCGTGGCGGCCGAACCCGGGGGCGGTGCCGATGACCTCACTGAAACCCCGCCCCGCAGCGACACGCCCAGCGAAGACGCCGCCTCCATCCCGTTCTCCAGCAGCCCTGATTCGCCCTGCGGCAGGGGGGGCGCCACGGGGCGGAGTTCAGTGCTGGGCCAGCCCCGCCTCCCACAGGAGGGGGAGGAGAAAGAGGAGGGGCCTGGAGTGAGCCGAGCTCCAAGGGGAGCAGCCGGGGGCAGCAGCCAGCAGCACCTAACTCCTGCAGCTATTCTCTACAGGGCAGCTGTTACCCGTAAACAGGTACTGAGAATCCCTAAGCAAATCCTGTAGTTCCTATACTCTAGTGTACTTCAGCCCTCTCTCCCCCTTGAACCAACCACTCTAATGATGATACTTCAGCAGGTATCAACCACACGCGTCATTTATACCTTGTACAGTCTCTGATTTGCATCAGAAATGCATTCCAGGGCGTTTTGCACAAGAACCTTATTCAGATTTAATATTCCCAGAGTTCCTTGTTATAATGGGAGGGAGGCATCCCCCAGAAAAAAATTCCATCACCCTGACATAACAAAAACCTCATTCAGATGTGCATTAAAGGTAACATTCTCTAAGTACATACATGAAGTGCTACAAAGGAGAAGTGAAAAGAGCTGGGTTCTTCACTCGTCCGAGACAGACGGGAGGGGGAGGAAGGCCTGACCTTGGCCCCCAGGAGGAAATCTCTGCCCCTGTGTGCAGCAGGAAGGCCGAACACCCGTGGCACACTCACCGCGATCTGGAAATGTCCCGTTTCGCGTCTCGAGAAGGTCAACATACGTTTCAAAGCGCTCATGAGTTACTCGTGTGGAACAGTTCAGTTTATTTTGAAACGTTTTTGAGCCTCGAGCTGTCCACAGGAGAGCTGTCCTGCATGAAGACGCTGATAAGACTGGCACACGGCCGCTGAACAGTGCGTGGTGTTGGCGTTAGGCCAAGCAGAACGTTGGAACATTATTTCAAATGATATATAATGTCAAACTACATCTACCATTTTCATCCGAATCACAGTTGTGGGGGGGCCAGAGTCTGTCTGACAAGCAAGAGGCGCAGGGCTGGGTACACCCTGAGTGGGACGCCAGTCCATCGCAGGACAGATACAGACACAGACACACACAGGGCTAATTTTCCCAGAATCCAATTAACCTACCAGCATGTCTTTGGAAGAAACCCATGCAAACACGGGGAGAACCTGCAAACTCCCCACAGAAAGAACCCCAGGTCTGGAATTGAACCCGGGGCTCCAGCACTGCGTGGCTGCAATGCTAACCACTGCGTCACTGTACCGTCCAAATAAATGTCAGACTGCAGTACCCAATGTGGTGATAACCTTGAAACTATTATTTTTCACAATGTAACACAATTGTTAACTAATGCCATACCAGTGGGCCAGTCAGGATAACAGGGCGAAAACATGTGACCAGTTCCTCTCTTGTCTTGCTGACAGAAAAGGGGCGTGTCTTCAGAGGAGGAGGAGGGGGAGGTGGACAGTGAAGTGGAGTTGCCACGGAGACAGAGGTGAGCGGTTTATGGCAGATGTGTTGCGGTGCTCATCTGCCCTCTGTAGAGCTGAGAAAAGCCTGTGATCCCCCAGGTTCTTGGGTATTTTTAGACTTAAAATGTAATTGGACCTTTGTGAAAGTCTTAGGAAAAGAAGAAGATTACCTGAATAAATGTATGACTCGAAAGCACATTTGGATTATTTAATTAACAAAATAATCCAAACACAAGTCAATATGCACGTGTGAATAAGTCTGAACTGTTGGATTCAGTAACTGGTGACACCTTGAGCAGCCAAGACTTAACTAGACCTTTTCTGTTCCTGGAGCTTTCAGTTTCTCACGCCGACTTCAGGATTTCTGGCCCTTTCTTCCTTACAGAAGTGCAGAGGGTGTCCTTGCCTGAAGAGCTCGCTTGAAGTCAATCACTGGAAACCTCCGGCTGAGGCCCCTGTTGCTCAGCAGTTACTGAATAAACAGGTTCTCAGACATCTTCACACAACGATAGAACTCTTGGATCATCTTGTTAAATAATCCAAATATATCTTCTCTCTCTTTTTGTTGGACGTTCCATCAGGTTATCTGCATCATTTAATCAGGTTTTTCATCTTTCATTTAAAGGGGAACTGCGGTCCCAATTTCTCAGAACAGTTATTAAATCTCAGTAACAAAATAAATGTATTGAAGGTAGAGGGGAAAAAAAGACCATTTTCAAATTAAGCACAAAATCATGAACTTTGTGAAAGTACTGCAAGTCGCCATGTTGACGCAAACTCCCAGCGAGAGCTCCACGGCATTGTGACGTGATGAGGCCCTTCCTGCTCACTAGTCACTGTCCTGACTGATGTCATGTGATGTACGAGCGAATAAGTACAGGTTGTGCGGCACACATTTCAGTGCAGAAATGTTCCAACACGATCTGAATGCATGAGTTAACAAGTAAGTTCCAGTTATTGGCAAAACTCTCTTGAACTCGAGAGCATTATTTCTATTGGATTAAGAGAGATGTATTCAGAGGCCTGCTTGTTTAACAGTGTAATGGGGCCACTTCATCTCACTGGATGTTTTGTTGCCTCTTTCTGAATAACACAATATGGCACTGTGCATACCTGGGGATTTAGTTTATTCTCTACTATAAATCTGATGTCTTACAAGTTACTGTGTACATTTGGCTTTTATTCTGGTTTGAAATACACTCAATAATACTGATTCTTTCTAACCCCGAAATATAAAGATAGCATTGCAGTTCCCCTTTAAACGTTCATGAAATCGCGTTCTGTTTTAGGTCTAAAATGTACAAGAACCTCTAGAGGGGTTCACAAACCTTTACTCTGGTGGAGGGGGGGATGCAGATAGGGGCAAAGTATTGAAGGTCTCTCTCAGAACACCAGTTTGTAATGTGATTTGTTTTTTTGTATTTTTATAGAGTTTGTTAAGACTCAGTACCAAAAACACGAATCAGATTCTGTACTCTGAGATGTGTCTGTCAACACTTAGCATCACCGCTCATGGAAGCAGGGGCTATGCCATCTCAGGCAGTAGAGCTCCGTTTTCTCACTTGGTGTTTATGTCCGTATCATAAATGTGTGTGTGACATTGTCATCGAGGATTGGAGTCTAATTCTATCAGCAGCAATGAAGTTAGAAAATGATTGAAACAGCTATGTTTGCACAGATATTGATGAGCGTTTTTGTTAATACTTTGTCCAGCAGTGCACACAGTCAGCAATCACTTCTCTGTTCAGGTTTCTTTGTACAGGATATTGTTGCAACAGCCCATCCACTATAAATTACCCATTTACTATTCAGTGCAAGGTCCATCTGCCCTAATATAACTCACAAAGCATGACAGAGAAACATGCATATTCAAGCCTCAGGTTTGCTCCAAATATGACACAATTAGCCAGCCTCTGACAGGGGTACTGCAGCACATGAAAGCAGTGACGCTTTGCAGAATTGTGAGACTGAAAAAAATCAAATATGTTAAAGTTTTACTAGAGGTATGAACAGCTACAAGCTAGGCCTACCTGCACGTTTAAGAACATGTAGCAATTCTCCATTGAATCAATATTGGAACAACACAGGAAGATCATAGATTTTAACACGCTCAACATCTGGTGTGCAGCAAACACAATATGCCAGGGTGGGCCGCCAGCGGGACGGGGGAATGGGCAGATGAGCTGGCATCAAGTCCTTGTTGGTTCTCCACCCCTGCAGGCGGCCGGCAGGCATGACGAAGTGCCAGTCCCTGTCCACCTTCAGCTCGGAGAACCTCTCGGTGTCGGACGGCGAGGAAGGCAACACCAGCGACCACTCGCACAGCGGGACCCCGGACGTGGTCAGCACCAACACGGACGAGCGGCTGGACGACAAGTCGGACGACCTGCTGTCCCAGAGCTCCGAGATCCCGGTGGACGTGCTGCAGCAGTCGGACGGGCTCTCGGAGAAGGAGGCCGCGGTGCGCGAGGTCAAGACACAGCTCAACGCGGAGCAGAGCGCCTACGAGGTAACGCCACTGTCCGCCACAACTCCAACCCCCCCCCCAATGCCTGCTTAACAGCGAGTCGTACAGCGCGGATCTGCGGACCTAATCCCAGAGATCTGCTGTCTCTTTCTCAGTGTATCCCTGCTGAGCTCCGCCTGGCTTAATGGTCACCGTAGCACCGAAAGGTTACTGATCCTTGACCCAAGTCATGCCACAATAAAAATGCACCTCCTGAGTGGTAATGGCACTGTATAGTTTCCCTAGACTATATTCTGTAGCTGTGTTAATAAATATCCACCTTCTGCCCAAGCATCTGTGTCAGGCCCTGCGCCATTTTGTCCACCGATCCATTTTCTAATGGATTTTTCCAGTTCGGGGTCGTGGAGGAGCCGGAGCCTATCCCAGCAAGCAACAGGCGCAAGGCAGGGTACACCCTGGACGGGACGCCAGTCCATCGCAGGGCATAAACGGACACAGACACAAACACACACTCACGCCAGAGACAGTTTTCCCAGAAGGCAGTTAAACTACCAGTATGTCTTTGGACTCTGGGAGGAAACCAGAGCATGCATAAGGAAACCTATATAAACATGTGGAGAACTTACAGACTCCACGCAGACAGCACCCTAATGTCTGTAATAGAACCAGGGGTCCCAGCACTGCCTGCATGATTTTATAAAGCTCCTAAAACACCTCTTCTTCATTAGATGCACCAGACCATACAAAAATAAAGACACTGCTGTCCATACAAACTCCTCATGCACTGTCATCAATTGCGCCCCATAACAGTAAATATGACTGTTAACATTTATATGACTGTTTACTATAAACATTTACTAGGGAGGCCATTTAAAAAAAAAGCTCAGGCAAAACCACAATATGAAACCTTCAATGTAAGCGACTCTGACTTGAAGAAAAATAATACTTAAGCTTATTAGAATAAAAAATGGAATTGTGTGCTGTCGAGTGATAACAAATGTGTTCTGACAGTTTAGAAAACATGAGGTAGAAGGTTCAGAGGATTTTCAGGACCAAAGACATGTTTTCATCCCTGTTTCTTCAGCGGAATTGCACAGTTTTGAAAGTGCCAGTCCAGCAGGGGGGGAATTTCGCTTTGGGTGAAGAGCACTCAGCTGAGGGCCTTCTCACCTGGGACAGGGTGCTAGAAAAACCAGCTGACGTTTATTGGGAGTTTGAAAAATGGAGGAGGCTTTGCAGCTCGGCGAAAAGCTTTAAAAACTTTTCAGGGTATTCCAAGAAATCCCTTCACAAATATAGGTTTCTTAGCATTATGTTCTATAGAAGTGGCACTTTTCCTCTGCTGCAACGTGGCCTCTGTTGTCACATAAACAAAAGGTCACATGACCTCTCTGCCGTGATGCGTATGAAAGGTCACATGACCACTGCTGTAATGTGTATGAAAGGTCGCGTGACCTCTTCTGCGTCCCCATAGGTCGTGTAACTTACCACATCAACCTAGAATCCAGATAGAGCCCCTGTTCGTTCTAACACTAAGCTTTATTCCCCCCTTTCAGAACCCATCCCTCTATGACGACTCGGACTGCGACAGCGCCGAGCTGGACCACTCGGGCAGCGCGGAGGCCAGCCGTCCCTCCAACACTGTCACCTGGTGAAGACCCCAAGGACCCCTTTCCCACCAGGCATCTGTATATATATATCCCCCCGGCCCCTGTGGGGGCCAGTCTCACCTCATTACCAACCCCCACAGTCCCTGGCCAGCACCCCCCTCCACCCCCGGGGAACAGGGGGGCTTTTTTTCATCCTTAAATTTTAAATTTTTTAAAAAAAAGCTTCTTATTTATGGACTGATGATTCTGACTGCACAGGTGAAAGGAGAGGGAGGGACACTGGTCTGGTTCTGGGCTGGAGCTGGTCTGGTTCAAGGCTGGTTCTGGGCTGGAGCTGGTCTGGTTCTGAGCTGGGCTGGTTCTGGGCTGGGGCTGGTCTGGTTCAAGTTTGGTTCTGGGCTGGTTCTAGGCTGGAGCTGGGCTGGTTCTGGGCTGGAGCTGGGTTGGTCCTGGGGTGGGCTGGTTCTAGTCTGGTTCTGGTCTGGGGCTGGGCTGGTTCTAGTCTAGTTCTGGTCTGGGGCTGGGCTGGTTCTGGGCTGGAGCTGGGTTGGTCCTGGGGTGGGCTGGTTCTGGTTCTAGGTTGGAGCTGGGCTGGTTCTAGTCTGGTTCTGGGCTGGAACTGGGCTGGTTCTAGTCTGGTTCTGGTCTGGGGCTGGTCTGGGGCTGGGCTGGGATGGTTCTGGGCTGGAGCTGGGTTGGTCCTGGGGTGGGCTGGTTCTGGTTCTAGGCTGGAGCTGGACTGGAGCTGGTCTGGTTCTGGGCTGGAGCTGGGCTGGCACAGGCCATGAGCGCTCACCATGGTCCTGGACGGCAGCGGCTGCTGGTCTACACAGCTCTTCCTGGGGCCGGGACGCCTCTCAGGAGCCGCTCTCTTATCGTCGCAGAAGCAGGCGTTAGTCCAGGCCCGCGGGCCACAGGGCGACACCCTAACTTCCAGAAAGCTTGGGAAAGGTCAAAGAAACACGACGCTCCCGATATTCATATATATATATTTATAATTTTATTGTCGTGCTGCAGAGCCCGAAAGAACAACTGTTGTTTACATTTTTATTTTTTATTTCCGTTCACACTCCCAGCTGTCTTTTTTATATTCAGGGAACTGCATTTTCAAGGTTTACGTTGTCGATTTGGATGTTTTTCTTTCCTGTAAATAGTTCAGGTCTCTACACTGTACAAAGAGAAACATCTGAGAGACGGTATACTCTACACTGTAAAACACACTGGTGCTGATGCGGCGGCAGAGAGACACGGGTGCGGGGCGGTATTCCAGCTGCTGTAACTTCCAGGCAACACCGAGTCGGGGTGTGTGTGGGGAGGGGCTCCCAGTCCTGGTCCTGGACAACCCCACACTGCTGCTCGTCATTCCAGTGCAGCTCCCTTACAGCAGCGCTGCCTTAATTCAGACTGCGGGCGGCACGATGGTGCAGTGGCCACATTGACCTCAGCATGCCTCACAGCACTGGGGCTCCATGTCTCATGAATTAATAATAGTAATCTTATTTTATACAGCACCGTTAAAGGTGGCTTCTCAAAGTGCTACATAGAATGACAACAACAAAAAAGAAAAAATCCACAAGACATACACACTGAAAAAACACAATGAGAGGAGACAGTAGATGGGGGTACTGAATATGGTAGGAACAAAAGGGCTTTTACTTAATTGATCCTGTTATGTACCCCCATATATAACAGAATCAATTAAGTAAAAGCCCTTCTAAAGAAGAATTCCGTACCTGGGGTGCCCTCTGTGTGGAGTCTGTATGCTCTCCCCGTTTCCTCCCACAGTCCAAAATCATGCTGGTAGGTTAATTGGCTTCTGGGAAAACTGCTCCCTGTGCACATGGACTAGTGTCCCATCCAGGGTGTAGCCCGCCTTGTGCCCCTTGCTTACGGAGGCTCCGGCTCCCCTGCGACCTTGAATTGGAAGAAGCGCTTAGAAAATGGACAGATGGAGCTGTCTGTCTATTTTCAGCTTTTTAAACACGTTGGGAGGGAGGGAGGTGGGAGGCAGCTTTCACCTACTGTATTTCATAAGCAACATAAGATCTCAAACATTTGAGTAGAAAAGAAAACTTGTCAAAACATTACAACCGAGGAACGCATCAGCGCTTCAATGAGGTGATTAAGGTGGGCTGGAGCGAGGTGTGAGGGCCTTTAAAAAAAAAAAACCAGGACTGGTGGGTGACCTCTGTTCTGTGGGAACTATAACAAATACAAAATTACACAAACCATATGAAAGTATTCCAAAAGGAAAACTATCCCTTTAAGGTTCTGCTCAGGTGCACCTATATGCAACTGGAACTGTTTGGCACAGAGTGCTACAGACATGCAATTCAGATTCACTGCATGGGCTCAGCTCAGGACACCGGAGAGAGCCAGGGGCACGAACTGGGCTGCAAGGGCTCGTTGGCCAGGGCGAGAGCTGAAGCTGGTTAGGAGATTTCTGTGCTGCCCCTTGGCACTCTCTCTGGTGTCGGACCCAGAAGCAATACCAAACCAGACTAACCTAAGGTTTAAGGGCAAAGGTGGGGGTGGGGGGGGGGGAGGCAATGGCCTTCAAAAACAAAGCGAGATCTTTGTTTTTAAACTGTATGAATGAACGTTGGAGTGAGCAGCTTACGGCAAGTTAAGCCAAGTCCAACCTTTTTTTGCAACTCAAAAGTACCTCATCCAAGCAGACTACTGTTATGATCCCAAACAGTAGGTTTTTCTACATCTTCTAAAATGAGCACTTCTAACCTATCACCCTGAATTAAACAAAAGCTTATATATTTTGTATCTGGATGCAAGACTTCAGCAGCTCTGACCCTCAAGCGTTTCGCAACTCGTGATTTGTACTGAGACTTTTACGGGTGTTGCCAGCACAGTTAGGGAATACTGCCCTCTGGTGTTGAAAGGAGGCATTTGTAGGAAGTTTCCAATCATACTCTGGAAGCCATAAATCTCAGCCTCGTTTTAAAAAATGTAATTGTTAATGTTTTGTTTTGATTTTTTATACCGCATTATGTATTGTATCTGTGTACTATAGGAAATGTATTTAAAAAAAGAATGAGAAAAGGAAAACATAAAAGAGAAATTAAACTGCACTCTCGTTAGAACAGAAACCCGAAGGGAGTTTTTTTTGTTCGAAGCAAAGCGTTGCATGAAATCACCAATCTTAACGTTTTAGCCTTGAAACGCACATACCATCATCTTCCCATCCCTCCTAAGAAACAGTTGAATTACTAGTTAACTAGAATATAATTAATACAATTACTAGAACGCTAGAATGGAGCTTTCTAGGAGCACGATGTGTAAAGCCCTGTTACAAATGAGCACATTGCCTTACTCTGTTACCGCCTGTGCAGAGTTCAAGCAGGGAGCTGCGTCAGCATGCGTAGGCTACAAAGGAACAAGTAAAGGTTTATTCCATGCTGAAAACAGAAGAAACCACGTTTTGGATATGTAGTCTTCTTTGGGTGTCACATCCAAAGTGAAGAAGGCTGTTGTGTTTTTTCTTCTCTTTTTTTCAGCATGGAATCGACCTTTACTTGTTCCCACTGCTTATTTAAACCACTTTTGCAGGGCCAGTGGGGGTCTCAGCACCAGGGGGTTACATCGCTTAAAAACAATCCAACAAGGTGTAAAAGAAAGGACTGGGACTGTGCAGAATAGCCCTGCATTTGCAAAACATGCATTTGCAGCTTATTTCGGCATCTCGCACCCAGGATGGAAATTCACTGGTGCCCTGCGATGCCGGTGCTCTGATCGCATAAAAAATGAATGGCATTTTTAATTTTCTCTCCAGGGTCCGCGCGCCACACAGTTTTGACAGCACCTTGCTTTTAAGGCGTTTTAGTGTTCAATGAGTGAACAGAGAATAGTTCAGCGGCTCGAAAAATAACTGGGAGGTCAGTCTGGCCTATAGCCTCCATTTACCAGCTTTTTTGTGTGCATAGTACCGAAATGAGGGCCACATCCCATGAAACATGAGCTTTTTAACAAGGACACAATTCACATAGAAACGTCAAGAGACTTTTTAACGGTTTTAATAAGTGATCTTCAACAGTATGCAGAATCCAGGTCTACATTGTTTTGAAACCAGTGCAAAGGCTAGTTCTGAAAAGTCTACTTTATAAAGAAGGGTGCAAGAAGCTAGAGATCCAAAAAGTTATCTTTAAACCATCATTCAAATGATACTAGCTGCCCCATTTTAGAGATCTTTTCAGAGGACAGACCTTCTAGTAGTCTAGAAAGTGTTAGTGCTGGTTTGCAGTTCTTTTAAATTCATAAAAATTCAGTATCCCCAGCAAATGCAGATCCAGTTTGGATTTTCTAGGGAACAACTCTCTCCTCTTCTGTTCCTTGGCAGCTGACCTGTCATACTCCCAAAAAACAACAGGTGCAGTGGAGAATGGGAGGGCTGGAATGACACGGTGAAGAAAGTACCCAAAGAAAATAAAATGACACCAAAGGGCACTGTAAAATTGCACCCACCCGTGAAAGTCTTACCCATCAAAACTCAGAATGGAGACCAGATGTGCACAGCTCCTGTCCTTGAGGGGCATAATCTTTAGGCTTTCACTCCAGCCGAGCTCTTAACCTCAAACTACTGGCTTAACCGGACCCATTTAAAGTTTTTCCCAAGAGTCGTCATCCATCAGTAAAGGGTGATTGTGTCTTAGGAAACATGCAGAATGATGATCGTTGGGCATCAGAGATTTAGAGCATGGGTAGGCAATGGATCTTCCAATTTTTTTCCCCCCCATTACTCTTTGTTCCACTTAATTAAGAGTTACTAAGTGATCACAATAATCTGGTTCAATTAAAGTTACAAAGTCATTAGTGAATATGTTGGGATATTAAGGTCCTGTAATGATATGGACGACAAGAGCCAGGATTCCCCAATCCTTCTGGTTATTATTCCACCGAGCTCCTAAACTAGATTAATTGAAGCCTTAATTGCCTTTTTTAACATAATATTTATATTATATCCAAATTTTAAGTGCTATATTATACAAGGCTGCCTAGTAACAACCCCTCTATCCACTGTAGCATGGAGACAAAGACATTCCCACCTGCTGGAACAACTCATATTTTGTATTGTAAAGCCTCCTTCCAGGAGATGCAGCAGAAACTGGAGAGGGTGCTGCAGCCACCTGGCAAGTTGTAGAATGTCCCAATAGCACAACCATTCCTCATCTCAAAATCATGTCCTAGCAGTGCTCAGCTAATTACCAACCACCACTGCTTCAGATAAAAGCAACACATACAGTACAAGGCTAAAGAATAAACCCAACTGGTGCACTGTCATCAAATTAATAAACCAGTGCCGATTAAATGTTACACAGATAGATGTGTCAAACACTCCTACAATAGGCACTGGGAATTCTGCATGGGTACGTAAATATCCAGAACATAAAGTAGCAAATTTTCAGTATAGTGTGACCGCAATTTCCAGCTCCGGTCCTCAAAGTTAGAACACAGCAGTTTATCGGAATTTCCTTCAATTATCAGCTCTCAGAAGATGTGTGCCGCATTCTCCACTGCCTTAAGCAGCTGACTAATGAGCTGCAGAAAGCCTGCTGGACTCCAGACCCCAAGGACAAGACCTCGAAACCCCTGAATCAATCACAATTAAGGAGCAGGCTACACCACAGAGTACTACTGTAATGAACAGGCATACATGTTCCAATACTGGAGTAATCATTACTCATAGGAGGTGTGCTCACCTCCAGCGGTAGAGGACACCAATCCAGCAGGATTGCAGGGATCCGCTATCTCCAGGGCCTTAATCTCAAAGAACTGGGGAAAGGTGTTAAACTGCTCCAGTTAAGCCATAATGTAGTTGGTGCAACAGGGTTCAGGGCACTGAGTGAGGTACAGAATCTAATCCCAGCAGGGGCAGGGAGAGCTGCACTCTCCACATCAGAGCTGAACAGAGATGAAAACCTGTGGACTGAGCAGTCCTCCAAGACTGTAGCTGTACATCCCCGACAGTGAACACGGGCAGTGTTGCAGTGCCTTTGGGAGGGATTTACAAGATACATCCCTTACACACCAATGGTAAGAATCCAGAATTTATTTAGATCAAATTACTATAACAGGGATAGGACTGACCTCAGTGGATGCATGGGGTTTTGCACTTTCTCCCCAGAGGTGGGATTCATAATTAAACAAAAGAACACAGAGATAATCAGTCCATCTATTCTTTTTTATTTTGTTTTTTGTTTTTTTTTAATTTTTCTTTTTTTTTGTCGTTTTTTTAGAAAAATCTGACATTACAGAACTAAACTTAAGCCTATTCAGATTTTTCACTTCTACACTTTCTGATGGTATAACAGAAACTCAAAATATGAAAAGGAGAGAAAGGTAAATGGTCTTCTTTTCAAAAACAAAAAGGAACATTAAAACCACCGATCAGATGTAAAGGGAATTAAAAACTGAAATCCTTAAGGAAAAAAAAAAAGATGGATTTATTTGTGGGTATTAGTTTAACAAAAATAAAATAAGTATGAAAAAGTGGATTGTGGCTTTAACTACTTTAATGGATTTTAATGGGTAAAAAGTAGGATTTAGTGCTGGGACTTTTTACATGTCAGTTGGTTGCCAGTCCGGTCGCTTCCGAAGACAGCCTGGAACAAGACATTGGAAAGAAAGAGAGAAAATGCGATTTCCATTTAATAGTTTTAAACAAGGTATCATGATCTCAAACAGTGAAACACACTTAATGCTACCCATCTAGACCTGTCCTGCCGCCATTTTTCGCATTATTTAATATAATATATATATACACGTTACATCTCCCGATGGCCTTGAGCTCCAACCACCTTTCCTCAATTAATATTAGGTAGTGCCCAGTTATAATTAAAGGTTACATTAAGTAATTTTTCTGGGAAAAAACACCAAAAGGGTTAAGCTATAAATATCTAAGGTGACACCATAACTGATGAACACAGACTTGTTCATATATACCAACTTAGAAAGTAGTGATATTTAGGTCAAGATCCATCTGAATCATCTGTTGCACTAGTCAAGATATCCATGGCAATTTGTACAGAGTTCTACAGCTGTAAGATTCTGTGAAACAATTAAGTAGCAGTCTGTGACGTTTCTGGAAGGTTTAAAAGCCACCCAATGACCTGAAAACCTTTAGTTCAAAGCACAGCAGAGTAGAATATATGTAATATAAATGGTACTCCATAGGTTTCCAGGAAATAATTTTATGATGGCTCTTCAACTGCAAATAATCAGCATTGATTCACAGCTCACATGCACATAATTTGGGATTTCATTTACTTCAAAATAAAAGCTTGAGCGTAGTCTTTTAAAGTTCTTTTTCCGAAACAGAATTCAGCTGTTGCATCTCATAATACCACAATCTTTTGTAAATATAAATCCAGCTGGTAAGATTTCCTAGCTAAAATGTAAATAAATGAGTAAGGACTCTACAGCAGTCATCACTTTTTCTTACAAAACACTCAAGTTTATCTCCCCAATGTATCTGTGCTTCTGGTCTGATTTGTGCGACAGCTGCAGAGCTGGGCCTCTTTAGACAGATGGTTGGACAACACTTTCAGGTGTACTGAAGCACACAGGGGTCTCAACTCTCTCCAAGTAGCTTTTAACCAAAGTAGATTTCCATTTGTGCCCAAGATCTGCACAACCATCACTGATGGACAGTTATGTGAACTTCCAAGAAGACTTCAATGTAAAAGAAAACTACAGAAAATGACCACACCATAAAATAACCCACCACCCACCCGACCCTCTGAGCAGACAGCAGGCACAGGCAGATTATACAATTCAGTAATCAGTAAAGTGAACAGATGGCAGTGCAGGAAAAGGTCCATTCCACACAATTGAATGAAAAAAACTCAACCTGCTTTTGCAGGACCACAAACGCATTTAAGCAGACATCAAAACTCCCTGGAATTGATGTATTTTATTAGTTACAGAGAAGATATGGCAAACAGATCAAGGCTTTCCATCATGTAATAGTGTAGAGCCAACACAGAGGAATGGGTGCAGTGACGCCCAGCACTACCCAGGGGATTAAAATGACAAGTATCATAGGGAGTCACTGACTGGCCCCACTCCACACCCACTCGTGCACAATTAAAAAAAATGAGCCAAACAGCACCTCTGACGAGCACAATTTTGCGATAATGCTTCCATGAACAACAGCAAAACTTTATCCCAATCCTAACTTGTGGTAATGCATGATCCAAATACAAAATAAAACGTGAAAGATGTGAAAGGAAGCCTCACTTGGCAAAACCCAATTTAATTATATAAGGTTATTACTTCCATGAGGAATATTCCACTGTTTATGGCTTTTAAACACGTTTGCTTCATTGTGGTCAATGGTGCTCTTTTCACAGAAACCTTTGTAAACACAGTCCAACATTTTCCAGATTTTGAATTCCAAATATTGCTCTACCCCATTTCCACCACTATTAAGACCATTCCAATAAGGCCATGGGCTTTGGGAACATACTTGATAGCCATGCTGTATCAGGCCAGTGGACTCTGCAAGCTTTGAAGCCAGCAAAAGAGACTGCAGAAGTTCTTTGCTTGAAGTTAAATATATCCTCAATATACAGGCAGAATGTTAAAGGAACAAACTGAGCAATGCATTAGAGCTTCATGTTTAAACTGCAGCAGCTAGAATAAGATTCTTTATAATACCTGGAACTCCCCCTCCCTCCATAGTCTTAACTTTCCAGACAAGGCATCATCCTAATATCATTCTAATATTTCTCACTACTCTAAAACACCCTCTGGCTTAATAGCCACCTTTATCCGTGACGGTGTCAAGATTCAGGCTAAATCTAGTCACTACTTCCACTTAAAGCAACAAAGCATGTTGGACCCCAACTGAAAAGATCACATTGAAGAGCCAGGCCATTCCCAAGCACAGTTGCTGATGCTTGCAAGTGTTAGCCGCCACTTTGCGGAGAGAAAAACAAAACTGGCAGCAGTTCAAAAATGAAGTCAGAAAACGGAAAGCGTCCTCAATCCGATGCAACCGTTGTTAGCAGTGAAAGTGCACGGCCAATAAGGGGAAAACTGGGGAGTGCGCACAAAATAATATGGGATCAGACTTCATAAGGCAACACTAAAATCCTCTCCAGAACACCAGCAAGAGAACAAAGGAGAGGTGAAAAATTACAGTGGCGGCTGGGGGGGGGGGTTTCTATGGGATGCCAGAAGAAAAGGGCTTGCAGCAGGCTTAGTCCAATACATTACAAATAAAAAAACATTACAACCCGGGACACAAAGCGATTTAAAAAAAAAACAAGCCACTAGTAAGGAGACAGCCTTCTTTTCTTGGACTTGGAGGCCAGATCGGAGGAACTCAGTTTGTTAGCGGTGCAGGGGACCGCTGCCGCGCCCGTGCTTTCGGGTGGCATGGCAGCGGCGGCGGACGCCACCGGGCTCTTGGCGGGCGCACTAACGACATTGAGGGCCAGCAGTGGGACGGGTTTCATGCCAAGCAGACTGGAGACACACACGGGGGAGCTGGGGAGCGGGGAGTCGGAAGAGGAGGCAGAGGAAAGGGGGCCCGGAGCCAGCAGGGAGGAGAGGGTGATGGAGGCTGGGGAGGACACCACAGAGGAAGAGGAGGAAGAAGAGGAGGAGGAGGTAGCGGTGGTGGTAGTAGTAGTGGTAGTAGTAGAGGGGGGGCAAGGCTGACAGAGGCTCATGCTGAGGTGCTGCTCGGGATTCGAGGAGGAAGGTTTAGCGGACTCTACGCTGTAACAGAGAAAGAGAGAAAAGGAAAAAGAGGGACACACAGTCGGGCTGGGTTACTGGGTAAGGCGAGGTGTTGGGAGAGGGTGGCAAGGGGTGGGGACCTAGCTTTACAATGGACGCACACACAAAACAGGGCAACATTCACAGACCACATTTCACAAGACCAGAGACTTTACTGGCAGAGTAGTTAAGGAGAATAAAGAAAAGCCAGATTTACTCAGAGGTGACTCTAGTTAATTGAATTCGTCTGATGCCAACAGCCATTTCATTCATGGGTATCGTTTCAATGACGACTGGAAAACGACACCTTGCCAAATACAAAGTGCATGTGACGAGGAAAAAAATTATTGTACTCATAATCTGGTTTCTTCTTTAACGGTTTGCAGAGGTTTCAGTTTCTACAGCATGGCATTAGCCGACACTACACAAATAAACGCCAAATCTGCCAGTGAAGTCAGAGTTAGGGGTAGGACACAGTGTACACGTATATTAAATGGTTAAGATGCGTTATACAAGGTTATAGCCTTCTTCAACTAATATCGTATCGCCAAGAGGCAGTGGGCCGCCTGTCCACAGAAGGCTTATAACATAGCAACAATACTGGATTATGACCAGTATGCTGCATTGGAATTTCAATGCTTGGAAAAGCTTTTACATTAACGAGTGAGAGTAAGGAGTACCTCAGGGGGATTAACTGCATTTTCAGCTTTTCAAAGTGCTAAGGGAAATGAATTCTTAAAAATTTATATTTCTACGTGGGCTTTTTTCCCCCCAGATTTTTTAGGTTTTCCCTTGATAGGATTGTAAAAAAAAAAAAGGTTCATTATCCATCTTGGATAATGTGTTTTTTATTAAGCAAAATGAGAAAATTATGCTAAATGAATGGAGATGAAAAGTAAGTTGGTGTTGCACACATTTTCAGACTGTCAAGTTGTGTAAACTAATTCAACTGATCATAAATTATAGAACAGGATCCCAGAGGCTTATTCAGTGAACTTAAAAGTCCTCAGAATCAAAGAATGTTAGCAATCATTGAAAACTGTGCTCAGATCTCAAAACTTAAACGAGCTTCGGGCAACACTAAGAGACAGAGAAAATCTAGGTTGCTACAGCAGGTTATGTAGGTGCTAGGAGGTGAGGCTGGGGGTGCCATCAAGATCCTATCTACAATGGTCCAATGGTACGATCTGAAATGTGGAATTTATTCTGTAATTCAACTGATTAAGCAATCCCTTCCGTGCCCAATGTGCTGTGTAGTGGGGCTACTGCGCATCACCCCAGTGAGGACTGTACTTCAGAGATGGATAAAATGGGCCCCTTTCTATGTGCAAAGCACTTTTGGATCCTTTAAGATGAAAAGCACTATGTAAAATGTAAGGAAGTATAACATTTCAATACATTACAAAAACTAAAGGTATCTGCCTTACGGAGTGATCTCCTTAAATTTGAATAGAATCTAGTCATGACGGATTTCAGATACATAGACCTTTCAAGTCTGTATCTGAAGTCTGATAAGCAGCAGGAAAAAGGCTTTAGGAAACTATTTTCTAACATGCAGGACAGGGTGATCAAGAGAGACCATAACATGTTTGTACAGAACAGATTAAAAAGATGACCTATTCGGTAATTTTCTCTTTTGAAATTGTCCCCATTACTCCTACAGAGATCAGTACCTATTTGTTTATAAAAACACCTTGACTTTCTGTTTTCAGCTCTCGTCTTCCTTAGCCACGACACTACGCCATTAACAAGCTGCCACAACAGAGGCTCTCAGTTTTTTTAGCATCCGAGTAAAAACATAAGGCCCTGTCAGATGGGCCCACATGAATACAAAGTCTTAAAATAAGAGAAAAATATTCCCCATTGTTTTATACTTGAGGATTGTTGTTCAGTGATAAATGTCTGCTTAAATGGTCTGAAGTGTCTTAAGAGATGACCCTCCTGCTCTCCTGCTCCCATTCGGCAGAAAAAAGGTAAATCAACATAAAATCACACAAAGGAGATGTTAAAACGGTCCATAAGATCAACACCAAATAGGGTGTCTGGTAAACCATTTTAAAAGGAACCCCTGGCTTCATGTGAGTGCACCTGTGCCCCTACAGGTAGGTTACTGCCTGTGCCCAGCTGCCCCCAATAAAGAGTCCCATCCATCGCTTACTCCGAGCTCTTACCTGGCATTGATGAGGTACTCTGCCAGGCTGATGCTGGCCGGTGAGCCGGTGATGGTAACTTGCCGATCTGTGCTACCCTCTACCGGGTTGGCGATTTTGATCTGTGCGCCGGACATCTGGCGAATCTCATTGATTTTGGCGCCTTGGCGGCCAATGATGCATCCAATTAGCTGGAAAGGTGGTAGTGGTGTAGAAAGGTTACATGAAGAAATACAGCAGGAACAAAACAACTTCACTTGCAACTGAGTTGCTTGCTCTGTCTCAGCAGCTGAAAACCTTAACCTTGGGAAGACCGTGGATCTTCATGAAATCTGGAAGGCACTGTGCACTGCCATAGAAAAATGCAAAAAACCCAGAGAGGACAGAGCATTATCTGAATGTCAACAAATCAGACAGGCCTTTAATATAACCTTTAGCTTTGCTTACTGCCAATTACCACCATCAAGTGAGGGCAATTAGGAAATCAATCCTCAAAAACAACCTATTCTAGAAGATCAGGAATACACAATCCACGTTTCCAATGCATTCTGCAAACCCTGATAAAAGATCCAAGATCATATTTGCACCTATACAGAGCAGCCAATAACCATCCATTCAGCTTGATCATACCTTTTCAAATTTTACTCGGCCTCTGAAGGTAGCCACTGCAGCTGTTAAGATCTTGAAGAGACTAACAAATTTAAATGGATGGTAATTGATCTGGAGTTGACTGGCAGTTCTCAGTCCAACAGTACAAATACAACCTTAACTCAGTGATCAGTGTTTGCAAGACCAGGGATCCCAGCCTGCTCTGGGGTCTGCAGACTCGGCGCAACAGAGAATGGGCAAAGAGGAAGGGGAACAGAATACTTACATCATTCGGAATGGTGAGCTCATGAGAACTGGTCTGGGCTGAGGCATCCATCCCTGCTAAAAAGTGAAACGTACAGAAATCAGTCATTCAATTAAGGAACAACCTAAATCCAGATAGCGGGAAACTGCTAATGTAAATCAGCAAACAGTACCCACTCCTAATGTACACAGCAAAACCTCAGGCATAACTGTGAAGTTTGTGACAACCTATTTAACCCTTGAATTTACTACCCTTCTATGATTTAAAACTGTAAATTGAAAACCAGATCTATCCCCTCTTTATTTGCAAGTGCCGTCCTCTCTGAATGTTGTGCTTTCTTCCTAGCACTCCCTGTACGTATTAGACATCTTTAAGTCTGTGCAGGGCTTGTCCCACAGTATTCCAATCTTTGTCAATGCATCTCATGACGCATGATGTGCAGTCTGATCTACCAAATATCATTCCTCTCTAAACCCAAATCCAGAAGGAGGCCTGGGAAACCATGAGGAGATGCACTCAAAATCAGGCTGTGAGGGCCTTCCCAGATAAGTCCTATCTCATGAACTGCCCGATGCCAGGAATTTCATCAACTCCTCTAAACCAAATACTCCCCCCTCCCATCCCCCTTAACTCCCTGGTGGGAATATGGCACAAAAGACCCATATGCAGCATGCTTTACTGTAGCAATGATTTAGGAGCCCTTCCCCCATCTGCCCAAGGTCTCTGAATACTATCTGCTGTACAGCACTACTTCTCCCCTGGGTATATGGGCTTTGTCACACTAATCAGAGACAAACAACAGGACTGTCAGGACAAAGCATTATTAAAAAAAGTACAGAATGTTCAGATGTTCTAATCTAGACCACAAACAATCTGAAGATAATAAAAAAATTCAGATAAGCCAACCATTTCCTGAACATTTAAAATTTGGTGCATTATAAAAGGAACAATGTTATACTTTTGAGACAATGCACAATTGCGACATATCACTGTCTAACAAGAAAAAAAGTCAACTTTTTATAAAGTACGGTGAGACTTTCAGAGTTTTACACAAAGGAATATGAACCAACAACTGCTGCCCAGGATGATTAAGCATACTTAGAAGTAAGACAGGACTCGACAGCATTAAGCAGCTTTTGGAAGTGGCTTGTCCTTCAGTCTGTCCTCATCCAGCCACTGCAGTAATCAAGACAGATACTGAAAACTCCAAGCCCAGCTACCTACCAGTGAAGCCAGTGTTACTGGGAGCCAAGGGGAAGGGGCTCTGCTGCATGGCCAGCTGGTGCAGTTTAGTGAGCTGCGGGCAGAAAAGCAGAACATAAGCGTTAATGTAGAGGAGGCGCGCACCATCTTTTACCCCAGTGCTTCAGCGCTACAAACTCACCACCTAGCTGCACACACCTGGACTGAAAAGACAAGTCCGCTCTATAGGCAAACTGCAAAAAAAGGTGGCGCACGACGCACTGGCTCAAGGGCCAAAGTGTGGTTTACAAAGTGCAATGGTTGAACAAACGAAACAAAAAAAGTCCTCTGGAGTCCTGAGGGTCTTCTCACATCACACTGCAGAATTTGAGCTGTGCTTTAGTAACAGATATCCCAATGTTTCACAGAGGTAGGACACAGTTCTCTCCCAAGAACCATGAGAAACAACTCTTAAGAATTCCCAACTTCCCTTCAGGTTCCACGTTATATTATGTGAAAAAGTGTCATCTGATCATAAGTATTTCAGAGAGCTCAGCTAAAACTCCGCAGTTTGCAATGTTTGGTACAGATCCCGTCTTGACGTGAGATTGGACAGCAGCACCACCGCTGACATTGCACATTTCGACTTGTCGAAATTCAAGGCTGAAAAATACATCCAGTGTTTTTCAAAACACAAGAAAATAAAACAGAGCTGACTAAAATAGTTTAAGAAAGGATTTAACCACACCAGATGTCCTGCAAAGATATACCAAAAGGTGAAAATGGAAGAAAAAAAAGGACAAGACCTCAGACCTATTAAGCACCTACTAGCAAAATTATCCCAAGCTTCCTAAGATGGAAGTGCAAACCTAATGTAATCTTATTCCAAAACTACATTATCCCACAAAACCACACGGTATAAAAGCACTGGGCTCAAGTGACCAAGTGTCACACAGTCGGCTTCACTACGGAGCAGTTTTCACAGAACCTGTAAGCAAGGGAGCTCCTTCAATCCTTATGAAGTTTTATCCTATGTAAGCAAGTTTACATACATTGTTCCACCTAAAGAATGCTCTAAAAAATCCAGAAAGATCCTCCTTTCACCAACAAGATCAAAGATGGAATCATCAAAATCATGTCTTCAAAATCACAAACTGCCTGCGTTTTTTTAGAAAATAATGTACATTTGTCACCACGCTGGAATCACTCCAGAGAAGTACTAGATGCATTACCAAGCCTGAAAATGTTCGGACAATTTAAAACAAACCTTTAGTCTTGAACAGAGGACTGCACATGGACCTGATTTAAGCATTCAAAATTAACCCAGTGGACTTATTCGGAACCAAAACAAACCTGAGAACTCAGGTGTAAACTAAAGGGAAGTGCATTTAGAACTGACACCAGAAGGCACATCTTTACTCAAAGAGTTGTAGGAGTACGCAAGATCCTACTTGAACAATTTAACTCAACCTCCAAGCACCGCTTGAAAGAAACCAGGATAAGATCTTCAGATCACTTAGCTAAGAACCAAATGAGACAGACGGGCTAAATGGCCTTTTCACCTCTTAGTTTTCACTTTTCACGTCCAATTTAGGTGAAAACTCAAGTTTAAAATCTAAAACAAGCTCTGAGCAGACTGCAAACTAAGGCTAAACACATACGGTCATACAACTTCTACCAAGACAATTACTAAGTAACATCCACCTATTCCACTTCCAAACAGAGAAAAAAATGCAGCAGAAAGAAACAAAAATGCTAAAGAAGCAAGGGATCAGGAAAGACTGGGAAAGAAGGTCTAGATGCAAGTAAGCAAAAAAAATCAAGGAAGGGATGGGAAAGTTGCTTCATAGCATCACTGATGCTCTACACAGTTTGCTTTGCTAGGCTGTTGATTTGAAAGGGAAGGACTACCCATGAGAGCCTTAGGCACAGGACCAAATACATGGGCAACTTCCGGTTTTGATTAAAATCGGAAAAACAAAATCAGAAATAATCTTCCACCCCTATACGGCTATTGATCGAATCACTCAAGTCCTTTAAGAAAAGGAAAAGGAGACTAACACTTACATCTGGGTGTGGAATGGCGTACTGTCCTTGAACGGTATAAGCCTGTAAAGAAAAGACAGCGTTCAGGAGAGTGGCTCAACATGCGACCTCGCTGTCCCCATCGTCACTGAACCAAAACCCCGCCAATGGGGCCTGGAGTCTGTGACCTCTCAGGCAGGCAAAACACTGCTTTTCTAACAACTGAGCAAAATCCCTTCCCAATTTAAGATCCCAGTATGTTTGAGAGTAAACGGGGGGCGGGGGGAAAAATGTATGCAAGTCCAAAAAATTTCATGCATCACTGGAAGGATGATAATCACTCCCATTTATTGGTTTCCAAGGGGCTGTGGAAATACAGGAAGTGCAGGATGTTGAATCTATATTGGATTCAAGATAGCTTTGCATCTGCCAACATCCTGAAAAGGCTAGAAAGCCTTTGTCTTTGTGCAGTATGTCTAACTATTGCCCAAAGAAAACAAAATCAAGACCTACATCAATAATTCCAGTATTAGTGCTATTCAAAAGGCTCGGGAGAGCACTGGTTTGATAGCATGGCTTCCAAAAGAATTTAGATCACACTGAGAGGGGCTGTAAATGTCCTATGTAAATGACCAAAACACCATTTGGAAGAGGAATGTTTAGCAAATATTACAAAACAAAAGGTGGGGAGATATAGAAGGGCAGGGTCTCCTAATTCCGTAACAGATCTGAGAGCAAGCTGCTGTTGCTGGGAAAGGATCTGTCTTGTAAAGTGATGCAAAGCACATGGAACAGGGTGTCAAGACAGGGGGGTGGGTGGATAAAGGAAGGAAGGAAGGGGAGCAAAATAAAAATCAAAGAAGTCCACTGCAAAGACCCTGCATTTCTTTAGCTCACTCTTGTACCTGAAGTACTATATGAACATCTGCAGCCTCAGTGTAACCAGTAATGCACAGTTCATTCACACCTTTCCAAGGTGCAATGCAAGAAAAGGATTGCTCTCCAATGAAAAACACCTATCAAACTTAGAAAAAAGGACTCAGCCCAACTGCATCCACTGCAGGCCATTTCAAATATGACAGCTATTACCACTCATAATATCCCTCGAACTACTATTACATATAACAGTCAGCAATGCCAATACTCTCCACTAACACGTTATATAGACTGGATAAATTGTCCTACCACACAGTGATCATTTGATAGTGATATATTCTCTACTGATAGATGCAAATAATACGCTTCTCAGAATACCAAAAACAAACAGTCAAAAGACTGTTTTGAGAAAATGAAAGTAAAAGTAATTCCTGATCACAGATGCATCTGAACTAAATCCTCTAGATTACCAATGAAGAACAGTAAATTTTGGTTACTTTGTGTGTATTTTCTAACTACAATGAAAGTAACAAAGCAAGGTTTGTCTTTCCTTAAGTACTGTCACCACAGCACATGGGAAATCATTCTTCACATGTTTGTGGGGATTCTGGTTTTGGCAATACGAATATGAAGCGCAAATTATTCTGTAGTTCTAAATTGTTGTGCCCATTAAATCAAAACCCACAGCCTCAAAAGGGGCTTTATTTTTAGAAGTTTGGTGCCAATCTACATAATCCTCTAAGTACAAACAGGGATCAATCTAAGAGCTATAGGATTTTTACCCATCATGCAACTCTGTACTCAGACTACAAAGAAGTTGATAAAAAAAGCCAGTCTCACCATAAACACATGTAGTTCAGAAGCAGCATTATGAATATGCATTTAAAAAATGTATAGTTCATATCTTCAACAGACTCAAAACATTCACAATTTTTTGAACCACTAAGGAGGACATGTCATGCAGGTCAATTTCTAGCCAAGGCAACATTAAAGAGATACAGATTCCCAAATGCTACAAGGCAGATATGGTCAACCCAGAATACCTGTCGACAGCTCTGGTATCGATGTTGCTGTGCGAAGATATTCAGATAGAAGATATACACGTCCCCCCAGACACACCCAACAGGGGAAGTTACCTGTCCACCAGCAAAGATGACCGGAGAGCCAGAGGGCTTGGGCCTGTAAGGGATGGTCACACCCTTCGGAGGAGACTGGGGAGAAAACAGGACAACCACCATTTAGAAAGCAGCCATCAGTGAAGACATGCTGACCATGGAAGTAGTTCCCTCTTTTTCCTTCCTAACCTAAAATAAAAACCGTGTTTAATGGATGATCAATTCTAGATAGGATCCACACCACATTTAACAAGATTCAATTCAAATACCAGAGCTATTCAAAGAGTTTTTTCAAGTAGAGCTGAATGTGTTGACGTTCCTGATGGCGTTTTAGGTGTAATCCCCTGATCCTCCTGAGCAGAAGTCACTCAAACCCAAGGGGATTCCCAGCAGCTATGAAATTCTTGGCTAAATTCTACTGTACTCTCTCTCTCGCCAGCAAACAGATTAATGACATCCAGGTGCTCCAAACAATTCTAAAGAAAGCACCAGGTAAGAACTGATCAAGTTACCAGAAATAAGCAAGAATCTTAAATTCCGGAGGAGTACAGCAAACAGATATTTATGCCTTGCTCGATTGGGGAAACCAGAACCCCCTTGTGTTTCCGTGTCATTCACGACTGCTCACAGGAGACAATACTGCCCTACTACAGCCTTCTTAACAGGTAGAACCTAGTAATTTTTTAGCAAAAGACAAGAAATGGATTGCAGGCCCACAGACTGCTCTGCACCCAGGAAAAAGGAGGAACCCCCCGCCTTGTGCTCACAGGGGACCATGTGGTGGTTTGTATGGCCAAGCGCATCGATGTGTTTCCTGGCTGTCTTAGAAAGAACTCACCTCAAGCATGACAACGCAGATCTGCTTGACGCACTCGATGATGGACTGGGGAGTGCCGGCGATGGTGATGGCACGCTCCGTGGAGTTGGGCAGCATGTCCCCTGCCACCTGGACCTGAGCGCCCGTCGACTGCCAGGGAAACAATAACAACCACCCCCCATGGTTAGCTCACTGCAGGAGGACATGGCACTCCTGACAGATGATCTTTGTAAGGCACACAGTTCCTCCATGGGCCACAATCAATTACAATTACCCATGCAGATCAGTAATTAAAACCTCTCCGGATTATCATTCCTGTACCTTACAGAGCACACAACCCAAAGGGGTACAGCTACTTGCACTTGTCTCCAGCTACAATTAGGGCTGACCAAAAACCTGCACTAGTAGCAAATAAGGTTTATATTTTCAAAAAACTGTACACTTGCAGGAAACCTTAGAGAAAGAGAACACACAAAAGGGGAGATTTAAATCACAAAAATGAAAGCATCACCCCCCCCCTCCACCCATGTCCTGTGACAGCACTCACCCAGCACGCGTTAACTCACCTCGCGGATCTCTTTGATCTTACAGCCGCCCTTGCCAATGAGAGAGCCGCACTGGCTGGCAGGCACCACGATACGCAGGGTCACTGGGGGCTTGCTGGTGGCCGTGCTGTTGGTCATCGCACTACTGATGTCCTGCAGGCACAGAAGGTGCGAGATCCTGTCAGCAGGAGGACTCCGCCCTGCTCTCCTGAACTAAACGACAGCTGCCCTTTGAGGAGAGGCGGGCAGCAAACTACACAGAGGTTTGTTAAAAAAAGACTAACCATTTCAGATCAGGGTAGCAACTGAACAGCTGAAGCCTCTGTACCATCCATTTAACTTCAATGCTTCAGAAGTCTTGTGCATTGCTTACTTAATTTGCAATATAATTTTCTACATATAATGTACAACTGAACAGCTGAAGCCTTTGTACCATATATTTAATTTCAATGCTTCAGGTGTCTTGTGCATTGCTTACTTAATTCATAGCATAATTTTCTATATATAATCTACAAAAGTTGCCTCCTAAATTACAAGGACCTTTTTGTCTGTTAAATGAATTCATCCCAGTTTAGTGATTTTAATTCTAAGATGTGAAAAACAGAACCTTCCACATTACTAGATTAGATTTTAAATTTCTGAACCTTTCGAAAGCAGAGCAAGGTTCTTTTTGGTCTATTACACAACGAGCTTTGGCAAACTGTGCTAAAAAGCAGAATACAAAAATACCCTTATGTGGCAACAGCCTGGCAATTAATTCATTATTTTCCATTCATTGCTCCGACTCCCTATTGCTTTTCGCTGATCAGTCCCAGTTTCTGATAAATGATTAGCCTGGAAAACAGCGCTACCTCTTCCAGCTTCTCAATGATCATGGAAAAGGCTTTGAAAATGGCAGTCGTGGGTCCAGCAAGAGTGATGATTCTCTCAGGACAGTTCCCTTCAGAGATATTAATGCGAGCGCCACTCTGTAAAGGCAGAAACAGGAAAAGACTTAAGAAACTGTATATGTTGTTATAAACCAAAGCTGTCCTTAAAAGCAGAGCACGTCCTGCAAAGACTGCTTGTGAGAGTCTGGAAAAATGAGCATTTTGTAAAACTAGGAAACGCGTGGATCAGCTAACATTCATTAACGTTTCTTGTTTGCATTTGGGTGAAGGTATTGGCCTCAACACTGAGAGGTTGTTTGTTGGACGTTGCTACAGATTTAAAAGAAAAAAGGGTCTCCCAGACATGGCTCAAGTCACAGTTTTTGATACAGAGCTTTGAAGTTATTGCCTCAGACCTACTTCTGCACAAATGCATATGGGCAATTTGTATGACCTTTGTCTTTGCCTCAGCGGTCAATGCGACAAAAAAGGGAATGTGTTGCCGACAAGAAAAGCCCACTTTCTAATTATTTAAGTTTCTAAAAAAAACAACCTCAAGACTAGTTTCACACTGTTTATTAAAGTCACCAAGGATAACTGTCAAAGCAGTCAAGCATATACAGTGGTGTGAAGAAGTGTTTGCCCCCTTCCTGATTTCTTTTTTTTTTTGCATGTTTGTCACACTAAAATGTTTCAGATCAAACAAATTGAAATATTAGACAAAGATAACACAATTAAACACAAAATGCAGTTTTTAAATGAAGGTTTTTATTATTAAGGGAAAAAAAAATCCAAACCTACATGGCCCTGTGTGAAAAAGTGATAGCCCCCTAAACCTAATAACTGGTTGGGCCACCCTTAGCAGTAACAACTGCAATCCAGCATTTGCAATAACTGGCAATGAGTCTTTTACAGTGCTGTGGAGGAATTTTGGCCCACTCATCTTTGCAGAATTGTTGTAATTCAGCCACATTGGAGGGTTTTCGAGCCTTAACCGCTTTTTTAAGGTCATGCCACAACATCTCAATCGGACTCAGGTCAGGACTTTGACTAGGCCACTCCAAAGTCTTCATTTTGTTTTTCTTAAGCCATTCAGAGGTGGACTTGCTGGTGTGTTTTGGATCATTGTCCTGCTGCATAACCCAAGTGCGCTTCAGCTTGAGGTCACGAACAGATGGCCGGACATTCTCCTTCAGGATTTTTTGGTAGACAGCAGAATTCATGGTTCCATTTACCACAGCAAGTCTTCCAGGTCCTGAAGCAGCAAAACAGCCCCAGACCATCACACTACCACCACCATATTTTACTGTTGGTATGATGTTCCTTTTCTGAAATGCTGTGTTATTTTTACGCCAGATGTAATGGGACACACACCTTCCAAAAAGTTCAACTTTTGTCTCGTCAGTCCACAGAGTATTTTCCCAAAAGTCTTGGGGATCATCAAGATGTTTTCTGGCAAAACTGAGACGAGCCTTTATGTTCTTTTTGCTCAGCAGTGGTTTTCATCTTGGAACTCTGCCATGCAGGCCATTTTTGCCCAGTCTCTTTCTTATGGTGGAGTCATGAACACTGACCTTAACTGAGGCAAGTGAAGCCTGCAGTTCTTTGGATGTTGTTGTGGGGTTTTTTCTGACCTCTTGGATGAGTCGTCGCTGCACTCTTGGGGTAATTTTGGTCAGCCGGCCACTCCTGGGAAGGTTCACCACTGTTCCATGTTTTTGCCATTTGTGGATAATGGCTCTCACTGTGGTTCGCTGGAGTCCCAAAGCTTTAGAAATGGCTTTATAACCTTTTCCAGACTGATAAATCTCAATTACTCTGTTTGTCATTTGTTCCTGAATTTCTTTGGATCGCAGCATGATGTCTAGCTTTTGAGGATCTTTTGGTCTACTTCACTTTGTCAGGCAGGTCCTATTTAAGTGATTTCTTGATTGAGAACAGGTGTGGCAGTAATCAGGCCTGGGTGTGGCTAGAGAAATTGAACTCAGCTTTCCAAAGATGTGATAAACCACAGTTGATTTATGTTTTAACAGGGGGGGCAATCACTTTTTCACACAGGGTCATGTAGGTTTGGATTTTTTTTCCCTTAATAATAAAAACCTTCATTTAAAAACTGCATTTTGTGTTTACTTGTGTTATCTTTGTCTAATATTTCAATTTGTTTGATGATCTGAAACATTTCAGTGTGACAAACATGCAAAAAAATAAGAAATCAGGAAGGGGGCAAACACTTTTTCGCACCACTGTAGCTAAGTGTGCCAAATGGAGTTTAAAATAAACCGTCCTTTTCAATTAAGACTAACAGAAAAACATTTCACTCACAATTCACAAAAAACTGAGAAACAGGTGGATGCACTGCAAATACCAACTAACAGTTCATCTGGAATCAGCCTTTTCTTTGAACTAGAACCTTACCTCTTCTCGCATCTTCTTTACAGATTCTCCTTTCTAAAAAGGCAAGGGAACCAAAAAAAAGGTTTCAGTGTTGGTATGTCAAAAAGGAAAATAAACATCTCCAACATCAAGGTCTTCGTAAGAGTCAATTCTAAATCCTGCAGATCAACAGACTCACCCCCTCGCTATCTTCTTGAAGAAGAATAGAAATTGTGCCCCCTTCCCTCCCCACACTATCCTTTCTTCTGAGCCAGTATACATCCAGCATTTTCAGGTCCCCATCCATTCTATACTCCTGAGAGCTAGCTGATCTCAGGTCTTCTCCCCTTCACTCCACTGGAGTCCTCTGTCTTTAACTCAACATAATTAGTGCTGAATGCAATGGGGAGGACTGGGTGGGTTCCTCATTGCTCTACAACGACCATGTGCTTTCCATTCAGGGAATTGTTTTTTTCCCCCAGGCAGGAAGATCTAAAATGACTCCTGTTAAATACAGAGCTGACATCAGAATGCCTTTGTATGCAGGCTTGTACTTCCCTGGTATCTCAACCTCCTTAAATAAAGTGAGAAAATGAACCAACACTCACCTTGCCTATGATGCTACCGACTTCCTAGAAAAAAGAAACATTACAAGTTAAAGCTCCTGAATCCACAAACTAGAGAAAGGAGTACAAGTGTAGCTCTGCGGTCACCAGACTCCGGGCCTTAAAGCTGCTACAGTGGTCCATGAAAAAAAATTTGCACCGCGGAGAAAGACTGAAGGTTAAAACTCATCTCTCTAACCTGATATCCTGTCAGGAAAACAGAAACAGCCAGCTCATTTAGTTACTCAAAATTCACAAGTTCTCACACATTGCTGTGCTTCCGAAATATTTGTTAGCGAGGTAAAAAGAATTTGACAATGTAAGGGGCACATTGCAAATGTTTACCGAGTACAGATCCATTTGGTAGTTGACTGGCCCAGGGATCTCACCCTGCAGTTTCATGCAAGAAACCATGTTATCTGCTTAAACATGGCTGGAGATCTTGTTCCACAGCCCCACCATCCTTTAAATCCAGAAGTGCCTTCTGTTCTTGGTTTTAAATGCATTCCCAGCAATTCCCTTGTTTGCCCTCCATTTTGGGTTTCACTGTTCATCCCGAACAACAATAACAGCCATGTGGTACTTCATTTAATGAAAACTAATTGAAACTGAAAATGCCCACTTCATAAATTTGGGAATTGCTAGCATAGACACAAAACAATGGTGTTATAGAAATTTCTATAACAAAATACTGGAGCTTCAGTAACTCCACAATGTTCGTGAAAAGAATATGTAAAATGTAATTTAAAAGCCTGGATTGGGGAATGTATGCTTAATTATGTAAACATTACAAACACTGCATCAGCTCTTCTGATGGTCAACAGAAATGAATTACCTTGATTAGCACTAATATCTGGTAAAATATTATCAGAGCGCACAAAAGCTATTCTCACCATATTTTTTACTAGTTTGGGTTCTTCCTTTTTGAATGAGCCATAATGATTTTTAAGCGCAGTAATCAATTGTTTCATTAACTGAATTTCAATTTTGGAGAATGGTTAACTGGACAACAGCCACACGCGTTGCTCTCAAATGGAAACAAATGCAACACAAAAATGCCGACAAAATTCAAAGTGAAGAGTGCTCCACTCCACATGTTCTGCATTTGAAACTTTCCCATTTAAAGTTTTGGACAAAATGAATGCTGCTCTGACGAGCAATTGTTTTTTGCTAAACCTATTCACGTTTCATTCGCACTTATTTTTTCTAACCCAAGGGAAACATCAAAAGAAATATTTTCTCTCTCAACCTCTTGTGCACTGGGTAAATCTATCAAGCACACAGGAACAACACCTGCTTTGAAAAATATTCAAATACGCCAGATTACAAACACAGAAGGCATAATGGTTGTTCACAGCATGACAGGCCGAGAGGCCAGCATTAATTTATGAAGATTTAGGTGAAACCACCAACCTCACTTTTCACAGTGGGCTATGATATACTAAATGAGATCTGTCAGAAACTGCAGGTTACCTTGCCATGCATGAGCAATCTGATGGTGAGGGTGACATTGAGTCCTCCTTCGATCACACCGGAGTCCATCACGGGTACAGTGACTAGCGGAAGGACCGGGCTGGTCAGGAGCTGGCGTCTTTGGTCACAAGAATGGAATCTGAGTGGGGGAAAGTGTGCAATGCATTTAAAAACACAAGATCAGGTCTCTTGAAGGGAGGGGGAGACAAAAGGCCACACCAGGGATGCAGAATCACCACGTTCTTCAACACGAGAAACATATTTCGGGACAGACTGCAATTAGGCTCAACAATTAAAGCGATCGATTGCTTATCCTTCAAAAGCTACAGGCAGGATTCCTTGGCTCCAACCACGTGTTCTTCCATGTTTAATGTACATAATCAAGCCCGTGGGATTGGATTTCTATAAAATAAATTCCATTCAACCTTTTCCTCTGCTTCATCCGGCAAATATCAATATCGATGTGGACGTAGTTTTAAACTTAAACGTAACAAATGACTATACAGTACAGAAATATATTGAGATTTATTGACTTGTCCAGCTTTGAGAAGCGACTATAAACAAACTGCCAACAGAATGTGACATAAAACGGACAAAACGCGTCGTATATTTTGCGTTGCTGTTTTTTTTATTCTGGCTGCATAGGTGCGTATACTGATTAGCGAATGTTTAATAAGACAAAAAGTCCAAATTCACAAATGTTCCTGTTCATACGCGCATACACCTGCCATTAACTTCGTCTCCAACTCAAAAAACCTGAACAGCGAGTTAAAAATCTCGCAGACGTTTTCCACCTCGATCTCAAAATCTCAAACGGCACCGCGGTAGCCTGAGCTTGACCGAAATGACACGCCTTGTTGTAACCCTACAACACCTGCCAAACGCTTAACGGCGGCCGAAGTCTTGAAGACTTAAAACAAATGAAGTCTGAATACACCTACCCAAGACTTACACCTTCCGTGCGTACTTGTACAGGACTACAGGACCCCCCCCTCACCCCAAGACAACATGTCGCGTTAATGACATTAAATCACAGCGGCGGTTCCACTATTGACACGGTCGCAGCGAGAAAACCAAAAGGTCTTGGATGTTGGAATTTTAGATAAAATAACACTACATTTATAAAAGGGGGGGGGGGGACGAGATGCAAAATCCGCGCTCAAGGCAGGCACGACAGAGAGACCGCGGCCCTAAGGAAAGCAGATCTCCTCCTACGTGCTCTACTGCGGGCGGCGATCACGCAGTTAGAAACGCAGGCAACGTGGAAACCCTTTCCTAATTCGCCAGAGCATCGAGTTTCCCCCGCGACACAACCGAGGCAGGACGGCGGGCGCCGAGATCGCCCTCATTATTCACCATCATTCCTGCGAGTACCCAAAACAGCATATCCACGCTCAAAACAACAACGCCACCAAAAAAAAAAAAACTCGAACACCGACGGGCGATTTGCACCGTCAGAGCCGCCGTCCCCCAACCCCCATTCCCAAACCAAACTACATACGGAAAAAAAAAACGTCATACACCGAGAACAAACGACGCACTCGCACGGTAAACTACCGTGGGGTGCGAAAACAAAAACCGAGGAAAGGGCCGAATAAGTGTCGATTTCGGCCAATAAACACGTTTCGCCCGAAAGACGCAGCGCATAAGCCATCCGCATTGTGCTGCGCGCTGTCGCGGCCTACACCTCCTCGCCGAGCCTGGAAACTCCTAGCCCGTGGCGAAATGTGTGCGCGCTTTCTTTTTAAACAACAAAAAAAATACAGTTTTCTTACCTGTTTCGTGCCTTGGAAGGTGTTCAGGGGGAGGGTAGGGTTTTAAGGGTAGAAGGGGATAGGTTCGGGTGGGTAAAAACCCAGGGGGAGAGTTTACAAAGGAGCCGGGGAGAAGGGAAGAGAGACAGTGAGAGACGGGAGCTCCTCTCAAACACAAAGACAACAAAACTCTCACCTTTCCCCTTTGACCTTTCATCCGCGCCTCCTCCTCCTCCTCCTCCTCGCCCAACCCCCGCCCTTTACCGGTTTTTCTGTCCTTTAAAAACTAAAGCAATCCCCACAATAACCAACGAGTAAGAAAATTATATAGTTAACAACAATTACATTTATGGTGCCTTTTTCGTGCAATTTTAGCGCTTCATTCTGTGGAAATTTACTGGGAAGCTCCGCCGCTCGACCCCGGTGCAAACCCACGACGTCACTGCTTATTTTATGACTGGACGCAACTCGCCTGAGAGTCAGCTGCACATTTTACATTAACGGCAAAATATGAACGCACATTAATCAAGAGCGCGGTTTTGCTATTTGTTAATCAGGAGCGTGGTTTTGATATTGTGCACGCATTCTCACAGGATTATGTCCTATTGGAGTGAAACTGTAAAACATAAACTGAATATATAAATAATTTGAAATTAAAATTAAAATTATATTGATTAGAAAGGTTTATTTATTCATACACTATACCTTTAACCTGTACTTTAAAGCATCGTTATGAAAAACAGTGCAGGACCTAGCTCTGTACTGTCATACTGTTTTTTTTGGGTTTTTTTTGTTTTTACAGCGACTATGATCAGCACATTTTGCACACACCTATGTATTTATTTATTTTTATTTATTTTGTTTGTCTTTTGTTTTATAACTATTCTGATGTCTGTTTTGCTTGTCTTGGGCTGGACTGCGGGATTAATAAAATATTATCTATCTATACTGGTACCATACTCGTTGTTTACATTGTGATTGTATTTACTGTCTATTGTCTTGTCCGCAGTTCTGTATATACTGTACCTGAGAGACTAATGAGAAACACTTTTCATTATACTATGCACCTGTGTAAGTAAAGTTGAACTGAATTTTGCTCAGCGATTGCTGCAACATCGTTTTTTTTAAATCACTGGTACATTTTCTAGAGGCATGTATAGATACATACTGCTGGAAACACGATTTTATTGTGCGTGTCCCGCACAGTTGAGCCAATATACCGTACGTGCGAATGTTACTTTAACTCACAAACGAACGATCTTTATCATAACATCCGTCCGTTTCTGGGAATTTGCATGAGCTCAGTCTTGCACTGATGCAAATGTTTCCCCTCTGTAAAGGAGTAACTCTGTAAATCAGAATTTATAAACAGATTTTACCTAAAGATGAATAATTTGGACAATCAGATTGTGATCAATACATCAGATTGTGGTCAAAATGGGGGGGGGGGTCATTTCATATGCCTTTGATTTAATTACACTCGTACTGTACTTTTAATTTAATTTGATTATGAATTTGCAATTAATCCTTAAAAGTTAGTACTTTTATACCCCCCCCCCCCACCACCACCACCACTGCTACCTAAATGCTCACATTTTCCCCACAACACCTTGATTGAACATTTACAGGTATCAGATTTGTTAAGTCAAATGATGATGAAAAGGAGGATGTTTGCTTTAATTCAGTTTGAGCTTTATTAACCCCTTTGGGAAATTTGCATTACAGCACACCACAAAACAACACAACAAAAACAGACATCACGACACCGTCAAAGAATACAGCACATCAGCATTTTAGGGGATAAAAGAGTTACTTTACAATGAGAGTGATATTGCAGTGGGTATGAAAGATTTCATGAGTCTGTTACTGTTACTCCTGGGGACAAAGAGGCGTCCCCCACATGGGAGAAATGTACATTTACAAAGGAGGGGTTGAGAAACACACTCCATAATGCTCTTCGCCTTATTTAGAACCCTCTGTTTGTAGAGGAGATTGAGGTTTATTTGACTTCCCCAGTGATTTTGCTGCTCGGACAGCACGGTGATATGGTATTGTCCTACCTCGGGGTTCAATTCCTGGGGCCCTGTCTGCGTGGAGTTTGCATGTTCTCCTCACGTTCACGTGGGTTTCCTCCAGGTGCTCTGGTGTCCTCCCACAGTCCAAAAACACAGTGGTGATCTATTTGGCCCCGGTGTGCGTGCATGCGTGCGTGCGTGCGTGCGTGCGTGTGTGCGTGCACTGCAATGGATTGTTCCAGGATGTATCCTGCCTCGTGCCTGGTGCTAGCTGGGATAGGCTCCAGCTCCCCTGTGACCCTGCATTGGATATGCAAGTGGTTAGAAAATTGATGGATCATTTTGCTGTTTATCATCTCTAATTTTTCCATCAAACTACAATTAAGAGCAATTGTACAATTAAGGCCTTCCTATTAATTAAAATCTAGCAAATTCATAGAGCAAACACTGCTCAGGAGCGCCACTACCACAACCGACTAATTGAAAGACCCAGAATGTCTCTGGAGTGGAGAAAACCTTCTGCCCAGGCAGATTTGACTTCAGACATCTGAGAGATTACGAAAGCAGGGGAAGGAAAGATATGCTACAAATATGAAAGCACTGTTCTGACATTCCATTTGCCTAACTTCTTGTGCAAACAAAACTGTGCTGTGAAAAATGCCCACAGCTTTTAATATCCCTCCTTATCTTTTTCCCTGTTAAAGTACTGAAATAAAAAACCCCAAAAGCTTCTATCACTGAAAAGCTCTATCAGTGAAGGGGGCAAGAACTAAATTGAATGCCAAACACAGGAATGCAGTTATGAATATGACTTGATAAGAGAAGCAGGAGACAACGTCAGATGCAGCCATTTAATTACACTGATATTAAAGGAGGATTTTTAATCGTACAAATAACGTCCCTACAAGGTCACACTTCGCATGGTACTCCATGGGCTTGCTATTCTTCTCAAACTGCCTGTTCTCCTTCAAATTTCAACCCCCCCAGTGAACTTCTGAAACAAACAGACATCATTATTCAGACACAGATAATTACATGCACAACTCTGCAACATATTACGGATTTATTCCATACACAACTCAACCAAACAACCAAATACAAGGCACTTCTTTGACATCAGCCAGTGTTGTTTTAACATTTTGATCTCTTAATTTTTCCTTTTTTTGTTTTCACTTTTTAAGCAGGACAGAAAAAAATGACAAATCTCACAGCAGCCCATTACATCCGGTATGTTAAGTACAAGGATTTTGTTTCCAACTTGAGCATCTCATTTAAGCTGAAATAAAGACTTTTTAAAAAAAAAAAACTGATGATCAAAAAGGACGCGGCATTTGATTGAAAGTTACGGTGTCTGCAAAAGTCTAGGAGAACTATGAAGGACATATGTTTTGTGTTGACATTTAATACATTTGTGGAAAGTGATCGCAGGCTCCGTTGACACAGCAACTAGAAAATATTGTGGGAACTACGTGTGGCTGAATGATGAGGAATCCTCCCTTCACCATGAATAACGATTCCAACAAAAAAGCGTCTGAGGAGGCCTTATTTTAAAACTAGTATTCTAATCACATTAATATAGAAGATGCTCGCCAATCCACTCCTGTTTACAGTGTTCTCCCAGTCTGCCTTCCATTTAAGACTGCATTTAATTAACTGAGCCCATGACTACATTCCTTCAGTAGGCCTCTTAATCGTTTTTAACTTCTGCAACACCGGAGATTCCAAGTTACTTCAGTTTTTCAACTGAATTGAAGTACCGTGAGGCATTAAAACAGTTGAAATTGTCCAGTAACAATAAAAACAGTTGAAATGAGTAAGTCAAAGAAAACGCTTAATACCCAAGGATTGTGCTGGGTAATTTTTTCACAATAAGCTCCTAAGAGTCAAGTGGGCTGTCACTGCTAACTAAGGCACACATCTCCAGAGGTTTTCAAAAAACCTGCAAGAGGTTCACAATTTGCTGTAGGATGACAAAGAGTCTGTACCTACAGCACATCAGCTTATCAACTCATCACAGTTCAGTTTCTTGTTTGGATTGTATCTGTGGTGCACAACTCCCGTTCAGGATGACCGTAGTTTTGGATATTTGTCCTCCCATTTTTAAAAAGTATAGTCTGTACTGCTTATATTGTTTTGTCCTGTTGAATAACCTGTTCCTTGCCACATACACTGATGTGCAATTTCTCACTATTCTCCTGATTTGCCCAAATTGCCTTATGAAGTATTTAAAAAAACCTAGTTATTTTTAAGTGTTTTTTTTTTAACAAAACTGGACTAGAGGAAAAACAGAAAACGTAGAAGTGCATGAATGATGCACACCGAACCCAGCTGATGAATTTGCTCATCCAGAATTTGCTAAATTCATGTTCTACTCTTATGCACAAGCAGGCGGCTTTGATATTTCTTTTCAGTTCCCAAAGAGATTATTGCTAAATTGACCAGAGGACAGCCAACAGGATTTGAACTGATTAAAAATAAAGAATGATTCCCATTCTCTGTCAGGTGTAATATTGAAATAATAGGACAGGACGTAAAGCATGGCTTTGGAGCCATCAGCTGGCTAAGAGCCAGAAAACCTGAAACACTGGAACCACCTGTTAGGTAAAGTCCATGGACAGCAAGCACACAAAACCACACAGCCACCAGAGACTGGAGTCACACATCTTTGTCATTTATTGTTAAAACAGTCATTGAATAATCTTAAATACAACACTCTTTCCTTCAAAAAAATATAGTGTTTTAAATAGCCTCCAGCTTTCCGTATTAGCAATTTCACAGTGTGGTTTTCAAAGTGTCATGGAATGCGGTCCTCAGAGATTGTTCTTAGGTGTCCTCAGGGGGATCCGCACGATTTTTCACTAAGCCCAGCAGAGGTGTATTAAAATCAGGATTTTTACTTACAGGTCCGAACAAACCAGACGTGCCTGTGTGAAATCCCTCATCCCCATGGCAGTTTGAAAACCTCTTCTGTGCTACGTCTTACATCAGTGCTGTACAACGTAATGCAAAGCTACGAAGCGCGCGGTCCGGGTGAAGCCGGCGTGTCAGAGTTTGATGGGAATGTCGCGTCAACAGTGACAGCTCAGTCTGAGTCGCTGCTGCTGCTGCTGCTGCTGGAGGAATGCTGGGAAAAGAGGACATTAAAAAAAAACAAGATCAGCAGAGGTGACAGTGCTGCCAGCTTACAGCTCAGTTTCCTATCAGTAAGGGAGTTCAAGGAGCCTAAGGTCCAATGAGCAGCTGCTCAGGGAGACGTCCAAGACAAAAACACAAAGCTCGCTGATCAATTAAAACACAGAGGGAAGTAAGGGCAGATCTACACAGTTACATTTGCCTTGGCCGGACGATGTTTTTTTGGCCATCAATATGTACAAGGTCAAGTTTTTCCAGGGAACTGAGGGAGACTTATTTCGATAATTAACACAGGGCAGTGGCAGAGCATCAAAGGGAGATCAAAACCTCCTTGTGGCTGATTAAAGCAAATTTTTACGGGTCCGACCAACGCACCACTAACGACCAGACTTGTCCAGGAACGTCGGGATTCGAATACAGAGATGGGTCCCGCACCGGTGACATGTTCGAGACGCTCATTTCTGCACCATGAACACCGTTTGCTAGTGTTTCACGTGATCAAAGCAGAGGAAGGGTGTGAGAATGGGAATACGAGAAAGAAAACCGGTTTGTTTTGCAACAGCAGCAGGAAACCTCCCCTTGAAGACAGCGGATGTTTCCACCAGCTGCCACGCTGGACACGGAGCTCGGCCAGCTCATCCCGTGTCTCAACTCCTGCCATCTGACAGGCACTACAGATCTATTCAAGCAAAAGCTAAATAACAGTACAGACTTTGCCATGCTAGAGCTTACAACGCCCTGTCTGCATTCCTGTGCAGTTTCATGTTGAGCATCTGTTTAAACAGTACCGAGATCAGGATCACGCAGGGACTATTCTACAGCTAAAGCAGGATGCTCAGACTGGGTCTCACTGTCTCTCTTCAGCACTGCCTGTACATAATGGGCCCTGCCCTGCCTCCTAAACCAGCCCATTCCCAGCTTTACCTTCCCGTGCTTGTGGTACTTGTGTGCCTTCTTCATCTTCTTCTTCATCTTCTTGTGCGCCTTGTGCCCACCAATTACCATGCCCGCCCCCGCCACGCCCGCCGCCAGGCCCCCTGCCATGGGGTGGCATTTTCCGTGTTTGTGTCCCGGGCTGCCAGCTGGGTAAGGGCCAGGAAAGACCCCACCGTGTGGCCCTGGGTAGGAAGGGTTGACCCCTGGGGGACAGGGAGGGCCCCCCGGATAAGGTCCCGGGCCCATGGGAACCCCAGGATAGGGGTTCTGACCCGGGATACCAACGGGGGGCCCTGGGTAGGGGCCAGGGGGGGTCACCGCAGGTGGGAAGGCCGGGTTCATTCCTGGTGGGTAGGCTGGGTTTTGACCAGGAGGATAGGTGGGGTTGGGAATTGGGGGTCCCATGGGATACCCCCCTGGCGGACCTAAGGAAAGATGAGGAAATGAACATGAATCCCGTGTTATGTGGAAGGATGCTCTGAAAATACAATTCAATACTCTACTGCTGTGTCATTAAAGCTGGAATCTACCCCAGTGCAGCCCAGATATTATACTTAGACAAAGTACACATTATTCAATCGATCCCAGATCTAATCCACTCATATTTATAACCCCTTCCATACAATTCTTGCATCATCCAAGACCTACATGTTAAGGTGCCTCATGGTCTCAAGGTTTACATGATCCAGCTACAGCAACTTGGGTTCAAACAATCTGACTAACTGTGTGCTCACGCCGCACTTTAAAAGACCAGGCGAGTCGAACATCGAATTCTTCCATCCGTGTCAGCAAAATCACCACAAAAAGATGTGGGTCTTATCTCATTAGCCAAGAACTACGGCTCCTCGTGGAATACCAGATGGAGAACAAATCTGTTCTGATGGCATTGAGCAACACAGTAGCCGCCACAAAAGCCAGAAAAAAATGATTAGCAAAGAATTACTGATAAATGCAATGCATACGTTGGTACTATAATGCAATTAAATATCTCAGGATATGACAAAACTTACTAAAGTGCCTGAGCACTTATGTATCGTCATTCCCTAAATTAAACTTGGAGTGGAGCTTGTGCAGTTGTACAATATTGTTTTCCGCAGCAGTAATTTCTGCATTTACAGTAACTGGACCCTACAATGGGAGGACATGGCAATAGGTCAAGACAAAATACAAAAATCCACAGTGACCCTGTGCGATACAATGTAGCGCAATTCTCTGAAAGAAAATATTCTCTCTCCCTTGCCGATGAGAAGTTTGAGCAGATTAAGACTGAGTGAGGAGGAATCATCGTGTGTTCCTTTATTGGGAAATGGTATTTTCTCCAATATTTGGGGTGTGAATCAAGTGGTATAGCTGAGGCTTTCTCCCCTTTCCCCACCAAACTGCAGAAACTCTAAAGCTAGTCTATTTCTTAGGCTAAAATTGTATTTTTTAACTGTACATTGATACTGTTAAATGATGATCTGATCAAAATCAGACTTGTTTGGCCCTGTGAGGGCTTTAATAAGGATGCCTGTGTAGTCCACAGCACCTGTTATATTAGGAAATACTGCAAGAAATGTTTAGATCACAGGGCATAGCTACAGGGAACAGAAATGACATTCACAGTGGATAGAATTATACTGTATACGATAATATTAGCAGCTACTTCATGAAACCCTGGTTTGATGTACCAATTTACAATATGGCCTGGAAACATTATGAATGCAAGAAAAAACTGTTTTAATGCAAACACCAATTTCCTTATCACACGACAGACTGTCGCTGTACTGAAGCGGTCCGAGTGGCCAGCACGGTAAAACACTGCACCAGTCACAAGGAATCAGCCCCACGAACAGAGCTGGAGCTGCTTCGAATGCTTACCTATGACAAGCAGTATTAACAGTATTGGCTTAAGATATCGTGAATGTAAACTATACATTAGTACAACTATAACTATATAAACTGTCTGTTGAACGGTATCTTTCAAATAACAATTATCAGCGAACTGTAAAGGACGATCTCTAATCTTTCAATCTCTCTGCAAAGCTCCCCTGCCAAATGGATCCCTGAAGAAAGGTGATGTCGCTTTTTGCAGGCGGCGACTGATCAGTTTAACAGGTTTAAGACTAGGTGATATGTTGCCATAGATACTTAGCTGGCTACAGTTCAGTCTCGCTTTGTGAAACCGAAAATCAAAACAATTGTCAACATGTTTACAAAAGTTATCCAGTTAACTGAGTAATCTTGCTTCATGAAAACGGCCCCCTGTTCTCCTCACTTTCCTGCGTTTTCTAGTACGTCTTACAGATTTCCCTCGGTGCCTTGCTGCTGTGTGTTTACTGCCAGAGTTTACTTTTGTGCCTGACTTCACCCTCAGAATGTCTGCCTGCTTGTTTAACCTGCAGGCCTGCCTTGCTACACTCATCATGTCAGCTTGCAGTTTCACTACCGCTCTGCCTCTCTCCTCGCCTGCTCCTGGGTTTGTCTGTCTAAGACCCTGCTGCTTATTTCCACCTCAAGCAGAGGCTAAGACAGGATGAAGCTTCAATCTTCTGGAAGGCCTGTATGGAGACTAGGAAACTGATAAACAAAAGTATCTTCTCCTGCCGTGCTAGGAACAGGAGCATTTCGTTAACACATCAGAACATCATTCTGAGTTACCCTGAATGTCAAGGCACAGGCAGAACGTAAGTTTAAACACAGAACATAAAAAGGGCACATAGACATGCTTTAAAAAAATTAGGAACCAATCACGTATTCTTCTTCCAATTCAGGGTCACGGGGGAGCTGGAGCCTATCCCAGGAAGCAACAGGCACAAGGCAGGGTATGCCCTGGAAGGGACACAAGTCTACTGCAGTGCAGTCAGACACTCACACATTCACACCAGGGCCAAGAAGACAATTAACCTACTAGGATGTATTTGGACTGTGGGAGGAAACCGGCAAACCTGGAGGAAACCCCAGCAAACTTGGAGAGAACATCCAAACTCCACATAGACAGCACCAGGACCCCATCACTGCAAGGCAGCTAAGCTAACCAGTGTGTCACCATGCCGCCCAAATAACATTTATATTCAAAGAAACAGGCTGCACACTAGGCAAACACCACGTACCTTGATTAGGGTTCCACATTGCTCTCCTTCACTGCAATCTAGAGAGAAAACAATTCAACAATTGTGGACAACAATTTGGGAAGAAATTATTATTTTTTCTTTTACTGGGTATGTCAATTGAGAGCAAATTCTCATTTACAGTGGCAACCTGGAAAAAAATGTATAGTATTATAGAGCTAATCCAAATTACATTAATGAATCTAACGGCTAATTAGTCTGCATGAAATTTGGGGTTTGTACCCATAACCCTCAAGGATGGAGTAATAACCATTACTACACCCCGCTGAATGAATTACAGTGTCTAAATATTTGTAATATCTATTGTTATTATGTTATTACAGTTGTAATAACTTACACAAGTAACATATATATGTAAATTAATCCAGCACAGAAAGAAGTAGCATGACCATAAATTGTCCTTTGGACTTCCCTGTACTGCTAAAGCAAACCCAATGTTGTCAGCCCGGTCTGGTTTCCCCCAGCTACAAACAAAACAGCCTCGCCCGTTGTTCTCTCAGAGAGGTAAAAGTGTGCGATAAAACAGCCAGCAGCTTCTGAGTCATTAAGGTTACAGGACATGGCAAGATTTCAGGCAGAGATCGCCTGAGCCAAACTCCGTCCTGATTGTGAGCGTCACCTCGGAGGAAAACAGTCCAGAGAATACTTCTGTTACAAAGCCTCCCTGCACAGTGACCCCGTCTCATTCGTAAACCTGCAATTATTTTCTCACTCCCTAAAAGTCTTTGTCATTAATCTGAACTTAAGCACAGGTAAAACATGAAACATTAAGCACCTGTCGCCGGCTTAATTTACAAAAAGCACACAACATCTACTGTACCTTATGCGTAATGCATTGAACGTAAAGTTTCGTTTCATTAATCATCGTGCCCTTAAAATTAAAAGGCGGAGAATCTCCTGTTTTGTTAAAGGTTTCGGTTGATGGTTATATCTGTATTTCTGTTTCCCACTAGGTGTTTGCTTGCTTGAGAATTTAGATCTGGCAAAACAAAATTATACATTTCCAGAAAGGCGGGGCTATAACTTTCAAGTCTTATTTATGGGCTATTTCTATACCTAAGCTCGCTTTGTAACAAAAACTGAATTGCGTAGGTGTATTTTCACGACTTTAGTCCAGAAACAGCAATTATGCTGATATTATCTAGACAAACTCTTTCCGTCCTTTGCAAAGTAGTAGGAGTAAAACAATCCTTTTCACCTGGAATGATTCCAATGACGCAACCTGCTCCGATTTTTTTTTTTGGCAGTGCTATAGTTTTTATTCCAATTATTTGGCTACAATTTGAACTTCAAAACAGCTCGGAAGATCCTCATTTCCTGGCACGGTCTGACCTCACCACAGTATTTCCGTAACCACTACAGCTCCCATTAATCCCACTACAAGCAAGCAAGCAAGCAAACCGCGCAGAAAAAAAAAAAAAAGCTATCACCGACTACGACAGAATCTGTTTTCTTTTAAACGGGATGAAATGTTCCGAGAGACGCAGTCACATTCCTTACCTCTGCCGGATCTTGCGGACCTTGTGAGCGGTTCCACTTTGCCAGCTGCCGTACAGACTGGACGGCCAGGAATATTGTTTTAAGCGGCTGCTCTTCCGGGCTGTGTCATTCCGGCCGCGAGCAACCCCGCCCCTTATTCTTTACCAGGGCTGTTGTATAAACCATAGACCAATAGCATCTACTGTACAACACTTAACACAAGTCTCGTCCCTTGAACCGAAGCCCATATACAGTATAGGCATGTAGGGGCTACGGAATTATTTTGACACGAGGATACGGAATGTGCCGCATAAGAATCCCCCATTACGCGCTACCCTTGTGTTTTCAAAAACCGCCCTTCGAGCTGTCGTTAAAGCAGGGAGTGATTTAGAAACTGAGTATATTTCCAGTTCTGTTTGAATAAACGTCTAGCAATTCTACTATGTGAGAGCCCTAGTGTCTAGCCTTGGCAGTAAATCTGAAATAGTACATAATCCCAAACGCATACTACACGCCAAAACCTGTCGCTTTCATCAATGAGCGGCGTTTTTTGTTTCAAGGTTTTATTTAAAAATGAAAGAAATTCCAAGTAGAATGTATACATTTAAAAAAAAATCCGCTTTCAACTTTCCTTTTACAATTATGTTTTTCTATGTAAAACTTTTTACATTGGTGCCAGCATAGATTGGCGGTTACATGTGGAAACATAATTAGTAAAAGCACAACAAACCTTTTTTTAGTTGACAATTACGTTGTTAAAACTATTTACATTGTGTGAGCAGAGACCCCCCTCCCGGTTAAATATAGAAAGATATTTACATCGAATCTACATTAGTTTAATCATTACCAAAAAACAACAATGCAGAAAGAAATAAGGGTTTACACAGAAATATTGCAGCATGTTTCTTCACAGAGTGAAATCAGGTCTTAATCGGGACATATTTTTTTCCAGATTAACCAGTATTTGTTAAACTTCTCGTAATTTTACTCGCAGGCAGAAGAATTCCCAATATGTCTTATGGTTTAATGTGATCAACCCGAGTGCTTCCCAAATACACAAATGAGAAGTCGAAAGTTATAATTACGTTTATCTTCTTGGGGACTATGTGTATAAATTGCCAATAACGCGGTAACGTTGGGCAGGACCAGCATACGTGCGAGTGATTGGCCCCGCTATCCACACATCCTCCACTACACTGTGGCTCCCTGGTGTTTAACGTTTATTTTGGTGCAGATCAAAAGAACGGATAATTTTTCCCCATCAGATATTTCTCCGTGTCACTGTGAGGGGCTTTAGTGAAATTTGCCTATATTCATCCACTGATCGGCAGATAACGAGAATTTCTATGTTTTTCTTATTTTATTTTCATATATCCTGTTGGGTCTTTTTTCAAGTACTCAATACTAGCGTCTCATTTTGAAATTATTCTATATTTTATTTATTGATAAACAGCTATTAAAATATGAAGGATTGTGTTATCCTGTTCCACGAGGTCTTTGTTTGAATGATACTATACCGTACATATTTATTCTTGCCTCCTAGTCAGCAATGTTTTGTAGTTTTGTCTTTGGCACTCAAAGTAGTACAAATGCTTTTAAGTGTCCAGTCCTTATTGCTTCAGCACAAAACCAAGGTACTGGCTCCCTGTAGTCATTAAAAATCCCAGGGTGTTACCCTGGAATCCTGGCCAAATTTTCATTGGCCTTTACCAATCATGGCCTCCTAATAATCCCCATCTATGAACTGGCTTCATCACTCCATTCTCCTCCCCACCGGGAGCTGGTGTGTGGTGAGCGTTCTGGTGCACTAGAGCTGATGTGGCATCATCCAGGTGGGGCTGCACACTAGTGGTGGTGGAGGGGAGTCCCCATTACCCGTAAAGCGGTGTGAGTGGAGTGCCCAGAATAGAGCTATATAAGTAAGAAATGATTATTAAATATTGTATTTACATGACTTTTAACTAAGCAGCGCCCCTTTAATGCAAAGCGAGCACGTTCAGCGTTAGAAGTTCGTTTTTAACGCGGCGCACGTTACGCGCGGTTGGGCAAATATCTTCCTCATTCTTGCCAGCAATAAATAAATGCCATACATCTTCGCCCGGATCACAGTCCTGAGTCCACGTCTCCACCTCATTGCCGCGTCATTATAAACTTAAGGAACCAGCAGCAACCGTACCCTGGCTATAAGCAACTCTCTACAGCAGCCTCTGTTAGTTTAGAAAGACAAGAGTGGAACTTGCGTTTAAGTACCTTACTCGACAATTATAGCGCTCCTCCAAGTCTCTCGCACAGGCACTAAAGACCTAAACGCAACGTTATTTTCCGTTTAACGATGTAGTTTAAACTGGTTAACATTCCGTCATATGAACAATATGCATTTTAGCCCTTCATTCAACCCCTGTTTAAGAAACTCTATAGAAACGATTTAAGGGTTTACTTTTGTAAATCCACTTTCAAGGGTGGAAAGATTTTATTTTTTACGCCACGTAAAAAGCAGAAGTTAAACCGGTAATTATGAAAACTCGTCGAGAGCAGCAGGGGTTGAATAGGTAGCGCAGGTTAAACTTTGTACCTCAGTGCTGCGCTACTCTCTCTCCATCTTACACCGCCCAGACACAATCAGCAGGTAGAACTTGTTTGTTACAAGCATCAGCACTTTTCTCAAGGCTCGAAGGCTTTTAGCTGTTAACACAACCTACTGTGGCGGAGAAGAAAACGAGGCGGCCATTTAACATTTTTAATGCACGTTGTGATCAGTATCTTCACAAGCATGAACACAAGAACGCGGGGTCAGCTGCACACGGTCGGTCAATATGGAATCCTGTAGCATCTCTCGTCTACAGCACCATTACCATTCACTTAGTCCAAAATAAAATGGCTAAAATCACACTAAAATATTACCAAACTTCCACTTAGAAAGGTAAAATCGCGAAAACGGCAGTAAAACGGAAAATGGCTTAAGACTTCTGAACGGGAGTCTGTAGTTACATCCAGGCTCTGTGCTTGCTGCAATAGTCTGACCTGAGAAGTCCCAAGAAATTATTTTTGTGTGTATTAACTAACCCATCTGGGACACTGAGATGCTGGTTTAAGCGGAACCCACACATAAGGATGGGAGAATGGCTCCTTTTCATTTGTAACCTTTCAGCTTCCGTCCAAGGGGACAGAGTTGAAGTTCTAATCGGCGAAAGGCAATATACAAAGGGCACAAAGCTGGCTTTAACAAAATGAAAACAGCCGAGACAACAAGACCATAAATACAATGAGCAAAAAAAAAAAATCACAAATATAAAAAGGACAAGGTCCTGCGTTAGACTCTGTAGTAAGGGACAAAAGCAACGTGAACCGAGGCAGACACAGGGATGAAGAGCCAGCGAAGGGGAAAGCCATGGAGGGCAGGCTCAATCGTGAGGAAAGGGCCGCAGCTGTGGCTCTCGAGCGGCCTCAGGGGCCACAGCACGCCTGCAGCGACAGATTGAACCGCAAGAGCACATTTACGCCTCTTGTGAGCAAATGGCTTTCAAAAGCTCATGTGACGAAAAATGTTTTAGGAATATCTTGTGGGCCACCTTGTGTGCCCGGGGGGGCTCGCAAGCTGCGTGTGGCCCCTGGTGCCCACCACTCATCTGACAGCAGGAGGAGAACGTACAGCAGAAGGGACAGGAAGGGAAAAGAGAGAAGAAGGAGCAATTAAGGGACCAGAGAGAATGAGGGGCAAGAAGAAGTGCGAGAGTGACAGTTGCTAGTGAAGACTAGGCAGGAGGAAAGTCACATGGCAAAAGTGTTTCTCCCCCCACCCCCACCCCAATCACATCACTTTGTTAACCTAAAGACAGCCAGCAATGCAAAAGTGTTTACAGCCTTCTCATACTATTTTAGCATGGTTATGGTCAGAGGGGGGTAGGGGTGGGGGTTCTAAAATCAGTTTTAAAAAAAAAAAACTCCACTTAAAACACCCGGTTACGAATGACGGGCTCTTCCAGGAAGCCACGGCCGCCGATCTATCTCCAGTACGCGCTGCTCATGGCCTGCAGGGTGCCCAGTCGGTCCGCGGTGCAGGGGGCACTGGACCTGGCCTCCGCATCGTGGTCCCAGCAGTCGCCGAGAATCTCCTCCAGGCTGAAACAGAACTGAGAGAGACGGGCCCGCCTCACCAGCCGTGCCACACACGCCACCGGACGGCGGTCTTAAGGGCGCCCACAGGTTTTGCCGAGTAACTCAGTCGAACTTGAGCGGAGATCATGTTGACATCGGAATAATTAGAAGTGCGTCCCTGGGTGGGCGTGAACCACCAACCTCTTGGTTAACAGCCGAACACGCCGACTGATTGTGCCACAGAGACTCGCATAGGTGGGCGCCATCAGCTGCCTTTGTAGAATGTGCTCTCAGTCAGTACATGCTCCCTAGGCTCCATTTGTGCTTTGCACTTGTCTAGACATCTAACAAGATATCACTCTAATCTGTTTTTTTTTTACCCACACATATTAGCTAGATTAATATCATTTGATAACTACAAAAAACATCTGTAATATTTGAGGAAAATCATACCGCTCTAGTGCCTTTAGGAGAGTGGATTCAACAGATCCACCGTGTTGTAGCTTTGGAATCCTGGGTAATGGAGTCCAAATGACCCAGTTTACCCCCCCCAGTGGCGTCACCAGCCATACTTTACCTGGGTGGAGCGTTTCCACAGCTGTGGCACAAAGGGACGTTCTCTCTTCTCGTACACTAGCTGGCGGAAGTCTTCCAGGGTGGGGCTCGGGCCTAGTTCAGCCTCGTAGGGCAGGTGGTACTCTGGGACCCGGGCTCCTGCCCCGAAAACAAAGCCAAGCAAGGGTCAGGAAGAGGAAGTTTAGTGAAATAGCCACTGTAATGGCAAGTCTGCATACACCTTCCATAACGACATTATTTTCTAACCACTTGCACATTTGCATTGAAACCAATTGCTACAGACAATGGTGCTTTGTCTCTACAGCCCAAGTGCCGACTGATCCACTCAGTTACTCTTTGGATCAGAGCAGCACATCGTGCAAGCACAACGCCACACCCTGTAAAGGTATAATGCAGGAGAAGAAAGTCTTTTTCAACCCTCAGCACTGCCCCATATCCCAACCCATTTGATCACAGCCAGTTGTCTCAAAAGACAGCCTTCTGTCAGCAACTTTAGGAACAAGATGGGCAGATTTGTGTCCATCGCTTTTCCACACGCAGTCGCTGACACCACTGCAAAGAAGTCACCGTCACACCCAGAGCCCCAGCCAGCTAATCTCCGCCCTGACCCAGAGGCATTCGGCCAATCGTGTAATCGTGGTCACAATTGGCTAGCAACATGATCCAGACTCGAACCCATGATGCCTGGATTACAGCGTCTGTCCCGTGAGCAAGTAGCATTAAATGGTTGAGTGACTAGGGAGACCAAATTCAGAGCCCCTGACCTGATGGGCAAGAACTGGGATTACAGTAGTCTAAACAGACTAAACTAGGAAGTTAAAGGCTCTCGTAGGATTAGAACCTCTAGGAGTAAGAGTCTGGGGTCCTGATGCTGACAAGTAGTAACAATTCTGGGGACCTGAGTTTGAGACTCCAGTACGGTTGACCAACACCCACTCCTCGTTTCCTGCCCCACCTGGGAAGAGGTCGGTACAGCGCATGGCGATCTCCCACAGCAGCAGGCCCAGGGCGTAGACGTCGGCTTGCTTCAGCTCACTGCGGTTCCGCAAATTCAGGTGGCCATCCAGGACCTCAGGTGCCATGTAGCGCAGAGTCCCCACCTGAGCATACACCTGTGGGTGCCCATTGGGCAAGGAGACGGGCTGTCAGTCCCTCATACCTGCCCAAGGTATGCATGCGTCTGGCCTTTTTAAGGACTAATGCACAACAGACATCCATTACAGGTCAACGAAACAAGTTATCACAGATAAGATCACTTAATAGGCCATACACAATTTCTTGTACTAAGAATTTGTCTTTTCACATACCCCAACTTGCTCTCCATGAGAGACACAGACAGGGAGAGAAGCTTAGGATATTATGCAACTAGACAATATACCATGCATATTACAGGGAACGCTTGCCAGGGATATGAGGTTTTAAGAACACGCAGAAAGGGGTCACGGATTCTGGGAACTGGACATATGATCAAAAGATCTCTGGTGAAATAACACCCTTTCAGTTTTGAAAACTGGGCCCCAGGGCAGAACTGGGAAGGTTCGGCTGTCATTTTTAAAAGATGTACAGCCATGAAGAATGAAATTCCAGACCAAACAGTGAGACTTTGGCTGTTTTTTTGTTTTGCATTGCAGGGCAGGGGGGAATCTGTATCTTCACTCTTGATGCGAGACCTAACAGGTCCAGCTAATGTGACCTTTAACCTCAGATTAGCATCTGACAATCTTAAAGCAATAGATTGCATAGGAACGGGTAGCCGAGCAGCCGCACAACTGCCATGAACGACAATGCACCAGCACCCACAGATATTGATGGACAGGGGGGGGGGGGTGTTTGCAAGAGGTGCACTTCGCCTTTTTCAGTTTCCAGCTCTCCATCCATCAGTGCTGATGATGGCCTGGTGCCGTTAAAACACCTACCAGATGGACATCGGCATTCTGCTGCTGTGCCCCAAGAGCAAAAGGGGTATGCAGGATGGTGGAGCTGCCAAAGTCACACAGGACACAGGTACCGTCCACCTTCACCAGCACGTTATTACTACTTAGGTCCCGGTGCACAATGGCGGGCTTGTGAAGTCCTAGCAGGAACGTAGTAGAGAGGGAAGGAGTCACAGAGGGTTTCAGGTTAGCAAAATTGGAGCACAAAAGATGTACAGTTGACCAGCCCCTTTAAACCCGTCAACAACAAAATGTATTACACCCTCGCTCACCATCTCTGAGGATTTCTTCATGCAGGAAGGTGAGGCCCTGAGCCAGGGAGAGGCCTAGCTTGAGGGTGGCTTCCCAGTTGTTTGTGTTCAGAGACAGGAAAGACTTCAGGGAGCCCTGGACCACAGGGGAGGGGAAGACATGAATAGAGACACTCATCCTTCTAAGATAAACGAGAAATGAAATCACAGATGTTGTACCTGCTGCACATTTATTTTAAACCTCCTCTATCCAGTACACACATTATAGCTTATTAGACAATTGAGGAAGAAGTGGATATAGGAAGCAAATTATCACACAAGGCTCTGAAGAGTGAGGCTGATGAAGCTGCAGGAACTAAACCCTATTAAGCACTTTGTAAGCTTACCTCTGCTCCACGGCTTTCTCTTCACAATGAGGGGTTAACCCTCGCTCAGATGACAAAAAGCACACCTCCGTTAACGAGCGGACCAACTCGCAGCGGAGAAGCTGAAGTTACTCACATGGTGGGCCAGCTCCAGCAGCAGAAAGTAGTGTCCCTTCTGCGTCCACTCCCCAGCCCCCAAGAACAGCGCGATGTTACCGTGCTCCATCGTGGGAAGGCTGTACACCTCCTTCTCGTTCCTGTAGAGGTTGCCATACGCCGGGGGGTATATCTTGAACGCCACAGCCACTCCATTTAGGGTCCCCTTCCAAACGTCGGCATAGCGCCCCCTACTCAAGATCTGCAAAATAAAAACACAGCCACAGATTCCAGATGATATTGATTGCTGGTGACATAACATCAAAACATTCCCACAGGGATCAAGCTGATAAAATACTACATCATTTTAAGTTTGCATGGCCTCCGGCCTGTATAGGTTCAAAATGGCCCTTTCCTCCCCATGATTCTTATTGACCGTGCAAACATGCGGTTCCAGCATGCAGAAGGATTTTGCTCATCCATGACTGGAAATGGCCGGCGGGGGAGACCCCTCAACCGTGGGCCCTTCACACGTGCACCTGTGGCTCATTCTTTCACCAAACGCCAGAGGGGTGCACGGGGCACAAGGACCAAAAGAGAGCAGGCCTACCTGATGGAGCTCCTTCGTGGAGAGATCGATGGGGGACCCCTCATCTCGGTTATACTCGTTCACCAACATGACGGGCTCCTCTGGCGCACTGGAGAGCATCACCCTCAACCTCCACAGGAAGCCTCCAAAAAAAGGACCCATTGAATCCCTTACACGTACAGTATATAGTGCTGTTCAGTAACAGGAGGAGGACTGGTTGTAGTATTAATAGATGGTACAAGTACTAGCAGAGTAACTGCTACTAGTCCAGGTGTCAGCGACTGGAGCATCAGCAGCTGTAGAAATAACCATTACAGGGGATTTGGGTTTTTTTCTTACTAGGTGACATATCAGGGGAGAAATAAAACTACAGATCTCAGTGGAGAAGGGAGCTGGTTTTTCCATTCTGCATGAAACAATATTGCAACGGCCCGGTGTCACGCGCTCGCACGACCCGTGTGATTTTTCGTTCGCCTTGGCAACAGCTTTCAGGAGAGCGAGAAAAAGAGAGGCAAGACAGGAAAAGGGAGTAGAAGCTTTTGATTTGATTTTTTTTTTGGGCAATGCCAAGGTCAGTGCTTGGTTTGGGAGGATGGAGTGTGGGATTCATCTTTCACGGGCGGCTGCGAGGGCTCACTCAGTAATGGCAGTGGGCCGGCCCGCAAGTCAGGGACAGCGCAGCCAAACAGCTGCTTATCAATACGGCGGGGGTGCCCATCACCTGGCAGATGGGAATATCTTCTAAGTGCAGCCAGAAATATTTAGCTCTAATATTTTTCTGCACTGCAAAGTCTCTTAGGATGTCATTGCTAATGCATAACTTTAACATGCCAAATATCGGGATTGATCAACTACCAAGCTAGCAGGCAAGGATAAAAAAAAAAAAAGACCCCCCTCTTGTCTGGAACTTTTCCCATATATTCTTATGGGCTTGACTGAGCTGCAGGGGTGATGGGCTCCAGAATAAGTTTCCGGTTTTATTCAAGTGTTACGATTGCTCTGTATCTGAGGAGAAGCAATTACAGGTTAAACACTGCTGTATGTGCTCCAAGGCTAACCTGTAACTTAAAACAGTGACACTGCATGTCTGGACTTCCTCTGGCTTTATTTTTGTGGAGAAGATAAAAAGAAAGAGATACAACTATGGGTTGTTCTTAATCAGTTCTATAAGTGTAACAAGAAAGGAGGGTAGGCTTGACTTGGGGGAGGGGGAGTAGGTTTTCGTTCTTAAAGGAGCTTACCACATTTTTGGACAGCATGCCTACATTTCGTCATTAGCATGAGGGAAACCAGCATGATCAACACCATCCCAGCAATGGATAAAACCAGCAGGACTGTGCTGGAATAACCTGGAAAACAACAACAAGTAAACAAATCAATCATTCCCTTAAGAGACTCGTCTACAATACGAGCTGTCAGGGCATGAAACAGCTCCAGCAACCGGTGTAAAGACAGCAGAGGGCACTATCCTTCATGGTCACGTGGTGAAATAGGTACTATATGGTTTATGAGGATGTGCCGGCAGAGGAACAAGTGTACGAGTGCTGACAGGGGGCAGGTGTGGGATAGGGAGGCCAGGACTCTTGATTCTATCGATATCAATTGCAGAATCAGTTGCACATCAATAGTGAACCTGTTGATTTACCCCAGCACCTGGAGTGACCTCAGGGAGTGATCTGCCACTCCTGCAATCCGCACCAGCTCCCCCCCCGTCAGGGCTCGGGGGAGCTCACAGACGTGGCAGTCGGATCAGAGCCGCCTCCCAGCCCTTCCTCCTTCCCTCCCTGGGGGCAATTATCAAGCACTGGGAAACGGAACGGTCGGGGATGCCAACGGACATAAAACAAAACGCAGAGAAACTATAACTTCAAGTAACGCATGCGGTCTGTCGAAATTACAAGGGAACCAAGGCCAAGCCCGGAGCAAAATAACACCCTTCTCAATTTTCTCCCATTGACTTATATTGAAACTTGTCAGCAAATATCCTTTCCACCCCTTTTCAAAAAGGGAATTTTATACGTGGTTGTACTTTGGTTTTCAAGGAGTACACGTATTAAACGATATTCATCAATATGCATCACACCAAAACAGGCCTACAGTTGTCCCAAAGCCTCAATGTACACACTTGTCTTAGATCAGCAATATCCAGTGGATGGATTTGTGGGAGATGTATTGGTTCTGTGTCAGTCTATTTAAAATGACTAATATACAAGCGTGTGGCAGCTTTGTATTTGATAAACGCCTTGCATCTTAAACCAGCTTTAAATGCTCCGTTACACATTTTATCAAGAAAGCACCTTAAGATGCATTGATATTCTCTAACCTAGACACTGGGTTTATGGCTACTGGAAAGACGAGCATATCCGACTACATTTCATTAGAAAGCCCTCACAGAGCAAGCAGGAACAGTTAATCTGGTAAATGCAGAACCAAACGTAGCACATTATTGTAAAGTTGTGGCAAAGCAGAGGGTGGTATGGTAAAACAGGAGTTAGACTATTGTCAAGGGAAGCATGCATGGTACTTCCATAAATGAAAATTAGCTGAATATTAATCGCAATTTTTAAAGAAACGTTTTATGTTATACCTATTTGAGTGACAGTTCACAAGTAGTATAAGAGTGGGGGGGGGGAATTATCCTGGATGCTTTCCCAGCAGAGGGAAGAGAATAGAAAAGGGAAAAAACAGTGAATAAGAAAAAAAAATGGTGACAGAAGTGTGTAATCCCACGTCCATCAGGCACCTGTTCAGAGACAGGGGATAACTGGGGTTGCCCATACTGGGGTATGTCTGTTTAACACTGTCATGGAGCATGCATGTGCCTTAGTGAAGCAGCAATAAACACTTATATAGTACCTTCTCAAAGCTCTTTACAGTAAGAAGACAAACGTTTACAGGGGGAGGCAATAATGCTAGCCCGATTTGAAAACAAGGGTTGAAAGCAATAGAAGCCCACACAGCCAGTGTAGGTTAAAGAGTTTCGAAGACCTACTCATGAACCAATATGGAATAATCAAATCTACCAGCAGATCAAAATAATAGCTGGGAACTCCTGGTAAGGCCCAGCACACACTTTCAGGAGAATGGAGAAAATTTCCTATTCAGCCAGCTCAACAGCAACAGTGTCAAGAGCACAAATTAAAAGAAATATTCCAGGTGGATAAATATGTGGATCAGAATGACAGGCACAGTTTACTTCATAAGTAAGCACCAGTGTGGAGTGTGGTTTTAGGATATTGAAGGGTTAGGGTTAATTTCTTCCAGATTATTTAACAGGTAATTGCACTTATAAAGTGCTTTTCTGGACACTTCACTCAAAGCGCTTTACAGGAAATGGGGAATCCCACCACCACTGTTGTGCAGCCCCCACCCTGATGACAACGAGAGCCAAAGTGCACCAGTACACTCACCACACATCAGCTATCACTGAGGAGGAGAACTACTGTCTTTATGTATAAATTCTGGCCATGACAGACATGACTCTTTGCACAACATGTCTATATATTGCAAAGCAACAAGTAATAGGTTTATTCCATGCTGAAAAGAGAAAACAACAATTCGGCCATGGAGCCTTCTTCAGGTGTCTTGTCAAGGATACAGCTGTGCCTCCTACTGGGGTTTGAACCTGCAACCCTCCAGTCAGAAGCCTGATGCCCTGGTCACCACTCCACAGCAACATTGTAGACAGTCATGAACATCTTGAGACTGGTAATGTTTATTTTTCCCATTTTTGAATGGGGGCAGTTTTTTCCCCCCTCCTTATCAAATATGGCTAACAATGCACTAGGAAATGCCTGGCAAGTATGACTCATTGTGATCTTGAAGTGTGTACTATGCATGTACTACCTCTGCAGTGTCGAACATTTTAAACAGACCTACTCTAAGAGGCCTGGGTCGCGTCTGGGAGCAGAACGTGAGGAGTAACGTACTCTGACTGAAGGGGTCCGTAGCGTGCTCGCTCTCCGGCACCCAGGTTATGTTGCCATTGCAGAAGTCCGAGTTGCACAGACAGGACGTGAAGTTATCGTTCACAGACGTGTAGGTGCACTTTGCTCTGGGACACCTGGCAAAGCTATAATTGTAGCAACCTTTCAAAAGAAACATACACATGGCACAGTCCAGTTTTGTTGAAGGCATAGACACTTCAGTTAAAATACAAAGCTATTGGAAAAAAAACATGCTAAATGCATCTCATTATGACCCGATTGATGCTCTATACTAGTACTGGACTATCATTCCAAACGTCTACAAGAAATGTTAAAACATTATCCAGAAGCTGAAGCAATCCATTTGTGGACTAAGCAGAGGAATTCATCGCCTTCTCTATCCATTTATCCATTTCCTAACCACTTGATCCAGTTCAGGGCTGCGAGGAAGCTGGAGCCTATCCCAGCAAGCATGGGCCAATTGCACAAGGCAGGGTACACCCTGGATGGGACGCCAGTCCATCCCCGGACAGACACACTCACACCAGGGTCAATGCTCCCAGAAGCCAAATTAACCTACCAGCATGTCTCTGGACTGTGGGAGGAAACCGGAGCACCAGGGAGGGGAAATCCATGTGAACATGGGAGAACATGCAAACTCCCCACAGACAGCACCCCTGGACAGGAGCTGGGGGCCCCTGTGCTGTGAGGTAGCAATGCTAACAACTGCATCACAGTGCCACCCACTTGCCTTCTCTACTAGAAATGTATTGTATTGAAATGTAACCAGCTCAACCAAGATCATAACCCAGCTGCTGTCCCATTCTGAACCTCTAGTCTTACGGTTTGTATCCCCGTGCACCCTGTCATTAAGTAAGAGAAACACCCCCCCACCACACAAAAAAACAGTTTACATTTCTCTCTGCTTAAGTCCCTATTTTCCTGTAGGACGAAGCGTGAACAGGACAGCCCACTACAGTAAATTCAGCTGGCAGTGGTGTCCACAACTGGCCCGCAGGAAATCCAATCCGGCTCGGTCTTTGAAGCGCACCTTCAAAGTTAATATTTACAGAAAACGAGGAGAGGAGAGCAACGAACTAGCGCGTCCCCCGAGGGGGGAGCAGAAGGCCGGCCGGAGGCGCTCGGCGCTGACTTACCCAGGCGCTCCGGGCGCGGCACTCCGTTGACGATCTCGAAGAAACCCACGCAGCAGTCGGAACGGGAGCAGTGCTGCACGGGGCCGCTGATGTTGTCCGCGTCGCGCACGTCCGTCGAGGTGAGGTCTCGGACAAAAAAACACGTCCTGCCCTGCGCGCTCCCTGCCAAGACGCGGGAAGACGCGCAGATGCGTACTGGTACCGAACGGACGGGGCATTACTGGACATTTACCGTGGCCAATAGCAAAAAAAAACCACACACTTCCGATTTGATTTTCACAGAAAATAAAAGCACAGAAAAGCAAAGGAAATCCACCTAAAAACACACTGCCCAGCTCACAGAATACGTATTAATAAGGAAATCCGCCTTCACAGGCTTCGATTTTAACGTGTTAACGTGCGCATTCATATCAACTGTATAGCATACAACATGCATGCATATGGGCATCAACGAGATATAACACTGCTCGTTGATATAACATGCTCATAACACTGTTTTCATCCATTGGCAAGCTTGGGTGCGATTCAGTCAGAACAGCTGGTAGCGGCAGTGGTACAAATCACTACAAAGGTAGTGGTTCTTCCCCTAGTCAGCGGATTCTGAAACAAGGAGCAGAGACACCACCGGAGAAGGGGAGAAGACTCGTCCGACCCTGAGCGGGACGAGCTTGCTGGAGAACGATGGTCTAAAGAAGAGAGCCTTTTCAGTCCTCTCTGCCAGCCTGTGAACATCCCACAAGCAAGGACTGACTAAAAATAAAATCTCTTAAAAGACATTCTTATGCTTCAGCTCCTACTCTCCTGACGTCTTTTTACCTCTCGTGATTTATACCTTTGTCTGCGCCGTTCTACTGTTTTTATATACTTGTGTTTTGAAAAATAAAAGTCTAAGTATTTTATTCGAGTTTTTTTTCTGGTGCGGGATTGACTTTTTCGCTGATGAACTATGTCGCGCTCTAAAACGCGCGTCATGAAATGGGTTTGATTGCCAGGGTTGTTTGATCGGGCACGAACAACCCGTTTAGGCTGTCACAAGCCGGCTCTGACTCTATGAAATCAATCGAAACGTTTGATCGACAGAGGATCGTGCAAGCTGCGCTAGATCCTGGCTTTTCGCGTAGACGACCCGTTGCCTGTAAGCGGCTGGATTTCGTCATTGACCAGTAAAGCCGCAGCTAAAAACAGTTTCCCGCCGATGAAAATACACAGTTCAAGACCCCGGCACTGAAGGTCGTGTTTTCCCCACACACTGGGCACTGAAATACAACAGTTTGGAGCTTCCGAGCCGAACAGTAACATCAACAAGAGCGTCTTTCACATGACCCCAGATCCAGTTAAACACCATTACCCGTAATCGCGTTTCCAAGTCCTTATTAGAACTGCATTTAAACGCGTTTATGCTATGAAACAAGGGGTTTTAAAACTAACGGCGATTTCATTCGATAAATCAACTTCAAAGCCCGAAAGAGTTCTTTTCAGCACGAATAAATTGCGTTCTAAAACCTATGTCGCTTCGGGGAAAGAAAAACTCACAATAGGCTAAAATGTGAATTCTGGCCGGAGATTTAAAAAAAAAATCTGTCAAATGCTCCCACACACAAGCTTCGTTTCATTAACATTGTAAGCAGTTGGAGGCGTCTTCGCTTCTCAACTTTTTCTTTTGGACAGTGTCAGTTTGTAATGCTGGAACCATAACACTTCAAAGAACCAGACAGGGAAGGTAACTCACCAAGAACCGCGACCAGTATCATCCCAAACGCAGCTGTGTGGGAACCGGGGCTCTTCTCCCGGGCCGACATCGCCGCGCGGTCCGGGCGCGACGAGCTCACCGGGGTCTCGCGCGCCGCAGCTGGCAAGGGGCAGGCCACTCCCACGCGCGCGGGACACCTGCGAGTTCCCCCAGCGCTCAGAGCCAGAGAAAAGACGCACGAAGATTCAACTTCCATGAGCTCTTGAACACAGTTCAGTCCTACAAATACGCAAAGCCTTTCCCTCAGCAGGGAAAAAAGAACTTGCACCCGACCAGAGCAGGTAGAATTACGTGAATACGGTGGTGATAAATACATACAAGATACGCACTCGATTCATATTTTATAAAATGCTTCGGCTGCTGTGCCAAGCGACTCTGGGAAGGTATGTACTCGTACAAAACCAATGTGAGCACCTGCTTGTAAGCGAGGTATACGACAGCAGTCGTGGTAAAACATCTCGCAAGAGGCTGTAAAATAATTTTCAGCAGTTTCCCATCTAAACTGTCTAAAATACGCAATGCAGAAATATGTACCACATATAGCAAGAATCACCGAACTTTAAACCGAATTCAAATGCTTAACTTGATGCAGAGCTGTTGATAAATGCGTTGAGTTTGTCCGGTACTCACTCTCTCAAGCAGTGACTTCCCACGCCCGGTTCAGAAAGAGTGCGTTCGCTCACAGGAAGAAATGCCGGTGTTTCGTGCCAGGTTGAAGATAAATCCTAATGTCTCTTCACACCAGTGCTTCCCAGCCCGGACCCTGCAGGATCACTGCGTGTGCTGGTCTCATTCCAGCTGAGCTCCCCCTCTCCAGTGCTAATTAGTGACTTAAATGGTGTGCTTGTTTTGTTTTAACTTGTTTGGTCAGTAGTGTCAAAATTACGGCACTCAAAGGATTCTGTTTCCAGAAGCTCCAGTACACAAATATTTACACAGTGTATCCTAAACTTGCAGGATAATGTTTCTGACTAAACAGCTCTAATTAACTGGTCAATAGAAGATAAATAGACACAGGTGGAAGAGCCACGGAATAAGATACGCCCATAGCGGGAGTGGCATCGAAACGGACACGCCCATTTATGGGTGTGTCATCGTAGCAGACGCACTCATAAGAGATAGTGAGATTCAAGCGGACACGCATACTCAAGGGGTGTGACACTATTAGCCACGCCTCTAATTCGTATTTTTCCTCCTACAGAGTGCAGTTGGTTACATTTCAGACAGCACGCCTGAATGAGGGCAATTCTGAGAAATTAGTACAGGACTGACACCAATGTCAAATACCATTTGGGCTTTTAAGAGCTGAAAACAAATATCCCTCAACTAGAAAACTGAAATCAATTAGTCCTTGATTGAGAACTGGGAATGGAGAAAAAACCAGAATAGACCAGAAATGTTTCTCCAAGCCCAGGACTGGGAACCACTGTTTAAGACGCAAAAATCAGCACTCAGAACAGGTTTGATACCCAGTCTACATCCCTCCCTTTTCATCTTTTAAAAGCTGAAAGCAAATTTCCAAATATTCCCCAAATAGTCAACTGAAACCAATTAACTTATGATGAAGCAGTCAGGTGAGCACAAACCAACAGACACAGTGTTCCTCCAGAACCAGGCCAGGGAACCACTAAGACGCAGAGATTGAGTGCTCAGGACGCCAGACATATCGTTCTGTGGAACAGCAAACACCACCGACAACAGGACTCTCACGGCTGTCCCAAGAAAACGATCCGTGTTTATTATCAGTCGCATACTTTGAAAGACCTGGGAAGTTTTAACCAATAGAATTTGCCTACAAAAGTGGTTAATAAGCACATATCTTCCTTGGGTTCCTATTGATATAATTAATAACAGCCAATCTAAACTTCCTTACATACAAAACCGTTTCCCGCGGCTTCTTGATCCCAAATCTCTACGGTCTTTTTTGGGCCGCGCAGAGTGCTTTATTTTTAAACTTTCTTTGTATTCTTTATGTTTGATCCTTAATTCACTTTATCAATGAAATCAGTAACTAACATCACAGCAATTGGCATATGTGCGGTCAATCAAGCGTTTGTAAATCCGAGCCGGGTCTGATCCTTTATAATGCGGAGGGCAACAGGCTGTATCGGACACAGTTGTGATAAAGGTACACGGGACAGGCTAGAGGCATTCCAATAGTTAGTATGGATAGTAAGGTACAGGGCTTTCTTCCTTCTTTATAATTGTAAAAGTGGCATCATTTGGACTCGGTTGGCGGTTTGCGTTAGAGGATAAATAAATGTTTTTAGTTCATCTTGCTATTGTTGCGGTAAACCTTTATTTAGGCAGTGTCAGACTTACACTGAGTGTATTGCTCGTCGTTTCTTTAAGATCTCGAATTCGTTTTTTAATAAACTTAATACTTCCACTCCTTCACGCGAGCCTTCAGTGAAAGGCCACCGTTAATTTTATAGGACTGCAGATTCGGGTGATGGGTAAATCATTCTGTCTCGGAATTCAGTTTACCTCTATCGGTTCCGGCGGGAATGTCCTTTCTCATGAGGATGTGTAATCGAGCTCTCGTTTTGTCATTTTGACCGGTCTTGGTGAAATATCCCCCTGCTTTGTTGCTCCTAGCTGCGTTATTTACAAATACTATTAAGACCCATGCACGTGGTTCCTGATTGCTCCTATTTTAACAGGAGAATGGCGAACTCGGGGTGGCCTCTCTCTCGAAAGAGCTGGCGGATATCTTTTTGGATGAGTCTGATAATGACTGCGAAAAAACATTCCTCGGTTTTTCGGACGGCGATTTGGGCGACCTGAATATTGAGGTAAAGATTCGGACTGGAGCAGTGGTGAAGCTCTGGAATGCAGCTCTTAGACGAAGTGTTCCTCTCTTGCGATAAATTAGTGTTACATTTTTTTCCCTTGTAAGAGGTCTGTACTCCATTACGCTTATGCAAAACTATTCATATGAACTGTCTTTGAAGATGGGGCGGGGTTTGGCATTTATTGTACTTTTCATTTTTAAATAATACATTTGGCTTTTAAATCTGATTTATCTCGGGTCCTGGGGCACAAAAAACGCATATACTAGTGATCAAAAACGTCTTTTATAATACCGTGGCTATTCTGTAAGAAGAAATTATAATCCGACGTTTCGGCTGTGGAGCCTTCTTCGAGTGTTTCTTTCCCTCTTTTTAGTATGGAACAAGTAAAGGTTTATTCCTCTGCAGCCTACGCATGCTGACGCAGGTGCCTACTTGAACAAAAAATATAATCCTACAGAAATGGTTTCAGAAACCATTCAACCAGCCAGCTGTCTGATCCTTGTTACAGTTAGGCTTGGCTCCGATTTTGTCACAGCCAGGTAACATGTATGAACAGTAACTTCCTCATATGTGCGTGGAAGAATAAAACATAAAAGCCTTAGAGCTCGTATGCTCCTTTCCACCTCGGAAAGCCATAATCTGTTCTTTGTGCTGTACAACCTCTTCTATACTCCTCTCTCCCCCAGACTTCTGACAGTGATGATGAGCGTGTCGGAGCTGCCCCTTCTGACCCCGACCCCAATCCTCCACGTCGCTTTGTCCTCAGGGTTGCTCTGCGACCACGGGCTTTCCTGCCGAGCAGCGAGGAGGAAGAGGAAGAGGAAGACGAGAAGCTGCCCATCTTCGCCGCCCCCCACGCGAGCTCCAGCTCGGAAGACGAGTCCCGCCTCACGTTCCTGGAGAAGCGAGCCATGAACATCCAAGCTAACAAGGCCATGGTGAGGAAGGGGTTAAAGCCGCCAGCCTTCTCGCGCCTGGGGAATGCCCCTCAGCTTGCCCGCCTCCCGCGCCCAGCTCCTCTTCTCAACTGCACTGGCGAAAGGGAGAAACGCAAGCTGTGTGTGTGCTAGAACACCGAGCCCTCCGCTGGCGCATTCTTAAGAGCATCGTAGCTGGAGTGAGAGTATTCAGCACCTCGAGATGGCCCGTGGCTCACTCCTTGCAAAAGCTCAGAACAGTGAGGCCAGAGGCAGCCAGCCCTGGTCTGGGATAGCCCCAGTCTAGCAGGCCTTATACTGCAGGCCCTCCTCCACTTGAAAAGACTGCTTATAAAGAATACATGCTTTACAGTACAGCCTAAACGTGCTGTTTAAGCTAATTGATTCTACTAAATAGGACATGGTCTTGTATAGACCACAGGGTGGCATTGCAAAAAGCATGGGTCTCCAATAATGCCTTGGTATGTTGTGCTGCACTGTTATTTTATCAAGGGGGGGGGGGAAAGAGAAAATCAGCTGTTGGCTTTTATTGGAAGCTGTTGTGCTGACTGCTGGGCCAGTGGTATTGATAAATGCGGTAATATGCTGGGCCAGTGGTATTGATAAATGCCTGGACAGAGGGCAGATGGGCTGGGGCTGCACGTGCCCACTTAGAGAGTCACATCTGGTTCCCGGCTCTCTCTCAAAGCCAGGCTCCTCAAGGTTAATTCGCAAGATTATCCATTGTTTTTTTTTCTTTGATGCTGGGGAAACTTGTTCTGCCAAATATCTTGGCTTTGCAAGGTCGCGTCTGTAAACAAGTTAGATTAAAAACCACTTGGCTTGGGATCGCCTGAAGCTCCCTTCTGAAAGCCTGTCGGGAATAATAACTTTTAATTCCACAAAGCCCACCACTGGGCACTGACCTTGAAGAGTGTGATTCTAGGGGTGGGGGGTATGGGAGCTATCCTGAGGGCAGGAAGGGTGTGTCACACCCCTCCACAGTACAATATAGCACCTCCAGCCTCCATGACCATAGTGCCCGACTTCTACACTACTCCAGTCATCGAAACTGATGATTGCTCCACTGCTTCTTACCTGTTTATGATTGGCTTTTAATACTCTGTAATGAAACAAGGATCTAATGCAGTTGTGTCCTTTAGATCCTTGTTTCATTACATTTCAATTGGGTGGGGGGGGAATTAAGAGAGACTACTTTCACAGACCACCTTGAAACCAAGTCCCTGGGGAAACCTCAGGGCAAGACCCATGGGCCAAGAAGGTTGGAGCACTAGCTCAATGAGCCCGATGGATTTCATGGCCTCCTTGTTTGGGAACCTTCTCTTCACAAGTGCCCCACCGAGCCAGTGGGATTCCTGCCAGATGACATCTTCTTGTTTCTGCATTCTGTTTTCCAAGCTCGCGCAGTTGATGGCCGACTTGAACAACATGCCTGGGTCCTTCCTGAAGTCGAGCCGTCCCCTGGAGAAAGGGCCTCGCGCTGTAAGTCAAATGGGGTCCCTGAGCCCGTTCAAGTCATCCCTGTTTTTAACAATGTCTTCACCTTGCCGTTGCTATCCCGCCAGGCCTTGTCAGACAACGAGCATATGCTTGTTAATGCAGACCTCTTCTTCCTGAGGCTTTCACTACCAGGAAGAACTGTTTTAAGGGTTTGTTCTCCGATTCCATAACTTGTTCCCTAGGCATAATACTTTTATGATTTCATCCTCCCTCCCTCCCTCCCTCCCCCAACATCCACCCTTTCTAACTACTTCTTCCAATTCAAGGTTATGGGAGAGCCAGAGCCTATCCCAGCAAACAGCTGGCACAAGGCAGGGTACACCCTGGAAGGGACACCAGTCCATGTCAGGACAGATGCACTCCCTCATGCCAGGGACAGTTTTCCCAGAAGCCAGATAACCTGCCAGCACGTCTTTAGACTGTGGGAGGAGACCCATGGGAACACAGGGAAAACATACAAACTCCACATAGACAGCACCCCAGATCTGCAATTGAACCCAGGGCCCTAGTGTAGCAGGGCCGCAATACTAACCACTGTACCACTGTGCTGGACACCCAGCCCTTTATCAAGGACATAACCCAACTGCATGAAATCTGATTTTCTCCAAAATGTCGCCGTCTGAAGTCCGGACCTCTGTGGAACCCGAAGAATACAAGACTTGGCTGGTTCATGGGTGCACGTGTACTACGTGCTGAAAGTGATGTGCAGATGTTGGCCTACCATGCTACCCACTGGGCATCTCTTTGCCTGTCCACGCAGAAGCCGAAACGTGCTCCCCGATCCTCGCGGTCACGGGAAGGGGTGGAGCGGAGGAACCCCGAGAGGGCCTCTCGCAGGCAGACGCGCTCCATGGGGGGCGTGACCTGCTCCCCTCCCCTGAGCGAGACCCTCGAGCTGCAGCAGAGCCTGGAGGAGCAGCTGCTGGAGGTGACTGTCCGGCGGAGGGTGGGCAGCGGGTCACAGGGAGGGGTGCCCACCTAGAGCAGGGGCAGTTGGTCCCGTTCCAGTCCACTGCATTTCTTCGAGCTGTATTTAAATCACTTGCCCTACGTTACTTAATGGACTGTGCTGTTGGAGATCCCAAAGATGAGTAGGCAAGTCTTCATTCCAGCGTGTGAGCTTAACCTACTGAATCATCAAAAACGGAGTGCAAATCCTGAAGGTGAAGAGATTTTTAAAATCTCTTGTGAATGTGAACTTATCAGATAAATGACCTGTACCAACAGCTGTTCCTATTTTGATGGGATCCTCTCAGTGCAGGATAATTTTTTTTTTTACTATTTCTTTACTGCATAATGGATACACTCATCCAGGGTGCCTTACAATCCAGACCATCAATACTTAATTGAAACTTAATGGAGGAAAGATCATACATCAACAAATTAAGTACCTAGCTGTGAGGTGATTTTTAAAAAGGAAATTCAGAGCTGGGATCCCCATTCTTGGCCATGGTGGGCTGGGGCCTCTGGAGTTCAGTTCCAGCCGAGCATTTGACGACTTATATTGTCATTTAACTGGTCCAATTGCTCCATGAATATATTCCAGGTCCGTAGGGGCTCCTGCTCTAGAGGGAGGGGTAAGCGATGGTGGGTAGACGATGACACTGTACAAGCAGTGTTGCAGATTCCAAGTATTGGGCAGCTGTAGGGCAGTTATTTGGAGATGCCTGAAAATGGGGTAGCAGCAGCAGCAGTGCATATAAAGATGTGATCTGATCACACCCGTGATTGGAAGAGCTGTCTTGGGGGTGTGGGGGCTGCACAGTTCTGATTTCTTTAGGCAGGGCATCTCACCAGCAAGATGGCAAGACTGGAGCAGGACTGGCCCAACAAGCTAATCCAGTGTTTCACCCTGCTGCCCTAATACAGGGGTCCCTGGTCCTGGAGGGTCCCCCTCACCTGCTGGGTTTAACTCCAGGCCAGATTAATTCAGCTCAACAATTTGGAACAGTTGCTTGTGCCGTAGTTAAAAAAGCAGCTTCCAACATTTTTGGGAGCTAAAAATGAACTGCATCGTCCGCAAATCAACAGCTCAATTAAGGGGTCAGCTGTGTCCCTGAGAGGCTGGCTGGAATGAAGCCCAGCAGGCGTTCAGGGCTCCAGGACCGGGTGTGGGAACATCTTTCCGAGTGGATCGGTCGCGGACCCATCAGCTTCTTCAGGTTTGTGCCGCAGCCGAGCTCGGCGCAAAGCCAGGTGTCTCGGCCGGGAGCTCGGGGGTGGGGGGTGCTGGGTGTCTTGACGTGCCTCTGCTAACTGTCCCGGGCAGGTGAGAGCCCCCCCCCGCCGGCGCCACGCCCCCCGGCCCAGCCAGGCCCAGCCGCACAGGGTGAGGGCCGTCGCCGACATCAGCAAGGAGGAGCTGGAGCTCGTGGCCGACAGCGTGGCGGAGAAGGTCTACAACCGTGTCGCCGTGAGTTCCTGGGCAGCCGTTTCCGCCTCTTAAAGCGGTGGTCAAGCAGAGCCCTGGGAGAACGCCAGCTTTCGGCTTGCTGTGTGCCCAGAGGGGCTGGAGGGTCCTGTGTCTCGCTTGGCCGATAACGGGGGGGGGGTCCCGCCTTGCCTGCCTGCCTTCCCACAGGGCTCCACCTGCCACCAGTGCCGGCAGAAGACCGTCGACACCAAGACCGCCTGCCGGAACCCGGACTGCCGCGGGGTGCAGGGTCAGTTCTGCGGGCCGTGTCTGCGCAACCGCTACGGCGAAGAAGTGCGCGACGCCCTTCTGGACCCCGTGAGTGAGCCGCTCTGCTCTTCCTCCCTTGCTCTCTGGCGCCTCCCGATACTACCTGCTGCCTGCAGTTCAGGGCTCCTCCTGCCAGGCCATCTCAGGGCAGAGAGACTCACAGTTGGGCCAGTTTTCTCAGAAGCTAACCAATCCATCAGTACGTCTTTGGACTGTAGGAAGAACCCCATTCAAATGTAGGGAGAACATGCAAACTCCCCACATAGTTCCCCAGGTCTGGATTTGAACCTAGGGCCCCAGCACTGCCTTTCCTTCCCCCCTTTTGTGGAACAACCTCTTTGGAAATGGGATTTTTCCCCTAAGGCAGTTGCCACTTTCTCTTCTGAAAGTGAAGGTTGGCCACCGAGAGGAGGGTCATACTTCTGCCTGCCTGGAGCCAGTCCAGTGGAGGAGCTGCCCCTCCAGCCCCGGCTTTAATCGGGATTGTCTCTCTCCCGCAGGAGTGGACCTGTCCTCCCTGCAGAGGAATCTGCAACTGCAGCTTCTGTCGCCAGCGTGACGGCCGCTGTCCCACGGGCATCCTGTTCCCCCTGGCGCAGTACCACGGCTTCAAGGACGTGCACTCCTACCTGAGCAGGTGAGGCCCTGCCACGGGGCGTTTCACATGCACGTGGCCTTTCTTGCACTTGAGGCATATAATCTCCCAATCGGTTATCTGGAAGCTTACAATTATATTCTTTCTGCTTAGCCTTCGCAACAGGATCAAGGATGGAGAGGGAGAGGGCTGCTGACTCGTGGAGTTTAAAGATTTTTGCCCCACTACCCCCTCCTAAAAGCTGCATGAGGACTGGTGGACTGACAGTCCCCCAGTGTCACTTGCAGTTCCACCTTAAGAACAAGAGGTGGCACTGTTGCCCCTAAAATTCAACTGCATATGCAGGCGTTGTGCTGCTGTACTTTGTTTCAGTGCTTGTGATCTATTTTTGATGTATATGTTCAATAAAATATTTTATCCTAACAAATTGCAAACCAAAACCTTAGCTTTACTAAAACTGCTAGAGTCCTTCTGCCATGATGTCTATCATCCCCATTTCAAGCAAGGACATGTCAGTTGCAGTCTTGAGTCTGATCTAGAACCTGGATCTGCCAACCCAGGTCCTGTGGAGCCCCAAGCCAGCAGGTTCAGTAGGTCCCCGATTTCCTTCACTATGAAGCATTTTCTGTGATTTAATCATGTTTAATTGATCACAATTTAGGATTACCACCTAAGTCCTCCTCCCCCCTCAAGAATCGGAGTTCCTAAGTGAGCAGCTGACTTACTCGATTCCTCATCAGCTCACAGGTGTTTCCAGTCATTAAAAAAAAATTACCTATGAAGCCTGACTGGACCAGAGCTGCAGGCACAGGAGCCAGAGTAAATCCTACAATGTATTACTTAAGGAAAAGGGACCAGTGCCATCCCTTCCCCCTTTTAGAGCTAATCCACTACTATGTTCAAGGCAGAGTTCAAAAAAGTTTTAGACCCAGTGCTGGGCTCTGCCAGTTTATAAGGAGCTGTGGCTGATGTTTTCAAAACTTCAAATTTGAACTCAATAAGGAGAAGGGGGGGGGAGTTAGCCCACTGAAGCTGAAGGATCACATGCCAACCCCCATGATGGCATGGACTACCTTCACAGGTGGTCTCAGATTTTGCAAGGGTCACATGTCTGGTTCTGCTGAAATGGGCTTGGCTTGTGGGGCTTCTACAGGAGTTTGGAGTAGAGGAGGGGCTGTGCCTTGATGTCAAGAGGAATCTTGTGCCTCTTGACCAACTTAAGGATGTCATCCTGCTAACTCATCCCATCCATCCTGTTGCACAGAGTCAACCGCACCAGCCAAGTCTGAGTGCAGTGTTTTGCATACGCACACTCTTCTACACCTGGACCTCCTGCTCTCGATGCTGGGGTTGGCGCTATAGCACAGCTACTCCAGACAGGGCATATTAGTGAGCAAGACCCCTCTCCTCAAGGCTCTGCTCCTTAAAGTACTTTGCAATTATCATAACCTAGCCAATGCAAAGTATGAACAAGGCTCAGAGGCGGGAGGAGAGTCGAGCAACCATGCTGAAAATATGTAAACTCCACCCAGACAGCACCCAAGCCCAGAATCGAACCCTGGACCCTAGAGTCATGAGACAGCAATACCAACCAACCACACTACCTCTCATGTGCAATCTCTCCCTCATGGTCTCAATTGTTCTCTTGCTTCAGATGGCTTTTAACATTTAAAATTCATATTTCCTCAATTTGGGCATTTCCTTCAGTGCTTTGCCCCCTCAGGCACACACTGCTTCTACCCCCTAAAGCCAACAGCCCTCAGTCCAGTGGCACCACCCTCTCCCCGCCTCTGCGTGCGTGCACACACACCCGCTCTTTTCATCTCACAATCGCTTCAGTCGCTCCGAGTCTGTCCAGCTCTTGCAGGTTCTTTTTTTTTTTAATGCCAGGAAGTAGCTGGTTCAGATCGTGCTGGTTAATAGCCGTAACACATTAGTCAAGGGATGCAGGGAAATTGTTTTAGATCCATAAAATCTCACCAGACGCTAGGATCTTCATGGGAATTTACAAATTCTAGTTCAGTGAACACATTTGTTCAGAAGAGAGGGAAAGAGAATTGCTTTTGTTAATGTGCCCGAATCATTACTGAGAAGCACAGGGGCAGAAAGAAATTACTCTCAAGCAGCAGCTCCCTTCTAAAATGTAAACACCAGGTTTAGGTGCCATGTCTGAGTTTAGCCAAAAGGTGGCTCCACAGCCACAGAAAAAAAAAACTAGGTGAGAAATCTTCTATTCCTTCTATTTATGGATTTGAAGGAACAATAGGTTTATTCCATGCTGACAAAGGAAAAAAGAAAACACATTTCTGCCGTGGAGCCTTCTTCAGGTGTCAAGCGTGTTATGGATTTGAGGCGACAGTTGAAATTGAGAAAAACTGTAGGTAGGAGTATTTTAAGCTGTTCAGTACTGAATTCCAATCAAGTTTTTTATCTTCAGAAAACAATGGCTGATAACAATTCTCATGAAGGACCCCAGCACTGCAACAAACCAGATTTTCACTGCAGGTTTAAAAGCAAACAGGCCAGACTCCAGTGATATGAGGGCGTTGAAATTTAATATGAACTCTCCATACATAAAAAAGAATCAGAAAAACCTCTTATCCAAAAATAGTCATTTTTACATCATTGTTCTCTAAATGATTACGTATCAAAAAATCCCCTGCTGCAAATGCATGTATAAAATAAAGACGATGATTAGCAGTAGAGCTTCCATTTCCATGTAAAATAAATATCCTGTGTATGACCAGTGATATAGCATCCAAATTAAAAAAAAAAATCAGGTCACCATCCTTGAACTGTGTAAACGTAAAGGGGAAGACCGGAGCACAACGGATTCAGAACCTCGTTTTAACACCCTTTAAATAAAAATAAAGTTCACAAACAGATTTAAATGGAGAACAGGTTACACGTTGTCCATTTTCATCAACAACTGCCCATCTAACTTCGCCTTTCAAGCTGTGGTTGACAGCTTGACAGTCAGCAACCTTCATTAAGGACAGGCTGACAGCATAAGCCCAGAGGTACACCCCCCCCCACACACCTCATTTCCAAGCCAAAAACAAACATTTGGATGTTTAAATGTCTTTTAGGTCTTCAGCCAAGGGTTTGAGGGACATCTGGGTCCCCCTAAATACAGAGAGGGAAATCTTTTTACCATCCCTCCTCCCCACCCCAACCCAGGACCTGCTCTTAAGGTCCTTTAAGATCTCCCACTTCACAATGCTGCCCTGGAGGGCCAGTATCTTCGGGAGACAGAGGTTCAGAGCCGTTAATTGAAAGCCCTCACATAGAAATTAGGATCCCACATAGCCTGGAGTTGAACAGAGGAACTGCAGGAGGGGCACACATACAATAAAGCCAGAAATGCCATAACCCAGCAGGTTTCATAGAAAATCAATACGTCACATCACTGGACACAGGTAACAAATGCCAGATCTGACCAATGGAGCCCTGTAGCTGACTTGGTTACGGAAGGCCTCGGACAACAGGATCTCCTGGCGCCCATAGCACTTCAGGATGCAGGCTGATCCCTGCTCCCTCCATTCCTGCACGTCAGCATCGGAGTGCATCTCACTTTCAAGGATTACCTCTCCCCTGCAAATCTCGTCCCATTCGTAACAGAGGCCTTGAAGGAAACAGACCAGAGCCTGCTTCAAACTGAACTTCCCACCCAGCAGCCATGGGGCCCAATGGTGACCCAGAAGGGAAAGAAAAGGTCAGCAACAACAGTACAGCCTGAAAAAGTGGAACACATATGCCTCATTGCAAGGGCAACACTGCTGGGCAACAGCAGAACAAGATGAAGTCATCCAGGACCTAGAGCCCCTCTTGGACATCTGTTAAGCCCAGATTCATCTCCATAGACAGTCCAGCTCAGCACACAAATCCTCTGCAATACCGCCCACTGCAAATCCAAACAGTTCAGCAGGGCCACTCCTTTTTCACATTGGCACTTTCGCAGCAGACAAAATACCGCAATAAATAAAAAAGGGTTTATTCATTTCCCTTTGTAACCTGTTAGCTATCCAAAACGTTAAGGCTATTTAAAACAGGTTCTTCTCTTTTCAAAACAACAACTGCGATGTAATAAAATGTGTCAAATATTTTTCAGAACACGAGAGTTTGACAGCCACACCTCCTTCTTTCCCCATAAGTTAAACAAGTGTTCCCTCCCCATGTGACTAAACTGTAATTAGAGGCTGCTTTAATTTTAACAATCAATCCACACAAGTAGTTATGACTTCAAAATGAAGTTTCCCCAACCTCTGATCAGACTGAGAAATTAACTGGCAGGGTGGAAAGTCATCTTGACTGATTTGCTAGGTAATCTGAGCACTGCAGAAATCCAGAACCTCAAATAGAAACCAAGCCTGGTTAATAATCAGCTCTTCTGTAATTTCGCAGTCTAAAGATTCTTGTACACAAAAGGTTTGTATTACACAGATCTGAAAAGACATGCAATCTTGCAGGAGCATTTCAGGATGAATTAGCTACTAACTGCCAAATGGTCTAAACGGACCAAATAGCTTTCTCTCGTTTATAACTGTTTTCGGCTCGAAACAGCACAGCTACCGAGCTGATCAATAGATTTTAAATCTTGAAGGCAAATGACAAATGGGGCGATCACAAGATTGCCTCATGTTTTTCTAGGGAGCAGCATGTATTGCACATCCTTATTTTAGCACTGCCAAGGAAGCAGTTAAACAGAATGCATGTGGGTTTCCACACTGGGACATCGCAGAAGTATAAAATGCACTGGATAAACTGGTTGAGGCAATACAGGAAAACAAGACTCCCAGAGCAAAGAAGATCGATCCATTTCACATTTTATGCACTGCAGGTTTTCAACAGTCTTCTACAGAAGAGGCTGCTGCAAACTGAATATTATCTTAAGCACTATGTCCTTACACGTTAAGCCAAAGTACAGCAGCAGATGCGTATTACCCAGAACCCCAAGGCTGGACCCGTGCAAGTGCCTGGAGCTTCTAAATCCAGAAACGGAACAAACTTGCAGAGCATCGGGAAGTTTCTCTCAGTCGCCCTGCATTTTCAGAAGCCCCTATCCCTCCCTGTCCAACCCCAAGCCTTGAACAAAGGACAGCTCTTCATGAATAAAACAGTGCAGAAAAAGCATATAAAACATACTGTACCTCGTCATTATAAAACTCGGATCCTACTGGCCAGATTTTTAGGAAAGAAAGGCCAATCAAGACATGCCTCCCTTGACCCTGTTCGAGTGTAAGGCTTACATGCATCTACACCTTTTACCCCCAGAGAATTCAACTTTAATGAAGTTTATTTGGGAAAAAAAAAGATGGCGGCCAGCTGTGCCACACAACCCGAGGATCCAGAATCCAGAACCCAACGGAGCCCAGCTGCAGGTTGGCTAGCCTTGTTCAAGGGGATATTCACCTTGTCCAGTTCAATAAACCAGACTGCGCCAAGTAGATATACATATATAAAAGTTCAAGAATGTTTGCATATGACATGTATTTACACACATACACAGAATAAGGCAATCTAGGGTGACCATACAAATTGATCCCTCCTATGTTAAGATCTTTTTGCTAGATTATAAAAAAATTCATACAGAGAAAAGAGATTTTTGCAATGATAAGAGTTTATCAAGGCATGATGGCTTTGAGTGTACCTATATTTAAAAAATAACAAAAAAATAAATCTGTGTCGGATATAAGTAAAATGCTCTGAAGTTAAACCCCTTTTAACCTCCCTCACCGCCCCACCCCATCAGGCTGTTTTCCCTGCAGATGGGCGAGGTGGACTAGTGTTCGTGAGTGGAACATGGAGTGGCCCCTTCCTTTCAAACTGTCGCCCCCTCTCTCCATCACAAACGGTAAGCATGGGGGGGGGGGGTCCCTCAGAGGCCATCCAAGGGCAAAATCACTTCTGCCCTGCTTCCGAGAGCCCGGAGCGGCGGACTGCCAGTGTAGTGTGTCGCGGCGACAGGCAGCGTTCAAACGTTCATTCTCCCGCAACAAGAAAAGGAAGGAGAGGGAGGGGGGAGTGGAGATTCAGACTCGGGTTGGACTGTCACCCCTTCTCTCCTGCCTGCCCTCCCTCCCCCTCAGGACTCCAAACCACTCCGCTCCTCCGATCGGCCTGCCTTTCAGGCAGCCTTGCTCACACCCGTCCAGTCCCCTCCCTCAGCCTGCGCGGGCCTCAGTACCCGTTGTTCATGTTAATGGAGTGCAGGTCGGCCACCTGCATGACGTTGATGCCGCTGCTGGCCAACCGGGCGATGCCCTCGGGGGAGAGGGTCTCCATGGTGATGAGGGCGTGCTGGTCCGAGGCCACGCCTGCCTCAGAGACGGGGGCCGTCTCCACGGGGACGGGCAGGCTGTTGCTGGGGGCGGTCCCGTTTCCCTTCTTGTTCTGGTGGGTCTTGATGTGCTTGGAGAGGTGGTCACTTCGCATGAAGCGCTTGGGGCACTCGGGACACGTGAACTTCTTCTCACCTGGAAGCACATGACAGGTCAGGGGTCACGGAGAGAGAGAGAGAAAGCAGGGAGCCGCGGTTTATATAAGGGCAGACAGAGGTCTTAGAATCGCCGGAGGTTTGGGGAATTCTTCAGCACATTCTTGTACTGATTCAGCTCAGTGCTGCAGCGATGCAGGAGAAGGGAAGGCAGCATGCAGGAGTCCTGCAATACACGCCATCTGCTTCATCTGGAGAGCCACAGTGCCCTAGTAAGAACAGCTGCTGTGCCTGCCCACAAGGATACAAGCTCCCTGCCACCCGTGGCAGCAAGTGCCCTGGCCACCTACACTGCACTGCTCGGGAAATTCAGACAAGAGCTTGTCTGGAATACAGAGCCCGCCCTGAGCCCTGATCCACAGGGCTGAGTCACAGAGTAACCCCAAGATCACAATTAGTGCTCTTCTCACTGATCCATTCCCTTAAACGGCTACAGGCCTAAATATTAATTAAAGCTTCGTTTTTCAAATGCAGTTACTCCCCGACTGGCTCTTCTCATTAGCATTATAATTACAGTCATCAGCTGAAGTAATTTATTAATAGAACTGTACTCTTGCAGAATAATTTACAGAGCACTGACAGTCTGTTCAGGCATGTCTAGAAGGGGGACGCTGCACACACACAGACACAGAGCAACACATGGAGGAGCAGATACACTCAGGAGACAGAGCACAACAACACCCGAGGCCAGCTTGTTCTTCAATAGAAAGTCAGATTATCCATACAAGTTGGAAAAAATAATAATAAAGGAACGCTAACGTCTTGAAAGGATGCTGGCCATTCCAGGCACTGACAAAAACGCAAGCGTTGAAAACAGGTAGAGGTGCACAATGCTGCCCCCTGCAGGCCGGGCCGGGGCCCCTACTGACCTGTGTGCGTCCTCTTGTGCCGCTGCAGCTCGTCGGAGCGCGTGAAGCGCTTGCCGCAGAAGGACCAGGAGCAGACGAAGGGGCGCTCGCCCGTGTGCCAGCGCAGGTGGGCCCGCAGGTGGGACGTCTTGCCGTAGACCTTGCCGCAGCCGGGCACGTGGCAGATGTGCTGCTTCTTCTTGCCGGGGTCACTGCTCCTGCCAACAGAGCAGCCGCAGCCGGCGGAGCGGCGTCAGGACCGCCGCAGGCAGGGCGCGGCACCGGCCAACCACAACAGGACGCACGCGGCCGCACGCAGGCCAGGCCGGGACGCCTGCTGCCTCCGTGCATCAGATAACCTCGGCCGGCCCTCTTTGCAACCGAGCCCAGAAGCCTGGAAGTTAATCATTAACCGCAGGAGAGCAACCTCTTTTCACAGAGGAGGCTCCGGAGAAAACTAACTACTGCACGTTCATTGGCTCGCTGATCGAGACCTGGTAGGAACAAAAGAAACGTGGCCACCTGTGCTGCTGGCAGATAGTGGATTTGAGGATCAAACTTTCTTGAAAGAAGCCAGGCCAGCATATGGACAACTGGGCGGCTGGCTCCCCAATCCCACGACCCTCTGATCTCATACGTTATTTATGGTTGCACAGGTCTTCTGATTTTACTACACACCTGACTCTGTCATTGTCTTATTGCGATCTTTGGGTTCAAGACCGCCATAAAATCCATTCACCCATGGTTTTTGCAATTCAGGGCCACAGGGGAGCCATAGTCTAGACCCAGGAAGCAACGGGCACAAGGTGGGGTACACCCTGGACTGGCATGTTGTCCATTACAGGGCACACACAGACACACACACACACACACACACACACACACACCAGGACCAATTTTTCCCCAGAGACCTACTAGCAGGTCTGGACTGTGGGAGCAAACCCTCGCAAACAAGGGGAGAATATATCTCATGAAACTGAGCGGCAGACTCAGCTACGCGGGAGAACTGCTATAGTGTAAGGAGGACAGACGTAGACAGGCGTCTCGAGGGGTCCCTACCGTCCCTCCCCATCCTTGCAGTAGGGGCAGGTGCAGGCCTCCCTGCGCGTCCTGCGGTGGGGCGGCTGGTGACTCGGGCTGGTCTCGCCCCCCTCCTCCATGGCCGTGCTGTCATCCAGGCTCTCGCCCCCCGCCGCTCCCTGGACCCCCAGTGAACCCCCTTGATCCCCTGCAAAGACAAAGTCATCACCCATGTGGTCAGGTCAACAGCCACTGAGGCCCACAGCCGCAATGGGCACGTGAGTACACAGACACACCGGGGGCAATATCGGTCTTCTTCAAAGCAGAAATTCAGACTGTTCAGGGAGGGCAATGGACCACCTTGCTGTTGAAAACATACCTCATCATAGAAACAAGACTCGTTTCAGCACAACCCTGCCCTGCACCACTGAAGAATAGCTTTACCCAAACCCAGAAGTCAGGAGAAACGTGTGGCGCAGCGATTCCCAGTCCTCATCCGGGAACGCTTTCTGGATTTTGTTCCATCCGCGTTCTTGATTAATTAAACTCATGAATTCTGATCATATTCTGCACTCAGGTGTCAGCCTCAGCAATATTCTTTTTTTAATGTATTTCAATCCTGAAGACATCTCCACAGCTGTGTCTCTATTCTTCTTCTTTCAGCAAGGAATAAACCTTTACCTGTTCCTTTGCAGCCTACGCATGCCGATGCAGCTCCCTACTTGGACTTCTGTATACCTAAGTGTCTTTGATTTCCAGACACGGCACTCAATTACTTAACGAACGCAATCAGGTGCCGCAATGTGTTTAATGATTAACGAGACTGGTTATATCAAACACTGAAAACGCCAGCAGGACTGTGGCTCACCCAGAGAAGGGGAGAAGGGACAACGTCAAGATAACTTCAGAACCAGGATCTCCAAACGTGTTCCTGGGGGGCTAGTGAATCTGCAGGTTTTCAATCCAGATGGGCTCCGCTCATTGTTGGCATAACTGGACCAGTTCCAACAGCTTCTCCCAGTTCTCTAGCTGGGAGATCTAGAAGACCTGCAGACACACTGGCCCTCCAAGGCCGGGACTGTAGCTGTCTGGATCAGTGTGGTTCTATCCTGCGGCTTGCTATCTTTTCAGCTTGAGCATTCTGGGAGTGCTGATGAACACACAAACACCCGCATCCTCCGATTTCCCAACTACCTGCAGAGCAAGTGCAGCACTGAAAAACTACACTGTGACCTTTCTGCTGCCTGACCTCCCCTCATCAGGCCTTAAAATATGTAAAAAATAAAAATGAAACAGATCAGGAAAATCCAAAAACCTGCTGGTCAGCCCAGAGACGAGCAACAACATTACAGACTTACAAACGCTTTTCAATGGAACCAGCTCCAGGGACTACAATGCATGTTCACATGGATTTAAACCCTGATTGCCTGAAGAAGACGTCTCCACTGCTCCTGCTCCACAAATATAATCTGGACAGACAAGTGTTCCTTTCATCAAATCTGATGCAATCAGAACCTCAGGCAGGTTATTAAAAAACAAAAAACACACTTACGTCACAATGAATAACACTCCAGCCATGATCGCACAAGCAAAGACACTGGCAGAGCTCCAATGAACAAGTGTCATTTCCCATCCTGCACTTGCAGATGTGAACATAGCCACACATGTAAACCGAGACAAATGCAGTCAAAACACAGGTCAGCGCTGTGAGGGCTTTACATTCAAGCCATGACGCAAGTGTCGCAGCATCTCAGCCCGGGGTCATTCCCGTCTTGTGTAAGGACACTCGCTCCAGAACTACGGAGATCCTACCACCACCCCCTCCCCGCCACCGCCAGGCCGGTATGAAAATCCAGCATTCCGATCTCCAGAGACGCCCCTGCCCTCAGATCCCAGGCGTGGCCCCAGTTCCGAAAGAGAAAACACATGGCAGCTATGCCGATTCCTTCCTGTCTGCTAGAGGACACTGCCCAGACTTGCCTGCACAACAAACACAAAGCGCTCGCCCTCTCGCTGAAGGAGAGACGCTGCCTCATCAGGGACCGGAACTGGCATTAAGGCCCCATGCTGCCATGGAGGTTCATCAAGTCTGTTAGGAGCTACAGCTCTAGTTCACGTCACACAGAGGACCATTGAGAGGCAAGAAAATACCATATTTTTGGCTTCCATGCATCTTATGTAAATCTACCCAGCACGTGCCACTTCCAACACCTAGCGTTGACTTCCATAGTCCTCTTAGAAAACCCAAGCTCTCGACGCCGAGTTCAGAACCTGCTTCTGTTATTTGTATTGCTTTGTTACAACAAATCTGAATATCATCTTAATAGGGCTGCCTTTTAGTAGAAACGTTTTATTCAAAATTGTGCACTGTAGGCACTTGTGCATGTTACCAGACGTAAGGCTAATGGTATAAATGGAAATTAAAACCCCCAGCAGCTCGGGGCTCTGATGCATTTGAATACCAGCTCTACATGGCAGCACAAAAAAATGGAGAACACAGATAAGGGGGGGGGGTGCCCATCATGAGGGGATCTCAGGGCTGTAGCACCACAGGGATCTCCATTAGGACCTCTGCTCTTCCTGACCGATATCAATGATCTTGATTAAGAACTGGTTAAATCTGCAAATGATACTAAAATAAGAGACAAGTAATAGACCCCAGGCTTCTCTCTCCCCGTCTGTGTGCCTGTGTGTCTCATGGAGAGCAAGCTGGGGTACACGAAAAGACGAATTCCTAATGCAAGAAATTGTATATGGCCAATTAAGTGATCTTAAGGTTTATTCCATGCTGAAAAGAGAAGCCTTCTTCAAGTGTCAAGGATCCACAGCCAAAACGTGTTTTCTCTCTGTAGCATGGAATAAACTTTTTGCTTGTCCCTTTGCAGCCTACGCATGCAAAGCCTACCCACCTAAAATAAGAGGGTTAGGGAACACTCCCGATGCTGCACATTAAAACAAAGGAAGACTTAGAATTCAAGCCTGGGAAAATCTCTGGCAGACAGGAGCATGCAGTACTCATGCATGCAGTTAGCAAAAAAAAAAACTATAGATATAACAAAAGCTAAGGCTTAGCTTCAAGACACAATCTGTGAGATAGACGTTGACATCATTTTCATAATCCAGACAATGTGGGAAAGCAGAGCCCTAAAAGGGCAAACAGTGTTAGAATATGAAGAAACAAGCACAGAATTAAATCATGGGAGGGTAATGTTGTACTAAGTAATACTATGAAAATATTTAGAATATCTTGTGCCATTTTTGTCAATGTGTTAAAACAATGGGCACGTGGCTCGGAAATCAGTTCAGATAAGAGCTGCCAGATAAAATCCAGGGTCTAAAGCACGTGTCAAACCCACGGCCCACAATCCGTTTTAATCCGGCCATTGCAAGACGTTTCCCGGTCTATTGTACGAGTCCCGCGACAGCAGGAACTCCAATTCCCATGAGCCCTTGGCTCCAATCGCATCAGGCGACAACTGGGTATTAACATCCTCCCCTCCCCTCTGGAGCAAAACGAATTAGATTGGCTTCGTGAATCTAGTAGTAGAAAAAAACGCTATCCTCTTGCCGGAAACACGTAAGTGTGGTGAAGGCCAGTTTTATTTATTGTGGCTGAAGAAATAGCTAAATCAGGGAGACCGTTCTGTGAGGGCGATTTTCTAAAGCGGTGCCTGTTAAAAGTCAGTGAAGTAGTGTGTCCAGAGACAAAGTCTGCTTCTGCAAACATCAGTCTCACTAGAAGTACGATGGCTACTCGAGTGGACGAGATTGCTAATGATCTTCAAGAGCAGCTTTTTTAGTTTGGCCCCCTTAAAAATGAGTTTGACACCCCTGGTCTAAAGGAACGTGACTCTGAATCAGAACCTTTTTGGGTCGTTAATAGAGCAGACAAGAAGCCCTGATTAAAGAATTTGGAGTCCTCCTGTGCGCTGATAAATCAAACCAGAGGACTTTAAAATCCACAGTGAAGCACTAACTAGAGGACACCGTGGAAACTACAGGTCAGCGCTTTTAGACCAGAGACCAGAGGGGGGTGGGAGTGTAGGACAAGCTGCCCAGCCATGTTATTGAAGCCGACACCCTGGAGTTTTTACAGAAGCAGCTCAATGTGACCCTCAAATTAATGAGCTGCGGTTTAAAGTATGTGGTCAAGAGCCTGCAAACATCCTTAAAAAAAGACAGCGGAATATAAACATTTTTAAACAAGGCGACAGCTATTTCACAATGAATATATCAGACCCTCTTCAAAGCACTTTTGACCCCCTTCTGTCTGCATAACCAAATACTTCCTGCTTCTCCTATCACATTTGATTCAGCAATTTGTGCACACACAGTCAAAACACAAAGCACTCTTAGCAAAAGACATGTGAATCCACACACAATAGACAACAGGATAGGTGTGAATAAGCTGTTTTAATAAGAGTAAGATTCAAACACATTTACCCGTTTGTTGTGTTTTTAATCATTTCCCATCTATGCTGGAAAAATATAATTATATAAAAATAACAACTGTAAATTGGAAGAGGAAAGCAGAAAATGACTTTTTGTATACATTTAACCTGTAAATTCTTTCATCTTTTTTCAAACTTTTAAAAAAAGATTCACATCCCTTTATGTGATGCAAACCATGACATCACAAGAATCACAAGGGCAAAGAGATTTACTCAGAGGTGCTCTGAGCAATTCAGCACTGCTTCCTGTTGGAAAAGACACACAACAACAATCACAGCACAAGAACAAACCAGGATGAAGTGCCTTAAACCTAATGTGATCCAGGATTAGCCAGTTCTACTTCCCAACAACTCTGCAAAACCATCCTGCCTCTGTAAAACTGGGCATCACAGGACTGACGGACCACAGAGGCTTCTCAGAATGAACCAAGTCGTGAGTTAAGCAGATCAGCGAAAAAACAAAACCGGAGCAAAAAAGGCAGAACAATACAAATTTCCCAAATCCCAGAGACAGGGCAGCAAACCCCTCGGGACTAACAAGCAGCAAGCGAAAGCGCGCAGCCCTGTCCACAGCACTCACCAGCGCAGGCACGCTGCCACGCACATACACCCCGCCAACAGTCTCCGAGAGGGGAAGAGCAGGCAGGCGGGAGATAAGCCCCAGCCCGGGGTGGGCGGTGTCGGGTTACACCCCTCCGCTGTCAAACACTGCCTGCCGGCCCGATCTCTTTAATCCAGCCCTCCGCTCTGAACCTGCAAAACCTGTGTGTCAGGCCAGGGCCAGAAAACAACACGGAAACGTGCATTGTTTGCGACCGGGGAAACTGGCACGGCAGCGACTGTCCAGGCGGGACCGAGACAACTCCAGCTCCGGCACACGAAGCCACTTCTCTCATCTTCCACTTTGCAGCGCACATGTAACGCTTTCAGCTGACACGGGCACTGGGGATCTTCCTACTGAGACTCACTTCACTACAGGACCGACCGCTACCACGTCCCCCAAAGCCCTCTGCTCACGAGCCACACTTCTCGCCACGACAGCAACCAGAGCACCAGCAGGCGTCTGAGAAACCTGGAGGACAGGCTGGGAGAGGGAGAGGCTGCAGTTGAGGGGGTGGGGTAGGAGATCAAGACAGGGCGACACCTCCGAAAGGAATCAACAAAAAAAACTAATAAATAAATAAAGGCAAAAGAACTGCACTCGGGGAGATTCAGCAATGTGTCCCATTTCAGACACACCACGAAGTCTGCCTACAGCACACCCAGGGGGCCCTTCGGCAAAGGGTTGGTCGGTGGTCCCATTTGTTAGGCGAAGTAAGCAAAGTGCCCATGACTTTTCTGAAGGAGAACCCAGTGAGCCAATCAGCAAGATGAATAAAGAGGAGAGGAGGAGTCCCAGCTCAAAACACGGCTGACGGCCTTAGAAACACTTCCAAGACCGAGAGAGCTGTACTGCAAAATCCTGAACTGTGGGATTTTCAAACTGGGACTGACAGAGGGGGGCCTGCCTTCAAACATACTGACTGTAAAGAAAAACCAAACATTTTCCAAAGCAATCCAGTTTTCAGGAACAGGCAAGACAGCTCATACGACGAAGGACAACACAAGACAAGGACGTGTGGAAAACCAAACAAGACACGCATGACCAACACAAAGAACCAGTCAACAGGGAAACTGCAGAAGGCCAACGCTGCCAATGAACTGTCCTGATATTTTTAGCCCGCCCTGGCTTTGCTAGGGGATGTACTGACAAGAGAACTGTCCTCGCGCGGCATCATTGGCAGAGACGAACGCCGGATGAAGCGAGCTTCGGGGTTTACAAGGAGCTCACTTAGCTCTCCCAAGAACCGATCTTCTCTCCGAGGCCGGCAATCAACCGAAACGAGACAAACTTCAAATTCCCAGATGTGGAAAATCGGAGATTTAATTAACCGTCATGGCTGGCGAGGCTGGAGAAAGGAGTCGTCTTTACGTACAGGGGCCCTGGTAAAACAACCTGCATCCACAGGCAGCTGCAAGGGCAGGATGAGAGACACTGGGACAACCTGGAGAAGGAACCCCTGCCTTCCAGCCCACACCTGCACTTCTCCTGGGGGCAGGATCTGAGGCTGAGCACCAGGCCCTTCCACTGGCAACGGCGACGAAGGGGAACATCAGTACAGCAGTCTCTCATTATAAGAGCTTAATCTGTTTATCGAAAAACAGCTTTTACGGTGAAAAAACTTGTATAAAGGAAATTAAATTCCAGTGTTAGAACCTCTAAGTGATTCCTAAAGTCAAAAATACCCAAATCCCACCTTAATACAGTAGAGAATGGCACCTAAGTATGAAAACAAGAACAGTCCTGGCTCATTACTCAAGTAACATGCCTAAAGTCATTGGCCGATGCATAAACAAGAGATAGGAAATTAATAACACTTCGGCTCATTTACGGTTCAGTAGAGCAGTTACATCATTGCAGTCGTCATAAACCCATAGATAATGGGTACTATCCCGTTTTGCAGGCACTTACCACACACAAGCCTTTTTTCTAAGAAGTTCAAATGTAATAAATAAAAAGTAAATACCTCAGAGAAAAGATGACACAATAAAAGACGACTTTCAGCACTACTAGAGCCCAGTTTAAAAGAGTGAAAATCTGCTTGTTAAATGAAACAACATACACGTTATGTTTACTACATTGCCCAGGTGTGACTGCTAGTGCAGTAATCCCTGTCTATACGAGCGGCTCCTATACATGTTTCACCTGCAGGGCCAATATTTTCTCTCTCGTCAAGTTATTTTATCCCCCTGCAACTGCTTTACCCCAGCTCTGGAAACAATATCCAGAAAATGGGGACGATCACTTTGTGCTGCTCGACACGCCTGCCGAGGCCTGACATCAGATCCCACCTGGAAACTCCCAAGCTCCGAACACTGCAGAACTGGGGATCCCGGGCAAGACCAGAGACCCAGTCCCCTCATCACGGCTCCCCAAACAAGCGCCGGAATTTATCCCGCAGGGTCCGAAGGGAAACTGATCCTTTCCCACCTGCGATATTCCAAGGTGGGGAATCCAAGCAGCAAGCCCACAGGGGGCACAAACACACAAAGGTCCGGTCTGCGCTGGTCACTGGCGAGGGATTTAAAGTTGATCGGCTCCAGAGAGCACGCGCCCCAAGGGCAGGGCTCCGGAGCTCAGGTACGAGGGAGACGTGTTATGTTTTTTAACAAAGACATCTTTTTTTTTTTTTATTGTTGTTTTTGTCATTTTTTTTTTTTTTGAGATGCCACCTTTAAAGGTGCTTTATAATATCAAGTTTATCATCATCATCATCTGGCTGCTCTTTCCATTTATGACCTATCCTTCTTCTAACCGCTTCATCCAACTGAGGGTTGCGGGGTAACTGGAGTGCATCCCGGCAAGCAACGAGCGCAAGCTGGGGTACACCCTGGATGGGACGCCAGTCCATCACGGGGCAGACACAAACACAAACTCACACCCATCTGAGCCACTTTTCCCAGAAGCTAATTAACCTTCCAGTCTGTCTTTGGACTACGGGGGGACACTTCAGGGGGTTCTCTCCAGGTGCTCCAAATTAAGGAGAATACACACACACACCCCTCACACAGATGTGCCCCAGGTGTAGAATTGAACCCTGAGCTCCAGCACTGTGAAGCAGCAATGCTAACCACCGCGCCACCGAGCTGCCCTCTCAAACGTTGCTGCTGTAAAAGCGAGACATTTATGAGGAACTTACAAGGCTCTTATTATCAGCACTCTAGGGCCGGCCAGGATGAAACTGAAAGGTTTCTGAAAGGTCACAGCATCCAAACATCACATAACAAACTGAAACACAAAACAATCACCTTTGGAAGAAAATATAAACAGCTCACTTCCACTCCCAAGCACTTAACTTGCTTTCTCTTTCATCAAGCATTAAAATATACATTTTTGTGCGGCCTTTCCTCTTCCACAATTTCCCCTTATGAGTCGGAATGGATAAGGCAGGCGTGGATGTGCTGGCACTCCAGATAAACTCAAACCGCGCCAACGGAACCACAATCCGGTATCTGCTGGGCTCTTGCGGTGCACGGTCTCCCTGTGCCTGTCCGAATGTGTTTGGGACCAGCCACACCAGGGCCAACCTTCCCAGAAGCCAACTGCCCTACCAGCATGTCTGTGGACTGTGACAGGAAACACATGGAAAAACGAGCTGCAGACTCGAGGCAAACAGCACCCCAGGTCTGGATCTGAACCCAGGGCCTCAGCGCTGCTGGGTAGCAAAGCTAACCACCGAGGCAACCCAATCCCTCTATGCCCTGACAGGAAAAGGACCTTCATATCTTCTCCATTCTGATCTGCACGGTACACGTATCAGGATAAGGCTGTTTGGTCTACGTGGCTCCTAAGGGCTCTTTAAACACGAGCAACACCTGCAAACACACATTTCACCTCCTCCTTTTTGGATCAAAGGAACTCATCCTCCTACTGAGCTTCTAATTCACAGGGGTGTAAAAAACAAAACTCAACAGCAAAGCATGTTAAGACACCCCAGGCTTTTCAAAACCTGCAGGCTGCATCTTATAAGCCTGTCGCAGGGACTGGATGTCTCAAACCAGGTTATTTTACCTTAAAGAAATTTGCATAGACAAACTGGAATTGGGATACGGTTGTGTATTTGCATGACGGGCTGCGCAGTTGAAGCTGAAAGCTGCGCAGGCAAGAGTTCACTCACCTGCGGGGTTGGCGATGGCGATGGGCAGCTGGTGCATCTGCAGGCCGGCGCTGCCCAGGGTGTTGAGGTTGATGGTCTGCAGGCCGGACAGCTGGGCGGCGTTGACCGTCACGGCGCCGGCGGGGCTCTGCGCCAGCTGGGGCAGGGACTGCATGGGCGCCAGGGTGATGGTCTGGGCGCCGGCGGGGCTCTGCAGCTGCAGCGTCTGCCAGCTGACCTGCCCGTTGGGGCCCACGGTCCGCAGGAGGATGGGGCTGGTGTTGGGGAGGGTCTGGAACTGCAGGTTCTGCAGGCCGTCCTGTGTGGCGAAGACCTGGCCGGTCGGGACGGCGCCCGTGTGGATGGTCTGGAGAGTGGGGGTGCCCTGCAGGAGCTGCTGGGGCTGGATGATGATCTGTTGCTGCTGCTGCTGCTGTTGTTGTTGTTGTTGTTGTTGTTGTTGCTGCTGTTGCTGCTGCTGCTGCTGCTGCTGCTGGGAGTCCCTGTTATCCTGCGGGCTGCCCTGCAGCTGCACGGCGCCGCCCGAGCTCTGGTACCCGGAGCCCAGCCCCCCGTTGCGCTGCTGGGCCTGGACCGTGGTCATCGTGGTGCCGCCGGCCGCGAAGCTGCTCGCGCTGCTGACCGACGGCGCGGAGGTGACGATCGAGCCGGCGCTGGAGAAGTACACACCCGCGGCGCTGGACACGGCCTGCTGGACCTGCTGCTGCTGCTGCTGCTGCTGCTGCAGGGAGGCGCCCGAACCCGCGTCCCCCGCCCCGCCGGCCCCGGCCTGGCCGCCGGCGCTGACCGGCAGCAGGGTGATGTTGCCGTTGAGGGACAGGGGCACGTTGGCCAGGAAGGGGCCCTGGTTCTGCAGAAGGTTGCTGCCCAGGCCCAGGTTCTGCAGGGGGATGGCCTGCTGGAGCAGGTTGGGCATGGCGATGATGTTGCCCCCGCCCGCGCCCGCGCCCCCCGCCGCCCGGATGATCTGCTGGCCGCCGCCTGGGGACGAGACCAGCTGGAACTGCCCCGCGGAGTCCTGCTGCATGCTCACCTGGGCAGAGGCGCCCGTCGCCGTGGCGAACTGCAGCTGCTGCCCGTCCACGGTCTGGAACTGGGGGATGACCTGGTACTGGATGTTGGGCATCACCCCAGACAGGGTGGTCAGGACCTGCTGGCCCTGCAGGGTGGGTGCAGAGGCCACCACGAACTGCTGCTGCTGCTGCTGCTGCTGCTGGCCGCCCCCCGCACTAGTGGCCACCGCCGGCCTGCCCTTGCCCGCGTCCCCCCCCAGCCCCCCAGCCTGGCTGAGAGTGGTGGCACCCACGGAGCTGGGCACGCTGACGGGGATGAGCTGCCAGCCGTTGGCCGTGTGGGCGATCTGGGCCGAGTTCAGGTCCAGCTGCTGCTGCTGCTGCTGCTGCGGCGGCGCCGGCTCCGAGCCCGCCTGCTCGCCCTCGCCGGGAGACTCCATCCGGCTGCACGTCGCCGCCAGCAGAGCGAGCGGGGAGGTCTGCTGGGAGTCCTGCAACAGACACCGGGGTGGGTGGGGTTACCACGGCCGGCGAAAAGGGCGGCCCACGCGTACCCACCTCTCCACCCACCCGCGCTCGCTCCCCCGCCCTGTCCGTTCCCCCTCCAGCGCCAAGCCTCCAGTGGGCTGTGCGGACCGCTCTGAGAGAGCGGAGCCTGCGACGGGAACACCCCGGCTCCGCACGCCCCGCTTTTCAAAACAAGCCATGTGCACAGGGCGAGAGCGACAACAAACCCAGCCCCCCATCGCCGCCACACACACACGCATACACACCACCAGCCTCCCCGGGTCAAGCAACAACGCCGGAGGAGCCGCCGCCGAGCGGCCACGGTCCTCTCCCTCCCCAGAGCACAACAACACAGCTCTTCCCGCCCGCTCTCGCCCCTCGCGGGCCCGACGCGAGCGCGGAGACCAGCGCGGAGCCGCCGCTCACCTGCCCCGAGCTCGCGCTCCTCTTCGCGAGGCTCTGAAGGAAAGCGGCGCCGCCGCTCTCCGCCAGGGCAGCCATCTCGTCTCGCGGCTGTTCCTGATCTGAGGGAGAGGGAGGAAAAAACACAGCCCAGCACGGAAGGGGGTAAATACCAGGCAGCCAACGGCGGAATATTAATCGAAAAGGAAAAAGAAATCGGGTTTCCTATGTCGAATCCGCAACCGTGCCAAGACGATCACGGAAAACACAAAAAAGTATCGCTCCAACCAAAAAGATCGAGAATTGATCCGGGTGTACCTGGGTTTCTTTTTCCTCACATGTTTTAGCGTTTTTTTTTTTACGCCAGTAAACGCAGTGATCCACGGCCAGAGATTAAAAGCAATGCGGGGGAGATATTCCGAGTGTTATCTGAGATCATATTGGGGTTTTTTTTATTCTCGCTAAATCTGCTCTTTGTTGTTATTTGTCGAAAGGAAAGTAGAAACGATGAACGGCTGTTCTTAAGTGTCCGTTTCGACGAGCTACCCCCCCCCTGTTTAAACTCCTCTTCAGCCTGATCCAATTAAACATCGAACTTTTAGGGTCACCCCAGTCCTCAGTGAAAGTGGAACGACGGAAAACCCAGCTTGTTTAATCTTGAGGCTAAAAAAAACTTTAAAAAAAAAGAACAGTCCTCACGAAACCCAGACCTCTTTCTACTTCAGCGGGTTTTTTGTTAGAATACGACTTTATGGTTGTATTCATTATTTTCTAAAGTTGCAGAGCTTATATATTTCATTTTCTTTCTTTCTTTAATTTTCGTCTTTAAAACAACGAAAAAAAGTTTCTTACCACTCATTATGTTCTGACGGGAGGAGTTTCTCGGGGTTCTTGAGGGGCTGACATCAACTTAGAGACGGTGCAACCAAACCTCGCGGCGCCACAGCACCGAGCGAAGAGCGAAAGCCCTCTTCGCCAATCAGGGAGCGCCCTGCTATTACGACAGCCAATCGGATTTGTCTGGAGGATGTCCTTACGAGTTCAGTCTGGTTGTGTCGTTGGTCGTGGGTTTGGAATGTGTAGCGAGATGGAAGCGGAATTGTATCCAATCATCACTCTGAATGTCCGCTGAGTGGCCAGTAACATCCAATGGAAATGGAGCTTGGGGGCGGGTATTTGGGTGGGGTCAAGTTGGGTAGGTTGTACCGTTTACGGAACGGCTCAAAGTCTGTACAGGAGGCAGGATTTTCTTTTTGGCGGAAAAGGCGCCATTAGCAAACCTTGCTTGCTGTGGTACTAGTATTTATGAAGCGGATGTCATCCTTTTCTTCCCTTTTGCGCCTCTTTTTTGTAGCGTTTGGAGTTTTTTTGAAAATCACTCACAAATGATATTGCATTACTATATTATTACATTCTTTATCAAGCGAAAATTGTCTATAGCTGTTTTAAATACTGTTATTTTTTTTAAAATACAGTATCAAAAAGCTTTTTTAAGCCATAACAAAACGCACCACGGTGGGTTTTTAGATACATGCATGTTGTCCCAGCCATTTTCAGTTTAATTAAGTACCTGGGAGCCCAGCCTCGAGGAAAACCAAAACAACAGGTTCAAATCTGTATTTTAAAAGGACAGGCTTTCTAGTCCATTTGTTAGTTTGTAGTTAATCAAGTTCATAATCTGACCCAGCTCTTTTCTAAAAAAAACAAAGCCAAGGTTCTTGTCCTGCGTGAGTTTGTTCCACTCTCCCGCTGCCCTTTGTGTAATACGAACGTAAGAAAGGAGGCTGATGTTTCGTGTTTCACAGAGCCGCTCGCCTGCCTTTGGGTGCTCCTATGAAGGTGCAGATTGGCCATTTAGATAGATACTTTATTGATCCCGTGAGGGAAATTAGGAGTTTCACCACTCGCTCGCTGAGTGAAAGTCAACCAGGGGCAGGCAGGCTGGGGTGTAATTGTCCTGTCTGCCACTCCCTGACTGGAAACCTGCCAAGGGGTAAAGCTCCGTACTGATCCAGCGGGAGTCCCGTCGACGATCATAGTGAAACCAGCACAATCCAGCAGCACCCCGGCTCCTCTCGTTGCGAACTGCGATGTTGCCCCCTCCACACCCGCACATACACCTGCAGAACGGAGAGGCGGCCCTGTGACCAGGGTCACGGTCAGCTCGCACCTGCTGCCGTTTGATCTGCTGGGAACCCCGTGTTTTAAAACATACGTGGTAGCTCCGTGCCCATGTAGACCTGCCCAAGACAACTCGGCGAACTTCCTCAGGCGACACCGAGAGAGCTACCTGCGAGGGCATTTAGTTCTGGGGCTTCTTTACACAAAAGGGGGGTGGGGGTGTGGAACAAGCTAAACAAACAGTACCCTGACCTTTTAGAAGAAAAGGCTGGATGAGATCCATGAATTACTAACAAACAAACGTTCTAGATGTTCTGAACGGCCTCCTCTCTCTTGTAACCCTTCTTGAGCATGGGTTATGCATTAAGCATGAAACGAAGTAACCAGATAATGCCTTAACTCTTGCTGTGAGGATACTGCGGGAAAAGACACCCACTTTTCAGGCTTCTGTGCTACCTGACTGGTGCCAAACGCGACGACGTGATCTGGCCCGCACATTTCCAAAGACCGTTTTGTTTTGCGCGGCTCCTACGCAGACGCACACCTTCAGGAGTGCGCGTTCGGTCATGGTGGCGTGCGGGGGAAACGCGAGCACGGTCAGGCTAATGTATCACAGCTCGATGACATCGTGGTCAGGGAGATGTTGGGCGCTGTGACAGCCGTGTCTCCGATACTCGTGCGGGCTCTCTTTCCTGGGCGGGCGGATTATGAATGAGAGGCAGAGACCTCGGGCCCCGGCGGGCCCCTCCCTGTGCGGCGCTGGAGGGCTGGGAGAGCGGTAGGCGGCCGTGGGGGAGGGGCAGCGCCTGAGCCTGCGAGGGCAGGAGAGGGGGTGGGGTGCGGGAGGGTGTACCCAGAAGCACATGCTTTCCAACATGTAAACAGCGGGCTCTCCGTGGGGTGGAGTTGACGAGCGGGGGGTTTACCGACACAGCCTCCTCGCAGCGCTCTTCGCCAGCGGAACCACGGTTATCGGGATTTTATCCGCCTGTGTCTTAGAGGCTGTTTGTTTTTTTTTATTCCAGTTGTGTTTGAAACGATTATTCTGTAGCCATTGTTCTCTAAACCAGAGGGCGAATGGCTGCTTCTCCTCACTGAAGGATTTGCAGTTAAATAACCCCCTCCCCCCCCCCCCACGCTTCTGAGCGTGGTTTCGGTCTGTTGAGTACTGTGGTCGCCAAGTTGTGTAATGGTAATTTCTTCCCCCAAGAACAAGCAATTCAAATCTTACTGCGGCAAACTGCGTGAACGCCACGTTTCTGGCCTGTTAACAGTTGAAAGGAGCCGAGAAATTATAATGAAGTATTTTTTCCCCAATGTGATCAAAGCGGTTCAAACTTAGTTACTGATTGATCTAAATCCCATCAAACGGAGTTTCGAATTCCAAGCGCCCTGTTAATTGGCGTCTAAGATCGAGTTGATTGTGTAAAAATGCTCAAGATCTGTTCTGCATTTTACCTAGCTATGGTTTAACGTGGTAAATGCTGATTTAAACTTAATAATTGGTACTGTCCGATCAAACTGAAGCATGCAGAGAGAAGAATTCACTAAAATTAAGAAATCGGGAACTACACGCGTGAGACCTGCGTAGAAAACACTGGAAGAAATATTGAAAGATAGCCTTAGTGGTCTCCCAACAAAATTGGAGATAACATATTGCATTGGTATATTCCCAAATGTCCAGTCCCGTTCTCTTCAGGGGCAGAACAGACTTTCTGAAGGTTTAAAGTTAGCTAGTTAGGACATCAGTGCTTTGTTCCTGGACGATTGATAAAGGTTATAAACACTTCGCTCGCCGACAAGCCGCCTGTTATAAACTAAACAAGAACGCGCCGTGAACCTTATCGGATGTAGGGACCCCCCCCGTCTTTCATTAAGATATGGAGAGAGAACTACCGTTATTCTTGATTTTCCATGTTGTCAAGCGTGTTATGGTTCTGTGATAATGGTGACGACGAGGCTTTCGATCCGATTTCCAAAATGTGCACGACAAAACCATTATTTTTTTAAAGTTCAACAGGAAGAGACATGGAAACGATGGGCTGTAAACTTTCTTTAAAGACTAGCGTCTGCTTCCACCGTCTGGACATAGGCTGGTATTACAGCTCCAAGAGCTCCAGTTGGTACTCGAGTTACGTTGTGCTTAGAAGACAACGGAAATTCAAAGTCATACTAATCCTTACGCTTACATAGCTCTTTTCTCCGCTGAAAGCACTTTACATGTAGTGGGGGCTCCCCTCCACCACCACCAGTGTGCAGCCCCACCTGGATGATGCGACGGCAGCCATAGTGCGCCAGAACGCTCACCACACATCAGCTATCAGTGGGGAGGAGAGCAGAGTGATGAAGCCAGTTCAGAGATGGGTAAATAAGTATATATAAGTAAAGTAAAAGTATAATAAGTAAAATAAAGTATATAAAACTTTATTTTATATAGCGGATTTAAAGTTGTCTTCTTAAAGCGCGATTAGGAGGCCATGATTGGTAAAGGCCAATGGGAAATCTGGCCAGGATGCCAGGGAAACACCCCTACTGTTTTCAACTGTACTGTTAATGACCACGGAGAGTCGGGATCTTGGTTTTACGTCTCATCCGAAAGACGGCGCCTATTTGGATGCTGCACATTGGTGGTGGTGGAGGGGAGTCCCCATTACCTGTAAAGCGCTTTGAGTGGAGTGTCCAGAAAAGCGTAAGCTATTATTATTTTACAGTATAGTGTCCCCGTCACTATACTGGGGCATTAGGACCCACACAGACCGCAGGTGAGCGCCCCCTGCTGGCCCCACTAACACCTCTTCCAGCAGCAACCTTAGTTTTTCCCAAGAGGTCTCCCTTCCAGGTACTGACCAGGCTCACACCTGCTGAGCTTTAGGGGGCTGCCAGTTGAGAGTTGCAGGGTGATATGGCTGCTGGCGATACCTCAGTATTAATAACCGAACGGTGGATGTCGTGCTGTTTGAGCTAATCACTCATACTAGCAGTTTGCAAATGCAGATAAACACACAACTACCCTATGATTCTGTAAAACGCCACAAATTGTGATATAACTATTATAAAAATAAATTAATAGAACCAAAAATTATAATTAAGAAGACCTTTTGGACATAACCTTTTAATTTCGGGAGATGCGTTAGGTTAGACCCCCTCTCTCGGTTTATATCTCGGTTAAAAATGTGAAAATGTTTCCTGTGCTTATATATTATTCTCCCCGCCCCCCCCGTGCAATTAGAAATGTACTTACAAAAGTCATATAGGAGGATCTGTGCAGCCCTTTCTTTTAAAAAAAAAAAGAACAACAGCCGAAACGCCAAGTTGCACCTCGGGAGATTCCCGGGCCAGCGCGAGCGCTGCAGGGCCGGGAATCGCTCCAAGCCGGGGGGTGAAGCTGCACGCGCCGCTGTACCGCTCATCCATCGCGCCGCGCTCTCAGGGAGCCTGCGGTTCAAACGCCGGATCATTTTTCCTTCAGCGCAAACCGAGACGGGATGAGGCGACCCCGTTAATACAGCACGATGTTGAGGGAAAAAAACCATCACGATGCGAGGATGCCCAGAGATAAATTCCACTTTAATAAGCCGAGTGCAGTTATGTGCTTAGGCTCCTTAATCAAAACATTCCTCCCCATGCTGTTTTTATTAACCGGGGATGGAAGAAACGGTCACATAACAAACCAGAGCTCGCCGCCTCGCATAACAGTGAAGTCATCCTGGGTAATATTTCCCTTTATGTTATAAAAGTAGATTAAAAATAAAGCCAGACTCATTAGTAGTTATTAAAGTCTATGCTTACACACAGACGTATCGGGAATCCTGGAGTTTCATAATTTTTCAACCAAACCTCGCGCCGCAGTCTAGCAGGGCCCTCCGGCCAGAAACCCATCAGCTCAAAGATCTTAAAACGTGAAATCTGGTGTCAGTGTATCAGAATGATGGCACCAGTGGAGACTCGCGTAAACCATTAGTCTGCTGCTAGATCCGTACGAGCTGGATAGAGATCTTTTTGGTGCATTACGCCACAAACTGTGGTAAAAGCAGAGTTACCAGCGTCGGGACCGCGGAGCGAAAGCGCGCGCCAGTGCGCGTGGCGACCCGTGCCGAACCGCGCGTCACGGCGTAGGAACAATTCAGGATTCGTCTAAGAAAAACATGAGGTTAATGAATGACTGTTTACTAGTTTAACTGACCTGCTCTGATTTACTACTACTACTGCCAGGACTACAGATACTAACACTGCTACAGCTACTGACAATATTACTAGAGATAAGATAAGATCACTTTATTGGCCATGTACAATTTCTTGTTTTAGGAACTTGTGTCTTTTTTCACATACCCCAGCTTGCTCTCCATGAGACACCCAGACAGGGAGAGAAGCTTGGGGTCAGAGCGCAGGGTCAGCCATTTATCTGGCACCCCTGGAGTAGCTGGGGTTAAGGGCCTTGCTTAGGGGCCCAGTAGAGTAGGATTCCTCTGCCAGCCGCAGGATATGAAGTAGTAACCTTCTAGCCACAGGCACAGATCCTTAGCTACAGAGCCACCACACTACCCCAAGGTAGTAAGTAGTGTTGCTACTAACACTACTACTGCCAGTGCTACAATTACTAGCACTACTATTGCTACTAACACTGCTACTGCTACTAACACTACTACTACTGCCAGTGCTACAATTACTAGCACTACTATTGCTACTAACACTGCTACTGCTACTAACACTACTACTACTGCCAGTGTTACTGCTACTAACACTACTACTACTGCCAGTACTACAATTACTAACCCTTCTACCGCTACTAACACGGCTACTGCTACTAACACTACTGCTGCCAGTTCTGCTACTTCTACTAACGCTACTACTGCTACTAACACTACAGCTGTTCCTTACAGTACTACTGCTACTGTTGCCAATGCTACTGCTACTAACGCTAATACTGCTACTAATACTACTGCTGCAATTGCTATTCATACTAATATTGCAGCTACTACTATACCCTAAAAATAAATAGGTTATTTGGGCAGATTGACTGCTACTCTTGAAATTTCTTCATTTTAAATCAATCAATCTAGCAATCATGGGAGAATTCACAGTATTTGATCAGTTTTCCCCGAAGCTCTGTACTTCCCCCATAATGCTTTAAATCACACAAACCTTTATTTATTCTTTAAGGGAAAAAGGATGGAGTAATTTCCAGGTCAAATGGTGCCCTCTACTGTCCACTTATGTACGAATATGTCTTGTTTATTTATTCCTTTGTTGGAAAAAGAAACAAACAGGCAAAAGCTCTGATCCAAACCTGGCACTGTGTCATCGTGTTTAATGGCTGTGCGTGTGTGTCTAGGTGTGCCGGCTATGTCATCTTGTTCCAAAAGTGACTCTGTCCCAGCCAGTGCTGAAATAGCCCCAGATGTGACCTTGTGCCTCCTCCAGCTGCTGAAACAGCTCTGGATGTTTCCTCCTACCTATTTCTGAGGTCCCAGGTCTGATCTGCGAAGGTTGTGAAACTGACCACTCCTGTACACAATACATCTCAGAGAAGGGGTCTCAGACATGAGTCTCACCTAGTTAGTTTTATGGGTCACCATGAAATCACATATTTCTGAACACAGGGGCCACTTGTAAGTTATTGATCATTTAAGCAGATAGTTTGTTCAGTTACAGACAATCCAACAGACTGTTTTCCTGATCAGCTGGGACATGAGAATTGTGTGTAAGTGGTGGGATGTAAGGGCATTTGTGCACGCTCAGATTTCCCGAGGTACATAATGGTGTCATCCTTGCCAACAACAGCCCTCCATGCTCTCCATGAAACACACACAATCATCGACATTCATAGCTGCACCTGAGCACCTCACGTTGCTTCTTTCATAAAACAAGCGATCGTTCTTCTCCATTGTTTCTGCCGTCTGCCTAGCACGGAGCACCTGGATCTGTGTTTCTTAGCAGAAACGCTGACGAACCGGTTTGGGGGGACAATGGCTTGGGCAGAGTATGTGTTGCCAAGTGCTGGAGTAACAACAGGTTTTTCTTATGGGAAACAACACGTCACTGTGGAATGTGCCACCTGTTGTAACAATTCTAGCAATGGGTCAATCGTTCTAGCAATTAGCCCAGCAGGCCAAGAAAGGATTCAAGCTCTGGACAGAGCACATCTTGTGTCTGTGGTGGACACCAGGCTGGGATACCTCAGAGGGAAATTAAGTGCCAGTCTGGAGGTCAAACATTCACAGCTTGAGTGTTGAATTTCTCAAAGGTGACTGTGAGCAATGGAAAGAAATTAAACATACAATAAAGGCTATTCATTGGATAAGTTTATACTGAATATCACTATCGCTCAATGTGGTTTTAAAAGGAATTACACGTCTTCAAAAAAGTTTTGTATTTTTGGATTGCTACATTTGATAGGAAAATGTTTTGCTTTTGTTATCAAAGGGTTTTTCAGAAAACAAACACTTGAAGTTGTTGCAAAGTGTGATCTGTGACTTATCTATATGTCACATGTGCTATATGCTAGAGTGAAAAAGCATTTTTTTCCTGAGACGTTTCATTTGATTGACTGTTTTGTGAATACGTATTACTTGGAAATCAAGTTTTATAACTGTTATTAACTTTAGGGCTCCAGCTATGGCCGTGTTTTAAATGAAGACTTAAATATACATTTAAAGAGTAGATTCAAAGGACAAGGCCTCTAAATTCTCTTTCAACAAGCTGGGGGAGTCCCACATGGAAAATAAAATATCCTGTCAATGTACCCTGTTCAATTTGCAATCGCTCATCTTGTACACAATATTGGCCCATAAAAGGACATTATCAGGCTCTTTTCATTCTATGCATTTTGGATATACACAGTGGTTGTGTATTGTGTACAGGATTTTGGTTCAGCTGTTCTCTAAATCTTGGGAGGTGTTTCAGCCCTGGTCCTGGAGAACCACAGTCCAGCTGGACTTAGGAGTAGCATCACATTTCTAAAAAGCCCTGGTCACTTTATTGTTTATGAATTACGTGGGTGATCTTTTTTTTTAAATTCAGTAATACTGAGACCATTTGGGACGATAATTTGAAACAATCAGCAGGGGGTGGGGGTGGGGGCTGTTTTTGATACGATCAGGAAGTGTGTCCACATAACACTGACGGTATGATGCCATACTCTCCCAGGCTGACTGACCAACGCGCGTTCCTTAACCAGTATAGACTGAGCTATAATGTGCTGCACGGCTCCTGCAAAGACTTGACTCTAATTGAAACCATACTGCCACTGTTCTGAATCTAACTGCAGAGTTTCGGTCACAGCACACAGAGGTCTGGAGATATGTAGACAGATAGAGATCAGGCTGTGTGTGGGGGGGTGTTGAGATGGAGACAGGGAGCACTTTAACCCAAACTTTTATACTGTTACACATCCATCCATCCAAGCTCTTCATCCAATACGGACTCGCAGGGGAGCTGCCGCTTATCCCAACATGTAGTGGGCGCCAGGCAGGGCACACACAGACACAGACACGCACCCACATTCACATCGGGGCCAGTGTTCGAAGAGGGCAATTCACCTACCAGCACATCTGTAGACTGTGGCAGGAAAGCAGAGCACCCAGAGGAACCCCATGCGAACATGGGGAGAACATGCAGACTCCACACAGACAGCACCCAGGGAATTGAACCCAGGGCCTCAGCCCTGTGAGCCAGCAATGCTGACCATCATTCCCCCCACAGTTACGCATAGCTTTAAAAAATCCTACACACAGCATATTTAACCGTTCTTTTTTAAAAAGCGATTTCCTCATTATGGCTTCGGAAAGCCAAATTCCTTCCTTAACTACTACGCATGTAGGCCAGAATACAAGCCTACCATCTTCAGGAGATCTTCACTCAGGTTAACGTGTACACGGACATGCGGGTGGTTTTTAACGTTTTGAGACGTTTCTGGCGTACTGAGGGGGGGGGAGCGTACCCCCGGGTATCAGCTTTCCACAAGCCAGCGCACACGGAGCGTTTCGTGTCGGTACACCCGTGACCAGACCGGGGTTTTTTTTAATCGTCGCCAGCTCACACTGTCCGCGTGACACGGCACCAGATGGTAGCACTTTAGCTTCTTGCGGCGCGCGGAGGCTCTGTAGAAGAGGAACTCGGGAGCGTCGCACTTCAATAAGACCCATCTTTCATCTCCGGTATATATAGAGTATATGTCTCCTTTGCTTGAAGTTTCGAAGTAGGCTTATGTGCAGTACTTGGAAATCCTGTGTCGTCGGGTAGGATTTCCCCTATTCCAGGGAGATGAAGTGTTATAGGAACCGTTGCTCCCATATTAAGTGGGAAGAGTCGGCGCGCTGGTCTGAGCTGAAGTCAGCGCAGTACAGAGAAGAGAAGGAGGGGGAGATTGGGAGACCGGTTGGATGACTGAGAGGAGCTAGGAGAGACGGGGGGGGGGGGGGGGGGAAGGAGGGAGAGGGGCTACTGAAAACCGCATCCAGCTCTTGTAATTGGGCTAAGGACAGTCAGTGCTCAGCGGTTTGCCTTTAAAGAAGTACACGCCGGCGTTTCAGAGGAAACAGGACAGGAGGATTATGACGACGATTGGAAACACATGCCGTTTTCAGCTACTTTCATTACCGACAAGTCAAAGTCACTTAGCACGGCTACGGTAGCGAGCGAGGAGACGGGGAGAGACAGGGCACGGAAATAGCTAGATACACGGATATTGAAAATAATATCGCACAATTACACGGCCGTGTCTGAAATAACTTCTGTACGACCGATTGCTGCAGCACCGATAGCTTGCGCGCTGATCATGACAGTGTTTCGTGTGAATCCAGGGGAAATGTAATACACTCTGGGCCTAATTCTGCCTAGTTCTGTTAAGGGTTTAACGGTGAGGTCAAGGGGGTCGTTAAAGACACGTGCAACTCGTAAAATCAACCGAGAGATTCTCGACTCGAATTGAACCGTCACTCCAGATGCTGCCAAGTGTGAATTCATTCGGAAACTCGGCTGCGATCTCGGCACGACCCGGTCTGCGAGGCTATCGTGTCCCAGGTGGAGGTGTGAATCGGTCTGAACGCAGTGACGGACTGTGTCACTCATCGGGCGAGAAACCTTCCCTTCATGTCGTACAAACCGAACCCTTTCTTTCTTTGTAGGATACACTGCCCACGCTGCTCGGATCCACGGTGAAAGCCCTCTGCTTGAGGAATCCAGATTTTTTTTTTTTAAAAAAAGGCACTTTGACGTTTGAAATGAATCAGTATTTAAACTGTGTGCCGTTTAGCTGTTCAACATTCTTCTGCTCGCGGACTCGGGGAGGTTACTGGAAGCCAGCGGGTCTCGCGGATTGGGCGGCAGTTTGTGTGTGCGCGCGCGCCGGAGGGGGGGACGGGACGGACGAGAGGAGACAGACGCCAGCCTTGAGTTTAAAACACTCTGGGGAGAACTGCGGCTGAGGACGGGGGAGCGGAGGAGGGGCGGGGGGACGGGGGCTGGTGGTGGTAGTGGTCTCATTAACCCCGTACGAGCTGGAGTCCCAGCGGCAAGCTCTCCTTCGCCACAGCCTCTTTGATGAGGCGGGAGCCACAGTCTCAATCAGTCCCACATGCCTCCTGCTCCGAGTGAGAGAGGGAGAGTCTGGGGCCAGGAGTGAGGTGGTGGTGACTGGGGGGGGGGAAGGCTTGCTCCTTTTCTGGCTTGACTTTGGACTTTTTTTTCCCCTCTCCTTGTGGGCTAAACTTGAACCTTCATGAAGCAATCCACTAGCCTGTCTCATGTGGCTTTTTTTTTTTGGAAAAAACAAACTACGTAAAATATTTTAGAGTATTTATTCACTCCCCCCCCGCCCCCCAACACACGCACACACAACCCCCACCCACCCCTCCTTTCAGAAACCAGAAACCCTGCTGCTTTGCCTGGCTGCTGGACCGGACCCTTCTAGACCAGCTCTTCACGGGGTCCGAGCTCATGCAGCCATGATGAAGCAAGACGTTTCCCTGGGAGACAACTGAGACAGGGACGAGGAGGCTGGCTGTCGTCCGGCTTTTAAGTTGCACACAGACAGACAGCCAGATGCGTTTGGGCTCCTTTGTGGTCAAGGAAAAAACCAAGCGTATGGATGAAATAATGAGAGGTTTTACCTGTGGAGCGAGCTGTGATGCATGGTACACGTAGAGTACCCTACAGGTCTGGTGCTTCCTGGTGGAGGAAACATGTTATGCATACCGTACATCGGTCAAAATCTGATACCGAAGTTAAAATCAGTCTCAGCCATTCTCCAGCCTCGCTGCCCTTGGTGTGCCAAGATCACATCACCGGCCCCATCAGGTGATGCGTTCGTCAGGAGGCTGGTTATGACGTCCTCCCCTGCTGAGTCGCTCATCTTGCTCATCCCGACGGGACACGAGCTGGTTGGTAGGCCACTTTCACTCCGAAATGTGCAAAAAGAGGGGTAAACGCCAACTGAATCAGACATACAATTACTTGCATTAGTAATCTGTCTTTTCACATACCCCAGCTTGCTCTCCATGAGACACACAGACAGGGAGAGAAGCTTGGGGTCAGAGCACAGGGTCAGCCATTTATCTGGCACCCCTGGAGCAGCTGGGGTTAAGGGCCTCGCTCAGGGGCCCAACGGGGTAGGATTCCTCTGCTGGCCGCAGGATGCAAACCGGCAACCTTCCAGCCACAGGCGCGGATCCTTAGCCGCAGAGCCACCGCTCCACCCTGAACTTTAAACTGGTCTAATGCTGAACCACGTGATTGATGGAGGGAGTCGAGCGACCATCACTGCGGTACTTCTAGTGTCTAGAACAGCCGCCAGACAGCGCACGATTATTGATTTGGAGCACCTCGAGTCGGTCGCAAGCCTGTTGTTCCAGCTCGCTTTTCCTCGGTCACTAGTGTTTCCCTCCTTCGTAGGCCCTAGTGCCTCATGGGAAATCCGGCACTGGCGACGGAAAGGGCGGCTCACGGAACCGACCGTGAAGCGGAGAGCACCGGGCGAGCCGTCCCTCTCCCGTCCACGGCCACGCCCGCCGCTTCAGCGCTCAGCTGAGGCGCGTTTGAAAAAGGGGGGGGGGTGGCAGTCACGCTTTTCTCCCGTCGCTCTTCGAAACAAAAAAGGAAGCGGTCTGATTCACCGGCGGCCGGAACGACCCCGGAGATCGCGGGCAAGGTGTGGAGTGTTCCACACGCAGCGCGCGTCCGACCCACCCTCGCCGGAGCCCGGAATATTCCCAAACGACAAAAATGCAGTCGCCCTCCCCCGTAAAGAAAAAAAATCCACGGTTGTGAGTGCGCGAGTCTGCCGCGTGTGTCGTCGTCTCTTCTAAGAAGCGTCATGTTAATGCCGTGCAGAAATGTGGAAGTGATTTGTGGTTCCCTAGCTCCTAGAGTGAAGTCTGATCATCTGGTCGCTTTCACAACACTGAGCCTTGGTCTTAATGATTTACACAGTGCCGGAATACTGCCACTATTGCACTGCATCTTAATCCCATTGGCGTTTTTTTCCCTTTTGCAGGAAGCAATGAATTGCCCCCCCTCCTCATTATAGGGATAATTAGCGGGCTTTTAAACTAAATTAAAACATAATTTTTCTGGCGGTCTGGTCTGGGCCAGATTGCTTTATTCCTGTTCCATTCTGCGCGCCTCAGTGTTTTAGGTTATGTCATTCTTCCCTGGTTTCACAGCTGTAGCATGCCGTTTGGGGCTACTTCAGAAGAAAGGGGCTTATATGGTATCATCTCTCGGTTCTTGGGTTTTCCAGTTTTCCACATCGTGCCATGTTTTTGCTTAGACAGGTATTCTAATTACCTGTGGCTTTTCATGCTTTGCACCCATTTATAAAGCTACAGCTGAGGGAAATTCAGGTGACGCACCTTGCTCGAGAGTACCATACCAGTGTCTCATCTGGGATTTGAACCCACAACCTCCCAGTTCCAACCCCAAAGCTCTAACCACTGCCTTTCGCTTTTCGATAACAGCAAACAAACAGAAGATGACATTGCAGCTTCCTACCTGGGTTAGAAACATTCACCTCTAAAGACAGTTTGCATCCACCATGGTCCTGTCCATGCTTGGCCTTCTCAGAGCAGATGGTTTCCGCGGCCTCTTCTCCTTGGTGATGCTTCCTGTGTAATCACGATCCTACGAGCGCCGGGCTGGACGGCCTCCTTTTGGCCTCACTAATGGAAGTCAAGTATCTTGTTAGTGATTTTCAATCAAAGCATCAATCCATCAAAGTTTATTCAATCAGTCAAAGTTTTTTTTTTATCAAACGCACAACAATACCGCGTACAGCAGTAGTCGCTGGCAATGAGATGTCTTTTCTACGAGCTCACCGGAGGGGGGGGTAAAAATCACAGAATGAAGGTTACAGAAAATAAGGTTACATAATAATAGATAATAGTGTAATAGAAATTGAATAAAAGAAACACAGACAGAACTCAATATAAATAGAGCTGCTATGTGTCCATGGTGGTATGCAATATGTCATGTCCAAGTAGTGCAGTACGCCCAGTACAGTGAAAACTGTGTGTCCATGTAGCCATTACAGGTGATTTGCTAAAGGAGCTGCAGGTTGGCTGTTTAGCAGTCTTATTGCCTGGAGGTAGAAGCTGTTCCGTAGTCTGTTGGACTTTGACCGAATGCTTCGGTGCCGTTTACCGGACGGTAGGAGAGAAAACAGTTTGTGACTGGGATGACTGGGGTCCTTGAGAATGGACCTGGACTTCTTAAGACTTTTGAATTGGTGGTTGCTGGCTCAAAGCTTGGACTTAATCAAGGAGTGGGGAGAGGGATCGAGGAGCAAGGGGAGGGAGAGGGATCGAGGAGTATGGAGGAGGGAGAGGGATCGAGGAGGAGGAGGATGGAGAGGGATCGAGGAGGAGGGGGAGGGATCGAGGAGGAGGAAGAGAAGGAGGAGAGGAATTGAGGAGTGTGGAGGAGGGAGAGGGATCCAGGAGTGTGGAGGAGGGAGAGGGGTCGAGGAGTGTGGAGGAGGGAGAGGGATCGAGGAGCAGGGGGAGGGATCGAGGAGGAGGAAGAGAACACGGAGAGGTATCAAGGAATGTGGAGGAGGGAGAGGGATCGAGGAGTGTGGAGGAGGGAGAGGGATCCAGGAGTGTGGAGGAGGGAGAGGAATGGATACTCTGCTGTAGAGAAGAGGCATTAGAATCATGTGGCAGCACAACAAACTGGCTCTAATAGGTCGTTAGTTACAATAACTCATTGCAATAATTCACGCCAATTTCACTCCTCATTCCTTCTCCCCGCTCCTCGATCCCTCTCCCTTCTCCTCAATCCCCCTCCCTTCTCCTCAATCCCCCTCCCTTCTCCTCGATCCCCCTCCCTTCTCCCCGATCCCTCTCCCTGCTCCTCGATCCCTCTCCCTACTCCCTGATCCCTCTCCCTGCTCCTCGATCCCTCTCCTCGTTCTCTTCCTCCTCCTCATTCCCTCTCCTGGCTCCTCGATCCCTCTCGCTGCTCCTCGATCCCTCTCCTTGTTCTCTTCCTCCTCCTCATTCCCTCTCCTGGCTCCTCGATCCCCCTCCCTTCTCCTCGATCCCTCTCCCTTCTCCCCGATCCCTCTCCCTGCTCCTCGATCCCTCTCCCTACTCCCTGATCCCTCTCCCTGCTCCTCGATCCCTCTCCTCATTCTCTTCCTCCTCCTCATTCCCTCTCCTGGCTCCTCGATCCCTCTCGCTGCTCCTCGATCCCTCTCCTTGTTCTCTTCCTCCTCCTCATTCCCTCTCCTGGCTCCTCGATCCCTCTCGCTGCTCCTCGATCCCTCTCCTTGTTCTCTTCCTCCTCCTCATTCCCTCTCCTGGCTCCTCGATCCCTCTCGCTGCTCCTCGATCCCTCTCCCGGCTCCTCGATCCCTCTCCCTGCTCCTCGAAAGGGATTGTACTGTGTCAAGAACTGGAAAATCTGAGAGACAAGTTGAAATGAATGTAGACTTTTTCATCTGAGTTGAACAAGAAAATCTGTGAGAGATGTATTTATCAGTAAGCTGCTTAAGCGTTCTTGACAGATTTTTGCTACAATCATTTTATGCCTATTTTAAGGCATATTCCTAAACGAGGAAAAGTGCATCACATAATACAGAGAGCAGAGGATTCTTTTAAAGTATTGAAAATATTTTATTTAATTTCATGAGATCAATCAGGTTTTTAAATAAAGCAGGCAGTCAACTTAAAAGCAACCATTTAATGCATCAATGTTCTGTGATTGCATTCAAAAGTGGAGTTTTTATTCTTTTTTTCTTTTTCTTGTTTTTTGAGTCGATAACCACATTATTTTTTTCTTTTTCGTGATTCAAGCCGAGATGATTCCACTGGGGCTAGTTTATTGGTTTTCTTAATTGGTGCCAGTTTCCATTTCAGTTTCCAAAAATAATTATGGTTATATATATATATTTATATATAGCTTGTGTGTGTGTGCGTTTGTGTGTGAGTGACCCTGAGTCTCTGCAATGCGATGATTCATGCATCTTAAATACCGCCACAGTGGCGCAGTGCAAAATAACCCAGTGGACCAAGGGGTCTGAGCTCAGGGGATTTCTTGCTGTTGAATGGAAAGAAATGTAATCGAGAGATTGTTTTATTTATTCGTAAGCCTTTCTTGGTTGAGCTGTTCCTGCCTGGCTTAGAGGGACAGCGCATCGCTTTCCTTAATTAGGAATAAGTTGTACACGGAAACCTACACAAGCCAAACCCTCAACAAGAGCTATGCAGAAATAGAGCGCAGTTTCAGAAAACGCAGGAATGCAGGCAGCTCAGAGAACAGAAGCAGCAAAGAAAGGCAGTTACCACAGCAGACCAGCTCCGGCTTCCTTCCCTGAGCTGCAGCCACGGACCGTGGCCATGGAAATCTGAGAGCAGAGGAGAAGGTGTAGGAATGGTGATGATCTCAGCAAGACGAATTTAAGCTATTTGGGATTTGGCTTAGAGCTGAAACAGCCCTTCCAATTTCTCATTTCCTACCACTATTCATAACTTGTTCTGGGTTTCTACAACATATTGCTCTGGTTGGAAACCATTACAGATTGAGATCAGTGCACAGTGCAAGGATGCCATTTATAACTGATAACCGGCAGCTTACGTCATCTCCTCCTTCCTAATATCTCAGTTCTTAGTTTTTGTCCGTGTACTGTTGTTTCTTTTTTGGAAACAGCAGCACTCAGCCTCGCTTGTCACTTCCATTCATGCTTACCGCCAGGGCTGAGCTGAGAGGTGTGTTGGACATACATGAAAGCTGGACAGGCCTCAGGGCAGAAGGCGTGTCTCCGATAGGCTTAAGAGCGCCATGGCGCAACCCTAGTTAGCTTCCCCAGTGCACTTCAAAATCAGCTTGGAGGAATCCACGTAGAAAATGTTTTCTCCTTTTGGACAGGACGTTCTGGACAATTCTCCTTATCTTAAAATGATGGACGATGCTGGACAAAATGTTTTCTCCTGTTGGACAGTTTGACATACATGAAACTGTCCAACAGGACATGAAAGCTGGACAGGCCTCAGGGCAGATGGCATGGCGCTAATGGGCTTAAAAGCGTCTGGCGCAACGCTATTTAGCTTCCCCACTTCACTTCAAAATCAGCTTGTCCACTTAGAAAATGTGTCCTCCTATTGGACAGGATGGATTAATAGCCTTAGAAGAACCAGCAACAGGGAATCATACAGGCGATGCCCATACAGTCCCAAAAAGCAGGAGAAGACTTGCCAGTCCTTCCAGGGCAGTGCTACCTGAAGCAGAGCAAACACAGCAGAGTGAGGACAGCATGCAAGGGGACACTGACCTCCTGGTGCCTTCCCTCACTAACCCATGCACATTCTAATACACAACAGCATCTGATGTGTAACAGGAAACCTTTTTTTTTTAAGAGCCTGTGCCGTGTTGGAACCCCTGAATTCCCTCCACTGGTACGAAGGGTTAAAAAAACTTTGAGCACCCCTTCCCCACCCTCCTCGCACAAGAACCCCAGGGTGTGCTGGAGCTGGGGGCGCCTGCCAGGGAGCCGAGCAGTAGCCCCGTGTCATTATTTGCTAGCTTTTCCCTGTAAATGTGATAATTACATAGTTCCCCAGAGGAAAACAGCGGGCGAATGCAGGGCTGCTTTTTGGTAACTTTTTAAATATGTTTAATACCATTCAGCCTTTTATTTTCTGCAGAAGGCTGCCTTCTTCCCTGCCCCAGCAGAGGGGCACAGAGACGCTGAAGTGAGAAGCAAAGTGCCTGCTGTCCATCCATCCTCCGCCTGTGTCACTGAGACCCCCCCCAGCTTGCAACGCACTGTATTCAACAGGACAGAGGCAGTCAGGCAGACACCCCAAAAGAGCAGTCTAGGGGGTCAACGCTGGCTGGTGTTCATCTTGCATTTGCTGTGGGTTGCAAGGTGAATATAAGAGATCATCAGCACAACCTTGCTTCTGTGATTGCAGTGGCACCCAGTTTCACCTGCTGAGACCTCACTCTCTCCTGCAGTGTCTCTAGGCTTGCACAGGCACAGACATAAGCATGAGCTATCACTCCCATTCTTCACCAGCTCTCCAAAAAAGACTGTATACAGTTTATATTACCAGATACAATAGGCATAAATCTATTCTAACAAATTTTAAACAATATAGATTGATCATTTTTTTAAAAAAGGCTCGTTTTAGCGTATCAAAAAATCCACTTCTTAACATACAATAGGCACTTTCTGCTAGGGTGTGAGCAGTGATTTGGTCTCATTGAATTAGGGTGATGAGATCAATATATTGCAAGTGAGACTATGTTGTTGATTCTGGGCCAGACCTTGCTACGGCTTGAATCAAACGGATCCCAGCAGTGTTCGAGATTCTGGGGATTCTGGCAGGTTCGTTTATCTCCTGCGCTGTACTGAGACTGAGCACTGACTGAGAGTGCGTGAGAGATCACAGTGCTGCTGCTGTGTCTGATTAGCTCGGCCTACACGTGCAGAATGACAGCTCCCGCGAAGCAGGAAAGACTCACTGCTGAACTGTTCAGCGGAGGCAATCCATTGACACACACTCATGCCTGTTTTCATTGTGCACCAGTTTCTCCCAGGGCTTAGGAAAGCAGATCTCAAAGCTGTTGGGTTTTTTTTTCGAGGAAATAAAAAGTAACAGAGAAAGGAAAAACAAAGCAGACAGTGTCCTTTGTCCTTGGCAGGAGGGTTTGTTTGTATTGAAAGCACCATCGCACTCAGCTCGCTGCAGTGTTTTTGAAGATCGCAGGCCGAACCCTATTGTGCTGTGACCACACTGTACGAAACCACAATAAAGTCCAATTAAAACCTACTGCCTTCCAAGACGGGGAGCCAACCACTGGCCACAGATCCACAAACAAAGGGATATCTATTAAATGAAAGGGAAAAGCAATAAAAAATGTGTCTGCTGAGGCCCGCTGATTCAAACCAGGAGTTTACAAACTGCAACTGGCTTTTTTATACGGTCTAGCACATTAAAACCCAGTTAGCGATTTATTTATTTGAAGCCGTTTGAGGTTTATTATTGCAAAGACTTAAGAAATGAATATTGGTATTGTTTACAAATTTAAATAGCTCGTTCTGGCAACACAATAAGTCTGAGTGCCACAGTTACAGAAGCCTCAGCGTCTCGTCCAAGACTTGGGGGGGGGGGGCGGGTGTTGCCCTGAATTGCACAATGAAATGCATCAATAATGGGCCTGTAACAAAGGAAAGGTAGAGGACAGTGAATAACTCATTATGTAGGATTAAATAAGGGCACTTAGTGGAACCAAATAAACTTACTATTACTGTTACTACTTCTATATTAACTCTAGTAACTATGCCACTTCTATAGTAACTATAGCTTGAAAATCCAGCAAGCAGGATTTTTTCCAGGATGTAAGACTAATGTTACCTTTAGTCTGCACATATAAACAATTACTTATGTTTGAAAGACAGATGTACAAAAGATGTACCTTGTCCGTACCATTGGCCTGAGCTTACAGAAATCTTTCTTTCACACCCAGAACAACAAATAATTTGTCTTAATTTTATAAGACTCTCATGGACTAGCCAACAGTTATTAAGTGACAGTGCTGCTGTTTTTCTTCCAGTCACACCATACTTCAAGATGTGTTTTTTTGCAGCATCTGTCTATTGATTTGTCTGTGGTGGGCGGTGTGTGACCAGTGCCCATATTCATCACCCAGCCAGTAGCACAGGGCAGGTTTACCAGAGGCTGTAGAGTGGTAAATCTGTGCCGCGCTGTACGAGACAAGACACTCGTGTTCTCTGATATTTGCACGATGCCGGTGATGTCATATTTACTGACACGTGACAGTGTGCTGGGAAGTCCTGATCATGTGCTGTTTGCTGCGTTATGTGTGTTAGTGTATCAGTACTAACACCGTGTCAATTAAGAGCATAAGAACACCCCAAAGATCTAATAAAGAGAATGTCCTTTGGTCTGTTTTGTTCCTTTACTTACTCAGCTTCAACAATATGGCTGAATAGTTTGCTCCAGACACCCACAACTTTCTGTGAAGACTTCCTACCTATTTTTAGTCCTAGCAGGGGTGTTACCACCTTGATGTTGGATCTTGTCATTTCTCAAAAGCTAAGCAAGGTTGTTATCTGGTCTCTGCTTGGGGAGAAGACTTCTAAGGAAACCCAAGTTGCTGCTGTAAATGGTGGTGTGAACCAGTAGGGGACGCTCTTCTCTCAAGACCAGAATTTTCAAACCGATACCCCCGTATGCTGAGCAGGTAACTGAGCAACGTAGTCCTTTGCATGAGATGTTAAACTGAGGGTCTAAATACTTGCTCATTTAAAATCATATGGCACTATTCATCAGATCCACAGTGTCGTGTCTAAATTGCACTGTGGTCTTCCTAAAATCTCCCCCCAGTTCCACTGGTCCAGCAATGGTTCGGTCCTGCCTCTGGGCTGCAGGGCAGAGGGGCTGCTGGTGCAGAAGGCCTGCTGCAGGTCCCCCAGCCCAGCCAGGTGCTGCACTTCGATGATAGATGAAATGGGTCCCCCACCCGTACACCATGCAAATGCAACGGATTGCATTAATTAAATGTGCTTTCTTTTAGTTTGCAAGAGCAAGTTAGAAATATTACAGTACCAGCATTGTGTCCCTTGTGCTCCATCACAGAATGTGAGAGATTGCATACTACTCTGGGCTCATGACAGCTCATTAAGGCTCCAGGCTTCAAAAGAAGGAACTGAATTGTGCAGAAAAAAAAGAGGCAGAAGCATCACTGTAATCATACTCCCATTTTGTGCAGCTTCTACGGGTGCTAAGAAGATCCCAGCGGCTCTCAGTGTCTCAGCGCTGCTGTGGAGAGGAGGACTGTTCCTGCTGCTGGGGGGCGGGGGTCTGGCGTGGGGGGGTGGGGCTGGTGGTCAGCCCCGGTGGTGCCAGCGTGTTTACAAAAACAACATTGTGCACGGCGGTGCGCTCTTTTCTTAATGAGCCCCCCCACTGCGCCACCACCCCCTGGGCCACCACCTGCGAGCCCGTGCCCACAACCCCAGTGCCACCCCAGGAACTGGCACACATGCCCCCTCCCTGCCCAGACAGCACGTTGGGAAAGGAGCATTTGCTTAGCATGGGGGTAGTACCTGAAAACCAACCGAAACAGACTAATGCTCGCACGTTGCTGCAGTCCAGGTCATGGTCTCCTGTCTTGTTGCACTGTGTCGCCACCCTTGTATAGGTCTGCTGTGGCGTACTGTGATAAAAGTAGACACCGTAGTGAAACCATGACTGTACAGCGGTAAAGCGCTGAGTCCACAGAGCTTGTTATTGGCTAAAGGGAACCCCAACCAAGCAAGGAATAAGTATGGCAAACTGTACACACAGTGAAGCCGTGGGCAATCTGCAGAGATACCCTGTCAATGTCCACTTCATCAGGGCAGGAGTAAGAGGTGTGACATCAGGCAGACTAAAGCAGGTTGTCCAGTCCTGGTCCTGGGGGGTCAGTGTGTCTGCAGGGTGTCCAGTCCTGGTCCTGGGGGGTCAGTGTGTCTGTAGGGTGTCCAGTCCTGGTCCTGGGGGGTCAGTGTGTCTACAGGGTGTTCTATTCTGGTCCTGGGGGGTCAGTGTGTCTGCAGGGTGTCCAGTCCTGGTCCTGGATGGTCAGTGTCTCTGCAGGTGTCCAGTCCTGGTCCTGGGGGGTCAGTGTGTCTGCGGGGTGTCCAGTCCTGGTCCTGGGGGGTCAGTGTGTCTGCAGGGTGTCCAGTCCTGGTCCTGGGGGGTCAGTGTGTCTACAGGGTGTTCTATTCTGGTCCTGGGGGGTCAGTGTGTCTGTAGGGTGTCCAGTCCTGGTCCTGGGGGGTCAGTGTGTCTACAGGGTGTTCTATTCTGGTCCTGGGGGGTCAGTGTGTCTGTAGGGTGTCCAGTCCTGGTCCTGGGGGGTCAGTGTGTCTACAGGGTGTTCTATTCTGGTCCTGGGGGGTCAGTGTGTCTGCAGAGTGTCCAGTCCTGGTCCTGGGGGGTCAGTGTGTCTGCAGGGTTTCCTGTCCTGCTCCTGGGGGGTCAGTGTGTCTGCAGGGTGTCCAGTCCTGCTCCTGGGGGGTCAGTGTGTCTGCAGGGTGTCCAGTCCTGGTCCTGGGGGGTCAGTGTGTCTGTAGGGTGTCACGTCCTGGTCCTGGGGGGTCAGTGTGTCTGCAGGGTGTTCTATTCTGGTCCTGGGGGGTCAGTGTGTCTGCAGGGTGTCCAGTCCTGGTCCTGGATGGTCAGTGTCTCTGCAGGTGTCCAGTCCTGGTCCTGGGGGGTCAGTGTGTCTGCAGGGTGTCCAGTCCTGGTCCTGGGGGGTCAGTGTGTCTGCAGGGTGTCCAGTCCCGGTCCTGGGGGGTCAGTGTGTCTACAGGGTGTCCAGTCCCGGTCCTGGGGGGACAGTGTGTCTGCAGGTGTCCAGTCCTGGTCCTGGGGGGTCAGTGTCTCTGCAGGGTGTCCAGTCCTGCTCCTGGGGGGTCAGTGTCTCTGCAGGGTGTCCAGTCCTGCTCCTGGGGGGTCAGTGTGTCTGCAGGGTGTCCAGTCCTGGTCCTGGAAGGATAAGCTTGTTTGCAGGATGTCCAGGTGTCTTTAAAGCAGCAGCAACTGAAGAGCTGGGAGGAGCTGTTAAGCTAGTGTGGTTTAGCCAGGAATGAGCTGCTCCAGGTTGTTAAGAGCCCAGCTGGACGAAAAGAGCAGCCCTCTAGGATGAGGCCTGGGGACTGCTGGACCAAAGCAAAGCCAAGGAAAAGGAGGAAAAATATTTGTTTCCAGGCCCAGGAAGAAAAAGAGCAAACTGCCTGTGATGAATAAATCCCACCAGAAGACCAGAAGAAAAGGTTTTTTTTTGGTTGCTTTTTTCAAACGAATGCAGCCCAGCATGACTAAGAATTTCTCTGAGACACCAAGAAGACAAAACATTTCCTATGGGTGAAAACAATTATGTTCAAGATATGTACATAACAATCATAGAAATATAATATCACATGGAGTCATTGTATAGTAGCATATTAATATAATACTAGTATTTCAATAAGCATCTAAGCTACAGAAATTGTGAAATTACATGTTTTGGTTTACAATTTTATATTTTAGGACTTATCCACGTATAATGCAGTTTTGTAGAATTTTGTATAATGTCTAATTCATTTAATTTTAACCCTTATAATTTGACTAGGATATGTGCCTACCAGTTCAAAAATTTATTTAATGTATTATGCTGAACATAAGCAGTTTGGTTTGTCCTAATATAATCAGTATTGTGCCAGATAAAGACGGGAAAGGGGAAACTGGGATGGTGGAGCTACAGCAGGGAGTCCCCAGGTCTTGAACACAACTGAAATACTCCCTAAAAGAGTGGGAGGTGAGATACCTGGCTCTTCAAAGGCCTGGCTGTCCGGCTGGGGTAGAACAGCACCCAGGGGCCCTGGGTCAGCCTTGTAAAAGCATGGCACACACTCCTTTCCTCAGTAAAGAGAAGCTGGAGCAGCTGTCTCTTTAAAAGCCCTTAAAAAAGGTGTTAGTGGCGCGCACACTGGGGCCTGCAGCCAGCAGGGGGCGTGGGCGAGCGGCGTGTGGGTGTGGCGTGGGCTCCCGCGGGTTTCTGGTCAGGCTGCCTGGAGCCCTTGGGCGCTGGCACGGGGCGCGAGGCTCCGGGAGGGGCCCCCAAACCAGTCCGCAGGGCCACGCCCACACGCCCATTAAGGCCGAGGTCTTCGGCGGCAGGCGCTTCTTTTAGAGCCGCGACCACAGCCTGTGGCTTTGGGACGGCAGCGTGGTTCGGATTCTGGGGCGTTTTCAAATCACTTCTTTGTCTTCAAGGAGGAAATGCGAAGATAAAAACATGGATGTGCTCCTGAGCCCTGCCTCGCCAATGGAGCTCATCTATTTTGAATGAAAAGTGTTTTTTGTGTGTGTTTCGCCCCAGCAGATCCTGCTCTGCGTGCATGTCCTCCACAGAGAGGGACAGGGAGGAAGCTTCTGTACTGTCTGCGGGGCTGCATCCACAAGCATCTTCCTTGATTCCCCTTCCTGAAAAGGAGAGAATAGTGTTTTTTCTTGCTCTTGGATTTGGTAGATTCCACTGGCTCAGCACTTCATTCTCTAAAGGTGTCTGATTTCTATCCTCACCCCCTCAGACCAACACCTTTCCTCACCTGAGAAGCATTGCTGAGAGCAGGGCCTGTCGGTCCCCTGACCAGCTGGACACCTGCATGAATTCAAGGCTGGCGGGGTTATATGAAGGCAAAAGAGCCTTGTGCCCATTGCATGCTGGGATAGGCTCCGGCTCTCCCATAACCCTGAACTGGAAGAAGCGGTTAGAAAATGGATGGGTGGACATTTAAGTTTGGCTCTCAAAAGCTCATAGCCAGGAAATTTACATTTTAAAGTGTAGATATATTCTAAAAAAAACGTACAATGCACTAAGTGTTGATTAGATTTCACACCCAAAACAATTTTATTGTCATGCATTAAGAAACACCAAGTGTGTTATTCAAAGACACATCTTCACCCACAACATATAAGCTCAAGTATCTGAGCCTCTGAGATCACTGACCCTAAATAAGATGTACTTAAAAACATATAAAGACGTGCTTTTTTGTTTTGGGCCTATTTTGTTTCAATCAAAAGTCATTGTTGGGGCTGTTCTAAGAATGTCAGGGAATAGGTTTCTTTATTGCAGTCTGTAAATTTGTTCCACACACCTGCTACCCTTTGTGTTAAAGGGCGCTTCTTATCGACAATCCAGGCATCAGGATGGCGTGGTGTGGTGCGTTATCGACCTGATGCGGAGCTTGTAGTCTGGCCCTGGGGCACCTCTCAATTTGTGTTTTCCGTTGTGTCCCTGATTTTTCCAAGCACTCTAGCTTCCTTCCACTTTGATCAACAGTGTGTGGAATCCTGCTTCCACGAGATCCTTAGGAATTTCATTGACGATTAACCGGATCAGTGAAAAGCATGATCACAGCACTCTGCAGCATTTGAGGGAAGGCCGGTGAGACATTTTCTGCTCCAGACCCAGTGGAATGTTCTCGTCCACACAGCCAGCACTAGATAAACAGAATGATGTGTCTCTTCACACAGCTCTGCTTTCTGGCACCGTGCAACGATCAGAGATAATTAATATCTATATATCATGTGATAGACCGATAGGATCCATGTATCTAGAGTGTACCAAGGCCTACCACAGGCAATGCGATGCAGAGTATGATTTTTTTTTCATGACCTATTTTTAAAAAAGATCCCTGCTTTGGGCTGAGCGCTATAAAACTGTGTTTTTCTTAAATAAACCACACAGGCATCCAAAGCCACATCATTATGGCGAAGCACAAAATCTTCCTGCAAAAATAGAAGGAGAGCTATACGGAAGAGGGCACCGGACAATGGAGGCATTTTTCTGCAAGAAAACCACATAGTAATCCTAGAGCTGACCTCAAGCGCAGTCAGGGATCAAATTAAAATGAAAAAAAAAGAGCGAGTTCACAGGAAGAAGCTTTTGGGGACTTGCAGAGGGGGAAGCAAGGATGGGGCGGGTTCTGCAGTTCTTCAGCAGCAATCAGGGCGTGCTCAGAGGGGTGCCAAAGCAGAGGCCATGTTTTCAGCGATCTGTTTTTCATTTGGGAATGCAAAGGTGTTTCCACAAGTGAAAAACAAGAAGTCGGTTGTCACTTTGTTTCTGCCCATTGGTGGCTGCCTTCACAGCTGATGCTGTTGAAGACAGAAATGGATGTCTTAAGTACTTTATACTTTAAAGGAAGACGTAATAGGTTCATGCCATGCTGAAAATGGAAGAAAGAAAACACAACATCACACCCGAAGAAGGCTCCACAGACGAAACATGGTGTTTTTTCTTTCTTCTCTTTTCAGCGCGGAATTACTTGTGCCTTTGCAGCCTATGCATGCTGACGCAGCTACCCACCTGAGCTCCTTTATACTTTAAACCTTAAACCAATATTAAGAGAAAGAGTGTTTCATGAGATTGAGCTGGTCCTGAAACGATCTCTCCGGGTCTGTCACAGATAAAGAAGACGCGACGTCTCTGTGGCATCAATGCAACCAGATCAAGTGACAGGTGAGGATCGTCTGTACTTCTGTCAGGACACCTGGTGTGATTAACGCCCTTATCCTTCTCGTTCTCACGGAGGGGGTGAGATAATACACCCCCGATTTCCCCGTGTAGTTCTTGTCTTATGAATTTCGGACTGCTGGGAACAAGATGAACCTCCCCGTGTCCTAAATGCGTGTTGTGCAATGCCAGGGAGAGGAGGAAGGGGGGCTGGAGGACAGGGTGGTGGTATCCGTAAGGCTTTTCTTAGACAACCTGGTCCCCCCACAGTAAAGTGGGTAAAAGCCAAAACTCAGCCATTGGGGTCAGCCAAAGAAAGGACATCCACAGCGACAGTACAAAAAACCACGCTTGCATCTTCGTCACGGGCCTGTCTCCAAAAGCGACTAGATTAGCAGGGAGCTGAACCAGGCCAGTCTGGGCTGGGCTGCACCGGGCTGCAGCCTCTGGGCTTGCTGGACTAAAGGATCTGAAAGCCGCTTGATGAAGTTTTTTTATGTGGAGAGTCAGTAAAAAAAAAAGGAATAAGATCATTGCTCTTGGAATTCAAACCGTTATACATGTGACTAAAACACATGAAAGGCACATTAATATGTTATCCCCTGCAAATGAACTATCTGGCGACACCCTCTGTGCAGCCTTCATACGGCCTGTGCCCTCTATACTGCTTTTCATGTGGCAATTTTGTTCTTTTATGCTTTCTTGGATCAACGAGGGTCTTCAGAGCTGCCACTGGTCTTTTTTTCCTGCTCTTTTTCCGCCGAGATTATGGAGTGTTTAATCATTGTTTAATCACAGCCTCCAGCACATTCCCGCTGCAGATGAGAATTACTGCTGTATAATGATTGCCCCAATAGCGTTAATTGTAGCCTTGAGAGGCCCTGTGAGCTGTTTGGTGCCACGTAATGTGCGCTATTTACACTGCAAATACCCCTCAAAAGGGGAATTGCAGAGATTACAGACCAGTTTTTCAACAAGATAAACCAAGCAACATAAAATCTCCAGTAATCTGTAATATAAGGTACTTTAAAGGGAAACCTTTCCCTTATTTTTTGTCCAAGAGTCCTAGAGCCTCACAATATGGAAATGAAAAAGTTTTACACCAAGGTGACTAAGACTGGAAAAATACCATGCACAAAACAGGAGGAGTCACAAACATATCCAGATTAGACAAACTAAGGCCTAAAGCAGATGGAGGGACAAAAGGGTGACATTTATTTTGCAGGATGGGGTACCTTTGGAAAATGTCAGTTCCAGGTTTTAAGCTTTAAAATCAATTCAATGTGCTGTGAATTTGTAAACACACACTCATAAAACAGCTCCTTCTGTATCCACCTATTTTCTAATCCACTTTATCCTCGGGGGGCCAGAACCTATACCTGCAACCAATGTGTGCAAGGCAGGCTACACCCAAGATAGGACACCAGTCCATCGCAAGGCAGACACTGACACAAACTCACACCAGGGCCACTTTTCCAGCAAGGCAATTAAGCTACCAGCATGTTTTTGCAGGAGGAAACTGGAGCATGCAAAGGAAACCCATACAAACACAGGGAACTGAACCCCGGGCCCCACTGCTGCAAGATAGCGATTCTAAACACTGCACCACCATGCTTCTCTCCTTTCAGTCTCCTAAGATGCTAAAACAGGCCAAAATGGGTTTAAAAATCATAGACTGGCTGCTTTGCCTCTAAACTCCAGTACAGTGATATCTCTCTGGCCATCATTTTTCCCGTGCGACACAATAGTGCATTTCTTCGCCCACAAGGGGGCACCCACTCCACCACACCCCTCCATCCACCCCCAGTTGTGCTTAACTCCCCTTGGACCCCCAGCACACACACAACTTGAAAGAGAAATCCATACCACCCCCCCCCCCCAGCACCCGGCACCCATTGCTTTTAAATGCTAGCAGAGCTCCGAAATGCAAACTTTTAGTGAGCAGATGATAGCCCAGGCAAGCCAATCACCATGTTTAATTAGAGACTTGGTCTCGGGTGAACCCGTTTTTAAAGCCGTGAACATCTGTGAGCAAAGACGCATGAAGTGCAATTTCGGAAAATGGGATAATGGACTGTCTACACAAGACAGCATGGTTTTGGATCCGTGGAAGATGCAGTGGCAGTAAGGTGGGGGTGGGAGCTGCTTGGTGCGTTATGGTCAGTGAAAACAGAAGTTCCTTTCATTTCAGCAGGACTTAAAGGGCAATATACAGATATGTTTTTTATTCACATATGACTTAAAACTGTAGCTATGGACCCTGTGTCTGCTCCAGAATGCTGCCGTCTTGTGAGCCATCTCTGTCCATTGTGTTATTTCAGTACTTTTTGTACTTTTCTGTCTGCCTTTCTGGTCTAAGCAGCTCTACATTAGTATTTGGCAGAGTGACCCTAGTAGATCCTGCTGCTGAAGGATTGCAAAAGGGCTCACTCTCCCCTGGCTCCTTCTTACTATTCAGACAAAAAAGATGTCCATTGGGCCACTGCATGAGACGTGATGGGCATGCTCTGATACGCTGCAAGACATGGTGGGAGTGCTCTGACTCACTGCAAGGCATGATGGACATGCTCTGATTCACTGCAAAGCATGATGGGAGTGCTCTGACTCACTGCAAGGCATGATGGGCATGCTCTGATTCACTGCAAGGCATGATGGGAGTGCTCTGACTCTCTGCAAGGCATGATGGACATGCTCTGATTCACTGCAAGGCATGATGGGAGTGCTCTGACTCACTGCAAGGCATGATGGACATGTTTTGACATGCTGCAAGGTACAGTATGATGGGTGTGTTCTGACATGCTGCAAGGCATGATGGGTGTGTTCTGACTCACTGCAAGGCATGATGGACATGCTTGGACCCCACTCTCCATTTCATGCTGGGGCTTGACTAGCTGTGCGGCACACAATAGTGAACATGTTCATTTCAACCTATAGCTTGTCTTGGATTTGAACCCCTGAAGTACAAAGCCTTAACACACTGTGTGCAGAATGAGCTTTACTGATTGAGCCACATTGGAGTCACAGAAGGGCCCCCCACATGACTAATTAAGGGCATCTCCGTCACCACAGCAGCTACTGGAAAGTCAGGAAACAATGTCTGAAAAACCCTGAAATAATATGAATAACAGTCATTCAGGCGTCATTAGATTTTATTAGATTCAACATTTTTTTATGTGGTCAATTTCATCTTAGCTTTCATGGGACTTCTTTAGTGTATCTTTAACTTTGATATACTTTTCAGCAGCATTTTGTTAGTTGTGTTGCCCTCTTGCTCTACATACGACAGTTGATAATAACTTAAGAAACTCACTCAATGCAATAAAAGGAAGAAAAGATCAATCAAAGAAAGTCTTTCACATCTCAAGTATCAGCTTCCCAAGGGACCGCCCCCACGATCAGGGCCCGATGCAGTAAAATCCGTTTGGAGCGTGGAGTTCAGTGCCGTGATAGATACAGCCTGGAGCCTTGACTTAGTGACGTATGAGAGCCGTGACCTTGAAGACGAGGGGATCCTTGATGTCCACTGCTTCCTGCAGCCGAACATGCGTCTCAGCCTGGAGTCACATGACACGCACTCTTAATGTGTCCACAAAAATTTGCTTACATTTCAGACCAAGGGAGTTATTGTTTCAATGCCTTTTTCCAGTAGAGTTCTCTGCCTCCGTGGCCAGACTGACTGGAAAATAACACAAAGTCATTGTGCTGTAACACAAGTATGTCGATGACCTTGTTTAACTTCCCTGTATTTCCAGTTCCAGGGAAGGTCTTGAGCAATAAAACGATTTTAGACGCGTTGACTGCAGTGGAGCTATTGTTTTTTTTTCCCTTTTCTTCAGATCGTTACTGTGTGTGAAACTAATTTCCTCAGGGGAAAATACAGCACAGCAGACCGGCTGTATGAGAAGGGCACCCAGAACCGAACTGTGTCTTTCTCATAAAGGCTTCTTTTGAGGCAGCAGAATTAAAAGCAACTGATTGTTGCTGAGGAAAAGTCAAACTGGACTGGTCTCACAACAAATCTGGCTCTGGGAAACATGTGAAATGGGTCCTAGAGATTGCAAGTTCAAGTCCAAGCCGAGTCACTCCCTGACACTGGACGGACGTCTGGAAGCCTGCACAGATCCACTAGGGGGCGTTTCTCACCTCACCGTTGCGGTGATCTGTGGGTTGGTGTACTGCCTCTGCCACTCCATTCGTACTGATTCTCAAGGTATAACACAATCTTCAGATGCACAAGTACTTAAAGACCTGGCTGGGTCAAACACTGGAAGAGTAAAGGTTACCCCTGGTATGTGCCCATGTCCGTCTCCACTGGACACTTTAGCTTCACTGCCGGATTAAGACACTAATATTAAGACCTTGCACCAGGGGTGGTGTGATGGTGTGCATGATGCTCCTTGTATTGGGTGAAGAGGTTAGAAAACGGGTGGCTGGGTGGGTGTGATGGTGACCTGGAAGAAGTGACACAAACGTGAATATGGAGAAATCATCGGGTTTCACAAAAGCCCCTGACATGAATATAAATAAGGCACAGATTGGTGGGGATGCAGGGGGAGACACAGGAGAGGCAGAGACAAAGTTCTGGTGGAGCTGTGGGTCACCTTAGCATCACCTTAGAATCCCCACCCGACAGCCACTGGCTTGCAGGAACATCACCGATGTCCCACGGCACTGGGGAGATCAGCAATGACTGTCCGCCGCACAGACTCGGGATTCGAAAGGGGTGAAAACGCTGCCAGAAAAAAATAAGATCTTGTGAGTCTCCTTCGCCTTGTGGATTAAATCAAAGGCACAGGACAGAGGGTAAAGACCTCAAAAAGCTGAGTTTTGTGACTGCCAAGTCGGCCATCAATGGTGTTAACTAGCCACCGGCCAAACGGACAGGACAAAGCACCCTCTTGTGAAGGTCTTGGGGCTGCAGTGGATAAATTGTATGCTGCAACCACCACATAAAATATCTTAAAACTAATAAAATTTAATGGCGCCTGAATGACTGTTACAAATGCCATGCTTGTGTTCCTTACAAACTCAAGCCCTCAAAACAAGGAAACAATATACGAACTGCAAAACTAGGACTGTACAGACAGAAGCTTTATACAATATGGTATTATATGAGCCCCCGCTGCCTCACCTTTGCTCTAAGCTGTTATCCACTCCGACCATTATGTTACCGTTCCTTTGGAGCGGCTGTTTCTGATGGCCGACCAGCTCCGAGTGAAGAGATAAGTTTGTTTCTCAGACCGGGTTTACAGACCAGCACACAAAGACGCTTTCTAATCTTTTAACTGATATTTCTTTGAATGTAATGAGGCTGTAGGGTTACAGCATACTCTGGCTTCTCTAAATACTGCAGTTATTTAAAGTGATTACCAAAGCCAGTGGAAAAGAGCACTTAAAAGGCGGCAGATCATTTGGAAAAACTGCATTTCTGTTTAGGGCAAACCACAGCAGGTCTGGTACAGTCAGGCCTGGGTGTCCTGGGACGAGAGAGAAGGAGGGGGGTGAAGGGAGCCATCCCAACTTAGGTTTTCATTTTTTTTAAAAAAAGCAGACAAACAGGATATGCAATCTGAAGGTTGAAAAACAAGAAGGGCCAAAATAAAAACAGCCCACATGCCCTGTCCAGCCTGGAACAAGTACGAAAGAGCCTTTGCTTCTGACCCATGACGCTGACCTTTAAAGAAAAGGCCAGAAGAGCTAGAATACCAGTGCCTTCATTCTGCAATAAACTCCCCCTGTCACTTTGCTGAAGCCAGTTCTTTGGGATCATTGAAGAAACTACTGGGTGAGATTCTGGGATCACAAAAGGCACCTAAACAAACAAGACAGAAGGGTTTCATCACATTTATGATCTTTGTTTTGGTTTCATATGTCACTAGACATCAGGATGCCTTAATGCTTTGAGATGCTATGCTGCTTCCGAGTGGCACAGCTGGGCTTTGAACCTGCAGTTTTGAGGCTGCAGGACTCCTCTGGACTTTGTTTTTAGTAGACAAACTGCTTACAGGTGCCCTGCACCGTCAGCTCAATGTCTCAGACTTGGAGCCACAGCCACCTGCATGGTTCTGCACCAGTAAGGCTGTGTCAGGAAACAAAACCAACATGTGCTGTTGGTTTCAACAGGTCCTTCATTTCTAAACTGAGGGCATCAGGCTTGGCAATCGCTTAGAAACCTAATGTGAAATCTGCTTCCAGAAACTAACCTGACCGACAAGGCAGCCAGAATTGACTCACCAGGGGGCTGGAGTCTGTAGGTGTCACCTTTTTCCATTGACACAGAGAAAAGCACAAGCCGTGAGGAGTGAGTGTGTGGCCGCTGTCTGCTGTTCAGGCCTGTTTTTTTTATATGGCCAGTGCTTTCTGAGGGTTTCTGAGGGCAAAATTAGCATGAAAGCCGACGGCTAAATAAAAACGGGAGCTGAACATTTGAGAAAACCATTAAATCTCAAATGATCTCTCATTATAAACGAATCGGGAACTTTTGAAGTTGGCTGCAAGCTTGTAGGTTCACCAAATGTGCCTGAACGCTCAAGTGCACAGAACAATTTACCTGTGGTGCAGTGATTAGTATTGCTCCCTGGATTTAATTCCAGACCTGGGGTGCTGTCTGTGTGGAGTCTGTATGTTCTCCCTGTGTTCATGTGGGTTTCCTCCCACAGTCCGGAGTCATGCTGGTAGGTTATTTGCCTTTGGGGAAAATTGGCCCTGGTGCGAGTGTGTGTGTGACTGAGGTGGACTGGCGTCCCGTCCAGAGTGTATCCTGCCTTGCACCCATTGCTTGCTGGGATAGGCTCAGAATCCCCGCAACTCTGAGCTGGAAGAAATAGTGAGAGAAGGGATGGATAGACGGAGATCAACTGAGTTGTACGACAGAACACTCACAGAAGAAATGGGTGGCTCAAGCCTTCTCGTCTAGCAGCGGCCTGGTTGACCACCGAGACTCCAGTATGACTGGCAAGCAGACGAAAGAAGCCCTGGAGCCACATGTGCAGCGAGAAGTAGATTTTTTCCCACATTTGAGACACATTCTCCAGAGCAGCTTCTGCTCCTCAGCTTGTGGTGTTCCAAGCTCGAAAGAACGCGCACTTCATGTTTGCTCTGATAGAAAAAAAAGTATTATTACTTCGTCTGACGCCTTTATTCAAACTAGCTCAAAGCTAACAATACTTCTGATTTATAAATAGATTGTACATACTGGCATATTCCGAAGTCAAATAAATCACTCCCTTAAATTTAGGAATCAAAGAATCCAATACAAGTTTAAACATAAGTATTCTAAAAGACATCACATCCCTTCTGTTATTTTTAGGTAGCAGTTATTTTAGTAAAAGTACTTTCAAGGAATAGTATTACTCCATCCATCCATTTTCTAACCTGTTTACCAATTCAGGGTCATGGGGGAGCCGGAGTCTATCCCACCAGGTAACAGGCTCAGGGCAGGGTACACCCTGGACAGGACGCCAGTCCATCATAAGGGACACACACACAGACACCAGGGCCAGTCTTCCAGAAATTCAATTAACCTAACAATACGCCTTTGGACTGTGGGAGGAAACCAGAGCACCCAGAGGAAACCCATGTAAACGTGGGGGACAAACCCCATGCAGATAGCACCACATGTCTGGAATCAAACCCAGGGCCCTAGTACTGAAAGGCAGCCATGGCACTACTGTTGTTTTTAAAACTGTTTTCAGTGAGGGTGTGAACTGCGTTTGCTTATTAAAGTACACAGTAAGCCAGAAAGCAGGGAGTTAAGGCCTTCTTGGGGAGACATGGCTGCCATTGAACGATTCTATCTGCTCTCCAGGTCCAATCCTGCCCTCCAGCTGCTGTTCAAGCACAGTCTGTGACCTTAAAAAAAAACACAGGTTTGTCCAAGGGAGGTGGAGACTAGGTGGTGGGGGGGGGGGGCTAGGATGTTTTTGGGCAGATCTTTCTTAAAAATGCCAGAGGAATAGCATTCCCACATCCAGAGGCTCGCTGAAACCTAAATTGTTTAAGTAGCGGGTGGCAGGCAGCTCCAGGCCGCCATTACGGCTTTTGATGTGGCTCCTGTCAGAACAGACCCGCTCAGGTCCTGGGACGTCTGTCTGCTGGAGGTGGAAGCCACCCTCCTGCTGGCCCCCACTGCCCCCGCTGAGCTGCCCCGCACCCGGCGTCCATCCCTCATCGGCCCCCCAGTCTCCCCCCGACACGCCCGCACCTGGGACACAGGCAGGCAGGGCCTCCCCTCGGAGTAAAAGCAAAGACGCCTTATACTGGCGCCAGAGGGGCACTCCTTCATCAAGACCAGGCTTGGCACAGGCAGGCTGGGAAGGTCCTGTGCTCCGCCTGTAGGTGGCGCTGTGTATCTCACTGCCAATTATTGTCAGAAACACAACACACAAATGGGGACTATGAGCATTATCCTTGCTAAAAATGCTCCTCAGTTCTTAATCAGCCAATTAATCAATATGATGGTCATGGTAAGCACCATAGAAATAGGCCGACCAACACATGTTCTAGTTAAAATACAGTAAGCGTTAGACCAAATCCTGTCATGTCATATGGTTTTTAGGCATGGCAGCTGTACAGTGTATGAGGGTGACGGACCCTTTAGATTGATTTGCTGAAGGGTTAATCTTGTTATAGGACAGGAGTGGGGTCACGGGCTCAAGCAGCTGCTGTTAATTTCCCAGATGCCCCCCCAAAAGTCCATGTGGAATAATAAATTAAGTTTCTTAATTTGCAACCACTTATATGGTTGTTACCAAATTGTTTTATTGTAACTATTATGAAACCAGAGTTTTAATGGTTTTTTAACCATATTTTCTCTTGCATTTGAATTGCTTTTTAATGTGCATTGCTTTGAGAAGGTTGTAACATAAAATTTACTTTGTGAATATTTGATACTAATCGAAATATTTGATACATTTCGTTGTATTCATGCATGTTTTTTAAGAGATTGTGTCTTTCCTTTACTTTTTTATTCTTCATGTAGGTATATGCTTATTGCAGCTCATTATAATGAATGTTGGGGAGAATCATCATATCACATCATAGTTTCCACCAATCACTGACTCACTGAAGCACAAACACTGCCTTGTACACTGGTGTTTCCCAACCTTTTCCACCCCACAGCACACAACAGTCTAGACATTCAAAATTAAAATGTTAAAATAATATTAAATTATAAAAATTCTGCGGCTTCTTGAGTATCTGCCAGCCTCTCTGTGGTCATTAAAAACCCCAAGGTGTTTCTTGAAAAGTGTGGGGATGTTACCCTAGTGTCCCAGTCAAATTTCCCCCTGGCCTTTACCAGTCATGGCCTTCTAATAATCCCCCTCTCTGAACTGGCTTCATCACTCTGTTCTCCTCCCCACTGAGAGCTGGTGTGTGGTGAGTGTAACAGTTCTCTATGGCTGCCATCACATCATCCAGGTGGGGCTGCACACTGGTGGTGGATGTTGCATCACTTGATGTTGCAATACATAATACCTGCAGCTTGAAACATTTGGTTCTGACTCAGGGTATAAACATAGATAAAACTGAAGCCCTGACCTCAAAAAAGTCCACTTTTTCTTTTAAGTGGCCTACCAATGGTATTACTTTCTTGGGGACTGTAAAACCTACTGACCTCAATGAAATACATGAAGCCAACTATACTGGCCTGATATGGAAGATAACAAGAGAGTTGACTTGTTGGTCTATAGTGCCACTTTCCTTGATGTGTAAAGTGGAAACTGTCCCTGCGAATATACTACCAACCCTTTTCCTCTTTGAGACACTGCTGATCAATCCCTTAGAATGTTTACCACTAACCACTGCACCACTGTGTTCAATCTCGATGTTTAATCTGCTTGTAACTGATGACAGTGACAGTGCTCAGCTGCTCTCAGAAATCCACTGTTTTTGTTCTTGAAGTCTGTCAAACCTGGAACCTTAACTCACACCCTATCCTGCCATTCCCATGTGAACAGTCTTAGAGTGCGGCCCCTGTATCGTTTGTGTACACTAAACGTTCAGCACACTACTTCGGTCATTCTGTGGAATTAATTGATAAATTTGTATATAAACAATTGTGATGGGCTGGCGTCCCATCCAGGGTGTACCCTGCCTTGCGTTGCTGGGACAGGCTCCAGCTCCCCTGTGACCCTGCACCCCAAGAAGTGGTTAGAAAAGGGCTGGATGTGATTATGACACAGGGCAGCATGGTGCCATGGTGGTTAAGCATGCTGTCTCACAGCTCTTTGAGCCTGGGTTCGAGGCCAGATAGTTGTGCCTTTCTATGTGGTGTTTATTATTATCATCACTTTTATTTATAAAGCACCTTTTCCGAACCCAGGATGACACGGTGATAAAGAGAAAGACCAAAAAAAAAGTACAATAAAACAAAGAAAGATACCGATAGAATGTAGGGCAATCAGACTTGTGAAGGGATGAGTTTTGAGCTTGGATTTGAAGAGAGTCAGAGAAACCGTCTCTCGTAGAGACAGAGGAAGGACATTCCATTACAATGGAGTAGTGACAGAATTAAGCACAGTCACCACACAGTCTGAGATTTAGTCTTGCGTACAGTGAGCGAAGGACCAGCCTCAACCGCCAGGAGCTAAGAGGGGGAGTCACAGCTGCTCAGATTCCCATCACTCTAGGAAGACAAGCTGGCTGGGTTGATAGGTAATCTCTAAATTGTTTGTGTGTGTGTGTGGTCTGCAATGGAGTGGTGTTCCATCCAGGGTGTATCCCGCCCTGGGCCCTGAGCTTCCAGCTTGCCACAGTGCAGCAGCAAAGAACGGACTCTGGGAATAAGCAGCTTTCTTTGCTGAATTTCTTCGCTGGGAATAGAGCATGTACAAATCCTGAGTACCTGGAAATGTGAAAAATACTACCGTATTATGTGCTACATATGGTAACCTTTGTTATGTTGGGCCTAAATATATGCTAAATGTGGGCTTGTGAATGATGCCACATTTATGGTAACACAGAAAAATGCTCTGAGGTAGAAAAAGGGCTTAAAAATGCTTGTGCACAGAGCACAGCACGAGATTTGTTTTACATGCCTGGCTTTTTCCTCACCAGAAAGGGTAATTTTCTAAATAAAATATCTCAGAACTTCACTCAACCGCGTTCTGACTTCTTGCACACTTCTGTCCCTTACCATTTAACAAGGTGTCATATTTAACAATTCAGATCTTTTAAATCATCAGAGGATGTCTTACTTTCAGATTAGTTAAGGGAGTAAATGCAGGAGATACATATCTGCCTGTAACTGACAGGAGATTTAGGAATAGCTCTTGGAATCCCCAGTTCTGACTCTTGACTAGTGAATATTTCATGTATGCGCTTACTTGCTTTACGAAATCCAAGGTAGACTTTTTTGCAACCTTCGTTTTTGTGTGTGTGTGTGATCTCCTTTGGTTTGCCTTTTAAATTTAGGTCAGTCAGAGAGCAGACTTCTAAAAATAGTGGCTATTTTCATTTCAGGCCAGACTTAAAACGACATGGCTGCCCTCCTGCCTTGTAATTGGGAAAAAGGGATAAAATTACGTGTTTATTTTTGACGACAATTTAATCTTCTTTCCTTCTTGGAGCGAGACGCCCGCAGGGCTCTAAAAGCCAAGCTGGGGAGACGAAAGAAAGATGTTCCGACCTTGAACTTTAAAAAAGTCCAGTCGCTCTGTCATCCCAGACGTTAGATCACAGATAGCCTGCGGTGTGCTGATCACAGCAAGCTTATCACAGATATGTCTGCAATAGGATGAGGTTTATCCTAATGACGGTCCACTCAGACAGAAACATGCTCTTGATTTACCTGGTCTGTATCGCGTCTTTGTAAAAGTAGAGACAGAATGTTACCAAGTGAAGGAGATATTGGACATACAGTAAGACAGTAATTCACAGCATGTAAATTTCATTCTCAATTCAGGTGTTATGTATTGCGTATTCCATTATGGGTGTTAACTGTCATTTTCTCTATACTTGAATGCTTTATAGACTGTATATAATAAAAATAATAATTGCTTACACTTATATAGCGCTTTTCGGGACACTCCACTCAAAGCGCTTTACAGGTAATGGGGATCCCCTCCACCTCCACCAATGTGCAGCCCCCACCTGGATGATGCGACGGCAGCCATAGTGCGCCAGAACACCACACACCAGCTATCAGTGGGGAGGAGAGCAGAGTAATGAAGCCAATTCATAGATGGGGATTATTAGGAGGCCATGATTGGTAAGGGCCAATGGGAAATTTGGCCAGGATGCCGGGATTACACCCCTACACTTTTCGAGAAACGCCCTGGGATTTTTAATGACCACAGAGAGTCAGGACCTCGGTTTTATATCTCATCCGAAGGACGGCACCTGTTTACAGTACAGTGTCCCCGTCACTATACTGGGGCATTAGGACCCACATGGACATGGACATATAAAGCACTGTGTTATATAAATTGAGAATTCTTCACACACAGGTAATACTGATTTGACACAAGAAGTAGTGCCAACCGCAGCAGACACAAACACGGACATCCATATGTGGTGATGTCACCTGATCACGCAGGGCCTGATGCAGATGCTCATGCAGGGAAGCGTCATCTGTACTGCAGAGTTCGGAGGTGGTAACGGACTATTCCACGTTCTTGCAGCACATACGCTGAGATTCTGAACAAAAACAATTCTCAGATCTTACAGTATAAATATATGTCAGGCAACCAGAAATGCACAGACAAAGGCACAGCTGCCCCTGTCGCTTGGGGGCTCTGCGAGAGGAGAGGAGCCTGACAGTGCCCTAATGAAACCCAGCTGTGATGGCCCTGCTTCCGAGCTGCCAGGGGATTAAACACGCTGCACACCACTGCCGTGTCGCTGAGAGCAGGGCCTGTCTCCTGATGTGGTTAATGGCGGGAGCAGGGAGGGGGAAGCAGTTAGCTCCTCTCGGCGGAGGTACCTGCACACACTCTGTCTGTAGCGCTTTTCAGGACAGCTTCCCTAGGAATAGTAGTTATTTACCAGTGCTTCGTAAAGGAATCGCTTCTCTCTTACGACACTGTTAAACTTTGCTCATACCTCAAAGAGAACAGTTTGGCATCATTGTTTTAAGAAACTATTGTATTTCTTTGTTTTGTGTGAGCGGATAAACCACAGGGTTCCTGTGCTCAGTGATCTGCTGCTCTGCTGACTGACAGTTATTGCTATTGGTAACAGAAAACTTACAACAGGAGGAGGTGCAGAATGAACAATGAAAAGCTGCCATTGAGGAATTCAGCAGGGCAGCACTGTCACTGCAGGCTCCCATTAATAAAGACACATAACTGGCTCTGTTCTTAATTAGCTCAATTCCATTCACTCCTCTTACCTGCGTCCTTGCTGATTCATCAAGGTTTAAGGCCGCTCAGCACAAAAATCTATTCTTGATTTTGTATATTGTTGCTAAAAAATACTTCTGCCAAACTGCACGAATACCACAGGACCATCATACACAGAACAGACTCGTGGAGCTGTGTTACAGATTAATATATGAAAAGACAGCTTGGAGCTTGGAGGGGAAAAGCGATGGGTTTAAACATGTAGGGCTTACTTGAACGGCACCACAGACACCAACAAATCGTAGGAGAATTTTTTGAAAGAAAATGTTTTAAAAAAGCGAAAGAGAGAAAAATAAAGTTGCCCCCCCCCCCAAAGACAGAGAGGTGGTGCTGGGAAGGAGAAAAAGGAAAAACAGTGTTATTGTAACTGCAGATAAATTGCCCATTTAATTAATTACCCTGTGGTTTGCCAACAGGAAAAATAAAGACACAAGACTCTTATTCCCCATTGTTTGAGCAGATTGTTACTGCTTGCAACAGAACTCCAGGGTGTTTTATGTATACAATAGAGGGGATTTTCACAGTCAGAGCATCATGCTCCAGGAGTCATGTAACCCCTAATTAATTTACACGCTGCTTTTATTGTAGATTAACTCTGTTAAAGGGCCTGTGGCTGTAATCTGTAAAATAAGAAATTTAAGGAAGTTTGCTAATGATAGGAGACCATTCTGACCATCTAGCTTGTTTGGTAGCTGCTAATAGCTAATTGATCAAGGATCTCATCCAGCTGCTGATTAAAAGAACTATAATATGGGCTTTGACGACATGACTGGGTATTTTTTTACAGACTCACATACACCTTACATTTATTAAGTCACTATTATTAGAGTGCACATATTCAAGTATTCAGGTCTCAAATCGTTGACAAAATTAACCTTATGGATTTATTTTGTATCGACAGAGAATATGAACACAAGCAGAAAACTACATGGAAGTGCATTTAAAATTGAGACCATAAAAACACTTTACATTAAGGGTTGTGGGAGTGTGGAACAGGGTCTGCATCCATGTTGTTTAAACAGCTGAATGAGATCCTGGGATGAATAAGCTTCTAGAAACCAAACAGGCTCCAACAACCTTTTTTGTGTTCATATGTTCATATGTTACCACCCTACTATTGTACTATATTATTGTATTGTATGTTAATTAAGGGAAGTCAGACTGTTCTTGTGAATGAATGCTTTGTTTATGGATACCTGTGTTTTAGTAGATTGTTTGTTACTTGTTTATAAAGTGTCAGTTACAGACCCTAAACTTCACTCTTAGCTGTTTAGTTAAGTGTTGAGTTTAACTGTCAGTTAAAATACACCCCCTTTTTTGACAGTGGATTCTTCCTTTCTGAACCTGAGAGCACTTTACACACAGGACCACAGACTCATGAGACAGATTGCCAAGACATATCGTGGAAGCCGTTGGGCTGGGATCTTTCATAGTTCAGCTTGATGCTGTGACAGAATCCCTCGACACATCGCAGTCTGGCAGGCTCCGAGGTGCCGAGTGCTGGGTTTTTTTTTCTCTCGTTAAAAACATTCTCTGAACCTCTGCTCTCCAAATCCAGACCGTTCCATGTGCACAGAACCGCGGAGTGTTAATAGACCTTTAGAGATGTCCTCAGCTTAATTCCGCTGGGCAGAGCCTTCATCCAATTTCAGGTACGCCCCTTAATGCCCCATCAATTATCTGCGATCCCGCTGCGATGTGTGTAATGCTCACACAAGCACGAACCGTAGATTGCTAAACCCAGGTAGGGGCTCTATACCCCCGTAGACCCCCACTTTAATCGGCAGACCACACAGCCTGGGAGAAGTCGAGCTTTGCAAACGAGTAAACCACAGAACGCAGCTCCGCTGGGCATTTACGAAGTGTAATTTGCTGAGGCTGTGATGCGAGAGCCAAGCAGAGGAGCTGGACGGGTCTCCCCCCACCTCGCTTCAAGAAGATCAACAAAAACATTGGCCCCCGGAACGCAGGCGGTCTCCCTCTCCGCATGACAGGAGACCCCTGGTGCTGCAAGCCTGAACAGCACCATCCCAGGCTCCGCAGGCACACTGAGGAGAAGCCGGTCCGCCGCCAGCCTTCCATCTTAAACCTGCCGCGAGACCCGTTCCCGAAGCACGCGCATCACCAGCCACATCCATTGTTTTTCCTGTTATAAAAAAACCACGCTAGTGAGCTCGAACGGGAAATAAAAAGGCGGGTGTCGAGAAAATGAAGATGAGGAGGGACGCAGCGCTGAACTGATTTAACCAGAAAGGGACAAACGGGATGAGAGCCGATTTCCACTCTTCCCAGCCTCGACCTCGGTTCAAGCAACACTCTGCCCAGTCCATATTCTGCGACATTAATCTCACGAGCAGAGGGCAAGTGACAAGAATTTTCTATTTCGTCTCTGAAATAAATGCACGGTGCTTTAGCACTGTTTAACACAGTACAGCAAAACATTACTGTAAATTTTGTTTTGCAGTCCCGACTCCCCAGTCCTAGACCCTGGCCAGTTTTATATCGTACAGGACTGGATCACCGTTGTTGTCAGCCAATTAAAAAAGCTACTTATTCTAATGAAAAGGCTGTTACATGGTAAACTGTATCATAAACAATAGGAGCTGGCATGCAAAATAGTTTGACAGATCAAAAATTTGCCAGGGTCAAACATGTGCCAGGGACATATGAACCCGTTAGAATTACACAACAATTTTATAAAGGCTCAAACAGGGGATTGTGTGCAAACACCTCCCTCCTATATTTTTATGTGAATTGCATTTCTCATTTGCAAAACAAAAAAGAAATCTGGGTTTATTTCTTAATTCTTTTACCCTCCCGGATTAGCTTTTTAAACAGAATGATTTCCCTGTTTTTATCTCTTGAGACGTCCGGAATAAGCCGAAAATGGACACGAGAACTGCGTGTACATGTTGCAAAAGACAAATCAGAGGATCGTTTAGTTTTTAGCAACGGCTCTTTCAAAGGACCGGCAATTGATCTGAAGTGGAAAGGTAGCTGGGAGGGATTGTTTCTTTCATGTTTCAATAAAGCTTTCATTCATTTAAGTCTGTGTATTTCAACTTCTTTTCATTTTTGGGGCAGGGCTATTTAATGCACTATCACGATCACACACTGCGGAGACAAATGTGGGAGAAGGCTGGTTCACAGGCCCAGTAATCTTCCTTTATCTTGAATACAGAATATGGTACTTCTCCTGCGGCGCTACACAGGCTGCTAAAGTAGTCCTGTCTTGCTCCCAGCATGTTTAAACATCCAGGTTTCTGCTGTGGCTCAATGGGACAAGCGCAGCACACACAGCATCCATTCATTTTCAATGACCACTTGCTCCAGCTGAGAGTGCAGGCTACATCATACTATATATTGCTATAATGAATGTATTACTGGAAGATACCTGGACAACCCACCTGGTAGGGTGCTGTTCTCTCTGGTAGTGCAAAGGTACTGGGTGTGATAATATCTGCTGGACCCGAACTCACTGACCTGCCCAACCACAGAGGAGAGATACCGTCTTCACTGCAGCAGTCCGAAATGCCCTAGTCTAGTGAAGTGATTAAGCTAGTAATGTATTCGTATTTAATATGTGTATATTATATAAGCGACTGCAAGATGTATTGCATACATCTACATCGGTGTGTCCATACTGTAATATTACATACATACATTTCTTCACCCAGACAAAGGTCCCAAAGATCCATCCTGAGAGTTCACATTTAAACATTTAAACTTACGTCTTTATGTATGTAAACTTTAGACATTGTTGTATTTATTTTTTCACACATTTAAACTTCGTTCCAGAGGGGCCCTGAGAGTTATTTTTTTTCAGCTCTACTGTTAACTTTTAGTTTAAAAGACATTAAAACGCAAACCGGAAGATACATTCGACATGAAGAGCTTTGAATTTTTTTTAAATGCTTCTTCATTTTATTTTTTATTTTTCAGTTAATATAAATTTATAAAATGGTTTTCAGTTTAAAATAGATATTATTACAATATATAGTTACATCAACATATATCTTATTAGATTTCTTTTTGTTGTTGCGTTTTGCAAAAGTTTAATTTAACAAGGCGTATTCTACTGCATCCATATCAGTTAGAACGAATCATTTTCCTTGTTTAAATCGTTATCTATAAATGACTGATACCAGATAAACGAATGTCACTAATGTCTAAAATAGTGTTATCACTTCAAAGGGGACATTTTTAATATTCTGATAAATTCTGAAATCACAGTTACAGATCTTTTGGGGGAAATGGTTCTACGGTATTATTTGTTGCCAAAATCTAACATTAATATGAACCTGACTTAAAGTATTTAAAAATGACATGAATAAAATGTGCAAGTCCCTTAATTTGACTTCCATTGCTAGACTCGATTTGGCCTTGAATCTAAATTGATCTAAATACATTTGCCTATACGGGCATTAAAAAATGCGTTATGGACTTTCAAATCAGCAAACACTAATTATATTATTTTCTGTAGGGAATGAGTTAAGGTTATAAATTAGGCTTTATGGTTTAACTGGTAACGTGATGTAAAATGCGTTCTTTTTATTTACAAATTAAATTTGATTAAATCATTTATTTTCTACTCTGTAGCCAGAGACAGGCAAAACAAGATTTCGTTGACAGAGGCGCAATGTAAAATGCTTAGCATTTTGATTAATCGATTTTATTGAGGGAGGATAGATTATAACCAAAGCAAAAATCCACATGTACCTAATATTATATATATAAAGCACACACATCGATAAATTTCACTCCCATCCATATCGTCAATGATTTTTGAAACTAGAAACAGAAAACCAAATTTAAAAAAAATAATAATTTTACAGTATTATACGGGGCGTTGCAATCAAATGAAATTGGCGCCTAATTTAAATTATATTTATTACCATTTTTGAAATTGGAATCATTTTCAAACGATCTAAACTGCAAGAAGAAATCCAGTTTCCATTTAAGAATTATTATAATCCAAGGATCAATTCAAATAATTCAGTAAAACAATGCGCGCGAGGTTTCAAAGCTACCCAGACGTGCACTATAATTAGCAAAAGAAAAAAAATACTGACATACTGTACATTTGATGTGTCTAAAATTCGGCTTAAATGTATAAATAGGCCTTTACAATGATTTCTGTTTTAACCTATAATCTCAATGCGCAACTTCATGGATGTTTTTAATGGAAAGCAGTGAAATATTTCGAAAAATACCACAAAAGCACTAAGTTACACACAGATATTTTATCGCTTTGTAAAATTTGAGCCGTTTCTCGACCGTAGACTGTCTTATTGCGTGTTTATATCCATACTGCGGTTAATCCGTTGTAAAAAAATAGCCTTTAATATATAAACGATACATCTTCAATCTTTTTATTTTTAAGTCTTTGAAATGTGTATTGGATTTTAACTACATGAACTGTAAAATACTTCCAAATGTTTAGTGGATTTAGTCCGCAAATTGGATCTGGAATTGCTGGTACATTAATTAGTGAGCCTTGGAGAAAGAAAAAAAAAACTTTGAAGAACACGCTTCCTGTTTTAATTTAAACATTTAAGTACAATTCGACTTTATGGTTTAAAGCATTTTTAAACTCGTACTATATTTCTTTTCTCCCGTTTTCATAGAATGGTGTAATTTTAAACATCAGCGGCCGGCATGAGGCAGTTAAATGTGTTTTTAAAAGTATTGGAAACAGAATGAGGTCACGAACCAAACAGTAAAAACTCGAACAGAGACCGCGAACTCGCCCATCTTCTTTCCTTCTGATGTATCCCTGTGGGTTCTGGGCCCCTTTTATTCTGCATTTTAAACAAACTCGAAGAGATTTCAAGCCTAAGTGGCAGTCTTGTTAGACACCATTAGGGTTCACCGAAATTAAGATTTAACCATTTTAATCGGGTATTTATGCCCCTGTTTGAGAACCTAAAGATGGCATACTGTAACCTTCTGTGGATGGTGCCGCTTGCTAAGTCAGCACGATCATGTAAGACTACAATACTGATTAATCATTACGCTGATTTAAATAATACATTAGCTTAAAATAAAAAGTGCTTTTGTTGACTTCTTCATCATCGTAAACAGCAATGTGGAACAGACAAGTGAAGGAGAAACATCACAATGAGTCATGAAATAATAGCTCATTAATATTCACCCATCCCATAAACCACAGCGTCTTCTGACAGACGGTCATTCTGTTAGGTACCACTGCTGTCTGGGTGTAATAGGAATAATTTATTAGACTGTTGCGGGACTTGTGCAGGAAAGAGATGAGGGTCGAAATGCAGGTCCTCGCAGACCTAATAGGTTTAGGCTGTGAACATACGCTTCGTCACCGAGATCCATTTTGTGTGTCACTTTTTTGGATTATTTGGACAGACGGGCAGATGTTCTGTGTCACTCGTAACAGTGGTGGTTTCAAAGTAAAACTGTTTTTCTCAACAACAACCAAAAAAAGACGACAAGGTCACACTTCGGGCTCTAGACGGTCCAAGACGCAGCCTGGGTAAACGGCTGTCCTGCCGAATAAGTAATACACGTGAACGACTGGGGGCAGCAGCATGAACCCCCAAGCCTCGGCTCTGCGCCCCGTGACCCCCGGTGCTGTCTGACAGGCTGCCCCCGCCGGTTGAAGGCGCTGGCGGGTCTCGCCTCCCCGCACCGCCCGGCGCGTCGCCTCTTGTCTTCGCGCACTGGAAACGTTTCCCTTCCCCTCACTGCTAGCGACTCCTATTTGCAACCGCGTCCCTCATTTTTCCCCCTTCTCCTGGGTTTCCGTCCTTCCTTGAACCCCCAGGGGGATGGAGCAGTGAATCTAAGCCGCGGAGTTTCGTTCTCTCTGTCCGATTGGCTCCTGGCGGTGCTTCAAAGGCAGCAGACCCCGCAATTAGAAGGCGGGTCCTGCGTCCCTCTTCAAGTCTCCGCGCTCCTGCAGTAGCTACACCAAAGGTCCTGGGACTGTTTCTGCAGAAGAGACTAACAGCCCACTTTTTTTTTACAAAAAAAGAGCTGGGATTTATCTCAGGGATGGCAGCGTCGATGTTAGAGGTACGGACAAATCCTTTCGTGTATTTAACATGTTTTGCGGTGTACATTTGTTTTCACGTTCAGTAAGTCTGATATTCTTTTTTAAAACATATTGGGTGTTTTTTTTTTACCTGAGCTCTTGTTTGTTTGAGGTAAGCTGTATACTAGAGCTATATCCGTTTTCTTTCCCGTTTGAATTCATAACGATTTCAGTTGTCTCTTCAGACTAGGGACTCGCGGATAATATCTGGCTCAAGCAGAGGTTTTTAAAAACAGTTTTGGCGTTTGTGTGTGTAAATAATCGCGTTAACATCGGATCCTGCTATAGGAGTAAACAGAACATATCATCTCTTGGCGTGAGAAGTATTAGTAGTTTTGTCCGAGCTGCCTGACTGTCTTCAATTAAAAGCCTTTTTTTCGACCAACTGGCTAGGCTTGCCGTGGATCTGCAGAGGTGATATATTCGTTACAGCTCGGCAAAGACTCAATTAAAAAAAGCCGATTGCGCGCAGACCTCCTGCGCCAAACGATGCGATGAAACGCGACGAGACCGTGCCCCGACACCACAACGTGCCGCTCGGATACCCCCCGTCAACAGAGGAACCCCAGGCGTCTCCGGGCGGTATCTGAGTGACCAGGTCTTCTAACGAAACTGCAATGACGTAGCTACAGCTTTCGATTTGAGTGCGCGATGATCAATTTTACCCGAGGCGGAGAAGCAGCGTTAGTTACCCCGAGTGTTGTAGAAACGAAGGGCCACTTGAAGTTGAGCGATCCGCGCTGATAACGCCGCAGCAGCTAACAGCGGAGCATTAACAAGTGAACAGCCCACCTGGTCACAGATAAAGGGCTGTAGACGCCTTTTCTGTAAATTCGCTTAGCTTTGTAGTAAAACCTCCACTTAAGCCATTAAACAACTTAATCACAAACAGCGTCTATTAGGTAAACCGCGACGTGCTGCTGCTCACTTTTCGTGTAGAAGAAAATTGTGACTGGAGTCCGAACCCGTGTTCAGCGTTTTGAGTTACTATGCTCAATATATTTCGTTCTTACGATTTTCTTTTTTTTTTAGCGATGTTAAGGTGATGACGAGGTTCACTGAACACATTACGTTCTCTGAGAAAAGAGGACTAGGGACACTCCTGCCAACCAGGCGTAGAAAAGTTTACTCATGTTCTGTGTCGATTGCTTTCTTAACGCTAGCGCGCATTCGCGGGACTGGCCTGATCTCATAAACACGGACGAAAAGGGACAAACTCCTTTTCTACTTCACTTGAAGTCCCCGGGTCGACGATATGGCCCAAAAGCAGGCGTGTCCACCGACTGGACAGCGCAGGAAGGGCCACGATCTTTTTCCGCGGACAGACCCCCACCTGGCAGAGGAATCAAAGCCCGTGCGCGCGCTTTGAGCAGCAATGTGTGTCCTTATTAGCGACCCCCTACCACGCGCCTGCCCCGGAGCAGTGAATGTGAATATCCGTCCAGCATTAATTTGGAAAAATAAATTGGGGATGCTTTGCAAAGATTATACGAGCAGTCAGTAATGGCTGTGATTATTTTTCCCCCTTCACTTTAAAGATTCAAAGAAAGAGAAGCACGGTTATGCCTCGGGCTAAATACTGTTGATATTTAAGGGTCTTTTCAAGTAAGCAATTTGCAATACATTACGCTTCAGCTTACAGGCTTTGTGTCACACAACGGGAATGAAGACATATATGACTGGAGACGTTTCCTGCGCTAACAAATTATTTCTGGACAGGGAGAACGATATACAACGCTTAGATATTTTGTTTTCATATTAATTTGCTTGCTGTAATTTGGAGGTGTTCGTTTTGGGTCACGCAATGCTTTTGAACTTTTTAAGACAAGAAACAAATATTCTTGACCTGCTAATGGGGTTTGTTCAATGTTCATATTTATGGACTCATTTGGGAAATTTCACTACAGAAATTAAGATGAACTGAGCTACAGGGAGCACGATAAGCTCGTATTTGTTCTGTAATTTGAAAAATAGTTTTTAAAGTCATTTATTTGTATAAATAAAAGGTTTGTTTACATAAAGGCAATGAAAACAAAAGAACAACAAAAGAGGCTGAACAATGAACTTTAAAGTCCATCTGTGTAACTCTAACTGGCAGGTTACAGTTTCAATCATAAGGTTTAAAAGCAGCAAACCGCAAAGATTTACATGTTTTAATAGTCGTGTGTTTAAAACCAATAATATTTTAGTTCCTCTTCCACCACACTGAAAAAGTGTGTTGAGCCCAACAATTTGGTTTTCAAACTAGGACAACAGCATTTTGATTTGAACAATTTTTTTTTCTAAACACGAGATTAAGTCAGGACAAATTCTAGTTCTGTTAAAAACACACAACGTGTGTTCTTTTGTTCGGAAAGTAAATTGTTTTTTCCAGTTTTCTTTGGAGTGTAAACGTATATTTGAAACTATTTTCTCGAGCCTGTTCTTGTTGATCAGAGGTTTTAGGAATTCTGTAGTGAATAGTAATGCTATTTTTTAAGTTTAGTAATGTTTTTTTTTTTAGTTTTAACCACGCAGACTTGAAAAGCAATACGTAAAATGCCACCCCAAAAGTTTATGTACATGATACAGCATATACACCAGCCTATGTCTATAAAAGTTTGCTGACAGTTGCTTTGTATTCAATCTGAAACTTGATGATGCGATAAATTGATGATTTTGCAAATCGAACACCTAGAGGCCTTAACAAAGTATCTAAATTCGAACCATCGGGACATCCTGTGTTGTGGGTGGGTAAGAGCCTACACATTTTACTACTTAAAGGATTTGACCACGATAAGGCTTCCACGAAATTCCCAGAGGCGAACAACATAGGTTTCTGCACATGAGGAGCCTGTTAATTCAGAATTAGCTAGGAATAACAACGAAAACTCTCGACTGTCCAGGGCACAGGAAGAAGGCTTGTCCGGCAAGAGGGTTGTTTATTTCTTTAAATGCGTCCACCTTGTTTATTTCTGTCTTTTCTAACTCGCGGGCATTCCATCCGACAGAAATACCAGATACAAAAAAAGACGTCTTGCCTTAAAAACGGTTTTACATAAACAAAAACACGTGCATTTGCTTATACAAAAATCTAATTTTCTCAGAGCATTATCTGCAGGGTTCGTGGACGGGCGTGACGCAGCTTTGATCCCTAACAGGTGACAGAACCCGAACAAACGTTCCTTCCCGGCCGCGCGATGAGACAAAGCAGAGAAAGTCCACAGTCGAAGCCCAAAACAGCGCCTTTTCCTTCGTGTTTGCTTTAGAGGTGTGGGGAGGGGGGGGATCTACCAATGTCCAAGAAATTAAAGATCTTTTCTTTTCAGCTTAAAACTTTCAGAAACGGGAGAGAAAAAAGGATCCGGTAGGATTTAAACTCGTCGGATCATAAAACAAAACGTATAAAAACGACTCCAAGCAAACGCAAGTAAATACAACATTATCCGCAGGGAGCTGAAGGGCACGACGGGAGAGGGGAGACAGACATTTCTGTAATTGCAGAAGCACATTTCCTAAGCGCAAAAGAACTAGCTAACCGCACGCGGAAAAGGGCTTTAAAGACAAGCATTACTGACAACTTAAACCCCGCCGTTTAGCTTTTTAATGGCGAGCAATTAACCTGGAAACGGAGCTAAAGCGGTAGGATACGTCACGCTAACCGCAGGATCAGAAGTGGAGAGATCATGGTGGAGGCAGAATGAGGTTTTCTAAGCTCTGCTCCACGGGGTATTTCGGTGATTAAGAGCTATTTATAAAGATGCGTAATATAGCCTTTTAATACATCACAGCTTTAAAGGCTAACCTAAAGCTTGGCACTGGAGCGGACAACTTTCAAAGCTAAAAACAGCCAGACAGAAAAGAGCCCAACAGCGTGGCTTACATCGTGTGGGCCTGCAGTTCTGAACGGCAGACGCGTTATAAACGCCTTCCGAACAAACTCTTACACATCCGCTCTCCTGGCGAAAATGTCTCGGGGGGTGTAAGCTTTTCAAATATCATAAAATTATACACGCGTCGTAAATCGAATCACAAACTTAGCTCATCCATCGATTAATCCATCCATTTTCTAACCGCTTTCCTCCAGGACAGGGTGGCTGGGGAGACGGAAACACACCTCAGCCAGTGGCTGCGTGAATGTCATTTTTGCATTTAACAACTTTACTTTAGTTTCAGAGACGTATTCTTCTTATTCTTAAAATATCCCGAAATTAGAGTAAGAATAAGGCACAGGGGCCCGGTCACACTAAAGTTACGACTCAACTACAGTATAGCCTACATTCAAATTAAATTAAAAAAAATATTGTCATGCCTGTCAAAGTTATAAAATAAGCATTGCGATTTTTTTCCTTTGCGGCGCCTTAAAATTCCGACGCATTTTCGCGTGACGAAAACACAGCTGTAAATGTCTTGGATTATTTAAATGTTTAATGAACGGGTTCCAAAAAAGGCCCGGAAATGTTAGGGTTTCAGTATGTGCCGTGACGTCTATTTAACGAGAAAGATTAAATTCACAACTAAATAGTGATTTACATTCACCTTCCCACACATCCCTTTACGAAGAAGCACTTTTCAAATGCAAAACATGAGGAACAGGCTACCTAGTCCTATTGGTGGCTACTAAGCTGAAGTTGAAGCTGACATCCTGGTGTCTTCCAATAAATATTTGGATGAGACCCTCCTATCAGAACAGGGGAGGTTCCTTTACACAAAGGGTTGTGGGGGTTTGGAACAAGCTGCAGACCCCTGCATGTTGTTAAAGTTGATATCCCGGCGTCTTCCAAAAAACGAATGGGGAGATCCTCCTAGCACTTATCTGCTGAAATGCAAACAACCTGGTTGGTCCTAATAGCCTTTGGTCTTTTGCAAAACGTCCTTGTCTTTTTCTGTCGTTGCTCTGGTCGGCGTCGTGCAGGATAGTGACCCGTTAAAAAGCGCTTTGAGATCATGCTCGACAGAGAAAAAGAAAATGCTGAATATATGTATATGCAGTATATGACTCGGTGACTGGAAAAACACAGTGTTATGAGTAATCGGTCTTTCGGCCAGCTCTTTCGGTCCAGGATGAGCAGTCGAGCGCTCGGAAACACTAAAATGCCTTTCTCCTGACTCGGACGGTCACGCCGCCCCGGCCTGTGTGAAGGGACAGAGGGCGTGTCGGATAGAGACTGTGGGCCACTTTCACTCGCTTCCAGGTGTCTGCGCTTGTCTGTAAGGTTCTTTTTCTACTTCTGCTGTTTTTCTACTGTTTTTAAGAAGTTCTGTACGGCTGAGAAACTAATCTAGACTGTGCACAGAGAAGCATCGCGTTGTTCGCTATCGAGAGAGACGTCTTGCTGGGTCTCTCTGCCGCTACAATGAGATTGGATGTTCTGATAAGGCTTTGAATGGGGTGACGGGTAGAAGAGCTTTATTGTTTTAGGCTGAGCTAAATATTTCTTTGTATTGAATAATTCTGGTCATGAACGATGCTGAAGCGATAACAATCTTTTCATGGGGTTTAGTGCTATGCTTGAACGAATTCAGGTTAATTCAGATTCAGAAAATGTACGATGGTCAGATTTAATCAGCAACTGAGCCTTAACTCAAAACAAGGTCATCCGTTTCAAGTTTCTTATCTATAATACTCAGTTTCAGTGTCTTGGGTGTTTTTTCTTGCCGTTTTATTAATTAGGAATGATAGAGATTTTGACGCGAAAACATCTGCATGGTCATATTCTCATTATGCAGACAACTCCTGCTTACTTAGGTGTAACATTCCCAGTTAATAACACAATTGAGCTGCAACGCGACACATTGAAGATTTCCGTGAAAACTAGTTGAAAACCGAAATGAAGTTTACCATCAAAGCAGATTTTGTGTGTGTTTTTTTATATCAGTGAGCTGTCTGAGCTCCTAGGGATGTTTTAGGCTTCCTAATCTATAGGAATCTTCTAATAAAATCTAAAACTGGAAGTGGTGAACTGGATGTTAGCCAAAGGACAAACATTTTCACATTATAACATAAGAGAACGCTTGCGAGGCAGAGCTGTACAACCAGCGATAGCATCGACGGCGTTTGGATTTTGTATACTTTGTCTGAGTGATGACAACGCGTTACTACGAAACTTTATTTTGGGGAGTTTGGAGGTCACACTGTTAAATTTACAATCCGTGTCCTTCTGCGCGGAAACGCAGTGTGCATTTCATTTTATAATTTATGGCATTCACAAAGTCACAGTAGATCGCATTAGCAAGGCCGGTACAATCTGTACGGTACTTTCGGTCATATTTTCATTTAGTTTTACACGTTACTTTCCGGAGGGGGTACGTCTTATGAGGATGAAAACATTGGACGACTTTTAGAGGGCACTTTACAGCACTCTTAGTATTAGCAAACGGCTAGTAACTGAATTTTGTGGGAGTTGTGTTTTTCTACATGAGAAAACAGATCCTGGATGGGTTTAGTATAGGTTCAGTCCTCGGTTACTTCTGTAAGTTTGGGAAATGGGGCTCACGTACTGTATCTTGAGCACATTCTGAGTTAGAGGGGCTAGCGGAAAATAAAACGATGAACGTTTGGAGTAGCGGTTGGGTGTAGGGACTTGTAACTAGAAAGTTGTGGGTTCAAATCTTCGGCGAGACTATAGAGTTTCAATCTTGAGAAAGGTACTTCTCCCGCGTTCCTACAGTGAAACACCAGCTGTGCAGATAGGGTGCTGTCTGTAAGTGAGCAAGTCACTTCGTATAAACCACAAAGGAGCAGGTACAGGTTTATTCCACGCTGAAGAGAAAAGAGCCACAACGTTTTCTATTTCCTTTCAGGGTGGAATAAACCTAACTTCTTCCTTTTCAGCCTATGCACGTTGACGCAGCTAACTACTTGAATAAAACTGTTCAGTTACCAGATTAGCTGCTAACTTGAATAGTGTTATCAGTTCACCTGAGGTTATTTCATCCCCTTTGAGAATTGCATTAATTTCAGTAGCTTATCATCAGTATCCCCATCATCTTTATTGATAGTTTAAGGACAAATGACAGAAGAAATGACAAAACCCTGGTTTCCCCCAGCCTTCTGTCGACAGGCTGAATATTTGTACAATTCCACAGGTATCTGCTGAAGCGAGATCATTCTGAGGTTAGTTTTAATCAGGGTTTTAATGATTTCCTAGAAACACTTTTAAAGCAACTGGGGTCAAAAGAAATCCACAACTGCTTCTCCAAATGGAATTGTGCGGGCGCTTTTTATTCCTGGACACCCAGTCGCACAACTCACCCTGCTGAAATGCTACACAAAACGTAACACTGCTACCCGCTGGTGCCCAGATTGGCATCATTAGTGAGGCATCACTGCAGAAATCCAAACTGAAGAAAAAAAGGCATAGCTGCCTGACTCCAGTGTTCTTGTAAGACATAAACATCACGCTAGTCTTCAGCTGAGCTTTGTTGAATGTGTTGAGATTTGGGATTTGGGGGGGGGTCAGGCTCCATTGAAGTCATTGTGGTTTTGATTAATTTAACGACTAACAGTTCCTTGTGTTTCTGTTTTATTAGAACTAAAAGATGATTGCGGCAGGAGGAGTTCAATTAGAACGCGCTGTTTGCATTGTTTTTTTTTTATTGTAACGAGTTTAATTAAAAACTGGCATGGGAAAGCAGCCTCACGGAAGCCAGCCTGCGTTGAAAGTTTCCTGTTAGCCAGAGAAGGCACTGAACTGACTCGCAGCCAGCGCACATTATAGCAGTGAGCAATAGCAATGGCCTGTCATTGCCAGTCATCATTCTGCAAGCATTTTCATCCATCCATCCATCTGGGATGGGCAGACAGGCAGTGTACTTCTGAGCTGGCTGTATGAGGTTTAGAGCTGCCCACCACAGTCTGCCACACAATGTTTATCTCTTCTGTACAAGGGGGTCTGTCTTGCTGGCGTTGCAATGAGGACAATTTTCCATGATTTAACATTCCTGTGAGATAGCGAGCATTAAGTCCGTGCATTGCCAAACATCCAATTTTTAAAAACAAAGCAAATCAAGAGATGCTTTCTTTCCTTAAAAGTTAAAATGCTCCTTTAATTGCTCAAACTTTGGAGAAAGTTCAAACTGGCAGAGTGAAGAATGTGGGTTCCCGATGAACTTGAAATGAAGTTTGATTTAAACATAAAGCGCCCAAAAGACAAGAACACGGACACGTTTTGAAAAGGTTCTGTAGTTCAGCGTGCACGCACACAGCAGTAGGGTTCCTCTGTGATGCCTGCTCTACAGAACCCAATCCACATGCCTTTCATTGTAAATGAACTGGCTGTGCATGACAACAAGTGTGGCAGTTGTCAACAGCTGAAGGACACTGGGCATGCATACTGCATTTGTGAGTCATTAATGCACTTAGGGCTGTAAGTATTATAACACAAAAAATCCCCTGAAATGTGTCACAGCCTTTGCAAAGTCTTTCAGTACCCCAGCTTGTAATTAGTGGTTATTGTCAACTGACAATTCAAAACAAACACATGCCTTGCCTCTGGTATTGCTGGCTCACTGCTTCAGTGCCGATATTTATTTCATTTGGCCGACGGGACCCGGGTATGAAACTGTACTGGGCGGACGGACGCTGTTTTAGAACAATATACTGTTGTGAGCATGTGACCTGGCAACACTTGACAGCTCCACTGGAGATGTCATGATAACGGAGGCGCTGGCCTCTGGCATTGTTCTCAGCGCAGCACAATGACGACAATTAAAACCAGCTCACCGGGCGTTAGGAGGAGAGGGGGCTCGGATTGCAGCGTTGCACGGCTGCAGGCCTGTTGGCTTTCTTTTTTAGCCCATCTCGCGGAAAATACCATTTTACTAGATAACCGGTGCCACACTGGAGCAATGGTTTTATTCCTTCTTTCATCAGGCCTGGCCTGAGCTCTTATCTTTGCTCAGCGTTTTGGTGCCCCCGTTTTAATTTAGGGCGCCACACTCTGAAAGCATTAAGCGAATGCAATGAAGCAAACACTTTAGTTTAGACACATACAACTCACACTAACTAGTGAGTTAGTGATTATTCTTCCATTGCTCTGGACTTATCGACGGGTAGTCAATGCGCCCCTGACCACTGCGGCCAGCAAGGCATGACTGCGCACATGTAATACTACTACTACTACTACTACTACTACTACTACTACTACTAATAATACTTTAATGGACGCTCCACTCAAAGCTCTTTATAGGTAATGGCGACTCTCTTCCACCTCCACCAGTGTGCAGCCCCACCTGGTGCTCCAGTACTCTCACCACACACCAGCTCTCAGTGGGGAGGGAACAGAGTGATGAAGCCAGATCAGTGATGTTATTAGGAGGCCATGATTGGTAAGGGCCAATGGGAAGTTTGGCCAGGATGCCGGGGTCACACCCCTACTCTTTTCGAGAAACGTCCTGAGACTTTTAATGACCACAGAGAGTCAGGACCTCGGTTTTACGTCTCATCCAAAGGACAGCATCTTCTTAAAGTATAGAGTCTCCGTCACATGTGTGTCCAGAGTGAGCTCTGCCCCACAGCGCCCATGGCCAGGTGAGGCTCTGCTCAGCTCAGGAGGCTCATGGTGACACGGGGGGCTGCCCCAGCCGCACCCCAACACTGGCACAGCGTTGCCAACCATTCGTAAACCTCAACAGCAAACTGGCAGACCGCCAGTACAGAAAAGGTCCGGTTTGAACTCTGTCCCTATATCTGCCAACCAGAAAAACCTAGGAAGGTGTGTTTCTGATAATGTAACTGTGAACTGTGAAGAGAGCTCAACCATCCGAACAAACACAATGCTGCCCGGGGACACTGTGTGGGCGCATAAGCTATTTTTCTTTAGCAGCAGCCCTAAAAATACATATTTTCAAGGACACTGGGAAGCTTCAAGCCGATATGTCAGTAAAAACAAAATTACATGCTTGACTCATAGCTGTGAGCTGGCCATGTCTACCCTACACTCCGAACAGCTGGCATTACTCTCTGAGCCATTCTGGGAACCTCCTGTCTGTAACGCAAACTGGAGGAATACCTAAAACATGCATTGCAGTGCAGTTACGGTCTCGAAAACCTGTCTGGTTCCATTATCACGAAAAACAAAATGAACTACCAATCCAACCGTTGATTAACAAAAACCAGTAAAAAAAAACTTTGCAGGGCAGCATAACCTTGAAGTTTCCTCAAAATCGAATTGTGAGAGTATAACAACCCCGTCCTCACCGCGCATGCAAATTGTACATTTCTGGACAGTCAGATCTACTGGCTGAACCAGAAATCTCCAATATCGGATCGGTTTTCGATGACAACAGGAACGTCAGTGGAAAAGGCTGATTGCTCCAGACGTGGCATCGCCGATAAACTCCCGACTTGCAATAACTGGTCTGTCATTACCCTGCTTTCTGCGCCTTGACTGCTGCTCCTCCAATCTGAGGCACTTACAGTGGCGTCACCTAAACTAGGACAGTACGGAAACGCTGCACAAAGCAGATCCGGCTTAATTGTGTTTATCGGCTTGCGAGGGGGAAATGAAAGGGAACAGGACCCATGAAGAAACCCACAAAATAAACAGGCGCTGGTTAAAGACTCACTCTGAACTAATCAGGGTTCCTGGAAGCTCAGGCAGGGCTGAGAATGGCGGGGTTATTTTGGGCAGGGAATTGCTCCACTTAGGGTAAGATGCAGGCAGCAAGCACTGTAGCGCAAACCGGTATGGGCTCCAGGTGGCGCAGTAGGTGTCCGCCGCTGGGTAAGGTTTCGTAATGTCACAGCAATCTGACTGACCACAGCGCGCCGCCTCATCTGAATCATCCTCTTTGTTGTTCATCGCAGGAGGAAGCTCGCTACGGATCCAGCCCCCTGGCCATGTTAACCGCTACCTGCAACAAGTTCGGGAGCTCCAGTCCGGTCAGGGATTCGGCCACTCCGGGGAAAACGGGAAATAACGCTCCGGGCAAGAAAGCGTACAGCCTCAGCTCCGACCTCCAGCCCCCCAAGAACAGCCGCGGCTCCGACGGGATGGGAGACTCCTACTCGGGCTCCTTCAGCACAGGCAACGGGCTCCTGACCCCCTCCGGCAGCCCCCCGCCCTCCGGCGGCTACGGGGCCGATTACAACCCCTTCTCCCACTCCTTCCAGGCCTCCTCCGGCTCTCAGGACCCCTCCCTCCTGGCGTCCAAAGCCCACGCCTCGGCCGACTGCCTCACCAGCGTGTACACCTCCCTGGACATGGCCCACCCTTACGGCTCCTGGTACAAAGCCGGCATCCACCCGGGCATCACGACCGCCCCCGCCAACGCCACCTCCTCCTGGTGGGACGTGCACCCCAACACCAACTGGCTGAGCGCCGCCCAGACCCAGCCAGAGGGTCTGCAGGCCTCCCTGCAGCCCGTCCCCCCGCAGGCCTCGCTGAGCCCCCAGCTCCCCAGCTACACGTCCGAGTTCACCTCCCTGAACCCCGCGCCGTACCCCGCCGTGGGCCTGGGCACGTCGTCTCACCTGCTGCCCTCCGGCCAGCACATGCTCCCCCAGGACATGTACAAACCGAAGCCCGTGCCCAGCGGCTCGCTGATGGAGAACCCCATGGGGCTGAAGCCGACGCGGGGGTCGGGGTACGGGGGCGCCGCCCCGGGCCGCTCCTCCTGCGACTGCCCCAACTGCCAGGAGCTGGAGCGGCTGGGGGCCTCGGCCGCCAGCCTCCGCAAGAAGCCCGTGCACAGCTGCCACATTCCCGGCTGCGGCAAGGTCTACGGCAAGGCCTCGCACCTCAAGGCCCACCTGCGCTGGCACACGGGCGAGCGCCCCTTCGTCTGCAACTGGCTCTTCTGCGGCAAGCGCTTCACGCGCTCCGACGAGCTGGAGCGCCACGTGCGCACCCACACGCGGGAGAAGAAGTTCACCTGCCTGCTCTGCAACAAGCGCTTCACCCGCAGCGACCACCTCAGCAAGCACCAGAAGACCCACGCCGAGGGCGCGCTGCCGGGCAAGGCCGGCGGGGAGGGCGAGGCTGAGCGGGAGGAGCCCAGCGGGGGCACCTCCCCCCCCGCCAACGGCGTGGCCGAGCCCGGAGTGGCCAACGGGGAGGAGAAGAGCGCGGCGGCGGGGAACGGCTCCGAGCCCGGGACCGGCCTCCTGGAGATCTGAGCCCGCTCGGCGCACCAGGTCTGGCGCCAGTGAGGGAGTTCGACTTTTCATACTAAAACCAAAGTTACGTTGAAGGACGTGTACCGAGCAAGCCAGAGTCCACACAGAGAAACAGGCAGCCCGTCTGTCGCCCTCTCCAGCCCGTGCTTTGTTTACCGGCCCGGACTGGCGCTCCGAGAGAAACTGGGCCGACGAGAGTGACACGCTGTTCCCCCGGCAAGGCTCAGGTTACGCTGTCCAGCCAACATCCCCGCCAAACACGACCAAAGAAGCCCCACATTTCCCACTCACTCACTCACCAGCAACGCCTTCACACATCGCAGTGGGGGCTCACGGGCCCCTGGGGCTGACAGAGCTCACGCAGTCTTTTAATGCTGGTGTTATTAGGAACAGCTTTCTAATTAAGTAACCTCGGAGTAAATTAAAAACATACTTCTGTGAAAGCAACTCAGAAATATGTTATAGACTCTGAACAAAGCTCACGGCCATTTTTGTTCAGGGAAAAAGGCGGCTGCGGGAACGTTCTGGAGTACCGCTCCCTGTGAAAATCTCCCCCCTCAGCCGGGAAGTCCTCTCGTCTCTGTCCTGTGCCATGAGACTGTGATGCTGGATGAGAGGATTTCCCCCATATAAGGTGTCATGGCGGTAAGATAGGACATCAGACTCTGTGCTCTGTGAAATTCACTGGGGCAACACTTGCAACCTAGTCCACTTCAGCTGTCTTTTGTCCTGGACGTCCATGAAACTATTGCATCTGCTTCTGCCTTCATCAGCGATGAACTCCCCACCCCCCAGAAAATACATACAGTTCAAGCCTTCTGTGTAAGTGTAAGAGCAAAAGAAAGATAAGAATTGAGAGCCATTTAGCCCCTTTAACTTATTTGGATGCCAGGTAACTATTGGTACAAGGATCTTGTCCATCCTTTCCTTTGATGGAACCCTGTGCTTCAGTTTTGGCAACATGGCTGGGTAGCTTGTACCACCCCCCCGCAACCCTTAGTGTAAAGAAGTACCTCCTCTTCCCACAGATAACCTTGGTCAAGTATTGTTAAAGTCTGCTACAGACCACTTTCGGTGAACAAAAGGACACAGGAGTTCCAAAACACACACAAGAACTTCTCAGCCCTAATGTTGAGGATCCCAGACACTTCAGATCCAGTATGGGACAGCAGATGTTTGACAAAAGGGGTTTCACAGAGGAGTGGATGGAGAGAGAACGCAGTCATTTAAAACCATTATCTAAAGAACATACAACATCAGACAGGTGAAGAGATCTCAGCATGGGACAAGTCAGTCATTTTCCAATGGACATAATAACATTCCTATTGATTATTCAGGACTAAAATGAGTTCACTGAGCATCTTTTGACAGTGTGAGGGTGGTGCGAACTATGTGAAGTCACCCTGAATGCGTGCCTTTGTGTGAATGTGTGTCTCTTTCAACTTCCTTTTTTAATTTAATTTTTGAAAAAAAAAACTATAATAATCTTATTTATGTGTTAAATTATGACCGGCCGTGCCTGAGAAGAATATTGTGAAGAAGAGGACCTTAGATTTGAAGTTTTGAGAGACTATGAAAGGCTTATGGGAAAAAAAAAATGTTTTATATTTATCAGACTTTAATTATGTCAGTTTTGGATAATTAATAATGGAGGAGCATGTGTGATTTACATCTTATTTAAATATTTTGTTTGAGTTGCTTTATGTCAAAATTGTTTTTTAAGTTTCCTTTTTTTTAAAGTAACTTTTATCTCGTAGTGTAAAAGAATCCTTATTGACAGAGTCTTGTTCTTTTTTTTTATTTAAACAACAGGATTTTAAGAAGTCTGTCCTTTGTAGATAATTGTGCTAAAGTTATTTAGTTAGCTTAGTTGCAGCTTTACAGATATTTATTTGTTGGAATCCATGAGGGTTCAAGGAAGAAATTTACGAGAACTCTTAAGATGTGTAATATAATCTCTCGCCTCATTTTTTCAGCCTGACTTTGCTTTATCCAGCTGTATGTTTTTGTCTTCAGCCTCTTCCTTGAAAATCACAAAATTCCACAGAAATGGAAGCACACGTTTGCTTATGCTGGACCCACTTCCCGAAAATAATAAAACAGGCAAACTGCTCAATGACTTAGATGAACAACTAACTAGTAGGTTCAAGTTTGTTGGTGACGATATTAAACAGATCGCTATAATACACCGCAAAAACGTAAGTCACCTGAAGCTAAAGGACTAAGTTATTTGGCTAATGCCTTATTCCAAGGCTACATACACTTTCACCTTTTTATATATCTTTTTTTATAGAAGTGATATTTGTGGCATCTTAATGTCCTTGCGGAAGAGGGCAAAAGGTCACAATACAAGACGTTGTTTCTTAACCACTGAATTATTTTTGCTTTGTATGTTACCTTCTTTTTAACTTCAGTCACGCGCTGTAGGTGGATAAGGGATGCGCTAAAAAATAAAGTCTTCAGTCCTGGCCCACACATTTCCACAGCGGACCGCCACGTTAACTCATTGTGGTCACTCATCTCTCCAAGTTCTTAATTGACTTATAATGTGTTCAGCAACTTAGGGCAGAAGAGAGTTAAGTGATGCATTAGTTATTACAGTAACAATCCAGTGAGATGGAAACTGACCCAGTTTAGTGGCTTCTTTCAATAAAACACTGAACAGCAAAGAACAGCAACCTCATTGGCTTTAAATAACATGTTGTCGTCCATTTATTCTCCCTTCGCTCAGGCTCTTAACTGATTTCTTTTCTTTATTAGCTTTGCAGGTCTTGGCTGATGTTTTGAATCGTTATTTAAATTAGCGTTGTTTTTTTTAATGTAAACTTGATTTATTTTGTGTCTATCTTAAAATCCTAGATGCAGGCACGCATGTTTGTGTGCATTTTAATTCCCTGGGTATGTTTTGCTTCCAATGTACAGTAGCTCTCCTTTTAAAGGAAAAAATGATAGAAAATAAAGTCTGACAGTCATTTAGTCTGGGAAGCGAAGTTTGCTCATGGCAGATTTAACTCACTTTGATTACTTTCTTGTCTGTTTCTACCCTGTTCTGTCTTTGAAGGAGATATTTCAGTGTCCGTACGCTCGGCTCGGTTATTATGGGCATTACACCTAGAGTGATGCAACAGAAACCACAAGCCCACTAAACCAGAGGAGAGAGAAAGGAACGACAAAAAGGGCAATGAGATTTGTAAATAATTATTACTGTACGGGGTCAAACAGAAATAGAAGCTTAGAAAAAAAACAAATGATCCTGTATGTTTTTTTAATGCCATTAACAGACGTATGGTGCTGAACTGAGTAAAAAGGCTTTAACAGTAGATCTCAGGAGTCGTCTGCTGTGGATTTTTTTTGATTCTGGTGGAAGGAAATGCGTTGCAGCCCCCAGACCTTGCCCCTGTTTCACTGCTGCGCTCAACACTTGCTTCAGTCCCGACCGGGGTCCCACACACACAGCAGGGGTGGCTCAAGACCACCCAGTTTTTTTTTTAAAAAGCCACCCTGTTTTAGACATATATAGACAATATCTACGCAGCTGACACACCACCCCCCAACCCACCCACCCCCAAAACAGGAAAAAACTTTGAACTTTGGAGTTAAAATACTGTAAGGGGGATGGCCCTCAAAAAGAAACCTGCCCGTACCCCCTCTCACACACACTTTTTATGTGGGAAGGCTCTTGAGTTTCTTAATTTCACCCCCGCTTTTGAAGATAAACCTGTATGATCCCTGTTAAAAATGAGTGAATTAACAGGGTAATTTCCTACATTTCCTATTTAACAGAGCAATCAAGCAATAGCTTTAATTGGCCATGTTTCCCACAGTTTGCACCATGAGTGACCAACATCTTTGCATCCGTGATTCCTCTGTGCTCTTACCCTGGCGAGACGCAGTAAAAACTTCATACGCAGTGGTGGAATTCTGCCATTCTGGAGTCCAGGACACTTCACCTGCTCACTTGTTTAGAAATAACATGTTTTTCTAAATAACAGATTAAACCTACCCTCCCAAAACGCCCAAAGGTTTCAAACACCGCACGTTTCAGTACCTGCACAGAACTGGGGTCTCTGCTCTTCTTAGGTATAAGATCATATCTGATTGCAAACTTCCACTGGAAAAGGCGTGCAGGGGGGAAAGAGGAGGTTAGGCAAAGCGGTGTGTGGGCGATACACAAGAAGGTGTTAAAAGGGAGGCTCCAATAACTAGTTGGATCAGACGACAACAACAAAAAAAAAACTATATGCTTGCGGATCACACAACCACAGCCAAACGATTGTCACAGTGCTGCAGGGAGGCAGTGTCTGCCGAATGGGCACACAATGGTAAGTCCGTGGGGGGTGAGAGAGCTGGGGAGCAGGCAGGAAGGAGGCAGCTCGGCTTGCCCCAGGCCCCCCACATGGAGGGCACGCTGTGGCAGAGCGACTCTGAGGCTTCTGCAGAGCAAACCACCGCCATATCAACCAGCATGGGAGGACACACAACCTCCCCCCCCCCCCCCCCCAAAAAAAAGGGTTCAGTTTGTGATTTATCAGGAATACACAGGACACACAGAGAGATACGGCTTGCGGACAGGGATCAGTCCACTGCGAGCTCCTACGAATATCGTGATGTGTAGCATTAGCTCACAGAGCTGCATCTGAAGTTTAGCACACGAGGGCTGAGGGCTGGGGAAGACTCCATGAATTGGAAGGCTGCCTGGCAAAACATTTCTAAACTTAAGAAGCAAGTCGGGATCAGTTGCCCACACTAAAGGGCCCACCATGAATAGAAGCTGTTTGGACAGAAAACATCATCTTAAACCAAATATTTGTTCTCCTCTCAAGGCCCCAGACCCTCAGCAGTGTACCAGCACACTTAAAGAGTGGTGTCTGATTCCCTCAGCCACTCCTGCTCTCCTTCTCTCTCGTTACTGACCAAGGCCCTTAATTATAGTCTCTTGCAAAAACAAAGGAGCTCTCTGATGCAATCGCCCAGCGGCCACAATAACGTCTTTCAAGCAGATGCACTGAAGTTGCATGCGGGACAATTATTCTGTAGTTGGAGGCCATCACGTCCTGCCAGCATTTCAACAGGGAGACCCGTGCGTTCGTGAGAACGTTCTCGTTCGTTGTCTCATCCAAGTGGGGCTGATTGGAGAACATTTCAATTTCAGCCCCATCGAAAACAGTAAAAAAAATAAAAATAAATGAGGAATATGCAAGTGGTACAGCCATTTGCCCGAGCCGAGCTCGAGCTGTATGATCCATGTGGGTTAGAGCCCGGGTCACGTCACTACCTGACTGGGACCGGGATTCCCTCCTCAATGGCACACAATGGGCTGAGTGACCCCCAGAACAGGGTGGGACTGTCCAGCCAGGCCTCTCTTGGCGACACTGTGACCCCGGCGACCTCCTGCGCACTTGCAGGGCTTGTCGGGGAGGTGCACGCCTCTCCTCCAATTTGCGCTGAGACAGCTGTTGTGCAAGAGCTCTGAGCCTCTCGGCCCTGCTAGGAAGCAGCTGTTTGAAACCAAACTGTAAAACACCGCACATGGATTTGACGATGCTTGGCGGGCAAGAGAGTCCTAAATAATAAGCAGGAACAATGCTGTCCCCCTGTAATAACACAGATAGTAACATGCATACAGATATGAATCCCATATGTGCCCGTGCATTGTTCCATTGTGCTGGCCCTGGACAAACTCCCAGAGTTTATTACTTTCTTTCCATGCTCAATTAACCCGTAGGGAGATCAAAGGGGCAGCAGTAACCACAGTGTCTCACTGGCGTGAGCACGCCGATGAGAGCATCACATGCCAGCGGTCAGCTGACGTGAAGCTCTGACCAATGGGGGGGGGGATTCAAGCTGGATTTGGGATCATGCAAGGGAAAACAAAAAGGTCAGCAGAGGTGAGACCGATGCAAAGGATCAGCTCGACTGCAGGGCTTGATTACAGGGCACGGCTTCTGAAGAAGCGGCCAGAGAGCCAGTCAATCCCAGGGGACAGCTCTGCAACTGGAACTCCAGCCCAAAACACCGCCCCCAGGAAAAAGCTTCCAGCTCAGGGTAACGCTGTGTGCCAGTGCGTGGTGCAACACCTGGAGCTACCGGCCTCCTGAAGACTCCAGTGTGCCTCAGTAAAATATCGCAGACACCCACAGAGACACAGAAGAGAGGCCAGTCTTGTGCCTTAAACTAGTTATTGCACTAGGAGTCTGAGCTGCAGTGATTTGAGATGAATAAGCTTCCAGTCAACAATATTCGGTGCACTTAACAGAAGAATGAATAACATTGCTGGAGACGGAGGCTGCCAATGTCGCAATCTGAGAAAAACCAACATTTTGGGTCGCATTCCGAGAACGTTTACCATGTACCTCCAGACGCACCAATCTTATGTCTTTTTGTTTCCCCTAACAAGGAAAAAAAAGACAACGAACTTGCAAAAGCGGCTCATCAGCCTTGCAGGAGGCCTGTCTGGGAAACTCCACAGACGGGTCCAATGTCGCCTTCTCATTTAGTTACATGAGTTGTTTGTTTTTCTCTTTTTTTTTTCCACCAAAAGTGCGGTGAACTCAGCGTGGTGGAAAGTGCTTGAAGAGCGCAGCCCTTTGTCTGTCCTCCGAATGCGGCAGCGATTCTGGCGAACTGCGCGCCTGATTCGGCGTCGAGACAAATGTCTGGTGGGGCTTTAATTAAAGGACAGCTGCTACTGCACCAGACAGGAGATCTAAACCAAGGGCACAGCGTTAGAGAAGACGGTTTGGCTCGATTTTTCGTGATCGAAGGGTGTGCAATCAAAGCAACAGCGCTGGCCCCGAGCGCCGTGCACTGACGCAAGACCCAGCCACAGAACCGGAAGTTACACGGGGGGTCAGAGGGGGCTGCATTGCAGACGGGTGGGTTTTTCCAGCTGCGCAGTTTGCGCAGATCGCTGCACCGTTTACTGCTACACACTGCTTTCACCCGCACGCGCACCGAGAACACGGGGCATGCGTGCACATTTTTCACCAAACAGCAAGTTTCTGTTCTGACCCAGGAGGTTCGTTTTTGAGTTTCAGCACCTCGGTCAGGTGGTTCACCCGTTTTGAGATCCATCAAGCACCGACACGTCGATGAAAAAATAAATGCGTACAATGCCTAACGTCTAATGTCCTAAATCATTAAATATTGGTTATCGATACATTTCATCATCATGTGACCCACAAAACCAAAGACTGAAGGTTTAAGACACTAAGTTGAGAAGCACTTAAAAGAGTTCTGACAGCACTGGCCTTCGTGGGGTGGCAGAATTGCTGACTTGAAGTGAAATCAAATTCGGCAGAGGCTCAGGATAGACCAATACATTCCATTCCACGGCATTCCACTCCATTCTGCTCCATTCCAATGAACTCCATTCCACAGCTCGGCTCTCACAGCATCCCACAATAAGATGACTTCACTTACTATGCTACACTGAACACCTTATTTCCTTAGACTTCTATGTTATCAGCTGCAGGCTGTCTTGGTTAAAGGGCTGCAGCCAAATAAGCAGGTCGCAACTTTTCAGTGAACGAATGGTCAGGATTGTTGAAATACACATCGGAAATCTGCAAGTGGGAAGAATTAAGTCCTGAAACAGAATGCCCAGGTCCAGATTTTCCCATCTGTGGAATGCATTAGCAAGACGAAGGGCGGTGTTGGTCTCTAAGCTGTGACACGGGGAGGATCTGAGCGCACATTACTCCCAGTTTAATCCCAAACATCCCAAATTCCTGGCTCCAGAGAATCCGGCCCCCCAGTCAGGAGGAACAGGCCCCCTTCGGAACTTCGGCAGCGCGCTTTCCAATTTAAGGCCGAAGCCTTGGCTAATGAGCTGTAGTTGAGGTTAATTTACAAACTCCCAGGCAGGCGCTGTCATCAGGGATGACGGTTTATGGCGGTCTATATTGGGAGTGTGGTTTAGTCGCTACAATCAGGAGGAAGCTGGGGACGGGCGGGCCAGGGTGGGTTTGGTGGGTGGGTAGGGAAAGAAGGGGGGGTTCAGTGTAAAGCCTTTCAACTTCCACCGCAGTAATTTTACTCAGCATCACGGCAGCGTCCCGGCCACACTTTTGCAATTCCTACGGGGTGGCGAGGCATGCCCAGAAGACTGCGCTCCTTAAAAAGCACTTAAGTGTCACTTCAAAACACTCCAATCACAACAACCAAAAAAAATCTGGAACCCTGTAAGACACTCAATCTGGGAGCAAATGGTTCCACATGTTGCAGCAGGAACCCTTTGGACACATGGCTGGGAAGAGTCAGCTCGTGGGTTCAAAGACTGCTGTAAGAAGCGTTAACAAACACCACTCATTGCAGGATTCTTAGCTTCACGCTCGTGTCCGTGTCATTTTTGTTCCTCAGAAGGGAAAAATGCTTTTTTTTCTTGGGATCCTTGCAACTAAACACATTTCAGTTAGGCCTACATTTTAATTCGTCTAAATCGATCTCTGGCAAAACCTTTTCTTCCAGAACAGTCGTTTCCCCTGTCATTGTGCAAAAATGAAAGAAAATGTCCTACCTTTTTCCTCTGTACCAAAACTATGTTGTCTGGTGGGTTTTTTTTACTTTCCGGACCAAATTTTGCTTTTGACCCAAAACACTTTTGAAGATCTCCTTTTTCATTTTTCCCTGTCTATTAATAACGTCTTGTTTCTTATGTCAAGGCTGGGTGAGATCCTTGGATCAATATCTACCCTCCGGACCAGGTGGGCTGAGCGGCCTCCCCCCTGTTTTGCAACCTTTCTTATGTTCTATCAAGAAATCCATGAAGAAAACTAACATTTTAAACTCCTTCCTTTATGGATTACAACTACAATTACAATTTTCACCCCTCGCCCCTTTGAATCCCAACGTCTCTCCATTAATTATTGAAAACACAAAGTGACCAGAGCGCTCCACCTCACAGGAAAACCTGCCGACAGTGCAACGTGGACCGGCAGATGAAGCCACGAAGGGTTTTGTGGCTGAGGGCTCTTCTGAATCTCCCATGTGCAGTAACGAAACGTGACCAGATCTCCTCCTCTGGGCCTGGGCCTAGAGGGCAGAAGTTTTTGAAAGAAGTGCGGAATGAGAGTCTTCCCCCAGCCTCTCCCCAGTAATTGCCCCGCACTTGTGACCTGGCCCAGACACAATGGGCTCCATTGAAAAGACCCGAGCAGAGCTTTAAGGGTCACACACTCAGGCTTGCCTTGCAGCCTGAGGACAGGTGGCGGGGTCAGGGCGTGAGACGGGGACAAAGGGACAGGGTGTGTCCAGGTGCTCAGCCTGGCTGCAGAGGAGGATCGGAAGTGCTTGGGGCAAGACAAGGAAAAAGTAAGACAGCTGTGGTGAGCCAGTGGTGGGGGAGGCACTCTCACATGAATGGGGGGTGTGGGGGGGAAGCAACACATCAGAAGTGACAAGCTCCAAAAAGCTGTTGAACTGGAAAGAGAAAAGGGACGCATGGGGACAGTGCTAACACTGCAGCTCACACACACTGTGCATTCCTACAGCCTCGTTACAGCAAACGTCACCAGGAGAGGCTTCTGCATGGATTGGGAATCCGACAGTCTTGGTAGCTGCCTAATACTATAATTGAACCTGCCATGTTTTGGAACCTCAAGAAGTCGACCATAAAGACGTGTCGTTGAAGCCCACCTCTTGGCCCGTTCAGCATCGCCACAAATCAATAGACTGATCATAGGAGCAAAGGTCTTCCACTTTTACCATCGGCAGAGATCACACATTTTATGCGTGAGTCACCTGGCTTACATTTTCTTTAAACTTTTCCATCAGTTCCAAAAGCTTGGATTTCTAATGGGTGGAATGTTTTTCCCTAGATTTTGTCATTGAAGAATACCAACTATAAAATAAAGGATACCACCTCTGATTCAGAGCTTCTGATTTTGCGCGTACGCCTGGCACAGAGTGACCGTGATGACCGAGGCGAAAAACTACAAACGTTAATGATACAGAATGACAGTGCGTGAGTCAGGGCTGAGCCAACTGCAAAATTCACTCATTGAAGTGCTTTCCCCTTCCTTTTCACTTCCCATTTAACCAATCTGTGCTTCAAATTTAATCGCAAGCATGCAATAGTGGCTTCAGATGAGAGGAGGCTATTTAGCCCATCGAGCCTCTCTGGAAGTTAATTGATGCATCTGTTTCTTGAAAGAAGACAGGGTGAGAGCTTCAGCATTTTGTGGCTGAGAGGCTCCAGACTCCCACAATCTTTTGCATGAAAAAGTGCCTCCAGTTCTCAGTTTCAAATGTGCTTCCATATAGTTTCCTCTTGTGTCCTCTGGTTCGAGTTTCACGGTTTATTCTGACCGGCTGAAGTCCACTGGGTTGCCTTCATCAAGCCCTTTGTAGATTTTAAATAGTTTGATCAGATCACTTCGTAGACTTCTCTGTTCAGGACTAAAAATGCTCCTTCAGTTCCTTCAACCTGTGAGAGCAGGGTAATTGCCGTAAGTCCCAGAATGCATCTGGTTGCTCGTCTCTGGACTGACTCCAGGGCAGCAGTATTTGCATGAGATCCTGAATGAAAATGGAGGCACACAGCCCCCTCTATCCCCACTGTTTCAGGCAGCAGATGGAAGCAACAGGCCAGAGCAACGAAACTAGCGGCGTAGCCAAACGAAAACACAGCAGCTCCCTGCGAAATGGAAGAGCTTCTAAGACTCCCGTTGTGTGGTAGATCGATCTGTTTCAAAAAGTACAAGCTGCTGAGTCTTGTACAACCAATAATACAGAAAGACACTGGGTGAGTCAGTAGGAATGATGAAGCACGATTTCCTTTGTTTATACGCAGAAATGCCAATACAAATGTACTCAAAATCAAAAAGCATCCAGCATGTGGTACTGGATCATTTAAGGGCTGAAAATATAATAAAACTACCGAAGGGTTAAGTATTATATGAACACAGATAGATATACTGAGAGGCATTAAAAGCACAACACGTCCTATTGATTCCAATCCTGATGCTGCATGAAAAATGACGGGTTTTATCTGCTAGGGTTGGTTCAGCGATTCTCAGCCCCCTCCCCTCCCGTCAGAGCCAGCCGGTGGGCAGGAGCTGGTTACACATAAACAGAGAGTTGGGGTGGGGGGGGTGACAGCCGGCGGGGGGCTTGAGGAAATTTTCCTTTTCTTGTGGCTGCTGCTGCAGTTGCCTCTTTGAAGGGAGGAGAGGCTGTGGGCGGACTCCCTTCTGCAAAAAAAAAAAGAAAGAAAAGAGAAAAGGATTTCCCTGTTTCAACTCCTCCAAAGGAAAAAAATTGCTTCCAGAAAACATGACGCACAGTCAAGGATATTAAATCTGACACTTCAAAATATACATCCACCGCTTCTTTCAGGATTCTTCCCGGTGTTTCTGTGCGCTTGCCCCGCTGGGGGAAGGCAAGACGACAAGTCAAGCCGCAGGGCCCGGGCAGAGCTCGACGGCTCGCAGCTCGCAGTCTGGAACCCCCGTGCTCTTCCCCGGCTGGCAGGCTCGAGTTTTCTCGCGTTTCTGTTTTCAGGCGAGAGAACAGAAGTGTGGCACGTCGGCCTCTGTTTTCGACAGAGGGGAGATGGCAAGCTGACATTTTGGTCTTTAGAAGTTCGGCGGTTAGACGTTCAGAAGCGTTTAGAAGTTGAAGAGCAGTAGGAACAGAGTAGTGCCTGTGGCTGAATGTGGTCTGAGTCTCCCGCCAAGGCCTTTTGAAGCGGGTGATGGGGTTCACTGCAGTATTGATCTCTTAAGGAACAAAGACGTGACCAGGCAAAAAGATTCGGGATTAAATTAATAGACGAATAAAGCAAATAATTTCCAAAACATTATTATCTGTTTGAAGGTGGCACAGTTGCGCAGTGGTCAGTGTTGCAGCCTCACAGCACTGGGGTTTCCGGTTCAATTCCTGGGTGCTATTTGTGTGGAGTTTGCATGTTCTTCCCAATTTGGCATGGGTCTCCTCTGGGTGCTTCAGCGTTCTCCCACAGTCCAGAGACATGCTGGTAGGTTAATTGGCTTCTGGGAAATCTGGCTCTGGTGTGAGTGTCTCCATATTTTTATCTGTCTGCCCTGTGATGGACTGGCATCCTATCCAGAGTATACCCTGCCTTGTCCCCATTGCATGGTGAGATATGTTCCGTCTCCCCTGCGACCTTGGACTGGAGAAAGCGGTTCGAAAATGGATGGATGGATGGGTGGGTATGCACCACAGAGACAAGGAAACTCTTTGTTTACTCAAAGGGTGATGGGTGTCTTGAGCAAGCGGCCCTGATGGGCTGGCGAAGCTGAGACACTGGAGACTTTCAAACAGCTGGACGAGATCCACTGATCAATATGCAGATAGCAGTCAGACTTGTCCATAGCCCTTTCTTATCCCCCTCCAACTCAGCACTCAAGAGAGACACGAGACAGACCAGTAGCTGGCGTTTTTGCTGCCTAGGCCAGAGCTGTCAAACTCAATTCCAGGAGGGCCCACAGCCTGTTCTGGCTGCCATTTCATACTGAGCTCCAAGTGACTTAACTGGGTCTAATTATCAGTTGATTCACTGTACAGATTAAAAGCTTCTCCCTCTCTCGGGGACACAGCTGCACAGAAAACACATTGGCGCCCTGCATCTTAAATGAATTAATTCACTACAACATCTTAACTACTGTTTGCCTGGATGAATAAGTGTTCAATAAACTCAGAAGACACATCACTGACAGATGAACATATTTTGACATTTTTTTTTTACGATACTTAATAAATCAGATTCAGTACATACAGTAGGCTGCCAACAGTTATGTCTGTGACTTCATGTACCGGGGCATGCTTTGAGATCCTTTTCCAAATCAGGTTGCAAAAGCCAAAAAATCATTTCTCCGGATGGGGCGTCTCTTTCATGTTCACATTCTAAAATGGCTGATGCTTCAAAACTATTGCGCTCTGATGGACTGAGCTCATCTCTGCCGATTTCCACAGGCCTCGGCAAACACATGCTACCAAGACCCCTGCAATCCTTATCTTACTCCAGCTAGCTTTAAATCCTAAACTGCTGGAAGAACAGCACAAAAGTTACTCCTCTTCATCTTCTTTAAAAATGACTTATTCTTTTTTTTTTCCCCACCTAATTAAAACACACAACACCTTTACCTAGTTGTAAAATGTGGCTGCTTTCTGCAACAAGGACAGCTTGAAAAATATGCAGCATCACATTTTCAGGGGGAATTCAACTTAATCCATCTTTTTTTTCTGCTGAAAAAAAACATTAAATTAATAAGGCCTTCCAAAAAAAACATTTTGTTTGAGACAGGGGATTATTATGAGCTAAACAAGAGACTGATATTTTAGGGAGAAGGACAGGGCGATCTGTGAATTGTTTTCTCCTGCATAGCTCCGGTATACAATATTAATGGATCTGACGGTCCCCAGCAGATTCCAGGAGTGACGACAGGCACAGCAAAGTACGAGACCAGATGAGCAGTATTTAGATTTGGGGAGAGCAGAGGGGGAAGGGGGTGGTTAATAATAAATAAATAATCCCAATCTGACAGCACATGGGTTTTTGGGAAGGGGAGAAGGAGGGGGTGCAGGGGGATAACTGACAGCACATTTTTCTCCTGCGGTGTACCCCCACCCCAATTATATAAAGCAGAGACGTGATTTTCTCATAAAGTCTGAATCAAAGGCCGCCTCCTCTGAAAGGGGCACTTTGTGCTTGGGGAGACTCGAGAAACAAAAAATGGTTTGCCCATTTCATGTGGACTGGGGCACATTCTTTAAAGAGCTGGAGGGGGGGGGGGGGTTTGCTCTCTGCGCCGGAGGAGCTGAGGAAAGAAACCAGCAGGACAGGCGAAGGAAACTCAGCTTCTGCGAGTCAGACTCCCGTTGCGTGGCAGATCGAGCCGTTTCGAGATTTCCGAGCTGCCTAGTCTTGTACGAGCATTAGGGATGAAGCCCGATTTCCTTTGTTGATGCGCAGAAACATCAATACAAATTTACTCAAAATAAGAAAACAAGCAACTGGTACTGGACCATTTAAAAGCTTAAAACAAAACCACTGAAAGGTTAAGGCACTGTATGAACACAGATATCCTGAGAGGCTTTAAAAGCACAAGTCCCATTGATTCCAATACTCGTGTTGCCTTTTAATGCCTCTCTCTGCGTGGATATTATAAATGCATGCATACATTTCAGATGGAACCTTACAAAAAAATGCTTACTTAAAAAAAAAAGTAAAAAAAAAAACAAACCGGTTGTCCCAATCTGGTATTTCATGGTATTCAACTGACGTATTGCCCAAACCTTTAAAAAAAGCTACCCACTAAAGACTTCCTAGGAACATTTTAAAAAGGCGAGGGATTTAAAAAAAAAGCAGGGGGGGGGGGGGGGGGTGAAGCTGGAAAAGTGAACAAGAGCAGTTGGCAAAGGCCAGGCGGAGAGTGTGGTGGTTCTGAAGTTCTCCACCAAGTGGCGCCAGCGTGGACCCCAAACCTGACCAGAGTGCTTCCCAATAAAGCGAAAATTACCCCAGTGCTGGCAGGCTGCGTGCTGCCTGGGTTTCTGCAAAATGTTTATTTAATATCCTGAAGAAATTAAAATAACTCTGTGGCAGGCACAAAAAATAATATTCTCTTGATACTCAGCCAAGAAAAAAAAAATGTGCTCTCTCTCTCTCTCTCTCTGTCGTGCGCGCGCGTCTCTCCCCTCTCAGATTTTATATATAATGTTCAACAGAGTAGGGCAAAAAAAATTCATTACATTATTAAAAAAAAAAGGGTAAATACAAGCCGGGCAGGAAGAGGGAGATAAAACTATTTAAAACAACAGAAGCTGCTAGCCTGTCGATTCAATGCCTTCCCGTTGTGCGTGTGAGAGGCTGTGTGGTGGGTTGTGGGGGCACACTAACTTTTTATTTTAAGGTACAATGCAGAGCAACTCTGGGGGGTCCAGACCTCTGTCTCCAGCACTGACACACGCGAAAATAAAATTTAAAAACATGCAGCCGGAATGTGTTAGTTAAGCAGAGAATAATTTTACAAACGGAACCTTCTTCCAGCCAGAACAATAGAATTTTACACCAAAAAAAAAAGAGAAGAGACTAAACCAATGGAAAATGCAGTGAGTCAGAGGGTGGGCCGACAACCAACCAGTTGGTCACAATGGCACATTTCTGCTTGCTACGTTGTTTCCAGTGTATTTATTACCATTACTCTTCATTAAGTTGTTAATGGAAAAAGAGGTGTCCAGCATAATTGGCTGAGAACAGCAAGCACAGCCGCTAGACCCCCCACCAGGGGCGTGTTCAGTGACAAAAAGACAAAGACCGACAACAAATGGGAACCTGGAAAAAATCCTGTGATCTTTTTTCAGGTGGCACAGTTAAGAGGGAGGGAGGCAGGTCACAGGTAGAAGGAAAAGGAGGTGGGTGACAGGGAGACGGGAAAGGAGGCTGATCCTTCAGCAGAGGAGGTAGAGGTAGAGGAGAAAGGAGGCGGGTAACAGGGAGAGGGAGAGGAGCTGGGCCGCAGGAAGGAGGTAAAAAAAAAAAGCAGTAAGTTGGCGAATCTGGGAAGCGTGTGTGTCTGGGCAAAAAGAAAAGCCGTGCTGCTTTGCCCCAGACCTCAGGGTGGAGTGAGACAGAACATGTGCACCACACATGCCAGCCTCCTTGACCAGGACCCACGCCTGGAGCAGAGTCAAAGGCCTTCCCAGCACCCAGAGCGGCTCCGCGCCTTGCGGACCATAACCCCGTCGCAATTATCGACAGACACGATCCCACTGAGAAGCCTCGGTTAAGACTTAGAGCTCATTCTGTCGCCGCCGCCACTGTCACCAAAAATAACACTTGAACCGGGCTCAAAACTGCAGCACGGCCTCGCGGCGCTGAAGGAACAAGGCTGTGTCTCCTGCCAGAACAGTTTCTGCCCTTTGCTCCCAAGCACACTAGTCCAGACAACAGCCACCGACGTCTTAACCCGCCTGAGCAGATCGGCATCCGAAAAGGAGTTCTCACATCCTTCCGGGAGACGAGCAGGAATAATTGCGTTTTCAGCCGTGGCACATTGAAATAAAACCATCAGCCTCCTCTCACCCACCCACTGCCAGGCACGATTACAAAATGGGTCCAAGCCCAGGTTTGCTGCTGAAAAATATATACTTTATTAATGTTATCGTCATATACAAAACAATCGGATAGCGTTATAAATGCTACTTTTATGGAAATGTACGTGCCATTCAGTCACACATTCTAAACTCAAAGACCAAAGAGCAAACACGCACGCTGAACGTTTCAGGGTTCAACACGCATGTGGACATGCGACACAGGGCACATCCTTCAATAACACTCTTAATCAAGCCCCTCACCCCGAAGAAAGTACGCCCAAGCACAACTCGGGCACCACCTCGGCGTGCTGCCTCCAGACGCAGGCTTGGCCATCCAGAAAGAAGCTGGACAGAAGCTCCACGGACAGAGATGAAGACTCCCAATGCATAGCCACCGACTCCATGTCGGGTTTTACATACTGCAGGCGCGTCTGTAAAATCCAATGATGGGAGCTGGGCTGCTCACGTTGAGCAAACTCTATAATAAGTTAGAATGCAGTAGAGTCTGGAAGAATGACCAGCGCGTTAATACACTTGCCTACACTGATACATTGTAAATATTCTCTCAAATCCCTTCTGTCCTTTGTCATCGAGTGCTCGCGCACAAGGGTCTGCAGCTCACAAAACCTGAAACGGATCACACATCATCTACTTCCCCGTCTCTCGGAAAGCCATCAGACCTACATGTCTTGCTCACATAATCAATCCCACATCTTAGGCAAAAGATGACTAACACTGCAGTAACCCTCCCCTGCAGTTTGTATTGCTATTCTACACACAGAAAAAAGAAACGAGGCACGCAATCCGATATCCATGTAGTCATTTTGCAGTGTAACTAATGAATACACTTCTATCTGCGTGCCAACTTAAAAATAACATTTGTGGATCTAATAAGCTGTGACAGACTGGTGTCCCATCAAGGGCGGAGTCCTGCATTGCTCCCCCTGTGCTCTGGGGCTCCATCACCCTCACCAGCGATAACCGATGATGGACGGATCCGATACGGATGGCCGAAAAAAAATTATTCCAGACGGGAGATCCGAGATGGATAGTACTGTGATTCACCAGTCTGGCTCCTGTTCGGCAAAACCAGCCTTTACAATGACTGGGACTGAATAGATTCTTTGACTAGTGTACTCAAACTCAGAAAAAAGAAAAATCATTTTATAACATTCTAAGCAAGTTATAAGGAATTTCTGGCCCCTACTGTTTCTATAAATCAATGTTTCCTACTGGTATAAAGCATCCTCTAAGCAGGAATAAGGGAAGAAGGAAAGATTAGCTGGAGACTCCTTAATTAAAGTATTAAATTAAATTAGAAAGTTTGATTTGTTAACGGCTGTTCCAATGAAAACGACAGAACTATATAAAGGTCATGCTGCCCTCTTGTGGCACTTTCAAATATAACATGATCTCCCACATTCCAGTGGTAAGCACTCCTTGTAAATTCAAGAGCGTGGCACACCAGACAACAGACATTAATGACAAAAATACAAAAATGCAGTACCTCCGATTCATTGAGCAGGGACTTTCTGGTGTAGTGTAAGAAAAATATTTAGGTAGAACAAGCACTCTGAAAGGGAAGGGTACGATACGCTGTACCTTAGGATTACAAGTGTATTGGTTGCATCTTCATGTGCGTAATATTTTAATACAAAGATCAAAGTATTTAAAAACGCTGCTGTGGTCCCCAATATTAGGCACTGAAACCACACTCCTTTCCAGTCTGCTCAGGTCCCCATTCGCACCAGCTCTAGGACGAGCCTGGAACTGGGGCGCCAAGCTCTCCCCAACAAGGACGATCGCCTCCCCATTCTTTGTCCTGGGTCAAAAGGTCCTTGTATCCTGAGCTAGCCTACTCCCCTCCTCTTCCTCCTTCTCCTCCTCCCACCACGCCCAGCAGGACGGCCCAGTAACCTGAGGGCTCCGAGAGCTGGGGGATATCTCGCGGTGGTCAGTGTCCGTTCTCCTTCCCTGGGGCCTCTGGGACGGCCCTGGCAGCGAAGAACCCTTCTGAAACACAAGCAGACAGAGGGCCGCTCAGAAGCGAACAGCAGTCTAGAGCCCGGGACTGGATTTCTCCTACGATACACATCCACTGATCTCGACAGGAAGAAGCACTAGAAACACCCATCTCGGCCTTCCTCGGGGAGGCCTACACGCGCGGCTGGCTGGGGCGCTCACCCTCCGGTCCCTCGGGAAGCGCGGCAGCTGCTCCTTCGCTCTCCGACCGCAGGATGGACCGCCTCTGGGCTCGGCACGCCGCCATCTGCTCCAGGTTCCTCATCACCGTCTCGCCGTCCCTCGTCTCCAGCTGCGGGCTGATCGCCCTCGCCAGCCTACCCAAAAACCAGCCCGCCAAGCCCCCCCCCCCCAACACAGCAATCAGTAACCCACTGCGGGCACGCACCGGGACCGACCAGACACAGCACCCCGATCCCCGATCGCCATGTACGAAGAAACGCGATGGCCTTTCATGTAACTGCCTGACTGGAATAAAGAACTGCAAAGGAATGGAGCAAGGTTTATGTTGTGGTCCTCAGTTGGAGAGTTATTTTCCCTAATTGTTTTCTCCTTTTTCTCCGGGTGCTGCTAATAATAGTAAGCAAATGAGGCGGAAACATTTTAAAGGGGAAAACGAGACTGCAAAAGGGAGAACACCGAGATCCAAGATGGTGAACGACGTTAGTTGAGTGGTGTTTTAGGGATGGGGGAAAGAACGCGTGCTCTTCTTTTTTTGCTTTGGTTAGGGTCGTTAGTGTAGAGACGGGTAGAACGCGGAAGACTTTTTATCTTGGTACAGCCGCATTGTTAGGCACGACCACCATTTTTTTTCCAGTTCTAGCTTATCTAGTTGTTTTTTGTACTCTGGGCTTTGTTTTTCTTCTGGTCTTTCCCCTTCCAGTTGGAATATAAATGTGCACCTCTGGTTCCCTGGGTTTTTTTTGGTATAATAAAGTTGATTTGTTTTCTTGGGGAAATCTGATCTCTCGGGCGTTCTTTTGTGTTGCGACCTTTAGTGGGAGCCAAGATGATTTTTTTTAAGGTGGGAACAGTTTAGTCCACACTGCACAGAATAAACCTTGCCCTGTTCCTCTGCAGCCTACACATGCTGACGCAGTTCCCTACTAGCATCAACAGCTGATCTGTTTTTTCAATATTAAAAAATGCCATGCTCGGCTCTACCTCACTCTTTCTAGGGCAAACCTGTGATTTGGGGAATTTCTCCAGACTTCCTGAGTTTTTGTTTTGCCTGAATACGTGGACGAGCCTCGGGCAGAAACACAGCAGCTCTGCGAGGCGGACTCACCTGTCTGGCGTGATCACACCCGTGTGGCTCACTGACCTCTTCACCTGAAAGAGCGTGACAGCGAGAGTTACGGCCGTGACCGGAGGAAAGTGACCAGAGGAGAGGCCATTGAGGCTGCAAAAACTTAACAGAGCTCTAACTGGGCAACGCGCCCTTTTGCTTTGTAAGATGAAACCTCTGCTGGTCAGCTGTTTTTCCGTTTTCTACAGTGCACACGCTGCTCCCCTGCAGAGCTCAGTGACTACAGAGTAACACAGGAGCTTACAGGCGCTCTAATCTAAAAAGCAACCTACTTTTCATTTTATTTGAATAAATTCCTTGCCTTTACACAATGCTTTCCACTTCCTTTCCACTATTCCAAAGGGCTTTCTGTGTAGGTGGGGACCCACTTCATCCAGCACCGAAGCTAAGCACACACATCGAGCAGCACAAAGCAGGCACTCGGCACCAACAGCTCCACTGCACAGCAGAGCCAGTGGAGAGGGCAGGAACTGCTTCATGTGCATGAAATATTTGAACAACACACCCGAAGAAGGCTCCACAGCCGAAACGTTGCGTTTTTCTTCTCTTTTCAGCGTGGAATATACCTTTACTTGTTCCTTTGCAGCCTATGCATGCTGATGCAGCTACCCACCTGAACTTTATTTGAATAACTCCGTGCTTGTGCGTATTCTAAGAGAATGCATAGACTTTTAGTCTTTACAGTGTTAAATGATACAGGGTCTGCTTAAAATGCTTTGGAAAATACTGAAACTAGATTAATGCAAAAGACTGTTTGCCTCCTTGAAGGACACCGATTTGTCACAGGAAGTAAGCAGACCTAAAGGTGAATCTTTTCCTTGGGTTTTTCTTAAAAGCTCAACAAACCACACTGGAACACCCTCCCTGGAGATGGTACTTGCCCGTCGCGAATGGTGCTGGCTGGGACAGACCATCATGGCGGGGGAGTCCGGAGGTGACAGGTGGCAGAGCTCAGGAGCCATGTGCTTACTGGAGATGCGCATGCAGTCTTCCAGGACGCCCACAAATTGGTTGCAGGTCTCCTTCAGCAGGGAGGACGCATCCGTCATGGTCTAGACAGGGAAAGACACCAGAGCACACGACAGCAGCCGTTTGTAGGCCATGACATTTGTAGGACCCCAGGGAAGGTAATGGCTGCTCTCAGTGGCAGTGCAACTGGCCTGAGGAGCAGGAGACAGATTTCCATTGCCTGTCCTGTGCAGAACAATCCATGTCCTGTTTGTTGAACCTATCGAAAACTAGAGCAACTGATGCAATTTAATTGCAATTCATTCCCCTCAACATTGCAGTGCTGGAAAACTGAGAGAAGACTGAGCTACAGGTTTTTCAGATTCCTTTCCAACACACATCAGTTCTTTCTGCTGAAGACCAGTCCCTTGTTTAATAATAATAATAATAATAATAACAACAATAACAACATCACTTTATTAACCCTTTACAATTTCTTGCATTAGGAATTATCTCTTCGCATACCCCAGCTTGCTCTCCATGAGACACACAGACAGGGAGAAAGCCTGGGGTCAGAGCGCAGGGTCTGCCATTGTACGGCGCCCCTGGAGCAGTTGGGGTTAAGGGCCTTGCTCAGGGGTCCAATGGAGTAGGATTCCTCTGCCGGCTGCAGGATTTGAACTGGCAACCTTCCAGCCACAGGCACAGATCCTTAGCCACAGAGCCACCGCTCTGCCCCAAAGAATAAGAATTCAGCTGAGAGTTCCTAATATTTTGGCTATTGGAGACACACACACACACACACACACACACACACACACAATCAATGTCCTTTAGCACTAATCAACTTGATAGGCCCTCCCATATAAGCAGTGCAGGATCCCCACCCACTTAACAGAGTGTCACTGCATGTGGGAACAACAAGGAGTGACTTCCGTTGTGTGTCCACCCAACCCCAGCCACAGCAGTGTGCGTGCCCAAGTCCTGCCACAGGACGCCCGGAGGCCTGCGCTGTCAGTTACAGTATTTACCCAGGGCCTCTCGAGTTCCGCAGAACTATTCTTTATATGATGGCCTCAGCCCAGAGGAAAAACATTTAAGTGCCTTTACGAGGGAGAGGGAAATGCAAAACCACATGACGCCTCTACAAAACAATGCCACAATCTCAGCGCGAGAAAGGAAGGGGGTCGAAAAAAATCGTCTCCTTCTTCAGGAATGTCAGAGGGGCGGCATGGTGCCGGCTCGCAGCTCCACTATCTAACGCAAGCTGATATCACAGCCATTGTCCTCCCCCTCTCTCCCAGGCTCGCCCTCAGTGGTACACAGGAGTGGCCCGGTAGAGCTGATAGGACTGGCCTGCCACTCTTCTTTATGCTTTCTAGAGCCTTAGATAAGATCACTTTATCAGCCACATACGAATATTGGCATATTATAAACAAGAATATACTATTTCTTGCATTAGGAATTTGTCTTTTCACATACCCCAGCTTGCTCTCCATGGGACTCACAGACAGGGAGAAAAGCCTGGGGTCAGAGCGCAGGGTCAGCCATTGTACAGCGCCCCTGGAGCAGTTGGGGTTAAGGGCCTTACTCAGGGGCCCAACGGAGTAGGATTCCTCTGCCGGCCGCAGGATTTGAACCGGCAACCTTCCAGCCACAGGCGCAGATCCTTAGCCACAGAGCCACCGTTTAAGCAAAATTAACTTTCCTTCTCTAAGTTTGACTTCTTTTTCTTTTGAGGGGACATTGAGGAGGGACCTAGGAAGGGGATTGCAAGTTTTGCATTTTACGTTTTCATCCCTCACAGGTAACACAACACACCTAAAATGTACATGTTCTGTAACATTACATTACTTTAATGGGTATCGGACGCAGAATGTTTTTGTTGGTTTAAAACAAAAATACTTATTAAAGAGACCCTGTTGCCTGTCACGCCTTCCTTCCTTCCTTAAGGAGCAGCTCAACTAGGCTCCTCAGGGGCTGCAGTCCAACAGGTTTTGCTGGTCTCTTTAAATCTCCAGTGTCTGAACAACAAGGAAAGACTTCGGTCCAGTGCGGCAGGTCGGTTCAATTAGTTGATCAAGTTCTGAAGTGGAAAGAAAAGCAGAAGCCTTCTGGCCCCTCCATGACTGGAGTCGTGCCCCCTGCTGTCAACAGGTCGGATCAGCCAGGCTGTTGAGCAATGCCACTGCTCTCATCACAGAGCGCTGGCCAGAGCCGAGACTCACGGGTCAATACCATCAGACTGCGAGAGCCCCGTCTCTCCTCCCTGCCCCCGACTTCAAACTAACATAGGGATTTGTCTTTGTGTTTTTGATAGTGAGCAATATGGAGTTAGATAAAGATAAAAACGCAGCGGCAATCAATTTGCTTTTCAGGTTTTTTCCACTTTCAACTTGTTCTACAATTGGTGGCAGAGCTTTCTTTAACTGAATGCACGCCATGAGTCTTTCCTGTTGCACTGATCAGTAGTAGGTGCTACTAGAGCTCTCATCATCAGGTCATTGCTGATCAGCAGCTGGGCTTTTTAAGGACAGCGCCACTCCTGGGTTATAAAGCAATGCAGGGCAAATTGGGAAGGGCGAGTGGTGGTGGCAAGATACCTGCGTGTCCGGCAGCGTGCCTCCCTCCCTGGGCTGGACAGAGTGCTCGATCTTGTGGACCTGCTCCACCAGCAGATCGCAGTACAGCCGCAGCTCGGACATCTTCCCCTTCAAGCTCTGGCTGGCCTCGTTCAGCTCTGCGCAGGGAAGACACTGACTCAGGCTTCACACGCGGCCAAGAGGAGCCCACTGCCTCCTGCTGTGAAGCTCGCGGCCCTCCACACCGCCTCCCTGTGTCCCACTGGCACAACCAATACTGCTTCCCCACAAATATCTTTTATCCTCCCAGAGTCGAAGCTGTTCCCCCACGTGGCTTCCCCACAAAGTCATCAGCGCCGATCGGAGGCCTCACTCCTGGCCTGGCACCTCTAATAATGAGCCATTGTGGATTAGGCACCGGACACCAGTGCACGCTTGTGTACAGTATGTAAGGAAGCACATTTAAAACCAAGAGCAGGAGGTTTTCCTTCACACCGCAAACTGTGGCAGTATGGAACAAGCTGGCCGGCCACACTGACAAGGAGATACCCTGGCTCTTTATTCAAATGATTGCAGGATGAGATCCCTGGGTAAATTTTCCTAATGGGAAAGGTATGCAGCTGAGCTAGATGGGGCAAATGGCCTCTCTGACTATTCTTCTGACCGATCTCAGCTCTGTGTGCCCTATCACAAAGCATCCCATTACCTAACTCAGTCCACACTACAGGATTTCGGTATTTCCAGCCCATTGACCGCTTAATTTACCCAGGTGCAGAAGGTCGCTTGAATAATTACGGAGGAGCTGGAACGCAGACTTGCACTGGAGCTGAAAAGAAGAGTTCAGGTGGCTGAGCTCTGCCCGACTCCCTCGGCTGTGGCGCTCAAATACCCAGGGTGCGCCACTGGGCTGCGGTACCCCCGTGACCTTGCCTTTCTCCTTCTTTGTCCGGCTGTCCGCCAGGCAGGCCTTGGCCGTGCCGAGGGCGACCAGCCACCTCTGCCTCTCGCCTGCCGTCAGGGCCCGCAGGTAGAAGCACTGCTCCCCGGGGATTACCAGGTCCACCCGCGTGCTGTCCGTCGGGTGCACTGGAGAGAAACACGGGATCCTGGCCTTAAATCGCAGCCACGTCATGAAGCTATTGGTAGGAACGCTGGAAGAGACCTGCGTGTGACTCCTACATGATCAGCTCTGCTCCAAGAGGGATGCCGGGGGCAGTTCAGCAGCACTTGCAGGTCTCCTTACCTTACCTCAGCGGCGACAGAAGGGTTAAATTAACTTAATAAAGACTTAATTGGTCCAGAATTAAGCCTCCTGCACTAGTCTGAAGCCACTGCCAATGTAAAGATTTGGAGGGGCCCTTTACAAGATCCCTTTCTTTGCTAACAATCAAGTACACTGAAAACCAGGGAGGGGGTTGGAGGGGGTCGATAAGAAAAAGCCATGCAAAACATTAAGCTATTCCTCCAGTTCTATGATCCAATCACCTTGCTCTTCCAAACTTTCAGAGCATTTTCTGCAAGCATTATGTTGTAGCCTGAATGTAGCCAGCAGCTCTATCACCCTACAACTGGCAGCCTACTGGAGCTCAGCAGGTGTGAGCCTCTTCAGTACCTGGATGGGAGATCTCCTGGGAAAGCTAAGGTTGCTGCTGGAAGATGTTAGTAAAGCCAGTAGGGGGCGCTCACCCTACAGTCTGTGTGGGTCCTAATGCCCCAGTACAGTGAGGGGGAGACTATACTGTAAAAGGGCGCCGTCCTTCATATGAGACATAAATCCAAGGTCAGGACAATCTGTAGTCATTAAAAATCCCAGAGCACTTCTTGAAAAGAGTAGGGGTTTTACCCCACTGTCCTGGCCAAAATTTCTCCTTGGCCTTCACCAATCATGGCCTCCTAATAATCCCCATCTCTGAACTGGCTTCATCACGCTGTTCTCCTCCCCACTGAGAGCTGATGTGCAGTGAGAGTACTGGCGCATCATCCAGGGGGGCTGCATATTGACGGTGATGGAGGAGAGTCCCTATTACCCGTAAAGCGTTTCGAGTGGAGTGTCCAAAAAGCATTGCATAAGCACAAGGAATTATTATTAAATGAATCAGTAACACTCTGGATATTTCAAGACATTTTCTCTGCTTGTGAACAGCACCATCACCACCAAAAGGCTGCAGGTCGACACGTTACTGTACTGCTGAGCAATTCTTATCTGCTGTAGCAGACCCACATGCTAAAATGCTACCTTTATGGTTTAATTGCAGCCACAGAGGCAAGCAATAAAAAAAGCAGCAGGAGACCGCCAGTAGCCAATGCCCTGCCAGTCGTATTTAACCCTTTCTTATGGGTCCAGCAAACCACGAAGGAAAGGGAGCTTTGAGAAAGGAATCGTGGGCCCAGCCAGGGGTCACAAGGTTGAGAAGATCCGATCCCCCCATCTCGAAACAATGCTCTTCCCGCGAGGGAAAGGGGCCCACGGTGTGTCCATCAAGAAGGGTGCAGAAGCGCCACCTACCTTTAATCTCGCACACCGCCATCTTGATGCTCCCCTTGCTGCCCTTCCCCACGTCCTCCAGGGAGTCGTAGTAGGACAGGATCGTCCCGTCCAGGACGAAGTAGCGGGGCTGCCACCCTTCACCACGCAGAAGCAAGAGAGGGAGAAAAGGACTGGAATTGAGAAACGGGGCCAGACTCTGGACCACAGCTGTTTCAGCAGCAGATATTGAACTCGGGATAAAGATAAAAGACATCAGAATTAACATGACATGAGAGAGGTGGGTGGGGGACTGATGGAGCCCACTTGTTCTACAGTTACTAGTCCGATGGGTTTAACTAATTTAACCTCCAGCTGAATTATTTTGAGCGACTATTAGAAGCAACTCGAGAGGAGCTGGGACACACTCCGGCTCTGAAAGCTACCCAGGTCCCGTATAGCGTCGTGCCGACGAGACGACCTGCAAGCCGTTCACTACAACCTGGGGAAGCAACTTATTGAGCAGCAGCAACTGTCACGAAGGTCATGATCACTTACAGTTAAGTGGAGGTTGTTTTTTTTCCGTTCTGCAACACAAAAACGCGAACCCTTTCCAGTTTAACCAAGTCTAAGTTAAAGCACTGCGGGAAAAGCACAGTCAACCTTCACGTTTTCCACGTGTGAAGCAGTAGCTCACCGGCGTACGGATACTGTATCTACTGTACTGATAAGCGGATATCAAAGACCTCTTTAAAAACAACAAATCAAGCACTTTTACGCACTAAAAAGGGTAAAAAAACACTTATAAGCGTCATTTTTTTAAAAGGAAGCATAAGTAAAACAAATTCAACGCTCGTGTTAGTTTTTTTATTTAAAAAGCTTCGGTTTAACGCAGGAGAGATGAAACTTTTTTTCCCTCTTCACAAACCCGTGACGCATCCAGAAGGAAGCGAGATGAAAACATTAGGAGATTCCTCTAAAATACAGTGAATATAATACGACTCAATATGACTCGATCGAAGCCTCCGTGAACTGGATGGCCTTTATACTTTATGTTCATACACCACGGAAAACAAAAAAAAAACAAAAATAAGTTTGCCGTTAACTATAACTTTGTTACAGCTGAAGTTAGAATGCGCAGACGTTTGAAATAAGCGAAACAAAACCTAAACCAGAAAACGATGTAAAAATATCTAAGAGTTTTAGTAAGGTTCACAAGTGCGCACACACACGAATGTTACATTCAGTCTGCTACCGAACAGCTATGCTACGTTTACAAAGATGCTTTTGGCCGAATGAACCGACAAAACTTGTTAAGACTGACAGCATCGCCTCAAGACTCGCCTTCACCTGACAGTCTTTCACAAATAAGACAGCACGCTAAGATTTAATACTTTTTCGAGCGGTTCCAAAGAGCTGCTTATTAATTAATAATGAATCACCCGATAAGTAGTTTGTCCACTTGTGCAAAACCCCCTCCATAGCCCAGCGACAACGATAAAACCCACCGACCAGTCGGCGACGGAGGAGCGAACCGGTGCGGGCGATACACTGCATTGGCCTGGCTTTGCCCAATCAGAACGGAGTAAACTGGAACAGAAAGATGCCGATTGGCCGAAACTCATTCACACCACCCCCTCCCGCCACAACGGAGCGACTAGGGTGACTAATAATGTACTAATAAGACCCGCCAGCCAATCGCAGCTCAGAGGCGACACGAATAGGGTTTGCTGGGAATTGTAGTCCTTAGTTACAGCCAGTTCTTGAGATGAGCAGTAACAAACTTTAGTTGGGTGGTTCTTCAAGGGAGAAGACGCTATTGGCACGTACTGATAGTATCAAGGGCTCGCTCGATTCCACCCTCCACCGACACGCTTTGAGAATTGCCAATGTAGACAAATACGTTGAAAATATGATTTCAGGTTTGGAAACGTGATGTGTGGTGCATTAATTAACACATGCGTCCGAATCTAGAGAGGCTTGCATGCCGCACGGGAATTTTACCTTAGTCCTAAACTACGGATTCGCGCACGTGCTCTGAAATTGATTGTGCACATAGTAAATAGTTTTAGTTAAGGGTGGTCGTACACGGTCACTATTGACAGCCATAAACACGGACAGTTGTCTTAGGGCTATAGTATAGATGCACTGAATTCTCATCATCCTCACATGTACAGCACAGCTCCAGATTCCTTTCCGGTTTGCATCTCACTGGCACACACTATCGCATGTAAACGTTTTACATTTTTTTTTTACCCTTGTTGGGGAAAAAAAATACATTTCCCAGAATGCAGCTGCTCAGGCCCGGATATGGGAGCCGGCTGCTGCGCTCAAGAGCGGTTGTATGTTGCTGCTGAAGAGGCTGTGAATGAAAAACACCGGTTAATTTGTTCAAAGGGGGGTGTCCGGAATCCGAAATTATCACGTTTCCGTTCCGTAAACGGGGAATGAGCGACGAGAAAACGCCAGCTAGTTGCAAGAGAAACTCTGGGTGCCCAAGGTAAGCCCCGAGCACTACCCGGGGTAGGGGGGCGAATTGCAGAGAATAGTGCCTTTCGCGTGCGCAAGAATGAACGGTGTGTGGGGTTTCCCTGTTAAAATATATTCGTTTAGTATCCACTTATTTCCCCACTTAGCGAAAAACAGGATTCTACAACAAAGGCTTGTTTCGTTTTTAATACGAAATTATGCACTAAATTGTAACGCAAACATGGCTGAGTAACTTGCATTTATCCGTTACCTTGACGCGATTGTTTGCTACGCGTTTTGTTACAGTCCCCATAAACATGTGTGTTATTAAATTCTTCGTACTTTCCTCCGGCTGATACGCCTTTAAAAGGGGTACCGTTACCGGTTTGCTCGCACCCATCTTAATAAAACGACTGCGTTTCTCCGTTGAACGCACTTCTTCCCAATGTTGAGAACTCGGCTGCATCTCTGCCAGAGACCAATAGTCAGCTGCCATTCCGACACCTCGAAAGCCTGACCTATCACTCTGCTTCGGCTTTCTTTTATCTCTCCAGCTACCTCTCCGATATCTATCCGCGGGATTGGGGGGGGGGGGGGGGGGCAATTTAGGGATGTTGGCCCAGGTGCTCCCAATTCTGGTACATCCCCCCCCCCGCTGGTTTGTGCTCCACCTGAGCGCATAATTACAGGATTGTTCCCTTAATAGGTTGAATTCAAACTCTTCATTCGTTTTCAGTTCCTAAACATGCAGGACAGGGGTGTCCGGTGCAGGAACCAGAGGGCAGCTTTTGACAATGTGAATAAACACATGATCAACTTGATCAGTTTAACAGCTTCTCAAGTACCACTGTATTAAAGAAACCTGGAACAGACACTTGCAGACACTGATGTAGGAGGCTGCCTTTTAACTTGGTTGTAGTTCTTAAGTAACTAGGATCTCCAGTCTTTGAGTAGAAGAAACTTTCAAAGGTTCTGACCAAGCAATTTGTTGATTCAATGAAAGATCTCGGCTGCCATGAAAACATGTCTGTGGGATCCTAGGAATAGGATTGGGAAGCCCCCTACTACCATATATACTAGAAATAGTAGGCATTATTGGTATTAATTACTTAATTTTAATTAATTACTTAACTGAACATCAGTTGCTTAATTAACCCAGTTACCAAGGATAGCTGTTTCCTCAGAGTCAGTTGTTGTCAGAGTATCTACTAGGAGGAATGCCTGCATTGATCTAGTCTTTTCAAACAAGACTTTTTTGTTTCATTCCCCCTCATCAGTATTGAGCAAATGCTGGCTTTGAACCCCGGAAAGACCCCTATCAGTTTGCTGCAGGAGTATGGAACGAGGATAGGGAAGACCCCGGTGTACGATCTGCTCAAGGCTGAGGGACAAGCACACCAGCCCAACTTCACCTTCCGCGTGACCGTGGGTGACATCAGCTGCACAGGTGGGTCGCTGGGCAGGCCGCGAGTCTGCGCCCGGGTTTCCCTGGTGCATTTCGACGGGCGTCGTCACCGGTACTGCAGCTGTGTCCCCTGAGAAGACAGGGGAACTCCGTGATCCACGATCTGTGATCCTTATTTTAAGACAAACTTCAACTTTAAAACTGTAGATTGAGATATAAAAGAGAGCCAGCTGGACTGTTAAACTGGGGGTGAGATCCTGCCTGTGTCTGCCTTTGGGATCTGCCTTTAGCCGGAGGCATTCCAGAAGATCAGCTTATTTAATATTATCGATATGGATTAAACTTTGCTTTTTTTCCAGGAGGATTGACTCAATTACTGACTCAATTAAGGAGACCTTCCTGCACAGGCCTGACTTAGCAGGCAATTTTAAAAGATCTCACAAACTAATCAATATAATAACAGTGCTGGTTCCAGCCAAGCTCTTGACTTAATTGACCTAACACATTGCTTGCAAACTTTTGCACGTTTCTGTATACTAAAAGTTGGAAATCATAACTTATTAATTGAATCCAGCGGTTTAAAGGTACCATCTGAAATGTAGTCCTATTAATAGGTAAATTAAGAGTTCAATTACCTGACTTGAGAGATCAGCTGGAACTAGAATCAGCAGTGGTGGGTGTGTCCAGAGCCAGGGCTTGTAGATCCTGATTTAAGGAGAGCTGTGAGAGCTGCTCTTGAAACCTAGCCTTGGGAAGTTCTGCTGAAAGCTGTCCTTGGTCTGTGTTGCAGGTCAGGGGCCCAGCAAGAAGGCAGCCAAGCACAAGGCAGCAGAGGCAGCACTCAAACTCCTGAAGGGTGGCAACATGATGGAAGTATCAGCTGATGGAATCAGGTGGGTGTGTCTGGTGCCTCTGTTACTTATAATAAAAGTGTCATCTTAGTCTGCAATGTCCTCTGTTATCATTTCTTCAGGCAGTGATTTTGCATGTCTTTTATTTACATAGACTTGGGTTCAGGTAGTGTTAACAAATAGTATACCCTCCTCCAATTAGTCAAGATTCACCTGTTAATGGTCCCTCTGTCGGCTACCACCTGCTCACATGAGTTGTACTTGGACCTGGTGCCATTCTTCATAAACGTGGAATGGGAGTGAATCCCAAATCTTAAATCTGCCTGAACACCTGCATTTGGACCCAGGACTGCTCCTACCCTGGTATAGCAGTCAGTTGACAAAGAGGGTGTTTTTCCCTTTTTTCCCTGTAGTTAAAGGCTGAGTAGTTATTTTCAGCTCAGACCTGGGCCGGCAGCCCCTGGCGAAGGGCGAGGTGATCGTGAGCAGTTCACTGACTTGGACTTGGCGTGTATGTTTCTTCCCATCCCAGCACCCAGTCTGAGGCGAAGGTCTCCAACTCCGTGCAGCAGGCAGAGTGCAATCCAGTGGGAGCTTTGCAGGTATGCTAAACTGGCTTGGACACCAGTAGAGGGGCTCGCTCTGGCAGGCAGCCCTAAAATGGGATACTACTGGGGGATTTAGAAAGGGAGACTGGGAGGCCTATGGCTCCCTGCCTCACCCATGGCAAAGGAAGTCAAAATTCGTTACTGAGCAACTTTCCCATGCGGGATCCCATTCACATTATATAGTGTATATAGAGATCTGAGGAGACTGCAGGCTGGAGCTTTATGGATAGAGCAGCTTTCTTTGCTAGCGTTTGCCCAACCAAAACAGCGTTGAACAGAGCGAATCATTTTACAGAATTGTTTTCCTTTTGGGTTTCAGGAAGTGAATAATGGAATAAAAATGTTGTATACTTGAGGTATTTTGCCGTGTTCTAGGCTGTGCGATATGCCATCTGACACGGGGGGGGGCCCTGGAGACGGAAACCAGCCCTGGCGATGCTGTGACTCCTCCATCTTGTTCCTGCTTCCCCCTTCCTGTAGGAGCTGGTGGTCCAGAAGGGGTGGCGGCTGCCGGAGTACACCGTGACGCAGGAATCCGGCCCAGCGCACCGGAAGGAGTTCACCATGACGTGCCGGGTGGAGAGGTTTGTGGAGATCGGTAAGAACAATGGGGACCCCCTTCTTCCCTCCCCCCCCCACATTCTGCTAACGCCACTGCTCTTTCCTGCTGCCCCTGAGCTCATCCACCGATACACCTACCCACCCACACACCCACACAGCGGATTCTGAACAGCTCTGCCGTGGGGAGTTCATGAAGGCACTGACCCGAACATATTTTAAAACATACCTGGCCAATCTGTAGAAGCTGTGATGGAAAGGGGAACTGCAACGCTCTTTGTATAATGAATCGGCAGTGATGTGTGCATTTCACGCCACAGTGACAGTACCATGTACACGGTACCCTGTACGACCTCCAGTCTCGAGTCGGAGTTGCAATGTATGTGTAGTGCCAAACCGCTGTCATTGTGTGCGATGCAACAAAACGTCCGGTGACTCCCTTACATTGCAAACATGCTTGAGACCTGGCAAATTCTGCTACATAATTTAATGAAACCCACACACACAAGGCGACCATGCTTTTTAGATACTTTAAGAATCTAAAAGTATGAACTGAAAATATGTTCCTATTCATTTTTTTTTTTAAAGTTTTTGTTGTTGTTCGCAGCTGTAGTGTTGGCGTGTTTTAACACCTCAGATGTTCAGGGTTCTTTCTCAGATCTGGGGGCGGCAGCTCTCTTTCACTTCTTTGTTCTTGGAGTGGAGGGGGGGATCCCTTCTCACGCCTCCTCCCTCTGCCGAGTCGGGGGGTTTTCCTTTCGAACTTTAGCCGTGACGTCGCAGGGCGTACCAGAACCAGATGAGATTTTCCAGGTCTGTTTTGGCACCCTCTACACCCGCCCTCCTACCCAGACTTTAAAAAAAAAAAAAAAAAAGACACGTTCCCGCCGTCCTGGGTAACTTCTCCCTTGCGTTCCCAGGCAGTGGCACTTCCAAGAAGCTGGCGAAGCGGAACGCGGCGGCGAAGATGCTGGCACGCATCCACGACGTGCCGGTGGACCAGCGCAACGGCAACGAGGCCGACCCCGAGGACGACCAGTTCTCGCTGGTGAGGAGGAGGAGGAGGAGGAGGAAGGGCGGAGACCTTGAGCAGGCTCAGCTCGAGAGGAACTGCCCTTCCAGCAGTGTCGGAGCCTTTGAGGGTGATGCATTACACGCTCAATACAGGACAGCAGCTCGTGGCAAGCGGTGCTCAGTTATTGTGTAGGTGAAGTCCTCATCTGCAGCAGCCAAAGGATAAAATATCGGTTGCGCACAGCTGTCTCAGGCAGGGACACGTGACCAGCCCTGTGATCAGCTGGTCCAGGGCTGTTAAGATGGAGGAGGAGGAGGAAGAAGCAGCAGAGGCACCAGGTATGGGTTAGAGTGAGCAGGTAGCCTTGGCTTCCTTTCGGAAGGAGGCGGGGGGGGGGTGCAGATGAGGACAGGAGAAGAGGTGAATCAAAGAGGGAGGTGGAGCGAGTTGAGGCAGTCCGAGTTAAGAGTTGAGAAAAGTACTTAAAGAATGCCAACATGGCTTACTACAGTATGCAATCTTTGCAAGTTCAGATGTGATTGGGGGGGGGGGCGGGGGGGCAAAACTACTAAAGTTTTGACTAAATCCGGGGTTTTTTTGCGATTTGCTTTGTCCCGTTGTTCTCAGCACATGGGTGGAAAGCTGGAGAGCGGGAAGTTTAAGGGCTTCGGCTGCACCTGGGACTCCCTGCGCAACTCAGCCGGGGAGAAGATCCTGCAGCTGAGGAGCCACCCCCTGGGGCTGCCCGACTCCAACTTCTGCTCCCTCCTGCAGGACCTCTCCCAGGAACAGCGCTTCGACGTCAGCTACCTGGACATCGGTGAGCTGCCTGGCGCCTGGCTAGTCCGCGGTCAGGCACGGGGGTGGGGGGGAACGGGCAGCTCATGAATCTGTTAAAGGATGTGTTCTAATGAGGAGGAACCTTGCATGGGTATGAAATGGATGACGTGGCTGGGTTTTTCAGCCTTTTCTTCGTGAGGTTTGATATCATGCTGGGGTTACTGAGTGCAGGTCCTGATGCGCCCCTCCATATGCGTTAGGATAGGAGTGACACAGAGGAGTGCGCAGGAGAAATGGGGAGGTATGTGAGGTACATGGAGGGGGATAATGGGGTGATTATGTGATGGCTCCTAAGGGCCTTTCCTACTTTTCCTCTGCATGCTAATTGTTTTTTTTTTTTCCCCCTATGCAAATGCAAGACCTGGCCAATATTTACCTAACCAGCCCTGTATTCCCATTTACCCTAATCCTTTCCAGTCTCATGGGGGGTCTAGCGCAGTAAAGCGCCAGCGTTGCACAGGTCATCGCACCTGACATCTGTTGACATCTGGCCTCCGCCGCCGCCACGCGGCTCCAACGCGTAGCGGGAGGTTGGTGCGGTCGTGTAACCAAGGCCCTGTTTTGTGTGCCCACCCCAGAGGAGCGCAGCCTGAGCGGCCTGTGCCAGTGCCTGGTGGAGCTGTCCACCCAGCCCGTCACCGTGTGCCACGGCTTTGCGCCAACTAAAGACGCCGCCCGCGCCAGCGCCGCCCACAACGCCCTGCAGTACCTGAAGATCATGGCGGGCGGGAAGTAACCCACTGCAAGCGCCCCAACCCCCAGATATGTCCTACCATCGTGACTGCTGGTGGATGTTACTGTCAGCACAGACTTGGCCCTCTGTGGGGCAAGCTGGACACTCGGACATCCCAGTCCACCAAGGAGAACCAGGACCCAGAGCAGGCACTGGGACAGGAAGCGGCGAAAGCCTGTATTTGAATGTTCCTCAAGCAGGAAGTAGTTTAGGACACTCTCATCTCTTGCCCTCTTGCCTCAGCATAGGGGTCTCGCAACTGCAGCGTTTGAGATGGGTCACAGGGTAGCTTAGTGGTTCTGTGGCCCGACAGCATCACAACTGATGCATCAGTTAACTGCTTCAGATTTTTTTTTGTGTGTGTTGATCCTGTCCTTCATCCATATACCTCCAGCCAGAAAGAATGGCAGGTGTGGTTTTAAAGAGGTCCATGAGCGCATGGAGCCCTTGGAGATGTGCCCCGCTAGGCTGTGTTCAGTAAGGAGTACTCCGTTGAGGCACCACCGATACAGAAGTTGGTTCTTGCTGATCGCTGCTCAGAGCAATTGCAAGGTGGTAGTGGGGTGGGCAGACTAGCACATTGCACAAGTAGTTTAGGGAAGATGGCCCTGCAAGTAGTTATGGATCTGATGGTGTGAACAATAGTCTTAATTCTACACTATGTAAATATGAACCTCGGTAGATTTAGAATGAATGGTTGAAGAACAGTATTTTTTTTTTCTTAAACTTTTATTTCTTACTTGTTAACGGGGAGGACACTCTACACCTATTAATCCAGCTTTTTTGAGCTGTTGGCTAACAGGGCTCTCAGTAAAAAATGCTCTGTCGCACTCGGTCAATTGAACACAAGCCGGTTAGTACCACGTCTGGTCTGTTTGCTTTTTTTTTTAAAAAAAAGGTTTGTGGTTTGTTTTTTATCCTTTTACAACATGAGTCATTTGAGAACAGAGTCTCATTTGGTCTGATACCTGGCTATTGAGAAAGCGTCTTGGGACAATCTGAGTAAAAACCTTTCTCAAGTACAGAAGCAGCGCTGTACTCGGGATTTAAACCCGCAACCCTCTGGAGTCCAGAGCCCTAAGCAGTACTCCATGCTGCAGCCCCTAAAATAAAAACCATGTTTATTGAAATTTTGTTTCGTGGTTGCCAGGGTCTGAAGATTTTTCATGCGTAAGTAAAATTGTAAGTTTTTTATTTCTAATTGTAGGTGTTTTTACAGTGTCTGTTTTTGATCAGGTACGTCTTTTAACTGCAGAGTCTGTTTCAGTCATATAATTAATACCACAAACCATTCAATTATAAAACATAGTTGAATCCTCTTCATAGCACATCTTGATTAAGCTGCATCTCTTGGTCTTTAATTGTCATGTGTTGTACAAGAGACCAGCTGAATAATATTTTGCCCTAAACTTTCCATTGGCTTTTACTACATCAAAAATACAAAACTGTAGCATTTAAATGATTTGTAAAATATGTTAGGAAATTATATTTCTCTTAATACACTACTAAATGTTAGGCTTTTAAGGAGATGTTACTTGAAAATGAGCACCAAATAAATTCAAGCCCTTGTTAAGGCGTACTATTTTTTTTTTCTATGTGGTTCTGCTATCGTAGTAAAAAGTTGGCTTCAGGTTTTGCTCTTGCCTGTGATGTGAAACAGGGTCAGTCAGCAGTGAGAGTAGGAAGTGCGTGTTGGGAGGAATGAAGTGAGAAAGAAGAACCTGAGGCAGCAGATGTTCCCCAAAGAGCTTCACATGTGGCTTCGAAAACCTGCTCAGCAACTTTTCAGTTCTCCCAGAAGCCACTTCCCCTCCCAGCATGTCTTTGGACCCACATGCCCCCTCAGAGAGCATCCAGACTCCACATAGACATAATTGAATTTAATCGGAATGCGGCGCTTTCCGGTGGGAGCTCTGCAGTCAGAACGATCCGAAGGAGAGGAGAACTCGGGGATTCCCAGGTGTGTGCTCGACCCTCGGTGCGCGGAGGGAGTGCTTGTAAGAAGGTGCTGCTAGCGGAAAGGTTGCAGGTTTCCTTTCCAACTTTTAACGTGAATCAATTCTTTACAGCCTAAACTGTACCAATTTAAAGACTCCTCTCAGCTGCGGGGATGGTATTATAAAAAGACCTAGAAATGCTACTGACGCACAGGCCCTCCAGGACTGGAATTGAAGACCAGTGATACAGACGGCTTCCTGCTTGCTAGTTTGTATTAGGTTGTAAATATTAGTTCAAGTGATGGATGGCACCTTAAATAGCATAATTAGTGGCTTTGAAGCAGTGCTTGAGTAACACAAACAGGGCAAGATCATAGATACACAACCACTCATGCTCTGACTGGAAGAATTCAGCTATTTTCCATTGAGGTGTTTTCTCGTCTTAAAATTTCCAAGCTGACTGTTAAGAGTCTGCTGACGAAACTGTGTAGGCATCACTCACCTCACTGAGAGGCTCAGGGTTTCAAGTCAGACTTCGTTAACCAGGGAAGTCCATTGAGAACCAATTTACAGAGACAGGCTGGAGAGTCCCATTTCTACACCAGGGTGTTTCCTGGAGCAGTCGAAATCAGGTTCATGTGTCTCACAGTGTGCCCTTCTAGCTGGGAGCCTGGAGACTTCACCACATCTCCACCACAAATCTCAGAGCAGATTAGACCATTCCCAAGAATGAACTGTAGAAACAGTGCTTGAGGAAAGCCATAGAGCTTGTGACTTATTCTGCATTTTGGAGGTTTTACTTATCCTTATGCTGAGCAAACAAGCTTTCTTCTATTTTAAATGAATCCTCGTGGAGATGGCGATGCTCAGTCATATTCAGTTGTGTTCATACACATGTGAGAGGCAGACGGGATTTGCCACACTTGGGAACAGCATTAAGATGGACAGTTTACCTGTCGCCTAATCTATTTCACTTACAACAGGAACTCTGCTTTATATAAATATTACAGGATTTGAATTAAATGCAAGAGAATTAATTTATCTTTTTCAAAAAAGATGATACAATCTCACTAAAGAATGATGCCTTCAAAAACTCATTGTTGCAATTTATTAATTGCAAAAAGATTTCAGAGAATGAGATTTCCACAGTTTTTTCACAAACACGTCCACAAAACGGGCCGTTTTTTTTTATTTGTGGATGAAATTATGCAGGAAGCTTTTTTCCCTCCGCACCGTGAAGGACAGCGGAAGAGTATCTTGTAAAAAGATGCTACAATGCTTCTTTACTCTTGTATTTTTTAAACAAATTACTAGTAGGTTCTACCTGTTGAGTTTTATAGTCATACCTTTGTGTGTGCTTTCAATGCGCAGCCACTAGGTGTCACTGTGTGCTGTGGGAGACGTTCAGGAGCGTGGAAACCAGACAGACAAGACTGAAGTGTAGGACTGGTGCAGTTGGATGGTTTGCCAGTATTTTTGCCATATTAACGTCTAGCTATTTTATAAATAAGAAAATAATGTCCCTATTCTGTGCAGTTGATATGCTGTCTTTTGATATGCTGTCGTTGATCCTCCAGACCTGCTTGGTTTGGATGGTGTTTTTGTCTGCACTATCATCCGTAGAGCTATCCAGCACCCCCTTCTTTTCCTTCTGTCTGTATGTGTGAACTCCAGAGTGTGGTTACCGTGGCACTTGTTTCCATACACACTGCAATCTCAATACAGACATTTGTGTTTGTCCATAGGAATATGGTGAGAAGCTCTAAGGTGCTACGTTGTATTTCAGAGCACTTTGTAAGCAATGATCTTTCTGAGGATTAAAGGTTCATGTTATTTTTCCATTTTAGGTTTTGGTTCTTAGTAAAAAAAAAAAAATTGCTTTTTGTGTTTTTGAAACTCTTCAATTGCACCATGCAGTGTGTGTGATAGCACTAATTAAGGAAATGTTGTAATAATGATCTAGACTACACACCTGTTTTATTTGCATTGATATATTTGTTAAATACTTTCATTTCCATAAATAAATCTGTCCTTCAAGAAAAAAGAAAAACTAAAGCTTGACAAAGTGTACTAACAAAACCAAGATAACACTATGCTGATACAGTGCAGAAATTGAAGAACTTACTGGCACAGCTTTTCAGATGAAGACTGCAGTACATTTCTACTTTTCTGGTTGGTTATAGCAGATAATCAACTATTTTGGTCTTTCTGTACCAGTCACAGAATTCATGCAGATTTCATATCATGCGCTGTGGCTTCACAAGGTGTCAAACTGTCAGCCAGACCCGGTGAGTCTTGGTAGGTGCCTCCCTGCTGCCAGGCTTGGCATCATTCCTTCTGCTTGAGTTTTCTTCATCTTTGGTCCAGCCAGAATCTTTAAAATAGCTGTGCATCGCCTTCCAAAAGAGACAACTACTGTTTTTTCCTCTCACATCTCCAGGACAAAAAAAAAAGTATGATTTCCTATTGTAGGAAAGCCCATCCATCCATCTTTTAACTGCTTCCTCCAATTCAGGGTCACGGGGAAGCCAGAGCCTATCCCTGCTCTGGGATGTAAATGTAAAAACTAATATACATTTTTTTTTATTCTTACACGAAATACTGCTATTTACACTTTTCAGTTTAGAAAACCGCTATCACTGTACTTGACAGTTTTCACTTGAGTTTTCAGAAGCCATTATTTGTCTCCGTTTCTCCTTTTGCTCAGGTGATTTCTTTGAGCTTAGGGATCTCTTGCTTCTCCTTACTCCTTACTGCAAGCAACAGGCACAAGGCAACGCACACCCTGGACAGCACACCAGCTCTTTGCATGGGCAGACAGACTCAAACACACACACTCGCACCAGGGCCAGCTGGAGGAAAGTGGAGCACCCAGAGGAAGTCCATGCGAACACGCGGAGAGTGTGCAAGCTCCACACAGACAGCACCCCAGGAATTGACCCCAGGCCCACAGTGTTGTGAGACAGCAATGCTGACCACTATTCCACTGTGTCAACCCAGTAGGAAAGGCCTTTTAGTAGAAATTTCATATCATCAAAAAGTCTTTTGTCTTTGTAGAAGTGGCAGAGAGCAGGAAGGTAGAGTAATGAATGGCACTGTCTGTGGCCCATCCACCCGGGCCCTCTCCCGAGCACAGTTCCTTCACCAACCCCGGCACAGCCTGTAGGGAAGCTTGCAGAAATCAAACTGCCCATGCAGTTTTCGGAGGTCTCGCTCATCGGGGGTTACCCCCTCCCACGTGCTTTGACTCCAGTCATTTCACATCTCCTTTTCCTTCTCCACTGGTGATGCCTGAGCCTGAAAATCATCTTCCACAAATCCACTGCTGTCTGACTGCAGGCTGTCTTCTCTCAGGATCACATCTGGGAAGGAACGCAAGAACAGTTACAAATCAGAGGGTCACTATTCGGCCCATCTAGCCTGTTATGTAGTCACTAGGTAATTGACCCATAGGAAGAAAGAAGACAGGGAATTAGCTTCAACAACATGGCTGTGCAGCTTGTTCCAGACTCCATTAACCCTTTGCATAAAGAAGTACTTCCTGTTATTGGTTTTTAAATTCAATTCCATCTCATAGGAACACAGGTGTGCTTCTGTTACTGTTACTTAGCTTTTGAAATTGACAGCTGTTTCCTAGACACTTAGACCCCCCAGTCGGCTGTTGGATGAAAGCAGGTTGTGAGGCATTTCTACAAAAACTTAAACACAGGAGGACATGCAAACTCCACCAAAACATGTTTCCCTGCTTGGACGGAGCCCAGAACGCTGGCGATGCAAACTAGCAGGGCTAAATGCTCTGCTCTAACCCACAATGCCAGGATGATGATTATTCAACAGACCAGTGAAAGGTAGCACTGAAATTTACTTCAATTTGTGGATATCCCTTTTTCTTTCAGATACCAACTTTTACCATCTAGGAGAGTACTTTTTGCATTCAGGTAGCAGTGACTTCCTGCGAATGTGAGGAATTATGCAGTAGGTGTTAAGCCAGATCTCTGAATGCTCACAACCCAAGATGTCCCCTGTGCACTCATGCCTGCGCTACCCTGAAATGTCCCCCCCCCCCCCCCCCCCCCCTTCATGCACTGCACAGCCAGCCCTGGGAAATTATTTTTCAAGAAGAGAGGTGATATGTGCTGAACTGGTTTTCTCAGTTCTCTGCAGCACAGACAGCAAGGCCTGAAGCAACTTGCGCGCAGCTCGGTGTTTCCTGTATGCCGAGTTCCCCAGCTAATGAAGATTCACGGTTAAAACAGATTAACAACCCACTTGCCTCCTCGGCAAACAGAGCGATAGAGATCTCCAAACTGTAACAGTCACTTCCGAGGCCCCAGCTCCTGAGCGCTGAGCAAGGGAATGATGTCGTACACAGATCCTGTAGCCTAGTTTCAGTTTTTACTGAAACATACTTTGCGGTGCAAATTTTAACCTAGAATCATCCTTTCCGATTTCATGCAAAATGCACATCTCCGTGCCAGAAGTTGTAACAGCCATAGCATACTTAACGGTGTATTTACTTCTCTTTGTCTTTTCAGAGTCCAATGTTATAAACCACTACAAATGCAAATCAAACGATATATCAGCTGTTCCATTTTGGGTTGTTTTTTTTTCACAAAACGCCCCCAGATGTTCACTTTTTGATGTGAAGAGGCTGAGCCGTTTCATAAGACGTCAAAAGGCCAGGTCTGCTTGCGGTTCAGGAAGTGGGCACAAGAGATGAGATTTCGTGATGGCAAGGAAGGACAACAAAAAAAACTTCCTCGACCGCAATTCTGTCCAGAGAAAGCATAGTATGTTAGAGGCTGGAGACATGTTAGAGGCCAGATTGGAATATACAGGAACAAATAGAGTTGATGTGGAAAACTAAGAGGTAAATGTCTTTGATCACATTTACTGAAAATGCATCTACGAATGCCTTTCAAAGAGCTGTGGGGAGCACCATTCTGGGAATGGCACTGTGTGTAAAACAGTTTTAGGAACATGTGGCTGAAAAGAGTTTACAGCAGCTGTTCAGTGGCTTCAGATTAAAGTGGTAACTGTGTAGATGTTCTCTTTATTGTCATTCTGTCTGGCACCAGTCTTGATTGTCTCCTTGGCCCTGTTCTCTCAACACTCCCGCAGTCTGGACTGGCCTACCTCTCTGACGCTTCACTGCTGAGAGTGGGGATGATGTCACGATGCTCCTGGTCTCTGATTGGCCGAACTCATCTTCCCCGGCACTGTGCACCTGTGTGAAAGCATGGTGGGGCATTTAAAAAGGGGCTTTGGCTCCAGTTGGTTGTCGTCTATCGTAAAACCCTCAATCAATCCCATTTCATTCACCTTGCCTTTGAACTTCCCAGAGGGAAAACATGGGAGTTTTAGTTACACCCAGAGAATCCTGGCCAGAGAAGGAACAAATCATGCAAAGAAAAAAACATTTTCTTTTTACTATTCAAATCATCTGCATTAGGTAATTTGTTCAATTAAGTAGTTTAGAGATCATTTGCAATGGAAATTCCATTGCATCCTGCTGTTCTCAGGGACCAAAGTGGGCCATGCTTGACTTAGCTGAACCAATTAACTTAGTAATTATTCAAAGCTGTCATTTATTCTAAGTGCTCGGTAACTGAGGATTTAAGAATGACCTGTAAGACCTGCTTGAATGTTACAGAACAAGATTTGAGTTTTTCATAAAAATAGGGAAGACATTTCTTTCTGTATGTAATGTGTTTTTGGTTTAATTAGTAATTCTGCCATGTCCAATGCCAAACACAAATGGAATTAAAAAGTCTCCCAGTTTCTATACAGCACAATAGATCTACTTGAGTTATTTGTGCTCTGTAGGTGTTTTATTCCAAGTAACATAAATCATTATTTTTCATTTCATTTTAGTAAACTCTTGAGAATATGCACACATGTAATGAACTAAGTTCTGTGTCATTTTTTATCCTAGCTTATTCTGTGTCTGCTTCTAATAAGCGCTCAAGAGCAATGACTTTTGCATTGCCTCCCTGTGTGATGAAATATGTGATGGACTATCTAGATAAACTGATTTATCAGCTGTAATTCGGAAAAAAAAATTACCTTATTACTTGAAGCCAGAGAGCTTTCAGTTGTGTAATACAAAACATACTTTGTGATTGCAGAAATGTTGTATATACAAACAGCAGAACATGCTATAAATGCCATTCTGTAAAAACATGTTTAGTTGTTGTTAAACACTGACTGTACTGTGTCCTGATGCCTGCAATGTGCAGTAAAGGCACAATCAATTGCCTGAACTACAGTAAGTAAACCGATGGCTTTTGTTTCCTAGTTCAGGTATTTCAAGTATGACTGCATAGTTTCCCTGTGAAATGTAACACATGAATCAAAGGCAACTACCTCCTCTATTTCGAAGGAGTTTCCCTGCTGCGGACTCTGCAGAGCACGCCTGAAAGAGGGGGATCTGGAGGGACTCAGGTAGCCCCTCTGCCCCGCGCCCCAGGAGTGCTGACTCTGGGAGGCATCCGTGTCGCTGGGGGACTCCCCATCCCATCCGGTCACGGTGATCTGGCAAGTTGGCTCCTGACCTTTTTCCCCTGGATTAGAATGGGAGGGATGCCTGCAGGTCCCATCGGAAGCGTTTTCCGCCAAACAGGAAACCACGTTCCCCAACTCCCCCATCAACCCCCAGGCTACAACCTCCTCCGCGATCACTCCTGTCTCTCCGTTTTCAGGCGGGTCCTGCATTCCGCGTGGGGAACCCTCTCTCCTGGGGTCAAGGCTAGAGGGGATCTCAGGGTGTCTGAAACAAGTCTGTTTCATGAAGGGCTTTTTATGAACCCTCTCAACAATCCTTGGGCATATGACATCTTGCGTGAACTTGGCAGCTTGAGACTGGCCGCTGGTATTGGGCTCTGGGCCTCCCTGGTTGGGTTTGTCCCTCACGTCCTGTGTTTCCAAACTGCTGGTGCCCTCTGGGGCTGTAGGCGCAGGTAACGCCAGCTCTCTGGGAGCAGGCTGGCCCCGCGTCGCCCCATCTCCGGAAGAAGCCGGGGTGGGCAGAGGTGCACCTGGGAGGTGGGCCGGATCTTCTCCGGAGCAGGCCTGTGCCAGGTGGCGGGAGGTCTCAGCCGCTTTGTGCCCCAGGACGAACTCCACCACGTTGGGCAGGCTGCTTCGTTTGCGGGGGCTGGCGCGGGGCGAGGGGCCGGGGGAGGCCAGGTCGCGGGAGCCCGTGTAGAGGCACATCTTGGAGACGGTGTCCTTCAGGCGGTCCACGGGCGACCTGGGCTCGCTCCTCACGCTGCTGAAGCGCATGCTGATCTTCTCGATGGGCGAGGCGAAGGAGAACTCGGGGGGCGCCAGCTTCTGGACCGGGGTCTTCGACACGTAGGAGTACAGCGAGTAGAACGCGTTGGCCATGGCGGTCAAGACCTCCACCTGCCGGAATCGACCTGGGAAGGAAAGAGAGAGCCCGTCAGCCTCTTCCCATCCTAACCCTTTCCAAAGCCTGTGCACTCCTCTATCCAGCGTGAATTCAGCATGCATCCCCTCCATTTCGGATGCAAGCTCACTCAAGCTGATGACAGAGGCGTCTCGAAATTTCAGACTGGTTTTTGCTAACAGAGGATCAGATGGAGATGTTGTTTTCCGGGCAAGAGCAACAGTCAGAAGTATCAATCTGGATTCATCCCAAGGATCCTGTGTCATGTAAGTCACTATCTTGGTCTACCCAACTAATCTGAGTTTCTATTTAAAGGGGTGTTTTTTTTGTTACTTGGGTGTTGATGTTAGTGTTGTGTTTTGGCTGTGGAGAGCTGGGCGTTCCAATCAGATATGATGCCACGCTGTAAAAAAATACAAAGAAAGGCAGCCTAACCAACACTGCAGCTGTGCTCTACCTCCTCATCATAGGTATTATTTAAATCTTCAACTTGCAAAATTTTTTTCCCGTCCTAATGGATTCCACCAGATTATTACGCTATAGGCACAGCAGCGTCGATTGGGTTTTTTCTGCACAAGAAAATTAGAAGTCAGCAACTGGCACATGGCCCATTTCTGGGTGTAAAGTGCACGGTCAGTACCCAGGGCCAGATCCAACCGCGATAGGTTTGTGATAGATGCAGTTTCACAACAAGGTGATAGCTTGCTCCTCATATTTCAAAACACACACTATCAGGAAGAACAATCTTGCCTGGGCTGCATTCCTCCAAAGCAATTCATACATCTAAAAACACACGGAGATTGAATTTGGATGCAGTGGGTCTTCGAAATAGCATATGGTGGTGATCTTGCACAGACTATTTTCCAAAGCTCTGCTGGTTGAAATTGAACCCTCTCCCGTTTGCACACTTTTGACTGCGATCAATCCTAATCTTCCAGGGGTAAAGATTCTGTAATCAACAAACACTCCAACCCACAATACAGGCACTGACATCAGAGAGTGCGTGTCTAGCTTTGATCTGGTTTGCAAACAAAGACGCAAATATTTAAGAAAAGTTCTTTTTTCAAATAAGAAGAAAGAACAATGGCGACATAAGTATTGTGGGGGCACTTGGGGAGAAAAGAGGAAAGCAGATGAAGCAAACAATGAAGATCCCCATCCCGCCGTACCAGCGACACTCAGGGAACTCACTTGCCAGCGAGAGATCAGGGTCCTCCTCCTTGATCCGTCTCAGCTGGGACTCCAGGAAGAGGCGGAAGTTGATGCCCCCCAGCTGGGAGGGGAAGCTGAAAAACCGAGGGGGGATCTTGGCCGTGATCTGGGGCTCGTCCTGCCCGAAACCCAGGTTGTACAGAGTCTCCTCTGCGTCCTCAGCGCACATCTGGAGCACCTGCGACACACTGCAGTGGGAGGGAGGGCAAGGGGGCACACATCTGTGAGGGCTGCAGGTTCGGAAGCAGCCAATGTGAAGCAACAGAAAGAACAGCTGTCATTAAGACACCGAGCCTCATCAGCACTTCTCTCGTACGGCTGTTTGGTGCTCTGTTTTCACGTTAGATTTGAACTCTATGTGTACAGGCCACTGCACACTTTGTAAAGAGAATCCTAAAATAAGCGGTGCACACTCCTGCTGAATACTGAAGGAACACCTCTCAGATGTCTTTCTGTGGTTTTGACATTGATTACATGAAGAAGTCCAAACTCCAAAGATTAACATAACCCCATAACCCACAACGGAAAAAAAAAACAGGACTTAAAAAAACGGCCTAGTGCAATATATCTGCCCATCATTTTTGGCATAGAACAATTAATTGAAACTTCATTTGATTACCAAACACAGTGCACTAGCTGTGGTGTCAGCTGTCTTTCACCAGCCAGTTATGGCTTCTGCATTGTGAACTGTGTGCAGGCGTGCAGGGGGGCAGACGTCTGTCCGTGATTTTCCGAAGGAAGCGATGAGGCCAGAGCCAGTGACTCACCTGGAAGCTGACTTAGTGGTAGCAGTGGAAAAACCACTAGAGGCCATGCTGTGGCCCAGGTTCAGAAACTGGAAGGGGCTCAACTTCTCCGTTGATACGCTGCAGACACAACAGGGCCCAGGTCAGTACTGAGGTGGGTGGATGTCCAGACTGGCGTGGACAAGACATGGTGTACAAGAACTAATACTGTCAGTGTCCACATACAAAATTGGTTGTGTTTGAGCTCTTATGCTCAAAGGAAGTTGGCTGAAAATCCAAAAAACATTGGTGGGCTGTAACAAGAAAACATCTAATGCGTGTTCATAGAATTCCTTTTCCTGCAACAAAACAATTTGTGATGGCACACTGTTTGATTTTTATGTTAAGCATCCCTTACACTCTTCATGTATGAGATAAAACAATGAAAAATGGCAATCCTGAATCCTAAAAAGGCCATTTTCATCTCGCCTTTTTAATATTTTAACATCAAGAGTTTGTTTTAGAAAACAAAAGTGCTATACACATGGTGAAAAAAGTGTAGTGGATGTCCTGGAGCAGACGGTTTTGTCATCAGAAGGGCCTTACCCTTTCGCAGCTCTCTGTGGTGCACTGCAGTCTCTATTCCGTGGTCTTGGGGGGGGCAGCAACAGGGGGCACCCTCTGCAACACCCAGATGGTAACACAGAGAGCAGTGCAGTAAGTGAAGACTGTGATCCCCAACACACCTTTCTTACAGCAATCAGGGGAGCTCCAAGCGACATGTCAGATGGTGTTAAGGAAGGATAAACCAAGTCGTTTCATGACATTCGGCTCTCTCACCTGTACTGTTCCTTACAGCCATGGTTTTCGGTACCAGGCAGTGTGCATTTCTCCAGGGCAGCAGGAACACATTCAGCAGGTACATGTTCAGCATGTATGATATCCACATGCATATGTAGCGCAGAACGGTTTGGTTCACACTTCTGATTGAGTGGCAGATTGAGTGCATGAGCAGAAAATAGTAGCTGCACTCAACTGGAGAATGATGTGATGAACTTGGTTGGGCTGTGTTGGACAGAAGGACTTGTTCGATGGCTATGTATGAGTACAGAAGTGCTATTAGTCCTAATCTATAGAGAATTTTCATGCTACGGTTCCTACAATTTGTGTACAGTATTAATTTTCAGCCAGAGATAGAAAACCAAATATGAAAGAGATCGTATTTCTGTGTCCTGGTGACCTGTTAGCACTCGCATTTTAAGGAACAGCAATGTCACAGATGTCAGCTGCTATTTGCTGTGCTGTGGCAGACAGATTTGTCTGTTTTTCTGCAGCTCTTAAAGGAGCCGAACGGACTGTGCTTACCCCACCACTGGGTCATCTTCACCCCTGTGCAGTGCGATTGCTGTAACACAGCAAGCAAGATCTGGTTAGGCTTTAAAACATGCAAGCTCATTCCCTCACACCCCGTACTGTACATATATCAGTGCAGGCAAGCACAGCCAGCAGGCAATCATCCATGGTCAGTGTACAACTGTAGAATACATCAAGGTCAATGGGGATGGAAGAGTGCTGAAGTTACAGGTGACCTTACACAGAGTGCAGTGTTTTTTTCAGGTCTGGGCGTGGGCTTGGAAGCAGTCATTGTGATCTGCAGCAGAGAGGAAGCACTCCTGGGCTGTGCATTGTGAGTCGATAATGGGACTGATAATTAGGTTGTGCCTTCAGGGACAAAACCCACAAAACATTATTTTATCTCAGTTCTCTTACACAGCACCTGAAAATTGATGAGTGTTATTTTATGGTGGGAGGGGGTAGTCCTACAAAAAAAATAATCAGTTCCCAGATCATCTCTTCTGTGTTACACTAACAAGGTAGTTAATGTACCTCGTTAGTGTAACACGGCTAATTCTGTCTCTTGCAGCCACATGTAATTTCCCCGGCCTGGCAACACAATTTGTCAAAGTAGAAAGTAATCATATTTGGAATAGAAACTTTCAGTTTGCAGGCTGATGTGTCTCGGGGGATGTACTGTGTGTTTCAACTGGAATGGGTCAAGACAGGACTTCACACAGAAGAGATCTGCTGGTCTCAGATTGTATTCAAGCAGGAAGATGAACATTCTTGGTAAGATGATATTGCAGTAAACACATCAATGCTTCTTCTCAGGTGCACTGCAATGTGCACCGCAGAATTCCGATAGTCTGTGGATACACCTGAATAGCAGACTGGCTGTGGCCATGCTCTCAAGTGATTTGCTCAGCTTGGTATTGCAAACAGACATGAGCTTTAATCTGTGTTTTGTATATTATCAGTGTGATCAAAGTGGTAACAACAATACTGAGTCAAGAGGATGTCAAGAAGAGGAAGAACATGAATCCCCAAACAAAGAACCTATTGTTTGATTCACTGATAGCCGAGTCCAAAATCTCATTTGTTTTTAGCTACCACAATGTACAGGTGACTCACTGGTCAACATTGCCGATTTTAAAGTACCTGCCAGCAATGCAGCTTAGCTGCTTGTATGGATAGGTAGACTGACTTGCACAACTTCTGCACATGTTGAAATAAAATATTCAGTGATTGTGTTATATCATAGGATCCATGCGAATCACCATGAAACGATTAGCTTCACGTTACAAAATATATATCAACAGAGACGTGTCTGGAGATTGAGCAATTCTACCGAGCTAAACATATGGAGCAATCCTGGGAGGTACAGAGCCAAGGAGGAGCATTATTCCATTGTGACCGCACAAGCTCATGTTCCAGCTCACAATCAGGCTGAGCAAGGTTACAAGGACCATATCAACTACACCTCTGAATCTTTAAGAAAGTGTGATGAATTCTCCTACCTTCTGCTCCCAGAATGAGATCATCTTCAAAACTGTTTCCAGCTTTCGGGAATGAGTCTGGGAGACAAAAGAAATATTCTTTTGTTTCTCTACAGAATAAGCACTGATGCTTCAGCAGTGCACCAATTAAGTAACATATGAATGAGACCTCAAATTGCATGCTGACTCACTGCAGAATTTACAAGAAATCATCGTGATGCCCAAGAGAAACATAACTGACTTTTCCGTTACACTTGACCTTTGACTACTTATAAAAGTCCCCCCCTTACACAGCTCTAACAAAATGTTTCACCTTTCTCCAACCAGCACTGTGTCCAGCACAAGACATGTTTGTCTCCGGTCAAGACAATGAAAACCATTTATATGACAAATGTATATTGTATAGACGGCTCCTCTGGAACGTGCGATTTAAAGGACCCAATCAAGCAAACTGGCATGTGGAATGAATGGAGAAACATGCAGATTTCACTCAAACAAGTAGAAGTACGGGGGCTGTGAGGTCCCCATACTGCTAGAGATAAATACACTGTACTCAGTGTTTAGAGAAGATGCAGAATTAAATCCAAAAAGTCCATTTCAGGGTACAGTGAATTAATCTGCATACTGGTGGTTCATAGAGAGATAAGATATTCACTAACTGTTAGATTACGAAATGTGTAGCCATGGTCTGTATCATTTTATTTAAAAATACTGTGAATACAAAATATGTGGCTTCTTAGCACATGTGCCTTGCTGTTCCCAGCAGGGACCTGGCAGAGATACCACAGTTGCAACACCTTTGTGTTCCTTCTACACCACATTCCACAGCCTCGGCCCATGTTCCAGTTGCAGCACCTGGCTCCAGTAAGTGCTACAGCTTGTTACAACCTCACACAGGTATGCTCTGACATGCCCGCGACTTTATGGCACACCTACCCAAAGTCAGATGGTTTGCATCTTCTGGGGGCGTTTCGTACCTGCAGGGAAATAAAAGCATGCAAACAGAAAGCACATGGTTTCAGCAAAAATGAATAGTGAATAGACGGCATAACAGACCCATTCTGTTACTGGTCCTACGTCAATTCACTGTTCTACACTAGGGTGGGAGGTTGGAGAAAACTGGGGTCTTTTATTTTATTCTGCCCGAATGCTTAATGACATCATTCAAGCATTTATCTGTTTGCAAGTCTTCGGCGATTCAAGAGTGTGAGTTCCTGCCCTAGTCTTGGAGAAACTGTGCCTGCTGGCTTGCGCTCACACGACTGGTTTCCGTTTACTATTTGGGGCATATCTGGAAATTTGCCTTCAGCTCTTAAAAGATCAAAAGGGAGGGATCCGTCCTAGGTATCAAACCTGATCTGGACTGGTCTTAAACAGGGGTTCCCAACCCTGGGACCAGGACTGGGCACCCTGCAGAGGCAGCGACGCCAGCAATAATGATGCTTGCGGATTCCACAGTCCTATTTTCCATCAGTAAAGACCTACATTTTTTCCTGCTTACCAACACGCCTCCTCTCTCACTTTTCTGAATTCAACCAACAAAGCGACTTAAACGGCAGAGATTACAGTAGCCTGCCATTACTAATTGATTGCTACGCTTAAAACCCGAACGTCTGGAGCTCTCCGGAGCCAGGATGATGGCTAGGGATAGTCGACAGTTATGGTGCACACAGTGCTGTCCGTAAGTCTTGTAGCTGAAATTGACGGAGACTGCCTGCCAGATATAATAATTCAGACGGGACGCCTGCGAGTGCCCTCGGGCTGTAAGTGTGTTCAGGGATCGTCTACCTCCGAGTTTTTTATGGGCGGCTCATGCGGGTGCTATTTTTACCACCCGAAAACTTCCGCTGAGGTTTAACTGAAAGCAGAAACTGTAAAAACTTCCCTCCTTTTTTTTTTATTTCTACATTTCTTCAGTGTCAAGAAGACAGGGGCCCGTGAGAAGTCGAGAAAGCGAGTTATAAATAAAAATGTAAAAATAGCTTCACGTCCACCCCAGCTTTTTCAAATGATGGCGCGTCACAGAGCAAAGGTGTCGGGGCGCTTTTATTTGTACGCGCCGGAAGAGCGATGATAAAATACCAAAAAACGCGTGGGCCTTGAGATTATCTTCCTAGCAATAACACGCGGTGGCCTTGCGCGATAAAATCACGCCCCACCCACAAGGCCACAAAATAATAAACATAGTGGGATGCAAAATGACTGAATCACCCTATTTCTGTGTGTGTGCGCGACAAATCATCTACTAATACTGCATACGGCGCTGAAACTTCCAAGTCTGGTGTTCAAGTATGTTAGAATATCAAAATACAGGGAATCAGTATTTTGATAAGGTGTTTGCTATCAACCCAAGTAGTAATATTGGGCCTTTGCTTGGGTGCAAAAGAGATAAATGTACACCAGAAAATTCTAATAAAAAAATATCAACGATTTCTAAGCCAGTAAGTACCGTTGAACTACGCTCAAAACTACATTTGACAGGCGCCGTAAAATATGTGTTTCTGAACACCTTACTGACACACCGGGAGGGATGAAGCAGTGTGGGGTCATTTTGGGATGGAAAAGCCACTAAATGCCAAGGATTATTATCATTTATATAAAAATATAATTAATGTTTAGGACAAAAATGGTCGACGACCCCTCGCGGGTCCAGTGACGTCTGTTGCAGCCTCGCGCGGGCTGCGGCGTCTCGAGGCGAGGACCCGCGCTCAGCCGAGCCCATTCCCACAGACGTTTAGTGTTTCGCTGTGAGTCGTCGCCCACGGATCTTTGCACAGGTGTTCCGACACGCAGCCCCGGGCGCACTTACCCCAGGCATTGCAGCCAGCTCGCAACTTTTCCGTCATTGTTTCCTGTGGAAACAGAAAGAGCACGCCGTCGCTGTCATTCAAAACACGACTGCGGGCTCGATTGCACAGGCTTACAGCAAAATCCCGTGGGCGGCGCTCATTCGTGTCCGTTCGTTTGTGAAAGAAACTCGAAAGAGTACGGGACTGCCGGCAACGTTTTCTCCCTCCGAACACGTTCCGCCTCCCTTACTGCTGTCACCACCGGTGACTATCCGGCTAAAAGTCTCAGGCTGCGTTGAGGTGACAAAAATACACTAATTCCATTTCGCAATTCATCACATTGTCCGTTAGGGAAGCGTCCCCCTCCCCCCTCCCCGCTGCGATACACAGCTGGCTGCGAACTTGAAGTACATTACAGATGAGTGGTCACGTCAGAGGCGAGACTGGTACCCGAACCCTTCTGGTTTTGGTCGGAAATGTCCTGCCGGTGACTGAGTAGCACCAGCACTCGTTAGACCTAAGCAAAACAACAAAAAAAAACACTGCCGGGGTTTCAAAAAGTTACTAATAACTCGAATGACCCTCGATGAAGCAAAATGTAATTTACAGAGGCACGAGTAAAGGTTTATTCCATGCTAAAAACAAGAGAATAAAAGAAACAGCGTTTCGGCTGTGCAACCTTCTTCGGGGGGGGGTGTAATGTAATTTATTCAACACTTATAATGAGATCCTTTCACGGATGTGAAAAGAGAAAGATTCTTATAAGTCATGTGCATTTTGTTGCACAGACGAATAGAATTGACACCTCTAACACCAGCTGTCTCCGCGCGCCCGGCTCTTGCCGGGGCCTTTGAAATGTACCGGGAGAGCGTTTAAAATGAACCACACAGCCCATCTACAGAAAGCGCAGCCTGCAGCCCGTGGTGAAGCGACCCGCGGTCTACTCTCATGATTCAGGTCCGTTAAACCCACTGTATTGGTCATAAAGTCCTCCCCTTTGCTTTCCCGCTTCTCTCGAAATCGCTTAACCGAATCAAAGACTGGGTTAATTAGCCCGTAAGAACCTGCGAAGCTATAAAACGTAAAAGACAGAGGTTCACCAGCCCGGGGCTGGCCATCATTCCTTCAGGAGAAGTGCAGAACACCACTCCCTTTAACACCTATAATGTTTCAGAGCGTTTGGACGGAAGGGGGCCGTTTTCCAACCTTAATTGGACTTCATACATACTGTATTCTCACACCTGTTGGGGGCCGAAAACAATCTGGTAACGTTCATCCCGTGGGCCGGTTGCATATTCTACTGGATCTTGTTTCTTGTAGATAGCGCGTCCTGACGTGTCATGCGCGGTTGAAAGGCGAGCTCCCAATTTTGCGAGACAAACAGGTGGGGTAAAGGTGCTCGTCGGAAATCGTACCTTCCAGGAACACTTCGTCGGCCTGCGGGTCAGGGGTCAGGGTGGTCTCCGGCGCTTGCCACGCGCGGCTGCTGCGCAGCCAGGCCTGGCGCTTGTCGCTGGGAGACGGGGTCTCCATCGCCGGCCCGCCCCGCACGCCTCTACTGCCCTGGGATGGCGGGAGAGAGAGGGGTAAAGGTCAAAATGGCTTATTTGTCACTCGAGGTTTCGCGGGAGACCTAACGCACCTGACCTTCTTCTAGTTGGGGTTTCTGGGGCCTGGGGCGGAGCGGTGGCTCAGTGGCTCAGGATCTGCGCCTTTGGCTAGAAAGTTGCCCGTTCGTATCCCGCGGCCGGCAGAGGAATCCTACTTCCTTGGTCACCTCAGCAAGGCCCTTAACCCCAGCTGCTCCAGGGGTGACATATTAATGTCTGACCCCAAGTCTCTCTCCCTGTCTGTGTATCTCATGGAGAGCAAGCTGGGGTATGCGAAAAGACAGATTCCCAATACAAGAAACTGTATATGGCCAATAAAGTGATCTGATCTTTCTAGTTCGGCTTTCAGCTGCTTAATGAAAAACTCAAAGCTTTTTCTCCCCAGAAAACAAAAACGCTGCCAAACTGCTGAAAGTATCTATACATATGTATAACAGTGTCAATCCAAAACGCCTAAAGACGTATTTTATAAACGCTACTTTCCGCGGCTGTCTCTTCTGCAGGAAACAACAAAGAAAAAGGAAACAGATGCAAGCTCTTGCGAATCTGGGCATCTGAACAATTGAAATTCCCTTTAAACAGTGGCGCACCTGAAATCTCGTGTGCCTGAATATTCTGGTCTCTCCGGCGCTTAGGCCGAGTCCCTGCACGAGACGGTGGTGATCCAAGTGTTTTGAAGTGTTTTGACTGCGTTTCTTCGCGCATTTTGAAAGGAATTTAAAGATTCTGCTTGAACACGTCCAAACAGCGCCCCGGGATCGCCAAGACCCTATTCTCCGGCAGCCCAGCCCTTGGGTGTCTTAAGAATTCACAGAAAGAACCAAAAAGATCAGAAAAACAGAGCTATATTTGGTCATAGCGGTCGTGACAAACAGGGGGAAAAAAATGTCCTGACCTTGAAAAGAACTTCTGGTAACCGGGCTTTGAGAGATGCAAGTACGAGCACATTCAAGTGCGATAGCGCCTGTCGGAGAGCCTGCTGTCCTGTAGCGCTGCAGAGCTGTAGCGCTGTCTGAAGTGCTCGCTATCCTGGAAGAAACGAGGACCGGCAGTAGGTCTCTGTGTCGGCAGTGCGGTCTCTCGACCTGACAACCAGCAGGCCAGTCCTGGAATAATTATTTACAGAGCTCTGCTTGTCTGTGGCGCTTTGCCCCGCTCACACACTTGACATCGAATGGCTGCATTCTGTCCCCTATTGGTAACAAGTACCGGTTTTTACTGTTTAACCTTCCACTAAAAACCTGCAATTTTATGTGGATTTTACCATATGAAAACAACAGATCGGTCAATGCCTTGAATTGGTAAACTGGGTGATTAGGGCACAGCAGCAATGTTAAGATGCCCGTTATTTTTCAGCGTATTTCTTTCTATACAACATTGTGAACTGTTCTTCAATTCCGTAAGGCGCTGGTGAACTTCTGCTAAAAAAAATACCACACTGTGTTGAAAGTAAATTAAAAGCAATGAGAAGAAACCAAGGCAGTTTTCGTAACTGAAAACGAAATAAGACGGAAACCCGGTTTTACTTTTTGTGATAAAACAAGTGTCCACCAGCGTGTATCTTAGTTCCCAACCCTTGATAACGAAAATTACGCCGCAGATGGAAGACAGGACAGCTCGTGAATACATTTATCCTTTTTTTTTTCTTTTGCGAAACGAATGTGTACTAGTAAACCGGCACAATCTGTGCCGTCTGCTTCACCTGCGAGTGAAACGGCTGCTCAACCGTACGAGACGTGAAAACTGGCGACGCTTCGGTTCCGAGACCGCCAGGCGCCCCCTGTCAGTCCTCGCCGCTCCGGCAGCTACTGTACCTGTCGCACGGCGCGCAGCTCGCAGTGAGGGCTCCTTGCGCACCATCCCGGGCAGCCCGGCGGCTCTCGGCACCTTCACCTCCGCTGGACCCTCTCGCCGGCCGCTGTCATCTCTCCGTCTCCTCGGTTTCTGACTCTCTCGCACCGCGGCCGCCTCCTCTCGCAGCCCGCTCCCGCCGCTGTGTTTCGTCAAACGCGTCCACGAGGGTGAAAGAGAGAGAGAGGAAAAAAAAAAGGAAGTTGTCTGTGCGATTGAAGGTGCAGCCCTAAAGCTAACGTTTCATTTCGCCCACATCCTGTCGTTTTCGATACTCCAAGCCGAGGCGAGGTTATTTACTGAAACTGAGCATCCAGCGCCCTCGGTGCAAGGCTCGGACGACTTTTTCTTTAAAAAAAAAAGCCCCGACCCCGATTAAAATGATAGTCGTGTTTCCAATAAAGCTCAAATAACGCTGTGTAAATGAAAGGAAGAAACCTGCCTGCCCTCCGTGTGGGCAGGGAGAGGAGGTGTTACAACGGACAGCGAGACACTTCCAAATACATCCCCATTCTGGAAGTAAACTCGGGGGTAACAACTGGAGTAGTTCTCAGCGACGTTTAGGCTGTACGAGTGAAAGTTTCCTAAACAGTAAATCTAAGTTCTCCTGAAAATAGGTCGGGGTGCAGTCACTGTCAGTTTCCACCGGCTCTCGGTTTTGGGACAGATTCCTGCTGAGTCCCTGCAGCCGCCTGAAGGCCGCAGGTAAACAAATCCCAGGCTCTTTCAGCCAGAAAGCGAGGGGCGATCACCATGGCAACCAGGTAATCTCTGCAAAACCCTGCTGTAAAACCCCCTCGCGCGCGGGCGGTTATGTATTTATCGAGCATCATTTAGTCGGGAAAACGGGGATAACGAATGATAACAGGATCTCAGACAGACGAGATAAGACATCTGTCGCACAGACACACACGTTTAAAAACTCGGAGACGGAGGCGCGTTTGACTCCGGTGAGGCACCTGTGGCCCACTCCGTCACTGTGCGGAGCTCGTAGCGCCTTTGCAACGCAAAATGGTGGGCATCAGGTATCAGTTATAATGCAAAATCATCAGTGGAGTCAACATGTTTCTCCTGATAAAGGCTTGTTTATCGAAGTCTTGACAATTGTAAAAAAAAAAATGGGAGTATAAGTGCTTTACATCCGCACAGTGACGGAGTGATTGGTAAAGACCAATGGGAAATTTGGCCAGGACACCAGGGTAACACCCCTGTTGTTTCCAAGAAACACCCTGGGATTTTTAACGGCCTCTGAGAATTAGGACCTCAGCTTTACATCTCATCCCATCACTGTACTATACCCAGCAGCCCATGTGGGTCCTAATGCCCCAGCATAGTGATGGGGATACTATACTGTAAAAACAGGTGCCATCCCTCAGATGAGACGTAAAACTGAGGTCCTGTCTCTCTGTGGTCATTAAAAATCCCAGGGCATTTCTCGTAACCCTGGTGTCCTGGCCAAATTTCCCATTGGCCCTTACCAATCGAGGCCTCCTAATAATCCCCATCTCTGAACTGGCTTCATCACTCTGTTCTCCTCCCCACTAATCGCTGATGTGTGGTGAGTGTTCTGGTGCACTATGGCTGCCGTCACATCATCCAGGTGGATGCTGCACATTGGTGGTGGTGGAAGGGATCCCCATTACCTGTAAAGCACTTTGAGTGGAGTGTCCAGAAGAGCGCTATATAAGTGTAAGGAATTATTATTATTATACTGGGGCATTAGGACCCACACAGACCTCAGGGTGAGTGCCCCCTGCTGGTACCACTAACACCTCTTCCAGCAGAAACCTTAGTTTTTCCCAGGAGGTCTCCCATCCAGATACTGACCAGGCTCACACCTGCTGAGTTTCAGTGGGCTGCCAGCTGTGAGTTGCAGGGTGATATGGCCGCTGCTGGAGAGCATTCATTATCTCGGGGGCCTGCCTGTCGATCCGGCAAAGAGCTGCAAGTCTCTTCAGCTCCAGGATATCAAGTCTGAGCAACGATCTAAGGCCGAACTAAGGCGCGTGACCGAAACCCCCGCGAGTCATGTTTTTTCCTTCTCAAACGCTGGAGACCCGAAGTTGTTTTCATGACACCCAGTCGTGACCGTGCTACCGCCCACATGTTCAGGAACCGACAATGAACCGAAGAAGAGCGCGAATCGAAACGGAGGTGCGGGGAACGAGAACCAGCAGGTTGTGAGACTCCACCCTCCAGTGCGCCCCCCCCCCCCCCAAAAAAAAACAGGTTTGGGAACCCCCGCCACGGCCTGACTAAAGAGCGCAACTTTCAGATCCATTACCAGCTCTCATGATGTTTTACACGTTCCGTGCAGCTTTGCGATCGCCCTTAAAAGGCGTCGACCGCAGATCGTCAGCGGCGCCCGTCGATAATGTGATGATTTTTAAACAAGCAAATCTGCATCTTAGTAGTTCAGGTGGGGAGCTGCGTCAGCATGCGTAGGCTGCAAAGGAACAAGTAATAGGTTTATTCCATGCTGAAAAAAAAGAAAGAAAACACAACGTTTCGGCCGTGGTGCCTTCTTCAGGTGTGAAGTCTTCAGGTGTGAAATCTGCATCTTGCATCTTAAGACAGAACGAACCGCAGGAGAGCCAAGCCGTTGGCCTGCCCGGACTGAGGGCCGTCTGTCGGGCTATAAATAGGTGCACTGTAGCGATTCCTTACAGCCCATGCTGTTCCGACAGCCCGACGGCGCTTCTTTAAAGATGAATCGCTATGAAATTGGAACTGGACGGCGGAGCAGCCCATCTAAAGAGAAACGACAAAAGAGGGATGTAGCGTCTCTGTTCCTATTCATAGTGTAAATGCAAGGAAATAAAAATATACAGGCCGATATTATTACTACCCTACAGACGTCTGTAAAATCAAAAATCTGATTCATTTAAAATGATGCGATTCGTTGACTTATGAAAATATATTGCACTAACTCAGGGATTAAATGAATTTAAATGAGCTCAGCACCAACGCTTATATACTGAAAGTGTACCTGTTCAAAGCGAGCGGACACTGGCAAACGTTTCCAAATACTTGCCCACACCGCAAGAGGGCGCCATAACCTAACAATTACGTCAAATGCATCATGGTGAAAGCGGTTTGAATCAAGCTATTGATTTCACAAATACAAATTATTTTGATATCATCGTTTCAGGCATTTCTTTTGTTTTTATAACTATCCAATATCAGTCGACACAGAGGTCCGCTTTACCTGCTTTACTGGTGTGTCTATGGTAAATATAGCCGGTCATTTCAAGCCAAAGCCTAGGATGATAAGCAGGATCAATAAACTCGACCGAAATCCCCTCGGACCAGTTTCCAAAACTCGAAAACGAGGCTTGACATACAGCCGAATCGATCTGACTGGATCTACGCGTCCAGGTTCAGTGTTGTGTCTTTAATATTTTCACAAAACAACACAAAACGAGCAAGGATGTAGGAACTTCGGCGGGAAGAAAGGCGAAGAATTCATGAGAGGTGTGATGCTTCCCCCCCGCCGAAAACCTAAAATGTCACCCGGGTTTCTGTTAGCAGAGTCGTTTCCTGTGGAGTTCGAAATCCGTGGCTTTCGCCCTTTCGTTTCGCATTCCATAGTAAAACAGAATAAATGACAATTATCACCGCCAGGCGCACCCAGAAGTTCGGTCCTGCTGGCCGGCGAAGGGACAGTCTGAAAACTGCAGTGAGACAGCAGCAATGATCATATCTACAGGGCCACCGCATCATGTCTTATGCATATGATGGGCTATCTTGTTAGAATCGCAGGGGCGCAGGAAATCGAGGTGTAATTTGATATTTTTCTAACTGCGGAAAGGAGGGAGTTCTAGAATGAACAGTTTGTGGACAGGAAAAGGACGTCTCCTCGTCTCCGACGCTGTCAATAACACCAGGGAACAGCGAGGGAGGGCTTTCCTGCGCGTGTTTTTGAATGAAGTCCTGCCCACGAGGCTCACCCACGCTCAGGCCACGCCCTCAGGGGGCGGGGCTGGCCTACATTCTGCCTCCACGCAGCTGCGGGACTCGCGCCAGTGGGGAAAGGAATAATACAAACTAGGAGGGATATCGGCTGAAATCCACTCGCGGAGCTCACTGGAGAAACACCGGACTGCGAGGTCTCGAGCAGACGCTTGTGATGAAAGAAGTTGTTCTTCTGGCAAACATCTCGGTGGATGCGGGGAATAATAATATTAGTGTTTATTTTAAACAACCGAGGTTCTCGGAAATCAAGACGTTGATCCAGTTTCAGAAGCCATTTCGCAAAGTCGTTGGGAGTTAATACTTGAAAGCACTCGCCTGCTCTGCTGAACCGAGCTATGCTGGGCGGATTTCGTGCGTGAAGTGGACGTTCCATTCTTTTACCGTGGGGGTTAGCATTTTCCGTCACTCGGACATGACGCGGAGGGGAGCGGCCGCCGGGCTTGTCTGCTTATTGTGGGGTGAGTCTCGCAGCAAAGCTCGTCGGCTCCGTCTGTTACATGTAGCCCTGTGCGACCGTGTACCTGCTGTGGACAGACCCGGCGCCACCGCAGTGTGCTATGGTCTACAAATCTGTGTATATGCGGGCAGGGTGCACTAGGCTCTGACGTGGGTGGACAGACGCACATTCGTGTGCTCTAATCCGATTTGTGATTCGTGAGGCTTGTTAGGAGCGAATATTGCACGTCGACCTGTATCACGAAGGAATTTCTACACAGAGGAGTGGGTAAGAATTCCTTGCGATCATCCGCCTGTCGATTTCCGAGGTGCGCATTGCCTGACCCGCTCTAAATGAGGTGTTCCCCACCCTAAGCTGGGGACCTCCCCCGCCCCGCCCCTCCTCAAACCTGCTGGGTCCTGTTTGACCTCACTGAATCCTGTGTGGGTCTGACAGGCTGCTTGATCTGAACCTTTGCAAGTGATCCCTTTTCTAGAGCGCGGTGTTGTGGTTAAAGTACAACCCCCCCCCACCTGTGGACTTGAGCGAGACCTGGCAGGTCAGGGGCTCCCCAGGAGCAGGGCTGGGTACCCCTATCTGAGTCCAATTGCCCCTTGTGATGAGAGAGCAAACCCAGTCAGCACCTGTTCGCTCTCCACTTCGGAATCGGACTTGCACTGTGATCAATACAGATACATCATTTTATCCAATTATATTGATTATAATTAATTAATTATAATTATATTAATTATTTTATCCAATTATATAATTATACCGTATAAGTGGTATATTGATTAAATTATATTGTTAATTTATCATCAGTTAAATGTATGCTAAATATAAATGGAACGTGGGAGAGTACAGGCACCCTCCTTGTTAAATGTTTCATTTTGAACACATTACACTGAGAGGCCTCAACATATGTGTATGCTAGGTAGTTTTTGTCTGTCAAGTCTTACCAAGTAAACCTCAGTCCTGACACTGAGATGATGTTGTGAGGCACTGTCTGCATGTGTTTGTTTCTGTACCCTGAGAAAAACAACATGACAGATTTTGCGCTTGAGGAAGATACCTCTGGGAGGCTCGGTGGTTAGCATTGTTGCTTCACAGCACTGGGGTCCCGGGTTCGATTCCACACCTGGGATGCTGTCTGCATGGAGTTTGTATGTTCTTCCTGTGTTCATATGGGTTTCTTCCAGGTGCTCCAGTTTCCTCCCACAGCCCATAGACATACTGGTTGTCTTCTGGGAAAATCTGCCCTGGTGTGTGTGTGTCTGTGTGTGTGTCTGTCTGTGTGCCCTGTGATGGACTGGCGTCCTCTCCAGGGTGTATCCTGCCTTGCCCCTGTTGCCTGCTGGGATAGGCTCCAGCTCCCCTGTGACCCTGTATTTGCTATAGCGGTTAGAAAATGGATGGATGGGAAAAAGACACCCTTCTTATTCATTTCCTGCCGTTGTAATATGACTTGAGTTGGCCGTGTGCTGAAAATCTGCACTCAAAGCCAGGTCGATGCCGTGGCTCCGGGTCTTGGAGGAAGCTGGAAAGCACCCAGCAGGCCCTGAGTCCCTTCGGTAGGTCAGCCATGATGTCGCTGCTGCCCTTTTGGTTTTTCCAGTTCAGCCTGAAGCAATCAGGCTTGGGTTTTCAAGGATGACATCAGCAGGTAAAGGGAAATTTGGAACACAGAACAACAGAAGCAGAAGCAGAAGTAAGAAATCTGGCTGAGCTCGGCCGCGCTGTGTTTGTCAGCCCATGACGTCATGGGGAATGGTGGGACAGTCCGTGCCGGGAGAAGGAACAGCACAGCACGAGAACATGGTCCTGGGACACGCACACACACGCTCTCTCTCTCTCTCTCTCTCTCTCTCTCTCAATTCAATTCAATTCAAGGTGCTTTATTAGCATGACCGATGGGTAAAATCAGTGTTGCCAAAGCAAATAAAAGTAATGATATTTACATTAAACACAAAAAAATATAAAAGTAAAATAAAATCTACAGACATATTACAGACAACAAAGACATAGTATAAAATATTGACATATACTGTAGGTGGCTGGAGCATTATTGGGAGACAGACTCACTGTTCCTCAGGCTGTGACAGGAGATCACATACTGGGCTATATTGGGACCCGCTGTGATTCTGGCAGGTGTGGGAACTCTCTCTCTCTCTCTCTCGGACATAAAGAAAACAGCCCACCTGTTTTGATTTGCATCTTCTTAAGATTAATTGGTTAATTGGTGTTTTCTGCTCATGCTGAAATGTGATGGCCGTGTGGGTTTGGGTAATAGATTTCTTCCTTTCCCTTGATAAGTGTGGAGGGCCATCTTTAAACAAACAAAAAAAAAGAAAGCAGTGCTATCTACTGTAGGTATGATGGATGTCCCAGTCGCTCTTTGCTTCTCTCGGTTTGTCAGAAATTTGCTCAGATTCTGACCCCTGAAGTTCAGTGTCGTCCCCTCATGCTCTCCCTCTTCCGTGTCTCTCTCTGTGTGTGCGCGCTTGTCCACAGCGGTCTGCGAGTGTCGCCAGGTCACTCTTCCCCCCGGGCCCCTGTACCGCGTAGCGGGGTTCCCGCTGTCCCTGCCATGCTCCGTGACGGGGTACGAGGGGTCCCGCACTCAGGATTTCGAGTGGTTCCTGATCCGGGAGGACGCAGGAGGCCGTCAGATCGGCGTGATCTCCACCCGGGACAGGAGGTTCCCCTACGCCCCTTTCCAAGCGCGGGTGCGCTCCGGGGAGGTGCGCGTGGAGCGGGACAGCGGCGACAGGGTGCGGCTGGTCATCCAGAGGCTGCGGCCAGAGGACCAGGGCACATTTGAGTGCTACACCCCCAGCACTGATGCCCGCTACCAAGGCAACTACAGCTCCAGCGTCCTCGTCAATGGTAACCTCCTGTACCTTACTGCTTCAGGACAGTGGAGCTTGCTGAGCCTGCCTAGTTATTAAAAAAAAATATACTCATCCACGCAGGACTGAGAACTATGGGAGGGTAGAGTACAAACCTTTCTTTCTGAACGAGAGAAAGAATTAAGGTCATCCTGGAGGCGTTTTGCCGGTTCTCAGCTTGATGACCCGGGGAAGGAGGATCAAGCAGCAGAGTGCTGGTTGGTTTCACTCCCAGCCGCTTCTCTTGTCAGACACAAGATGACGTTCTGCCCTGTGACTCGGCCGGCGGGGAGCTCCAGGCCGGGTTTCGTCCAGCTCGGGGGCCAGTCCGCTGGCTGGAGGGAGGAGCCACTTCTCCACTCTGAGCTCCACTGTGGAGCTGATTTGTCACATGGCAGTGCAGGGGGGCGTTGCTGCAGACCTGAGTCTTCACAAGACAGCTCCAAATTTGGTGGGCTCTCATATATATATATAAACAACTTGCGATTCCAGTTTGAAATGAATTGCAGCGTGGAGTTGGACATCCTAGGTTTACCGGCAGTGCAAGGCTAGAAGGAGAGCTAGAGAGATCTTGGGGTTTAATTAACACCTCATTGAGTTTCTGTCTGCGGACTCTGTACAGTTCATCAGCCAAGCCTGTGGGTGGCGCTGTGTTGTTAAGACTGCCCTGCAGTGTGAGTCACCTCTCCCTCTCCTTGACTCTCTCTCCACAGTGATCCCCGACACGCTCCAAATCAGCCACACCTCCTCCCGCTCTCTGAGTGGCCAGGCCCTGACCGAGGGGGCGGAGCTGCAGCTGACATGCTCCGCCTCCGTGCAGTCTCAGCAGCACACCCACGTGTCCGTCACCTTCGGCGTGCGGGGGGCGGGGGAAGGAGCCAGGGGCAGCCCGGCGGGGGGGCACAACCTCAGGGAGGTCATCTCCATCGACAAGCACCTGGGTGTGGTCCCCGGGAGGGGCGGGGATTACGAGAGGCGGTACGCGGACGGGACGGTGTCGCTGGAGAAGAGGAGCGAGGGGGGGCAGGACCAGTACGTGATGCGGATCAGCTCTGTGGTGCCCAGCGACACTGGGTCCTTCTTCTGCGAAGTGATCCAGTGGATCCAGGATCCCCAGATGACCTGGCAGAGGATTGCCCAGAGAACCCTGGAGCTAGGAAACGTCACCGTCCAGCCTTTAGGTGAGTGAGAGGAGCTACATATAGGGACAGACATTTAGCTGCATTAAAGCTACATGGGGCAGTGCGGTGGCTCTGTGGCTAAGGATCTGCGCCTGTGGCTGGATGGTTGCTGGTTCATATCCCGCGGCTGGCAGAGGAATCCTACCCCGTTGGGCCCCTGAGCGAGGCCCTTAACCCCAACTGCTCCAGGGGCGCTGTACAATGGCTGACCCTGTGCTCTGACCCCAAGCTTCTCTCCCTGTCTGTGTGTCTCATGGAGAGCAAGTTGGGGTATGTGAAAAAAGACAAATTCCTAAGACAAGAAATTGTATACGGCCAATAAAGTGATCTTATCTTATCTTACATTTCCACATGGCTTTTCATAGGGGCAAAGGATTTAATAAGTTAGGATGAGTGAGTAATGGATAGATACTCATTACCTCTCTCCCTCACTCTCCATGGAACCTGAAGAGCTCCCCACACCACATTGGGTTTCTTTTCCTTTCAGCATTGAATCATCCTGTTCCTTTGCAGCCTACGCATGCTGACAAAGCTGCCTACTCGAACTTCACAGACAGATAGCGCCAGGTTGCACAAAAATCTCTGTGCATGAAGTCTGATTAAAAATTGAAATTGGTGCATTGTGCAAAACTCCCAGATCTTCATCCCTCTGTTTCATAGGCATCTAGGCATCTTTTTATCAGGCTTTACTCCTTCTCTGCTTTCCCTTAGTGCATGGACGCTAATTAATAAATGCATGTAGAATATAGACAATGCCCAGGCTCGTTGCCATAGGGAAGATCGTGTTTCTGTGCCGTCGCTGTACTGTCCCTAGTGTAAGTAGGTTTGATTTTAACTCTTGACATTAGGAAAGAGGGGGGGTTAAGGGGTGAAGCCTCAAACCTGGTGCTCCAGATCTCCCAGCTGCAGCTGTGCTGGGTCCTGTGTTTCAGTGGCAGTATTGTTCTCCTGTGCTGTGACCTCACAGGCAGACACTCACTGTTCCTCTCGTGCTCTGTTGTCCCCATTGTTCTCCAGCTGCTGCAGTCCCCTGATTCCTTCATGTCATGTTAAGTAGTGGAAATGTGGAGTTGGACTTGGTGGTTATAAACTTTCCCAAAGGTAAGGAATCCTATGTGATTCCCTGCCATTGCAGCATGTGGATTCAGCCACTAACTGATGTGACTGTCTGTTGATAGTTTAATTGAGCTTCAGTAAATAGCAGTCATGAGGGACCAGCTGGACACGAGGCTGGACAGGAAGAGACATCATTCCCTATCCCTGGTGTACAACCCCAGACCGGGCTAAGCAAGGGTAGATGCCTCATATTTACTGGTACTGCAAGAGTGAAGGATATGCGGTTTCTCTGCTCCACTAACCTGCACTGGAAAGGTAATGAACGGAAACCAGTCTAGCTGCCAGTGGTCAGTTCTAAATAGGTCTTGGTCGGAATTCAGCGTTGGACCGTAGTCTTCAAAGACTGTAATACTGCAGATCTTACAAGTACTTTTTGGTTGCCATCTGATGAAGACCAAAAAATGGTAAATCAATCCCAAAACAAATTCAGATCAGTGCTGGAAAGGCCTTATGGCCCTTGAAGACCTGAAAAATCCTTTCCCAGTTTGCAACTTGATGACTTGTTCTCTCTCTAGCGGACTCCCTGACAGTGACCACCTTGCCAGAAGGGGAGGTGTCCCTCTCGGCAGGATCTCCTCTCAGCCTATCCTGTGAAGTCGGCGGGATAAGCCCATCGTCCCGCCCCTCCCTGCTGGTCCAATGGCTGCGGCGGGCAGCCGACAGGGGGGCAGAGCTGGAAGTCGCCCGCATGGGTTCCGACGGGGTGGTGACCTGGGGCGATGATGTCAGCAGAAGGGGCGGGGCCTCCCTGGAGAAGGAGGCGGAGGGGCGGTACTCTCTGCGGCTGTTTTCCGCCCACCCCGCCGATGCGGGGATCTACCGTTGTGCGGTTAGCGTCTACACCGGCCGGACGCCTGGCACGAGCAGCCCTGCGGCGAGCCAGAGGTCCAATGGGGTCACCGTCAGCCTGAGGATGAAAGGTGAGCATGATGCTTGGAGGAGTTTGTTCGCTTCGCCACACCAGACCCAGTATGTGGCACTGAGCAGTATCTAATGTTACAGAGTCAAAAAGAAAACTTGTAACAGAGGAGGAAGGCCAGTGGGAAGCAGCAGCAGTCCAGGCGGCTTGTCCAGTGGTTTTGTTCGTGTGAAAGGAAGAGAGAACGTAACGGTTCCCCTTCTCTTACCTGGAAAACTGAGGACTGGTGCTATCAGCACCTTGGTAAAAGAAAGAAAATGTATTCCCTGGCTTCTGTGGTTTCTTTTTTAAAACTTTTTATTTTAGAGAAACAGACAACAGAATTTTAAATACAGATGACATTACACAGCGATCCTTTTACAATACAAATTTACCAATATACATCACACATGAAAATGTGTCTGTTCCCTTTAGATGTTACAATGATTTTACTTCTAACCGAACTAAATGCATTCAAAATAAGAAAGATGCATACATTTTTTATGATTTATGAAGAGGGGGAAAAAGTACTTAACCCACCTAGACCATTATTTGACTAATTTGTTCATCTGTAATTTAAGTGAAAAAGTTCATTTTTCCACTGTGTACATTTCGTTTAGCAATTCAGTTTATTAATCATTGATTGTTGGTAAATCTGGAAGAAGCCACTTTCTTGTTGTAGTCTTTTTAGCTGCAGATAATTCCAAACAGATATTTGTCAGCACTACTTAAGTGAAAATCTAACATGCCAAAATATAGAACCTCAAACGTAAAGGGTAAATTCCTTTCAGATATGTTCTCTACGGCCCTTTGTGAATCCGTCCAGAAAAGCCTTATTTTAGGACACTCCCAGGTTATATGCCAATGACTACCTTCTTGGTTTCCACACATTTCGACTTTCCCCCAGTATGGTATGCCTTCTGTTTCGGGGTAATTAACCATATTTTTCCAACAATACTCTCTCCATAAATGTAAGTTAGTACATCTCCTTTTAAAAATTAGCACATTTTAAACCACTCTTCATTTCACGGCTTCTGTGTTTTCACATTGTTTTGTTTTGAGTCCCGATGAAGCACAAGATGTTTTTTTCAAAGCGTTATAATCTAAAGCTGAAACTCCCTGAGAATCAGCCTGACAGCTGACAGACAAACACAGGAGTGTTACTTTTCCCCCCCAGTCAACCGTCGGGGCACACTCAGACACACACACGCTCACTCCAGCGCCAGTTTTCCTAATTGACGATCAATTGTCCTAATTGACGATCAGTTTTCCTAATCGACCATCCTTTCAGAGGGAGGGACAGGATACCTGAAGGTGGAGAATGTGTGAGTTGATGCTCGTTCTTCTTGGTTAAAGCTGTCTGCGAGACGATGGATGTATCGCCATGCACTGTTTGTCTCCGCAGAGGTGCGAGTGGAGGCAGAGGTGGGGCTCGCCCGGGGACCCCCCCTCCAGCGCGGCCACACCATCTCGCTGCTGTGCAACGTCACCACGGCGACTTCAGGCCCCGCCCAGGTGGAGGTGCACTGGCTGATGACCAGGGAAGAAGGGGAGGGACCGGCGGAACCTGCTCTGGTGGCTGTGCTGGCGCACGACGGCACCTCCCGTCTCCACGGCAACAACAGTGACATCAGCGTGGACCGCCCCTCCCCCAGCTGCTACAGGCTGAGAGTCCACAAAGCAGAGGCCGAGGACCAGGGGCTGTACCAGTGCCACGTGGAGGTGTGGGGGCAGGACCCATACGGGGGCTGGTACAACACTGGGGTGCGCTCCACTTCGCAACCTGCGCGCGTTTACATGTACGCCCGGGGTGAGTGCTCATATTGCTGTCTCTTCCTGCCAGTCAGGGGTGTCTCTGTCTGTGCCCCCCCTTGTGTCTGACCTGTTCAGACACCTGCTAGAAGGTTAGGCAGGCCAGTGGTTAAGGAAGAGGATCGGTCAGTCACAGTGTTGGAACCAGTGTCAAGCACAAGTGCAGAGCTGGCTTCCTAGTCTCTTTGTGTTCTCTTCTGTAAAGTGACACGGCAGCACCCTCTGGATTCTTAAATAGTTTGGGGTGAAAGTCTAAAAATGTATAAAATGAATTTCATAGCTGTCTAATAAGTGTGACCAGACCTGACACAAGGGGTTCATTAAGACGACCGAAGGACAGCAGTATTTCTCAGCACGGCTGCTTTGGGAACTCTTGGCTAGAATAGACGTGTGACATAACAGAGGCTCAGACCCAGCACATCTGGGCTCCGAGTGAGCAGCTGGTCGAGCTGCTCAGGGGGCCCCACCGATCCCTTTCTCTTGAGAAACTCCCAACCTGTTGATTGGTTTTCCATTTGAGCTCAGCGGGCCCGAGCTCAGTTGCGATGGGCCCCCCAACCGTGACCCACCTGTGAAGAGAGGTATTGTAGACCGTTACTACGAGCCGTTATTTAGTTCTACATGTAAACTAGTCTTTTAAGGGGTAAAGTGGCTGAGGAATACTGTTGCTTGACGTATAAATTCAACGACGGGCGCTCCCTGAAAGCTGGCATTGTCATTTCACGAGGAGCTTCATTTGAATCGGCAGGCGAGGGATTTGAATGAAATGTAAATTTTGCCAGGGCTGCTCCAGCCATTTGTTTATGGAGTGAGTAGAATGTCATGCATGCAAACTTGAGCATTGCGTCCCAGCACAGCCAGCAGCAGTGTCCGGGCCTGCAGGAGTTGTTCTGAGCACCTGTGGGAATTGGTGTTATTCAGAGAGGCGGGGTGGGGTGCGTTCTTCTGGGCCGGGTGCCTCTGTGCCCTTCTCACTCCCCAGCTGCAGCTGTGCAGGCAGCTGGATGGATGCCCGTGTCATTCCTCTCTGTTCCCCCTGATCCATACAAGAATGTGGCAGCCGTCCCACACTTGTCTCGCGCGTCTCAGGCTAATCCGCAATCTTCTATCTTCTGCAGCCGGCGACTTGCTCCTCATCCCTTTCGTGGTGGGCGTGTCCTCGGCCCTCTTGGTGGGCGTCGGCATCGTCGCCTCGGTGACCTGCTGCTTCCTGAACCGATTGGCTAAGCAGCGCCGCAAAACCTAGCAGGAGAACAGATGGCGTTCGCTGGGGAGAGGCAGGGCAGAGTCGTCACACTTTGGAACGGCAGCCAGCGTTTTCGAGGCGTTCTGCTCTGCCGTGAAGGAATCCCAAGGAATTCTCCGGCATTTCAGTGGCAGTTTGCCCTTCAATTCAGGAATCCCAAGGAATTCTCAAGCATTTCCCTGGCAGTTTGCACTCCGATTCGGGAATCCGAAGGTATTCTCCAGCATTTTCATGGCAGCTTGCACTACGTTTTAAGGGATCTGAAGGTCTTCTGAGGAATTCTCTGGCATTTTTCCTGTTTTGCTCTTTGCATTTTGCTCTCCAGTGAAGGAATCCAAAGCACTTACAAATTCTCAGACTGGGCCAATGACTGAGCTCAGGTAACCCACAGCGGCCATGCACTTGGAAGGACAGTCAGATGCTTGTCCACTAGTCTGTCATGCTTGTCCACACTGCAGCTGGACAGAGGGACAGTCCCTAGAGCGCACGGGACACAAATCCGACCAGAAACGTTTGCTCCTTCCTGTCACTCTCCACTCTTCGAGTTCAGCGCGTACAGAGTCACCGCGCACTGCGAAACGAGAGACGTGATGACGTTACTGGTGGACCTCCATCCCCGCTCCCCGCCCCAGAGGATGAACCACTGTAGATACTGTGGTTTTCTTTTCAAAACCGAAATGATTCGATTTTTAGTTCTGTGCTTTTTTTGGTTTTTGATCAGATACGTATCGAGTCTTTCACGCAATGAGGAAGGCCACCTTCCTCAGCCTGCACTTCCTGTGTGACTGTTTACAGGCCCCCAAAGGCACTACAAACCTCTGTATATTTTTGGAAGGAAAAATGGGATGTTGTAGCCATTGAAGCTAGTGCAGGAATGTTTCAGTTGTCTGTAGTAGAAATGTCTGAGTGTTCCGCTTTAGTAAGGAAGTTCTAGGCCAGCTCTTCCCGTTGCTGGTCTCCGTTGTCGGCTGGTTCTTGTTCCACCTGAGCCTGCAGTTGCTCCATTCAACTGATTCGCTTGGTTAGAACGTTGCTTGTTTTTAGCTCTTGCACAGCTGCTGTTTTGACCAATGTGTTCTGTAGGCAGCCAGTCTCAGTGCTAGACTGATTTTGTTTTAAAACAAAAGCCTGACTTCTAAAGTCATACATTTGTGTAGGTCATTAAGACCTCAGCTTGTAACTGGTGTTTTAGAGTTTGTAATGGTGTAGAGAAGGAGTGGCCAATTCTGACTCTTCCAGTCCAGGCAATTCCAGGGACTTTGATCCCTTTAATTCATTTAATTACTGAATTGATCCTGAATTGCTTGATTGACTTGAGAGCTGAAATTCAGTTTGACTGGTCTTTGGTCATTTCACCTGTCATTTAAGTCATTAAAATGAGATAATTATTTGGGTAAGCGGTCAGGTCACCTTTTTTAGGTCTTAATCGGCTGCTGATTGAAACGAACCTGTGAAATAATGTCCCCTCACTACTAAGTAACGGAACTCTTAACTGGTTAACTGGTTTTCCAAGCTTACAGGCATTGAGGGGTTAGAGTCCCCAGTAAAACTCGGTGGTCCTCCAGGACGCGGAGGGGGGATTCCTGTGGAATATATCCACAGGTATGGACACATTTGAAGGATATAGCAGTGGAATTCAGAGAACAGCAGTGCATGCTTTAAGACTTAAAACAAGCAAAGCTGAAGGCTGTCTTGAGAATACACTTGTCACGATAAACAGAGCATTCCTTCAGGACAATAAGTTAAAAAAGACTGAAAGCTCACTTAAAAGCATCCTCGCTTTGAAAAAAGTAATGAGTGATATTGTTTACACAGTATGAATACGTACACAGATGCCATGTGTAATCTTTTAATCTACTACCCCTGAAGCCTGAAGTACTGAGCACAGCTAAAAGCCACTTGCTAGCCAGTGACCCAGCCAGCTTGGGTCTTGTGATTCCAGAAACTGTCAAAACAGTTCTGTGATCCGAAGGTCATGCCTTCCAATGGGGTGTCTAGCACAGAAACACACTACAGCCTGATTTCCTTGAGGCCAGCAGGTTTTATTCCTGAAGTCTTTAAGACGATGGCATTAATGCTGTGAATTTAACAGAGGCTTTCCAAACCTCAGCCCCCTCTTGGCTAGGTTTTAAATGGCAGGGTTTAATTAAATTGAACACCTCTATTAAAACTGCATGCCTTCTATTTTTTGCCCTTTCAGTTACTGGCAGTGCACACATGTATTTCATTTTTTTATGCTTGTGATGTTGATGTTTGTGAGCTTAGAGCATTGAGTTTCATATGGAGAGCTGTTGACCGAGGCTAGCCTTAACATCTGTGTGAACTGAATCATTTCACTGGACATGCAGAGCTCTGTCCACATGCAGTAAATGTAGACATTTCCTTTGATCTTATTGTACATCTTCAGAGTAGCTGTTACCCCTGCAGTTTTCAGAATTGTTTTCAGAGTGTTTCTGTTGAAAATTGGCTGGTCCTCCACGGGGGGTTCATTAGCCAATGCAACTGAATTTAAGGAACATTTTAATGGTATCTATAAAACACAGGTCTATGAAGTTGACATGATGCTGCCAGTGAAAATATGTGGTTTCTTTATTTTTACTGCACTGTTTAGTGATGAATTGTGTTTTTTTTTAAATTTGTAAACGTTTTTTTTTAAATTACAAAAACTTGTTCAGTTTTTTTTCCCCACTGTTGTCATTCATTGTTTGCATATGTTGGGAAATAAGATTAAAATCCTGTTGGAAGAAAATATGATCTGTTGTCAGATGTCTGATCTTTCCCGTTTTCCTCCGAATGCTGCTTGGTGTTTAATGATCCTGCGTGCATGTCTTGGTTACTGGGTTACACCTCAGGCGTCAGCTGCCTGAAAGCTGCAGTGTCTTCTGGGCTTTGAGTCAGCTGAGCTCAGAGTGATTTAATTGGATCAATGAGGTGCTTAATTAGGATACGTTAATTTGCTCCACGGATCTCTGCTCACTGACTTGTTTGTTTTAAGCCACAGGTGTGTAACTCCAGTTCTCAAGGGGCAGAGTCCAGTAGCTTTGCTTGGTCTAGATCTCCTTCCACTCATTTATTTTCTAACCACTTTACCCAGTACAGGTTTGGGGGGGGAGCAAGGCAGGGTACACCCTGGACAGGACACCAGTCCATAGCAGGTCAGACACACACACTCCCACCGGAGTCCAACTCTCCCGGAAACCAGTTAGCCTACCAGTATGTCTTTAGACTGTGGGAGGAAACCAGAGCACCTGCTGGAAACCCACATGAACATGGGGAGACGCCACTGCGCCACCATGCCGCCTAGGGCTCGAACATCAACACCTGAAGCCTTTGAAAAGTGTGAAACTGGTTCCATTCTGCTAATGAGTGCAAACCAGCAGGTGGTGCAACCCCCTAGGACTGGAGTTGTGCAGTCCTGTTTAGAGGGTACCTGTAAAATTCCCGGATTATCGGAGTTTCAGATCCCCGTTGTAGCTCACCCAAATGGATAGGAGGCTAGGGAGTCAAAACCGTTGGAGACGGTGACTCAGTGGCTGAAATAGAAGTAGTTATTATCCACTTAAATCACAAAGCGTCAGCAGTGAGGGCAAGTAAAATATTCCATATATTACATGCGATATCTGCAGTCTGCTACGACAGTCCAGCGAGGCTACTGTAGTTTCACATGAACGCAATATCCGTCTGAAATGATGTAGATCTGTATCAACGCGGTGAAGTGCGCAGAGGCGTCACAGTGGACGGTTTATGACGTCACACAAGACTATTCTGACACGGTGGAGGCTGCGCCAAGTTTGCCGCGCGGACAGCTTCGCTTCACTACTCAAAAGTATAAAGGTTTTAAACATGGACGTCAAAGATACTTTGAGCGATCTTGATCTGGAAACGTCGCTGAAGTCCTCCAAGGTTGAGGTCCCCTATTCTGTTCAGGTGGTTCTGAAGAAGATCGAGTTTTCGCAGCTGCACAGGGCTAAGAGGGTAACGGACTCAACAGTAACAATCTTTTCAAATTAAGTGAGATAAAATTCCGGAAAATGCCCAAATTAAATATCGATGTAAATTAATAAAACAGTTGATTCATTTTGGTCTGGGGGCTGTTGCCAGATACGTAAAGTGTAGCAAGTATGAAAGAGGTTTGTTTGGATACCTACTGAAATTCTTTAAGACTTTGTAGAGAAACTCGCGCGTAATTGGAATATTATTTTTTCTCCGGTGTAAATCTTTCGTGTGAAGGTTTTGAGAAACAACAATTGTAACTCTACAGATATAGTTTATATGAACACTGACAGAAAAAGAGTTTCATTGTAAATAAAATCTATCTTATGTAATTAATATTTCCATTTACAAAAGGGTAGAGCTGTATGCCTGTTTTGTATTTTCCTCAGAAGGGGCAGTTTCTTACCCACAGGCTTTTAAGTTAGTGGGTTCTTAAATGTCTGTGTAGATATTCTCACCTATTCGGGTTAAAAAATGATGGCGAACATTTCGGCAGGGAAGGCCGTGACAAAACAGGTGTACATTTGGTGTGATGGGTAAAGGCCAGGGGAGACATTGGCCCAGGACACCAGAGTAGATGCTCTTCCACAGTCGTGCCGAGACGCAGAGAGAGGGGAGCCGTGTGGCGGCGGCTTTTGGTCGGGCTGTGGCGGGCCGCAGCGCCGACCCCTCCCTCTGCCCCCTCTGTCCCCCGGTGCAGGACGTCGGCGAGAGCCTGCGCGCCGTGCTGAGGAGCGTCAACCTGGCGCTGCACCACGTGCGGCTGGGCTCGGCCCTGGAGGCGGAGCGCGGCACCCGGGTGACGCCGGGCTCCGACGCGGAGGAGAAGAGGAAGCGCACCCAGCAGCTCGAGGGCATGGCGCTCTTCCTGCAGTCCAGCTACGACAAGGAGACGGAGCTGGGCTGCGTCCTGCGCTGGATGACCGAGACCGGTGAGGCCGGCTGCTCCTGGGTCTACAGAGGCGGGGTCTGGCTGTGGTTGCGGTGGCCTAAAAGCGCTTGGTCTTGCCCTGGATCTGCGGACGTGCAGGCCTGTGCTGTAAGAAGTATAGGCCGTATTCATTCAGAGTCTCAGACAGGGATGGGTATAAGAAAGGTTGCAGACGAGAGGAAATCGTTTCAGTCCAACTAGCCTACGAGGTAGTGAGTAGTTCATTGATCAGAGGGTCTCGCTCATCTGTTTTTTTTAAAGAAACCGGGGTGTCAGATTCAACAACATGGCTGGACAGCTTGTTCCACACTCCCACAACCCTTCCTGTAAAGAGGTGCCTCCGTTTTTAAATGCACTTCCAGGCAGTTTTCACTTGTGGCCCCTGGCTTGTGTTTCACTTTTCATTCACAATTTAAAAACAAAGGCTCATGTCCACAAGGGTCAGAGTCCTGCAGGTGTTACAGGTACATTTGTGATCTGCTGCTGATTGACATACTACTTAATTAGTGTAAAGAAGTAATGACAGCAAGGGGCGGAATAAAAACTAGATTAGATTAGACTAGAAAGATCTGTAATTTGGGAAATCTGGGTTCCTAGGCCAGGCCCTGCAGGAGGTGCAGGAGGACGAGGAGTACAGAGAGGTGAGGGAGATCACGGAGGAGTGGGTGGAGGAGATGGAGGAGAAGATCGAGAAATCGCTCGGCGCCATTCAGGGCTGCATCGACAGGCTGAGCCGCCTCTGCTCCCTGCTCTTCGAGCTGGACACCAAGAGCTCCAAGAAGAAACAAGCAGGTCAGCAGGGAAGTGCTATTTCTTTTTACAAAAAGACAAGCTATGAAGTTTTTGCTCTGCACGTCAGACAGAACTCGAGAGATTATGTTACCATTGCTTATCTGTCATAGATTAGGAGCCCTTTTCTTCTACTCTGCAAAGCCTTTTCCTGAAGGCCTCATTTCCACTACTGAAGCCTTCATCTTCACCCCATCAGCACCCTTGTGTCACAATCGCAGCGTTCTCTGTGCAGATTAGCCGGCCATATTCCAACTGCTTTATTCAAGAAGGAGCCAGAGCCTGTACTGGGGAGAAGCAGGCGCAAGGTGGGGTACACAACAGACAGGCACAGACACATACACACTCACACCAGGGCTAATTTTCACAGAAGCCAAATAACGTATGAGTATGTCTTTGGACTGTGGACGCAAAACACAGGGAGAACATCCGAACTCCACACAGAGAACACCCCAGGTCTGGAACTGATCTCAGGGCGCTACACTGTGAGGCAGCAATGCTCACCACTGTGCCACCATGGTGCCCCTGTTCAGATTAGTAGTTAACATCACTTAAGTAATCAGCTCTTCCTCTCCCAATGTTCATTTCCTTGAATCCCCTGCAGTTTCTCCTTGGAATGCTTATAGTAGCTCCAGGTTTGAGTTCAGGGCTGTCCAAAGTCTTTTTAATACCTTCTTGGCAACACCACAATGTATTGAGTGTTGAGATGCTTCTGTGTCTCCTGAAATAACATGCAGTATTCACCGTGTGTCATGGCAGCCATCCACAAGGGCGGAGTGTGGAGGTGGTGGCGGGAAAGTAAGGTGGATGCCAAGATGGTGATGAAGATCCAGGAGCTGCAGCCGCCCGGCGTAGAGCGTCTCCTCCAGGACTCCAGCCTCGGCATCAAGATGGTGGCCGAGCTGAGCTTCATGATCTCGGACATCGCCAAGTACCTCTCCTGCAACAAGGCGCTGAGCCTGGCCTTCAAGTTCATCCAGAAGAGCCTTCAGAACATCAACGGGGCTTTCCAGGAGCGCACCAAGGAGAACCTGGAGCTGGCGGCCCAGCTGCAGAGCATGAGGTCCGAGGACTCCCGGCCCAACCTGGAGCGCCTGAAGACTGAGGTGGAGGCGCTCAAGAAGAAGGCCGCCCGGCTGGAGAAGGAGCTGGCCTGTGCCGAAAGGAAGCACGCCGCGCTGTTGGGCGAGATGGAGAAGGTAGCTTCCCCAGTGGTGACCAAGACCGCCCCGATTGTAGTTCCTGAGGAAAGCCTCCTGAGCGTCGTCCAGGAGGAAGCCAAGCAAACCCCGCCGACGCCCTTCCCGGTTCCCGAAAGCAAGAAAACGGAAGCTGTCAAGAAGAAAAAGATACCCAAGGATGTGGCAGTGCCCCCCGTGGAGCCGGAACCCATCAAAATCTCTCCCCCGGTGGAGCTGGCTGCAGAGGAGGAAATGGCCTACGTGGAGCCAAGCTTCACTCTGGAAGAGGAGGCGCTCCTTTCTGAAGACGAGGGGACAGCCGCATCTCATCAGAATGACAGCATCGTGGAGGAGATGGAGAAGATCAGCACCAGGCTCCTCCAGAACTTTCAGAAGGCTGTGCTGAATGTCGCCGAGCGTTCCCTGTTGACTGGTCAAGGAGTGGAAGACCTGCCTAAGAGGGCAGCAGATGCGGTCGCTCTCTACGACCTGCTGGAACAGACCATCCAGTCTGCTTTCAGCAAACTGGTCAGCGAGCTCCACGGCACCTTCACCGACCATGTTGTAAAAATGCCCCATCTGGATGACAACCTGGGGGTGGCGGGCTTTTGGGAGGACGCACCTGGGAATCCTGGGGATATGCTCAAGGAGATCAGCAAGATGTTTAACGCCCAGGACAGACACCTCGAGGAGACGGGCACCAAGATGAAGGCTCTCCTCGGCCCGGATGGAAGGAAAGCTCCCAAACTAGGACCGCATCAAATCAATACCCTGCAGTCTCTCCTGGACCAGCTGAATGATGTCCAGGGAATGGGAAAGATACAGTTGTGCAAGCTGAGACTGGTTCTGGAAAGCCTCTTAGACATCCACCAGCAGATGAGCCTCAGGCCCAAGGAGCAGGTGGTCTTCGTGGAAAAGGCGAGTGTTGAGGCGGGTGAGCCCAAGCACATAACGACCCCAGTACTGGAGCAGCAGGAGGAAGGAGATCAAGCAGCAAGAATTCGAACGGAAACTTCTGTTGCCGGCAGTCAGGGCACACAAAGGAGGGTGCGAACGAGCAGAGCCAAGCCGAAGACTCTGAAGGAAGACGTGGCCCGCTACAAAAAGGAGATGCCAGAGGAGGGGGAGCATCTTCTGAACACCCGAATGGCTGGCACGACCTTCCTGGTTGACGTGGAGTCCCAGAAGACCAACCTGAGACTCCTGCAGCAGGCTTTACGCAGGGGTGACATCTCCATGCAGCTCTACAGCCTGGCTAGTGACCTCATAATACGGGCTCTGAGCACTGACGAGCTGCGTCTGGCCTGTCTCTTCCGAAAATACACAGCCTACTACTACATACAGAAAGTGAGGTAATGGCGTGTGGATAGAGTATGCGGGAAGCTTTTACGAATAGTTGTATTTGGAGACGCATCGGCGTCGGCTAAAGCAAAAAGTTCTCTTGTTCGTCTGGGATTTCAAATTTCCAGATGTAAAACCAGTGATATGGAAGTCAGCCTGCTGTAGCTGTACCTGCTGTAGTGTTTCCAGAGTGAAACACTGGAGGGAAGTGTGCATTTTGCAATAGTAAATGAAATCCACTTTAACAAAACAGTTTGAGTAGTTTCTCAGAATTTTTGCATATAAATGGTAAATGTAAGAGTAATGGCAAGACAGTAATAGTAGTAGCAGGAGTAGCGGAGTAAGACCCCACATGAGGAAATGTCTTACATTTTCTCCTCCCCTGTCTAAGGTACAACCTGAATGTAAGGTTAACATCAGCAAAGAACCTCAACAACGGGAAGTCAGTCAAGGACTTGTACTCCTTCCTGAAGAAGCTGGATGTCTTCCAGGAAACGGTTTTACAGCACTGGGCTGCCAAGCAAGCCACCATCAACCAAATACACAAAGTGTGCTTCGCTCACATGCTGTACCTGTTCAGCCAGGTAGGGATTGGCGTTAGGCTCAAGGCTAATATCAGTGAAGACCTTGCCCGAAGGGTGCCAAGGTTAACTCCCTTGCATGAGGGTTTTGCCTCACTGTTCTCCCATCTTTGCCTGCTCCTGCTAGATGAGGGAGGACACCAACCTCCATCTGGTTTGCCCCTTCCCCTCCTCCTGTGAGACCAAGCTGTCCCTGCAGAGGCACTTCCTGTCCCGGGCCGAACCTAGGAAGCTGGTGTGGTCCCTCAGCCCCAGCAGACCACCCCCCTCCTTTCCCCCCTTGTCCCGTCCCGTCACGCTGCGTCGCCTTGACATGCTGGGGCCTGTCGTGGGAACCAGGTATGTCTCTCCCCCAGAGTAAGTAGCGGCAGTGTTTTTGACAGACCTTGTTCAAAGCACAGGAAACTCCTGGGATGTTTGACACAACTGCTGGCAATGCTATTACAGTCATGTAAAAACAAATAAAGTCCCGACTGGAGCCACAGCAGATCTTCGGGTCCGAGCTCATCCTGGTTCCTGCAGGATTAAACAGGCTAGGGAACCCAAGACACCCCCTCTCCTGGGTGGGACAGCAGGCCAGAACAGAATCGCCCCCCAGCAATAATGGTCTGCTGGGTGGGACTGGAGCCACTGGGGTCAAGTACTTTGAAGGAGGTACTACAGCAATGTCTGCAGTGGGGACTCGAACCCACTGTCACTCAGCGTTCTATCAGGACCCTATGCAGACAACACAATCCGGGGAGGAGTGAGGAAAATACAGGGAAAAAGGCATGCAAGGAGCTGGAAGGGAAACAGGGGACGTGTCCATGGTACACTGGTGTTCAGGGGAGGTGTGGCCGAGGCAAACAGTCCGAGGCAAATCCAAGAGTGTAGCAAATGTCCAAGACCGGGTAATCCATCCTGACAGACAAACAGAGTTAAAAGCCGGAGTCGGGATCCGGCGGGGGGGTCGGGGGAATAAAAAGGGGGTAACGGTACCAGACACTCCAGTCCCGGACCCAGATGGTCATGACGCCGTGATGAAGCCTATGCCGTCGAGTCGCTCCTGGACTCGCGGGTAGGCGGGCTTCCGGGCTTCCGCCTTCCAAAGCTGAGCCTTGATAGGCAGGAACGTCTGGCTTATATAGCACAGGGGGCTGGAACCGGAGGCAGGTGCGGGAGATGAGTATAAAACAAGGAAGGGCTGGAGTGTCCTTAAGAGAAGGGGTTTACGATCGCGACACCCACACCCTGTCAGTCAGGAGATGAAAGCCTTACCCACTTCGCTTCACCGCCCCCGTTCAGCTCTCTGAATGTGTGCAGCGGTATACCAAGAAGAGAGCCAAGTCAGGAGTAGCAAAGCACATTGAAGTCATGGTAAAGCATGAAGCAAGTTTTCCCCATGTGGAACACATGCTGAAGCACGTGAATGAATGTGGAATCCTTCGGCTCCGGTAACAGGACTGTGTTTTTCAGGGAGCCGCTTCACGGTCATCTTCAGCCCCTGTGGGACGGCAACGTGGCGGCAAGGAGTTATGGCATCGTAACAAAGACCCCGGTGACGTCGGGACCGCTGTTGGCCGACGTGCCCCGCCTGCTGGAGCTGGACATCGACCAGGGGAGAAGAGCAGCGCTGTGGTCCCTGCAGGCCAGGTAATCACGAAGGGCGCGCCTCTTTTGCATCTGGCTGTTGTGAGATCTGCAGGCGGTTTGTTACACAGACCTGAGCCCAGAGCCTCGGTCCAAACATCTCATTCAGGACAGTGGCAAGCGTCGAGGCAGGGGTCTCCAGTCCTGGTCCTGGGGGACTGGCGTGTCTGACGGTTTCCAGCTCAGCCCTTAACGACCTTAATCATCACATTACTGGCTTAATCGCACAGATGTACCAGCCTCTCCCTGTTCTTCGGGTGCTGGTGCTTTAGAAAGACCTAGAAAACTTACAGACACAGTGGATCTCCAGGATAAGGTTTGGACACCCCTGATTGAAAGGAAACGTCAGGCCTGCAGCGGTGGCTAAAGATCTAGAACCAGTGGACGTTCTGAGCCGTTAAGTGATGGTTCATTAAAGCCATGTGATTGGATGGAACACAAAACACCCAGTGCCTTCCAGGACCCGGAGTGACCATCTTGATGATCTGCAGCGTGACAGACAAGATTAACCTAGCTGGTGCTAAACCAAAAGGTGTCTTCGTACGGCATAACACAGGGGTACCTTATCCTGGCCGTGGTGGGCTGGTGTGTCTGCAGGGTTTCTATGTCTCCTTAAAGCACCAGTGCCCAAAGAGCTGGGAGGAGTTGTCAGATTATTCCAGTTTAACCAGTAATGGTCTGATTAAGAGCTGATTTGGATGAAACCCAGAGACGATCAGAATCAGGTCATCTGTATCCTGTAGGTTTTTAGCTCAAGGTCAGTGCAGTCCTGATTGTACAGCTCCTCCAGTTCTTACTAACCATGAGCAGTAGTATATTTTTGCTGCATGGGGGTTCCCTCATGAAGTCAAATCACAACTCCTGCTGGGAATGAGTGTAAATCAGGCATGACAGTGAAAAGCGATCTGACCCCTTGCTCATTTCTTAGATTTTTTGGTAGTGATGTACAATTCTAGCAGTTGTAAAGCTAGTCTGCTCTCTTTCCTGTCCAAGGGCAAACAGAGGCATCAGACAGTTGCTGGGCAGAGGGGACCTGTAGAAAAAGCTCTTCGCTGTACCAACAAGCTACCTGGCAGCTCGCCCATGCAAGATAAGAAATGAAGCACTCTTTAGCCATCCAGGCCATCCTAGAATTAGGGTTAGAAACCACATTCAGCCAGTTTCATCCATGTTTACACAGTCCCTATGAATAAAACTGAACCACATGTGAAATATGAAAAGTAAACATGTGCTTCTGATTGTGAGTGCAGTGTGGAATGAGAGAGCTGTTTCAATTGAGATCGGAGACTGTTTTATTCTGGAAGCATGATTAAATGAAATGGATGGTTGTAATGAAATAATGTTCCAGTAGGGAGTTCAGCAGGTTTCACAGCAGCCAGTGTGCCTTGAAGTACATTGCAGAATCACCTGTGCAACACGGCAGCGAAGCTTCAGGTAGTCACGAGGGGCAGCAGGCAGAGGACACACTGCGTTTACTTGGTCCCTCCAGGGCAAGGTGGCACATTGGGAGGGTGCTGTGTACAAGAACATGCTACAATTCCTTGTTTCCAGGCAGTTGAGGTTTCCAATTCATTTAATCCAAGATGTTCACGTCAGGACGTAGCAATGACATTGCCATAAATTTACCATAACCCTGTGTGGATGGTCCTAAACTCAGATGGTCCTTGAACTGTGCTGCTGGGGGTCTGATGGATCTGGCGGCCATGCGATCTGCTTGCCAGGTCCTGTGGGTTTGCTGCAGTGCTCCCTGCCCCTCGCATGGTGACTCCGGCTAAGCCTGCAGCCGACACGACCAGGACCGAGGGGTAACCAGCTCCCAGAAGCCACCCTACACCAGAACAACAAGAACACAGAGGAAGCATAGGGCATGTTATTGTCAAGACACTACATATAGTATACAGTATAGTGTGCTCTTTTTAGGTTTATTTTTGCATGTGGTGTGTGCAGCACCCTTTGTTAATGCATATGCAGCTGTATGGTTGATAGATAGGTGAATACGCAGTTAATAAGACAGGTAAGACTCCCATTGCCCAGCCATGTGATCTGTTTCAGGATTTACGAATTACTGGGATCTGGCACATGCCAGCAGCAGCTGCCGTGTACTTCAGGCATTTTGCTCCATGTGGAGTAAATCTGTCATGTTAAAGCCATATTAAAAATATCACGTTTCTGCTTCATCAGTACAATTTCTTGCAGCTGGTATAAAAATGTGGTGCTTTTTCGAAAGATCTGTTGCACTGTATCTTCTGTTTTATTGTTGGTGCACATAAAGTACAATGAAAATTATATAAACATCAATTTATACACAATAGACAGACAGGTGACAGACAGAGACCTATAAACAGTCTTCCTGTGAGTCATATTTTCTGAAACTGCATGCAACACCAACATAGATGAACATGGACTGGATTGTCTCTGGTTTCAGCAGTCATGCAGCACAGTAACTCGTATCAATCAGCGTTGCAGTCAGCAGGTCATATCAGTCATGTTTCATGTTGGGGAAGTTTAAATATGAATACAATTATTCTGTACTGGAAAAAGTGGCCTTATCTCATTGTAAATCTTCCTTCTGTCTGTGTTGACACCCAATGAGGTACAGTAGACTTCAGATGTATTGGTGAACCGCAGTTAGGTGTGTTTCAAGTTGGACAGGGCACAAGTTATCAAATGAACCAATGTTTTCTCAGTACTTTTACTGTATATATATATGTTTGCATACTAAATGATGTTAGCAGTGTCTGTGTCTGTAACTGAGCTTCTGCTTCTGTACAGAGTTAGATGGATTGCAGCGTTGATCGGTCTGATACTGGTACACACCTCTTTGCGTGGGCAGTGTATCTGGGCGTACCACTCTTGGCAATACAGGCACACCTGGATTCCCTGGCCAATAAACAGACAGGTCCACATGATGATGTTCCAGATGGGGCTCTGCCTCTTGTCGTTCATTGTGAAGTTGAAGATCACTGGGAAGGGAAGCAGATGTTGTAGTGAGCTCCCAGGCGCATCTGGGCATATGCGCTCCATGTACTGTATGGCCTTTACAGTACAGGAAGTGTGCATGCCTTTGCGTTTTGCAATGGTTAGGGCAGAAATCAATTTGAGTGCTGAGCTCCAAGCTGAGCCAGGGATGGATGCCAGAAGAAATTACTCCTCCCGCCAGGGGATTTGGAGGTGTAGGAAATGAATGCCCCAGCATTTGAAAAGCAGGATGTTTGATCAAGCTCCTTTCACAAATGGAAGGAGTCAGTTGTCACAGATTAGAGTGAAGCAGATTACTGCAGCAAAGCCTGATTATTGACATTGGCCAAAAGACAGGGTAGTGCTTCCAGCAGAGAGTGATTGGGGCACAGAAGCAGCAGAGTACTGGCAGATCTGGCTCTGTGCCCGCCCTTGCCACATCTGCTGTCTGGATTACTTTGAGAATGTCAGCTGCCAGGGCCTATCTCCGACTGTTCACGATGAGCACTGTAATTAAAAGTGATCACTGTTCCCTTCCTAGCCAGTTTGCATCAGATCTGACTGTGGTACGCTGGAAGAGAGGAGAAGCCAACGTTTGAGCACAGAGCCAGCATATGACAGATGCTGCCACTTGTCACCCTGAGGATTGCTAATCAGTCAAGTACTGTATGAGAACATCGGACAAAGAGCTCTGGTGCTCCACTGTGGGCAAACTGCCCAATCCCCAGTAAATGAATGATCTCAGCCCCCGGGGCTTGGAAAGCAGCAACATTACTAGTATGTCTCTCGAAGTTAGAATCCTCTCCACATCTGGGAGGAGAGAGTCAAACTGAACCGGCAAAGGTTTAACAGGACTAAAGACAGCTGTCGATGTAAAGAAACACAGAAAACATGCTGGGATCTGCTGGGATCAAGGCTGGGAAACCCCCTGAGTTCTGCACAAAGGAAAGGCACAATCCCACTGGGTGAAAAAGCCCAAGTGGATTGGTTTTTTTTCCCCCCCTGCCTGCGGGAGGGTCGGCGCACGCACGGCGGGCCCTCACCCCCGATGACGGCGAAGAGGCAGAACATGACGGGGTAGAAGAAGCCGAAGCACAGCGTGAAGACGTACTCGTGGACGACGGCCGAGATGATGAAGACCGACAGCGTGGCGGCGGTGCGGAACCTCCTGCTGAAGAGCTGGCGGAGAAACACCCAGGAGCGTGCCCCCGGGTGACGGTGAGCAAGCTTTGCACTCTTGCACGGGTTCCAGCCAAGCCCCCTGTCTGCTCAATTTAGAAAAGGAGCTCGGCTGGAAACCAGGACTTGTGTGGGACGGACCCTCAGTTTATGTCTGGCCGCATCAGCCCTCCCGGCCCCGAAGGCTCTGTAGTGATTTGACACGTCTTTCGCAAATTATCCCCATTAGAGGAGTGGTTGCTCAACTTTTTCGGGGCCTGTAGTGAAATCATAAATGAGAAGAATGACCTCCGTCTTCAGCTTGAGCACAGCAGGGAAGCTGGGCAGCGCCCGCTGCTCGCTCGCCAGTGGCAGGTTAGATCTTCCTGTCTGCCAGGTGTCCCATGGCTCTGCGGTCCACCTCCCTGGAAATGAACCGGGGTGTTTTTTTGACTTACCCACAGGAAGTCTCTGTAGACGTAATGGTAGAGCCAGTCATGCACAACCACGTTCCAGGTCCTGTAGTAATTGGCGAAGGAGGTGGAGTTCCACCAGTCCTGATGGGAGGGAAAAAAAATTAAGTTTCGTTAGGAGCTGTTATAATCGACGACATCGTAGACACGGGCATGCATTCTGCACGAGAGTGAGCTTTCTGTAGGAGGGGCATGCTGTTAGTCAGCACTACCATGGTGCTCCCATGCACCGGCAAGACGATGCTCATACATCCTGCAGGAAGCCTTTGTTTGTGGCAAAGATGCCGGCAACGTGGAGTCGGTCCTGGAAGCACAAGGACTACAGTCTGGACAGGACATTTGTCCATTGCAGGGATCTTAGGCACACACAAACACCACATCTTTGGAAAATGGGAGGGAACCAGAGCGCTTTCGAAAAAACTCACATGGATACAGAAGAATATGCAAACGTCTAACAAAAGGAGTCTTATTTTTGGAAGAGCTGAGCATGCTGAGTTCTACAGTGCTGATCTAGCGGTCTACCTTGTCAGTATCGCAGAGGATGAGCAAAGCCCATGCCAACTTTGTACTTTGATTAACAGGACTTCTGGGAGGGCTGGCTTGGTTCCGCAGGAGGTGGCTCACTGTCATTGTGTAGGGTTGGTGGGTCTAAAATTACGATGAGATCATAGGCGAGGCCACTCACCTTGTAGAACATCCTGTCGGCAAACCGCAGCATCTCCGCGAAGGCGTTGAGCCAGCAGTGTAGGAAGGCAAAGAAGCAGAGCAGCAGGATCAGCGTCCCTGCAGGAGAGAGGAGGGCTGGTGAGCCATTCGCCTCGCCCACCGCGCCACAGTTCAGCGGACGCCCACAGCGCAGGTCGGCGCTGTGCAGAGTGGGGGATGGAAGCAGCAGTACCTGGCAGGGTGGCGTGGAACAGAGAGAGGACCAGTGTTCTGGTGCTGAAGGGCTGGTTGTTCATGTTAGTGAAGACCGGGATGCACAGGCGCACCAGGATGAAATACCCATAAAACAGACAGCCTAGAATCTGCGGGCGAGGCAGGGGGAGGAGAGAGAGAGAGTCAGGTGGCTGACAGGCCTCAGACTTGGCAGTAGAGAAGTGTGAATCTGTTACTTTTCTTTATTGGTGAGAGACCTCTGGCTTGTTATTGTACACTAATATTTTGAAATGGGTCTGTAGACTTACCTGAAAACAAAGGAAAAAATTCCATTCTCATAGTAGACAAGGTGTTGTGTATCTTAATAAAGAGCCATTCTTATATTATTTTAACTATTTTATTAACTACACAGATCACGCCCTTACACCATATATTCCCGCCTTCTACTCTCTCGTTCTGTTGTCTCGTGATGTCTACTCACTATACTACACAAGGCATTCTAGGTTAACCTTTGGTGATGAAACACCACCCTCCCAAAAAACATCAGAAGCCCCATTTATGGGCAGTGTTCCTGTAGAACCAGCCTGCCTCGCATCAACCAGGCAGGACAGACTCACTACACTGTCCATCCATCCATTCTTAAATCGTTCCTTCCAATTCAGGATCACGGCGGAGTCGGAGGCTGTCCCTGCAGGACATCAGTCCGTCGTGGGGCAGGGACAGGCACGGACACACGCACGTGTTCACATCACATCATTTTTCCCAGAGGCCAGTTTATCTACTAGCATGTCTTTGGACGGTGGGAGGAAATTGGAGCTCTCGGAGGAAACCCACATAAATACAAACCCCACAGAGATAGCACCCCAGGTCCAGAGTTAAACTCAGGGTCCCAGCGCTGTCTGTGCCTACTACACTATTAGTACTGTCATTCGGGCAGTATTACCCCGTTCGTCCAATAGAGGGCGCACTCTGATAAATTTAAGCAAGATTTGACCCTTAAGAGGCGAGTATACGTTGCTGTTGTCATCCTTAATTGCATGATGCTCATGAATTTTTAAGCTTTTAAATAAAATGTGTACGCTGGTATCTGTATTAGTTTTTGGATTTATCTTTTTTTTTTGTTTGTGATAACACTAGATTAAGTGTACAGATCATAGATGTTAATGATAATTAACTACCACTTGTGAATGTTAATCAGGCACCCTAAAACTATACCTCATCTCATTAGTGTGGCATTTATTTATAGATGCTTTATTACCACTCTGTAGAACACCAGTCTATAATAAATTGATGATTCATAAAATATACATCAAACCTCTGGACCAACAGTCTAAAGTGTGACTTTGTTTGCTTAACCATGAAGTGGACTTTGAGTGTATTTAGTAGTAAAAATTAAATCACAAGTGTGCAGATCATTGATCACCTTGAAAAAATGAATATCTTACCTGTGCAAGCTTGACAGCTACATAATTCCATCTAATGTATGGATTCCTGCCATGGTACAGAATTATTCTTATTAATTTATTAAAGAGTAATCATTTGTAATTTAATGTGAATATGTTGTGCAAGTTGCGGCAACAGTTCAGTGACAAACAACCTATCTGTTGTATACACCCATAAACCAAATTCATTTTAACTCGGCAATTCTGTTCCTAAGCAGTTATAAAAATTACACTGCCGAGTGTGTTATCTCGTCTGCTGTGCATTTAAACCAGTGGGTAAAAAATTGTAATCTATTGGCTTATAGCTTTCCCTTACCTGGGGTAGGACTCCTTGTAGATCAGAGTTGGACAGAACAGGAAATACAAATAACTGGAGAACTCTGGTAACTTAGGACATTCTCCTGTGTGAAATAAAGCACAGAGCAGTATTCATATACTTTGTTTTCTTTGTACAAAAATAAAGAGGCACTGTAAATGTTTCAAGGTCAGAAAAGATTGAGCAATGCGGTCAATAATTGGGGGTATAGAACTGTAACAGTCAGATTATATATACTGCATATGGTGCGAGTGTGTGGCTTTTAGCTAAGATGGTAATCTAGTTCTGCCCATTCGATAGACCTGCCTGTAGCTAATCAGTGCAGAAGCAGTTTGATTTGAGATAAAGATAAACTACATGTAAGAGAGGAGAAACACTGCTTGAAGATGGTAAGGAAAAGTTTCACATCATTTTCATCTTCTCAACAATGTGGGACAGCAGTAATAAATAGCCAGTTTTCCGGATAGGCAGTTAAAGTATTCTGAATCAACTCCAGAGATCAACAGTGAACAAGCTGGCAGAACCCACCTGTGGCATAACTCTTACCCTGCTTTGGTTTGGCTTTCATGATTTCTGGCACATTTTCTCGGATGAAGGAGTAGCTTTTCATCATAAATCGTATCTGTGAGACAAAGGAGTTGACAGAATCTTTACAACAGCGTGGCTGCCCAGACCCGTGTTCTTGACAGACCTGTGAGCATTGCATGATTTTGTGTTGTTCAGTTTTCTTTTAGAAGCTTAAGGAAGATTTCTCACCTATGGCTGAGCAGTTAAATTCGAGATGCCAATAAGATAATAGAAATAAAATAAAAGGCTCCCCCACATCTAATACACAGAATAACCTTGTTCCTCCCACAGTGGTTACACCCCCATAGGATAAATATCCACTTTCTGCATGAGCATCTGCATCAGACCCTGCTTGCTACCGGTCTGTAGAATGCACATTCTGTATATCCCCAAAGAAAGCAAAGGGCCTTTGCTGGTGGGGTGACCCCATTTCAGAATCCCCCAGTATGCCGTGGGAGAACCTTTCCATAAGGGTCAAGACGCTGTGGAGTGGCGCTGTCCCAGTGTGCAACATGTGTTGCTGTATGCCGACTTTTGTGAGTATGGAACAGGCTACCTAGCCATGCTGTTGAAGACAGTACATGGCCCCCTCTTGTTTGCAACCTGTTTTATGTTCTATGTACTTAAGTTCACACCTCCCTCCCTTGCCTTGCCCTTTGGAATCCAGAGGCAATTTCATATCTCAGAAGGACTGCTCGTCTTATCTCTGCATGTGAATCAGGTTGAGGTCCGGTTTTATGGAGCTGGGGAGCCTGGAGTCTTGATAGATCCCCCAGATATCTCAAATATTAAATATCTCACACCAGGTTATTCAACATCAGGTTTGACTGGAGAGCTGCGTCAGCTCGCGAGCTGTTGAGGAACAAGCAGGAGGTCAGACGCGTGCTTTTGATTTTTCAGCGTGTAGTTGACGTCTGCTTGTTCCAGACATAACTGGTCTTCCTGGTCTTTGGCGTTTGCCTAGGACTGGCGACAGACTTTGGCAGACTGTAGGAGACACGGACTCTGCTACATGTACAGCATGGTGTTGAGGTAGAAGTGCACAGTCAAAGGTTGTGGCAGCCCACAGCGTCATAATTTTCATGGAGGAGGTACCTATGTAGCGTTTTTTAATTTCAACATGGCAGGCATTATCCATGAAAGTGCGCAGTGGCAGTAACAGCCTGATTCTGAAATGCTTTCCCCCTTTTGCTGTCCATCTGAGACAGGGCTACGCAATCCCACAGGGTCACAGGTCTCTTTATTCCTTTACCGACACAGGTCTTGGAAAGCCAGTCATTTTAACGATTTGGGATGCAGTCGGTTCAGGTAAGGAAGAGCTCGCGTATAAAGAAAATCCAAGGAAAGTTGCTGCAGCTCGCAAGGATCACATGTGAGCACCCATCATGTTGTTCGTTACATAGCGTGGATCCGTGTTTGTGTGTCTGCGGCATCGACGGGGCTCGTGCTGAACCCACTAACAGAGCAGACACCGCCAAGTGGAACTGACCTGCTCCAGGATGACGATGAAACGGGAGGCGGGGGGCAGGCTGTGGTGAATGACCACGTAGATGGGGTACACCCCAAGGACGCAGGCCTGGCAGGCCATCAGCGGGACCCCCACGCCCGCGGTCAAGGCCCTGCGAAAGCCGGACGAGTGGTAACGCCCCCCCCACAGGCACAGCGCCTTGTACGGGATGGCCAGGGTGTAGCCGAACATGACCAGCCAGGCAAAGACCACGGTAGAAAATTTCCCGAAGGCGTAGAACAGCAGGTCAAACTCCAGGACCAACCTAGGACACGCAGACAGAAGCAGCTGAGACTCCTACTGTATGTGCTTCTGTAGAACTTAGTGCCGTTTGTGAGCCTTCTAGCACATTGCATAAGCACCCTGTTGCTAGAGCGCTATGATGTGACTGGCATGGACAGGATTTAGAAAGACAGACGTGTCTTAGGAATTGGATTCATGTTTTGAAAAGGTCTTATCCTGTCCTGCTTCAGCATGTTTTTAAGAATGCCGCAATTGAGGAAAAACTGCAATTTCATGTCCGTGCTATGATCAAGGTCATCTCTCTCTGACAAAATAATCCACTTGCCTACAGGACCTGTACTCTATGAATTGTTTCATGTTCTGAATTAGATACATGCTCCATAGGTGCGATGGTGCAGAACAGGAGTTTCCACGTACCTGCCCTGGTCTATGAAATCCACTGCGATGGTGCTGATGATGAAGACGCACAGCACAGCCACGAACATGTGGTAGATAGTCCTGATGTGGTTGATTTCAAACAGCTCACTGCGGAGATCAGACCCCACCCCAGACCCAGTTAGGAATACAGCGGAGATGGGATTGAGGACAGTACACCTTCTATGTCTCTGGCAGGGCCTTACAGCAGGGCGTCCATTGAAAACATTTTAAAAAATGCTTCAAACAAATTCAAGAATTCATCTTGACAATTTAGGGGGTACGCAGGCAACATCTTGACTCTTGAAAGAGCTTTGCGGATGTTTTGAAGTCTTAAACCTTTGCTTTACAAATTTTGCCTTGGTGCTTCTCCATTAGCTGGTGCAGCAACCTTTGAAACAAAGGGATAATACATCTTGTGTTCTTTATAACCTCTGAGTGTCCTGTGACAACTGCACTGCTTTCACGGAGCTTGAGCTGTGCATCAGGGTCCAGGGATGCTTACTTACTCTAGCAGAGATCTTCTCTCCACAAATGCTTTCCCATCTTCCAGTCTCTGATTCCTGAAATAAACAAGAGCAGTCTGCAGTAGATAAAACTGATCTACTGTAGCTGAATCAGTGTAATTTTGTCAATAGCATGTATCTGCAGTTCAATGTAAAATATTACCTCTGTGCCTTCTCCACTCCATTGGCATCTGCATACGCTTTTTTGTGCCTGGAGTACGATTGAATGGACTCGTCTATGGCTTTGTCCACTAGGTCACTCATCTGATCCAGCAGCTCTGCCTTGATGTGCTGTGAGAAGGGTTACTGTGTTAAAGAGAGTGATCAGAAGGAGAAGGAGAAAAGACAGGCTGACTCTGCTACGTGAGCCTTATGACAGATTCTGGTCATATTTTCGATTCTCTTTGCATGTAGGTTTCAATATCCCCTCTCGCTTACACTGAACTGAGACGACCCTAATCATTCAGCATCCTGTGATCTCGGAGAGCAGCTCCTTACCTCCATGTGTCTCTTCCACTGGAGCAGACCTTCAGCCCCTTCCTTGCCATCCCCCTCCCCTGCAACACAAGAGCTGCAGAGCTGCAATCACTGGGGACAGACTCCACCTGTCACAAGCTCTGTGGCCAAAGCATGGGAATTTTGTACCTTCTTGAAATCGTGACGTGCAAAAGACTGGTTGATATATAAGTCTGAGCACTTGTCGAAAGTAATTTCACCCCTGCACCTGGCTTTAGCATCATTTTTTGGACTTGTTGCTTTTTGCATTTAAATGACAGCTTTAAACGTGTGCAGTCTTTTCTTTCTACTTTGGGCAATTTTCCCACTCCATTGTAAATGAAGTCATTTGGAAGATTGCCACAGTTATTATTGTCATCCACAGTTTAAAATTAGGTTCAGCTTAGCTTTGTGTTCTCTGCTGTGGAGATAATTCTAGTTGTCCAAGTGGTAGTGCCTGCTGTGTTGGTACAGCACTGCTGATTTGTGGCCCAGTGGCCTAGTTAGTTGTTATTGATCCTTGATGTTATTGATCAGGAATGGTCTGAGCTCTGCCTTCAGCTTTTCTTATCTCATATGTCCATGGGGGGTTTTAGACCTATACAGTGGTCACATGTTTAACTATCTGTGCACTTTAAACACAAGTATTTTGTTTCTGTTTTTCCAAGGTAATCTTCATGCTTTTTACAAGAAATTGGAGCAAGGAACAGGGGAACTGTTGATCACAGCAAGACAAATCAACGCTGATGTTGTCACCTGTAGTTTTTAGAAATCAACTAGAGTGTTCAGTTTCATCACTGTATTTTGAAGCACAACGAATGCAGAGAGAAAGAGGGGGAAACTGCTTACTTCCTGCTGGGGGGCTCTCCTCTCCGGGCTTGGTGTTCCTGTGCCTCAGGCTGTTGGCTGTGTCTGGAGCCTCCATGGCATTTCTGCTAACGGGCTAACGGGGGCGCTGTTGGGAAGGAGCAATCGGGGCCCTGCGTGAGATCAGGCAGGACTGCGAAACCCAGCCAGCAACAGTTCAGCGACAGTCGCTGCCACCCCACCCCATTATGCCATGGGCTCAAAGGAGAGTTGGTCAGGGTGCCTTGCTCGTCCTCAAGATGTACACTGTAACGGGCGCAGCGTGGTTGCCTGACTCTCTGGTGTACAAGCACGTTTATATTTCCTATAGACCCTGTATCCTTGCAGAGGCATTTTTCTCTGATTCACTTCCTTTTTTCCTTTACTAAAACAAAGCTGACTCGTGGACGGCATTAATGCAAGCGCAGCAAAGGAAGTAGGGATAGCTGGCACGAATCCAGGGATGACCTGACACCCGTATGTGTGTTTTGAGCTCTGCTCCCCGCTGGTGCAGATGTGGCAACTGATAGTGGCTTGTACCCCGCCTTGCCACCCCAGGGTCATTCTCCAGGGTGTGGAGCTACCATCTGTGGGATTATGACTGAACGCCTCTAAGTCAGAATCCCGCCTAAACGCTGGGGTGGGGAGAACGACCTGGCTGCTGAGTGTAGGATATCTTTAGCCCTTTTGAGAGCTCTTAGTGTAGCCTGTCACTGACGAGTTTTGGAAAGTCCTTGTCCCCTGATGTGTAGATGACTGTCACAGTGATACTGCATCACGGTCCTGTGTTTTCAACATTTGTGCCCTGACAAATTAGATTGGCCTTTCGGCTGCAATCAACAGTTGCAAAACCATCCATATTCCCTTATCTAACATAACCTTTGTTTGTATCGTTTCTTCTAACGATTTCTGTCTTCCAACAGCAAGAGCACCTGAAGTGTTGGCTGTGCTCAAGAGCTTGAAGGCGATCGGTCGCATCCCTTTTGTAGAACCTGATGGAAACAATACCCTGACTGGAGATTCCCTTGTGTTAAACTGTTAAAATGCAGGTACATAAAACAAGGATTTGCAGGTCTAATTAAAAATTTAGAATGGCGTGCAAGTTGTTTTGTTTAAAAGAGGCAGAACCACCAGCACTTTGAATACTCTAATGTCTTTTTTTCTGTGCATCTTCATAAATGAAATGACTTGATAGCTTCTTTCATACTGTATATGCAATTATTTTCCTGTCCTGAGATGCGGAGGTGTCCCACAAACAGCTATTTGCAGATGTGACTAATACATCAAATTCTGCATCTGGAATCCGAGTTATTGCTGTGTAAGTAGTAAATGATTATGGTTGACATGTTGCGGGGGTGAGAGGTAGTTACTGCTGTTTTTTAATCAGCACTAAGTGAATTGAGAGTTTGGAATCTAGAACAAAGCGGTTTAATCCTTCTGTCGATACTATGTGAACTGGAGCAACTGGGGTGCTGTACCGCACCTCAAAAACACAACAACAGATGTCCTGAATGACCTAACCAGAAAGGGCATTCACTCCAGCACGGGTTGATCTCTGTGATCACGGGTTCGAGCCAGGTCAGCTGTGACCATGGTTCCCTATGCTGTGGTGCAGGGTGGGACTAGTGAGCCAGGGTGACCCCTGTGGTCTCCGAAGCGCTTGCAGACATGCGGCACAGTCAGTGAGGGACACTCCTCTCCTCCCGGGACGACCCAGAGACATTAGCTGAGCAGCAAACGTCAGTCCAAGCGATTCATATGAACTGGAAGTGAAAGCTGAGAAAAGAGAGGGCATAGTGCTCCGCTGATCTCTCTCACTTGCACGCTGCTCAAATGGAAACCCTTTTTAGCAGATCCCACAAACCCGGTCAGACAACCACTTTAGCTCGTTTTCAGGATTTTAGCATAGGGCTGTAGGACCCACGAGGACAACTTTCATTTTTCTTTTTCCATCTAAGCACTTGAAGAAATGAAACTGTAGTAAATGACTGCACAATAAATGCTCAAAAGAAAGAGTAATACAAGCAGGCTTTTAAGAAAAGAATCCCCTCTCTTCAATAAATTGATGTTTTTTTGTGCACAAAGTCTGAGTGATTCTCCCTCTGGTCTGTACTCGCCTCTACAGTATTCCTGCTCTCAGACACTGATTGCTGGTTAAAACATCCGAAAAAGTAGGAACCATACTTACAAAATCCAACCGCTACCTCTGGACGAGTCTTAAGACGTTTTGGGGTGGTGTTTAATAGCAGTGTCTTAATTAGAGCAAATGGCCTAAACCCAGAAATAGACAGCTGCCCCAGACGTTTCACTAGCAGTTCGCTGTGTGACTGGGCACTGGAAGTTGGGGCTGCGTGCTCTGTACTCTAGCCTCGCCACACCCCTCGGATAAGAGTGATCTTTGCTCTGCATGTCTTTGGCTCTGTAATAACCCAGCAGGAGAAATATCGGAGCTGCTGTCCTGTTGTTATGGGGACAGGATAGCTCCTGTTAAACCCTATTTATCAAAAACCCAAAGTCTGTTTCACCCCCAACCTCCACAAAGCAAACTGCAAATACCTTTGTATGAAGATTCTCTACATTTTAGCACAGCAATGAAAACATCCTAGATCTCTTTAACTCCTCAACAGCTGAGCACCTTTGTCATGTCATGTCATTTGCCAAACCATTTTATACCATACGGTGTTGCGGGAAGCCAGAGCCTACCTAGCAAGCAACAAGCACAAGGCAGGGTACACCCTGGACAGGACACCGGTCCATCACAAGGCAAGTGAAAGCCCATCATACATGGGGACAATGTGGAGGCCACAGTAAAGGCTGAGGGGGGAAATTTGGCTCGGACACCGGGAAACTCCCCATTATCGAGAAATGCTCAGGGATTGCTCTTTAATGACCACTGAGAGGCAGGACCTCAGTTTAACATCTCATCTAAAAGACGGTTCTCACTACAGTATAGTGTCCCCACTACAATACAGGGGCAATAGGACCCATACAGACCACAGGGTGGGCACCCCCCACTGGTCCCACTAACACCACTTTCAGCAGTAACCATAGTTTTTACCAGGAGGTCTCCCAGCCAGGTACTGACCAGGCTCAGTGCTGCTTAGCTTCAGTGGGCTGCCAGTTGAGACCTGCAGGGTGATATAGCTGCTGGCCTGAGGACCTTCAGAAAAGTACTGATTCTCCCAGTTAAGCTTTAGTTTTGGGTCAATTAAGCCCTTAAGAGCAAAGGTGGGACAGCAGTCCTCTGTGTGACAGTGCGAAGGGATTTCCCACTGTGCACCACTAGAGGGCCCTCTAGCTTTCCCCTTTCTAATTAGTCCTGCCTGAGAATGTGTATCAGCACCTCCTGGGTCTTCATTAGATACCCTACATGACATTCTCAAGCCATCTCCCTGTGTTCGCCTCAGAACCATGGCACCAGCCGAGAGGCTGCACGGACGTCCATTTCTTTCTCTTAGAGAATTCTCTAGCCTTGCGTAGATTCTCACCATTTCATTCATTCTTGCGGGCTGAAGAGAACGCATCTCAGTGACCACACGCCGTCTCTCTACCTTGACCAGAGGTATCGACCCTCCGCCGGTGAAAAAGGCAGCCAGAAATCCCACACTGTTACATCTGACACTGCAAAAGCTGCTGTGCACCACTGCAGTATTGCAAAATGCTTTGAAATCTGATCTACAAATCGGTGAGGTTTATTGTATAAAAAATATGGTCTTTACTTGGTCCAAACCTATGGATAAGCACAAACAAAAATGTGGGAAAATACTGGTGAGTGATTGGTAAGCTGTAAAATTTACTCCGTTTTTCACAGGTGTGCACAACACTTAAATGATAAATCCCATTCACAAAATGGCTAATCTTGAAGTTCCTGCGAAGGTCAGCTTGCAGCGTGCCACTGTGGCTGCTTTCTCCTTCAGTTCCATACTTATCCTGCAATTATCCATCCATCCATTTTCTAACTGATTTATCCAGTTCAAGGTTGTGGATGGGCCAGAACGTATCCCAGTAAGCAACAGGCACAAGGCAGGATACACCCTAGACAGGTCAATCACAGGGCACTCATAGACACAGATGCACACACTCAAGTCCAGGGCCATTTTTTCCAGATACCAGTTAACCTACCAGTAAGGCTCTGGACTATGGGAGGAAACTGCAGCACCTGGCGGAAACCCATATGAACAGTGGGGGAACATGCAAACTCCACACAGACAGCACCCCAGGGCTGGAATAGAGTCCAGGGCCCCAGCTCTGCATGGCAGCAATGCCGACCACTGCACCACCGTGCGGCACAGAAATAAGAATATGTATTAAACATCAGAACATTCTGCATCAGGGCGTGTTGTTTGATCTGTGCTGAATGCCACATAGGCCCAGCTCAAACCAGAGATGCAAATACTTAGATTGTTGTTTTTGTTATTTTGTCTGAAAGAGTGCTCTCGGTTTTTAATGAAGCGTGTCTTGTCCAAAATCGGAAAACCTCACAGGCAGGCAGTTCTCAGATTTATTTTTAGTCATTTCAAATGTTTTATATACAGTGATGTTCATGTGTGTATATTCCACAATTAGAAAAGTATATCTCTTTCCCTAGCTGTCCTGATCTACACAGAAGAGTTTTCAGAAATATTCTGACACTTTAATAATTTGTTTGTGGTCATGTATTTTTCAAGACTCTGTGGGATTAAACCTGCTTGCTGTTTCTGACTTACTTGCTGAGCTGACAATTTGTGTAGGACTCCAGGCAGCAAAATTAGCTGGTATTTAGTATTTTGCATTAATCATTAATGTACTGATGGCCACACTTATAAAGGGAAGACAGAACATCTTTGCTTTCATTTTTAAGGCGGTTTAAATCTTTCCAGAAATAGCTGTATTCAAACATTTACAGTACAGTATGTACTCAACTTGTTGTGCATTTCAAGACACTTAACTGTATTCTTTGAATGCAGTTAATTAAGTGACCAGTGGATAACAGTGGATGCTGGAATATCTCGGCAGATGTGAAGCTCTTCAATATCTGAGACTTCAGCTACTGTGCTCAGCACGAGCCAGGATGTTGAACAATCGATGTACTCAAATTTAATAATTGCCTCAGGATCTGTCATTTATTAAGCTTTGTACACATACACATACCCCCTGCATCAAGTCCATGTTTATTTTTACATGTTTTCTCACCTTAGAGTGGCTGTTAATATGACTTATCAAAGTAATACCCACGTGTTAATATTCATTTTAAAATAAACCAGAGCCCAGGCAACGTGTAGATAGTTCATCTTTATTGAAAGTGTTTCTTTTTGTACTTGTTAGCCGTTACAGAGCATGTTTACCGCATGCACCAACTATTGGACACGCTTGTTTAAAAAAAAACGGTGAAGTCTGAATTGTCCACTGGCTCCTGCTTTTTTTCTGCAAGCCCACACTTCAGTTCGTCTTTCGCCCTTCACCCGATTTTGTTTTGTTCTGCTTTGTTTTGCCTCAAAAGTGTGAAGTACCGAAACGCAGCCTCGAAATCCTAAACCAAATCAAACAGACGTCATTGGACAGAAATGTCCTGCTTCTGAACTTGACCCCCACCGCCCCCAATCTCTGCATTGCCCATAAACCCCTACCCAGCCACAACCTCTCCGCCCCAACACCGACAATTAAAGTGCGAAAAGTCAGTGAAAAGGCAGTGCCCTGCCTCCACCTCTGATGACATGCATGTGACCGGATTAACGCTGGATTAAAATCACATCTGATCTCAGCACGTGACTGGACTGATAGGAGAGGTGAAATGAAAGCGGAGGCAGGGTTTGCGATAATTTCCCCCTCTCCTCATTCTTACTTGTCTGAGAGGAGCAACAACTCATTAATAGGAAAGAGGTTTGAGACAGGAGAGGGAGGAGCACTTTCGGTCCAGCTGACCCTCCCCGTTTGTAAGTCTCATTCCCAGCTCGCACATCCCTTCGTCGACCCGAACTGGCTGTACTCAACCCCTGTAGCATTTTCCTGTCGACAGCTTCTGACCCACTTTGAATCAAAGCTCAAACTGCGTGTTTATCAGCCCCAACCTGGATCAGCAGAGGAACGCAGAGGAGAGGGATAGTATTTTCTGCCTATACACATATGCCTGCTTTGTGATCTATACTGCTACAAGGCACATGAACCTCCTATATTTCCCCGCAGAGATTCTGTGTGTATTACATGCATGTGCCACTGGCTTTTGGGTCGCGAGGCTGAAAGTTTTAAAGATGAGTGTTAAAGTTTGCATTTTACATTTGTGGCTCGCGTAGGTCCCTTACAGACTGACTGGTAGATTCAGCTGTAGCAGGGAGGTGCTGTTGCTTTGCCATAGAAAGGCAGTGAAGAGGAAGCCTGACAGCGTGTGCAGATTTTGCTTTTTATCCAGATATTTACTGCGTCTTATCACTGTGCACGCGGGCGTCTGCTAAGCCATGAAATGATGAGAATTATATACCCCGGCCCCCCCTAAGGCATCCCTCCCTGGCTTGTTCTAGCAGCTACGCGCTCTGACTGGCTGATCAGAAGGCAGCTGCTGAAGCCCAGGAGGGTGTTGCGCGTCGTGGAGGTCGGAGACAGCAGAGCTTGGCCGTCTGCCTCTGCGTTCCCATGGCGACACGGAGGGATGAGGCGCAGGCCTTTAGGCATCAGGGCTGTCCGGGCGGACCTGCAGCACGGCTTTCGCTGATGGGCTCCCCGCTTCTGCCCCTTACCTGGGGCTGGGGCAGTCGGTACGAGACAGCGTTCTGACTCTCGACTCTCAGGGCGGCCGGCTGCCATCTTTTTGGGGACCCAGCTGCTCTGGGCTGGGGTGCAGGCTAGCACAGCTGCAGGTGTCCTGATAATCAGTTCACTGGGGGACACAGGACTGTGATTATCCTGGAAGAAACAAACTGTGCAGTTTTTCAAGCATGGTCTTCTGTCTTAGTACGTTGGCAAATTACCTCTGATTTGGGGTCACACAGGGGTACAAGCGCTCATGTCTGCTGCAGTATATATATTTTTTCACCTGGTCCAGACCCACCTGGATTCTCGACTTTAAGCCTTTACATTTCTAGCTCCTCCATCTCTCAGCCACTCTCCGTTATTGAGAAGGGGTCATCTCTTTCTGTTTATACATTGGCATTTGAAGATTTTAATTAAACCACTGATAAAACCCTTCATTAAATACAGTAAAATTGCCATTTGCATAAAAGACTAAACCTATCTAGGTAGTACATTCAGTCGTAATAACGGACATGAAATAAAGAAATATGTGCAGTGCAGAACAAAGACATGAACTGAACTGAAAGAAATACAGTGTGGCAGTAACACAGTCACTGTGTGTTTCCATTGTACATTGATTCACAACAGAGGTACTGGACACACCGTCCAGTCCTTCCCACTGAGGGAGGCCAGACTGGACACACAGACCACATACTGACACTTGCAGGACAGATAAAGAATAGGACAGTAAGAGCTGCAGGAGAAGTCTGTTGTAGTGCAATTTGTTCATGTACTCATAACAGTTCTTTAAACTTCTGTTTCTTGCTTGTCTGTGCTAGTACTGTGCTGATACTAAGGTCAGGACCTCAGCTCTGAATTATGCAAGATAATTAAACTGTCTGGCAATCCCAGCGATTTATGAATGTATTCCTGTCACAGAGCTTCAGCTTTAGGAAATACGAATGCCTTCAGCCACATCTGTGTCCATTAATATTTGTGGCGAATGCCCAAGGCCCCCCTCCAGCTCTGAGTTAGCTACTAACTCAGTGGTTTAAGTGATTAAAGTCCAATTTGTAACGAAGCTCTGGCAGTGAAACAGATCAGAAGAGCCATGAGTTGCACCAAGAAAACCAAGACACACTGCGCAGAGAGCAACATTGATTACAGCAGCAAGCAGCATGAGAGTGGTCACTCTTAAAAACATGTTTTCTAGTCTGCCGCTTTGAGGCTGGCTGGCTAGGATAGCACACTGGAAGGATATCACATTCACAATCACAAGGTACAAGAATCTCAAAGACAACTTCACGTGCCTACAGTTTAACAGTGCTGTAGCAATGGTTACATTACTCTAAGTGCATTTGAACCTGCAGAATCACAGCACTGATGAATCACGGTCATTGACCAGCACAGCCATTCACTCACAGCTTAACACCCTCCCTGCTTTACTGGTTGATAAGCAGAACTGCTAATTATCGCACTTCATTGGTTCGTGTTAGTGATAAAAAATACTACTGACCTACATTATTCATGGGGAGTATATATATATTTATATGTATGTATGTAGCATGTGGTTCTTATGTATAAATAGCTCTAATTAAGGCTTAGTTAAATTCTACAGGGTTATCTCAATCTCTGATAAAGGAGCTGCCACAGTGGGGCTCAGCACTGAGGTACTAGAGTGGCGCAACATCTGGGCCAGCTTTGGTGTGTGAACATCTGGACTGGCCAAGACTGCACATCTGGATCACAGGGCTGGGGGTGTTGCAGAGCTGCTTTAAAACGTTGGAAGGTATCTGTATTTAATGTTATTATACATAGAGGCGGAAAAGATAAGGATCCTTCCATTTTTCTCAGCTTGCTTTATGTATAGAAACAGAGATTTTTCAAACAATTGTTGAAGTCCAATCCCAAACTGAGAATGAAGCAGTACTCTGCAATACAGCCCCTCAAGGTTCCCCACCCTGCCTTCCAGCTGGGCTTCTAGCACGGCCCCCGGAGCCTGAGGTGAGGCTGAAGGGCCCTGGAATCACAGCTGGCCAAGCAGCTGGCAGAGCTCCGCCCTGTCGCCCCAGAATGACAGCAGCGCCCCCTGCTGGCTGAACATGAACACAGCGGGCGTGCTCGCTCACTCCTCCCCCGCCACCTCTGGTAGAGCACAGTATTCTCCAGGAGGGGCAGAGGAGAGGAGAGCGAGCACACCGCGGACGCAACAGAGACCGAGGCAGCGGCAGTGCCTGGCACGCTCTATATACAGCACAGGACATCTAGAGATAACTGGGATCTGGGGGTGGGAGTAGTGGGAGTTTAGCTGGTAAAGGGGGGGATGCATGATCTAAAGTACAGACAGAGAGAAAGAGGGAGGACAGTGGGATACAGAGGCACAGATCAGAGGAAGCTGGTTCGCAGCATGCTGAATGCAGGAGGCCTTAGAAGAGGTCATCATCTGGGAGAGAAAGAGAGAGAAGGGCGACGTGTGAGCACTGCAGCAGGGTTAGTCAGACAGACCACATGACCTCCGGCCAGTTTTTAACCTTGGTCCTGAATTTCCTGTCTGCAATGTCTGGCTTTCTTTCCAGCTGTGCTCTCATGTCGGCTACAGTAATACCCTGCTGTACCTTGATGCTTTATCTGTTGCTGTGCAGGTATGTTGCTTTGGCACGCCAGCCATTTACCATGTTACCTCATGTGATTGACCTATCAGGAGTGACTGATAAATAAAACTGAACAAAACCTGAATGGTTCAGTCCAATATCCAATCCGGTAATCAAAAGAAACATCTTCTTTGAAGACAAATAAATGCTAATCCGACGCATGATGGTATCAAAACATCTCTTGGTGCTTGAACTCTGGTGCTTCCCATGGGATGCAGCCCAGCATGCACACTCGGGGTGTGTGTGTGTGTGTGTTTGCGCGCGCGCATGCCGTCAGGAACGGGCTCACCTGCACAGGTGCATTAGCTGGCGGCAGCCTCCTGCTGGATGACGTACAGTTTGGAGGGGTCCTCTGCCTCGCTTCCACAGTGCGCATCACTTCTAAAGACAGGAGGAGCACCCTGAGCCCGCAGCCCCCAAGAGGCACAGCTGAACCCCCGCGTGCCCACTACTCACACGACGCACACATTGCAGAGCGAGATGAAATTTCATGGTGTCTACGAAAGCTCTCTGATCAGCCTACTTTATATTATTAAATCTTATAGCATAGTGTTAAAAAATAATGAATGGCTATACTAAATTTACAGTAATCCCCATCCAACCATAGAGCCATCCAGTTCAGTTCAGATTCTACAGGAATCTTCTGCTCTTGCTATGATGAAGAGTAACTGGATTTCCCATCAAATAACAGCAACCAACTGCTTTTTGGCGACTCGGCCTTTTGCTGTGATGTGCTTATATGCAGATGTCTGTACCAGATTGATGTTAAACAAGTCTTCTTTAAAGTGCAGAGGTGTGAATTTGTTGATCAAACAAAACCATATCTAAAAACAGTGCCTTTTAGCAAAAACAAAACAAATGTCTCATCTTGTCTGTTTGACGTTAATTGCTACAGGCTTTTCCAGCCAGATCTCAGATGTTGGGTCTAATGCTTATATATTAGCAGCTCAGAGGTGAATGGATGTGGGGACTGAACTAAGATCACGTCATCGGTGACGTTGGCGAAACACAGCAGGAAGAGCCCAGTCTTAGACACACGCACACAGCAGCAGCACCCTTACCTGTTGTCGTTGATGTCTGTAGCATTGCCTGTGTGAAGAGCAGAAAGAGAGAAGGGAGTGTCAGATATGACTGTCATGAAGAGAGCAGAGGAGCTGCAGGAGAGACCTCTGTGATCCACCTACTGTATCTGAGAGCCTCTGAACTCTGTTATTCTGAGCAAGGTGCAACAGCTGAACCACACTGTGCAGAGCAGAGGTTGTTAAAACAGCAAGGCCACGTGAATTACAAGAGTTAATCAGGAGAGAGGGGCAGACGGAGGGCTGTGTAAAACTTTGTGTGTTACAAGCGTGTTTACAAACTTTGTTAATGTCTACAAGCGTGTTTGCACTGGCGAACCAGCATGATCTTGTGTGCGCATGTTCATGCCCTGCGATGTCCTGTCCAAGGTGTGTCCTGCCTTGCACTCCGAGCTTCTGGAATAGGCTCCGAGTTCCCATGTCCCTCACTAGGCATAAGCAGCATTCTGATGGACAGGGATGGATGAATGGATGAGTTTTCCGACATATTCCTAATCTAGTGTTGCTGTGTGTTCTGTACAAAGGGGCTCTGAGTTACACCACTGCTAGTGTTGACCAGCTCACCATTGTCCACGTTCAGCTTGTAAGAGTCCAGGCTGTCAGAGGAGCCCACTGTACCATTGCAGACCCCCACAGATAATCTGCACAGAGGAAAGAGAAAGAGGGGTCATGGTTTCTGCCTTTATGGCTTTGGACTCCTAAGAGACTGTAGGGCTTGTCCTTAGAATGGAAGTGGAGAGCATCTGCAGTATGCACACTCTGGCTTTCTGAGAGCAGACCTCTACTTCATTAGTGGGGGACCCCCAGGGGAACAATTTAGCAAAGCCTGGCACGGGTAACGTGTATATTTGTGTTTTTGAGAGTGGATGGAAAGCCCACTGAGACATGAACATGCAGACTCCACACAGACAGATGCCCAAGACTGGAATTTCCATAACGAGGCTTGTGCCAGCCAGGTGAGTTACGCACATTGTGGCCTGCGGGGGGCTGGGGGTCCTCTGGGAGCAGACTGGAAACCCCCCGGTCTGGAACATCACGTTGCTGTAGGTCACGCCCTCCCCGGAGCGCACGTACAGGGGGTTTGTGGGAGAGCAGGCTGGGTAGTGGCCGGGCCGGATAGGCTTGGCTGAGAGGAGAGGGGGGAGAGAAAGCAGAAGTGGAGGCAGGTTTGCACAATTTGCACAATTAATGAACCTAAAAAAACATTCTTCACTGCATCGCATGAGACTACACTAGTGTTTAATATCACAATACTGAATTGTGTCCTATAGAACTTTGTTACATTGTGCCATACTGTGATGCTACAGAGTTCTGTGATGCTACAGATTAATAGTAATATATTTCATAGTAAAGTATCATACTATCATACTGTATATAGTGCTGTATGGCACTATACTGTTTTATATTGTGCAGTACTTTCTTGAATTACACTCTTTTAGATAGCACTGTAACCTAAATTGGTATACCTGAATTTATTGGGTTATGTGCAGCAAGGTATAGTATTCTCTTGGTTGATACTGTTAGTAATGTACTGTTGTATCCCATGGTGATTGACTGTACTGCACACGATTGTACTGAGGTGGGCTGTGTTGGGTTCAGTCGTTGGGTTGCATGTTGTGTCAGCGCTGTTGCATGGGATTCTGTGTGTTCGGATGGCCTACCTATCTGTGCTGCGTGTGGCCTCCGGAGCGGGTTCTTGGACCTCATGACATCCTTGATGCGCTCCACCTCTTGCTGGTAGCGGCGGCGGTCCTTCATGGCGCCCTCCTTGGCCTCCTTCAGTGCGCCCTCCAGGGCCTTAACTCTCTCAGCCGTAGTCCGAAGACGTTTTTCCAGTTTAGGAAGCTCACAACGCAGATCTGCATTGTCGCGTACCAGCTGGGGGAAGCCGGAAGGGGGTGGGTTTCAAGGTTAAAGATCAGAGGTCAAAGGTCAAGGGTGAGCACAGTTCTCGCCAAAGAAGACTGAGGATGAAAACTTTGCTGCCAGCTGCTCTTCCTCTGCTTTCCCCACTGCCCGATTGGTCAGTGCATCTCCTCGCTCCTGTACTGTAACTTTCTGCTGCCGTCTCCAACAGCCATAGTGAGTGGCAAACCTTTTTCACAACATCTTGTTCCTATCCTTTTGTCCATTCCCTTTCCTTTTTTTGTCTCTCCTTTCTAATCAGTGCTGGTCAGTTTTGTTTTTCTTCCTAAATTTAGTCTTAGAAGGGGATAGCTTCTTTAATTCATCTTCCTGCCAATGCATGAACAAGAAAAGGCTTGTAAGTCCCCTGCCTGGTTTGTTGGCTTGACATCGCAATAGTTTCAGTGACTTCATGCCTGTGACCTGACACTGTGCCAGTGTTTCTTGCTGTTACCTCAGTTTGCAATGAAGAGCAGCATAAAATGGCTCGCACTGGGAAAGGGCATTGGATATAACAGTTTGGGAGATGCTGCTGAAACAAAGCCAAGATGTCATGATGCCTGTCCTCTATACCGTGACCCTTAACACACTGAAACCGTTTGTGGTTGGCGAGGAGAGATTTAATACCCGTCTTCAGGAGAGGATGTTGTTTTGGGAAAAAAACTAAACACCACATACAAACATGGGTCATACTTTAAATGATGGGCACTGTTTCTTTCTAACAGTTCCGGTACCAATTACTTGTCTGCATATACAAGTATTCAGCAACATTTTGTTATTCTGCACCTGGATATTGGTTTAAAGCACTACCTGTCCTCTGACATATTGTCATAGCCTGTACAAAGAATTAACCTGAAACTTCACTTTTAACCAGACTTCCAGATATAAAACCTTTCCAGCTCTTGAAGGGTGCCTAATAAAACCTGACAGACTGAACTGAGGACATTCGAATATTGACAGCATGTCAAAAGACTGCTCTACTCTGAAGCCGAGCTTCTACAAGGAAAGATCAAATCTGACCCTCTCCTCCCCTGAGCCTGCTTCTCCTCTCTCACACTCTTCTGGTGCATACATGTGATTGAAGCCAGAACAGTGCCAGAGCCATGCCAGAACAGTGCCAGAAGAGTGCCAGATCGGCGCCGGAGCAGTGCCGAACAGTGCCACACAAAGGCACCCTCGGGTGGGTCGGCTTGCGGGCTCATTCATCTGTGTTCCCCGTGTCCCCCTTTGATGTCTTGGTCCCCACAAAACAAACAGTGAAGCAAGCTGCAGACCCAGTGCCAGAGCAGTGCCGAAGCTGTGCCAGGACAGTGCCAGGGGGTTATAAGTAGTGTTCCGCGATGTTTGCTCTTTCTTATCTACCTTGCATCTTAACGAGAAACAAAGTCTTAGCCCTTTCTTAATTAGAAACCTTTGCAAGCCAACATCCCACCTCCCACGCCACCAATCTGCCAAACTCATAAGGAAAGGGTCCGGAACTACTTCAGAAATACTTGGTTTGTTAATGGAGGTTTGCACATTAAGTGGCTCAGTGACGGATCAACAGCCTTAGAGACAGCTCTGCTGGCGACACGACGAGAAGAGAAAATCTTCGGAAAACACGGAACAGTAGTTATAGCCAAGCAGAAAAGCGGGGAAGCGGCCGGAGAGATGAGCTGTACCTTGCTGTAGCACTCCATCACCTGAGGAGGCGCTCTCCAACAGCATCAACAACAAGAATAACAGTGACACAGACAGCCAGACATACAGACAGCACAGGGACACAGGCGAGAAGGAAAACAGGGTGAGAGAGGGAGAGGCAGGTTTGGGGGCCACATGGGGAGCCGCAGTGTCTCTTGGGCTGAGTACCCGGCATCTCTGTCTTTGGCCCTGGTTTGGTGATTGCTCCTGGCATGCAAGACTGCTCTTGTATAGTGCGTTTTCATGAAATGGGGGGCAATGAGATTAAAACCTTCTTTGCTCCAAAACAAGAGACAGAGGAGAGCTGCAGGGGATGTAGTTATGTCAGACAGTGGCGAAGGCCAGCATGCACATAAAAAACATTTTGGCTTTTATATCCGACAGCAGACAACAGCCATGAGCTCCTGAGTGGCTCCAGTAGTAAAGGCCCTTAATCAGAGTGCAGGCTGAGCTCTGTGGCCCAGATGTTGCCGGTTCGAGCCAGTGTCACGTCACTGTGACTGGAGTTCTCCAAGTGGCAGAGCACCGCCAGTGCAGGACTAGGATTAATTATCAGCAAGCACATCAGTGACATCAGCTCCTCCAGTCGGCACTGACTCTCCTGCCAGGCGCTGTGGAGCTCCCAGCATGTCAAGGAGGAGCCAGTTTACTCCTGAAAGAATCAGGAGTACCAGTTTTCTCCAGAAGGAATCGGGAGTACCAGTTTTCTCCTGAAGGAATCGGGAGTACCGGTTTTCTCCTGAAGGAATCGGGAGTACCGGTTTTCTCTGGAATGGAGACAAAAGTTGTTGCACAAGAGCCAAGTCTTGTAACAACAGGTGATACCAAATTGGGTGGGTGTTTAACAGTGGAAACAGAGGCACTGCAGGCCTCTGCATTATACAAAGAGGCCATTTTAATGGAAGCCCCTCATTCCAGAATGTTTCCCAGCAAGCACTTCCTTTTTCAGCCTGCTCCTTTTGCACTGTTTAGTTAAGGGAAATGCGGAGCCTGTCTGACTGTAACATAGCTTCCCGGTGTACATGAGTACGCAGCTCTTTGCACCTCAGAGCAACGTGCTCAATTAGTATCAGTATGCAGTTTTTGGTGGCTGTTTTCTAAGATTGTTTTTTTTGTTGTCATTATTGGGCTTCATTTCTCTTCACTGTATTTACAGCCTTGTTGGCTTTTGTGCTGCAAGGAGAAGGAGAGCTCCTTGCAGTTGATTGTGATCAGATGCCCCATTTCCATTGTTGACTTATGTATGAAGCTATTTTAATGCAACCCCCTTGCTTTGAGCTTGTGTTTCGTGTCCTCAACCCTACCAGTGCCCTGCACTCCAGGGGGAGCTCTGTTGTCCTCTGGGGAAAGGTGTCTCCGTTCGGCTAGAGTTTGCAAAAGCAGAAGGGGAGGGAAGACTTTCGGGGGAATCTCGCGTCATGAGAGAACGCGAACGTGTCCTTGGAACAGAGCTAAGGTCCAGCATGTTGTTAGAGATGACGGGATGGGGGACGAAGCCCAGATCCCCTCCCATCAGACTGGAATGTGTGGTCGCTCTCCTTGCACACAGACGGTTGACCAGCAAAGCCCGCAGTCAGACAGGAAGTTGTCACATTGTGCTTCCTTCCCATGATTATGTACACGCCCTTGTTCTTTCCTTCCCAGGCTCATACAGGGGCACGTGAATGCAGAGACTCAACTGTATTCACACTTTGAGCACCTTCCAGGACAACAAAAGCACATAGTTCTCTTTGGGTGATGCCAGTTCGTACGTACATTGTGATCATCAGCTGCCCCAGGGACTTTTAATAGCTGCCAGTCGGATTGGATAACAAGCACCTACTCCACATTGTGGGCTAAGGGGGAAGGTAATGCTTGATTCCTTCAGCCTTGTTTCCTGTCTTCTGTCAGTCTTGCTAGATGGCAGCCAGAGAGCAGCTTGCTACTGTACACGTACTTTCGTTCTGCTCTGTAAAGCATCACATCTGATGTGCTTTTTATAGGCTTGTCTCTCTCCTCAAGCACTGGGTTAGTTCTCCATGGCTAGTAATAGCATCTGCAAGATCCAGAATCCTGCAGTAGGTCTCTGTGACACAAGGCTGAAAGTCAACCTGGCCCAAGTCTTACTTGCACTGATAGTAATAAACTGTCCTAGTGTGGAGTGAATGGGAGTTTGCACTGCTGCACAGCCTGATTTCACCAGAGACAACTTCAGAGTTTAACTAGGCTTGAGAAAGCATCATCAGGAAGAAAGCAGTCAGGCAGATTACTCTTTTCCGTTTTCGTTTTCATCCGACAGACCAGTTAGTGCCGAAACAACCCCTTCACGCATCATGGGCTGCTATCAGTATCAGTAAGTGGAAATACTATATAATAAGTGCAAGGTTATCTTGCCCTGAACTTGCAGGCCCATTACCTCTGGTAAGTTCGCTGCACTTGTGCTGAGTGATGAGAATCACAAGAGCAGCTTTTGCATGTTCTGATATCACCCTTACTTGTCTTCTGCTTTCTGAATCAGTTTTATAGGCGTTCTATGTTCTGTATGCTCTTCATCGTGTTCCATCCTTGTGAGAGGATATCATTTTTCTCCTTCAGTTTTCTATTTGTTAAATTAAAACAAAATAGATTTAGATTTTCGTCCTTTCCAGCTGTTTTGGCTAACTGATGCATGAAAGGGTTTTGAATAATCAGCATGTCTTGAGGCCCAGGCTTTGACTTTCAGCCCTGTTGTCAGAGTCCGTATGTGGGCTCTAGCAGCCTGCCAGTGGCACTGGAGCTAAGCGGGAGCCACTTACTGTGAGGCTGTACAAGCTATACATCTGCAGGGGATCGGGGAGACCAGCCTAGAGCCCCCGCACCACATCGGCGACAAACAGAGAAGAAACACACAGCTCAGACATACGCCCGCACACACTGCCTGTTCACTGCAGAGACTGAGCATCTTCAGAATGGACAGCCTGCGCCCTTCGTTTCCACGGTCAGCTGTCTACCTGCTTGGTTATTCTTCCGTCTCGCCGTAACCGATTCGACTGATTTCAGATTCTGACTGGGAGCTGTTGAGGAGTCAACTTAACACAGAATCATGGCTCTCCTGCCTGCCCTGTGGTTGAAGCATGGGGATTCACTACGGAGGTGACTCCTTCATTAAGAAAGCGGACCATCAAGCAAATGAGAGCTTATCTAATACTAACGCTGGATAAATAAAAACCTTTGGAGGAACTTCAGTTGTTTAAAAGCCAGGATCATGTTATTACCTCCATAACATCTTCCCCACAAAATGTCTCAGGAAGAGGTTCCAATTTTCAGCTTTAAGCACTGGCTACATCTGAGTCCCGGTCTGGAGGGCTATAGTGAGCCCCTAGTAATGTCAGTGCACTAGCCGTACTCTGACAAGCCTCTGAAACATGAGCTTACTTACATTGCACTAGTGTTTGCTTTCCAAAGCCTTGTCGGCTTCAGGATGTGAGTTGCGATCATTTTCAGTTTTGCAGTCATGTACTAGTACAACCTTGGTTCTTCCATTCCATTCCATGCCTCTGCATAATCTCATCTGTAATTATTGCAGAGATCTCCAGCAGGTCAACTGAATACTGTCAGGGCCAATTAAGTAATTAAGAGACTGTTTAGTGTTTTAGCCCAATCGTGGCAATGGACTGGAAGGGCCAAGGGGCCGATGCACTGCCCTTCACTTGCCTTTCACTAGCCTACGTGGGAGGATGCATTATGGGAAATCTCCGCCTGGCAGTAGGCAGCTGCTCACCTGTTTGTGAACCTTTGTAAGCTGCTCCAGGTTGTTTTCAAGAAAGGAAATCTTCTGCTTCTGAGTGGTGCACCCCCCGCTATCATCAGGCTCCATCTCTGAACTCTGACAAGGCAGAAACAGCACAGGAAGTCAAAAACACACCTGCAGTGGTCAAGGGGTGCCCCAAGATACGGTCACCAGGGGGTAACGATTTCAGCCATTTTTGTGACTTAAGTTCTGTAGTGAAACTACGTACTGTAAATGGTCACCTTTACCACTCTTTCTCTCCTCCTGTCCTTCGCTTACAGGATAAGAAATAGAAATAACCTGATCCAGCTATTTCAATACTGTCAGAGACTACAGGTGGATATTGTATGTCACTGATATCTGCACCATTTCTGCCATTTTATTCAGACTCGGACCCTATCCACTCCATCAGTATCCCCCTTCTCTAACGTTCCCAGTCCTTCTGTCAGCGGCTCTGTCTTGATCTGTTTTTCCCTCTCGCCCTCGCGGTCTCTCTCCGGGAGTCGGCCCCTGAGTACGCCACACTTACTTTTTTGACTCGAGTCGTGAGGTCTTGAACAAAAAGCTTGCGCAGGTTGTGGAGGGTCTGGAGTTCGCGGGCCTGAGGTGGGAGGGGAGAGGAAGAGAGAGAGACAGTCAGGCAGACGAGCAGAGCGGCAGCTCAGCCTCCACCCCAGCGAAACCAACCCACTGGTCAGTGGAAGACACCCAGGCGGAGCCGGGGGACCGGACACTTACCACGGTCTCCTCCAGCCCTTTAAGGTCCTGCTTGGACTGCTCGTGACGCTCATGGAGAAATCTGCGCAGAGACAGAGAAGGGGGGGAGGGGAGGGCTGGACTCAATTCAATGTGTTTTTGCGAAAATCCTCCACAAGGACGATGGCGAAGATGGAATGGCTTTGCATTTTGGCTCGAGCGAATCCAAAATTGCCCATTGTCTAAAACTCGCACAAAAATGAATTGAGTCACATTTTTGTCACATATGCGCATTTAACTTGTGTCTGGCAAAGAGCAGGCTGACTCTAACGGACAGTGTCTAGTGACGGTGATGGTGTGCTTACAGCTCCAGACAGCATAAATTGTATTTGGGTCCAGCTTGAATTTTTGAGTGGGTTTTTATTTGGGAGAGACATAATATGCTTCTAATGTTCTTTTTATTGGTGAACCGCATAGTTTATGAATGGATTAGAATTTGTGTAAATGTATTCAAGTAAATAATTGGAATCAGTCCACCAGGAATATTCTAATTTTTAAATATAAAGAACGTTTCAATGTATAGACACTTGATAGAATAGAGTGTTCAGTGACAGTACAGTGTATTTAGTGACTGTAGTCACAGAGCATTGAGTGAAAGTACAGTGTTTTCAGTATTGATACAGTGTGTTGAGTGACTGTATAGTCTGGTCAGTATTGATACGGTGTGTTAAGTGACAGTGATCTGTCAGTCTTAGTTCACACAGTGACGGTATAGTGTGTCCTGTATTGATACAGTGTGTTAAGTGACAGTGATCAGTCTGGCAGTTTTGGTGGTTCACACAGTGACAGTATAGTGTGTTCAGTTTTGATACAGTGTGTTGAGTGACCGTATAGTCTGCTCAGCATTGATACAGTGTGTTAAGTGACAGTGGTCTGTCAGTCTTAGTTCGCACAGTGACGGTACAGTGTGTTTGGTGTTGATACAGTGTGAACTGTAGCGTGTGTTCAGACACACTCACGTCAGCTCCTCCAGCTGCATGCTCTTGTCGTGCTCCTGGCTCTTGAGCTTCTCAAACTCTGAGCGCAGCTGCTCCAGCTCCAGCTGCAGCTTCTGATTGCGACTGCGAGGCACAGAGAGCGGCTGGGTAAGGAACAGCAAGCGGAGGGGTGGGCTCACGACAAACCTGTGCCTTGCTCCATACGAGCTGATCGCAAATCTAAAGAGTACCTTGGCCATTAGTGCAAACCCACAGTTATCCTTTAACAATTTTTGCATTGCTATTTCTCCTTGTTTTTAATTCTTCTAAATTTAAAAAGACGCAAATCTGTAGACAGAATCTTCTTTTTTGGGAAGCCATGTGCAGGTATAGACATCAGGTACTGTATCTGCGATTTCAGAACGAAAAAGCACTTTCAAGCCATGCACGGAGCTGCAAAACAAGCTGGGAACTGGCAGCCCCCACCCAGAGAGTGCAGGAAGTGAGCCGTCGGGTTTTTGAAAGGGGCGTTTTTTTCGGCAGTGGGGGGTACACTCACTCAGTGAGGTCATCGATTATCTTCTGCTTCTCGTTAATCTCGTCCCGCAGGCGGCCCAGCTGCTTGTGGTGAGACTCGCGGTGCGTCTCCATCTGCAGCTCCAGGGCCCTCTGCGAGGAGAGGGAAGCAGAGTTTCGGAGAGGGGTTACGGAAGAGGGCGAGAGAGGAGATGGAGAAGGAATGAAGAAATCAGGGGGTGGGAACAAGAGGAGAGAGCATCAGGACAGGAGAATGGAGAAAAAGATTCATATTTCTGATTGAAGTCCTTTCAAAGTGTGGAGACACCTTTAAAGGCGCTATATAACATAAAGTTTTTTATTATTATTACTGTCCCCCATCATCTGCGTTCCTTGCTGTACTTTTAGGAAATACCCTCCCCTCACACTTACACTAATGACTTTTCAGAAGAAGCTCTCCTTGAATAATTAAGCTTTGTTAGGCATTTTACCTTTTCCTCCCATATCACCCTCTTCTCTGCACTAATAATGCTGTGTATTAGAATTTATCTTCCCTCCACATTGTCCAATAAACAGCTGCTATTGCCTGGTGTCCTCCCTGCCCTATCCAATGGTTGCCCTGTATCCATGGTTACCTTCACGTCTCCCTCTTCCTCAATGTCCTTTTGCTTCTCCTTCCTGGTCACTTCCTGCACGGTTTCTGAAAGACACACAAGCTCACCAGGACAGATATAGCTGTCATTCACTCACATTTACCTCCAGGTAAATACTAAAACTGTGAGTAATTAGAGCTACACCCCTATGATCACCCATCTTAAGTTCACTTTCCGTTGTCAGCAATTGGTGTGCACTGGTTACCAACACGCAAGCAGTAACAGTCAATTCTCTCTTGGTACAATGTATGGCTTCGCTATGTTAGTGTGCTAGTGTACAGTATGTATCAGTGCATTTGAATGTGTGTACAGTGTATACTTATCACTTTGTTATTATCAGAGCCTGTATCATTGGGTATGTGAACGGTTTCAGATGGAGAAGTCCATAATCTAGAAGGTTTCATGATATCATGAACAACTAAGGAGAGTTTAGGTGTACAGTAGGTATTCTTAGACTCACGCTTTTGGTAGTTAAAGGGGAACTGCAATGCTATTTTCATATTTTGGGTTTAGAAAGAATCAACATTGATGAGTGCATTTCAAACCACAATAAAACTAAAATGAATGCAATAACTTGTAAAACCTCCAATTTACATCACAAAATAGTTTAAATTTCCAGGTATACACAGCTCCATATTCTGCGACAAGGCAACAAAACATCCATTGAGATGAAGCTTACATTGTAAACACGAACGGTTTTACCAACAAATACAATTAACTTGTTAACTCTGCATGCAGATCACAATGGACCATGGAAGAAATTTCTTCTCCACAACCTGTACTTATTCGCTTGTTCATCACATGGCATTAGTCTTTACAGTGACTAGTGAGCAGGAAGGGCCGCATCACGTTATAATTCATGTGAACTCGACCATGACCAGACCAGGGGTTTGTGGCAACAATGGCAACCATACAGTAGTTTCACAAAGTTCACAGTTTTGTTCTCAATTTGAAATTTGTCAAATTTAATAATGGGTCTGAAAACCTGGGACTGCAGTTCCCCTTTAAGACCTCAAGTGAATTATTACCTAAGAACAGTGTAGCCCTGAAGAAGTAGTAGCCCTCTGTGCACCACTGGAGTGCAGAGTGTGTGTAGTTACCCTGTGCTTGCAGCCTGGCCAGCTCCTCGCTCAGAGAATCATAAGAGTCCTCCAGCTGCCTCTTTTTCAGCTCCACATTCTGCATGTACTCCGTCAGAGAGCGGATCTTTGCCTCATGCTGGAACACAATGTGTACACACACAGTCAAGAGTAACCGCATGCTCACAGATTGGACAAAGAAAGACTGAGACACTGATGAGACAAGAACACAGTGAGAGCATGGAAACACCACTGAAACTTGAACTCAGAGAAAGGAAAGGTACAAACACACTGCACTGAGACACTTAGTAATGGCACTCACACACACTCACTCAGTATAGACACACACACAGAGGCACGCAATGTAAAGGTCAGTAAAGACACACACTGAGACACTCAGTTAAGATAGAAACACACTGAGACACTCACTGAGTAAAGACAGAAACACACTGAGACACTCAGTAAAGACACACTGAGACACTCACTCAGTAAAGACACGCTGAGACACTCACTCAGTAAAGACACATGCTGAGACACTCAGTATAGACATACAGTACACACACTGAGACACTCACACAGTAAAGACAAACTGAGACTTATTCAGTAAAGACACACACACTGAGACACTCATACAGTAAAGAAACATACGCTGAGACATACAGTAAAGACACACACGCTGAGACACTCAGGAAAGATACACACACTGAGACACTCAGGAAAGACACACTGAGACACTCAGTAAAGATACACTGAGATACTCACTCATTAAAGACACACACTCTGAGACACTCATGTGGTAAAGACACACTGAAACAGCAGGGACACACTGCACTGGGACACTCGCACACTCAAAGAAGTGACATGTGCACACAGGGAGACAGGAGGGACAGACACGCTGCAGACCTGCGAGATGAGCAGCTGGCAGGAGGAGAGCTCGCGGCCGGTTTCCTCCATCTTGCGGTGACACTCCAGCTGCAGGTTCTCCAGCTGTCGGCAGCGCTTCACCATCGACTTCACCTCCGACTTGATCTTGCTGATGTACAGGCGGGCCACCGTGAACTCCTCCTCGATCGCCCCGCTGATCTCCACCGGCTGGGCAGGAGAGAGTGGGAGAGGGGCAGGGCCATGTGGTTCCATCAACACGGTTACAAACTCTGCTAAAAAGTCTGCTAAAGCTGTCAGATTTCATGTGGTTCTACTTTATTCCTTTTGCTGCCGTATGGAAAACTCGGCAAAGAGAACGTATTCCGCTGAGAAGCTCCTGCAAATACAGAAATGCGACCATGTGGGTGTTGGGCTCTCACCAGCTTGATCTCTCCGTTGCCCACGATGGTGCTGAACTCGCTCAGGTCCCTCATGAGGCCGTTCAGCACCTCTGCGATGCGCTTCCTCTGGTGCGTGCTCATCTCCTGCATCCGGGTCAGCTCAGCCTCCAGAGCCATCAGGTGAGCCTGGGCCAGAGAGAGACAGAGTTGCAGCACGACGTCTTGATGGCTCAATGAGAGCTGCTGCACAGGAGTTGCACAATGAAGAATGTCGTGCAACGTGTGGCTAGATATCACGAATCTTGGATTTGTGATCATTGCGATCAGCTAGCGACTTCCCTGCTGTCGTTTTTAAATACTACTGCATGCACGGAAAGGAGAAAGCTGTCGACTCTGACCATCTTTTGGGCCAGCTCCTCAGCCAGCAGTTTGTTCTGCAGGCTCTTGTCCTCCACCTCCTGGCTCTTCTGGTCGTAGTTGACAGCCAGCTCCTCCAGGGCCTGCAGGACCTCCTTGACCTCGGCCTTGGCGCAGTCGCTCTCCGTCTGCAGCCGCCCGAGCTCCGTCTGCACCTTCTCGCTGTCCCCGCGCGTCGACGCCAGCAGCTGCCCGGCACAACAACAGGGACATGACTCAGAATGGGGCACAGAGGCCAAGACAGAGCGAGACCGTGAGAGAAGAAAGGCTGAGAGTCAAAGATGGGCGGGAACGGAGGAAGATACTGGGAGGGGGTTAGGGCAGTGGGAGAGAGCTGGAGGAACACAGTCAGAAAGAGACTAGGAAAGAAAGACAGACTGGGTAGGCAATGCAGAAACCGACTGATAGACACTGAGCCAAACAGAGGAGGGTGAGAAACTGAGATGGAGAGAGGCGGGCAGGAAAATGGGGAGCAGACAGACAGACTGACTGATGCCTTTTTACCTCCTCCTGGTCCAGCATCTGCTCCTTCAGTTTCTCCACCAGCTGGCTCTGCTGGTTAATCTCGTCATCCTGCGGGCAGGCAACAAACAAACACAGCCCCACGTCAGACACTCTGCCAGAAGACACAAGAAGTGTTGCATTGTGCCAGCTACTGGGACAAGCATACCAACTCCGTGTGCGCACAGTAACACTCTTGAAACGGAGATTAGTTTCTGTGAACTAAAGAAAATGTTTTCTACTCATTCTCTGGTAACAATCATTCAAATGTAAAGGCAAGCGTGCTCGTTTAACATACAACCATTCAACGTTTATATTTTTGTTCTGCACATAATAGAGCAATGCAGTGCACTGCCGTCATGTCCGGTGTGTGTCCTCTGTTGTATCCGTTGCCTGCCGGGATGGGCTCCAGCTCCCCCGCGACCCTGAATCGCATGGAGCGGTTAGAAAACAGATGAAGCTCCGTTTGGTGAAACTCCACAATTTTTAGCCTAACCTGAAAAGGCAGTTAGCGTGAGCCAACGCCAACTTTTCCAGCATCACGTCAACATCACCTTTAAAAGGCGTTTTGTTATGTCTCTTTGCGCACAGCACAAATGTAAAGGTTAAGAATGAGCAATTTAGAAATACGCTCTAATGAATGGTAAATCAGAAAGACTTTGGTCTGGACTTTTTTCCTCTTGCAATATCAAGAGGAAGTCAAATAAAAATTTCTGGAGTCAAATGAAAATGGATCCCATCATGCAATGGAGCAAGAGCTTTGAGAGTCAGACTTTGAGCGTTGCCAAGTCGGGCTAACCTTGTCATCGAGCTGCTTGTAGAGCTTGCGGATCTCCTCCTCGTACTTCTGGCGCTCCTCCTCAGAGATGCGCACCACGATGGAGGAGGTGCTGTTGTCGACCGGGGTCTCGTCGCTGGTCTCCAGCTTCACCACCCCATTGGTCAGCTGCTCAGTCTCCGGGACGTTCTCCCCTGGTTCCCCCAGAATCCGCCCAGAAACAAAAGGATCAGTTCAATGATGAAAATACCTCAGGCTTGTTACAGTTCCTTCAACCCCCAAGTTAGCCCTTGTCCAGCTGTGCACCTCCCTGACGTTGTTCAGATGTGAACCCACAGCTTGTGACATCCAGGATGAACCCTGGACTCTGAATGGGAGTCTTTACTAGTTGAGCTGCTTGAGCCCATATGAAGGTGATCCACCAGTATAAACCTTTCCTGATCCTATATCCAGATGCATTTGGTACTGTATAAAGCTCCTAGTGTACAAACCCTTTATTCATTCAACCCTAGATTAAAACCTCACCTGTTTTCCATTGGCTTTCCCATACTATTGAGTGTTTAGGGCTCTTGAATATCCAATGGACTGGGTTTCAGTCCTGGGTTTGTACATTTTTATTGTGAATTTTACATTTACTGGACATTGGAGTGCTTGGAGAGCAAACATTTATTAATTGGCAGCCATTTAGCTGCTGTTATTGTTTTTTTTTGGAACCACCCACTTCTGTGTTTATAATAAAGTATTTTTATATCTTTTGGATTTCGCATTCAATAAATGTGCAGTTTCTGCAGTGACTGACTTCTGTATTTAGTGGATGCAGCTGTAGTGCTGTACCGGTGTGGTCAGTGATTTTAGCTGCACTGTAGTGCTGTACAGGTGTGGTCAGTGATTTTAGCTGCACTGTAGTGCTGTACCAGTGTGGTCAGTGATTTTAGCTGCACTGTAGTGCTGTACCAGTGTGGTCAGTGATTTTAGCTGTACTGTAGTGCTGTACCGGTGTGGTCAGTGATTGTAGCTGCACTGTAGTGCTGTACCAGTGTGGTCAGTGACTGTAGCAGTACTGCAGTGTCTGGCCTGTGTGGACACGTGATGCAGGTGCAATGCAGTAAGTGTCCATTGATTGTCCACCAGTGACCGGGCCTCACCATTGCGCCAGCGGTTCAGCTCAGCCTCCAGCCTCTGGATGGTCTCTTTCATAGTCTTGTTCTTCTCCTTCTCCTTCTCGTACTTCTTCTTCCACTGCTCGGCCGTCAGCTCCAGGTTCACGGAGGCTGTGTTTCTGATAGTCTTTGCCCTGGAGGCAGGGTGACAGAGAGAGAACCAATCAAACAGATAATAGGATTGTTTATGAAAAAACAATACAGTGGAAAGCATCGTAAGGTCCACTAGTTGAGTACCCTTTGATTGCTCGTTTTTCAGAAACTTTGGAAACTCTAAAGCTGTGAAAGGCTGAGCTGGATCAGCACCAGCCCAGAAGACCACCAGAGGTACTGTCATGTGTGCTGTAGTGATGGTGACTGTTGGGCTGTGGGGTTTTATGGGTTTATGCTCTAAATGACTAAAAGGCACAAAAGGCAACAGCCTCAACAACGGAGGGTTACCTCTGCCCAAACATCAGGGTAGACTTGGTCTCGGCCTCATTGAAGCTGGAAGGGGAGCAGCAGATGAACATGGTGGTGCGGCAGTTTCCCCCCAGGGAGTCCTGCAGAATGCGGGTCATCTTGCTGTCCCGGTATGGCACATGGGTTTTCTGCAAGACAGGGTTCAGAAGAGACTGCTCTTGAGAAAGAGCACCACAGGCAATTTGCACGACACAGCACCGACTTAAAGCAACGCAGGCAGTTCATTCAAGTGCCCTGACCCAAGATGGCAGATTTCCTGCAGCCCCTTGTGAAAAAATATGGCACAGAGATTCAGTCAGAGCCCCAAGTGTGTTTCATTATCACAGAGTGTAGACTTATAAATGAGAATAAGAAGAGCACTGTTTGGAAGCTAATACGGTACTGGGTGATTCATATTCCCTGTATATTAACATCTGGATTGAAATCCTGCTCAAAATGTGTGAATTGATTGTTCTGAAGGAGGTTGATTCTGAGCTGAATTGGTCTGGACAACACTGAAATGGAAGCAGATGACATTCAACAGGGTTAAGCCCAGACCTGACTGAAGCAAGGCTAAAAGCAGGCCAATCTAGGACTAAATTCGTGTGGAGTAGTGGGCTAAACCGTAGTGCTTGTTGGGCTCACCGTTCCCTCGGCCAGTGCAGAGATGACATTTCCCAGGGCAGACAGAGACTTGTTGATGTTCTTGGCCTCATCCAGAACAGCACCTTCAGCTCCAGTCTTACTGACCTAGGGGTAGAGAGAGTTGTCACTCTAGGTCAGGACCAAGGGTATTCACAGTGATAATGGCAGACTTGACACATCATCTCAATAATAATAATAAACTTTATTTTATATAGAGCCTTTAAAGGTGGCTTCTCAAAGTGTTTTACAGAATGACAACAATTGTAATATAAAATCACTGGAAACTCTTACTTTTATCACTTCCTGTTGACGCTCTGGAGACAAGTCAACATAGCAAATAAATAAATGAAACAGACTGAAGTGAACCAGTTTCTGTAACTAAATCCTCTGAATATTTATGGTGAAGGAATTGCAGTAAAATCTAATTAATAACTGGGAGTCAGAAAGGCCTTATTGAGAAAAATGAAAACCAATTGAAAAATGAAATCAATTGCAGCCTAAACATTGTCTGAGACAAAGTTCGTATAACCATGTGAAGCAAAGCTGCAGCTGCAAGGATGCTGAGTCACTAGAAACATCCCGAGAGATTCCCGTCATCTTTTAACTTTCCCCCTGATCTTTCGGTTCATACCTTCTCACTGCCCGCCAGATCCACAAGGTACAGCTTCCCACTAAGCTTCTGCTCCGTCTCAATGTGCTCCTGCTTGATGTTGATGAGGAATATGCTGTGACTGCGAGAGCTGTGCTCATTCATATCTGTCCGGGACAGGGAAAGAGAGAAGCAGAAGGGAAACGCAGGAATGACCCAGGACAAAGGAAGAAGGGGTTGGGGAGGGGGAAGAAATTCAAAAGAGAAGTCAGACTTTGTTTCATAGGAGCCTCCAGAGTCACTCAGCTCATGAAGGCATTCTCCTGGGTGCAGGTAGAGCTCTGTGATGGGTTTGAGCTTGCAACATGTCCCTAGCCATCTGATTTTCCAAGAAAATTGGGTGGGATTAATTGGCCAGAAAACAGTGACCCTTGCAACCTCCCAGATGCTCTTAGGAATGCAGACGGTGCACCTCTGTTCCATCCAGCACTAAACCAACAGTATGGGACTATGTTGTCTATGATATATTAAAAGACAAGTGGTTTAAAGATGGTGAGTCTTCTTACATTTCCTCATTTTCCCTGTGTGCGGTCACAGGTTTTGTAGCTACAAGCCAAGATGTGAAAAATCACATAATTGCCTATTCCAAATGGGGTGGGTACAGCACAAAATTGGAGATTCTCTATCATAAAATCCTAAAAACACAAAGAGGTTGTTTCACAACCAATGCAGTTCACTTCAACTTTCAGTGAAAGCTATGTAGCCTCTGTGACTCAGTCAGTGGGCTCGGCTTTGTAAAACTACAAAGGATCTGGAACTCACTGGTGACAGCAACATGCCGGTTGGCTTTCCCTTCATCGATCACGTCCATCACCTCCTCGGGACTGGACACAAAGCGCTCGGTGCAGCCCTGAGTGAGAGACAGATAGAGGATGGAGAGCATGAGGGAGAGTCTGAATTGAGAGATCAGAGCAGGACAGGCTCTGGATGGTTTTGGGTGACCTACCTTGACATAGGGCACCCTGTTCTTATCCTCGTGGACAGCCAGATTGGTCTTGGTCACTGTAATGGAGAGACAGTAGAGTAGTATGTGAAGCAGACTGATCACCTTCAGTGGACATTGTTTCATCCATTCAGGACTTGTCTACTGGTGGAAGTTAACTGACCAGAATGTGGGCATTTTCCTACCCACTGATGACCCAGTGTTTTTTACCCAAAGTAATCTATTTGATTACTTTGATTCCAAAGTAATCTATTTGATTACTTTATGATGCAGGAATAGGCTATGAAATGGAAGATATTATTTTGATTTTTATGTTTCTTGCCATAAATGCTGTCAGCTTCTTTCTAAAAGACCCATTTGTATCTACAGTTGAGTGGCATTGGTACATACCATCCAAAAGGTCCCGGATTTTGTCCATGTAGATTTCGAAGTAGGAGACCTGAAAGCCGGAGGGAAGAGAGTGATTTGAAATGGATAGCTGGTATGTCAGCTATATAGCAGATACTGTGGGTATACAGCAGTGTCCTTGTTGTTTCCTTTCAATTCATTAAAAATACCGCAAAACTTGGGGCTACATGGAAATGCAAGATTAGAATTGAGGAGATCCTGCAAGCACTACTTCTTATATATCCCCTTGAAAATATCCAGCTGCCATTACCTCAGAAGAAATTTGAGGTTCATTTGGAATATGCACAGACTGATGGCTCAAGAGATGAAGCAGAAGCACAGAGAGGAAACATGAGTGGGGTTGAACATTTTAAGTGGGAAGAGGCCCCATTGTCTAAGGATGTCAGGGTGTCACAGATGTAGGAGTATTAAAAGGTCAGACAAGAGCATTAATGCAGGGTGCTGGATTGACACCGAGGTTATCCCAGCTGACCTTGATGTGGAACTCGAGGTTCTCGTCCATGGAGAAAATGTGGTTGAAGATGTCCTCAGCGATCCTGGGGATGATGCCCATCTGGTGCCTATCATGTAGTTTGCCCTTTGGCATAAGAAAAGGCAGTTAGGTTGTGTTAAACAAAAACGTCCGCATTGGGGACTGTAGCTATACAGAGCAGAAGAAGTAAACTCACAATGGATTGATACTTGTATATGTATGATTAGTCATTCATTTCTGGTGGCATGTATTGTTAGCTTTCTGCTGTTATTTAGTAGGTTAGCTGTGTCCTATAGAGGGAATATCTCCTGTGACCAAATGCAATGACACTGGCTAGCTAGAACATGAGCAGCTGGCCCATTTTGAATTTTAGTCAGAAGGACAGAATTTGTGCAGTCGTTTAGATCTGAATGATTCCCAGTTTGTATGATCAATAATTTTATTTTGCATTATTCTGGCAAACCTAGCATTTGGAGAAGCCGTGAACTTTGATCATTTATCTTACTTCCATGGTGTGGGTCTTTCCAGAGGAGGTCTGTCCATAGGCAAAAATGGTGCCATTGTAACCTCCCAGCACATCTACATTGAGAGAAAGAATGAGAACAAGAGACAAAATTTTACTTGAGGGGAGTATGCACTCCTCTGATTCCTGCAGTCTCTCTTTCCTCATTTTACACTGGCACTGCCACACCCTCGTCTCTCCCCTCCCTCCTTTTATCTCCTCCCATTCCCTAATCCTGCCACTCCCACTCCTCATCTTGCTCCTCCCACTCTTCCACTTGCCCCTCCCATCTCCTCCAGCTCATACCCCTTGACCCTCCTACTTCCTCTGCTTGCCTTACCCCTTCCCTCCTTGTTCCCCTCCCTCTCCAGCTTCTTCCCTGTACCACTCTCTCCCCTTGTCTGTCGATCTCTCGCCTCTTCCACCCAAATCCTCATCCCTCCTTCTCTCTCCGTGTCGTGTCTCTGCCCCCATCATTCCACCACCTCCTGCTGCACTCTGCAGCTTCCCCCTCTCCCTCCTTTTCTTTCATCTTTCGCCATCTTTGCTTTCCCTGCTCCACCCACCCTTTCTCCTCCCCTTCCCTCTTCCTCCCCCACTGTCTCTCCATCTTCTCCTGTCTGCTTTTTCTTCCCTTCTCCCTCCGGCACTCTCAGTCCCTGTCTCTCCCTGCCCTGTGTCACGGTCTCCTGCTCTCCCTGCCCTCTCTGCTCACACACTCCCTGTCCACACACAGAGGAAACAGAAAAAACAACAAGAAATGATTGCAAAAAAAAAAGAGCAATGAGCAACAAATGGAGCTGCAATGATGGATGGTCTCTAAATGCGCCTGGTTAATCCGGCTGACAGGCACACACATCTTTCACAAATCAAGCGTCTCTCTTTCTCTCCCCTCTCTCTTTCTCACTGACCGTCAGTCACAAAACCAGACTCAATTACATTTCTTTGCCTGCCCGTGAATCCAATCACGGGGAAGGGTTAGGGTCGCAAAAGAGAGACTCGTCTCCATTTTAAGATCCGCGGGCTGTCAGATCATGTTTGATGAGATTCTTTTCATTTGAAAGTAAGAAAACAGGCACCTGTTCACACTATTGAGGCGTTTTAAAGCAGACAGCTGTATATAGATCTAAGCAGAGACAGAGGGGCTATATCTAGTTATATTTGCTTCTAAACAAAGAAAGAATATTTGGTAAAACACATACAAGTGTCTCTCATAAAGTGACACAGAGTAAATTTACTTCTCTTGCTAGTTTGAGATCCCCAAATTCTCGATCAGACTGCTCTGATGGGTCTGATCTAACAGCAGGTTAAAGGGACACCTGGTTAATTTGTTTTTTTCATTCTGGTGGGGAAAAGGAAGATGATGACAGGTTAAAATGAAACAAAACATTTAAATAGTAATGAGCTGGCACAGCTCATGGCCTGGTCTACAGGCTCTCCTGGAGAAAGGTCTTGTGTAGAGGAAAGGGGGCTGAGTTAGAACCAGGAAAACTGTACAAGCATCCGTTCCCTGTGTATTCCTCTCCTGGCATAAAGAAGGGCCTTCCATTTTAAATGCAATTGGTCTTAATCTTAGGGCGTTTCTCAAAAAGAGTAGGGGTGTAACCCCGGCGTCCGGGCCAAATTTTCCATTGTTCCTTACCAATCATGGCCTCCTAATAATCCCCCTCTATGAACTGGCTACATTACTCTGCTCTCCTCCCCACTGAGAGCTGGTGTGTGGTGAGCGTTCTGGCGCACTATGGCTGCCGTCGCATCATCCAGGTGGGGCTGCACATTGGTGGTGGTGGAGGGGATCCCCATTACCTGTAAAGTGCTTTGAGTGGAGTGTCCAGAAAAGCACTTATAGTGTAAGCAATTATTAATTATTATAATTAATCTGGTTAGCCTTTGGGACATAGCATATGCAATGCTTGTCCATCAGACTTCCGCTTTATCATGTTTGTCAATTCCACCAATTGCCAAATGGCCACAAAATTAGCAATTGAATGTGTTTCTTTAATTCCATTTTAATCTAGATGGCTTGACCGATTTACCTAGACACTAGAAAGCTGGTTAGTCAGATCTGATTTATTTTAATTTTGCATGGCACTAAAGATGAAACGTTTTCTTAAAAAAGTACAAAAACGTGAAAATATTTGAAACTCTTAATTTTGACACAATCTTCCATCCATCCACACACTTTCCATACATACACACACTCACCTTTCACAATCTGCTTGGCACAAGTGTTGTAGACCTGCTCCTGGGTGGTGTTGGTAGGAAACACTCGGTCAAACACATAGGGCTTCCCCTTTAAGAGAAGAGGAAAGGGCGATCAGAAAGTGAAGATGAAGGGAAGAAACAAGTTCTTAAGGCCTCCAGCGAAGATAGAGGGAAGCAGAGATCAGATGCATCAAAGAATCGCCTTTCAGAGAGGAGTTCAAAGGCTCCTGAAATTGGATGCTGTTTAGTGCCAACCCAGTACAGGGGTATCTGTCCTTTTAAAGTCTGTGCCCCTGGGAGTTTTCTGAGCAAACCGAGTAGAAATCCACCAAAACAAAAAAAAAAACAAGCAAAACTGAACAGTTAGTATAAAGACTATGAGAGAACTGAGAGAGCAGGAAAGGGGAATTTAGAGGAGTGAGCAGGACCCCCAGGGACGTGCAGAATGTCCACGATCAGAGCACAGTGCATGATGGTTCTCCTTTCGTCTGTATTCAGGTCTGATTTCTATTTGACGGCTTCTGGAGATCTGATGTATCGGGGCCATATGGTCATAGGCCACAGAGTCTTTTCGTCTTGCGATTGTGCACCAGGTACGGTCGTGTTGCGGTGCAGACCGCTGTAGCCCAGAGGAGAGCGCGGCCCCAGGTGGTGGAGTCGCTGGGCAGCATGGTGAGGCGAAGGAGGGGAGACACAGACAGCATGTTTCCGGGCCTGTGTGTACAGAGGGGGCTGCTGCTGGACTCCTTCTGCAGTAGCACACAGGGCTGCTGCTGCCCTTCACTGGAAATCAGGTTGTTCACCCGCATGTGTGAAACGCCAGCCGGGTTTAGCCCACTGAGAGACGAGTTCATTTCAAGACAATCTAGTTGAATAACAGTAATTTTACTTACAACGGGAGGAGCCACAGCTGCAGACATTTGATGTATACGCTTTGCTGGGGAGCCAGTGGTGCAAACCTACACACCTTGGGATTTGTGGCAGAACGCCTCTAAGTCAGAATCCCACCTTCTTCCACACCTATCTCTCTGTTTACCTATTCCTTCATCTGCAGGAGATCAGTGCCTCAGTTGGGAGCCTGTGTGTTGACAGGGAACAGGCACCACTGGGCATTCCAGTGTTTTCCAAAGTGTCTCTCTTCCAGTAATCAAGCCCCAGCACAGGCCTGAAGCCAGTGCTGACCTTTCTGCTTGATCCAGCATTCTGCAGCCCAGGCTCCAATAGAGGACACTTTTCTTCCAGACCCTGGGCTGCACAAAACAGTTCTTGTCAATAAAAATGAAATTAGTAGCCGGCTTCTGTTGTATACCCATCCAGTTTTGACACCGCCAGTTGTTTGAGACTCCTCACTGGAGTCTCGCTGGAGGTGCCTTTAGAAACCCCCTTCATTAAGTTTTATAGTGTATTATCATTCGGTTATTTAGCTGTCACATTTACCCAGGGTACTCTGTATTCAAAACAAATGTAAAAAAAATATGTTCCTGTTAACACAAGAATTTAGGGTAATACAATAACCAGAGTGAAACAAAGCAGTGAAATTATTGTGCCACTAATTTATAGAGATGCGTTATTACAGAAATGTCAAAGCCTGTAGGCTCTCCCCCGGTCTGAGCGTGTGCACTCATGCAGCCTGGCTAGAGGCGGGGTGAGGCTGAGAGGAGGACTGCGGTACAGTACAGGATGCACTGCCCGTGTGCTAGCAGTTGGCAGTGTGGGGCAGCCGAGCGTGACCTGCGTCCCTGCGGAGGGCTCATCTCAGCGCTGGTGAGTCCAGTAGCCCGCTGGTTTTGTCAGTCCAGCTGGGAGAGCTGGGCAGGGTGAGGAAACAGGCTCTCCTCGGCAGTTCTCCTCCCATTTCTCTTCCTGTCAAGGCCCTGTCAGAGTGGAGATGAGGGCCAGGGCTGCAGCTGCGTCTCGGTAAGGGGAGGTGGGGGGGAACAGCCCTCTCTCCGACAGCACAGGGCCCAGACTGCGCGGGGCGAGGGGCTGGGGGCTGGGAGCAGGGGGACAGGTGAGTGGGTGGTTTGGTCTTGTCTCCTCCTTTTCCCTTCACCTCTTTTCGTTTCCATCTTCTCTCTGCGGTTTTGGCCTCGGTAAGCATCACTTGGGCATGTTTCCGTAAAGCCGTCTCTGAAAGAGGAAACGAGCTGCCCTCTCTGCCCGGTCCCCAGTCCAGTGCGGCTGGTCAATCACGTCTGCACGGAAACCTGTTCCCAGTTTCCCCCTCCCTCGTGGATACACCAGAGCACAGCCTGCACGGAGAGGCAAATCTGCCCAGCAGTGCCCTGTGTGCAATACCCCATTCTGATATCTCCCTGGGGAGTCATCCAGAAGAGTAAAGCCAAACAAGTCATTTCAATAATAATAATCAGAAGCAGAACAGTTCATCCTATTAATGTGTTATGCTTTGCTTTTACTGAAAAGCACCACACGCCTCCAGAGGTTTGCTGCATGCATAAAGGTGGTCGTGCTTTTTGGTGGAGAAACAGTCTTTTTCTTTACAGCACTGCACATCTTAAACCCCTTTAGCTTGTAATGCAAGGTGTCGGCAGCCCTGCAGTCAGGACCTCCCGCAGGTTTGGAGAGAAAAGAGAATCAGCTGCAGTTAATGGAATCTGAAAGCCTTTTAAGAACAGACCTGTGGACCTGGCTCCCTCCCTCCTTGCTGCTCCCTGCAGCACACACTGGACTGAGCAAAACTCACAGGCCAGCGCTGCACCAGGCAAGATCAATGCAGCTGTGCTGCAGTCAAGAAATATATATTTACTGTGTTATCCATCCCTCTCTTTTCTAACTCTTTCTTCCAATACAGGGTGGCAGGGCAGCCGGAGCCTGTTCCGGCAAGCAATGGGCGCAAGGCAGGGTCCATGGACGAGACACCAGTCCATCGCAGGGCACACACAGACACGCACACCCTCACATAAGGGCCTGTTTTCTCAGAGGCCAGTTAACCCGCCAGGATGGTTTTGGACTGTGGGTGGAAAGCGCAGTGCCCAGAGGAAACCCACGCAGACACAAGGAGAACATACAAACTCCACACAGACAGCACCCCAGGAATTGAATGCAGGGCCTCAACTCTGCAAGGCAGCAATACTAACCACTGTGTCACCGTGCCGCCCGTACTGTGCTACTGTATACAAGACTGCTCGGTGGTAATGCCAGTTAATGGGACAATACTAATATATGCAGTAATACGATATTGCCAGTTTAACAGTGCTCAGATAAAGGATTGTTAAATTTGCTAATGCATGTGGAGATTGCTTATTAGTGCATTTCTGCAATATACCAGTCAGGTACATCATCTTTCTTATCTGTGTCTGGTCCTGAGTATGTTACTAAACGCATACTGTACACATTAAGTGCACGGTCCTTGCATTAATAAAACCTTAAGGCTTCCAAACTAAGCAAATGATTAAGCAATACAACATCATGAATGGGCAGGGGGCATAGTGTTTCCTCATTTAATGTAAAGTTTAATCATAATTTTTCTAATTGGTTCTCCTGCAAATGAACTAATATACTGTAGGTTCTGTTAGGGACACTGTTTTAGATGGTATCACTGAGAATTATCACCCTATGGCAGGAGTAAATGTAAAGGTTCATGGTGAAATGGAACGTGGAGCTGAATACTGTAGGATTTAGACGTCTCTTTGGATGCAGCAGAACTATGTAGACATGGGTTAGGTGCTAGGGAGCAGAAACAATCAGACAGGCTGATATTAGGAGAAAATAAAAATTTGATGTCAGATATTGAGAAGGTGAAGACTTGATTGTGTGACAGGCTTTCAAAGAACTTTCTCTTTTTAATTTTTAATGACATTTTATCTGGACTAGAGGCTCACATGTTTTAGTAATCTATTGTATAGATTAATCTACCATAACCATCACTTACTGTTGATGCCTGGACAAGAGCCTGCACAGCAGATAACCAAATAAAAAAAACAAACTTGTATTTCAAGTTTTTGTAAAGGCGATCAATCTTCAGAAAAGCCTTGTACTTGACAAACAACTCAAATATGATGACGAATATGAACAAATTGTGTGAAAACCAACAAAAGATAACAAGAACAGTGTAACAAGACTACTGTACAAGCACAGAAGCAGCTTTATATGCTGAATCTAGTTCATGTTGCATAATGCCAGTCCACTTCAGAGCAAGAGAAGTAAACCACTGCATTTAAGAGGGTTAAGACATACTGTAGAGAATTTCTTTCATTTATCAATGCAGATCTGGGGTGATTGGCTTATTACTAATTTTACTGTTGTGTTTTGGCCAGTACAGTATATGTGGGTGTGCCAGTGTGTGCTGCATCAGCTGGTTAGTGGGTGACTGTGCAGGCTTTATAGCATGAAGTGCCATCTAACCAAACTGCCTCAGCAGAAACTCTGCCAGCCACCTCATCCTGTTCTTTATGCTCTCAGCTTTGATGGAAAATCCCTGACTGATTGTTTGAGCCTGGCAGCGCAAGTGAGGCGCAGCGAGCATATATTTTTGAACCAAAGGCGAGACAGAAAGGTCCCCAAACTAAACACAACAGAGGAAACGTGTGCATACCTTCCGTAGGCAAAGCGCAAGCATTGTTTTGTGTGCTTTGTAATCGGTGCAGCGCTCAGAGGTTGTGAAATGCAGAAATAAGGGTGCAACAGCAGTCTGACACTCCCGTGTCCTCAATGTCCCGTCATTTAGTGTTGTAGAACAGAAAACCAGACAGCAACATTTTGTTAGGAACCCCTTGGCATTCCGGCCAACGGGGAATTATGTTGTTGCGTGTGGAAGAGGGTGGGATGGTGGCGCAGTGGGGAGCACTACTGCCTCACAGCGCTGGGGCCCTGGGCTCAATTCCAGTGCTGCTGTCTGGGTGGAGTTTGCGTGTTCTTCCCGTGTCCACGTGGGTTTTGTCCGGCTGCTCCAGTTTCTTCCCCCAGTCAAAAGGTACACTGGTATGTCAACTGGCTTCCGGAAAAAAGTGGTCTTGGTGTGTGTGTGTGTGTGTGTGTGTGCCCTGTGATGGACTGGTATCCTGTCCAGGGTGTACCCTGCCTTGTGCCTGTTGTTTCCCAGATGAGTCTCTGGCCCCCCCCCACAACCCCGAGCTGGAAGAAGTGGTTAGAAAATGGATGCTTGCAGTTGAAAGATGCCAGTGGGGCAATCAGTAATGCATCACACTTTCAGCATTTCGAAATTGAGTGAGTTCGTTTGGGTCATTTCTGTGAGATGAGATGCACCCTCTTCTTTTATAGTTCCGTTGTGTCTCTCTGGGTGTAACAGATCAACAGCTCAGTGCAAACGTTCAGTTTACTCACACGCAATTAGCACGCTGGCATTTAGAGCAGAAAACCTTGCTTCTATCTGCAGCGGCACCCAGGGGAGGGTCACAGCTGTTTGCTGCTCCCACTGATCCCAGCTGGAGTGCATTAAGCTATCCAGCCAGCGAGCGGAGAACAGACGGATTTGTCCAAGGCTGGAAAAAACACCGCCTCTGTCTCTGTTCAGTTCCCATCCCTTTTCTTTCGGTCTGCCCACCAACTAGCATCCTCTGGAGCAAAAGAGGATTACAGATTGTAATTGCATCTCTGCCCACTTCCAGCTCCCCTAACGAATTAGAGACCGACCGCGCAGAAAACGGGAGGAGAAGGCTTTTACACAGCGAGCAGCAATAATCCTCAAGCAACCAGAGCTTAGAAAAGCAAGAACTGAAATAGAATTCACCCATTGTGAGAAATTATATTCTGAAAAGGTGGAGTGTGCGGAGTTCAATTGAAAGGCTGTAGGCACAGCTTGCTTCAGCACCAAGCAGAAAAGCACCAATGACCTCTGTCGTTGCGGCTGCACCTTCTTTCAAGGAGAACAGGAATCATTGAGCTGCCTGCACCCAGTTCAGCAAGATGAGCTCAATGGCCTCCTATCTTCTGCTCTTCTGTATTATCTGAACTCGCGGGACCGATGAGTTGACCCCCAGTCATCTCCCATCTCCGGAGAGCTCTTTGTGTCCACGTTAGGAGCATCATCCTTACTTTAAGGAAGGACGGGGGAGATGGAGCGTTGTGGAAGCCATTGCCGGAAATGGAATAAACAAAATGCCAAATGAACTGGATACTAGATTCAGCATATAATCCTGCTTCTGTGCTTGTACAGTTGTCTTGTTACACTTTTTCTGGTTATCTTTTTGTTGGTTTCCCACTTTTGTTTAGTATTCTTCAGTGTACTTGAGTTGTCCTTAATGTGAAACATCTCAGAAAAGCTGTGATGCAGCAACGCCCAGCTTTAATCTTGTATTATCCGTTTTTGCAGCCCGGAGTATTTGTTTGTCTTTTGTATAATGAAATCTAGAAATTTACTGTACTCTGAGCACTGCTCTAATTTTGTCAGCCCCGAGAGGCAGATGCAGCCAGCAGAGCACAAAGCTGACAGACAGGAGTGGAAAAAACGTTACAATTGGATTCAAAAATGATTTTAAAAGATGTGCATCAGTAGATCTGCTGAGGCACTTACAGTATGTAACTTGCGTTTTATCTGATTGTATCAATTCTTTGCTTGGGCCTGTTAGTCCTGCCTGTGAACTATTGCTGCCAAAAGAAAAAACACCCGATTTAGCGGAATGCGCTGCAAAAGTCAGGAAGTTTTGGCAGTCGTGCACTTGGCACCACTGTTAAGACTGCAGTAGGAATAGTGCTATAATGGCCTCGTCTTTTATGCAGCATCGTGTGCGGCTTTGTGTTTGATTTGAATGTGCACATTAGAGAGGTGTGAGGTGTTAAATATTCTTGAAGGTGACCATGTGGCCAACCTGTATAAGTGATCACAGTCTATACAATGGTAGAAGCATAGTAGATGACAGCAAAGCACGGTGAAAGCATGTTCATGCATGGCACGAACCACGATGAGCATGGCAGAGTGAAGTAAACACATAGTAAAATCATGGTAAAACCATGATGATCCCTATATCCCTATAACCTTTTTTACACCTAACTGTAAAGCTCTTTGAGATGCTACTTTTGAAGGTGCTAAATAAAGCTTATTGATATTATTATTAGGAAAGAAACTGGCAGGTTCCTCCTGCAAACACTCATAAAGCCTGTGGCCTCAGCCTCCCTGATCACTGAGCAGGACGCTGTGCGCGTAGCTGTCAGGAGCTCAGCTCAGCTCAGCTCAGCTTGTGACCGAGCCACAGGTGCAGTTGCTCAGGTGTAAGGTGAAATAGCCACAGTGCTGATTGGATCCTGCATCTGGGGTGGTAGCTGATAATTCAGGTTTGCAAAGCTCTGTCTTCCATTGGTAAATACATGAAGCATGTAGAGAACGTTTGAAAAAAACCTTCCTGCTGTCCCACATGGAGAGCAGCACGTGTGTTTAACTACTCTCAGTAAACACGAGGGAAGGGCCCACTAGAACTTGCATTAAATGTGAATGAATAATTTCAGATTTCAAGACTCAGCTTTGACAAAACATTGACATGCCACTGAAGCACATCAAGGAGCTGACACGACAATATGCTTAATAGTCTAATTACAGATTTAATAACTCCCTACAGCCTTCAGGTTATGAAAATGATGTTCACTGCAATTAACCAATCCATCTGACCATGCAAGGTTTCCCACTAAATGTTCATTTTACAAGCTGAAAGTTTTGTTGTCCTTTCCTGTGAAATTAGAGCCCACCTATCCAGGTCTAGGTGAATAGGGACTTTTCTCCAAGCTCCTTCATGGCTGTGAAGTACAGTAGGCGTAATCTCTTTCCATTTTCTATTTGCATGTTTACTTTCCACTTTTTGCACGCAGTGTTGCCTGTGTGTCTGACTTCAACTTCTTATAAATCCTGTGGCAGCATCACCCCGGAGTTGGACAAGTGATGGGGAATGCCTATACAGCAACCAATTAAAAACTCAGAGAAGACTAATCAACATGCTTAGTCACAGAAGTGACAGAGAGGGGAATTCATTTTCTGACACTTCACCTGTGAAATGGGAGAATAATTAAAAGAGTTCATCAGGGAAAGAAAAAAGGAAATTCAGAACTTATTGAATCACACACCAGCAAAAAGGCAGTGCACATCTCTGTGTTGAGCCTGTTCTTGTCATGACGGGACTCTATAAACCAGTGAGCAACTTGTTATTGCACACAGGCTGCTGGCCTGGCTTTCGTTATGGGTGCTGAGTGGGCCCTGAAGATAATACTCAGTTTTTATCAACTGATTGCCAACATTCACCCAACCATCACACCGCCATCAGCTTTTACTGGTAGGGGATGTCCATTTTTCTCGTTAATTACAATTCCAATTATTAATTGTTTCGAACCAGCATGAAGAAGTTGTTGCTGATATATTTGTTAGCACACTACTCGGTTTAATTAAACACACTGGGAGTGGAAAAAAAAGAAAAAGGAATTCACCATATCTCTTCCATGCTTTAAGTTCCAAGTTTTAAGTTTTAAAACTTAAAGGTTTTAAAGTCAAAGCATGATGTGACACACTGACACTGTCAAACAAGGTGGCTACAGGAAGCTACCGATATTGTATTGACAGTTTTCAGCGGCTGTCTTGCTGTCAGATGCACAACAAATGAAAACATACACTACAAGATTTACATACATCAGAAGAGTGGCTGTATCTCTTGTCTGAGGTTTTGCACATATTGTCCCTCTAGTCTCCAGGTAACGGAGGTACATAGGAAAGCTTGCGTACAGCTGAGGGAGCACAGATATATGAGAAAGAGGTGGGGAGAGGCAAACCAAAGAGGGCAGAGGTGAGGATGGGTAGTTTGGGGATGTGGGGGTAAAAGCATGATAATTAACTGGAAATGTGAGGGACAGATTAGTTTCAATCCGGTAGCAATGTAGAAATGAATGGAGAGGTGAGACAGCGATTGATCGATTAGCTGAGTGCTGGGGGAATGTGTCAATCCAGTGTAACATTAATCTTGGCTTCCAGTGTCTCTCGAGCGCAGGTGTCTTTGAATTCCTGTGGACCGACGCAGACAGGAAGGCACACACGATCATGTTCAGGAGGGGTAAAATGCCGGACTATCATGACGGAGAGATCTGAGCTACATAAAGCCACAAAATCTCTAAACCCTGGGGCGCTCTGGAGATTCCAAATGCAGAGGCATAAGTTTGGATTGTCTACAGTTTCATATCAGGGAAATCTTCTTTCGCGTGCATGTCAGGGAGACCAGATTGCATGTCAGGGAGATGAGCTGTACTAATCCGGCCGCTGTTTCTGAAGCTAGCTGTCCTTCCTGCAGTGTCTTCTACCCAGGACAGAGCTCTGATTAGCTCCTGCTGCTCGTTTTACAGACGTGCAGGAGGGCTGGAGGTGGCAGATCACTCTTCATTTTCATGCTGCAGCTGTCATGTTTCGAGAAGGAAAACACAGTTGGAAGCCCAGGAACCGTAAAGATTTTAGCAATGTCTTCATATTTGTCTCCAAAAGATGATCTCAGATGTAATCAAGCTGGCATTTTAAAATGATGTCTGCGATTGCTTTAATTTCTAATTAACGCGGACCTGCAGTATTCGTGCTTTGAGAAAATCACACAAGCAAAACTGGGCTCCTGTCTGATTTCTGCTAAGCGTACTGGCACAATTTGGAACCACACACTGGTGGTGGTGGAGGGGAGTCCCCATTACCTGTAAAGCGCTTTGAGTGGAGTGTCCAGAAAAGAGCTACAGTATATAAATGTAAGGAATAATAATAATAATAATAATAATAATATTATTATTATTAGAGAATGGGAAACACAGAAGCAGGAAAACTTTAAAATCTATGAAAACAACGAGCACAGAGAGCTACTTAACCTCACCACACAGGTGGAATCATCATTCAACTTTGCATCCTACCGCCTTTTTAATCCGTCATGCTGTTTCATGTTTCTATTCCGAGAGGACGGAGGGTTAGCAGAAGTAGGCCCAAGCACATCTCCGTTAATGGCGAACCCTGAAGATTTCTTTTCAAGTGCCACTCCGCTGGGCACCGAACTGACAGAAAGATCGATGTGCCCCGTGATACGTGTCACGCGGGACTGTCCCATGAGAAGGTCCTGGCCCAGAGCGCGGGCCTCTCTGCGGCACTCCGGGACACGGGGCTCCTGCCTGACAGGGAGAGGAACGAGCTGTGACTGCAAAGAGGCACTCTGCCCCAGCGCATCATCTCTGATCGGATGGCCGCTGCAGTGAGGCGGAATGAGGCGGCTCACCCTGCGGAGATTTATTTCCTGCCTTTATTTATTTATATAAATTGTTTATGAGGGAGTGCGAGGCCGTTTGCATCGGGGAAGGAGGTGGGGGGAGGTCACGACAAAAACGCCGCAGGGTGTTACAGGAAAAAAGCTGAGCAAAACTGCCCGACAACAGCCGTGTCCAGTGCAGCAGGTTCGAACGTGACAGACAGGCGTAGAGTTAAGCCTGTGGTGTGGCTTGTAACAGAGAAACCACGAGCAAGGGCGATAGACCATGCCATCTCAAAATGACCAGTCCAGCCGGTTTGTAATGTAGAGAGTGGCAGGAGGTTACATTTGGAAATCAGGATTAAGAGAACCTCTATGCTCTTAGATGCTGTAACTAAATTGGTGAATGTTTTTTTTTACCGAATTTACTGAATATATTTGACAGACTGGCAGCCCCAGTCACAACAGCTGGAGCGCCAAACGGCTTTGTGATTTCAGGTTAGCGTTAGAAGTACAGCTCTGTTCTGGGTGACGGTGAGAAGACGCTTCTGCCTCTCTGCTTCGTGGTGTCCTGCAGTGTTTGACTGCTGTGCTTCGTGTCTACAAGGCCCAGGGGAATTAGACTGACTAACGCGTGACTGTTGTGCCCACTTGCAAGTCTGTTAAATTATTCAAGAGGAAATAAAAAGCTTTGCAAAGCTGGCGGTTGTCTCCCTCAACCTCCAGTGCGGTCCTTGGTACAGCAATGGGGTTAGAATGAGGAAAAAAAGAAACACTTCTGCTTGAGTCTAGGCAGGAAACCCTAAGCTGAGTTTTTTTCCCCGTAAGACAGAAGAGTCAAACTTTTATTTTAGAGACCTTGTTTTTTGATCTTCTGTCTCACCTCTCAACTACAATATTGAATCAACTGTTGCCTTAATGGTTAAGTTTGGTTTAATATGATCGTTAGCCATTGACTCTCTTAAACATCGTTATGTACTGTACTGATGTTTATGACTCAGTGGTAAGGATGGAGACCAGTGGAACAAGACTTCTTGGAGCAGCAGGCAAGCAAGAACTGAAATTCTACACAACCCACAAATGACTGATGAATGTTCGTTGAAATGGTTTTTGACCTGTAGCTGTTGACTCATGACTCATTTTCGATTTTGGAACATACTAAAGATACTTCATTTGTGTCAAGACTCCAAACTAGTGACTAGTGACTAGTGACGGTGACACACACAAAAAAAAACAACCAAATCTTCAGAAATCCAAGTCATTTTTAGCCAGCAGAATTCAGAAAAGAATCGCAGTCTTTGGTAAATATTTTAGTTCCAGTAGAAAGCAGAACAATCGGTAAGGTGGCGTAAAGTGACGTTCAGCTAGCAGCCATAAATTCCGAAGCAGGAATTGGTGCATTCAGATGGTCTTTTGCATGGGATGAATACTAAATGCCTATTATGATTTGCAATCTCAGGAATGCAGCACTTAGCGTGGATGAACAGAGGCTGAAAAATTGCCAATTTTAAAGCGACAATTGTTGAAAGCAGTAACCTTCACAAGCCAGGCAGGGTAGGTATTTCCTTTTGTTTTTTTACTTGAGAGTGCCATGTCGCTGCTAATTCAGACTCTGCTCCATCCAGTCTTAATGGTGTCCATTAGAAGAATATGTGAATGGCACCGGATCTCAATAGTAATGTAGGTGATTTTTCCTTTTTTTTTCAATTCCTCTAATCATTGTTTTCTTCACCTCTTGTCCTCCCTCTTGTCTTTCGCCCATAATGTTGGAATGCGGTTCCCACTCATTATCTTATCAAAGGGGGAAAATAAATGTGGAGGAGAGAGGAAAATTAATGGAATTTATGGAATGAACGTAAGAACGGTGGAAAAAAGTATCTGAGTGAGAGTAACTATAAAAAAGTAATAGAATTGTCCTTGAAGCTGGGGGGGTGGTGGAGGGAAACAATGGTGTCCAATTGGTGTGGAGGGATTCTCTGAGACCCCAAATGCATGCCAGGCGCAGACAGGACGAACTAACATTTTTGTTTTGCTTTCCTGTACGGTACTGGAAGAGCACCAGATAGGACAAACAGCCATTTTACAATTCCTATAAATACAGGAAGAAACGAAAGTCTGTTTGTTGAAGAATAAAAACCCCTGGACCTGGATGAGATGGAAATTCACTGGCTTGAACCACAGCTAATGAAGTCAGAGCAGAAACCAAGGGCCAAACCCGGTTTAGATAAGGCTGCGTCTGCCGTCGTGCTAAACACAAATCCTGCAGTGTGCACCTGCTAAGCGAATGAAAAGCACTGTCCATCCCAACCCTTCAGTAAGGCCTCAGTGCTCTTATCGTTTAGGTGGCAACACAAACTTGACATTAACAATAACAATCTGAATACTAAACTGAGTGCAGAAGCAGGGATCAGACTGATGTTTGCGGGTAGGGGCAGTGTCCCTGAAGGGGACACAAGAGGCCACACACCCTCTCTCCCCCCCCCCCCACCTCCCCGAGCTGCTGCTGAAACAGAGCACGACTGCACGTCAGCCAAGGGGGAGCAGTGAGACCCATTACACACACACACCAGGCCCGGTAAGTGGTGAATCATTCTGCGCAGCTTTATTAGATTAAGATAACTAGGAATGGGGCTACTGCCACTCCATGCTGGAGAGCTAATCCTGCTCTTAGGCTTTTTAAAAGCACAACGCAGAGTCCCCTGTTGCACAAATCTGCTTGCACAAGCCGGGGTGTGGAGCATGTATGCCATATTTCAGTGTCTTCAACAATCCCTTGTTCTTTTTTTTCCCGCTAGGTTGGCGATGATCTTATGGAGGTCTGTTTATAAAGCTCTTCTTGCATTTCCAGTCACTGTTAATTTAAAACTCTTCCTGCACTGAAGGCTGACATACTGTACCTAAGTGGGAGTGGAACTGGAAGTTTCCATCTCTGTGCATCGCAGCGTCGTCTTCCAGGTGGGAAAGCAATAAGGCTTGATCTCTTATCTCTCTCTCTACAGCCTCCCCACACCTCTCACCCACGCCTTCTCTGCTCGAGAGCCTGTCCTGGCCTACCTGCTCTCCTAGGTTTGCTTACACTGAATAACTGTTACCTATTGGATTATAAATATATCCATTTCAAATTGCTCACAGCTGGTTCATAAAAAAAGGAGCAAGGAAGGCTGGGCCTCTCAGTTCCGGGATGAGAGTACATTTGTGCAACATAAACATACAGTGATGTGAGAAATGTAAGTACACCCTTGTAATATTCTATGGTTTGATCAATTAATCACGTGCCCATGTTTAGCAGCACCTGATTCTAATTATCTTCTTAACTGATACGGAATCAGTACTTACTTTTTCACAAAAGTCAAATTTGTGTGTGTTATTTGTCACATGAGATGAGTTTCATCTACTGTTAGGACTTGGTGAGGACTAGGTGAAGGTCAGATATGTCTTAATATGTAAAACAATTGAATCGTAAGGGGGTGTACTTTTTTTTTCACATCACTGTATGCCTTATCCATCTCGACGTTAATTCCAGGGTGATCAGATTTGCCATTTTCTATACACAGTAATATGATTTAATACTCTTTTGGCTCTTATCTCCTGCCCAGCGAGTGAGATGCTGTGTGGGTCAGTCTGACAGCGCACGCCTGGAAAATCGGTATTGATGCCTGACACTGGAGCAGCAGAATTCTCTGAAGCGTGACTGCTGCTCGTTTCCCAGCCTCCTGACTCATCGATCTCCGATCGGCTCAGGTAGGGCGGGGTTAAGAGGAAAGCCCAGATTTCGGTCTCGGCCTGGGATCTGCATCTACACAGAATCGTGGGTCGGGAGACTCACCCTTGAAACCTGGGAGCATGTTGATCCCCCAGGGGTAATCTTGCGTGACAGCCTGCCTGGGAACGGCACTGTGATTTAAAAGGCCACTTCCCGGCATTTTAAACGAAAGAAAAGAACAGAAATATCACAAACAACTCTCCTCCATATATCACCGTAAGCAAGTGTAAAAATAGATTAAAAATCCAGCTTGAGCTTGGGGACAGGCTGCGTGATTAGATTTATCTTGTTTTTTCATCTGTTAAGGCTCTGCACACCTCTGTGTGGGCAAACGTTTTACACAGCACAGCATGTTTACCGTATGATTTATTAAGTCATTGTAATTTTTCTTTCTTTCTGTCGTTAGTCCAGTATAAACCTTCCAGGAATCTGGAGAGAAGGAGTCCCAGTGCCAATTAAATCAAATGTCATGTTATGAAATATTACACTTTGGAGAGACTTGGTCTCCCAATATGATTTTCAACGTGCTTAGCACTGACCAGGTGACGCGCACACTGCTTGGCACTGCAGTGCTGAAACACACCCATCCTGGACCTTCAGCTTTTAAGCTTCAAGGAAAAGCTGAGAGGAAATTCAGTTTCAATTGAGTTACACAAATGGCCACTGAGCCTCGGATTCTGCTGCACAGTGCCGCTGGAATGAGAGCAAGCACTGCCTCTGTGCTCAGCGCCTCATGATAGCTCACGGCGCACAGAGTGCAGAAAGGCAGGTTTGGGTATGAGATTATAAGACAGGGATTGTGGGGAACACTGCGTCACTGTGTCTATGGCGTGTGCAGTCCCTGCTTGAGAACATCTGTGAAAGAGAACAGGTGGGAGAGAAGTGCCAGAGCTGGGGCTGTGAGATGATCTCGAAAGAGAGCAGCCCATACCCTGTCAAGGTCACCTTGCAACATAATTTTCTTCCAGATTGCGTATCTGACTGCTTCTTCTCCACCTGCTATATTCACGTGTAGACCCATGTCTATGTAAACAGAACCCGCCCATGGGCCGGTTGGTGGGATTGAGGTGCCTGTTCTGTGGTCACTAGGAAATTCTCCAGATGTGCGTCTCCGGTTGGGAATCATCAGGAAGGGGATTCTGAGTGGGCCGCCAACGTGCAGTGCGGTGACAGACGTGTGACAGGCATGCACAGCAAAGCTCGCTGCTCGGAGTCACGCATGCATGCGCGCACGCACAGAGAGCCGACGAGACAGGCAGCTCTTGCCATGAGGCAAAGGAAAAGCCACCCCCATTTTCAACGTTTTGCATTATTGCATGAGCTTATAAGACGTAAAACCTCACCTCCCCCTCCCCCCCGGAAAACAAAAGGCCTGCCATGTGGACCCCCAAAGATCCCTCCCTGCTCACTCAAGCAGGTGAAAAACGTGTCTAGAAAATTCCAGCCCCCACGACATGTTGCTGGCATTAGCCCTAACCGATATCACACAATCAAATAAGCAATCAGGGTGCCGTGCATGTACTGACATATACAGTGACCCACTAGCATGTACAACACACCAACAACAGTGTGCGTGTTCGCACTGGGCATGATCTCAGCATGACTCTTCCTGATCTCCGCCCGTCCATGCCTGTCTGCTGCTGCCCTCGTTCTCCTCATTGACCTGCGCTGCTCCTTTTATGCTCGTCAGCTGTGCTTTCAGTCAAAGCCTACGTCCCGCTCACCCACACCAACAGCAGATTGAACCTAAACCCGCTCTTAAATGCAGTGAACAATTTCAGCTGCAGAACTGACCAGGGCTGCAGGACAGGTCTGGGCGCGGCCAGCTGCAGCCACTGAGGGTTATAAAAGCTGAGTAACGAGCCTTTGGCAGCGAACGATAGTGCGGGGGGAAGGCCAGACTTCAGGTCCTTTTCCTTCCTCTTCCCCTTTTTTCTTTTTTGTTCGCCTGACCGCCTTTGAGCCGCCGAAGCTCGGAGTCTTCCGAGGCTCAAGTGGTTTCTTCTCTTGATTAAAAGATAAAAGCAAGCCGTGCATCATGATCAACGTCTACCGCCCTCCCTCTGCAGCCTGGACGAGCCTTTTGAATGCTGATTCAGGTGGTAAACAAGACGTCTTACCAACTCAACACGATCGAACTTGTGTTGCTTTCATTTTATTTTTCCCCTAGGCGATGGGAAGAACGTTTTTTTTCTTAACTTGCGTCACAAAAACACAAGTTCTGGAATTAATTATTAAAGCCTTTCTTTATACTTTATACTTTCTCTATACTCTATTTTGGCTGAGGGCAGAGAGTGTTTTAATTCCTATGAACATGTTAGTGATTGTACTTATATCTCTTGCTATGGATGTGAACTCTTAAAGTGCCCACAACCAGCGTGGAGCTGTAGTCATATACCAGCTCACTTTCTGAGAGGAAGGGGCTATATCCAAAGAGCCGTGCTGTCCGGGCCAGCGTATGACAAATGCCAACACAAAGACACGTATGACATGATTGAAGTCCTCTAGAAGCTACCTCAGTCTTTCAGGATTTCTCTAACCCTCCCACCAGCGTTGAGGAACACATGGAAGGATTCTGCTGTTCTTGTTTTGAAAGACAGTAATAAAGGCATTAAACTCTCTCAGATTGATTGTTGTTTGCTCATCTCAGCGAACGGAATCCAAATTAAGTTTTTTTTTAATTCATTGCTAATTTGCTGAGTGTTTTACTGGAGCAGGTCAGGGGAGGTGCTTTGCTCAAGGTTACAACAGCAGTGCCTCACCTGGGATATGAACCCACATCCTTCCAGGTGCAAGTCTATGATCCTGACTACTGCAAAACACTACAAAATGGTTTTTCTCAGCAGCGGAACCAACCCTGCCTTCACTGCTGAGAGTCGGCTGCTGCTACCACAGATTGCCAACATCGGGCCTTGTTGGCTCGTTACCAGGATTGTAGTTAGTTGAGCTTCGTTGCAGTATCCAACCCCAGTTCCATTCAGCTTATTAAGATCGTGGTAAAAAAAAATTGCCCTGAATGCCTGCATCACTGTCAGCAGGCAATTCTTATTAAAACTAGCAAACCGAGGGCACAACAGTGTCGCTGCACTTGTCACTCTCCTGTATTTCTGTTGTTTGACAGGGGTGGCTTGGCTGGTGGTGTTACTTTAAGGAATTCAGCATCTAGTCCAGGGCTCCCGCCACACATCTGTATGCCAGTATTGCCAGCTACCCATGAGAAGCTTGCTTTGGGGGTTTGGGCAACTGATTGGCACACAGGGCCTCTGTTTTCTGGAGGACTAAAAATATGCAGAGGTCATAAGATCTGCTTTCGGTAGCTCGGCGTTATAACAATAAGAACAGGGCATGCTGATGCAGCAGTTTCCACCAGTGGTGGCTATTCTGCAGCACAACCCAGAGCATCTCCCGAGATCATGTGAGCTGCACACAGCTACACCGAACCTAAATATCACTGAAACAGCATTAATGCTGAAGACAACGGCCCTGCAAAACAAATAAGGAGGCAGACAATCACATTTCGCAGCACGGGAGGCCAGATTTCATTAATAATGCATGAAATCTATGACAAGAGAACAGAGGAGATATAACGGTGCATTCTATATTCTATAGGGACTGAACTGACTATTATGCAGCCTATGCATGGTCCTCACTCCTACTTCTATGAACACTGCCTCTAGGGATTTAGGATGTCGGTTTAACACCTCGTCTGAAAGTGGATGAAGTTGTACAGTGTTGTTATGCAGAGATGAACGTTTTATGCATCCATTAAATTTAATAGTGTCTGCAATTGTGTCTGCAGCTGAGCTTTCAATACAGCGGCCACAACTCATGCAGGGAAAAGTATAGACGTTTCCTGGAATGAAGGCTCAGGGAGAGCCTCAGGGTGTTGGCTTGCGGGTGACACAGTCGCGGCACAAGCAGCCCCCTCCAGGACCCGTCTCGCATGTCCGCTCCTGCCTGTTCAAGGGCCCCCAGCCCCCCTCCCGCTCTCTGCACTACAGCAATGCAGGCCGGTTAGACCAGGCTGTGACTGACTGAGTGATGGAGTCGCTGAGGGTTAACACACTGCTTTCAGCCCAGGGCCAGCAGGGACCATTCATCAGTGCCTCCCTGCCTGCCTCTGACTCTCTGTTCTAGCTCTGCCACAGATATGCACAGCTCAGCCTTTGCTGCAGATCTGGCCCCATTGCTCTGTAATTCATCGGAGCTGCGTCTGCATACCTGGCTGCTCGAGGGAACGGGGTGTGAGTGGACTTAGCCGTTCGGTACGCCTGTGTGAGACCAGGAGGGACTGTGTGGATGTATCTTTGTGTGTGTTTATCAAAGAAGGCGCGCGTCTCTAATGGCCCAGGCACACTGAGGGGCTCATCGCCATGGTGACGTCTCCCCGGAGGAGGCAGTGGAGAGTGCCGGGCAGGTGCAGCAGTGTAAGTCACCCTGAGACACTTTGCAATATGCAGGCTCTTGAGAGCAATGGGATCATTATCACCTGCGTACCACGCTGCAGGAGAAAGCAAATCCTTACAGTGTGTTTCTGTAGAGAAACGCAGCTTGAGAGTTTAAAGCTGTACCTGCTCATAAAGGGCAACCCAACCCATAGCTGTTAGATCTTACTAAAACATGGTGCATCTCAATGTATATACATGCAATAAAGCTTCTTTATTAGACTGAGAATTTCAATCCGATAAGACAGCTCTGTCATATTAAAATGTGCACAAACCTAAAAAAAAACAACAATAAATGGATTAGTCCAGTTTCCCCAGAACACCTTAACGTCTGTGGATTTAATATCAACATCCTGCAAGGGCAAGTATGCATCAGATTCCTTGCAATTATCGCTGACTGTGCCTTCTCCTTTGCATGGTTTGTGTGGTATAGCCAGTTTCGGTATGGGCTGTGCTGGTTGCAGAGTGCAACCTCTCTAAAATGAGGAATGGTGTGTCTTGTGCCTTTATCAGCACTGCACCCCAGAAGCACAGTGTAAATGGATGATTCCAATGTTATTTAGCTCTACAGACAGCAATCCTCAAGACCACCGATAACTAAGCACTGCGCTAACAGAACCAGGTTAGGCGGTCTGCAGGCAGCACCCAGCTTCTGCATGTTTGTTGTCCAACAATCAACATACAGAAACCACTTTTAAAGTGCTTTTTTCCTGCAGTACACAGATTGCTCTGCCCCACCCCAAGACAAAAAAAAAAGTATATCATTACGAAGCTACAAAGCTAAGTTGGACTGAAAAGCATTTTTTCTTCTTTCCTCCACTGTTTCATTCCCAGCTGGGCTGGTGCAGATCTAAGGGCAAACAGCTCTGAGGACCCGCTTGTAAGCGCAACACAACAGCCACAAAGTGAGCTCAGGCTGCATACCGCAAACGTCTTCAAGGAACAGGTTTTGATGTTGTACTCCAAGTCAAAACAACCAATGAAGGAAGCCTCTCAGTGCTTAGGAAGTACAACTCACAAATGGTAATTAGCTCTGTAGAACCAATTAACCAGCACAACACAAACAACACAGAAGGCAGACATTAAGTCAGAGACAGACCCGGTCTGTTCACAGATAACCAATGAGCTGCAGGAGGAAGCTTGACTGGCCAATCGGAGCTCAGGACTCTCAGGAAACGGAGGTGCTGCTCTTGTCAGGCTGACCACATGGATCCCCAACAGTGGAGGCTCTAATCCTGGGGTGCACATTCCCCCTGGGGGGGGGGGGGTGTCTGAGGGTGCCAGACAGGCCAGGTTGTTTTAGAAGGTAACTTATTGAAAACTCAATTTCAACACAAGCACTTATAGTAAGTACAACGGCTTTGATCAAACCTAGGTATTTTAAGGTAAAATCTTAAGATGAAACTTGAAAAAGTGTCATTTTGAATGTATTCATTTTACTGCAACATTAAATATACATTTCTAAAAAACGAGTGATTTTTCATGTCTTCTTAATTTGACTGTGAAATTAAAATAAATAGAAGCGCTTTGAGAAGCCACCTTTACAGGCGCTATATAAAATAAAGTTTCTTATTATTATATTATATCATTCTCTTTCGCTCTGCAGTGATGCTGGTAGTTTAGGTTTACAGGACTGTCCGTCTTCAGAGGTTCATGATCAGGGGTGTGAGACGAGATCTCGGGAACCAGAGGGGCGCAGGACTGCGGCACAGGTGAGGAACCGCTGCCCTGCAGGTGAGCTTGCTAAGGCACTGATGGGGCCACACGAGTGCCAGCGCACAGCCGCTCGCAGTGATCCCATTCCGTGACACATCCATTCTCTCAGGCCACGTTCCTCGGAGACTCACAGGCTGCGAGTACAGACCCTAGGGGATCGTGGTCACCAGTTAGTCATAATGCATGAGCAATCCTCACCCTTCCCCCCAGCCAGTGGCTTTCACCAAAGGGCATGCAGGGAGAGCTGTGGACGGACAGTGTGAAGGATTATGGCCTATGCACAGTGAATGAGACATCTTCACTACCCAGTCCAGGCCAGTCTGCAGGCCGCAGAGGAGAAGAGAACATCCCGTCTCTTGTTTCAGAAAGCGTGGCAGGGACTCGGCACACAGGCTGGCTGTTGGGTAAAGTCAGAAACGGCAGAGGTCTTCAGGTCCAGCCGTACAACGATGTGGGTCTTTCCCCCCAGTGGGGCCTGGTGCCCTGCAGTGTCCTGGCTCATACCTCTGAACAGTCACACTGCAGCTCAGAGGCCAGGCTGGGCACCCTGCGCCCAGTCAGACTAGACTGGCCCTGCTCGGCCTGCAGCCTCCTCACCGGCAGTGCCGACTTCACCAACTATATCAGACACTCCGGCTTTCCGGCCAGAAAACGCAAGCCGGGTCGTTCAATGAAGATTTTTTTTTTAAATCGTGGGAAAAAACATGAAAGCGAGTGCGGTCTTCAAGGGGTGGGGTGCGTGAAAAAAGGAGAAAATTAGACGCAAAGAATTTGACCGAACTTTACGAAACCTGAGCTTTAATGCTTTCCCTGCCGCCGACAGCCCTGCTGCTGGGGATCGTCGCGGGTCGGCGAGTAAATGAAACAAAACTCATCGATTCATCCCTGCGTCTCACGACAGGCGGCGACGCGGCCGCCTCGCCACACCTGTCCAGCCGTATTTCTGTTTCATTACCGAATCTCCATTACATACAGGATATAGGTCTTTCTCATTCAATAATGGCCACTTGTTTTAAGCGGATTTAAAAGCAATGGGAAAACGGAATGGGATTCATGGAATTCTGGTTTACAGATTTCGCATGGCAGGAAAAGCGACCATTAATAAAAGCTTTCCCAAGAACATGCCACCTCATCTGATCGACCCGGCGGCTACTAATCACGTTTCCGAGGGAGGCTCGGCGACATACGCTGGGATTGTAATGGAATATTCTGCTCGCCCGAGTCCTCTCGGGCCGGTGGTCGATCACGTGACCCAGCAGGCGCCGCTGCACCTAGAGGTGCATAGCAAACTGGCTTTTATGTTCCCCCAGATGTGCCCTTTCATTGCAGAACTGAGCGCTCGACTTGCCCTGCACATTTATGTGACTTTGATCGATGCGATAGTACGAAGGTACGGGTTTCGCCGAGGCGTGCGCCGACTGTGATTACATTGAACTGCCTCGCAGCCCAGTGCAGAAAGACCTTTCCTGACAAGGCAAGTCGTCCTGCTGCTGTTTCCGCTGCCTTTATTCGAAGAGCAGAGCCCGGGAGAGGCGGTTAATTATTCTAGAAATGAAATGTATGGGATCGTAATGCAGAACACTAATGCAAACATGAAACTTGTCAAAACCCCCAAATATTTTCGTTACCCCAACTGCACAAGTCACGCACTCCCTCATTACCGTACTGCAGTGGATAATATTCAGTAAACACTAGCGCACTCATAATAGCTTAGACCCGCAGCGAACGTCCGGGGTGCTGCTGCACTGTAATTACTGATGTTTATGGGGCCAAAAACATATTCCTCCGTGTTCTGGGGTGTGGACAGCGAGGTCTGGCGTGTTGACCGCCCATCCGCGTAAAATACCACCAACTGGGATCAAACAAACGAGGAAGCAGCGAAACTAAGTCCAAATAAAATGTCATTCTAAACCTTATCGAGAAAGCGAAATCCTTGAACGTAAGGTAAAAAAAACAAACCCCGTAAAGACAGCAGAGCGATACCGGCACAAATTATTCAACCTTAAACCCATAACATCGCAGGGGTTTGGAACACAGTACTTGTTTATTTGTAGGTTTTAAGATCCATTCCCAGGCAGGTACAAAACACGGCACACCGGACCCTCCCCGGCGGCGTCATCTTTGAACAACAAACATGACGGGCAGCAATAAGAAGGAAAAGGCCGGGAAGGGCGTACCTACCCCAATGATAACCGTGTCATCCCCGCTGAATTTCGGGATGAATTTATCTCCTCGCACGACCTCGGCTTGATTCAGCGGGCGAAAGCGGCACAGCACTTTGATATTGCATTCTGTGGACGCATCGGCCATTGTGACGAATTCGGATGCGCTTTTGGAGACACTGAAGAATTTTCCTGGTGTTCTGGCCTTTTGTAGGTACTGTAGATCTAAAAACAAAACAAAACTGGGAGACAAAGGCTTTGTCCGAGGGTGCGAATTCCCTTTAGAACTGCAGGAAAAAATATAATCGGAAAAGCGAAAAAAAAAAAGCCGAGCGCTTTATTGCATTATCTACAGATTTTGCAAACAGGCTACACCGTGGTGTATGCACTACCGCGTTTAAAAACAGGATTTTCGTACTCGTCAGCTAGACATAAATATTGGTATCGACGTAAATCCCTTTGTTTAAATATGTAATTAGTAAGAACAAAACCCGGACGGATTCTGGCAGGTCTGACTTGAAAATGTCGCTTATGAAAGGGCTAAGACGGAGCAGGATATGCGCTACAGTCCCATCCGAGAACATCAAGCAGAGCACTACGGCAAGATAGCGCTGCAGCAGGACCGCCACTCCGCGCTTTATGAGGCGCGGGGCGTGGCCTGGCTCTCCGGCGCGGCCGTGCGCTCGCATCAGCACCACTCAGCGCTGCGCGGGGGGACAGGGGCGCCTCGCCGCTTCGCTGTTCGGACCCTGCGTTGTTTGGACACGGGGGGGGAGAAGAAAAAGGACGGACATTTCTGGAAATCCGTCAACATGCTACAGTCTAGTGAGGCCTTATCGCTGCACTTTATTCGATAGTATAGTGCATGATGCAGAATGTATTTGCCGAATTCCCGGTGCTTTATTATTTATTATATTAATTAATTGTATTATATTAATTCCCTGTGCTTTATTATTTATTATATTAATTATTGGGCTGCGTTGGACAACCCGGCTGTTTGTCACTGGTAGGTGCAACCTAATATTGCTCCTTTCACGGCTGAAATAAATAAATGTTAATATAAGAGAGAGTGTTTTAGGCATTATTTTAGGGAATAAAAAGTCGGGGTATTTGCCACAACTTCCCAATCATCTGAGATCAAAACGCTATGAGCCGCATGGTCCGGGTAGCCTCCCTGCGTTTGTAACCTTTTCTGTGTTCGTAAACAAACATCTCGCTGCGGGTGACGCAGCACTGGAAAACACAAACGTCTGCGCCCCCACTGTCGGAGACTCGGCCCCGAGTCCGGGCGATTGCAGGAGCCTGCGGCTGTGACGTCACAGCCCGAGGTGGTGACTGGGCGCTTTCCCTTCCTGGAACCCGACCCACGTGGACAGGGAGGGCGAGCATCGATCTGGAATCCGGGAGGCGTCAGGCAGAACCAGGAGCGGGGGGGAGGAGGGCGGAGGAGAGAGCAGCCAGAGTCCACGATCGGTCCGTGCAGCTGGAGAGACATTTACTTTCTATTTCATTTCCTTACACCTGCCTGCCCTTTCAGAGTTCCTGCCGCCTGTGCTCTGATCACTTCCACGTTGCTTGCTATCTACCAGGGTAACCGCACTCCCGAGCGAAAATAATGCAGTCGGGTCAATAAAAGCATGTAGGTCTAGGCAGCTCTCTATGAATAATAGGAGGGAGGGAGGAGCCCAGCAGCGTCTGATGTCTGTTCATGGTTTCTGCATGGTCGTGTTCGCATATTGATACGAAACATGCTGCCATGATGACAAGCAGCGTAAAGTCTGCTTGCTTCTTCTGTATAAGCTTTTTCTGGACGCTCCACTCGAAGCGCTTTACAGGTAATGGGGACTCCCCTCCACCACCACCAATGTGCAGCCCCACCTGGATGATGCGACAGCAGCCATAGTGCACCAGAGCGCTCACCACACACCAGGCTCTCGGTGGGGAAGAGAGCAGAGTAATGAAGCCAACTCATAGATGGGGATTATTAGGAGGCCATGACTGGTAAGGGCCAATGGGAAATTTGGCCAGGATTTTTAAAGACCACAAATAGTCAAGACCCTGGTTTTACGTGTTATCCGAAGGATGATGCCCTTTCACAGTATATTGTCCCTGCCGCTATACTGGGGCATTAGGACCCACACAGACCGCAGGGTGAGCACCCCCTGCTGGCCCCACTAACACCTCTTCCAGCAGAAACCTCAGTTTTTCCCAGGTCTCCCATCCAGGTACTGACCAGGCTCACACCTGCTGAGCTTCAGTGGGCTGTGAGTTGCTGGGTGATAGAGCTGCTGACTATAAGAGGTCAGAGGCCACTAGAAGAGAATAGAAGTGGAAATAGAGAGAAGTGATAGGCCTGATTATAAACTACAGTATACATTCTGAATCACAAGCTAAAGAAATATTAAAACATATAGTGTTGCAGAGTGAGGTGTCTCTAAATTAGACTGCTAAGGGTTTTGGGACTTCTTTCAAACGGGACTTTAAAATGGATTTCAATATTCTCGAGAAACTGGTTACTGTACTGTTCCCTTCAGACTGAACAAAGCTGAAATTCAAGGTTTACAGATTCATTCTTAGTCCCATTACGGCCATAAAAGTTGTAGGTCAGACGATTCAGCGTTCTTTGGCTGGAATGGGGGACAAAATGAGACCATTTGTTCTGCTTAATCTGCTCTAGATATACTGAAATTGTCCCTGCACTGAAACTTAATGTTCCATTCTTAAGTAGTTTCCGGGATTATTAGGTTTTAGTTTTGAGGCGGCTGAATTGGAGTGTGTGTGTCTGCTAGTTGATGACACCTCAGACAAATTATAAACACTGACATGAATTTAACGTTTGTAAGTATTATTACTGTCATATCAGCAGAAGCAGATGTGACAGTGGTACCATGTTTTTTGGTTTTGAAAATCGTAGCAATGGATTTTGTAAGTATTCCAAACGAAACATGACAACACTGTAAAGTACATTGAACCATCAGCTCCACCAAGAAGCAGTTCGTGAACTGTGGAGACTAAAAATAAAATCCATACAGATTAATATACATATGTTTTCCGTAGATTTGGCGGAAGGCCACAAGACTCGATACAGTACAGTGGTTCGGCAAGGGTACACAAAACAAACAACACTTCCCACAATCCCTTGAAGTATCGCATTACCTCATCCTTGTCTCGTCTCGGAGATAGGATCACGCGAGAGCACCGGCTTCTCGCCCTTTGACTAACCGTAGGAGCTGTCAAACCCAGGGAAAATAGCAGAAAGGCGTATTGTGTTGCGAAGGCCTTGTTATTATTTTACCTGAGGGAAACCTAAACCCTGTACTTTCGCTTGCAAATAGCCGTCGCCTTAAGAGCCGCACTTAACCGTCTTCTCTTTACTGGCGCTGCAGCCTCAGCAACAATGGCGGATCCCAAGTATGCTAATTTGCCAGGCATTGTAAGTACAAAAAAAAGACGGGATGCTGTATACCTTTATAGAACAATGAAGTATTAATCTACTAAAAGCGGGTCGACCTTTAAACCATAAATGTGCAGGACGGGCGGTGGGGTTCGCCAGAAAGGCGGGTTGCTTTGTTATTTTTTGTTATAAACCGCACCCCAGTTTGAAAGACTGGCTTCACGGGTCCACAAGTGACACTTGACGGATAATGTCGAGAAGCGTCCAACTCGCTGTCTGGGTTTGTCGTGACTCAGTGAATCGAGTCGACCGTTTTGTTGGGAGTGGTAAGGGGTGATTTTTTCAGAGTGGGTGTACCGAGCACCCGTGGCGCCGGTGAATACCGGGCAGTTTCAGGAGATGGCGATGGGGGCCGATGGTGTTTTTAACGGCCGAAAAGCGTTATTCCATCAGAACCGTCACGTCACACCTGGGAAGCCTATCTGTCCACCGGCGAGGTGGTAGCAATGGTCTTTTGTGTGATTGTCTGCAATCATTCAGGCCTGCTGGTGATGAAAGCGGATTTGTTTTCTGGGCGTTGGCTGTGCTGAGGTCCAGCCAGCAGGAAAGTGCGTCTTTAAAAGACCCAGCAGCGACGTCGTGGCGGGACAGGGGTGGGAAAGTGCAGGTGACCCCAGTCCTGGTCCTGCTGGCCCCCAGTGTGTGTCTGTAGATGCTCAGAATCTCTCTAAAGCACCCAACGAGTTGGGAGTAATAAGTTGATCCACTGAAGACTGTAACCAGTTGGTTTAGCTTAGAGAGCTGTAGTGCAAACCCGAAGACATACTGGTACTCCAGGACCAGGATGGCCTGACTTGTACATGTTTGTTCGGTGATCGTCCATTACAGGAGAGCAGTGATGCTAGACTGCAATCTGGGAGGGTTGGTTAAGGTGGCTGTCCCACGGTTGTATACTGTAGGGTTCTCAATACCCATACTGAAGACCCCCAGGTCTTGGGCTTCATTGCAGTTGAGCCCTGTATTTTACCGAATCAAGAACTGAGCCATCAAGGTGCTTAATTAGAACCCTTGCAGGTTTGTTTCTTCTTTTTCTTCTCATAGGTGGAAGATTTTAACTTCTACCTTTCTTGATGATCTTAAAAGGCAACCTCCTACGTGATTAGGAGCCCAAAACCAAGAGTTGATATGAAACCTGTTATCGTCAGCTGTAGGGCTCAGTTATTCACTCGAGCGTTGCGAGGGAACAAAAACCAGCAGGTGTGGGGGTCCCCCATGACTAACATAGGGACCCCCTGTTGTAAGACAAACGGTGAACTGCATCACCTTAACTGTTATCGTTGAATTCATTTTTTGTAATCTACAAAACTGACTTGGAAAAAAAAAGTTTTTCGGCAATGGGCAGACATTGCAGCTCTTTGGCTTTCCTACCCTGGTCCTGGAGAGCCCATGTCCTTCAGGCTTTACAGTACAGGGATCTTTAGTGGACACTATTTTCATTGAGAATAATTAAGACAAAAATAGGTTCAATTTAAGTGGCTGGTTGCTCTGTTGGAATGAGATCCACAGCGGAGACGACCTGCGTTACCGCATACAAGAGGCCCATCATATCTTGAACATGTAGTACAGCTTGTTCCCCACTAGAGTGGTTTATGTAAACATGCAGAACAAATTAAAATTAAAATCCATTCACTAGCAAATCTCACAGATAAACCAGAGAGATATCAAGTCAGCTGTTCTTGGAGATGGGGAGAACAGAGACTATAATGACCATTACTGTCAGGCACTGGGGAAACCTGAAATCAGGACTGATCTGCACCAGGTTTGTTAGTGCAGGAGAGGGCTTTTGAGAAGGTTGTTGGAATGACGTAATGACCTCTCTCTGCCAAAACAGATGACTGTTTACTTTGCAGCAGAAATCCTTGGTTTCTGACCTGAAGAGCTCTTAATGATTTCACTGAATGAGTGACTTAAATGGTCTGTATTACAACAGTGTTCTGTCCTGTTTGACCCACGGAGGGTGTAATTTCCTTGTGAAACCTGCAGAGCTTTCACTCTCCAGTGCCAGTGTGTGAGGATCGCTGTGGAGCAGGAGCTGGATGGTTATTAAAACAGACAGCGTTTCTTTGTTCTTTCCAGGCCTCCAATGAGCCCGATGTGTATGAGACCAGTGACCTGCCGGAGGATGACCAGGCCCAGTTTGAGTCGGTGAGTCCAGTGGTTCTGCACCCTGGTCCTGGAGGACCATTCCTTCTTCTGGTTTGTCAAATGACCTAGTCCCTTATTAAATTTAATTTAAACTGATAAGTCTCTTTAATTGAATATCTGGATTAATTAGACTTTTTAAAATTGTAGAATTGCACTTAGCCCCTGGTTTAAAAAATACCTGGCCTTGGGTTTACTTTCTACCAACAAATGTAGGAAATACAGGGTCTCTTTGGTCTCCCCTAACCTTATTTATTATTTGCTCCATTTGTTCTGTCTGAATAGCTCCTAATAGGTGATCAATGGAGAAACTGAGAATGTGTTTCTCAGTCTCAAACATTCCCACTATAGATACCTTCAGTTTTGAGGGGTCTAGTTGCTTTGTATTCCCCACCCCTGAGTAAGAGGGGTTCTGAAACCCCAAGATTGGGATGCTGTGCACTGATGCGGATCACTAAAACCCCATCCAAATTTCATAGCGCTGAAGGGAGCCTTTTTTAGTTTCAAGTCTAAACAAAGCAGAGATTAGGTTTTAACATTAATTAGGAAAAAACTTGGAAGTCAAACCAGAAGAGATTGAGGTCCCCCAGGGCCCGAGGTGAAAACCACTTCTTGTCACTGTTGGAAGGCCAGTGTTATTGTTCCAGCTGATCATTAAGTATTTAATTGATTTTCATCACTGGTCAGTTAGGTATGGAAGCCCGTTTCTGCCAGGGAGTATGGTATCTCGCAATTGTGACTTTATCTCAGAATTGCAACTTTATATCTCGCAATTGCGACTTAAAAACTCAGAATTAAGTCGCAATTCTGAGATTCAAAGTCGCAATTGCGAGATGCCATAGCGCGTTTTTTTTTTACTCCCCGGCGGAAACAGGCGTTTTAATAGTTAGGTGTATTCGGGTAAGCAAATAGTTGCACCTGCAGGTCTGCAAACCCAGGGGTTCCCAATCTTGATCCTGGAGGTCCCCCTTACCCGCTGGTTTGCTTTCCACCTGAAGTTAGTTGTTGAACTGAAGCCTAAATTGAACCGACAAGTAGCCTGATTGTAACCTGTGCAGATTTATTTTCGCTCATGTTTGGAATTCGGTGTTACTTATGAAGCATAATAGTTAAAAAGCAACATTCAGCATGTTTAAGACCTGAAAACAATCAAACAGTTCAAAACAATATTGTTATTAAGTAAATTAAGGCTCCGGTTGTGTAAGTGAAAGTGGTTGCAATAAATACCAGCAGGTGTGTGGGCCTCCAGGAGCAAGATTGACACCTCATGATCTAACATGAGGTTAAACGTCTTCTGGGACACACTGGGATCTGCAGTCATTTATTTTTTACTTTGCTGAAGATATTCTTGGACCCCTGCAAATATGGTAGCTTTTTCATCCCTTTGTTTTCTTACGCCAAGCCAACAATAGCTGGCGACTTTGTATTGTAAAATAAAATCCATGGCACTCCTCCTTTTTTCTGTTTTATTTTGTGCTCATGTCTTTGTGCATCCATGTGTCGTAGCTGTGGAGCTTTGCTAGACTGGTGCTCCCAGGGGCATGTAGATTTCCAGTTGTGTTGCAGACGCATGATCATTGAGTGTGTGTGCCCTCTGCACTACAGTCTGTGCTGCAGCACTGCGACTGTTCTAGGGGACAGTTACACTTGGGAGCGCTGAATTGTTGTTTTGCATGAAGGTATAAAGTGGGGGGGATTTTTGCAGGTTTTGACTTTTTGTTTCTGGCCATTCTGTGCTCTTCCACTGGTTTTGATCCTGCTATGTTCGCTTATCAAAATCAAACATGAGCAGTAAAAATGTTTTTGTTGCAATTCATTGCTGTAGTTAAGAAACAGAGCTTGTTAACAGGAGGTAATTGGATCTCCTTGCTTTGCAGCTGACTCATCTGCATGTTACTGAACCCCCTTTTGCTTAATCTATTGATTAAAACATTAAGAGGCATTAACAATGTTCTGAATGCTATTGTTTTGATGCCTTTTGGTATACATTATTTGATTGTAACAGCAGCACTTTATGCCCTCATCACTGGAACGTTGTTTTTTTTTTATTTATATATTGTACAAGTTAATATTAAGTAGGATTTGTGTCACAATTCTGGAGGGTGGTGGTACTGTTAAAGGACTGTTTAAGCATACTTATCATTCCACCTTTTGCATATATTTTATATGTACTGTATAATGACAAGATTAGCAACCATTGACAGGTGTTTTGTCCTTTTAAGACTCACCAGGAGGGCATAGCTAACTTTGACCAGTGAAATGGGCATGTTTCTTTCCCAGCTTTGTGAAAGACAAGGGCTGATTAACATTAAAGTGACCACATGTTCTTCAAAGATGCCAGAACACTAGAAGATGTTCCCTGTGAGATATGTACTGAGAGGCTTTAAAAAAGCACAAAATGAGTATCAAAACCAGTAGCATTTGTTTCAGTTTTGGAATGCCTCATACTATATGAATTTGTATGAACTTGCGTTTAATATATTGAATTTGAAAATCCACAACCCTGTAGTCTGTTCTGGTTAGCAGGTTTTTGATACCTTAAAACACAGACAGGGGATTAACTGCAGTTGAGCACTGTTTGGAGCTGTGCACTGACTGGGCAGAAATAAAATCAAAGCCCCACCCACTGTGATAACCCCATGATTTGAAAGGAAAGTTTAGCCTCTGAAATGTCCCCCCCTCCCCATTTTGCCATGCATGGTCATGTGTTGTTTGGTGTACTTGTTCAGTGTTTACAATATTGTTGTGTGATGCACACTAACCCTAATAGTGTTCTCCCCCGTTCCATGCTGTCTCCCCACTTGTTTTGAATCCCTTCCTGGGACGCTAGTTTGTGCAAGTAAGACCCTTTAAGCTGCTTCACTACTGCATGACTGGGGTTGTAATCAGTTCCCACACGTGATCTCTGTGGTTCCCATTCTTGCCAATGTTGTTCAGCATGCAATTGAAATTCTTATTGCTCTGATGTTCCGAATGTGTTGCCCAGCAAACTAATTGATTTATTTTAATTGATTTATTTAAGTAATCAGATTTTTCATGCCAGATTTATTTGTTTGTTGAAGATCAGGTTTGCCTGTTCTTGTTCCATTCTTGTGTGTATGTTCATTGGTCGTTTCATAATGAAGCGGGTCCCAGAATAGAGTTTTGCTTTCATCCAAAGGTCGACTGATTTTGAAGAGTCACGAATCAGAATCATTGCTTTCCGTACTGGCTGTTGATAAGGTGGTGGAGGGTGGCCTCTTTTATTTTTGAAATAGCTGATTAAGCTAATACTTTTATGTACAGTAGAATGGATATTGAAATGATAAGGAAGAGAAGACAACAGTTTAAATAGATCCTGAAACTGGCAATGGCCATCCATTGCCCTGGCAACACAGGATCAGTCAAATCAGTTGATTGAATAGCTGGAAGCATGGCTGGCAATTAAAAGTGCTCTTTTCAGGTCTCGGCAACCAGCAGGGCAGGGCCTGGTCAGTGTTCGGACAGGAGAAATCACTGGAGAACTGCCTGGCTGCTGCTTTTCCTTTATTTTTTCACAGACCTGGTTGTCTTGTTGTCCCTGCACCATGGGGGAGGAAATTCCCTGCCGTTGCCACAGCGTGCTGACTGAAGGACACGCTGTGCAGTGCGACCTTAAACCAATGTCCTGTCCACATGAGCGTAGACTGCTTCCTGCTGTCCTGCTTAGTGCTGTGCTCTATAAATTATAAATCATATATCTATATATAACAAGAACCTGCTGGATGAGATCCTTAGATCAATTGACTGCTAATTACCAAAGAGTCTAGGTGGGCCGAATGGCCTTCTCTCTTTAGTACCCTTTCTTATGTTATTATAAGCCTATACCAGAATTACTCAGAATGCGCCCCCACACTCACAGCGCACTCCTTTATAGCATTGAACTTTCAAGCTGCTTGTGACTGATTGGATTGTACAGTATAGCAGGTGGAGGTGCTCAGTGAATTGGAACAGCATTGTGCTGAGTGCTCCTAAAGGACTGCCAATTGTGTTTGAGAAGTTAGTGCTCAGATCTTCCCCTGAGCACTAGAGCAGACAGCGTGTTTGGGACATGGCTGTAATTTAGGAATGTCACACTCACTAACTTCCTCGTTTTTTTATGTGTGTGTTTCTGCTGCCACAGTGCTCCACGCTCCATGTTGCTTGCCTTGATTAAAAACACGGGTGAGCTGCTTTGGGTCCTCACAGGCTGTTTGCCTCTTTTTAGGTATCTTTTAATATGCTTCACGATCAGATAGAGGAAAAATGCCAATTCGGAGGCTCTCGAGTCAATCATGTGGTAAAAGTTCTAAGGTGGATTCAGAATTCTAAGGTGGACCCAAATTAAGAGGCGACCCTGCAGCCTGGAAGGAGTCAGGGTAGCACATGCTAACGAACTGAATCAGCTCACTGTTGGAGCAGTGCATTCTGGGTTACCAAGGCTAATTGTGCGTATGACCCGCTGCTGTTGTGGTCATAAAAACCTACCTCTACCTACCTCTCCTTTCTGCCCCCCAGTCTAACAGGAGAAGATAAAAAGGGGTGAATGAGGGTGAACAAATGAAGTCTGCCCTGCCAGGAGGGGACAGTGGCCAACAGCCGCTATGGTGCATTGCATGTGACAATAACTTCGTGTTAATCTCTGTCTCTCTCTCTCTCTCTCTTTCTCTCTCTTCCCTGCCTCGCTCCCTCTCTTTCTCTAACTCTTTATGGAAAACACGAAGGAGCTGGTAAGAGCCTTCCTTGTCCCATCCCGCTAATGCCTGTCTGTTCATCCATCTGTCTGTGTGTGCACTGATGTGATTTGAAATCCTCTCTTTCTTACTACCTAGGGACCCGTCCTCTACAGATTTGTCTCCTTACTGTTCTTCCGAGACATTGCCTTTAGGATTAATATTTCCTGAAGATACTTAACCTTCTGTTCTGAGATTCCTATTAGAAAAGGCCAGAGTGTCACTTTTTCCCTTTCTGTCTGTTTCCTCCCACTGCATTTGATTAGTGAAGGAAGTTTGCTTTACTGATCTCCTCCAACACTAATACCCAGTTTTAACATCCACATCCTCTGATTAAAAAAAAAATAGTCCACTTAACACCAGAGATAATGGACAGCGGCAGCCATTCTGTTTGTGCCTGTCATAGCTTGTAGCCCAGCCTTCACTGTAGCCAGCTGACTGCCATCACAGCTTGTTAGTGCTGTCTGGAGAGGGCTGACATTTGCTGCGAGTGCTCTCCAGGATAAGTGTCCATATTAAGTCGTATTGAAATGTATTGTTGTGGTTGCTCCTGTGGTTTTCATTTGTAGTGCATTTGGAACAAAAACCTCAGCAAATAAAGAAATAGTGGAAGATGGTCTAAACTAACAACAAAACCTGATTGTCAGATTTTCTTGACATTGTCATTAAACGTCATTCCTGTGCTCTTCTGTCTTGGTCCTGGAGAATCTCTGCATCTGTAGATCTTATTAATAATTTGAGACCTTTGCAGGCTAAAGACTTGGTATAAATGTGGCTTTAGACTAAGCCATTGACGGGTCAGATGTCAGTGGTTTAATTTTCCCATTACAAGAGAAGGAAAGAGAAGAAAATGTGAATGTGACTGCTCTAGGCTCTGCAGGTGTAGAAGGTGCTTCAGGGAGGGGAGTATCTGAGAGAAGCACCTGTTTCAGCCTTTCTGAGCTGAGATGCCGACAAAAGGGAATGTAGGCTGCTCAGAATATAATAGCAGCAATTATCATAGATGAGTCATAGACAGAACCCCACCCCCAGCTCTCTTGAGACAGCCCTGCTCTTGGGGATTTCTGGTGAGGTTCCTTCCTGGCTGATAAGAATGGATGTGGGCGCAAGTGAGATTCCCAGTGTTGTGGTGTTCTTTCAGGATGTTGCAGACTTCTGGGGAAATAGAGTGCTGCCATGACACACTTCCACTGATTGAGTGCTCCAATCACACTTCTGGCTTTACCAGTTGGTGACTTCACCAGTTCCTCAGCTGTGCATTCATTGAAAGACATTATAGTGTAGCTTACTCCAGTGACACGATCCTGAAGGTCTTGTGCAGAACTTAATCTGCTTGAATACCAAGCAAACTATTTCATTTCCGATGAGGGCTTTTGTTACCTGAGCTGTTTTTACTGCAGTGAATGCCGCTTTAATCTTTAGCTATTTTAAGATGCCTTTCACAATAGAGTACTTATCTACACAGTTTATAAGAAGGGGTTAAGAAAATAGTTCTTCAGGAATTGATCAACCCTGTCTGCTTCCTTATGGTTATGTATATCCCCTTATATATTATGCAAAAATTATAAATGCCCGTAGATGCTTGCTAAACCCTTTTCTAATCATTTTGCACAATTGGGGTGATTCAAAAAAAGATGTCACAAATTGAGCATGCTCCTACAGTCTGCTTCCAGCTGTTGCCTGCGTCCAGGTGTGTTGCAGATGTTCCATCCCAGCGCTAGCCATGCAGAGAGAGAGATGGGCCGTGGGCTGGGACTAGTGCTGTGTGGAAGCATGTTTGTCTGTGTGGGTGCTCGGGAGGGGTGGGAAATCTTCTCTGCAGTCGTCTCCTTTACAAAGGCGATGTGGGTCTTTTTATTTTGTTCTTTCTGTGGCTGGCTCTGGTTGATGGAGCATCTCTGTGTTAAGATGAAGCAATCCAAAAAATGCTCTTTTCTGGTCTTACCAGCGGCATGGTGCCCGAGTATCACTTGGTAATGGCAAGGGGCCAATGTACTGGCCTTGTGTGGGTGCTGGTTTCACTGTGCCGAAAACCTTCCAGGGCTGCACTGGAATTCTGCTGCACACACAAAAAACCCCCAGAAAAAACAGGGTTAACCCAGACCTCTGAGGATATTGGTGTGGATCAGGTCTGCATATATAAATAGCAGTGGTTTGAGTGAAAAAGTGTTTTAGAGCAGAGAAATACTTTGTCTTCTCCAAAAAATTCACTACCACTATTTAAGTGCTATTTCAGATACTAAGTACAGGCTTTGTACCAAACACAATATTGAATCAGCAGTTATTCTTCGCCCTGTTTCCTTACTTTCCTCCCTCATAGCCTGCCACCGTGGTGTATGCAGACCAGAGCCACCCCTGCTCCTCAGGGATCATGGGGAAACGCTGCAGTCACGTGCTGAGTGTACTGAGTGTGGTGTAACGGGGCCTGTCTTGCAGGAGGAGCTGTGCAGTGACAGTGTGGAGAGGATTGTGGTGAACCCCAATGCTGCCTATGATAAGTTCAAGGACAAGAGGGTCAGCACTAAGGGCTTGGGTGAGTTCTTTGCCCTGCCTCCTCCTTCGTCTTCATCTTCATCTTCTTGAGTCACAGCCACGGTCGCCAGTGTGGCCAGAGTGAGTGTAGCGTTTGATACTCCGGTGCCATGCTCTTGGAGCAAGCTCAATTTTTGCTTTCTCTTGCAGATTTTTCGGATCGTATCAGCAAGACTCGTCGGATTGGCTATGAGTCTGGGGAGTATGAAATTGTAGGTATCTCATCACCTGGTGAATGAAACCTGCCTTCTCCTTTGGTGCCTTGTGGGGTCGAAGTTAACTAGCTGGGGGCTGTACTGTTTGCTCATTGATCAATCCCGGCCAGCTTTAGCTTTCTCTGGAATTACAGTTATACTTAACTGCAACAAGCAGTTAAGACTGGAAATGGGGAAGTATTTCAGGGTTGTACAGAGTTCAGTGGGTAATTCTTTGCTGGAATGGTACAGAATACTTTTCAACACAAATTTCTAAGTTGTCCTGTCAAGATCAAAAAGCCTGTGTCTGTGTGTGTACTTTATAGAGTATGGAGCTGTGCGATTGTCCATTGTGTGCACATGTGTCTGGTTAACTCTACTATATTTGTGTATTGATGTATTTGGTGTTTTCCAGCTGGGGGAGGGACGAGGGGTAAAGGAGACTCCCCAGCAGAAATACCAGCGGCTGGTTAATGAGATCCAGGAGCTGACTGAGGAGGTGGAACAGATTAAGGTGAGAGACGTGAGACATTTTTGGTTTTAAATAATAACATTATTGGTTAATAATAATTCATGATAATAACAGAGGTGAGCTTTAAGAAAATAACCATCTTCTGTTCTAAGCACCTCCATTAGTCTTGTCATTCATTAAGATGACTGTTCTGTTCTAGTTGCATACATAGCTGCTGTTTACAAGCTCTTCAAGTTCAAGACAAGCCACATTACACTGGTGGCATTAATTAAAACATCATCTGGAGGATTATAATTAGTATAAGAGCTGTGACAGAGCCAATACCACTTTGACTCTGACTCTGAGGACAGCTGCTTTCTGTGGTGTTGCCGTTGAATAGCTGTACATAGTACACAGGATGGCAAGGATAGCGTGGTCATTGTTTCTGCCTTTTGCTTGTTTTTCCTATTGATGCTGTAGTTTAGTTTAGATAACTAAAGGAAGCCGGGAGGTCTTTTGCTTTGTTTGATCGAAAGGTGTGCTGACCTAAGAGGTCGGGAGGTGGTGGGAGGGCCCTGCGGAGCATTCCTAAGGGAAATCCTGCCTCTCGCACCCATGCCTCATCTCTTCCTCTCCCCTCTCCCCTCTCCTTTTCTGCATAACTCTTTCATTTTCTACAGTCTTTATGCCTTTTCTCCACACCTTCTCCCTGAGTACCACCCTCTTGCTAACTTTACAACTTTTTGTCCTCCCTCCTCTGCTATTCTTCCTTTTTCCCCCATCTCTATATTTTGACCCTTGTCCTCGCCATTTTCCTTACCCCCCCACCTCTCTCCTTTTAAAGCACAAGTCAAAACTAAAAGGTAGTTCATTTGGAACTAAAATCAGGAAGTTCTTCTTTACACAAAAGGCAGTGGGTTGTCAGGAGCTACCTGCCAGCCACGTTCTTGAAGCCAAATGCACAAGATTCAATACATCTATTAGATCCTGCTAAACGCAGCTGGATGAACAAAATGGGCTGAATGGCCGCCTCTTATTCATAACCTTCTCTCTCCGCTACTTCCAGGCCACCACCAAAGAGTCCAGCAGTGAGGAGCGTCTCACCCCAGCAGCCCTGGCCCAGCAGGCTGCCCAGCTGAAGCAGCAGCTGGTGTCCTCTCACCTGGAGAGCTTGCTGGGTCCAAACGCCCATATCGCCCTGACCGACCCCGATGGTGCACTCACTCAGTAAGAAGGGGTGGGGGGAGAGGGGTCAGGGAACGAGGGGTGGAGGGTAAGGGAGAGGAGAGATCACTGAGGGAAGAAAAGAAAAGGGGATTAGAGGGAACCAGAGAAGGCATGCTCATCTGTCTGACTGTCCATCACTCCACAGGCGCCTGCTCGTCCAGCTGGAGGTGGTGCGGGGGTCCCGGGCCAAAGCAGGGGCTGGGGAGGGAAAGCCGGCAGGGCGGGGACCCGAGGGGGCAGTGGTGTATGAACTGCACAGCCGTCCGGAGCAGGACCGCTTCACTGAGACGGCCAAGGTGAGGCGGGGTGTCGGGGGCCCTGATTGCTTTTTCTTCATGTGTTGACACATGCTGGGCACTGTGTCCTAGGCCTCCACAGTTTTGGGGATCCTGGACCCTCACTGATCGAATTACTGTCACTATCTCTCTCTGTCCCCGTTTATCTCTAATATAACCATATGTGGACCTAGCTGCTCCCTCTAAGTCTATGTTCTTTCTCTGTGCTTCTCTTTCTTTGGAGATTTTGGAGCTGGAGAAGCGTCTTGCGGAGCTGGAGGTTGCAGTGGGGTCTGGCCCGGAGAGACAGGTATTCAGAGCTCAGTACATAGTATTCCTAAATCCTCTTCTGTTGCATTTGAAATGCAAATGTGAAAACAAACAATCAAATGGAACATTTTAAACTTTTTTTGTTGTTCATTGTAGATACAACCACCAGACACATATTTCTGTACTTCCTGCCATTTAAAATGCAGTGCATATAGGTTTTATCCTACCTAATACTTGAAACTGGTTTACGATACCCCTCTTGTAACAACTACAGAAGTAGCCAGTCTGGAGCTGAGCGTGTGCCAAGTTCAGCTGAGAGCATGGGGAACACTGACGGTTTTGTAGTGACAGGCATTGATGGCTGTTGGGCTTGTTTTGCAGAGTTCTCTGACAGTGGCACTGCAGGGCGCCAGTCTGATGGTGAGTGTGCCCTCTCTGTTTGACAACGACCAGACCATTACTGTTCGTTGCAGTCGGCAGCCGTTCTGTTTCACGGCTGTTCGGACTTAATTTGTTGCATCCAGTTAGTGTTCAAATGTCTCAATCTCTCGCCCATCGCCCCATCTCTTCCCTAATGATCGTGCCTTTTCTTTCTCACTCCCTTCCCTTGCCCTGCTCTTCCTTTTCTCTCCTCTCCTCTCTCCCTCTCTCCAGGACACCATTGAGCTGCTGCAAGCGCGAGTCAGTGGTCTGGACTCGGCCACACTGGACCAGGTGGAGGCCAGGCTGCAGGTAACTCCAGCAGGAAGAGACAGAAGCTCGTCTTGATTAAAATACTTAAAGGATAGTGCTTCAATATAGCAGCGTGCCTGTTTTTCGAAAAGCGCTTTCCACATTTAAACTCGCCATCCTAGACAAATTTATCCCATTTTCAATTAGAAAAAAGTGTTTTAATTCGAGAGCTTTGGTCTCTTGCACACTGTCCTCCGTGCATCACCAATATGGTTGCTGTGAAGGATAAAATAGTTATTTTAGCCATATAAAGAATGTAGGGTCTGTTTGGAAGATGCTACTCATCTGTTGTCTCCCCCCTAAAAAAAGCTCTTGAGTTTTGATGTTTTCAGCCTTAATTTGTCTTGTGGATCTGGATGCACATATGTTAAGTCTGCTGAGAATGCCTGTGTATGTGTCCCTTACAGAGTGTCTTGGGCAAGATGAATGAGATCGCCAAGCATAAGGCAACAATTGAAGATGCAGAGACACAGACCAAGGTGAGAGGAGTCTGAAAAGGGGTAGAGAGAGGCTGGGGGAGTCTGGAGGGCACTGCAAGAGGGCTAGGACAGAAGCTTGTGAGTTGGGTATTATAGAACAGGAAGATGTTGTTTTTTTTAATCAGATATTCCAAATTCTACTAATGCAGTTTTGAACAATGTGCAGAGCTGCACAACCATGGCATTTTGAGTAAAGATTAATGTTGGTTCCGGTTTCCTGCAGCTTAACAACTGAATTTTCAGAGTAGGAGATGGGTGATTAAAATTTGAGTGAGAGAAAGAGAGTTGGAGAGAAGGAGACTCATTTAAGGCATTAGATGTGCCTTAGAAGGCACAGTTATTGATTGGGTTATTGATTTCATTGTGAGATTAAAGATTTGAAAACAATAGTATTTAGACAGAGTCATGCTCGGGGCTCTGTTATGTCTGAGTATTTATTCTGAGGAGCACCTGGAGCAGGTGTGACCATAAACTGAGTCCAGGTGCTCCAAGACTCCAGGTGACTAGTCTCTTGGGCAGCTGGAGGAGGGAGACAGGTTGATGATGACGCCACTGGCTGCTGAGCCACAGCTAGCTTGGCCCACAGTCCAGCAGCCAGGGCGAGCATGAGAGGCAATGCACAAAGGGAAATGATCATTGATTTCTCCCACCCACATGCAAGGAATCTTTCTCTGTTCTTTGAGGACCTCCCTTGCAGGGCCTTGTTCTTACAACTGCCCAGCTACAGGAAACCCACTCCAGTGTGCTGTGTGCACACCATTCATGGAGAAGGCATGCAAAGGCAAAGGCAAGGCAAAAACTAAAAACAATTAAAAAATTCTGTTATATTCCATATGCATATTCACAGGAGCCAGCTGAGGTAGCTGGGCATGCAAAATGAACTCTGCTGATGGCAGACTGATTTAGACATTTGGACAGTGGGACTGTCTGCATCCTTATCAATGGCTTTTTGTCCACATCCTGGGCTCTGTCAGCCATTAGCAGGTGGTAAAATGATGGTCACCATTTTGCTTTATTACATCACTTGAGGAGCACTTCCTGCTGCCTTAACCTTTGTCCAGAATGGCGTTGACTGCGAATATGCTTTGTAACCAATAAAGAAAGAACATTTCTTTTTGGACGAGAAATGCTTTTTAAAGCAGGGAACCCCAGTGATGGACATGAGTGCCATAGCTCTCCAGGTGTTCTAGGTCTCTTTAAATCATAAAGTTATTACTCCCGTGAAGAGGGGGTCAGCTTGTCCAATTAAGGCTAACTGTCCCTCTGTGTGTATGTGTAGGTGTCTCAGTTGTATGATGTCATTCAGAAGTGGGATGCCATCGCAACCTCACTTCCACAAGTGGTCCAGAGGCTTGTTGCAGTTAAGGAACTGCATGAGCAAGGTACAGCATTCTTCTCTTCCCTCTTCTTTTTCTCTATATCTTTCTTCATCTCCCTACTCCACTGCCTTCATCCTTTTTTGTTTCATAACTACCACTGTTGTTCATCTCTCTCCTCATTCCTATGCCAAAACTCTGTCCCTTTCTTCTTCTCCTTTTTGCAGTTTACAGTTGTAATTTATTTAAATTGGATTTTCACTGTGTATTTTTTGTAAACATGCTCAGACTGCCTGGATTCAGACCTACGTGTTTCTACAACACTTTGCCTGGAAGACATTTCTGAATCTCCACCCGTTCTTAAGCACTTCAGCCTCAGATACCTTGCAGTTGTGAGAGCTATGAGATTGTGAGATAGTGTCATACCTGTGTGCACCAGGTTTTTCGGTTTTCTTTGGGGGCTTTTCAAAAAATTGTCCTTGTGGAATGATGTTCCTGATCCTGTGCTGGAGCTGTGGAATGTATGGTGATGTCGGCACTCATCATGTGACATTGGACAACGTTGTATCCGCTTTCTCCCAGTTTCTCTCTGTAAAGGAGCTTACAGGGGTTCCACCTCCTTGCAAGAACTAACACGTGTTCCCTCTCCCCTCATAGCTATGCAGTTTGGGCAGCTGCTGACACACCTGGACACCACCCAGCAGATGATCAGTAACTCTCTAAAGGACAATGCCACTCTCCTGTCTCAGGTAAGCTCTCTTCTACATCGTTGAATGTGGAATAAAGTGGTGGGTGAAGCGATTGTTGCATTATTCAGGAAAGGTGAATGACATGGCTTTCACTTGGTCCTGTGCGAGAGGACAGGGGTTTTTCCACTCAGACCCATGTCTAGGTTCAGCACGGTATCCACTTTCCTTAATTTCCAAAGCAGCAGCGACCCGTTTTCCTATCCAGGCGCCTGTGATGGCTTTTTGATGGCAGGCCTTGTTTTCACCTGGCAGTTCCTGAGGCACCCCTACCTCCAGAGCCGTTTGTCATCTGACTTGCTGCAAACTCCACAGTGCCGGACAGGAGGGCAGGAGTCGATGTTGCACTGAAAGAGGACAGGGCTCTGGGTTAACTAATCTCAACCCTAACCCGGCAGAGCTCAATCTCTTGGTCACACTGGGCAAGTGACAGTGAGCTGAGTTTGAAATCCCACTTTTGGACCCATGCAGCTTCTTCCCCCTCTGATCTCCTACCTCAATCACTTACCTCTTCTTTGCATGACATCAAGCTGCGTTTGATATGAAATTCCCTGAAACTAAACTAGTGACAAAACAGAAACGTGTGCTAAAGGGGCAGCAAATGTCAGCTAATAAGACTGGAGAACTTCACAGTGATGATGGATGGCTTCTCCATTCATGTGTCGGCCATAGTCCGGAATCTGGAAGTCACACTCGATCCTCTGCTGTCTTTTGAGCCCCTCGTGAAAAATTTAATTTTTTCACATCATTTTTTCATCTTTGAAATTTTGCCTGCATTAGGCAATTTCAATCAAGGTCCGATGCTGAGTGCTTGATTTGTGCATTGATAACATCTATGGACTGCCACACTCTTTTCCGTAAATGGCAGTATGTCCAAAACTCTACAGCTAGACTTCTAACTCACACCAGACCCTGGCAGATTATAACTACTGCACTTAAATCTCTTCACTGGTTGCCTAAAAAGTCATTTATTCGATGTAAGATCTTGTTATTGACTTTCAAGGCTTTAAATACTCTGGTTCCATCATATATCTCTGACCTCTATGTTTAAACTCTCTCTTGTTGGCTCCTTTCAGTTGAAGCTGGTCCTTTACTTACTGTATGCAGGACTAAATCTTGGACTTGTGGTGACTGTGCCTTTTGTGTCGATGCTCCTTTGTTAATGGAATGCTCTACCTCCACCATTTGAGTTATTTGGTTCTCTTCAAATCTAAACTCAAAAGTCACCTTTTTACCAGGGCCTATGTTTGATTGCCCTACATTCTATCCTGTATGTTTTTTGTTTTGCTTTTTACTGCATTTTGTTCCTATATCACTGTGTACAGCGTCCTTGGGTTTGGAAAGGTGCTTTATCAATAAAAGCTCTTCTTGTTCTTACACTCTGTGCAAGTGACTTTCATGGCAAAGGCCTCGTGAATATCGATTTTTAACAGGCTCTCTTGCCATTGTTCAGGTGCAGCAGACCATGAAGGAGAATCTGATCACAGTGGAGGAGAACTTTTCCAGTCTGGATGCCAGGATGAAGAAACTTGCTAAATAAAACGGTGAGGGGGTGTGGGGGTCCCTCTCGCTGCTCGACTTCAGCTGTTTGCAAAACGGATTTCAACTACACAAGAGACCAAATCAATCCCCACTCCCCTCCCCTGAACGAGTCTCGTGCTCCCAGATCTGTCGTATCTTATGCTTGAAGGTATTTATAATGGAGCAAACCACATCGTTATACACTAATTCTCCCTTCGAAGACTGCAGAATCTGTTCTGTTCACCCAAAGCCTTTGTGGCGATATGCCCTTGATCCCAAGGTTCAGGATTGAGATGAAAGCGAGAGCCTGCTTGCACTTCTATATTCCCCTGAGCTCTGTTGGTGGACTTAATAAAAGCGGGGCTCTGTGCTCGTTTTGTGGAGCCTCTTTGTTTTATGTGCTCACTAGCAGTGTTAATGAGGATGATGTATGGGCCATACTCATGTCTCAAGTCAAGCACAGCAGAAATGGTAGGGAAACGTAGCCTTGCATCCTACCTGTTAGCGTTAATGGGTCGCTCTTATAGACAGAGTGGTTGGGGACTGTCCAAAGTGCTTGTCCAGGTCCAGTCCAAGAATGTTTCAAGTAACTGGGCTGAGCTGATTAAGTTTGTTCTGAGTTTTTAACTGTTGCCAGTCTCAAGAAGACAATGCCTGAAGTCGCTGTTGACTGGATATTGAATAGTTCTAAAGTAAAATGTAACCGTCTAAATTAACACTGCTTGAAATAAAGGATTTATGTTCTTTGGGGGGTGCCTAACTCTTCTGACTGTTCCCCTCAAATAAAAAATGTACGTGTTGACAGTTCAGAATGTGCACAAGGTCTTGCATTCTTGTGAGGAAAAACAGCTTGTAAATATGCTTATCTACCTTAGACTAATTTTTTGTTCATTGGAGTGTTACTGTTATAATTATTATGACTAAGCCAGAGACTGACCATGAGAGCCTGGTCTTTTACTGGGCACTGCAATGCCTGCACTGTACTGTACATCCGCTGGAACAGAAATAAAGTGCATTACCTGAGGCAGTTTGGGATTTAGATTTCTTGGAAGATGCCATTAAAAAAATAACCCACACAAACTGCTTTGTAAACATTTTTTTTTAATCTGTTAAATTAAAAAAGTCAACTCCCATATAAAAGCTACAGCTCACAATTTTAAAAGTATCTTCTTTACAAAAAAAATGTAAATATTAAAAAAGGGAAAAATATTTTACAAATTTCAAAAATTGACAAAATTGCAGTGTCTTAATAGTATACAAAACCAAAAGATAAAGCTAACTCTGTACATATATACAAAAAATCCAATAGTAAAAATTGCATAATTTGCTTTATTATTATTATTATCATTCTTTAAATACAGTAACTGTTGCCTGTTTTCCAAATCGCCGTCAGTCGTCCAATTCAGGGTTAGAAATCTGGCAAAAACACCAAGAATAAATCTACTCTACTTCTCCTGCTCACACAACTCTATTATGAAACAGCTACGTTCCAGGCCTGCATGCCACATCAAGGCGCACAGATCGGCCAATGCTAGGGGTCACGCACTCGCCTCTGGGTGGCCTAGGCTTTTGTCCCACACCGAGGAGTCAATTCTCTTAGACCTGTACAGAAATTTTCTTAGAACTCCTTTCCAGTTGTCTACGGAAACGATGCATTTTTTTAATCGTAGTTATCGATAAAGTATCTGGTTGGACACGTAACAGTCCTACAGGTAATTAGATTATTTGACCTATGGTATGACAAGATTGCTGGTGGAACAAAAGAGAACCCAGAAGACCGGCCTCACCAGGAACTGAGGCCAAGACCCCTGGCATACACCATCTGATACCCCAAGACATCACGGTCTTGTCCGTTCTCATCTTACCACCTACAACACAAACAGCTGAAGCACACGTTTCTGAAAAAATCAGTATTAAATATAACACTGAATAATAAAACTTTTTTTGTATAAGGGAGTGCCAAGATGCTTTGCCGATAGCTGGATTAGCATTATTAATTCATATGCCAGCAGCTTGTTGGGTTCACTATGAAATTGCTTTCAAGATTTTCTCTTAGACCTTTGCCAGCCTTACGCAGGCTTTTTAACCTCCTCCTCACTACCACTCCTACCCCACCCTCTGCTTCTCCATTATCCTGAAAAGCAGTGTTTCAACAATGGTGCTCCATGTTGCTAGAACGGTGTGGCTCAAGTTATCTTTTTGAGCAGCAGATGGAGGCAAGGCTCTCAATGGCTTTAATTCATGATGGAATGAAAGGACTGCTCACTGGGCCTGTTGCCCAGGACCAGACTGGTTGAAAGAGGTGGAGAAGATGGGAAGGTAATGTTTAGGAGAAAGCAGGGGACTCTTTTACGGAGGTTTCAGAAAGCAAAAGCAAAGAGAGGATTCAAGTAAACCTCACACCAAAGGGACCCCTCGGAGCTTTTTCTTCAAACAGCAGCAATGTCGTCTTTTACCCCTGAAGCAGCCTGGATGAGATCACAGAAGGGCTGGAGGGTTGGGTACAGCCAGCGTCATCCTACCACACGGAGGTCATGAGAAGGGAGGCACAGGCAGCACAGGGAAGGAACCTGAGGAACTGTGGGCAAGGGCTGCCCTATGGGCCCAGCTGCAGGGCACTGTGGGCATGCCAGGGCCTGGGGTCGACTTCTGATCAGCAGAAGACGTTACCTGATCACTCTCCTCCTTTTGCTCTTTACTGATCTCTCTGGTTTCTGATGGACCACCTGCAATGACCATAAAGAGTACTGTATTAAGTATTGTATACTAACCTTAACATTAATTAAACCAGAGCATCATAAACATCATGCATGGCAGTTTCGTTCTTCTACAAGACAGGCTCTTGTTCAGTTCCACAGAAGAGCACATCTTTTTGTTATTTTAGCTGTCTGTCTTTGCAAATTCATAAGCACAAAACCTCCTACAGCTGGGGATGGCTCACGCATAACAGCATATAGCTGATTAAATATGAGCTGGTGAAAAGTGTCATGCAATGGGAGTCTTAATTGCATTCATTAACTTTTAACCACTGCTGTGAACTGGTCTATTCCCAAGCCTTTAACATACCCATGTTCAGATATGGGTTTATATAATAATTTATATAATACTCTACGTCAGCTGTAAAGGCACGTTGGTCCTTGATTCACCTAGTATTATTTCCAATCAAGCTCAATTGCTTGATGAACTACTAGTTATTGGTTTAAGTCACAGGTGGTTCAATCAGGGTTTCACTCTGCACTCCCAGTTAGTCGGTGGTAAAGTGAACGATGGCGTTTTGATTGTGAGCTTCTCACCATAGTCCCATGATCGCCTGTGTTCACACTTTCTGCCTCCCTCAGGTCACTGGGCAGCTTCTGCAGCCTGGGCCATTGAAACAAGAGAAAGGAAAATCAACTTTTAGAAAAGCAAGCATAAATGCTAATAAAAGGCTGCTATTCTTAAGACAGGGCAGCAACTTTGCTGCTTCTGTTCGATTCCAAGCCTGTGTTCCAGCCAACTGCTCCTTTTGCTTGAAGTGTTTAATCAAGCCACCACTTTATGTAACTGGCCTTGATGCAGGTAAAGATTAAAGATGGGCAAGGGCACAGTCTAGAGCAGTGGTTCTCAACCTTTTTATCAACTGGGCCACAACCGTGGCTAAAAGCAGGTCTCGCGAGCTGCATGTATTAATCACTACTAGGCCTACCTTATCTGTGTGCATAATAGCTATTATAATAATCTATAATGTATATATATAATTATAGTAATATATAACAGTATAATAGTTATTAACCATGTGTATGTATATATATGCATAAGCAAAGTGCTTCTGAATTTGCACAGCTGATGAAGGACTTCCGTCCAAAACATCCCGTTTCTCAAGCAACCTTGTGTACTACACCATAACTTTTCCAACATCTCTCTCTCTATATATATATCTATAAATATATATATATATCACCATCACTGAATGGTTTGCCATGTTTAGCAAGTAGCCATGGCATTTTGAACATGGCTAGCGTCACCACCTGGGACACTTTTAAAGTAGCTCGCATGATTTTCTGCGCGGCAGTAGTAGTTTTTTTTAGATGATTTCTGTTTGCACGTTGCATTGTCTGTATTTGTTTCGTTGACATTTTCTTCCTCTGGCCCATGTAGTTTTCACCCCTTACAACAATCTTATCCATTTTTCTTTCTTTTTTTATCCGCACTAGCAGGCTACTAGCCCAGGCAGCCCTGCCGTGGGCGTGCCAGTCTTTGCGCTCGGATGCATGACGGGCGCGACGGTGAAGGCAGTATGAAAGTGTGTTCTAGTGACGTGCCTTATAGCCTACATGCAGCACTTTAATGAAACTAAAGATGAATGAAAATTAATCTGATCACCAGCGAATCTATTCAGAAATGGAAACACACTCTTAGTGGGGCGGTGAGTTCTACCTTTTTTTTTTTATCGAAGGAATCGACTGCAAACAATTGTCATTTATTAAAAAAGGGGTCGGACGTTGCGGGCCACACTTTCGTGGTTGAGAACCACTAGCCACTGGTCTAGAGAAATCAAGCTTCCTTTCCCCTGTCCTAAGTAAGAGGGAAAAGAAAATACCATTTACCAGAATCAAGGCACACTGCTCATGGCTTTGTGTAAAACTGCTCTGACTGTTGGCATCTCTACATAAATCTTAAAAATGTGGCAGTCTTATATTATCTGCTATGAAAATGATTCAGATATTGTTTTCTAATCTATGTATAATGTCCTGCACAACCGACCGGGTAATACCTAAACTGGGACCCAAGTCAAAGTGGTTTAGAAATCCTGAAACAGAGAGCTGTTCTCAGATCTGATGACAGTGATTTCAAGGATTCATTTAACATTCTCCACAACTTGTTTAAGAAGGTGAACCCCATTGTTTTTTTCCCCCCCAATGGCTGGTATTCCTCATTTAGTAATTGTTTCCCATAATGCACTAATGTGCCTCACAGTACACACCAGCAGCAACAGCGAGGCTCGTGGGTAATCCCTCCCCAGTCCTGTCACAGCAGGCACTGGCCTCCCTGACAGCAGAGTATCGTGCCCCGTACCTCACTGGTACCCATCCCTCTGGGCCACACAGTGACACATAGAGACCAGAGTGATTTTACTCACGCTTGCTTCCTCTTTCGGCCTCTCCTGGCACCCCCTGTTCGCACAGCCTGCCCCTGTGAGAGAGAGAGTGCCTGGTCATGACAATAAACCCACCTCAGCCTCTGCATGTCCTTCAACCATCCGAGTGCTATGGATCCTGTATAATACCTACAAGGCTTTTTCTTTTTGCACGAAAAGTAATCAAAACAAAAAAAGATTTGGTTTGCAGCACACCTGTACAGAAAACTAGACATGTATCCAGACATATAGGGGTTTAAAGCAGAAAAACCTGATAAGCTGGGAGAAACTGGACATTTAAGCCTATTTAGCCAATAATTAGGTGATACGGGTGGATAAGAGTTTAAATATAAATCCAAAGACAGCACAGGGCGTTCTAGAACCAGAGCTGGTTCACGAAAAATCAACCAAAACCTCAGAAGTTCATTCTCACAAAAACAATATTTAGACTGAGAACCACTGTCTTCTTAAAAACTAAATAGACCTACCTTGACTTCCTGTGCACCCACAAGTCCCAGACTGTGCCCTTCCTGGGTGCTGGGGCACAGAGCTGTCCCATTCATGCCTTCTCCTGGGTTGGGGTACATGGCCTGAGCCTGAGGGCTCTCAGACATCTCCTCGGAGACGCGCTCCATCTCGCCGGCGCAGGCCGGGGCCACGCCGTTGCTGTACGGACAAGCAGACGAGTCCGTCTTGGCTTCTTCCAGGGCCGCGGGGAAGGCCGGGCCCAGGGGAGGGTCACAGTGGACCCCGCCGGCACCGGCCTTGTGGGCAGCCCCCGGGGGAGGGGGTGTGGAGCCATCCTCACTCAGCTTGGGGGTCCCCCTGGCTGGTGACTGGGCTGCCTCCATCCCTAAACGGGACAGGTCCTGGTTGCGCAGGGTACAGGCACGTCGGGGGCTCAGGGAGGGGGGTCCACTGTTCTGGGGAAGGGGTGGCACGGTATCACCTGGGACCTGGGGGTAAGGACTGGGAGAGGGTGGTAAGGCACTCGGGGCCCCTGACTGACCCCCACAGGGGCCCCCATCCGAGGCCTTCTTCCCAGTGACCTGCAGGAAAGAAGTGTAGATGGTTTCCATGAAGGAGCTGTAGGGGTCCAGTGGTCCGGAGCGCTGCTGGGAGCCTGGGGCATGGCCTGAGTTGGTTAGGGACTCCTGGGCTAGCTGATTGGCTGGAGCTTCTTCCAGAGGGGCGGGGCTAGTGTTGTCTGATGTTTGGCCAGAGCTGTTGATTGGCTTGTCACCGCCCACAGGAAGAGTAGGGCCCATGTTGAGCTACAGGGACAGAGCAAGATTATATATACAGTATAGTATATATACAGTATACATATAGTATATATATAGTATATATACAGTATATATACAGTATATATACCCACCTGAACTACTATATACAGTATACACACACATAGACACAATTTAACACGGCACAATTATAACCTGCTTTGTTATAATTTGATTGACCATCTCTTTGAGTTGCGAGGTACTCCTCAATATTCATCAGAGAGAATCAAAACCAGCATATCTGTAATCAGTTCAAATAGTAATAGAAAAAGCAAAACCGCAAGAGGTATACCTGCAGACTGTTGAGCAAGCAGGCCATGGGGTTGAGGCCTGCAGCCTGGCCCTGGATTAGCGGCATGCCCAGGGTCGGAGCCTGCAGTGGGGGCAGCAGCAGAGGTCCAGCCCCCAGCATGGCCTGGAGGTTATTGAGAGCCAGGCTGCCGGAACCCAGAGCCGACAGATCACCTGCCAACACAGACAGCGCCGGTCAGCCCCACCCATCTTCTGTAGGGACAATCCAGCTCTGCTCTGATCAGTTCCAACACTGATGCCGCCACTTGCAGATCGGTACTTGAGATAATGTAGCATCGTCTGTTCAACTGGAAGAGTCAGACTGTGGCACAGTTCTATAGAGGAACTGATCTAGCTAACTCGCCTATTGCAAATCCAGTTCCTGGAGGTTCTTGTGTCATCCCGTTTCTGTTCCACCCAAGCTCTCAGTTACACATCTGCTCTAGTTTTTTCATTCTTGATGCATAATTATAATACGCCTGTCCAGACTCCAAAGTTATGTTTCGGTCACTACTCCAAACATTCGCTTTCTCAACAAATCAAATCAACAAAAAAAAAACAGTGTACGTCAAAGAAAATAATTAGGTTAATGGTTTCGTTGACTGCTGGAGTTGGAACAAAAAGCAGAAGTTTTAACTTCCCTTTAAGGTCTCTAATTGTTTAGCTGGTGAAGTGGAAAAGCTGCCGGCCATGTTACTAAGGATTCTTTTTCTCTAACCATCGTTTCTGAAAGTGACCCCAGGACTTGGGGATGTCCTGATCCCAGATGATCAGCAAGTTGAAAGGAAACTATAAAAAATAATGACTGGATTCGTCATCAGAGGTCTGTACTTTAATTGAGAAACTGATGGGGTGGTTTATCTATATTAAGTGAGACATAGGGCATGTAAAAAGAAACATTTGCATCAGATGACTTGGTGTTTGGTGTTACTGGTCCTTGGTGTTACTGTTGCATTTTTCCTCCTTGTGCTTCTCTTTACTTCTTTGTCTTGTAAGGATTCTCAAAATGACGATGCTGGAAAGAAGCCTTATATGTGGTTTGCATAACGTTGCTGGGAGTAAAAATTATGCTGTAATTTATCTGGATATTCAGATATTTTAAAGTCAGATTGTTGGGCTGATGCATAGTCTAGTGTTTGTCCTTATACAACATTAAAATATTACCACTGTAGAAGACTGGTAGTAACTTGCAGTCTCCTGACCGTCTGCCAATCCATATTTCAAATATGATACATTTGCATGTTTAAAAGTAGACATTTTGATTTAAAATTAACTGCTTAATGTTGCTTACAAACGATGACGTGTATAGGGAACATGCAGAGAGCTGAACTGGCACATAATTCGGGCCAGAGCTAATTGGCTTTATCACCAAGATCACAAGTCCCACAAAATTAGACTTGTATAGCAATGTTCAGAATACCAGATACATCACTACAAAGCACAGCTCTTCTGCAAGCAGGACCTGCATGGTCCAGAGTCCCCAGATTGGACACATCAGCTGCAGGGACTAGTGGACAGTCTTTTTATCCAGCGTCCCTCTGTGACTGGAGCAGCAGGGTTCAGGCCTGTATCTCCAGACTAGAGCTCTGCACGAGCATTAAACTCAAGCCCGAACCCGGACCATACCCGAGACCTTAAGACCCGACCCAACCGAGCCCGAAAGGTACCGCCAAATTTGAAACCCGAAGCCGAAACCGGTCATCCCTTTTCCTCTCAGAGCGAGTAGACACACGTGCACACATGGAGACAGGTCCTCACAGACGCGGTTTTACAGTGCTTTGCTCGGTTGCTATGCGCTACACACGTACGAGAGAGGGAGAGACCGGGCGAGCGCGCAAAAAGAGTTACGAATTTCTACTAATGAAAATAAATGTTAAACATTAAATAATAATCATCATCATAATCATCATCATCATAATCAATTTTCACTTATTAGACAACAAACCCGAACTCGGCCCGAGCCTGTTGTACGTGAAAAACCGACCCGAACCTGACCTGAAACCCATCAGGGTCGGGTCAGGTAGCAGACCTCTACTCCAGACCACTCCGACCACAGCACATCTTCTTATAGCAGCGATTCCAGCCTTAGTGCGGGAGATCCCTGATGCAGTGTTATAGGTCCCCCTAATGTGCCTTCTTCTAGAGCCAGGCAATGCAACTACTCCTGTGACGTCCCCACGAAGGGCCAGAGGTTATCTTTAAATTAATCAAACTGCCACCCCATGGCTCCCAAATTGTTCTTTAAACACTGTAGATCTGTTGGTTACCTAAGAACCCTGCCAGGTGCTCGGGATATCCTTACCAGGGCATGCGAGATGGGGGTACTTACCCAGCACCCCATTTCCCAGTAGGGGGGTGAGCAGCTGGGGAGGCAGGGGGCTGGTTTTGCCCGGGCCGGGCAGCAGGGCGTCGACTCCCTCCGCGCCAGAGCTGGGCGCCGTCGTGGTACAAGTGCTGGACACCGAGGTAGAGGCCAGAGCAGAGCTGGGAGAAGTCACCTGCACAGCCACAGGGAGAGGACAGGCTGATGACATCACGCCGCAGCGTCTGCAGAGATGGGCTACACCCCTCAAGCATTCAATACGGACACTCTCCCCCTTCGTGACTTCAGTTTGTCCAGCAGCTCTGCACACCTCTAACAACACTCAAGACGAAACGTACAGGGAAATGGAACTCAAGGGGTTTTACCCCAGAAGGTCTAGCAATGCAGAAGACAGACGCACATCTGGACAAAGCAAGAAGCTCTGCAAGGCTCCAGAGCCAGTTGCGTCTTCTGAAAGGGGTTTTAGACCTCCAAGCTCCAGGGGGCAAGACAAGCAAAACACATTCTTTCTCTAAAAAGTGCCAGATGGCGGTGGGTTCTGTGCCGTGGGCAGAAGGAAGAGGTGCGCGGCCAGGCGGCGTACCTGAGTGTGCGGAGGCAGGGCCTGGGCGTCGGCCGCACCCAGGGCCGCAGCCAGCAGGGCAGGGCTGAGGGAGAGGAAGGCGGGGGCCAGCGGGGGCGTGGGGAGCAGCAGAGACTGCAGGGCCTGCAGGGGGCCTTCGGCGGGAGACAAGCCCTGGAGCCCCTCCACGGGGGCGGCGCCGGACAGCAGGGCCTCCAGGACGGGGGCTTTCTCCATGGGCTGGGGCTGGGCCACGCCGGGGCCGTCCTGCAGGGGGGGCAGCTGCTGCTGTTGGAGGAGGAGCTCCAGGTTGAGGTTGCCCAATCCCGCCAGAGGAAGCATGGCGGCCTGGTGCTGGCCGAGCAGCAGGGAGGCGGTGAGCAGAGCCTGGGGTCCCAGCTTGTCCCCCTGCTCGCCAGGAGCGGGCGGGGGATTCAGCAGGCCCAGTAAACTGAGCGGCACCTCCCCCTGAGGTCCCAGCATGGAGGGCAGCAAGTTCAACTGGGAGCTCTGGTTTAGCAGGCCCTGCTGTGCCTGCTGCTGCTGCTGCTGCGGCTGCTGCTGGGTCTGCTGCCCGCCGCCGCTCATCCACAGGCTAAGAGGCAGGGACCCCAGGAAGGGCGGGCCCAGCAACGAGGGCAGCCCGGAGCTGGCCGACAGCAGCTGCAGGAGCTGCTCCTGGCTCATGAAGGGGAAGGACTCCGCCAGGGGCAGCAGGCCTGGCCCTGGGCTGGAGGCTGGGGGGGTCTTGATCCCGGGGGAGCCTTGAGAGGCCTGTGCAGTCTGTCCCCCTGTTGTGATGAAACAAACAGAAAGACAGGGCTTGAAGTTTGTGACCAGGTAGCGAGGACGTGCTGTGCGTCACCTTTATCTCCCAAACTATAGACTGTTCAACCCCCTTCTCACCAGCTCTTTGACCTTTGAATAAAGCCAAAACACTTAATACAACAAAAACAACAAACGTGTTTTACCTAAGACAATTCATCTCATTGAACTGTATGGTTTAATGGTAAAAACATGTATTTACCAAACATAATTCGCCCAGTGCTGTTAAGGTACTTGTTCACAGTTAACACCTTTACTCTTGTGAAGAAGCACAGTAACTGCAGAGTAGTGTTGATCTACTCATTCACTTTCAACAACTGCTTAGTCCAATTCAGGGTCGTGGTGACCGCAGCCTAACCCTGCAGACAAGGGCAGGACGCAGCCCGACGTGCACACACAGGGACAGGGGGCACAATCAAGGAACCCTAGTCAGCTCAGTACAGAACAGAGAAACAAACTACAAACAGCCGATCTCACGCAAGCAAGAAAACACTCCCGCACAGACGTCCCGAGCTCTGGTGCCCTCACCTGCCGCGTTCGTGCTGGCTCCCGCGGGCAGAGCCTCGCCCGCCCCCGTCCTGGGCACTGACCCGCCGGTCCCTGAGCTGGGTCCCCCCGCGGGCGCCGCGGAGGACGAAGAGGGGTGTCCCAACAGGCCCAGCAGCTGGCTGCCGACGTCCGGCCCACCGCCGGGGTTGGGGTGGAGGGTGAAGAGGGGATTCTGGCCGGGGAGGGCGTTGGGATTGGAGCCGACGTTCGGCGCTTCCCCCTGGGACAAACCCAGGCTTCCGCTGTCGCTCACTCCGATGCTCATCAGAGTTAAGGCCTGCGCGGAGGGGGAGGGGGAGGACCTGTCCAATCCAGGCATCACGGGCTGGGATTGGGATTGGGATTGGGAATGATGGTAGCTCTGGCCGTGCGGCTGGGAGGCATGCTGGGAATGGCTTTGGCAGGTGGCCGAGGCAGGCCACGCAGCCTGGCTCTGGGAGTGGGCCGGTCCGGACCCGAAGCCAGCAGGCGCAGGAGGGGTGCGGGACAGAGCGGGGCCGCAGGCGGCAGTGCTGCTCGGAGGCTGGGAGGCCGCTTGGGTGCTCTGGACACTGAGCAGGTGGAGGAGGGCAGAGAGGGGCTGGGGGGCGGCCGTGCCCAGGGTCCCGCTCCTCCTCTGGGGGTCCTGGGCCTCCGGCAGCCTGGGGAAGGCGGAGAAGGGAGCGGCCTGGGCGGGCGGGGCCTGCGCCGGGTGGTGAAGGTGGTTCTCCGAGGCGGGGGGGGCTGGCAGGTGGAGATGAGGGGGGCCCCTCTCTGCAGGCGAGGAAGGCAGCTCTGCCCCGGCTCGGAGGCTGTTCAGGTGGGACTCCTTGAGCATGCTGAGGACTGTGGGCGACCTCCGCTGCCGCTTGTGCCTGGAAGACTTGTCGGGAGGCGCCGGAGGGGTCCGCGGGGCGAGGGGGACCAGCAGGGCGCCGGGGGACCTGCTGGCGGGCGGGCGGCTCTGTAAAGTGCTGATCGGTACCTTGGGCGGGGCCTCTCGGCCGTGGCTGTAGGCGTGGCCCTGGCTCTTCTGGCTGGCCAGCTGGGCCTTGGCGGCGGCCGACAGCAGGCTGCTGGCGGGGAAGGAGGCGGCGTGGTGCTGGTGCTGCTGCAGCAGCTGCCCCACGGGGAGGCCCAGGAGCCCCGAGCCGCCGGGGCCGGGGCTGGCCGCCGACACCTGCTGCCCGTTCCGCCGCTCCGGCGCAGGCGAGCTGGGAGGGAAGGGGGGGAGAGGAGGCAGCTGGAACTGGCTTTGGTTGCTTTGGTGCTGGGGGTAGAGGTCGTGGCCGGCGCTGTCCTTGTACTGCTGCAGCATGCCCTCCAGCCTGCTCTTGGGGCTCGCGGGCAGCAGGGAGAACTTGGGGGAGCCCCCCGGCGTGGGGGAGTGGGCAGAGAAGGGCCTGGCGGAGGGCTGGGGCGCGCCGGGGAACCCCAGGCTGGGCTCGGAGGCGGAGTAGTGGCGGGACCTCTGGGGAGAGGGCGCGTCCAGACTGCCCACGGGCGACGGGGAGCCGCTGTGGAAGGAGGGCGCGGCCTGGGCCGGGGGCAGCGAGGAGGACAGAGGGGGAGGGTTGTGGGGCGCGCCGCTACCGCCGCCGCACGGGACCTCCGGCGGAAGGGGACGCCCCCCCAGACCGTGAGCCAGAGACGCCAGCGCCGAGGAGACGTGGCCATCCACAGAGTAGGGACCAATGCGCGGGGAGCTGGGGGGCTCGGGCGTCCGGTTCTGGGGTGTCGGAGGCCGGGCGTACCTCGGGGTCTGGGCCGATCCACTGAAACAAGAGTAGGGGGAGCGGGCCGGGGAGGGCATGTGTGTCTTTATTCCGAGTTCAGGGGACAGCCGGGCGTTAGCCAGGGGCCTGGAACCATTCGATGGGAAGAGCAGGGAGGGGTGTCTGGCAGGGTTCCCAGCGCCCGCTGTGGCCAGGCTGGGGCTGGCAGGGGGTGTAGGCTGGCTGGAGGACCGCTGTTGCTGGGAGTAAGTGCAGGGGCCCCCATCCTCCCTGCCCACTGGCAAGGTGGCGCCCCCCAAACCACCGCCGGCCCTCTCCGCCCGCAGCTCCGTCTTGATCTGGCTCCCCTGGGGGACCCTGCACTGCGTCGGCACAGGAGACTCCAGGTGATTGAGTGCGCCCCCTGCTGGAGAGAGGGAGAGAAAAAAAGAGAACAGCTCGATATCCACTCTCCCCGGGAGCAGCTAACAGGGCTCCAGCCCCTCCCATCGTCAACGGCCGGCTCTCACCAGGGGGCGGCGCGGGCAGGGCCAGCTGGGACACCTCCATGCTGCGGCACAGCGCGGCCATCGCCACCACTTTCCGGCGATGGTTGCACAGTTTGGTCATGTCCTCCTCCGCCTTCACCTCCTGGGAGCTGCGCGGCCACACCGCTGCCCCTGGGTCGAAATTAAACACCTGGGCGGGGGAGGGAGAGAGGTCAGGGGCCACCACTGGAGGGGGTAGATACTGCTTTCACAGACACCTAAAACAGTACCAGTCAGTCTGCGGCGCCTTCCCGTCCAGAACAGAGACCACACTGCAAGCCCACAGAAAGCCACTGCAGAAGACCTGCTATCGGCAGGACAACTCAGAGAGCCGAGGCTGAATGATCCCAGTCCTACTCTGATGGGGCTCTGGGAACCCAGGTCACAGTCAGCTAGTGACCTCACCCAGGCCCAGTCTAGCACAGTCAGGACCATGGGAGAGGTGTACATTTACCAGTGAGAGTCTGACACTCAGCAACCCCGCTTTTCTGTTACAAAGCGAATCGTTTTAAGCCAGGAGGTGAAATGAGTTGCATGTCCAACGAGAGCTGTGTGCCTGGCGCTCAAGAAAGGAAAGTCGCGCGAAGGACGCATCCAGAATAACGGAGCGCGCGGTTTCTGACGCCATCGCCACGCAGAGAAAGCGCGAGCTGCGCTGACAATCCGTTACTTTTCAAGAGACGGCACAGTGTTGCCAAACAAACAGAGGGCACGGGGGGTCCCCCACTTGGGCAAGGCAACCCTTAGCGTTTCGGGGTCTCACCTTGTGCAGGACCAGGGGGCACTCCAGACCACACTTGCAGGTGCCATCGGTCAGGAGGTATGCCCGTACCTCGTCCCCAGAGGACAGGACCGCTCCGCTGGGGCTGTGGAAGAGAGAGGACATCTTTCCAGACCTGGAGCTGCTGGAATGAGCCTTGTGGCGAGAAGCTGGAAGAACAGCAGTGCACCCGGCCTGACACGAGCAGGGAGAATCCAGAACCTCTGTCTTAATGATAAACGAGGGGCGTCCGGGGACAGGCGCGCAGGCAGCGGGCTCACCTGATATAGACCACAGCTCCGCCCTCCAGCGTCCTTTGCCAGCCAATAGGAACATGTGCTGTAGGCGTGCCTCCATCTTGGTCTCCTCCACCGCTCTCACTGCCTCCAGTCATTTTTTAGTCTCGGCTTTCCAGCACCTTCGGGGAGGGACAGAGACAGGGAAAAGGAGAGAGGGAGTGGGAGAGGGACAAAGACGGGGATAGGGAGAGAGGGACAGAGACAGGGAGAAGGACAGAGAGAGAGAGAAGGGGACAGAGACAAGGAGAATCTATTTAATGCCATTTTGATTTTTTCCTCTTTTTTCTGTAGGCTGTGCTGTACTCTGTGATCACTGCTGGTATACATGGACACTGAAATAAATGCTGAACAATGCACTCAAACAAAACCACTTCTTACAAAGACAACTAGTGTGTTCACATCATAGGTTCCCATCCTCTTCCTTGGCACAGGGAGCCCTCCATTCCCACAGGACGGTCAGCGTGAAGGGAGATTCCCACTTCACAGCAGTCTGGGACTTCAGGAATAGTGCAGCTTACAGGCACTTGCAAGCAACACATCTCAGGTCCTCTGTGTGAAACTGGCAGAGCCGAATGCATTTTTAAACCAAACCCAGCAGCTCTGACACAGCCTGGCACAGATCAAACTGCTGGGCCTTTGGGGTGTTAAGGCCGTCCCAGAGGTGACTGGGCAGTCCTACCTTTTCATCTTCATAAAGAGCTGGTCTCTGGCATCCATAGAATCAGCCCTTCGAAGCACATGGTTCAGGGCGGCAGGAGACGGAGGAACTCGGGCACCCCGCTAACTCTCCCTTTTCTTTAGGGTCTTTCGCCCCTTCTCGCTCTCGTCCGAAACTGGTCCTCTGCTGCAGGGTCCTCGGAGCGCTGGGAGTCTGGGGGGGGGGGGGGGGAAGAAGAGCGCTGTGAGCATGCTTCTGCCAGCACCCTCCCGCAGCTCAGGAAAAATCCTCAGGGCGCACGGAGCATTGGAATCTCCTACCGGATAACACTGACCCGCACGAGCACGCCCCCTCCCTCCTGCACACAACCCTGTTTAAAAGAGCCACCCTTATCCCGGAACAAGGGGGTCATCGGACACCGCAAGACACGAGACTCAGGATCATCTCTGATACACCTCTCGGACAGGCAGCATGAAGAAGGTCCGAACCCGAGACAACGTCTTCACAACGACAGTAACTGCAAAGAAACGGGCATTAATGAAGACTAGCAAAGCAGCCCTCACAAGTCAAATTAACTTTTCTAATGAACAAATAACAATAATTCCTTACACTTATGTAGCGCTTTTCTGGGCACTCCACTCAAAGCACTTTACAGGTAATGGGGACTCCCCTCCACCACCACCAGTGTGCAGCCCCACCTGGATGATGCGACAGCAGCCATAGTGCGCCAGAACGCTCACCACACACCAGCTCTCAGTGGGGAGGAGAGCAGAGTGATGAAGCCAGTTCAGAGATGGGGATTATTAGGAGGCCATGACTGGAAAAAGGCCAGGGGGAAATTTGTCCAGGGTAAGACCCCCTACTCATTTTGTGGAAACACTCTGGGATTTTTAATGACCACAGGGAGTCAGGACCTTGGTTTTACGCCTCATTTGAAGGACGGCGCCTTTGTCCCTGTCACTATACTGGGGCATTAGGACCCACACAGACCGCAGGGTGAGCGCCCCCTGCTGGCCCCACTAACACCTCTTCCAGCAGCAACCTTAGTTTTTCCCAGGAGGTCTCCCATCCAGGTACTGACCAGGCTCACACCTGCTGAGCTTCAGTGGGCTGCCAGCTGTGAGTTGCATGGTGATATGGCTTCTGGCATATCACCACATGATACCAAATTACATGATCTTTGATTATAAAGAAAATATGAAATGTTACAGATAAGAGGAAGTCATTCAGCCCACTCGGTGACTAATAGTTAATTGAATCAAGGATCTCACCCTGCAGTTTCGTGAAAGACACCAGGGTATTGGCTTCACCCACACGGCTGGGCAGCTTGTTCCCTACTCCCGCAACTCTCTGGGTACAGAAGAGCCTCTCCTGTTCTCGGTTTTAAATAGATGAGATAAGACTAATTTGGGGCTACTTTCACCCATTTCATTTCTGTGGAGCGGAGAAGAGAGAACGAGAGTCTGAGGAAGTCGGTGAGGCCTCCTCACCAGGAAAACAGCACAGATGTGCCAGAGAGATTGTGCGTCTGAGTGTGAGTGCAGGGGGGTGGGAGGTGCAAAATCTATCACCAGCACTTCGGGGCGTCTGCGCTGCCCGGTGGGGCCGTTTGAAGTCTGACAGAGCCCGGCGGCAGCCAGGAGGGAGACATTTGCCAGCCAACAGGACGTGGCGGGAAAACGCTAAAAACCCAGACAAGAGGGAAGCAAAGGCAGAGTGGGGTGGGTGGGAAAAATAAGGGAGCGAAAGGAGATGAAAGTCAGAAGAGAAAACAGAGAGGTGGTGGGGGAGAGGAGAGTGGGCTGCAGGTGGGGGGGTGCGGATTCGTACGGAGACCAGGACAGCTGGCAGGTGTCAAGCTCCACCCACACCTGCGCCCCCCCTCCCACCACCACCCCTCCAGCGTCCAGGCCGCCACCTGACCCGGAACAGACCAGGCTGCTGGTGAGCGACCCGGTGTGACCCCTCGAAACCAGCTCTGAGCAGGTGCCTGCATACTCAGACACGCAGCTACGGCCGGACCTGGCGCCCAGGCAGTGCCTCTGGGTGTGACTTCCCCGCACAACAAGCGCCAACCTCCGCCAGCTCGCCCGCCGAACCCGACTAAACCGCCCTGCGCCCGCATAGCTCTGGGGCAGTCTGCTCCCCTCTCATCTCGAACCAAGTCTGATGAAAAGGGCACTACCATTCCCTTTGTTAAAATACAGCACGGCTTCAAAATGATCCCCAAATCCACGGATTTCCCCACTGTTACAGAGGCTGTCTGCAGAATTCCCCCAACTACCCAGACACGACCTGTCCCTTTCCGCTCCTCTGCTGCCTGACGCAGCGCCTCACGACGCAGCGGAGACGTGTTTAGAGCTCAGGGGCCGCTCTCGCGATTAACGAGCCGCGAGAGCTGAAAGCACCCATGTTCCACAAGAGGACAGCGCACTGCAGGTGAGCAGGTTACCAGCAGCCAGCTGCGATCGTGCCAGGCTCGGTGTCCGTTCGCCGGTCACACTCCCTGCCTTGAGATGCAGAATTCATTCGCTGACCCCCCCCCAAAACCTCCACCGACCGAGCCCCCCCTCCCGGGATCAAGCAAACACGAGCCGCACAGCTGGGCTGTCAAACACTGTGCGCATTCACAGAGACAGCAGAGAGAGAGGGGGTGATGTCCAGGCAGTGAGGCTCACATGCACTCTACGGGCTCAGTTCAAGTCATTTAAAAATTCGGAGATCTCGAAGAGGGCCCTGACCCGGCTCAGGGGCTGCCCAGGGCCCGGGTGCAACTGACAGTCCTCACCCCTCGATGGAAATGGTCAGGGAACGGTCTTCAAACTCTTCGACCCGCGCCTGGAGAGCCCATCTGAATGGTCTAAATCTGAATCTTGCTGCAGGCAACTTAAAAATTGCGTGGCTGGATACCTCCAGAGTATCCGGCAACAGTTTATCAACTTTCCTCAGAACGGTAGCACCACAACCACACACTAAAAACAAAAAACCCACAAAGACGTCAATATAGCTCGCACCCTGACTGCCTTCTCGTCTGCCTTTACTCCCTTTCCAGCAGCGAGCACACAGACCACTGCCCACGACCTGGAAGGGGGATCAAGTATGGTCAGCCTGGACAGGAACACAACTCACACACTGGGGGCTGACTCGCGGGGTCGGCTCAGTCCACCTGCGACCGGAAGGGCCTGGGGCTTTCTGCTTTCTCGCCAGGCACCTGGGCTTCGCTCCCGGGAAAACACCAAATCACTCTTGAAAATATCCGATAACCTAGAGGGAAACCTGAGTGCCGTCCCCACAGGCTGTCTCAAAGCACTGGACAGGACAGGAAGGGTCTGGGTCACTGAACCCACCTGAGGGCCATGAGGATGTCACGTGCCCTAGTGCCAGTGTACTGTACATCGAGGTACGATATTTCACACCATGGGCGCTGTCCCGATGGACAGTCCCGACCCCTCCAGACAGGCCGGAGAGCCGGGGGAAGAAGAAGACCGGAGCAGAAGGTATCTGGGACGAGCTGCCGAAGCCGATGCCCCTATGTCATCCAGGAAAGGGGTCACTTAGCTACTGGCCATCACACGGGCTGGACAGACCGAACTGCTACTCTCTGACCTGTAACCTCTCCTACGTTCTTTACGGAGCTGTTGATTTCAAACACTTGTCTTTAAAATCAGGGGATTGGAAGCTTTGGTTTGCATTTCTTGGAATATTCCTGTGCCTCTGCAACCAGGGAGCCAACATACAGCCTGGAAATGGTCAACCAGGAATCTCTGCAGAGGAGAATCAAAAGTGGGATACTTTTCAATGACCAGAATCCTTGCTCCCTCAACCCACAGAGCACAGGCTGGGCTTCAAGCACGGCAATGCACTGGCCGGTTCAACGCATAGGCAACGAAATGAGTCTCCTTACTCTGCCATTATTGTATCAAGCAATGAAAAAGCTCTCCTGAAACGTGACATGCTGCCAAACAGTTTGATTCCCTCCATAACAGTTCCATATAAAAAAACAATGCAGCCTCTGGTTAGTCAAAAATGACACAATCTAATAATAATAATATTATGCAAAGGAACAAGTAATAGGTTTATTCCTGTTGCTTTGCAGCCTACGCATGCTGACGCAGCTACCCACCTGAGATAAGAATATTATTATTATTATTTGTTAAATGAAGTTCAAAGTTAAGAACTCAATTTAAATACAAGTTTGGGGAGGATATTTAACTTATTTGCTAAAAAGAAAACTACACGAAATTCAAAACTACCCACGTAAAGGAATCGATGAATCTGTCCAACGGAACATGCCACACACAACGACAACTCTCCGGCCGGCTAGAGTCCCTTTCAAGAGTCTCATTTTTATAACGCCAAGTGCTAAGTACAAATACGATATGAATTTCATATTCTGCATTACAGCGCAAGGAGTCGTTGAGGATAACAAATTAACCCTTCGGCTCTAACGAGGTTAGTTACTTGCCGAAAGTCGGGATTCTGCAACTGAAATGTAAACAAACCTCCAGTCGTTTTGGGGGTCTCCTGTCTATTCTCCCTTAGCAGCAACCCACTCTCGATTAAATAAAGATTAAAAGCTACATTACTAGCGTTAACGCGAATGCCAAACTGTTTCTTTCCCTAGATCATCCGGCAAACAGGAGCAGGTCTACTTGAAATACGCGATTTCTCCACACTGTAAACAAATCCAGTCTGCTCCGGGTGCAACACAGCAGCGCAGGCGACAGCGGCGGATCTGAAGTCCCGGTTCTGCACTTTCAATCTGAATTTCTCAACACGCTTCTGCAACCCTCGATGCGACGTACCTCCCTCGCTTTGTCGAAGTTTTTTTTTTCCTGCCGGAGTGGAGTTGACAGACTTTTCGTTGTTGTTGTAGTGGTGTCGGTGGACGTTGAGGAGGGAGAGAGAGAAAGGGGGGGGGCCCGCTGTCTTCTCTCCTTTCCCGTCTCCCCCGTCCTGTTAAAAAACAAAGAGCAATAAAGCTTCGTTTTATTGCGCCCGCTGCATTGTTGCAAATCACTTTAAATTTGGAAAGGTCCCGGGTCCCTTCGGGAGAGCCGATGGCTCCGTTCGGCTCTCTAGCCCTTGGCCTGGCCCGATTATGGCCACGCAATGTCTGTTCTGTTTTGATTTGGACTCTCCGGTGTAGCTTTAATTCCTGCTTCCCAGTTGCTATTTTTCCCTTGGATTCCGTGCCAAAAAAAATCATGGAGTTTCCTTTGGAGCATGCGCACTTGCCGAGGGACAGCCCTGGGAATTCCTTACCCACAATGCAAAGGGAGAGGATACGTTTTTAATGTAGAAAAGGCTGAACGCCGTCTGGACTTCAGTGCAATGTGATCTTGCACAGAAACCGATCTTTTTAGTGTTACTCGCATCTTCTGAGAATAGCAATGTGACGATAAGGAACTTTTTTGTGTGTTTAGACTATTAAATCTGTACTGGGTTATAACTGAGTTATAGTGAACGCGGCATCAAAAAAGACCCGTATTATCAATGCACATTCATGTAAGGTGTACACCATGCGCAGTAAGCGGGCCTAGGGGGCGTGTCGTGTTACCTGGTCACGTATTACTAATTTACGTGGAAATCTAGGAAGAATAAAACAAAATAAAAAATAAATCAAGCAAAAATTAGTTTTAGAACTGGGTCAACTCAACAGAATAATACTATATTATATTGTAAAGAAGACCGGTTCCTAGTATTACGTCATGGTTGCATGTTCAAAATACGGATAATTTCTTATGCCCGTTTTACGTTTTTCTCCGGGTTCGTGTTTTGCAGTCACGTTACGAGAGGACAAGATATTAGAGTACAATCCAGACTTGTCGCAAGTAATCCGACGTCCGAGCTAACCAACATTAAAGATACGGAATGTATCGAGGCTCCTAAGCCAACGATAAAGCGCTAAGAAAAAAAGGAAATTTCGAAACGTTGTCGCCTGCTTCCTGTGACTGTTAAGAAGCATACGTTTAAAGTGCATTTTTCTGTTGCTTTTTTAATGCCGATTTATACAGAAAGGGAATTAAGCCGTGACGGTCAGACAAGATAGTCAAGAGACCTCATCTTCACCGCGGCGTGGAAGCCAGCGTAGGCACCGCGATAGCTGAGATGACACTTCCGCTGCTGCTCAGCCGGACCGCGTCTGGGCTGTGACACGTTTATCGACTGGGACAGACGGGATTTTACCTTAAGTGTGCATTGGCATGCAAAACTCTTTCCCCGCCTTTTTGTAAAAATACACAAATAACGCCGCTCGGTTTAGGGGAGAACATTATTTCCTGTGTCCACTGAGGTGTTGTTTCTTTAAAAAAATAAGCAGGAAAAAATAAAAATCGTATCATAAATTCTGGCGTCTTAATCGTCCCTGTCGCGGATGCCAACCCAAACAACATCCCGGAGCGCTGACATCAGACACGCCAGACCGCACTGAAGGATGGGACGGAGGGATGGACACAAGTTTTTTGACCTCTTCCGTTTGGGTGAAGCAACAAAAAATGTGGCGGACATACTTTCTCTCCCGGCCAGGGGCCGAGAGGCGCAGGTGTGTACCTGGGGGGGCAGACCCCGGCCGGACACACACACGACGCGGAGCCAGCTAGCGGGTCGCTCCGCTGTTCCTAATCTGTTCCCAGATTTTGTTGCAGTTGATTTGCCTCCTTTAAAAACGGACGTGTTTCTTTCACTGGCAGAATAAAAGCACCGCAGCCCGCGGTGCCGAAAGGAGAGCAGCGGGAAAAGTGAAAATGTCCAGGCGATTCCCCTCGCACCAGTGTGTCAAACCCGTACGCGTCTCTGAAGGGCGTGCGCGTTGACGCGACCAAAACAGTTGACATCTCTATCCCTTGTCAGTGAATCGTACACACTCAGTGCCTGGCGGATACTTGGGTCGAATTTCACTTTAGCAGAGAAAGCCCCCTTTTAAAGAATCCTGGCTACTGCCTTTATCAAGTCTTGCGCTGTCAACCGCAAACGCTAGTTTGTCATAAACTGCTAAACCGCTGTACCTATAAATTAGAGCTCTGACGTTGCGCAATTTCTGACAGAGTTTTTCATTGGCGCAATTATAATAACCCTAACAATAAAGCTTGCAATTCTATGGGGGCATATTGGAAACAAACTGAAGGGGTGGGAAAAGTGACTCTTGTCACCGGAGATCATGTACAGGTGTTATTATTATTCGGCGACAGCGTCGCTCTGCAGAGGGACTCGGGTATGCGCCTGCTATTCGCTGCGCTCACAGCTCGTGCTGTTGCTAGGGCCCCCCTCAGCCACGGCTTGCTGGTTGGTCTGCGCTCGTGCGGCGCCGAGGCGCGCTTTATCCAATTCAGAGTCGCGGGGGAGCCGGAGCCTATCCCGGCAAGCAAAGGGCGTAAGGTGGGGGTACACCCTGTACAGGACACCAGCCCATCGCAGAACAGACACACACACTCACACTTGGGCCAGTTTCCCCAGAAGCCAATTATCCTACCAGCGTGTCTTTGAACTGTGGGAGGAAACTGGAGCACCTGGGAGGAACCTACAAAGAACATACAAACTCCACGTAAACAGACAGACAGCACCCCGAGGTCACAGCACTGCGGGGCAGCCATGATAACCACTGCGCCACCGTGCCTGCGCTTTAACCGGGAAAAAAAAAACGAGCAAATTTTTTGACAGCTAAGTGGTATTTTTGAATACCTGGTCCACGTTTTTATTTGAATGAAAGATAACACATTGAGCAACGCTTATGTTGCATTTTGTCGAAGCATTCGGGAAGATTCTAATAACAGCTGCATTAAACGCCTCGTTGTACACTTAGCCCTAACTTGTTACTTGTTACGCAATACTCGTGTTCGGCTTCCTGTCTCATTCCGAGACAGATCGCCTGGCTTTCGTAATGTTCCGTTTCTCTCTTTTTTTTTTCCTTTTTGGAAAAGATGTGTTCAGGTTTAGAAGGGGGTGGAGTTAAATTCATAACTTGTAAACATTATTCTGACTGATAGAATGTACATCTATTTTAAATGTATTGCGATGCACAGTGTCACGCATTTGCTTGGTTGTTTTAAATAATTCTTAAACTATTTACTTCCTTTTCTGATGCTGAATTAGTTACGAAGAGCAGCGATTCGAACGCCGATTTAAGGCCACCGAGAAGCTGTTGGTTCACTCCTTCTGTGTTCCCTGTGCTCCAACATCTCCTTACATCACGGGAGAAAGTGAAGGAGTAAAGTTCGGGCTTACAGCTCCCACACCCACTCAGACAGCTGGGGGGCGGGGGCGAGATCACCGCAGCAGCCCTGAGGAGAACAAGACCCAGATGTTAGCCAACATCTGGAGAGGCCGTCTTAAGGGGGCGGGGGCGACATGGCTCTCCCTCCAGAAGGATTGAAAGCTATTAATATCCCTACTGGAGCCTTCCAATAGAAACAATCAGATCATCTGAAAACCAAGTTCCACACCACACGGAATGCAGTACTCGAATCCACTCCCCTTTTATAGTCACATTCCTGAAAGCGTGACTTCTGCATGAAACGTTTCGTGCGAACAAACCAGTTAGCCGCACTTCACATTCCTACAGCGAAGTGTACTGTATGTACAGACTGATGATGGGAGTAAGCTGCCATTCCATAAAAATAAGCAGACAGGAGTAATCCTCTAACGGATAATTTTTAATAGCCCACGGTACCGTTCTACTGGTATTCTTGCATTCAGATTTGTGCTTTTTTTAACGCTGCTAAATTATTTAATCGTTGTAAATGAACTTCCTCGTGTGTTGCCGTCTGGCGTTACGAGAAGAAAAAAAAACAGATGACAACAGAAATAAAATTTTAAGTCAGAACGAGCCGATAATAAACTTTTCTTTTGCGATCGTGTCTGCGGTCGTGCCCGAAGCAGCCATTTTCCCGGAACTTGGAGGGAGAGCTTCTCGAGCTACAGGCGGAAATGACTTTGCAAAAGTACTGGTTTCAAAAGTAAAGGTTAGCTAATTCATGTCCACTGGGGACAGTGATAGGCTATTTGCAACTTTTTTTTTTACTATAAATACAAGCAATACAATAATAAACACAAAGCGTTATATTTTCTACCGGGTTACACTAAAAAAGAAATATAAATAACTACAGTAAAATAGCTTTTGCTCAGATTAGCGTTGATAAAAGTCAGTATATATTCAGGATACTTATCTGAAAACTTCAGAGTGCTATTGAAGTTCTAAGTTATGACCAACTTTTAAGCGCGCATTTAAGAAAGCTTGAAATTCATTATATACAACTCTTAAGAAACACTGCGATTGACTAATGAATGAATTTTGTTGGATCAGGATTTTTTTGTCGGAGGGGGCGGGCAGTTGGGTATCTATCTGAGAGCTAACTAGTTATCATGGCGACTACTACGACATAAAATTCACAGGCAGGGAATGAGGCTGCTTTCGGAAGACCACTGTTAGTAAGGAAGAAAAACTCCCGGTTTTAAAACTGCGAGGTTTCACGGTGCTGAGTAGAACTCTAAAATCAGCACTTTTCTGCTGGAGACCCATCATCCCCGAGAACGTTCTCCCCAAATCCTCATTCCCACTTGAAAAATACTCGTTACCAGCCTACGAGTAAGTTACACGCGATGCGGTCTTAAAAGTTTTAAACGCCGTTCAGAGAGCGGCGCAAAATCAAAGTTTAACAGGTCGTCTGCCTGCTTCTCCTTGGAAACCGGTTGCCAACGATTGCATCATTTCACATGACTCCCACATGCCCCGGCGTTCGTCCTAGGCGTCTTCTGACTGCATCACAACTTCTTCGGCACACAAACTATACAGCCCGCGACAGCTAGCAAGGTTAACTAGGCCCGCCCCCTTCCTTGCCACACACCTTAGAGAGCTGAGCATCTTCGTCCTCTCATTGGATATCACTAAGCGAAAGTGCCCTCGAGCGCTGCGTGGAATGGATAGCCGGCCTGTCAATCACAGCTCGATGCTAAGCAGTCAGTCTAGACTGTCACCTCCCCCGTTGTCTCAAGTGGTTTGGTTGCTCCAAGTATATAAGCATCGCCGGGAGTTTCCGAAATTCACATTCAGTGACATTACTGAACAATGGTTAACATGAGCTATCATCACTCCACACCAGAAAATAAAAATTCTCCGAACCACAGACAGTCAAGAAAGCGAAATAATAAAAGAAAAAGGGTGAGTGTTTATGTGTGTCTATTCTGAATTCTAAGGAACGTGCAAAGGCTTTTTCGCTCTTTTCTGGACACGCTGTGCTAACTTTAACTTATTCCCTAGCGGTGAGGGTTGAGGTTGTGGAAAAAATACAAGCAGGGACATGTTCTGGCAGAACTCCCATGTCCGTTTTAGGAAAACAGTTGTTGTTCCCGTTTTAACATTACGAGGTTTTCTTTTGTGGTCTTTTTTTAATGACAACAATGTTCTTTCAAATGTGGCGAATTGTTGGTTTTTAAGATCTTGTCTTTTAATGTGAGCGTTAAGAAAAAGTTATTCTATTTTTAGTCCCTTTTTTTGTCACGTCTGTACCTGAAGTGCAACCTAGGAGCCAATTAATATTGAAATAATGTCAGTGTAATTCAAGCTTAATTTAATAAAACCTCACACTGTATCAGTGTTTCGCTAACCAAGACGTTCGTATGGCGAAGGATTGGGACTGTCAGTTTATTTATTTATATATATATAAGTTTAGGAAATCGATTAGGCTTCAAATGTTTTAATTCATGTGTGTTCATACCGTACTGGTTTAGTACTACAAATGAATTTGACTGTTAATTCTGCTGCCCAGGAAGCGTGATCAGCAAGAGCCTCAGACTGCCTTTGTGTGTCTGATTCCATTACGTAATACAACCACCCGCACTCGATGAACAAACAAGCCGAGGAAGAAAATCGTCCTATTTAGATAAAGTTTCATTAAAAAAAAAACATGCATACTAAACCATGTTTCTCCGATGCTAGCTGCGATAGTTTCTTACTGCTTCCACTGCCTAGCGTCCAATATATTATTGTTTCTAACACCAGGAGTAGAACGCCGAGTTTACTGTTTCGGTGTGTACAGAAAAAATAATTACATTAATGCTAAACAGGGAGGAGTTATTGTTGTGGTCGTTCTTCTCTGAACTGGTAACGAATTTGCCTCCATGAGTTTGGATACTGGAAACTAACTTGAGCCATGAGGGGAACAATGTTTTTTTCTTCTTATCCGCGCTGAGTCAAGTTAATCAAGAAATAGCACCATGGAGACAAATAGAGCGCCATTTAATGACAAAGTGTTTAGATTTTTAATAAACGTTTCAACTGCTGTGCGCGCTGGTTCACCTGTGTGTCGTTAACGAGCTCCTTCCACCTGTGCCCCGTGCTCGAGCGCCTCCTCGCCGCGGGGTTAAGCGAGGGATCAGCGCTGTAACCCAGACGACCGCACGGGGGCGCTCGCGAGCGACGCCGATGTTTACATGGAAACCAGCGTGACCTAAATTTCACAGTGGATTTAGCCCGGTAGGAAATAAACAAGTCCCTTGTCCAGACATGTTTAATTATTAAAAAAAAAACATCTTAAAACGTCCCACCGGGAGTGAATAGTTTAAACAGCAACAATTTGAAATATTGTCTGAAAATTTCATGTGACATAAAATATTAAATGTAACTTTGATGCAGATCGTTTTCTTGGTTATCATCTCAGCACATCACAGAATGCCTAAGCATGGGCATGTTCCAATCAGTCCATTTTTGTGCTGTCTGATATGTGTGACAGAAGCTGTGTAAATGTGTGTCAGCCTGTCCAGCTGTAGGGAGTATTCAGCTTCTTCTGAGTACAGGATATTAACAAAAGATATTTGTTTTTCCCTAGATCGTCTCTGACACGCCAACACCGCCGAATCATCGCCAGACTTGATTAAAAGGTGAATGGTGCTGTTGTTTTTTTTTCTTTAGGATAAGAAGCAAAGAGTTATGTTCTAGTACTTGTGAAGACTGGTGACAGTTGCTTACCTTTGATAAACCCGTATATATTTTTTCACTTACTGAGCTAGGAGTAAGAGATGAAGATGCGCTATGAGTTTTGAAGCCGCTTGCAGTATCAAGCTCTTTGAATAGGGTATGTTTTGAAAGTGTACATAAGCCAGTAGGCTGCGCTGTTTCTCAGTCTCATTGCCACCTGCATAAGTACACTGCAGCTTGTCATATTATTAAGTTATAATTTACACTTACACCTTTATATAGCGTTTTTCAGGACACTCCAGTCAAAGCTCTTTACAGGTAATGGGAACTCTACTCCACCACCACCAGTGTGCAGCCCCACCTGGATGATGCGACGGCAGCCATAGTGCACCAGTACACTCACCACACACCAGCTCTCAGTGGGGAGGAGAACAGAGTTGAACTTTATTAAAACATTTCTGTTCGTACTAAAATTCACAGACAAGAGGAGGCCATTCGTCAGTTCTGCCCTGTTTGCTCATTGGTACTTGATTGATCCCAGGATCTTATCCAGCTGTTTCTTGAAAGAAGCCAGGCTATCGGCTTAAACAACATGGATGGTTGGCTTGTTTCATACTCCCACCACCCTTTGTGTAGAGAACTTCCTCCTGTTCTCAGTTTTCAGTGCACTTCCATGTGTTTTCCCACTTATGTTCTTTATTTTGTGTCACTGTTAATTCTGAAGAAGTCCAGTGGGCTGACTCTCGTTTGTGTTTGAGGTCGTGCAGCCTGTCAGTGCGGGCCACTCTCTTCAGACTGAAGAGACTCAGGTCCTGCAGCCTGTCAGTGCGGGACACTCTCTTCAGACTGAAGAGACTCAGGTCCTGCAGCCTGTCAGTGCGGGACACTCTCTTCAGACTGAAGAGACTCAGGTCCTGCAGCCTGTGTGGGACACTCTTAAGTCCTGGTACGTGCCGAGTTTCTCCTGTGTGGACAGATTGAGTGAGCTGTTTTTGTCGTCTGGGTGCAGAGCGCAGCGCGGTGCGACATGACGGCAGAGTCGATGACGTTCTCTCCATACCCCCCTGGCGTGGGGCCGCTGTGTGGGGCGGAGCTGGAGGCGTGGTACGAGGACCTGCAGGACATCCTTTTCTCCGACACGGGGGACCTGAAGAGCGCTCAGCCGGACCACTGCCATGAGGTCAGTGTCTCGCGGTTGCTAGGGAGGGAGGAGGACTTGGGAGCTGGATGTGTAATTCATTATTCATGCCAGTTTCTTCAGACCTAGAGCTTGGCTTTCCTAAATACCTGCCATTGCAGGGCTTGGAGCCAGGTGCATATTTGAGTGCTAAATGTCTGTAATTGAGCATCAGCAGGAAGAAAAACTTGGGGGGATACAGAGCTGTTTGTGTTGCTGTACTGGTTTTGCCAAATGCTTTTATACCCAAAAGCGAGTTGATCTCCCTGAATGCGGGCGAATGACACTGCTCTTGTTCCCCTGCCGCAGAAGGAGCAGGAGTTCCTGGACATGCTGGAGACCTGCTCCCTCGCCTGGCTGACAGACGGCCAGCTGTGGGCCCAGGGGGAGGAGCAGCTGTGTGCAGCAGAGCCCCCCCTGCCGGCCAGTGCGGGCGGGGACCTGCTGCCCCCCGAATTCTTCGAGCTGCTGAGCGAGGGAGCAGGGGAGACGGCGGCAGCGGAAGGAGAGGGAGCCCTGGAAATCACAGGGCGTCTGCAAGGGCACCCCAAAGAGGAGGAGGAGGAGGAGGAGGAAGAGGAGAAAGAGGAGGAGGCAGAGCAGCAGCAGTACGAGGAGGAGAAAAACCGTCCCCACCCATCCCCGGCCTCCAGCGAAGAGGACCCCCCTTCGCCCGCGGAGTCGGGGTCCCCCCTGCTCCCACCGAGTGTGAGCCCCCAGGGCAGCAGGGGGCTAGCCGGGCACAAGAGGAGGGGGCCCCAGTCCTCGGGAGCCGGAGCCCCCAAGAAGAGCAGGAAGGAGAGGGAGCTTGAGAACGAGCAGCGGGCGCAGGAGCTGGCGGAGCAGAACGAGCAGCTGAAGGCAGAGATCGAGCGGCTGAGTGAGGAGGTGCAGCGCACCAGGCAGGCGCTGATCGAGAAGCTGGTCAACGCCAGGAAGCCCTAGAGCGCCGCACCCTGGCGGCAGGAAGGAGATGGGCGGGAGGGGGGCAGGTGTCGGGGAACCCGCAGGGGGGAGTCGTTGCCGTTTCCATCGGGGCGCGACCCTTCCCTGTCTGGGGTGGCTGCGAGGGCGGGGCCGAGTGACCGACTCCCTCCTGCCCCTGTGAGAAATTAGCCATCGCCGGGCCAGGCCATTGTCTTATCTTTGTTCCTCTTAACCACTTCTTTTTTTTAAAAAAAGGTCGGTTTACACTTAATTGCAGAGGAAATGGGTGGGTTTTGCAGGGCTCTGTGGAGGGGAGGTTGAAATGCGAGGGAATGTGGGATAGGTGAAGTAGCGGCCGGGCAGAGCGTCCTCGTGCTCTCGAGAGAGGCAGAGGACAGGGAGAGAGAACAATGAAGGTGTTATGGAAAGCAGGAAAAGGGCAGGGGAAATATCCCAGCAAGAGACACAAACCTGGTTTAAAATCATGATTAAAGAGGTGGAGAAAATGCATCTGTAATGGAGGAAGGGCAGGTGGCTCTCCAGGGCCTGCAGCCAGGCTGTCTGAGGAAGCTGGGGTGGGAGCTAGCAGGCTGGGGCAGGGATTGCGTGACTGTTGTTGACTAAATACCTGGAGCGGGTGAAGAACTGGGTCTGTCGTGCCTCGAAATGCAATTATCTGTACACCCCTACCTGGTTAACTTAACAGTCAAGTAAGATTTCATTTGTAACATATTCTACATTAAGGACCAGAGTTTTTTCTTTTCCCCCCTTTTGGAAAACTGTCCATGTCCCAGAGAGAGACATCCCAAGTGATGGTTGAGAACAAACAAATGTCTCGGCCTGCAGTCGGGCCGTCTCTCTTGTGGAACGGCTTGCTCGGAGTTCAGGGCACGTGCTGCTGTCAGGCTGCAGATTTCTGGCACCTTGTGCCCTCGAGACTAGGGCTGCCAACTGTGCCAGTAAGCTATAGTCTAAACAGCACACCAGCCCAGGCAATTATAAATACTTAACTTTTATACTCCTGTAATAGTGTATCTTACTCTGTTAATGAACCATGAAACTGTATCCTAGGTATTTGCTCTTTTCAATGTCTTGCCAAAGTGCTTGACAAATGTATCATTTAATGCCATTTAAAAAACATGCATGCTCAATGGCTCATCTGTGTATCTGTTAATGTTATATTGCAGTTGGAACTTAAATACTTTTATTGTATACTGTTGTAAGCTATGCAACTTTTTTAAAATTAAAGTCTGGGTAATACATTTATGGTGTGCAGCTTTCATTTTTGAAATTTGTCGCTAAATATCTACATGGATCACAGATGGCAGGTATACATTGTTCCTGCAGGAACATCAGCTGCTGTATTGGTTTAAGCAATGATTCTTTTTCAGGACCAGCTGGGTCGGGTCATTTCATCTCGCCTTTGCCTAAGCCAGGACCTAGTGAAGGCTTCAAGTTGCCTGGGGGTAGCTGTAACTGCTAATGTAACTAAAATACCATTTAATAACTTGTTGAATTCATACAGCACTAATCCTTCTTAAAGATCTTCAATGAATTGCATATAAGAGGGAGACCACTGAAGTACAGTACCTTCCCCCTCCTGCACCTGTAACTCCACAGCAGAACAGGTAAAATAGAGAGAATATGCTTCATCACTTGAATTAAGAGGGGTTGGAGTTTGGGAAGATGCATGATTTAAGGCCAAAATTAACCAGGACACTGTTTTATACCAACAGTTTCAAACAGTGTCCTGGGCTCTTCTGTGTTAACATGAGATCTTGGTTAACATCTCATGTGATCTCTTGTCACATTTCCTCTGCCTTGAGGCCTGATGGCCAGCGATAAGCACTGAGCTCACAAGATGGTGCAATTAAAAACACAAGAATCCAACTCCAAGATGGTTTATATTGAAACGGCAAAGTAAAAGTGGTCCTGAGAATAACAGATGGCCTTGATTATAACCAATACAGCCCAGAATTCAAGGACTTCTGTTACAGTATAAAATATTGATTTGCTCCCAGCTGAAGGGCATGTCACACTTCCATCACACTCTTGTGCACAAATGCGTCGATGAGTTAGAAAGGCTGTGTTGATTTTTGAATGTGGGGAAAAAAACAATGTACAAAAAGATCCAATTATGTCCTTATTTTCTATTTTAAAGGCACTATCCCTCCCCCCTTAAAAATAAGCACTCAGTTTAAGACTGTGCAAATGATGGAAAAAAGTCTTAGTTTAAACCTATTCTGAAGATGCATTTATGTATCTTGGCTAATCTCTTATTGCTTTGACACAGCATACAATAAAATGAAGTGTAACCTGAATTCCCTATTTATGTGTCATTGGAGGAACAGAAAAGATATCCTGGTGCACTGAGTGACATGATAGAGTTGTCTGTATTGTAAAGAGCTGTGCATTTTCTGTTCGATTGCAGTAGCTTCCCACAAGAGCCTTGTCACTGCACCTCATCATCCTCTCTTCTTCCTAGTCCCTTTCCCTCATCTTTCTGCTATTCACCCCTCCTTTGCCCTCCATCTTTGATCCTACCATGCCTTACCCAAACCCTTATACATCCTGATACCAAAACTGCTGACAAGGAGTGGAATGCCTCAACAGCATCCTTCAAGGGCACAGATACACTCTCTCTTCCTGTATGAGCCACACCCCCTTCCTCCTGTCCCCGCCCCCATCACCCACGACCCAATCAATGCCCTCTTCTTGCATCACAGCCCCTCCTTTGTGTTATTTCTTCTTCCCCTTCTGTGTGGGGGGCTCGGGGCTCTTGCCCTCTGCCAGGGCCAGCAGCTTCTTCAGCTCCAGGAGCTTGGCCACTTCGGCTCCGATCACTGACTTCTCTGCTTTCTGGCCCTTTAGGGTTCGAACGCGGTCACCCTGCAAAAGAAACTGGCGTTAAAAACCTCAGATGACAACCTGACTCCGAAGAAGAAAACAGATACTGCTGTTTGCCATATAATCTTCAGGCAGCAGCAAAACGTTGTGAAAAACTGCTCGTTAAGTTAATAAATTAGTGGAAAGCAGGGCTGGATTTAAAATGGGAAGATCGGCATCTCTTGTATGTAGAGCAGACCCTAACCTCTGACCCATCCTACTGAGGTCAAGCCCTCAACAGACTTTCTTAAAAAAGGGCATTCAGTTTCGAATTTCAAAATCATCTCATCCAATGACTCAGTGTCCCTCACATCCTGCAGCACAAGACCATGCACAGCAGTGTACAATCCTGACGCAGGTCTTACAGGTCTCTAAATCACCAGTGGCTTAAGAAAGGGGCTGAACTGGTCCTGTTAAGCCAGTAATTAGAGGAACTGGTTTAAGTTCCACTGACGTAAACCAGTTCCTGAAGCTTACTTACTCAAGTCAGTTTTGAATACTCGAAAAACTTAAACGACTACCAGTTTTGAGGAAAGTTGAATTCCATTGACATTCCCTTCCTGCATAACAACAGCTAAAGCTGAACTGCAGCCAACGCCTGACGCAACAGCTGTCCCCTCCAGGGCCAGGAAAGGTCACCCTGGTGTCTGGGCTGTCCCACTGCTCCCACTTCTTGCCTCACCTGCTGGGCTACTTCCTCTGCAAGGCGCTTGGCTCTCTCGGGGTCGGGCACATTCCCAGCAGCCTCAGCGGCGGGGGCCAGAGTGGCTGGTTTAGGGTCGGCAGCTGGTTTGGGATCTGTTTTGGGCTGAGCAGGAGAAAGGAAAAAAAAATCAAGACAGAGCATGTGCCAACACAAAAAAGCAAGAACCAGCCACAAAGTCCAGTTCACTAGGAGTGACCACAGCCAAGAATCAGGCATATTAAAAGGTTTATTGAGAGTTTTAAGTTTCTATGGTTTGTCCTAACCCGCTTGGCTGTGGGCTGAGGGCTGACCTCCTGGCCCCAGGACGAGGAGACTGGGACCCCCATGCAGAGCGAGGGGTGACCAAGGGGCAGCAGCACAGGTGGAGGAGGGATGTGAGGGAGAGAAGGGATCGTCTCTAGTGTGTATAACGTCTAAGAGGGGAAATGACGTCAGGGTTGATTACACATTAAGGCTGATTGAACTTGGCTGTTGTCATCCTTCCTGAACTCGGGTAATTAACTCCAATTATTTTCACACAACACTCAAGAAATAACCCTGTTTTGTGAAAGGGGATGTTCACAGCAGGCACTGTTAATCAAGCAAGCACTTCATGCGCACAATCAAGTTAGACTATACCCGTCAAACAGGGAGTGTGCTTCACCATGGACCCTCAATGTCCTTAAAGTGATTTTAATATTTTGATAAGGACTTGTACAAAACATGTAAAAAGGGAGAACAACCCATGCACTGTGGAAGATGAATGGAAGGAATGGAGCAGATCTGCCAACTGCATGCAGTCTTACAAGGGAGAAGTTGAGTGAATGCATCAAACATTTAAGGAATTTGTTTTACATTAAAAACAATATTGTGACAAAATCTAAAGGAATGCAAAGAACTGTCCTAGACACCACAGCACTACACTGCTGAGTAGTTGAGTAGTCAGAATGCACTATAACATGGCCACCTATCAGATCTAGTTTCTGCACGATGACATCACACACCAGCCAATCCCGGGCGCCAAGCAACATGCACCAACCAATCAGAATCGCTGTAGCCCGGCAGCTCCAGTGCAGCCTGCCTGCCTGCTGGCTGTCTTTTGGCTCTTTTGTGATCTACATGGCGCTAGCAATTAGACTGTCTGGTTGTTGCTATTCTTGCACATATCCTACTCTAAAATTAAATATTGGAATCACAGATTTTTACATGCCGTTTCGGAGGCTGTGGAGATCATCTACATGTCCTGCACAGAAAGTGAACCCGCCTCCTTCAGGCACTGAAGTATGCGTATGACCCAAGGGCTCACTGTGTAGTGTCTAAAGATATCTGGGGAATTTTGGTCAGCTGTTGTTTGACGACAGACACAAACTGAAGGATAAGTTTTGTGCAGGAGCAAGGTGCTACAGACGTGGTTTCCATATTTCGGCATTCCTGGATTTTGATTTCACACAGGCAGCAGTCAGAGCACACAACACGACTTCCCAGTACCTGCTGGCTGCCTCCTAACTCCTCAGGCTAGAGGCAGGGAGAGGAGGAGGAGGAGGAAAGAGGGATGAGAGAGCGAGAGGGGGAGGACAGAGGAGAGAGGAAATTAAGTTAGAAGAAAAGCTGAGGAATTCCACTTCTTTTTGAAATATATTGCATATTTTACAGTTCAACCTGTGCAGCAGCAACATCAAAATAGTGTACATTCTTGCTCACAAGGGCCAGAGGTAGAGTGGAGCACAGAAACAAAGGAGTCCCCCTCACTGCCCCCCAGACTCACCTGCTGTCCCCCAAATCTCTTCCGAAGGGACTCAATCTGATCTGCTTCCAGCTTCTGGAACAGCGGACTGACCTGTGGCGACACGGAGACAGAGAGGGAGGGTTTAGGAGCATCTGTACAGAATGAGTGAATGAGTGAATGAGTGAATGAACGAGCACACGGAGAGGAACAGAAGAGGATGGAGAGGACGAGTGCCGAAGAGACGTCAAGCCCCTCTCGCCCTCCGATCGCATGTCCCCTGACCCCCCTCACCGTGCCGATGCGGTGCCCGGCGGGCAGGGCACAGACGAAGTCCCCCGGCAGGACGTTGCAGGCCGTGGGGGCGCGGAGCTGCGCCTGGATGGTGGCGCTGACGGTGGGCATGTAGGGCTGCAGCATGACGGACAGCAGGCACGCCAGGTTCACCGCCACGCCCGTCACCGTGCCCGCTCGCTGCCTGCAGGGTGGAGCACAGGAGGTCAGATCGAGCCGCAGACGAGAGGACAGCAGAGCTCCACGGCTCCGCTGAGCTCAGAGCGCTCTGTGCCGGTACTGGGAACCGCCCCAGCCCAGTAAGAAAACCCCTGGAAGAGGGGAAGGGCCAGTCAAAGACAAGCTGCATGTCTCTGGGAGGTGGGAGGAAAGCAGAACAAGCCCAGGAAGTACATGTGAACTCCACACAGACAGGCTCCCCAAAGCCTGAAACCAATCACAGGTGCCGTGAGGCTGCAGCGCAAACCACCATGACCAGGCATCGCCAGTCAGGAGAGAGACAGCGTACAAGTCACACAGACAACAGGGGCAGAGACAGAGAGAGAGAGAGACAGGGTACGAGTCACACAGACAACAGGGGCAGAGACAGAGAGAGAGAGACAGGGTACGAGTCACACAGACAACAGGGGCAGAGACAGAGAGAGAGACAGGGTACGAGTCACACAGACAACAGGGGCAGAGACAGAGAGAGAGAGACAGGATACAAGTCACACAGACAACAGGGGCAGAGACAGAGACAGAGACAGAGTACGAGTCACACAGACAACAGGGGCAGAGACAGAGAGAGAAAGAGACAGGGTACAAGTCACACAGACAACAGGTGCAGAGACAGAGACAGAGAGACAGGGTACAAGTACAGACAACAGGTGCAGAGAGAGACAGGGTATGAGCCACACAGACAACAGGGGCAGAGACAGAGAAAGAGACAGGGTATGAGTCACACAGACAACAGGGGCAGAGACAGAGAGAGAGAGACAGGGTACGAGTCACACAGACAACAGGGACAGAGACAGAGAGAGAGAAAGACAGGGTACGAACAAAACGGCTCCCAGTCCTACTGGGAGAGGGCAGAGGGAACTCAGTTGAACTGATCTCCTGTCATAGCCCAAGGATCAGTGAGCCTGTCTCTCAATAATCCTCCATGTGTTTGTATGTAAATGTATAATGATGTGTGAGTACAGTACTGTAAATCTCTGTAAGTGCTGTTAATTGTACACGCTTTGGCAAATTCTTCAGCCACACCAATAAAGCTCGTTGAATTGAATTGACAGGGTACAAGTCAGAGACAACGGGGCGGAGAAAGAGACAGGGTACGAATCAGGCCGATGACGAAGATAAAGAGAAAGACAGCGCATGGGGACTCGCCTCTCTGCCTCGTCTCCTTTGATCTTCTTCCAGGGTTCATTGACCTGGATGTACTGGTTGCCATGGCGAGAGATGTTCAAGATGCACCTCAGAGCCTCGCGGATCCTATAGAGACAGAAGATACGAGCGTGTTCAGAGTGCCATTGATGAACACATTCACAACACAGCTGCACACGAAATCAGTACACAACGCATTATTAACGCTGGTGTGTGTTGCTGTGTGTGTCAGTGGTCAGCAGTGGTGTGTGTTGCTGTGTGTGTCAGTGGTCAGCAGTGGTGTGTGCTCCAGTGTGTGTCAGTGGTCAGCAGTGGTGTGTGCTCCAGTGTGTGTCAGTGGTCAGCAGTGGTGTGTGTTGTTGTGTGTGTCAGTGGTCAACAACGGTGTGTGCTGTTGTGTGTATCAGTGGTCAGCAGTGGTGTGTGCTGCTGTGTGTATCAGTGGTCAGCAGCGGTGGGGGTTTGCTGTATCAGTGGTCAGCAGTGGTGTGTGTTGTTGTGTGTGTCAGTGGTCAGCAGTGGTGTGTGCTCCAGTGTGTGTCAGTGGTCAGCAGTGGTGTGTGTTGTTGTGTGTATCAGTGGTCAGCAGTGGTGTGTTGTTGTGTGTATCATAGGTCAGCAGTGGTGTGTGCTCCAGTGTGTGTCAGTGGTCAGCAGTGGTGTGTGCTCCAGTGTGTGTCAGTGGTCAGCAGTGGTGTGTGTTGTTGTGTGTATCAGTGGTCAGCAGTGGTGTGTGTTGCTGTGTGTATCAGTGGTCAGCAGTGGTGTGTGTTGTGTGTGTCAGTGGTCAGCAGTGGTGTGTGTTGTTGTGTGTGTCAGTGGTCAGCAGTGGTGTGTGTTGTTGTGTGTGTCAGTGGTCAGCAGTGGTGTGTGTTGCTGTGTGTGTCAGTGGTCAGCAGTGGTGTGTGTTGTTGTGTGTATCAGTGGTCAGCAGTGGTGTGTGTTGTTGTGTGTATCAGTGGTTAGCAGTGGCGTGTGTTGTTGTGTGTATCAGTGGTCAGCAGAGGTGTGTGCTCCAGTGTGTGTCAGTGGTCAGCAGTGGTGTGTGCTCCAGTGTGTGTCAGTGGTCAGTAGTGGTGTGTGCTGCTGTGTGTATCAGTGGTCAGCAGTGGTGTGTGTTGTTGTGTGTATCAGTGGTCAGCAGTGGTGTGTGTTGTTGTGTGTATCGGTGGTCAGCAGTGGTGTGTGCTGCTGTGTGTATCGGTGGTCAGCAGTGGCGTGTGTTGTTGTGTGTATCAGTGGTCAGCAGTGGCGTGTGTTGTTGTGTGTATCAGTGGTCAGCAGTGGTGTGTGTTGCTGTGTGTGTCAGTGGTCAGCAGTGGTCAGCAGTGGTGTGTGTTGCTGTGTGTGTCAGTGGTCAGCAGTGGTGTGTGTTGCTGTGTGTATCAGTGGTCAGCAGTGGTGTGTGTTGCTGTGTGTGTCAGTGGTTAGCAGTGGCGTGTGTTGTTGTGTGTATCAGTGGTCAGCAGTGGTGTGTTGTTGTGTGTATCAGTGGTCAGCAGTGGTGTGTGTTGCTGTGTGTGTCAGTGGTTAGCAGTGGCGTGTGTTGTTGTGTGTATCAGTGGTCAGCAGTGGTGTGTTGTTGTGTGTATCAGTGGTCAGCAGTGGTGTGTGTTGCTGTGTGTGTCAGTGGTTAGCAGTGGCGTGTGTTGTTGTGTGTATCAGTGGTCAGCAGTGGTGTGTTGTTGTGTGTCAGTGGTCAGCAGTACCTGACTCTCTCCAGAAGCTGGATATACTGCTTCAACTCCCATGAAGTCACAGCCAGCAGCCTCTTGTCCTCCTCCTGCAGCTCCATGGCAGGAACGTGGCTCTCAAAGAACTTAAAGACGAACATGGCAGCCCTGGGGGAAGAGAACAGCGCTGACCCCAGCTGTTCCCACGCCTGCCTGAGCCCGCCAGTCGCCCCGCGGGCCAGGACGGGACGCCTCACCTGTTGATGAAGTTGCCCAGGTTGTTGAGCAGCTCCGAGTTGTTCTTCAGTGCCATGTCGGCCCAGGAGAAGGTGCTGTCCTGACTCTCCGGCCGCATGATCAACAGATAGAACCTCCAGATGTCGGTGGGGATGCCCGTTTCCTTGGCCATGTCCCCAAACACCCCGACGCCCCGACTCTTGGAGAACTTGGTGTCTTCGTAGTTCAGGTACTCTGCAGGGGAGCAGAAAAGGGGCTGGCATCTCGACTGCAGCTCATCTGAGATGTATTTAGCCCTGACGCAATCTGTTTCACACCTTTTTCCACTTGCACCTGATTTTGGGGTTTTCTAATGCTTTGATTTGGTTGTGTGAAGCACGTCAGTACTTAAGTGATACTTTGCTACCAAGGCTGTGCAGCACAAACCAAAACAGTGACAATCACAGCTTTTCTCCAGAACTGAAACAGTAGCTGTACGGACGTGCTGGACGCCTGCGACTAGAACAGGCCCTGAAGTGACCACTGTTCTCCTGCACAGCTGTACAGAGATTATATGCGTCTGTATACATCATGCAGCCCTGTCTAGTGTCCCCCTCCCATGCTGCTGGGGGTTTCGAACCTGTGGCCACCAGGTGGTTGACCAGGGTGTAGTTGTCCTCGGCGCCCAGCAGGGAGCAGGGGAACACCACGCTGTGGAAGGGGACGTTGTCCTTGGCCATGAAGTTGTAGAGCTGTACCTGGGAGAGCAGATGGAGACACAGGTCAGCTGAGCACAGGCACAGATATTGTTCTGACCCCAGGGGCTCAAAGACTTGGCAAAAAGAGCCCCTGCAGTAGTGCTGGGCGATAATTCGATAACGATAATTATCGCGATATAATTTTCCTCGATATAATTTTAACAAAAGTTAAATAAATGTTCGATATATATGTTTATGCTTTGCGCATGATATGCACATGCGCACAAAATACTGCGCGAGTGCGTGTGCGTGTTGCAGACCGGGCAGCTAACATGGTGTTGTTTATCCACACGGTGGTGGCTGACAGGATTGTAGTTAGAGAGGAGAAATGAGCGACACTGAAGAAGCGACACATGGAGATATAATGGGTAATTTGGAGATATTTTGGCTTTTTACGATCAGACATAAAACAGAGCACTTTAAAGTTTGCAGTCTGTCTGAGCCATCTTCTATGTGTGTTTTATCACACTGCAGTACTTAATTTTTCTATTAAGATATTTATTTTGTAAATTTTATATATGCATATTTTGACATAAAAAAGACTTGAATACTCTCTACCTCAGATTTGTTTAATGTTTCTGATGTTTGGCAAGTGTTTGTTGTGTTCTTAAAATAAAGAGTTGTTTAATTTACCAATTAACTTTCACTCAGGAGAAAAAATCTGCCTTTAAACTTGAAAGAAATAATGATTTGACCTTTATCGTGATAATTATCGATATCGACTGATATGAAAATTTTTATCGTGATAATGTTTTTGGCCATATCGCCCAGCCCTACCCTGGAGTTTGTGATTTCGGGGGCAGAAAGCTAAACTTGACATTTGTTCCCACAACCTCAGCACTTCTCAACCAGGTGCAGAGGATTTGTATCTGAATGTCTTCATTCAACGTTCCCCGGTCACTGTGCTCGGCGTCTCTTGCACACTGCTAACTCCAGGAGATGGAAAAGTCTGTGCTTGGCGCCTTCTGCACTTCAGGGTCAGCCGCAAGAATGAAGGTGCTGATCAGCTGCATCGCTTTGCTCAGGCCTGGGTCAGCAAGGCTTGAACACAACTGCAAGGCACTGAGAGGGCCCGAGACCAGCCACAGCTTGGCACAGCCGTGGGCCAGGCAGGAAGTGGCTCGCCGTGCGGGTAGTCACCTGGTCTGGGTTCTTCCACCACTGCTCCCATTGGTCGGTGTAATTGGCCGTGATGGACAGGTAGCCAATCGGAGCGTCAAACCACACGTAGAACACCTGGGTAAGGAGGGGTGCAGACAGTGGCAGGAAATTAACAACCTCTCACTGCCCACGGAAAATGAGATTTCTCCAGCAGTGCTTTCATTATAGCAGGTCTGCGGGGAGAGAGAGAGAGAGAGAGAGAGAGAGAGAGAGAGAGAGGAAAAACAAACAGTTCACAGTCCTGACCTTGTCGGAAAAATCGGGGTGCGGGACAGGGGTGCCCCATTTGAGATCACGGGTGATGCAGCGCGGCTTGAGGCCGTCCCGGATCCAGGAGCGTGTGATGAAGCGGGCGTTGGGCGTCCAGTCGCCCGTGCCGATCGACTGGTCCAGCCAAGACTCCAGGCGGGACTCCAGCTGAGCGGGGCGGGGGGCACAAGGAGAGGAGGGAGAGAAGCAGGGGCAGAGATGCGTCACCCGGGAATATGAGGCGGCAGAAAGAAAAAAAGAGAGAAGGAACTCCCGCAATCTGGAGTTTCTTCGATGCACAGCTTGTCGTGCCTTTTCATTTCCAATTACTGTTTAAACTTGAACAGCCTCTGCGTTTGAACCGGGCACGCAGAGCTACTGACAAGCACTGGGCTAAAGGAAATCCGACAAAAATTCATTAAGACCTGTCTTAAGGCGGCACATTGGCGCAGTGGTTAACAGTGCTACCTGACAGTGCTGGGGTCCTGGGTTCAATTACAGACCTGGGGTGCTCTCTGTGTGGAGTTTGCATGTTCTCCCTGTGTTTCCATAGGTTTCCTTCCACAGTCCAAAGATATACAGGTACGTTCATTTGCTTCTGGGAAATTTAGCCCTGGTGTGACTGTGTGTCTGCGTTTGTGTCTGCCCTGTGATGGACTGGTGTCCTGTCCAGGGTGTAGCCTGTGTTGCACCCACTGCTTGCTGGGATAGGCTTCAGCTCACCTCATTTGGATAAAGTGCTTAGAAAATGGATGGATGGACTCCTTTTTAAAGCTCTACACCCTGTGCCACCACCCCCCACACACACACACATAAACCTGTCTGTACCTTCGGCAAGTTCAGGAAGAGGTGTCTCGACGACTTGACAACAGGGGTCTGCTTGCACATCTTGCACTGAGGATTCTGGGAGAGGGCGACAGACGGAGGGTTACGGTTTAAGAAAAGGAGAAGGCGGACAGATCACACACGTCAGGCTTTGCTCACCCTCCCACCCAGCCCGGCCACGCTGCTGGGCGTGTGGAGGAAGGGGCGTTTCGAACCTGAGGCCACCGAGCCAAACAAAATTTGCTCTAAGCGAACCCCACCATCTGCAACTTAAGCCAAACCCACCGGCTTCCACCCAGCTAGTGACCTAATGAATGAATCAGTGAGCGCCACAGCCAGCGTCCCTTGCCTTCAGCTCCACGGCGTTGATCAGCTTGCCGCACTTGTCGCACTGGTCCCCCCGCGCCTCCTCGTAGCCGCAGAAGGGGCAGACGCCCTCCACGAAGCGGTCGGCCAGGAAGCGGGCGCAGCCCTCGCAGCGCAGCTGCTCCACCGTGTCCTGCAGCAGGAAGTCCCGATCCAGCAGCCGCCTGAAGATGTCCTGGGCGATCCTGGGACAGGGGCGGGAGGGCCGGTCACTCTCACGGGTCCCCCCCCAACTACTCCACTGCCCCCCCAACTACCCTCCTCACTGCCCCTCTGTCCCCCCAACTACCCTCCTCACTGCCCCTCCTCCCCCCCGACAACTACCCTCCTCACTGCCCCTCTGCCCCCCCCCCAACTACCCTCCTCGCTGTCCCCTCAACTACCCCACTACCCCCAACTACCCTCCTCACTGCCTCTCTGCCCCCCCCCAACTACCCTCCTCACTGCCCCTCTGCCCCCCCTCAACTGCCCTCCTCACTGTCCCCTCAACTACCCCAATACCCCCAACTACCCTCCTCACTGCCCCTCTGCCCCCCCAACTACCCTCCTCGCTGCCCCCTCAACTACCCCACTGCTCCCCAACTACCCTCCTCACTGCCCCACTGCCCCCCCCAACTACCCTTCTCGCTGTCCCCTCAACTACCCCACTGCCCCTCTGCCCCCCCAACTACCCTCCTTACTACCCCACTACCCCCCCAACTACCCTCCTCTCTGCCCTGCTGCCCCCCAACTACCCTCAACAGCCTTCTTAGCTTCCTTACACTGCTGCCCTAACTACCCCAAACTGCCCTCTTCACTCTCGCACTGCCCCCAAACCACCCTCTTTGCTCCACCAACTGCCCCCCCACCCCCGAACTACCCCAAAATGTCTGCTATGCCACCAGCTAGCCTAAACTGCCCCTTGGCTTAGCCATCGCCCTCCTGACCACCCCAGACCGCCCCCGGCCCCCCGGCCCCCCGCTCACTCGGTCTGCCGCGGGGTGGTGGTGCGGCCGAAGTGGTCGAAGCTGATGTCGAACCAGCGGTAGATCTGCGCGTGCACGGCGTGGTACTTGTCGCAGATTTCCTGCGGCGTCAGCCCCTCCTCGGCCGCCTTGTTCTCCGTGGCCGTGCCGTACTCGTCCGTGCCGCAGACGTACAGCGTGTTCCAGCCGCGCAGCCGCCCGAACCTGCCCGGAGAGCGCGCGGTTAGGGGCAGCCGCCGGGTTTCTCCGCCCGCTGTGTCCCAGCGCCTCCCACTGCCCGGAGCACTAACCCTCCCACTGCCCGGAGCACTAACCCTCCCACTGCCCAGAGGACTAACCCTCCCACTGCCCAGAGGACCAGCTGATATCAACCCAATATCACAGACCAATCTCCTGTAGTCCTGCTAAAAGGCTCTAACTTAATTAGTGTCTGAGCCTGCCCCATCTTCTAACGACTGTGTCTGTCTGCTTGTGTCTCCTATACCTGCTTGTTTTCTTCTTCCCCTTCTAACCATTTTCTGTTGTTTTTCTGTTTTTTTTACACCCACTGCAAGGGGCTGTGAGATGCAATATTTAAAGGCACTATGTAAAATAATGTTTATTATCATTAGGTTAAAACTCTTAACTTCTAACAGTTAAACTTGATCAGATTTGTAAACCAATTAAAGGCTCAATGTAGCAGCTGAGCTCTCAGCTGGACGCACAACAAGAAACACACAAGCTGGGATGAGAGCCAGGGCCAGGAAGAGGAATCTCAGCGTGAGGGGTGACACCGAAGCCAAGGCGTGCTTGACGTGTGTTTCTGGGTGCGCCGAGCGAGCCCAGGCCCAGCGCTGCCGTCGGAAGAGAGAGACCTGGCGAAGACGTCAGCGCTCAGCACGCAGCCGATGATGTTGCCCAGGTGCGGCACGTTGTTGACGTAGGGCAGGGCGCTGGTGATCAGCACGTTCCGGTCGTCCTTCCGGGGCAGGCTGGGGGCGACACGTAACCGAAAGCAAACGCCAGTCAGTATCACAGGGCCATGAGCTGCCCCCACCGGGGAACATGCAATCGCCTCCACCGAGGAGAACGGGGAAGCCAGGGGCATGACGCTCCAACGCCCCCGGCCCGACTGAGCGGGGAGCTCCCAGGAAACAGAGCTGGGAGGCAGATTTCAAGCTCTCGTGAAAAATGAGGAACCTTCCATTTCAGCCTCAGTTTATTGTACCCCCAGCCGGTTTCAAGACTGAGCTCTCCAATGAATCCTACACCTGCTTCTGCGAGACACAAGGACCAATACTGCTTATACTGACGGATGTATAGAGATGGATGGACATGTTCTTATGCTGAAGGGTATACAGCGATGGACTGATATTATTCTCATAATGACAGGTATTTATTGATGGATTGATAAATATTCTCATGCTGACGGGTACAGACTGATGGATCAATATATGTGCTTATATTGATGGCACACAGGTATCGGGCCTGTATTCCAAGCAAGCATCTTTCCTGGCTACACGCGAGCCCCAAAACTTAGTTTTTGATTTGCGCGCGACATAAGGCTTGACAACAGCTCCCTTACAGGAAGTGGGGGGGGCTCTTTCAATATCCACAGTGAAAACAGGACTTGGGCTCAGAACTGCAGGAGAAGGGGGGGAGCCTTGCTGATCGAACTGGACAGAGACACACTTGTGATGGACGGGGAGGTGTCTTATAAAGTGAAGCTTACACAAACGCACAGACGGCGGTGGGGATACACTCACATGGGATGCTGGATCTCTCGGGGTTTGGGATAGATGGACAGTCCCTTGCACCAGATATCGGCGGCTGCCTGGATCTCCTCCTCTGTCATCGAGTGCTCTGAGCCTTCGCCCTGAAGGGTGACAACACAGTGGGCTGACTGACCACCGTTTCACTGCCCTCACCTGCTCCAACTACTCTACCAGCTCTCCTTGAGCCGATTACATACAGTAAGAGGACAGCAAGTGGAGACAAGATGGCGGATCTTGTCTTCACTACATTTCCCAGAGGGCAACGGGGAGTAACTGGCCATCCTCAATCACGTGACCATTTGGGAGAAGATGATTGGTTAAGTGGCATGTAGACTCAGGGGTCTCACGGTTTCCTTACCTCTGGCTCATTGGTGGTGGATTTCTCCGTGGGATGGCGGGGGGACGGCTGCCTCTGCAGGTAGGGCTTCAGAGCGGCGAGCCCACCCTGCCCCTTCAGGACGGCCTGGGCGGCAGCCTGGCAGGCCTGCAGTCCCCCGACTCTCTGGAACCAGCCCGTCAGCGCCTGCAGCCCCCCTGGAACAGACAGACAGGAGTGAACACGGCACAGTGGGCGGGCGGGAAAAAGCACAATGCAAACCAGAAGGGCAGACCTGACATACCGCGCACTCTTACCAGGCACTAAAGTGTGATCCAAGAGGAAGGGGTACAGCGCCCCCCACAGGACAACATCTGCAACAGTCACAATTTTCTGCAAGAAAAAAAATGCCCCTATTTTCACAAGCATAAATACTGGCAACCTCCTCCTACTACAACATTATTTACTCATTTCTAACATGCATTAAATAACTTTCATTAAAGATCTTTGTATTTGTATTCGTTCCAGGGCTGCTTAAACTCTCTTTCCTCCTTACAAAGGCTGTTCCAAACTTCTACTCCATAGTAATTGCCAGATACAGGTCTCCATTACGGTTTTCTCTAATGTGTCTTACAGAGGTGAGGTATGACGTTGCTGATCTGGTCAGGCTCTGATCCAGATGACTCAGGTGCTTCTGGAGGTAACCTGTGGCCTTGTCTCTCATCCCCTGCAGCACCACCGTGTGGAGAGCCAGTGTCATTGCAGGCTGCAGGAACACAGCACAAGAAAAATAGTCACCACCTCCCCTTAGGGCTACTGAACACACAGCTCCTCCAATCCTTTCCACTACAGGTCTTCAGTGCAACCAGTACCTCCATTGCTAAACTGCATCCAGTCACAACTTACATACACAATTGCAAACGCATTCATAGGAAGAACACAAGAAAGGCTGCAAACAAGAGTAGACCATTTAACTCTACATATCTCATTAGGATTGAATCCAAGAATCCCACAAGGCTGTTTCTTAAAGGATCCCACAGAGTCGGATCCAACAATGTGACTAGAGATCTAGTTCCAGAATCCCACAAATCCTTTGTGTAAAAAATCAGGTCCTGTTTTTCTGTCTGGTGTATTGAGCTTAATTTCCACTTGTGTCCCTGGGTACTTGCATCATTTCCATACTCAAATGTGTGTATCAGACAAAACTTTAAAAAATGCATTCCTCAACACTCTCATGACATTCCAGGTCCCTCCCACTCTGGATTCTAATAACGCTCTTCAGGTCACATGACAGCCACAGCAGCAAATCACATAGGCCGCCACCCCTCACCTGGAGCTGTGTTCCCTCCCACTCCAGCCACTGATTGGTCGCATCGCTGGCCTCCTGTCCGGCGAGCGTAAACAGGTACCTGCGGCGACAAAGGCATTGCAAGGAGAGGGCATAATCTTTCCAAAGAGCCGTCTGCTATGTGAACGACCCGCCAATGCAACAATCATACCTCTGTGAGATGTGCGTTTATGTTTTGAGCACGAATGAGTACAGGTTGTGCAGCAGATGTTTCACTGCAGAAATGTTCCACCGTGATCTGCATGCAGAGTTGACAAGTAAGTAGGCATTTGTAGGTGAAGCGTCTCAGAGCAATATTTCTCTTGGATTAAAGGAGATGCATTCACAAGCCTGCTTGTTTACAATGTAATAGGGCTGCCTCGTTCCGAATCGCAGAATACAAGTTACTGTGTACATTCTACTTGTATTGCGGTTTGAAGTGCACTCATCAATGCTGATTCTTTCTAAACCCTGAAACATAAAGAGAGCGTTGCAGTTCCCCCCTAATTTGTGGAGAAAACAGCCATTTCTGGAGAACACTGGGAGAAGGTGCACCCCCCCCCCCAGTGTCCTGAACACCAGCAGCGTGGCAGAGACTTTTATAGTGCAGGTACAGCCATGGTCATCCTGCGTTATTACCACAGATGGGTGTTTATGAGCGACCATTACCAATGTATTGGAATCCTAGTACATACTTCCCCTTAAGGCACACTGGCTATTCCTGGTGTCACCTACACCAGTTACTCCTGACATGTCACATACACACATACAGCACGTTTGTTTAAAATGCACTCAAGCCAGGTCAGGAGTAATGACACCGGGCTGTGCTACACCTTACATGTCTTATATCTCTGTTAAATACCTATTAAAGCACCAGTATGAATACATTTTTGTGTATCCTCTCTCTCCAGGGGCAGAAGGAGGAGAGGAGAGGTGCACCGGGAATCCCATATTGACTGATTAAGAGGTTGGCATCGCTGTGGCTGGCGAGGGCACCGGCAGGTATGAACTCACTGGCAGATGGCGTTGGCTGAGAAAAGGTAGTTTCCAGAGTCGAGCTGCAGGGCTGGCAGTACGGGGCGGCTCAGGTAGGGCACCACTCGCTCTGCAGGGAGGGCAAACAACACACACACACACACACGTTACTGTCTCCTGGACACGCCCGCTGCTGGCCCCCTGGTACTGACCAGGTGTGCAATCCGAACTCACACCCCTGGGGCTTTAACTGTCTCTGCCCGCTAGGTGCGAAAAAGTGCCCACGCCCTCACAGGTAGACAGGCATTAAGAATAGGTGCCCACCCAACCCCCTGCTCACGGGACAGGGCTCCCAGACTCTTTCACCCTAAAACACTGTTTTCACTGAAGCTTTATTAATCTCCCACCTCCCTTGGCTTCTACTGACGATTTCTTATCAATTTAAGGAATAACATGGTTTCCACGCACACACAATGTATATAATTAGGGAATATAATCTAATATTGATGAGGGTATCAGTGGAGGGGTGTCTAATTCCAGACTGAGGGGGCCAGTGGTGTGCCTGCTGGACAACAGCTAGATGGACCTCCCTAAACCCTTAAAGAGTTCAAGCTGGAATCCTCCTTCTTGACTAGCTGGTCATCAAAAATCCCAAGGCACTGTCTGTAAGAGAAGGTGTGTTGACCCTGGTGTCTTGTTGTACAATCAGGTTATTTCATCTGGAGCAGCAGTTTCTCTCTCGTCCCCCTGACCTGCTGTGTGTCAACCAGGTGGGGCTGCACCCCGGAAGGGGGTGAAGTGGGTCCCCCCCTGAATGTGAAACAATTTGGGGTCACTAGGATCCCCGGCCTATGAACAAACTGCTTCACTAACGCAATCAGCGCTCAGGAATTTATAATTACTCACAGTAACACATTACACCTCGACTGCGTGCAGCAGAACAGGTTTGATTTCTCTGTACACAGCATGACTGCATGCTCATACTGTCCTGTCCCGCAGACAGCTCACGAAAGAAACGACCACTTTTGTAAGAGTACGAGCCGTACTCTTACAAACAGGGCCCTGAGACCTTTCAGAACTGAGTGCTAGTAAGGCCTCATTTAGGATACTGTGTACAACTGTGATCACCGTGTTACGGAAGAGATATTGCAGCTCTGAGAGATGCAATCTGACAGGCTGGAGGAACTCAAACTTTTGAGTCTGAACAAAGAAGATTACAAAGGGACGAGACGCACATATTAAACACCCTCAAAATCAACCCAACGGATTTGTTCAGAATGAGCAGTGAAACATGAACCAGGGGACACACATGGAAGCCCTGTGGAAGTGCATTTCAATTTCAGAACAGGAGGCTCTTCTGTACATAAAACAGGAAGCCATTCGACTTGAGGAAGTTTCTGACATTTCTCAACGTCTAACTTATGCACTGAAGGTATGGACAAAGACGGTAATGGTTGATGATTTAAGTCATTGCAACTGAAACACGATTCAATGGACACTCGTGGAAAAGAAGAGAAAGTGGCTTTGAAACGGAAAACGGGGTGGGGGGAGGCTACTTTACACTAAGGGTTGCGGGAGCCTGTAACAAGCTACCAGCCATGTAGTCGATGCAGATACAATCACATATTTCAGGAAACAGCTTGATGAGATCAAGGGATCAATCAGCAACTAATGGTCAAACCATCTGAAATGGACCGAGTGACCTCCTCTGGTTTATAACGTTTCTGTTCTAAAAGTAGCTTAGTCTATGATCTTACCTTCGTGATTGACGTGCTGTATTTCACAGATAACTCCAGTTACCTTCACCGCCGCCAGCACTTTCAAACAATGCGGATTGCCTTCACTCACGTATAACTTCATGCTTTCGGTAAAACCTTCGAAAAACTTCAATCGAAACTCAACATAAATGAACAAGCTACAAGCCACAATCTAATTCACTAGCTTTTCAGCACCACGCCAGGCATGTAACCGGCGACTTACTAGTAACGCTGATGCAATGAAGGCTCAACTACCGACGGTGTAGTTTTTCATGCTGGGGGTGTAGCATTGAAACAAGCGAGGCGCGGCTTATGAATGAACTACAGTTCCCATCAACCTCTCGCACGAGTCGAACGCCCAGGCGTCAGCTTCCTCCACGGGAAACCCAACGCACCCTCGTCACGTTACAGAGGTGAAGTTAGTAAGGGCCAAGGGTGGCCCATGTCACGTGATCCTAAGCAGTGACGCAATGTGTCTCCAGTAACCTAATATCAGCAGTGCCTCAGCTCAAGCCATCTGCTCTACAAGCTCTTGGAGATAAGCGGTTCTCGGATTGGAGTGTCATAGGGAAAATTAATTATAATTGAAAGCCTGTAGAAAAAATCACGAAATCGAGGTAAGTGATAAATTTTTCAAGAAAAAAATAACATGTAAATTGGAGATTTTTTTGCTTTGTAATTTTGTTTGACAAGTTTAAGTTGGAAGAGTTTTTCAGTGAAAGTTGAGATTTTTTTACTGTTAATGTGAAGTTCACCGTGCGTGCGAAGTGTCAGGTTTTGTTTTTTTTTGCCGCGCTAGCTTTATTCATGACAAGTGAAGACTAACCTAATTATTCTACTGGAAGTGCGGGCGCAATACAATTTTCATTTAAAACAATTAATGGGATACGGTGGATATTCCCATCGTCGCTAAAGCCCCTGCGGAAAAAAAAAAAACCCTTATCACTTCTCTGCGAGTCCGTGTTATTTAAGATTGTAACTTTAATCGTGTTTTTGACATAGCCGATAATTTATTAGTCGCGGAATCTGAAAGATCACAAATTCTAGTCGCCTTTAACCTCAGGGCTGACATCAGGATTTGACTTCACGACATTGATGTCATCTCCAGACACACGGCTCGCTCTGTTGTTTTTATTGCAGTAGGTGATCTTGTGCTATGTTGTTGATCACTGGCGCGATGTGGTACTTTTTGTGTATCATTAGTGCCGTGTTGCGCTCTTTTTTTTTTTTTACTCTCAGTTGTACCGAGTTACAGTAGCAGTGCGCGTATTGTTACAGATGAGGGGATCTGGTGTGAAATTAAGCCAGCAGCAGAACTACGGAGAGCCGAGTCCGTTGGGCGCTTGTAACCCTTTCAGCAACCGGAGGCGCTTCTGCGGAAAAAAAAGGAGGGAAAATATTGAAAGTTCTCGGGGTACGACAGAGGAGCCCAAGCATGCATTTTTTAAAGCACCCCTTTAAAACTTTCACATTCGCACTGATGATGCGGCGAGGGCGGTGGGTCGGTTCGACCCGCACGCGGGTGGTCTCTCTCCGTGTCTTTTTTTTTTTATTTATTTCGGAGCGAGGGGGCTTGGCTCGAGCCGGGGTCCGCGTGAATTTCTGGGCTCAGGTGCATGTCGCCCACGGCAACGGGTTTTAGGCGCTGCCGCAAAAGGTCACGCCAATCACATGTCGGCTGACAAATGAGAGGGATGCTTTGGGGGGCCATGGAGGCGGGACAAAGACGGCACCGGCACTTGAGGCGGTTAGGGTCAGGTGCTGTCTGCCGCCCGCAGTGTGGCCAAGAGGCAGGCATACCGATGAGTTAAACACGTCATGCAAACGAGAGGGGTTTTTAAAATAAGTTTGTGGACAGAAAAAAAAAAACTGCGATTGCATTAAAAAAACCCGCGAGAAAGTACGTTTCTCAAAAGTAGCATCTTCTGCCTGAGGTTTTAGAATATGAATGGTTCTGAATGAGTGTGATGTGTTATGGTTTCTTTCCCAACTCTGCGTTTTTTTTTTTACTTAGAGAAAGCGATTTGTAGGTGGGATCAGTCGTTTTTACGACGTAAGAATGATTTAAATCGATGAGCACATAAAAGCTTCGCCCAACTGCACAATCGCGGCAGCGGAAAGCAGGTCGCGCGCGCTCGGATTCACGCAGCCGGTGCTTTTAGTTTTAGTTGAGGAAGAGCCCTCAAGAGTACATCCACCTGAATACTGCAGCGCCAAGCCCTTCCTGGCCAAACCACTGTGCTGTGATAAAGCAATAACATGATTGAGAACACGATTGTTAAAAAAGAAAGACATCTGGCCTTCCGACAAATTTTTGAACGCGGTTCACGCAGTGGGTGGCCATCGTGCGGACACGGTCTGAAACGGGGCATTCGACATTTTAACTTTTCACCATTTAAAACACCTTTATGAAGTCGAGGTACTTGTGAAGAACGAACTGAGCGCAAAAACGCGAAAACCTTATCTCAAAGCGCGCTGCAGCCGGAGATGAGATAGCTGTAAACGGTGAACTGTATTGCGCATTAACTGTCAAGGAATTTCCTAATCCGTTACTGGCGGTTTTTTCAGTCCTGCCGTGGCATAACGCTGCCTTGTTTTCGTCTGTGCTGAATGTGTTTATGCTATCGGCGAGTGTACAGGGGAGCTAACATCTTTAATGTGAAGGAACAGGATAGTATTTATTTTGTTTCTGACACTCTGATTCTGCAGCCAATGGTTCTGCCGCTTTACTGCAAATTTTATTCGTGGGGACGTGGTTTGTTGGCGTGGAAGAGGTGTGTTTTTCCAGCAGTTGTTTCTCCTTGAAGACCAGCAAGGCCTTAAATATTTACCACCCCATCTACAGTTGGTACGGCGTTATAGAGAAACGGAAGTCTGGGCATGCACGCATAGCAGGGACAGGTAACTAGGGCCCTCTTGTCTCAATTCCATCTCTCATCTTCATTTGCCTAATTGAATTCAGTAAACAGTTGCTATTTTTGGTCTTAATCAACTGCTTATTCAAAAGTGCTGGGAACACTTGCAGGACCCCAAGTCCTTTTGAAGGCCTGGAGTTGCCCATCCTCGGTCACTAGTCTTGGGGACAAACATGAGGCCAGACCTGCCCCCTAGGAGTCTTCCTGCTGTGACCATCCCACTGTGCACTGGTCTACGAGAGCAACTGTCTGGCTACTGCTCCCTACAGGCTGAGGGAGGCTCATGCCCCTTCCTGTTACACCTGTGCTCACGAGCCACATGCGTCTCCAGGAGGACCAGATCAATGAGATCTGTGCTGTATTAGTAATCCTGGCGCAGACAGCACTAGGCGCTGCATGTCTAAGTGACATCCCTCCCGCCTCCAGGGTCGCTCAGGCAGGCAGCCACAGCGCCCTCCACAGCCTGCTGCTGAGCTCCGGGGGGGGGGCTGGAGGTCTGCGGTTCTGTAGTACAAACCAAACCGAGAAACGGTACGACAGGAGGGCTCTGTTTCCTGTGACTTTGAAGCGGGTCGTCAGTGTGAACCTCTCCAGAGGCCGTGGTCTTGGGGGATTGCAGCGCGCCTGTCAGCCGGGCTTTTCTTATCCACCTCCTTCTCGCTCCGTCTCTGTGAATGAGTCTGAGTCTCCTCCCCTGCGCTCTGTCCTTAAGAGGGAAACAGTCTGATTTTAATAAGGAGGTGTATACAGTAGTTACCACGTTGTGTACCACTGACAAAGATGATTGTGGTGGTGTTTACACAAGTGGTGACATGCAGGGTTCGTGAATGCACGTTCTGTACCCAGTGCACACAGAAAGCACAGGCTGCCAGTCGGTTTACCCCAACACAGCCCTGGGGGATGTCGTATGGCGCTGATGTAAATAGATAATATTATGGGTTTTCAATTAGATCAGGGCTCTAGTCCTGGTTGTGGCAGGGTCAGTGTGTCTGCAGGGTGTCCTTTCCTGGTCCTGGGGGGGTCAGTGTGTCTGCAGGGTGTCCTGTCCTGGTCCTGGGGGGTCAGTGTGTCTGCAGGGTGTTCAGTCCTGGTCCTGGGGGGTCAGTGTGTCTGCTGGGTGTCCAGTCCTGCAAGGTCAGTGTGTCTCCAGGGTGTCCAGTCCTGCTCCTGGGGGGTCAGTGTGTCTCCAGGGTGTCCAGTCCTGCTCCTGAGGGGTCAGTGTGTCTGCAGGGTGTCCAGTCCTGCTCCTGGGGGGTCAGTGTGTCTCCAGGGTGTCCAGTCCTGCTCCTGGGGGGTCAGTGTGTCTGCAGGGTGTCCAGTCCTGCTCCTTGTGGTCCAGGTGGACCAGTACAGAGCTGAGTCAGAGCTGGAATGAAAACCTGCCGCAGCTCTGGACCCTCCTGGACTGGGACTGGAGCCCAGAACTCGAGGTCGAGAATGGAGCAGATGGACTACAGCATGTCCAGCAGGTTACGCAGGTTCAGCTCAAGGAACCAACAGGAAAGCCTTCGCCCTGTGCAGCTGAGCAAACGATCAGCTCGATTAGGCAATTCAGGGCTCGGGAGGGAAAGAAAACCAGGCAGCAGGTAGCCTCCCAGGGCCGGAGGTGTGTCCCCTGGGCTGCCTGGGCACCTGGGCGTACGCGGCAGGTGTGTTGTGCCAACAGGGCACTTCTGCCGCAGCTGGAGCTGGCAGGTGGTCCTGATTCCTGCTTGTCCTGCAGTAGGAGCGACGGGCAGTGTGACAGGAGCGCAGGGGCCTCCCGCCTCCAGAACGGACTTGCGGGCGTTGTGCAGCGACCAGGTGACGAAAATCCCTGAAGACAAAGCCCGCGGTGGTGCCAGGGGCAGGCGTGCAGACGGTCGGCCCCGGGGTCACAGCGGCGCCCCGGGTCCCGGCCCTCGTGACGGTGCCGACCCCTCTGGTGTGTGCACGCTCTCCTTCAGTTGTGCCACGGATCGGCTCACGCTGGGCGCCGCGAGCAGGAGGCAGGGGTGTGCAGAGCCTGGCCGGGTGTGCGTCAGTGCGTTTCGACTCAAGACAAATCCGACACCTTTAGCCTTCAGCAGAAGTAACAGGTTTCTTTTCCTAGCCTGGAATTGCACTGACACATTATTAAAATTCGCTGTGCTGTGTCCTACCCTTAAACCTGAGCGGAAAGCCCGGTGGGATTTTACCTGAAGGTGCGTCATGCCACCGGCCTCAGACTCTGTGCTCTAAACGTGAGCTCTGATACGAACGCGCCTTTAATTTCGTTGTAATGTGACAGAGTCACTGAGTGCCGAGCAGGTCAGTGGCTTTCCTGTTGTTGTGAGCTGGCTTTGTGTATTTTATTTAGTGTGGGGGTGTGTGTGTGCAGAGGGAGGGGACGGGGGGGGGCGGTCTTCTGCAAAGCTGTGCAGCAGGAAGTCCGGGGCTGCGGGTTTCGGAGAAGTGCTGCAGAGGTCAGGGCCTCTGTGACATCCCAGCCAGACGCAGGCCGCGCTGTGTGTGTGTGTGTGTGTTGTGTGTGTGTGTGTGTGCACCCTTGCCATGACCTTGAGAGAGCCTAGACACCCCTCTCTCTCTCCCGGCGCAGATGTGCAGCGATCAGAAAGGCACCGCGCTGAGGGGAGGGTGGGGTGTTGACAACAAGGGACCAGCCTTGTCTGTGCAGTTCAAGTCGGCCAGTTTCTGCTACTGCCGTCTCCTAGTCCAGATCGGACTGGACACAGAGTGGACAAGCAGCCTTTGCTGCTGCCCCTGCAGTCTCTTCTGCTCCTCACTGATCACAGCTGCCTCTCCTCGCCTGGCTCCTGTGTTAGAGTGTGGAGACTGTGATGTAAATAGACTGCTGGACTCAGCTCCCTGCATGTCCAACAGTTAGCAAAATCATGTCACTCGGCTCTGAAACTAGAGACAGGGAGGCTGTTCTGCTGAAACTAGACACGGCCTCCTTTGCGCTGGTTGGACCTGGGAAGAAACCAGTATAAAATGCATACGAAATCCTTGCAATCGCAGCCCTTAGAAAGTGGCAACTTCCAATACCCAATCAAACCTAAAATGTGTCGAACCCGGGACCATGCTCATGTGAAACAGTAGCGCACCGCACCAATGCCACTGCAGAGTATATTGTTCACATGCCATGTCGTTCTCCTGACCTCCCAAGAGTACTGACAAATACTAAAAGAGTCAGCCCAACGAGTTACATTATGCTCAGCAGGAAAGCAAGGACGCAACTGTGCAGACAGAATGTGAGGGGATGTGCTTTTAGGGCTGAGAATGGGAGGCACTTATTTACACAAAGAGTGGTGGGTGTAGGGAACAAGTTGCCCAGCTGCATTGTTGAAGCTGATTCCCTGAGAACCTTCAAGAACTGGTTGGATGAGATTCTCAGAACCATCTTTGTCCAGGATGAGATTCTGGGATCAATAAGCTATTAGTAACCGATGTAGTCCCTGGGTTCATGAGGTCATTCCTCATTTGTATGCTTCCTTTGTTCGCTTTAGAGGAAAAAGCATTCCTTTGCAATGTCTCTCATAGTCTCTAATGCGTCAGGTAATTCTGTGTACCAGGTGCTCAGCAATTTCCCTTATGAATAAAGAGCATATATTACTATGTGGACATGCTTTTAAAATCGAGATCAGGAGGTACTTCTTTACCCAAAGGGTGGTGGGAGGGTGGAACAACCATGTTGTTGCATCCAATACCCTGACTTCTTTCAAGAAATGGCTGGATGAGATCCTCCAGTCAGGACAGGAGGGATTGCTTTACACAAAAGGGGCTAGGAGTGTGGACCAAGCTGCCCAGACACGTAGTTAAAGCCGATACTTGGGCTTCCTTCCAGACACAGCTGGATGACATCCTGGGATCAGAGAGCTACTACCTACCAAAACGGTCGGGTGGGCCGAATGGCCCCTCTCGTTTGCATCCTTTCTTGCGTTCTTGTGTTCTCCCTGCTTTCTGACTCCAGTCTCCAGCCACTGCCGATCTCTGCTGGGTCTAGCCTGGGCTGTAAAATCTGCTGGTTGCTGACACTCATCTTTTTTCGCTTGAGTAATTGTCACAGCCTCACACGCCTGATGAGCTGCGCTCAGAGCCTGGAGCTCGTCTCTTGCGCTTCGCCCCATTAACGCAGCGGGATTGATTTATATCTGCCTTTCCACGAACCGCACAGCCTGTTGGACGTCTACAGCTGCTGTGCAGGCTGTGTGCTGCACTGCTTTGCACACATTTTACCTTTGCCAGGAGCAGGCCTGTATCTCTGTAACAGAGCACAGGTACTTGCAAGGGGAGTTTGCACGGCTGGAGAGGTCTAGTGGACTATTATTAATATCCTTAATATCATTATTAATATGCTTATTAAATCAAATCAAATCAAAGTTTATTTAGCAAATGCACAACAGTACAGCGTGCAGCAGTAGTTGCTGGTAATGAAATGTCTTTAGGGATGGCACAGTGGTTCGCATTGCTGGGGTGCTGTCGGCGTGGAGTCTGTATGTTCTTTCCAGGTTTGCTCCGGTTTCCTCCCACAGTCCCTGGGGTCCTGTCCAGGGTGTACCCCTGCGCCGGTCGCTTGCTGGGATAGACTCCGGCTCCTCCGTGACCCTGATTCGGACGAAGTGGGTTCAAAACGGGTGGATGATGGTATTAGAGAGATTGGGGGGCAAATGAGAGCACGTGGGGTAAGAGCTAGTTTCCCCTGATCTCTCCAATAACTATATTTGAGCTCTTAATCTTCTACAAGACGCCGCCCCCCCCCCCAAGCACGCAAACTCCCCTCTCAACCACCTCTGCACTGTTATAATCTCCCATTAACAGTGAAGCTCGTTTTGCTGCCTCTTTCTTACTGTAGGGTGTTGCTGTAACGCTTGGTGTAACAGAGGCAGCTCAGCGCCCTGAGCTGATTTGTTTTTCTAATCAGAATACCATACCGACACCATCATTTTCTGCATTTTTTAATTTCTTCTTTTTTAAAAAAAAAAAAGCAAAGGAAAAGATCTAAGCTTGAACCTGAAAAGAATTCCCAGTTGAAACCAAATGGAATTCCAGACCGGTAGAGTTCGTGGAGAGGACGGGCCCTTTAGCAAGAAAACTTCCTTTTTTCTGAAATGCTCTCGCATTGTTTTAGGCGGTTTTCTAGTGGTTTTCTAGCCACTTTTCTGTAGCACTCAGCCCTGCTGAGTCTGCAGCGAGAGTCTGAGAGCCTGCTTGCCGCAGTAGTGCTGATCTCTCACTTGTTCTTTTATTGTCAGGCTCTTTTCTTTCAGAAGACTGAGAAGCTGGAATAGTGTGTAAGTATGTAGATGATATACCCCCCCCCCCCACACACACACACACAGCTTCCAGTGATGTGTGCTGAGAACCTGTGTTGCAGTTGGTGGTTGTCTCTCTGTGGTCTGCATACAGTTTTGGTGCTGCTGAAAGCAGACGGATGACTAAGGAGTGACTTTGAGTTTTGCTCTCTAGTGTGAGAACCAGCTCTCCTCCAGCACCAGCCTTGCAGAAGGGCAGAACTGCACCCCTGGTTACTTTATAGACTGCTAAGGAAGCCAGCCCTCCCACTGGCTCTCTTTCTCATCCGGTTCCGTGTGGAAAACGGGGATTTCCAGCCCACAAGTCTTTGAAATGTCATACCTGGAAGCATGAGAAAGGTCAAAAATCAGAGGAGCCATTGAGCACATTAAACCCGTTAAGCAGTCGTTAGTTAATTGATCCAAGGATCTCATCCAGCCGTTTCCCCGAAAGAAACCAGGGTGTCACATGGTTGGGCAGCTTGTTCCATACTCCAACCACCCTTTGTGTATAGACGCCTCTAGACACAAAGATACGTCTTAAAACCTTATTTTAAGATATGTCTTAAAACGTCTTTAAACTTGATAAATTTAAAACTTTTCACAGTTTTAAATGTAGATCACAGTTGTATGTTTTCACAGTTTTAAATGTAGATTCTTCTGCCTTCTGGTTCATGTTTCACTGTTCTGAAGAAGCCCATTGCGTTGATTCTGTCAGTGTCTGATGATTTTGAACTTGTATATCAAGTCTAACCCTTATTGTCCTTTCTCTTTAAGGTCAAAACATTTGAGTTTGAGCCTGTCAGTTTAGGAGCCTGTCAGTTTTAACTAAAAAATCTTGGCATTTGCTCTCCTAGATGTAAAGTCCAGTAAAGATGAGTGCGATACCAGTCTGAAAACGTAGGGGAAACAACATAAAAAAAGTCAACAGATGTTTCAGCTACTATCTTTTTCTTGTGATGAAATTCAGCATTCTTCTGGAGTAGGAGTCTGAGGTGTGGATTTTTGAGTGTCTGAAAAGGATTAAAAACAGAAATTAAGAAAAGGAAGAAATTAAGAAAAGAAATCCCGGGTCAATGAGGTATTTTAAGATGGTGGGCAGATTTGTGTCGCGGAAGGGCTGGTTTCTAAGAACCAGTTTTTCATGCAGTTGTTTCACATCCTGTTGTGGCTTTTCTCTGTCAATCTGTTGTTGATTGTTTCTGCCTGAGGTGCTGCTCAAATTTACTGACCAGAGCCACAGCGGCTCATCGGGCCTGATCTGGTCTTGGATCCTGAGCTCTTGTGACGGCCCCCCTGAATGGCATGCTGGTTCTGAACAGAATTACTCCAGCAATGCTGGGTGGATAGGACTTACTACAACTGGGTGGACAATAGCAGTGTCTACAGTGGGGACTCGAACCCGCGAGCTGTTAGTTATGAGCCCAAGGACTCGCTCCCTACAATGCGGGTAGTAACTTGCACAGTTCCCCTCTGAACCCAACCAAGCCAGATGGCCACGGACATAGAATACAACTGCAGAGAGTTCTGATCTGATCCGCTTCGCGAGGGTGACTCAGGGGGTCCACACTCCTCAGATCCTTTACTGTGTCTCCCCTGCAGTGAGCAATTACCTTGATTTATTAATAGTGCCACACACCGATACACACAGCACTCCACCACACACTGACGCACACATCACACAGACACACACACACGGCAGGTATATGGCCGGCTAGCACTGCTGCCTTGCAGCTCCAGGGTTTTGCGTTCGATCCACGTTAGCGGGCGCTGTCTGTGTGGAGTTTGCATGTGCCGCCTACGATCACGTGGGTTTTTCACGAGCTGCTCCGGCTTCCTCCCACGTCTCCACGACAGTGGGAGAAAGAAGGAAGGAAGACCGAACGATAGAAAGAGAGGGAGAGAGCAATGACAGAGAGAGGGAGAGAAACCGAGTCTGGGAAACAGAGAGAGAGCAAAAGAAGGAAGTATAGAGAGAGAGAAACAAGAGTGAGAGCGCGGGGAAAGAGAGAGAGGACGAGAGAGAGAGCCAGGACCCTCTGTGGCTCAGCGGCCTGTGAGCTGATGAAGTAGGACAGCGTGCGGAGTGGGGGAGGAGGGGAGGGTCATGGATGAAGTGGAGGGATTAAGCTATTTAGCTATTTTCCCCTCTCCCGATGTCGGCCCTGTTAATGCGGACAATGGGCGCGGGCTCAGCTCTGCCGACTGCCCCCCTCTCCAGCTCTGGACCGGCAGGGGCACCGTGCTTCTCTGTCAACAGGATACGCGCTGAGATCAAAAGACAAGAAAACCTGACAGGATATCGAGAATTGTAAGTGCGGCCACGTGCGATTCTCGATATCCTGTCAAGTTGGCGCTGTTTGGAGATGGCGGCTGCTGGAGACCTTCTGGGGCGCGGTGTCTTGTAGTCTGGAGCCTGCGGCAGGTGGGACGAGGTGGGGTGCGGTCTGTTCACGCAGCCACCACGGGCAGGGGCTGGGGTTCACCGTTTCACACAGCGCACCTGCCGCTGACACCTCCAGGTCCACCTCACCAGTTTCACCTGCTGCCTTCCTTCCTTTAATTAGCCCTGATGGGGAAATCAGCTTTGCAGGCAGGTAACAGACAGAACGCCGTGCAACGCACGTTTCACACAGCACGAACCCATGGACAAATACAACACAAGTTAGCAGCTGTCAGCGATCCTCACAATTTCGAAAGCCTTATAAAGACGTTGGGCCATCAGTGGCTGAGATGCATACACAAGATACAGGCATGAGGCAAAAATAAATAAAATCAGTTAACAATCAGTTCACCAAATGAAGCAGGTTGATAACCGGATAAGTTAGTTCTCTTGCACTTAAACTGAGGGGAGGCGCTGGTGAAGGCACTCAGATTCCCTGTGCAAGGAGTGGTCATGGCCGATTTCAACAGGGCGCATGTGGGTGCTAAGCAGAAGTATACAGGAAGTGTTGGGGTCCGATGCGAGTGAGCATGGGAGGATTGGGCCTGGGGTATCTGATTCCGCTCAGATGTAGCTGATAAAAGCGTCAGAAGCCCTGGAGCACTGTGCAGTGAAGAGACAGTCTAGGCAGGTGCAGTATAAACAGTGGGAATCCACACTGCTGCAGGAGAGCACTGCAGGATTGATGTGATCTGCATTGTCCCCTGAACAGACTCCTCCCGGCTGAACAACAGTGGGCTGAGGTAGGGGGGGAAATCTGCGCATGGCAGCGCTCTGAGCCCCATCACTGGACCGTGAAATCGGCTGGCTTTCAGCTCATAACTAGCAGGTCCCTTTCCCCTTCCCCTGACCCTGACAGGTCTTCTCGGAAGGGTCTGTTTTTATTTTGCTACTGGTACAGTAGCTACAGTACATTTGGGGCGGGGGGGCTAGCGGCACATTTAGTAAAATCCAAGTAAAATAATTAGGGGGGCTCTCACTTTGCCCTCCCCTAACCCTGCTCTCGTTGCTAGCTGGCGGCGGTGTTATTGCCCGACCTGGTCCGGGTTTGACCCAGGACTGGCCAGGCTGTCGCCTGTTTGAAGATGGGTTGAACTAGACACCCCCACACCCTGGGGGGGCGTTGGTCAGAACCAGGGCTCTCCGGTTCCTGCCCGACTGCGTCCCGCGGTCAATAACAGCCGGGAGATTGATGGCCCGCACAGTTCGTGACCGGGACACGTCGATACTGGGCAGGGTGGTTAATTGAATGGCAGGGCTGGAAGGGGGGGGGGGGGGGGGATCGTCTGCCTTTGTCACAGTGATTGGCAGCCCACCGGACCGGGGCGCCTGGCAGACCTGACAGCCCGCGCCCCTCATCCGGTCGCCGAGACGCGGGGGGCATGCCCGTCGGGGCGCGGAGTGTTCCCCGAGTTGAGGCCGGCCCGGCTCATCCGCTCGGGCTGCTCCCCTGTGGAGCGGGACTTGCAGTTTCGCTCTGGTTCGGATTTCACGTGAGCCCAAGCAGGAGGGAGCCGCTGAGGAGAGCTGGCGCCGGATTATAGGCGCACTGCGGGGAATGAAGAAGGGGAGTGGGCGGTCTGGGGTATTAGCCCACTGCCCTACAAAAACCAAACCCCAAGCCAAAAAAAACGAATCAGCTGGCCGTGTGCAGAAGTCTTTATGGAGCCTGGAAAGTATCTTTTTCTCTTGTCCTAAGGAATGCTTCTTGCAGGCTCTTCCCTGTGGGAATTCTGCTGGGGCACAGGAGGATTTTTGAGGAAATCTGTAGCCCGTTCATTTCAGCAGTCCTGTAGGATTGTTTTCTTGTTTGGGCTGCGACATGGCTCAGCTGACATTAATCTGGCCCTTGACTTAATCTCGCCCGAGAGCAGGCATCCCACTGTGAGCAAGAGGCAGGGCGCTCCCCCCGACGATGCCCACCCTTCGGGGTCTCCCGCCTAGAGCGGAAGACAAATCCAATGGGAAGCTTCAGGGAGTGTGAGGTCTTGAAAACCTTCCTCTTCACTCTTCTGAGGACAGAGAGAACTGTTCCCTGCCCTGCTCCTGCAGCCCCTGCCCAGCTCTTTCAAACCTTAACTGCCTTTAGGAAATAGGATCCGTCTGAGCTGATGAACCGTTTTCAGCTCATGAACATGTTGGACTATTGCGCCTGCATTGATAAAATATAAACCCAGATGCCTGAGCAGAAAGAAAAGCTGGCAAATTGTCCAATCTAGCAACTTCTCTTAATTCAGTGAAGGCCTGACTGAAGTAAGTTAGATGGGCTGGACTGAAATGCAGCGGGGGTGAAGCTCTCCAGGCCCAGCTCTGTGAGCCCCAGGGCTATGATATTCCTTTAATAATGCCTGAGTGACTTGCCTTCGCACGAGCTGGGCCCAGATCTTGGCTTCCCTGAGCAGAGACAGTGTGAGCCCCGCCCAGGTCAGTGGGACACCCCCACATCTCGCCCCAGGCCCCGCACGGTGTCTGACTCCTCCGGCCCACATTCCTGTTGCTGCGGCAACGTTTGTCCTCGACAGCCAATGGCCTTTACCGGCTGTCACTGTCCCCTTTTCTGATTGGCTGCTTCATGCTTATTGGGCTTCCCAGTATTCTAAGAGGGCTGTGGGGAATCTGGGAGGAAATCACTCCTGATTCTGGTAGCACAAAAAAACTTTAATTTCCCCGTATAATCTGAGACGATCCGCAGGCTGAGCTGGTAAAGAGCACAAGCCATGCTACTCTTTCTGCCGTGAGTGTTGAGCCTGCGGGATGCCGATACTGGCGCTCGGAATCAACCAGTTAAAACTGCTTTCAGTCTGGAGCTCCTATTTGTTTTTCCTCTGTTTAGAGATGGGCCAGCTGTCTTTATAAAACCTGCTGCGCACAGCTCCACACTTCCACACTTCTGATACTGCCGTCTCACATCGAGACGGTCTTTTCCTTCATTTCCCGCAGGGCGAACAAGGCTGCTCCCCCTCAGGACAGGGGCCCTGCCGGGAGTCCGGAGCAGCCGTCTCCTCTCCTGTCTTCCCAGGGCGGCTGCAGGCCGTGCTGTGGGTGACAGGTGATACCCCGGTGTTCAATCCAGGATCACGTTTTTTGACAGTGAATTATTGACAAAGGCTCTCTCTCTGAAGCAGAAGTAGAGAGCGAGGGGGAAGCTCTTAATGCTGCTGTCCAGCCCCTCCCTCTGTGGCCGCAGCTCTGGGAGGTGCAGTCAGCCTGGGGACTGACCGCTGCAGCTGTATGCGCTTTGTGTGACTGCGCGTGTGCACACATTGGCCACACTGGGATTTGTCTGATACGTGCGAGAGAGAGAGAGACACGTGCCGATGCAAGACCACATGGTTGATGTGTAGGGTGTCATGACTCTCCTTTTCTAGTGCTTGGGTAGTGCGTCTCACTTTCTCCCTTTGTCTTGCACATACTCTCTCTGTTTTTCTCTGTTGCCCACCCTCTGTCCCTCTGCCTCTCTCTCTCTTTCTCACCTTTTCACTCTCTCTCTGCCTCTCCTTCCTCTCTCTTTCTCTCGTATCTCCGCTCCTGGCCTGCAGAGTAACAGTACAGCACATCTTGCCCTAGGCCTGCACAGTGTTGACTCCTCTGGTCCACATTCCTGTTGCTGTGGCAACGTTTGTCACCGACAACCAATGGTCTTTACTGCCTGTCACTGGCCCTTGTTCCTGATTGGCTGCTTCATGCTTATTGGGCTTCCCAGTTTTAGAAGAGGACTGGAGGGATTTTGGGAAGGATTCAGGAATGTTCTGTTCTCTGCAGGAGACAGTACCCCCCCACACACACATACACGCACACCAGATCTCAAAGCCCAGACCCCATGTCGTGTCTGAGTGTCTTTTAGTGTTTTGTTTTAATCCTCCCATTAATATTTGATTATCTGACTCAAAACAGCCACTGTCACCTCCCCTCTGGAATTAAATAGGGTTTCTGTACAGCACAACCAAAAGAAAAATACTCAAGGAAGGATGAGGACTCGATAATAGACTTTTGTTTCCGCAGGGAAGATTAGAGATAATGATAGCAGAGTTCCTATCGACTTTGTCAAAGTGCTTTTTCAATTCACTCAGTATTCAGAGATGGAACTAACAAGTCCCAAATTCTGATTCTGGTAGGACCTGAGAAATTATTTAAAAATCTAAACAAATTATAGAAATTAATCATGCCCAGTTGATAAAAACAACCTAAAATTAAATATTTGATTGAAAGGGTTAAAACTTTGATCTCAGTAACTCTGCAGCTAAGTTGCACCAGTTTGCTAAAGGCCCAGTCCAGCCCAGTCCTGGTTCTGAAACCATCAGAACCTTTATGGCATAATTGCCCTAAAACTGCTGCATGGTCCCTGCTGTTCTTTAAATCCGTAAGGAACAGAGTAAGAATTTTGTTTTTGGAAGAGCCAAACCAAATGTTACTTTGTAGCTTATTGATACCAGGATCACATCCAGCCATTTCTTGAGAGAAGCCAGGGCTTTGATTCGAAAAACATGGCCGGGTGGCTTGTTCCCCACTCCTGCAACCCTTTGCGTAAAGAAGTGTCTCCTGTTCTTGATTTCTTGTTTCACTGTTCATTCTGAAGTCCAGTGGGCTGGCTTTAAGGGCTTTGACTACTTACGTCAGGTCCCATTGTAATCTTCTCTGTTCAAGACGAATATGTTTTTGTTTTTTCAGCCTGTCAGTGCAAGACTTTCCTTTAAGTTTCTGGATGCATCTAGGTGCCCCTCTCTGGACTGATCCTGTCTCCTTTTCAGACCTCCAGCTTGTAGTCTCCCTCAGGAATTGAACCCAGAGCCCCCAACCTGCAAGGCAACAATACTAACCACTGCGCCATCATGCCCCCCCAAGAGCAAACTTCATTGAATTCTTTCTGTGGCAGGAGATAATGACGTGTCTGTGTCGTTCTGGTGTTTTTGTTTTGCCCTCCATCTGGTTCCACTTGTGCGTCCAGGACTGTGGATGGGATCCGTTTTGATTTCTCTATTTCTGTTTGCTTTGCAAACATGGCGTTCGGAATCGCCATCCCATAAACAGGGGCCCCGCACGGGAGGCTGGAGCCTGGGATCGCGCCGCGCCGAGATGAGTGAAACCGCCGTTATTGTCTGTTGCAGAGAAGCGGGTCTGGTTAAAACAAAAGCTCTTTGAAGTGCAACTGGAGAGCGCTCTGCACCTCGCCTGAGAGCTTGAAAGCGGTTTCTCATCTCCTCTGCATTTCCTGTTATTCAGTTGTTATAGTTACTTGAGATCTTGCAGCCTGCGGTGGCCTGGCGTCCCGTCCAGGCTGTACCCCCCCTTGCTCCCGTGCTGGCCAGGACAGCGCCCCTGAACTGGATGAAGTGGTGAGAAGGGGGGAAGATGAATGGATATTTTGCAGGGTGTTTTGGTCTTTTTTTTCTCCATTTTTTTTAGATCTGCTGAGTAACTGTTATAAGAACAGCTGTAGAATCACTTGGGGACAACTGGGGGAAGGAAATTGCTCTGGCACATTGCACCGAGGCCTGGGGGTTTTGCAATATTAGTGCTCCGAGACGTGTGTGACGCTGAATTACGCTCCCCCGTGCAGAATCAGCTCAAGGTGGGCAGGTATCGGAATACCGGAATAGGGGAGCCAGGATATTTGAGGAGAATCTGAGAGCGGGATCTGAAGCTCAATCCAATACTGTGATTCCCGTGTGTTTTTACTGGAGCAGACCTTTGATAAAATCAGCTACTTAACTGCACAGTTCAGTTATTGATGAGTTATCCCGCTGGTTAAAAAGGCATAGCTCTGGATCCAGATCTCTTTGATTCCCCCCTCCCAGCTGGGACAGGGGCCTACTGAACAGCAGTGTGTGCTGGGATTGAAATAATTGATTTTTAACCCACTGTGTATTGTTTTAGGGCGCCATGGCGGCACAGTTGTTGGTTTGGCTGCCTCACAGCGCTGGGGCCCTGGGTTCAATTCCTGGGATGCTTTCTGCATGGAGTCTGTATGTTCTCCTCGTGCTTGCGTACGTTTCCTCCAGGTGCTCTGGTTCCACAGTCCAAAGACAGGCTGCTGGGTTAATTGTCTTCTGGGCAGAACCGGCCCTGGTGTGAGTGTGTGTGTGTCCTACAGCAGACTTGTGGCCATTGCTTGCTGGGATAGGCTCTGGCTCCCCTATGATCATCTGTCACCATGGGTGGATGATAGATAAGTCATTTTTATTTTTATAATGATAATAATAATAATAATTGCTTACACTTATATAGCGCTTTTCTGGACACTCCACTCAAGGCAACTTTACAGGTAATGGGGACTCCACTCCACCACCACCAGTGTGCAGCCCCACCTGGATGATGCAACAGCAGCCATAGTGCGCCAAAACGCTCACCACACATCAGCTATCAGTGAGGAGGAGAGTAGAGTAATGTAGTCAGTTCATAGATGGAGATTCTTAGGAGGCCGTCATTGGAAAGGGCCAATGGGAAATGTGGCCAGAACGCCGGGGTTACACCCCTACTCTTTTCGAGAAATGCCCTGGGATTTTTAATGACCACAGAGAGTCAGGACCTCGATTTTACGTCTCATCCGAAGGACGGCGCCAGTTTATAGTACAGTGTCCCCGTCACTATACTGGGGCATTAGGACCCACATGGACCGCAGGGTGAGCGCCCCCTGCTGGCCCCACTAACACCTCTTCCAGCAGCAACCTCAGTTTTTCCCAGGAGGTCTCCCATCCAGGTACTGACCAGGCTCACACCTGCTGAGCTTCAGTGGGCTGTGAGTTGCAGGGTGATATGGCTAATATTGCTGTGTTTGGATGCCGCTGCTCTCTGCAGCAGTCCGGTGTCTGAAGATTCCCTCGTGCTCCCAGTGGGATGGGAAGGTTTTCCCATGCTGCCTGTCTCAGCCCCGGCCGCATCCAAGTGAGCCGTTTTCCTGGCAAATTGGTGCCATCTGCCGGGGCCGGCTCTCGGTGCCAGCCGGCACAGCACAGCCCCTGCCGGGCACGGTGCCGCCGTATTGGAACTCCTGATTCCTGCCACCCTCCGGCCTGTGAGCTAGGCCCTTGTTTCCTTGCCGAAACAGATGGGAGGGCAGGGAGTAGGAGAAGTTTCGGGAGCAGCTGTGTAAGAGTGGTGCCAATTCTTGCCCCATTCCTCTGAAGGGCAGCTGCACTTTCATGAATTCTCACCTATTTTAACACCGTGGGTCTCCCGAAGCAGGCGGAGAGGCGTGGCCTTGCAGGTGACGGAGCGTGAGTCTTTCAATCTGTTTCATTCCCCTGCGGAACGAAAAGCTAATGGAAAAGGCCAGTTAATTATAAAGCCCTTGCAGTTTCTATTTTCAGGGCTCAGCTGCCCTTCTGAATTATGGGAGTTTCAGGACGAGCAGTCCCTGTCTAGAGTTCCCTGGTGCTGGGTCAGTTGTCTGCTGCAGATTCCGCGGGGAGTGTTCTGCGCATCTCTGGCTCGTTGTGTCTGGTGAAGAGAGCTCCCACACTGACTAACCGCACCAGCAAGAGAGTGCCGTGCTGTCTGCTTGACGTCTCGGACCTGATTACCAGGACCTGCCCGAGGGGAGAGCATAACAGTGCTGAATCCTTATTTCAGTCTTATTCACTCCCCCCCCCCCCCCCCCCCGTTGGTGCGTGTCTCACCTGTAAGGGCTCTTTTCAATAGCAGTAAATTTTGCTGGAATAGTTGACTACCGTGGCTGTTCGCTGTCTGAGCACTCGTGTGGAAGCGTCTCGGCTATGTTAAGGCAGAAGGAAGCTCCGGAGAGAGCTGCAGACTCAGCCTAAACGGCACTCCTCCGTCCACTGAACACTGAACCAAGAGAAGTCAACCTGTGTCCTGCTGTTAGTCACAGTAAAGTGAAACTGAAGCCCCTTGCCTTGCTGATGAAAAGGATAATAAGCCACTGTTGTATGACAAATAAAGGTCAAGGTCTAATAAGGAGTGCTTCTTAATGAGCTATTTCAGTACTGGCAGCTTGGGTTATAAGAGGAATGTGTTTCCTACATATGCATTGATGAAAACACTACCTCAGCAGCCTTCAGTTGCAGCATTTGTGCTCATCAGTTCGTCCTGTTTGGTAGGTTCAGTTAAGGAACCTGCCCTCACTTAGCCAGTGTTTACTGAGCCTGTTACTCCTCCCAGCAGGTAGCAGGGGGATTCGCAGGGTTCGGGAGGGAGCTGTTGCTTTCTTGCAGGGTTACAGAGATCGGGGGAGTTTGTTCTTCCAGATCAGCTGCTTAGGAAAAGGGGGGTGGATTTGTATGTTTTTTGGGGGGGAGGGGGGCTGGCAGAGAGAGGTGGAGCGTGGGAGGTTTCCTCTGAATATGGGGATTCTGATCCTTTGCTTTAGTAGGGAAAGAGAGGAGAAGATGTGGAAATGAAGGTGACGGATCTAGTTTGCTTTAATTAAACATGTGGGGGCAGCTGTCCCCCCCCCCCCCCCCTTTTGCCCGCCTCTTCATTGGCAAAACACCAGATGCCCCCCTTCTGAGACCGAGCGCTGTGTGTGTCAGCGCCCCAGACACGAGACACAGTAACATTCCAGTGTGCGTGCCAGGATGGGTGCTGTTGACTGGAACAACAAGGCCTTTCACCGCGCAGAGCTGGGGCTCGGGGGCTGGCACTGCCCGGGGATAGCGCGACGGCAGTCGGAAGAGCGCGCCGGGCCCGCCGGGCGCGCCCAGTGAATGTTTCGTGCTCTGTTGCAGGACCTCGCTGGCTGGAAGGCCCAGCATGGCAGATGGCTGGCTAGTCCCCTGGGAGAGAGCCGGCGGCCGCGATCGCGCACCGGAGCTGTGAGCTGTGAGCTGTGAGAGAGACGGTGAGCGCGCTGTACAACAGATCCGCACACGCTGGGAGTGTTAGCAGGCTTTCACCTCGTGCGTTAGTGTGTCCCGCTACTCTTGGGATTGTTCACCATGGCTGTCAGCTGTCATAATCACAGTGCGGGGCAGGAGAACACAGTAAAATACAGGGCAGTCACATCCAGAGGAGACTCGTGTTAAACCTCAAACCACAACACGCCAAACTGCGTTCCCACACCACTTTTACTCTCAGAAGACGATATTGCTTGTTTAGGAGAGAAGGGTTCCCATCGCACCTGCTGGATATCATTCCAGGTCAGTTCCCCGTTACATCATTGCATCCGTAATGGACTTAATAACAGGATCGGTTTGAGATGTTTCGTTGTTTTCAGTGCCCATAGATGTGGGAAGTTGCCTTGTAACTAATGCCTTTCATAAGCAGCGCGAGATCTCCAGCTTTGGAGAAAATAATCTCAAAGGATCCATTAAACCGGCTTGTAAGGATTTAATTATTATAACTGAGGAGTCAATTAAGTAACGAGGTCAGCTGGAGTGACGACCGCCAGTGGGGGTCCCCAGGGCCAGGATGGGGGAGCTCTTTATGGGGATCGGTAGCTTGCATTAGTGTGTTGAGAGGGCTCGCCCTGTTATGGGCAGAAATAAAAGCAGTATCATAAGGGTTTGTTGTGCAAATGGACTAATAGGAGTATGACTCTTTAATTAAGAACAAGAGGATGTAAGAAATGTAAAAAACGAGAGGAGGCAGTTTTAAGTTTGGTAATTAGTAGTTAATTGAGCCAAGGATGTCACCCAGCTTGTTCCACGCTCCCACAACCCTTTAGGTAAAGAAATGCCTCCTGCTCTCGGTTTTAAATGCAGTTCCACATCCAGTAGTTTCACTGTTCATTCAGAAAGAATCTGCTGGTTTAAAGACACAAGCATAGTCAGAAGCCTCAGCCTGCTTCCCGAGTGCTGCTGCCAGCCTATTCAGTGTTGTCCTTTGCAGCATACCAGAGTGCCCGGCGGCTGGCACTGACCCTGTGAGCATGAATGCCATTGTCCTGGACACCCTTGTCTGTGTGTCGCTCGGAGTGCCAGGCTGTCCCCTGCACACACTGGCGCGTGGCTGCCGGGTTACATCACTGCTGCCCTCCCTTGCCCCTTGCCCCGATTGGAACTGGGCGCTGTGGGTGCCCGCTCTACGTGGCACCCTGCGCCCGCCTGCCTGGTGTGCTGGGTTTGGGCCTGGCGGCCACAGCTGCTCTGCCCCTCTCTCTGTCTTCGCTCTCTTCCCCTCTGTCGGCCCTCCTCAGCTGGACGCCCACCGGGCTGTGGCCTTGTCTCCTTCTCTGTGTCGGGTTCATTTCGATGTGCTAACTGAAGAGGGCCGGGCGAAGCTGTGTGCTCGGTTCTGTCAGCTCATGCGGCTGAGCGCTCGTGCAAACTAGTGATGGACAGAGCAGGTCTCTGCGGTATAGCTGGAGTCCGCAAAGTGCTTCAGGGCGACCTTGGGTAACTAGTCACAGTCTGTCCAGTCTGTAGCCCTGTACGTCACACAGCGGGACAGGCACATAGTAAGGCAAGGTGCAGAAGAGCCATGCGTGGCTTAAGAATTCACTGTGAAAACATGAGGATTGCTTCTGCGATTGATGTCAAGCAGCGTCAGTGCTGGTAACGAATGGCCCCATCTGCCCTAGAGGAATTGGGGCTGGAGTAGGCGATGGAGGAGGGGGATCAAAGCATGTGCACCTGAAATTTTCCTTGTTTCAAAAAGCAGTCCGCTTAGGAAACTGCCAAAGTTCGACTTCCTATGATGATGCCATTGGGCTTGAGAAGACCCCGCCCCTCCTCCCCCCAGTCTGGCGATGATGTCACAGACGACCCTGCTCCTCCCTCCGACCAGCTATGACGTCGCAGGTGACGTCGCTCCTTTCCTCAGAAGGTTGCTGATGTCACAGATGACTCTGCCCCGCTCCCATCAGCAGTGGTGTTGCTAGACCCCAGGGTATCGCCCTGCTCGTTTTCATTGCACAACAAGGGAAGGGCTGGGTGTTGACGAGGTGCTGAGAGATGGGGAGCAGTCATCTGATCAGTCCTCCGATTTGTCAGTCCGTTAGTTGGACATCGGCGGCGTGCTCCCCTCTTCTGTCCTGCCGAACCGAAACTCGATCGGTTACTATCCACCAGCGGCTGTTCGACTCTGATAGCACTGCGGGCGGCCGCTGCGAGCCCACTTCCTTCCTGAGTGAGTGAGTGAGTGAGTGAGTATTTGTTCCACTTGATTTTTTCCGTTCCTTTTCACCTCCGCAGATCCTCAGACGCCACCTGCTACAGAGGAGGAGGTGGGGGGGGGGCAGTGTGTTTCTTTTCCATCCTTTTGCCATGCTCCCACAATCCTTTGGGGCCTGCTCTCAGCTTCCACATTTCCACATTACAGTGCACCGGCGCGTACCGTAGTACAAACGCAGTGAACCTGTGGCAGAGGCCCAGGTGCTGGCAGGGCAGGGTTCGATGGGTTCGCCACAGTGTGGCCAAGCCCAGCCATGTTGTGAGCGCGGCAGACCCAGAGGACTACAGAGTGGCCACGCCAGCTGACCGTGGGGAGCTGCTGGAAGAGACGGTGGCATCAGGGCTGCGTTGTCCAATTTTCTACAGCGTGTGTCAGGATCGGGCTCCGGGAGTGTCAGGCACGGAGAGACCGGCTCCATCGCAAGTTCAGACCAGTGGTTTTCTTCAACACAGAAACTCTGCACAGACTCACAAGGCTAGTGACTCAGGCATCAGGTCAGCAGGCTAGCTCTCCTCTGTGAAGGCTCTCTCCTTGCAGTCAAAGTGGTGAAGATTTTTGTGCATTGTCCTGCAAAGGTTTAACAGAATTATGCATTTTAAAGAGCAACATGGTAGCTTTGCTGCCTCGATGTACTGTGGCCCTGGGCTCAATTCTGGGCCTGTTTGTGTGGAGTTTGTATGTTAACATGGTTAATTGGTTTGTGGGGAAAACTGGCCCTGGTGTGAGTGGTTAGAAAATGAATGGCTGTGCAGGCATTTTATAGCGGTGACCTGTTGTGTCCAGCATAGGGTAAATAGCCCAGCAGTATGTCCTGTGGATTCCTGAGGACTTTAACATTATAACAGAACAGGGATTTTCCTAGGTGTGCTTCTGCTACAGAAGTGTCATTACATGGGGCCTGGTGGTTGCGGAAGGCAACAGCTGACCTGGCTAATGTGCCAGACCAGTCTTCCTCAGCGGCTTACAGGCAGGGAGTTGTCACACGGGAAGTCCACCTACGGCAGGCGCAATGTCTGGCTGCTACCCACATCTAATGCAGAGCTGCGCCGGGTCCTGTTGAGTGTGTGGTCATGTATCTGTAAAGAGATACTGCCATGTTTTGCAGCAGTTATTGTCGCTGGAGGTGGAGTAGTCCGTATTTTCGTTGAATGTTACACATATGCTTATCTGGGCTCTAGTAATCACCTACTCCGTGGTTTAATTTGGGATCTAGGAGTTCCAGGAGAGTCCAGGGACACGAGTTACTTTGATCCCAAGCAGGAGTTCCTCGGGACTGGGACACAGTCCGCAGCCCCGCCGGCACTGGGGTCACAGAGATCCGATTGCGGCGATGACGGGCCTTAATCTTCTCGGCAAAGGGAACAAGCCTCCCGTCGTTCCCGAGCATCGGATTAGCACTCCGATCCTGGATCAATTTTTAGAACACAGCCGGGCTGTTTGCATAAGAAAACCAGCGTGACTCCAGGCATTGTTAATTAGAACGCGAGAAGAGTAATTTGTTCTTTTTGGGGACTGTTGTATAAGACAGGAAGTCTGCAGCAAGCTCCGAGTAGGCCGGGAGGGGGGGGGGGGGAGTCACATGGCAGGGGAGACTCGGAGAGAAACAAAAAATGTATTATCCCCCCCCCCCTCGCCCCCCAGCCCTGCTCATGGAAGTGATTAATTAGTGCACTGATTCTGGGCAGCTCTCTCCCTGAGTGCTGACACTCACTGCACTGCACAGCCTCCGAACGGTCGGCCACTGCCCTCTGTCACATCCTAAACAGCCTGCCTTATCAGGCCCAGAAATTCTTTTTTTCAATATTCACATTAGCTGTTGGAAAGATTTGAGCGTGGCAACTTTTTCTTCTTAATGCAGTGGAGAGTGCCTGTTACCATTCTAAGTTGTTGTGTGAAATGTCTTGCTTTTTGATGTTTTTGCTTTGCCAGTTTCAAGAAAAGAAGTTGCAGGACCAGGACTACTTTCAAAGCAAACCCGCTTCACTGTTTCTGTGAATAAAAAGCCCCTCCAAAATCCCCCAGACTGTGTTTAAGTGGAAGACAAATTAATTTTGTTTCTTACCACACCTGTATTGCCGTGCTCTTAAATTTGCCTCTCTTGCTTTTATTATTGCTTTCATCAGATTAAGAGGAAATTCTGCATCGAGCCCACAAACCTCCCCGTGAATGTGCCAAACGTGCAGATAAACTTTCCGTTTTGTTGTTCTTGAAGAAACTGTAAGAAGAGCAATACAAAAAAAAAACAGCTTTCATTCATCTTTTTTCTAACCACTGCTTTAAATTCAGGGTCACAGGGGAGCAACAGGAACAAGGCAGGGTACACCTTGGACAGGACACCAGTCCAGCACACTGCAGAAGCAAACACAAACACACACACACTCACACCAGGGCCAGGTCGCTTACTAGCATGTGGTTAGACTGTGGGAGAAAATCAGAGCACCCAGAGGAAACCCACAGAGAACATGCAAACTCCACACCAACAGCACCCCATGTCCTGGATTGAACCAAGAGCTTCAGTATTGCAAGGCAGCGATGCTAACCACTGTGCCGCCCAACAGCAGCTTCCCTCACTGTGGTTTCTATTAACAGATTTGATTGTGTTCTAACCAATCTCCCTGGCATGTCCTGTTCATGTGGTAATTCCACAGCTGAGTAACATGTGCAGCTGTTTAACGCACAGTTGCTGAAATGCCATTGGTCGTTTGTGTTTCAGAGCATGGCCCCGATTGGCCGCCCGATCCTGATGTGCCCGAGCAGCAGCAGCAGCAGCAGCGGTGGCCAGCTGTGAGATGCTGTCCGGCAGCTGGCGCAAGACTGCACTGCCCTCGGCGGCCAGAGGGGGCAGCGTGGTGCTGGAGGCCCAGTATGACTACTCGTACCGGGCCACGGACGGGCGGCAGGTGTCGATGCGCGAGGGCGAGCGCTTCGTGCTGCTGCGCAAGGCCAACGACGACTGGTGGCAGGTGCGCCGCATGGGCGCCCCACCCAAGTCGAAGCCCATCTACGTGCCCGCGACCTACGTGACCGAAGTGCAGCCCAATGTGCGCCTTGTGGCCAGGGCCTCCCTCACGCCCTGCTCACCGTCGCCCTGCCCAGGTAAGGACGGTCACTGAGTTTGTGTCGAAAACAACCTCGCGGCCACAGAAACAGGCCTCTTGAGTGTCGGTCCTCAGTCGGAGGTTTTTCCTTCTGTGCATCAGTTTGTTTTTGTGCACCACTGCATTTTCTCCAGATGTGCAAAAGCGACCAGAGAAATCAGGGATATTATAAGGGACTTTGTTTTACATACAAGAAAGGAGGAGGTTCAAGACCTATTGGCTTCAATGCCCTGCTAACAGCTTTCCTGTTAATTTCAATCCATTCAGTTCTTGTTTTTGAGGTTATATAGCGCCTGTGTTCGAAGGTCAGATTGCAGGAGGTTGGCCTGCGTGTGCAGCAGCAGGGGCAGGTCAGGCCAGCGTAGAGCAGAGGAGTTTGCTGCCATGTTTACATGTGCATTGGGATTCTTATTGGCGCCGATCTCTCGGGTCATGCACAGCACAGCAGACAACACCGCACAGTCAGACAGTACATTACAGAACAGTAAATAATAAAGACAATACTCAGAACAATAAATACAAGCAGAACAACGAATACGGGGTAGAAAGTCAGAGTGCAGGGGTGCATTGAGTGCTGAAGCATTCCACAGTGAGCTGTTAAGGATGCCCTCTGCAGTGGGCTGGAAGCTGTTCTGAAGCCTAGTGGTCCGGGCTTGAACAGTGCAGTACTGCTTGCAGGAGTGCAGAGGGGGGGCGCCGTCTGCGGCTGGGATGTGGCTGGGCTGTGGCTGGGCTGAATCTCCTCGACGGAGGGGAGGTCGCACCCTGTGTGACCCAGCGGGGCCGCGGGGGAGGCAGGACTGTCACCAGGGCCGTGTCTTCCTCTCCTGCAGCGCCCGCCAGGACCTTCTGCCGCTCCATGGAAGACCTCAATTCCGCCTTCCGCGGCCGGGGGGCCGGGGGCCACTTCCCCACGCTTCCCTTCGCTGGCCCCCCTCCCTCCTCCTCCTCCGGCCACCTCCTGCTGCCGCCGGACCCCTCCGCCCCCATGGCCCGCAGCAAGAGCTCCAGCATGCTGCCCCAGAACCCCTACCAGGAGCCCGAGGCGGGGGGCAGCCCCAGCGGGGCCCCCCACACCAAGAGCTACAGCCAGGGGGACATCGTGGAGGCCCCCCGCAGGCACAGCCACCTGCAGGTAGGGTGCGAAAACCGCGCTGGAGGAACTGAGTCTCTTTAGTCTTGGACAGGGCAGCTTAGGAGGGACCTGATCTGAATATTCGGGATCTTCTCAGACACTGACTGAGCCAACCCAGCTGACGTCTTGGGAAGGTGAAACATGTGGAAAGTGCATTTCAAACTAAGAAGAGGAGGCACTCCTTTACCCAAAGGGTTGCTGGAGCGTGGAACTGGTTACCCAGCCATGTTGTTGAAGCTGCTACCCTGACGTCTTTCACAAAAATGGCTGAATGGACTCGTTGGATTAATTAACTACTAACTGCCCAGTGGCCTTTTGGGACAAATGGTCACCTCTCGTTTGCAACCTTTCTCAGGATTTTATGTTTAACACACATGCACAGTCCCGATAAGCCACTTAGTCTAAATCCACTAAGCACCTGATTTGGTCATTGTGTACTGTAGCACACAATAGAACAGAGCCCTTCTGCATTAAAAAGAAAATACAAACCTTGAATCGGAGACATTAAAACGCAAAGCACAAAACGGAGCATAAACACATCGACATCAGCCTGGGCTAGGCCTTACACAACACATACACTTGTATGCAAAAGTTTAGGCACCCCTGGTCAAATTGCCTCTTTCAATGAATCTCTAAGTGAAAAGAAGTTCACACAACCTCTGCAGGGTACAAACTTAAATATGACGTATTTCTGCACGTTTGAATGCACAATTACTGTTTGCTGAATTAAACAGATTGGAAAAAATAAAACAGTGAATGTGGCATGTGCAAAAGTGTGGGCATCTCTGTCACTTAGAGATTCTGGGAAACGTGCAATTTGACCAGGGGTGCCTGAACATTTGCATATAACTGTAAGAAGAGTTGCAGTATTGGCTCCAACCACATGGCCAAACAGCGCTGCTCCATACTCCCGCCTCCCTTTGGGTAAAGAAGCACCTCCTGTCCTCAGTTCTATGTGTTTTCTACGGAGCCGTTTGAAGGCCAGGTGCAGCCCAGCTAAACGGCGGTTATGCGCCTTGTGCTGACTGCACCTTTCTGCCTCTCTGTGAAGAGGTGCTGACGTGTTCTGAAAGCAGCCGAAGCCACAGAGTTTCCTCTCTGTCAGCACTGCTCTGGTCCCCGGAAGCCGAGTCACAGCGAGGGGTGAGGCCCCGCACCCCCCTGGAAGGGCCAAACTTTCCATTTATCTGGGGCAGAAGGCTTTTGTTCCTTCCAAAAGACTGCTTTTAGCCCAGCTCTTTGCATACAAACAGCATGGAACCCCAGGTGATGCCTGTGATTTGAATACCCTGCCATTTAGGAAGGGGGGAACTCTTATTTTGTAATATTCACACAGCCTAGCCTGTCTAGTTTTAATGTGTTTACTTAATGCCCAATCTGAACCATTTGCTGATAAGCGGGGTCTTTAAAGCGCTGTGCTTGTTTCCCTCTTGCTTTGTGATGTCACCCAAAGTGGCAGCCAATAGAAACCAGGGATTACAGAGCGCTGCTGTCAGCTGCCTGCGCTGTCTTGTGGCTGGAGTGAGTGGGTGGATTGTGCCGCCCCCTTCTGGATACTGTTAGTACTACAGTCAGTCGTCATAGTGTACCACAGAGGTTCACTCATCATTCATTAGTGAAATGACTGCATTATGTAATCCAGGCCAGATTTGCTTTAACCTCCCGATCTGGAAGAAAAAAGCTTTTCCCTTAGTGTTTCTGCCTATTCAGCCCATAGCTCTGTCTCCTATTTGGAAACAGGTGTCTGGCTTGTGTTTTGTATTTTGTAACCCCGGATAACCACCTCATCAATTGCGTTTTGACTCAAGTTTCAGTTGAACATCCTGCTTCTTATCAGCGTTCGCAGTGCAGCGCTCTTCCTGTGTGAGCTGTTGTGCCTCTGCAGTCCTGTGTTTGGTGAATGCCCACCGTGCTGCTGCTGCTGTTAATATCTAGCGCATCGCGACGTGGCCTGTTATCTGTCTGCACGTACTTGACAGTGTCCATGAAGGTGCTTCTATCTGTAAGGACAGCTGCAGTAGAATCTCCCCCACCTCTCTCTCTTCCTCTTCTCTCTCCCCTTCCTTCCTCTCATTGACACCCTCTCCCTCCCTCACTCAATTCACCCTCTCCCCCCCTCACTCAATTCACTCTCTCCCCCCTCACTCAATTCACTCTCTCCCCCCTCACTCAATTCACTCTCTCACCCCCTCAATTCACTCTCTCACCCCCTCACTCAATTCACTCTCTCACCCCCTCACTCAATTCACTCTCTCACCCCCTCAATTCACTCTCTCACCTCCTCACTCAATTCACCCTCTCCCCCCTCGCTCAATTCACTCTCTCCCCCCTCGCTCAATTCACTCTCTCACCCCCTCAATTCACTCTCTCACCTCCTCACTCAATTCACTCTCTCACCCCCTCAATTCACGCTCTCACCCCTCACTCAATTCACTCTCTCACCCCCTCAATTCACTCTCTCCCTCCCTCACTCAATTCACTCTCTCCCTCCCTCACTTTATTCACTCTCTCACTCCTCACTCTTTCTTCCTGTTCTCTCATTGACTCTCCCTCTCAATCTTGAATTGCGAGGGCTTTATCGGCAACACCAATGAATTACAGTGCTGCCAAAACAGAAACAAGTAACACAACATTTACAGTACAAATGTATGGGTGGACATTTACAGACCCTCTCCCTCACCCTATTCGCTCTCGCTCTCAGTCTCTCCCCCTCACTCGTCTGGTTATCTGACCCTTCTGCAGACAGAACAGGAGCTCACAGCTGTTAGACAGCCAGCCCTGACCTTGTTTGTCTTATGATGTTGGCACTCATGTGACCTGTGACCCATGTGATATTTGTGACCTGTGACCTGTGTGACCCTTGTGACCTGTGAATCACGTGACCTGTGTGACCTGTGATCTGCACGACCTGTGACCCTTTTGACCTGTGATAAGCGTGGCCGGTGACACATGTGACCTTTGTGACCTTTTTGACCTGTGTGATCTGTGACCTGTGACCCTTGTGACCTTTGGGACCTTTGTGACCTGTGCTGTCGTGTCTCTCCAGCTGGGGGCCCAGCCCTACATCCCGCGCCACTCCCTGCTGGAGTCGCCCCTCTACAGCTCCCGGCGGCTGTCAGAGCCGCCCAGCCCGACCCAGCGGCCCCTGCAGGTGCTGGACTTGTGGGAGCAGCACCTGGACCCCGTCACGGGCCGCTGCTTCTACGTCAATAGCGTGACCCGTGAGCGATCCTGGAAGCCACCCCGCCGGGCCAAGGAGCGCGCTGCCAGCCGGGTAACTGCACCCCCTCTCCTCTTCTTCCTCCTGCTCCTGCCCTGAACTGCGAATCCCCCCCCCCCCCAAACTCGTCCCGGCCAACATCAGGCCCTTTTCTCAAGCCAGAATGTGCATTTTAACACAAGTAGATTCCCCAGTTAGTTTTGTAGGGCACCCCCACTTGCCTTGTGATCGCCAGTGGTGGTGTTGCATCTCGGCTTGCAGCGCCAACACCCGTGCCAACTCTGGGGAGATTGAGGAAGGGCAAACACACCCCCTCCCCCTCGGCCACCACGCCCGATCCAGCCTGACGTACGGGGGAGAGCGCTGTCCTCACAGCAGCCCTGCAGGAGGCGCTGTCTTGCAGGAAGCAGGCCGGCTGACCCCAGCCTGCACTCCTGGAGGCGCCGAGTCTGTGGTGACAAACGGCACTTTTCAGCTGGTGTGATTAATATCTTTTGTTGCGTGTTTTGTTTTCAACATGCTGCACCGAGCTCCTGGTGAAGTTCCTGGTGTTAGAGGAATTTGCATTGTCTCTTATTGTAGTTATTAACTTCCTGTTGTTGCTGTGCTGGAAAAAGTTCTCTTTCTGTAAAGTCAGGTTCCTCTTTTCCATCTGTAGCTGATTCCTCCCCTTTTAACTGCTCCAGGCAGATTGGAGACAGCGGGCCCAGTCAAAGGCATCCCAGAATCAGACCTGGTTTTTCTTCTTGCGTCTTTCTTATCATAACTGGTTGTAGACTGCAACACGTGCTCAGCCCACGGATCCAGACCTAAACGCTGTCCCTTTGCTGTGCTGATAGGGGGCGTCTTTCCAAGCACCTGTCTCCAGCTGATCAGCCCCCTGTCGTTCTCTCTCGCTAGAAGAGTTTGCAGTGACATACTGTACTGTAGTTTCCCACATTGCCTCCTTTCTCTCAAGACGCGTATAGGGGTACCCCACACAGTGTGCAGGGATTCTGCCTAAAGCATGTGAGGGTACCTCTGGGAGTGTGCAGGGTACCCCCAGGGAGTATGGAGGAAGACCATGGGCCAGGCTGTGTGAAGGGGTACCTCCTGGGAGCGTGTATGGGTGTTGTGGGCCGAGTGAAGGGGTACCCACTGGGGGAGTGTAGGGGTACCATGGCCTGATGAAGGGGTGCTGCAGAGGGTGTGTAGGACAGCACAGTGAAACCATGGCGAAACACTCAGAGGGACTGGTCAATGGTGATAGAAACTGGGGGGAAAGAAAATCACATTATAATCTGCCGCTCCACAGTACTTGGGCAATCTCCTTGACTGCGGTACTCATCCTGAATCCTGACACGGATGTCTGAAACTGCCCATTTGCCCCAACAGTTCCAACCGTGGCTGTGCCCCCACAGGCGTGCCACACTTCTGTCAGGGTTGGGTGTCTCGCAGGGAGGGTGGAGGGTATGGACTCTAGGTGTCTGGAATTAGGGATCTAATTCATTGTTTAAACACTTTCACCCTTTCTGTTATTTTAGAATCTTTGCCTATAAACAAGTCTAGAACGAATAGATGTTTGTTTTTAGAGCCAGGTGTGCTGTTGTCTTTCAGGGTGAACAGGATGACGCTGTTCATCTCTGATGGATCTTGGATCTTTTTTTTTGGGATGAAATTGGTTGCTGATGGGTGCTGTTTTGAACTTGTATTTTTTAGAATGATCCTTTAATCATTCTATACCAGTTGATTTACTGTAAAGGGAGACTCTGAACCTTTTGGGTCTGTGCTTCTTGAGGAAAAAGATATGTCACCTCTGGATTAATTCATCAAAATCAGAGCTATTTCCAGAGTAAGTAAATAGAAACGTAAGCACTTGTCTGCCCTGCAGGTTCAGCCCTGTGACCCAGCTGTCACCGGTTCTGGGAGTCACCCAGAGGCGACTGTGACACGACTGAGGTACAGCGTTAGCAGGGTTCTGTCAGGTTCACAGTGACATCATGACGCAACCCTCCTCAAATGACTCACCCATGAGGCACTGTGGTGCTCACAGAGTTGTGTTTAGTTGGCCATTTCAAATCGGGCTGTAGTCACACAAGCATTTTTTCCACTGAAAAGCTAATTCCAGAAGAGGAGGCACTTCTTTGCCCAGCGAGTTGTAGGGGCGTGGAGCAGACAGCCTGGCAATGATGTTGAAGCTGATACCTTGGCTTCTTCCAAGAACGGCTGGTTGAGATCCTGGGGTCAGAGAGCATCGGCATGATCTCCCTGATGAATTGAGTCCTTGCTGTTATTTGTTCATCACGGTGATGAACCTGAGTAGCTCCCGGCCGTTTACCGTGAGGGAGGCTGATCTGTCTGTGCTGACAGCATGCTGTGATGCCAAGAATGCGTTTCTCTAGCGTCCGCCAATGCCCAGAGCCCCACGGCCAGTCCCAGCATGCTTGGCGGCACGGCAGGGGGTGTCGGACAGGTGGAGCTCAGCCTGCTCGGCAGTCGCCACTGAAAAGGGAAGGCAGTGCGTTCCCACTTCCTTGACAGCAACCCGCATGCACGTACATACACAGACTCCCGTAGAGCAGGAAACGATTGTGGTGATTGTAATCGCCTCTCTGCCTCTCTCCCCGGCCGTGACAGGTTAGTCCTTTCCAGGGAGGAACGTTCCCTCGGGACTCCAACCACCTTTCGCCCCCAAGTCAGGATTCTGGGAATGGGAGTCTGCAAAAGGTAAGGATGCTGATGGACATCAATTACAAAATTCCCGAAGACCCAAATCCTTCTCGGTAAATGGCATGCAGCAGAGGTTGAGGAGTTTTTTTAGAGGAAGCCAAACTGCAGAGTGGAAAATAATTGACTGAAAATGTGTTTTTGTTTGTGTTGTACATTAAGGTTCAAAATATTTAAACACCACTTGTTTCGGGACATTCTGGAAATCATTGTGTAGAAGGAAATGTTGCTGTAGTGTGGCTGGCCTGCAGTTCAGATCACTGTGCGGGTGATGACGCAATGATGATGTCGTGGCGATGTCACTACAGAATGTTCATTCCAAGAAGTTCCACCATCCCCAGGGTCAAGATCAGCTCTGCTGCGTTTTTCTGTTGTACAAGATAGATAGATAAGACTTTATTGATCCCGAAGGGAAATTGATGTGTTACAGCAGTCCAGCCCAAGACAAGCAAAAAAAAAACAGAAATTTGAATATGTACAGTAATACAAAATAAATATAAAATAAAATAAATAAATAAAAATAAATACATAGGTGTGTGCAAAATATGATCATAGTCACTGTAAAAACAATAAAATATGTGCAAAATGTGCATAGGTATATACAGATTGAGTGTCCAAAAAAAGTACAACACTGGCTACTGTCTACAGTAGTGTGACCAAACTCAACACTGACTCACTCCACAGGTGGTTATGTCTACAGTAGTGTGACCAAACACTTGTTTATCACGTCTGGTTGATAAACAATATGTTCCAAGAAGTGTTCGGTTAATTTGATCAGTGTATTGCTTGCTGCTTGTTGCGTTTTTTGGAAGGAATGGTCCTGTAACAAATGATCTCTCTATCTGATTGTCGGGTCTATCTGCTCAGCTGCCCCTGTGTTTATCAGTCTTTCGTGGTAAATGCAGTACAGTAGGAAAGAGTGCGGTTTGTGTGTTCACTACACAGATTGTGACGTAGCTGGTGTTGGGATAGTTAGTGTTCATGTTGTGGGGATTAGCATGGCTGTAGCAGAGCTCTAGTGTCCGGCTGGGCAGTGTACCCAGGTCCAGGGTGACTGGACAGAGAGATCAGTCACTCTGCACCTGGTGGGGCTTTCCTGTCCTGGTTACCTTGAGACAGTGAACTGATGTCTGTGGCCAGTGAACTGAATGTACACTGCCTTTGCTCTTGTGATGTACTGTAGCTCCCTCACCCAGAAATAAATGAATGAATGAATGAGATCCATCTCTGTCAAAACCAAAACAGGGCCCATTAGTAGGCGCACTGAAGGAGGGGCTGCCCGTTTGCTTGCTCCCCGCCGTCTCCTTCACTCACCCGTGGGGTACGACCAGCCCGTGTCCTCCGCTGGCCTCGGGCTGCCCTCCTCCTGGCGGGCACTGCGTCCTGCAGGTTTCTGAGAACGCGGACAAGCTCTACCGGATATTCTGGGTTTTTGGTCCGTCTTGCCTGCAGAGTGGTGGGATTTTGATTTCCTATGGTTCAAGTGTGGCTCGGCTTTGAAAAAGAGCGCTTAAGGCTGTACTTCTGTACGCCTGGTAACAGACTGCCAGTGTCATCTCAACACAAATCCTTGTCTGGGACAGTTGCAAAGAGCAGGGACTGAGCACATGTCCCATCCTGCATCGCTCGCCTTCATTTTTGACCTTTGGCCTTTGAACCTCTCCTGCTACTTCAGCAGAGAGGTGTGGTCACTTCTGGCTGGGTTGGGGCTGTACTTTTGTAAAGGCTTTGTGCTTAAGAAAGGGGGCTGTTGTTACAGCTTCGGGGCGCAGGGGGTCACTAGCTTTGGTCTGGTAGCCTCACCCAGTCGCCCGCTCCATGTCTTTTAAAGCCACTGAGACCCTGCTTTCCCAGGGACGAACACACTCCTGGTTCGCTAGGGGTGATTTTCATGAAATCTGCCTGTGAAGGCGAGGGCCGTTGCCAAGACCTTTAAAAACAGACCCCCATGCTCTCTAAGCCCTGTGTCTGAAACCCGAAATCCTTTAAGATGGAAATCTCCCTCACGTTGAGGATTTTGTCCTTATAATTCCCTTCGCAAGGTTTTGCACAATGAGAACAGCACGCCAGCCGTTCAGCTCTCCATGGAAAACGCCAAGTTCCAAAACATCACCAGGAGCCACACACACACAGGCGCGTCCAAACACAAAAACATGGGAGCACCCACATACACACATACATCGGTAACGCCAGGACTGGGCCTGTAGGGGCCTGCTGATTGTATCAGGATGTTGGCACGGTCATGCATTTAGACCCGATGGTTTTCCGTCAGTTCATGTGAGTCAACACAAGGAAACAAGGAAATGAAAATAAGAACTGGGTAAAAGAGATGAAATATTAACTGCAGAAAACCACATGGTGAGAGCAGGCCTTTCAGTTCTCGTGAGCCTGCCGTGTCCTCGATATCCTGTCTTCAGCCTCCGCTTGAAAACAGAGTCAGTGCTGGCTGTATTCTGTGAAATTGCAAGAACTTTACCGACATTGAAAAAAAAAATAACTCCTAAGTCGAGCTCTCATAACTAATTTGTTTAAGCTCTGTAATGAGCCTGTTTGCTCCTGATACTAAATGAACTAATCTGAGAGATTAAGGAGAGGAATTCACTCTAATCCAATCCTTGCGCTCCCTTAAAGATCTGGATCCTCATTGGTTAATACATCATCGAGGATGTGGATCCTGATTGGTCGACAGATGATTGACGCTGATTGGCCACACCCCTCTCCCTCACACGCTGGTGTGTTGGGGTCCCTGTGCTGAGGTCCACACGTGTACAAACCCCATGTTCTCTTCTCCAAAGTGAAAAGGGATCCAAGTTAAAAAAGGATCCGTGTTTTTTTTTTCCGAAACAATGTTTTTGTTCATTGAAATCCTCATACCATAAATCAGCTAATTCTGGCTAATCTCCCTTGGCACCGTGCTGTATGGGTTTGTGAAGTGTGTCATTTGAGAAGCCCCCCCTCCTCATTTATCCTTTGGATTTACTGCCCTGTAGTTTAAGCAACAGCAAAGTAACCTTCACCACCCTGCTCCCCCCAAGGACAAAACATACCCCATCCTTGCGTAAAGATCCTGCTGTATTATACGTTGTACCAATGTTTCATTCTGCTCCTGCCCATTAGTTGTGTAAAGACCCGTTTACACAACTAATGGGCGGGGTGGTGACCACGTCTCTGCTGCGTCACAGCGCCCCCACCTGGCCAAGCCGCTCCACTGCGCCCTACACGAGAGTTAGACCCGATCGGAATAGGGGGTGTGTCCCCCCACTCACGTTCCTGTGAAGCCTGACCCTCAGTGACCCCCCTCTCCCCCTGTCACGGCACCTCCCCCCGCCCCCCCCGGGCACTACGGAGGTGATTTCCAGTCAGGGAGCCGAGGAAAGACCCTGCCTTCCCTCAGACAGACCGGCGGACGCTGGCAGCTCGAACGCAGGCAGGACCGAGCAGAGGGCTGCTGGGAACGGCTGAGACCACCCGATGCGCCCCCTCGACGTGGCTGTGATGCCCGGAGCCCCTGACTCAGGCGCTGCGGCCACTGGCTGGCCGCTGTGTCGTCCCTCCAGCCTCGCAGCAGGGACTGCCCAGAAAGAACCGAGCTCGGAGACTGACTCCCCTCTGCTCAGCTGCCACGAGGAGCTCAGCTGTGATGCCGGCCTCAGGCCCGGGGTTTTCTTCGGCGGGGGTGTCCCCTGCCCTGCTTGTGCACGCACGCCGGCCAGCTGGCTGATGAATTCCTGCAGCTCTGGCACCTGTTTTAACACGAGGGCTGGGAGGAGGGCGGGGGGTGGGAGCAGAGATCATCAACTATTCTCGCCCGGTAATGGTTCGTCGCGAGCTGCATAGGAGGAGAATAATCGGCCTTGCACGATCGCTGCACTTCCTTCTTCTCAAAGCCGCAGTGTGTAAAAGAGAGATTATCTTCCCCTTTGAAAGAGGAAATCTCTCTCGGAGCGGCGAGGCTGGGGCTGCAGGCAGGAGGCTGCGGGCTGCTGCTGATTGAGGTGCGCTGTCTTGTCGCCCCCTGGGCATGCGACACTGGGGCCACTCACACGGACCCCTCTCACGCAGATCGATCCCGCGCTCGTGAGCTGGGCTTTGATCGGACAGCATGGACCAGATGAGTGAGAGCCTTGTAAGTTGTGATTTGCTTCGGCCGTTAGATCTGCTCTCTCTTCCCGGCCTCCGCGGGGAGGACGGACCTGCTCATGTTTGCACGGGGGCTGGGAAATCTTTGCAGGGAGCGACTCTCTCTCGGGAGGGGTGGGGCCAAAGGTCACGGTCAGAGATTTGATCCAGATATTTTTGGTGTTTTTGCCTTTCTGTGTGTTTGTATGCGTCTTTCTTGGAAGTTCCTTTTATTCTTCGGCACTTAGGTGCCTTTACGACAGCAGTTCTCATCTCGGAGACCGATGCCCACTCTTCCCAAAGTCCTTGATGCAAACATTTGAGTTTGACTTGCAGGGAACATTGTGAATCATAGAAGGGGTGATTAGAAAAGGGGTTTGTGTGTGTGGATTTGGGGTTGGTGGGACAGGTTGGGCTGGCATTCTGTAAATTCTTTTCATGGTGATCTGTGGTCTGAGCAGTTCCAGAAAAGGTTGGTGTCACTGCGGTCACATTAAAGAGATGTTTTATCGTTCTGAGTTAAAATAGAAACGGGCTTGGAGGAAACTGCACCCTGCCACTGGAGAAAGGGTCACAGAGCCAACTCTGTTCACCAATGGTCACTTGTTCACCAATCAGATATGCACATTAAGCAATAAAAATCCCGATAAAGATAAAATGGATAAAAATCCAGAAAGCACGCAAATTCATATCGGTAGTCTTACTGTCCAGTTCTGTGCTTTTCTGCAAACGTTTCTGTGAACTTTTGTCAGGCGCTGTGTGTGTTTGTCAGGATTTCTGGTGTGGTCAGAGTTACAGCGAAGGAAGGTATGGCAACAGAGGAATTTATGGGCTGTGTTGCAAAATGTTTTTTTAAAAAAAGAATTTCCTAACATATTAACTGCTTGTACTTGTCTGCCAAGCGCAGGCTGGTGAGACATTGTGAAAAAGGTGACATTTTTAGGAAGCCATATAAACATATAAAAAAGAAACAGGCTTCCGCTGGTGGGGGGTGTGAAATCTCGCCATGAGTTTGCTGAGCTCGTGTGTGACTGTCCGGTCTGTGACCCAGGTAGATGGGTGGCAAAGGGCTCAGTCCCCTGCAGTTACAAGCGCAGCGCGATTCAGAACAGGCTCAGGACAGCGCTGAATCGATTTAGGCAAGGGCTGCAGGGCGGTGTAGCTTTTACCACCTCTCCCACATAGAGGTTGTATTCTCGGCGGGGACACCTTCCGTGTGGAGCTTGCACGTTCTTTCTTCAGGCTCCCTGGCCTCCTCCCACTTCCAGAAGACGTGCCGAGTGGCCTGTTCCATGAGGAGCGGGAGGGGGGGCTCCATCGGCCCTGCTTCCTGCCCGGCGTGCTGGAGTTCTGCTCCGTTGCCAGCCCAACGTAGTGTCAGGCAAAGAAGAAGACTCCTGGAGAGAGACATGGGAACTCAAGAAGGAATCGCAGAAAAACGCCCACGTGGGATAACAAAGAGAGAGGCTGGGCTAGAGCAGGGAGGAGCCCGCGGGACGTCTCTGTGTGAGTGGGCTGGACACAGTCAGGACAGCAAGGACGGATCATCACTGGACTAAGGTCATGCCAAACTGGACAGCTGGACACCAGGAGTGTCTAAGAAGGTGCCCTGCGTAGGAGTCAATTGGATGAGCAAAACTGAGACTGGAGGTCATAGAAGAGTCTTGGGGAGGAGTGGATGCAGAATTGGAGGGTGAAGGCTGAAGATGGCGATGATGATGATGATTTGTGTGTAGATGTTAAACATTTCCAACAATAGTTGGCCTAGTGTTAAAACTTTCAGAACATGCTGGCAAGTAAGCCCAGTGTTAAGAAAGAGTAGGTCATGTTAATTTGAAGTGCGCAGCAGGACTTTTTGACTCTAGTGCAGCTGGTACTGTGGACTGAGACTTGGGCTCGTTAGGGAGGGGCAGATCCAGTTGCACGGGCTGAGGCTGATCAAGGAGCAGAGCAGGGGAACCGGTACATCGTCCCTGGTGTGGCCGTCCACTCTCGGAGCCAGACCAGTGAACTTCTTCAGAGCTAGCACAAGCCTCAGGGACAAGCAGGAGCTATGTCGAGGTGTATGTAGTATGGAGAGCAAGAAGGACAAAGGGTGGTGGGAGTGTGGAACAAGCTACCCACCCGTGTTGTGGAAGCTATTGTCCTGGTTTCTTGCAATAAACCACTGGATGAGACCCTTCAATCAGGACAGTAGGCTTTACCTTGCACGAAGAGTTGGGGGGTATGAACCAAGTTACCCCAACGTGTTGCTGTAGCTGAAACCCCGGCTGGATAAGATCCTCAGCTCATTGAGCTACTCAAAACCCAGATGATCTCTGATTTGCAACCTCTCTTGTGTGGCCCTGACCCATAACAGTCTACAACATGACACTTAAAAAAAAGCCAAAGCTACTGTAGCTAATATGTAACTGCCTCAGAAGGTGCAGAACATATGTCTAATTAAGTGACATGGGAAAATGGGGACGCTGAAAAGGAAGAGGAAGGCGGATGCACGGTTTATCAGTTACATTGCCGCGCAGTCTGTTTAAAAGGCGTTGAAGGCAGGTGACAGTGTGCGTCCCTTGTATGAACGCAGTCACGGGGCTAAGGTGTGCTGCTCTCCTGTGTTACAGCTCTCCCCCGGCTCCAGCCCTGTCACCTACATCTACAGCGTGCAGGATGCCGACAGCGGCTGGGAGCTGAGCCAGGTAAGGCGCACCCTCCTTCTCCGCTGGTGAATGCCACAGTCCCAGCCCCTGTCTCCGCCTGCTCCTTTTCAGAGCACGGCACGGCCAGCTCCTGTCTCCACAGCCAGCAGGACAGTCTACGCTGACCCCTTCTGTGGGGATCCGGCAGAGATCGCCCGGGCCGAGCCAGTCTGAATTGCTTGCAGGTCTGACGTGATGAGGCGAATGTGGATTGAGTTATCCCCGAACAGCTTTAATTGGAATCAGTAGCCCTTCATTTATTTAATCTTCCATTACCTAATCAAAGAGTGAAATGCTAATAATAATGTTTAATGTAGGACTATATTGTGGTTACAAAGTCAAATATATGTACTGTAGGTGTGTATTAGGGCGACACAGTGTTGCAGTGGTGAGCGCTGCTGCCTCGCAGCGCTGGGTCCCTGGGGTCAGATCCAGACCTGGGGTGCTTTCTGTGTGGAGTCTGCATGTTCTCTCCTGTGTTCATGTGGGTTTGCTCTGGGTGCTCTGGTTTCCTCCCACAGTCCAAAGGCATGCATGCAGGTAGGTGAAGTGGGTTCTAGGAAAACTGTCCCCGGTGTGACTGTTGTTTGTGTCTGTGTGTCTGCCCATGATGGACTGGCGTCCTGTCTAGTGTCCAGCTCCCCCACGGCCCTGAATTGGGAAAGTGTTATTGAAAGAGATGTGATTGTGTCATATACGTGTATTACATTTTAGTTGCTATTGAAATCTGTTTGACCTGACCTTCGTCTCTTCCTTACAGAATATCCAGCGAGCAGCATCCTCCGACGCCCTGAATAGCGCCCCCTTCAGCCCCACTGAGGCGCAGCTCCGGAACAGCAGTGCTCTGCCCAAGAGCGAGAGGCTGAACCACGCCCGCTCCATGATCCTGACCGAGCAGAGTGAGGCCAAGGTATGGGTCCCACGCTGCACCTCTTTGCTGTCGTTCCACCGGCTTCCAGTCAAAACCCTGTCAGCCAGCACTTTTCAGACTAGGATATTTACACATGAGGCTTTTTTTTTCCAGTGACGACTTTTGTAAGAGAAACCAAAATCCTGTCTTAACGAATGTATTCATCGCACCTGTGTAGTATTCTGGTACATCCTTTTGGAATATGAAAAGTTCCTCTAAAACGTGTGCCTTTAGTTGAAACAAAGGGCAGGGGGAACCTGATTTTATTTTCTAGCCAAAGCGCTCTTTGATAATTTCTCGGCTAGGCTTTTTGGTCAGCGTCAGTTTGACAGGAACAGTGCTGTGGTTCGAGCAGTAACAGGGTGTATTGACCATGTGTCAGCCACACCTCTGCCTTAATTGGTCTTCTCCCCCTCTCTGACATCAGGCTCAGGCCTGCTGTCCGTCTCTCTCCTCTCTCTCCTCTCTCTCTCTCCTCTCTCTCTCCTAGATCTTTCCTCTCCCCTCTCTCTCCCCTCTCTCTCCCCTCTCTCTCCTCTCTCTCTCTCCTAGATCCTTCCTCTCCCCTCTCCTCTCTCCCCTCTCTCTCCTCTTTCTCTCCTAGATCTTTCCTCTCCCCTCTCTCTCCCCTCTCTCTCCCCTCTCTCTCCCCTCTCTCTCCTCTCTCTCTCTCTCCTAGATCCTCCCTCTCCCCTCTCTATCCCCTCTCTCTCCTCTCCTAGATCTTTCCTCTCCCCTCTCTATCCCCTCTCTCTCCTCTCTCTCTCCTAGATCTTTCCTCTCCCCTCTCTCTCCCCTCTCTATCCCCTCTCTCTCCTCTCTCTCCTAGATCCTTCCTCTCCCCTTTGCTCTCTCCCCTCCCTCTCCTCCCTCCTCTCTCCAGCAGGGCTGGGGTGCCTGTGATTTTGTTGTTGTTGTTGCTGCAGCGATCTGGAAGTTTAAGAACAGGAATCCTCGTTAACAGCGTTAATGTGGTCACAGTGACAATTCGTTTTAAGTAATACAGAAATATCATAGGAACAAGAAACAAGCCATTCAGCCCATCGGGCCTGTTTGTTAGTCAGTAGTTAACTGACCTGAGGATTTCGACCAGTTGTTTCCTGAATGAAGCCCGAGTATGAGGTTCAGCCATTAATGGAAGAATGGAGGTATGGGCATATTCCCACAACTCTTCGAGTAAGGAAGTACCTCCTTGTCACCCGCGAACGCTAACTGTATCCCTTGGTATCTCTGACCGAACTGCTTTGATTAACTGTGATGCTTGATTAAGTGGTGTATTAAACAAATATTCCCATGTCTTCAGTTTTCGAACTTGTACTGTACAGTCTGGAATAGGCTAGCTTGAGCTGGTCTTAGAGACTAACTCTTATATTTTGCACCGTAAATTACTAATGCATGGAACAGACCACCAAATTCAGTGCTGGAAGCTGATGTACTTAGGTGTTTCAGAATGCAGTTAGATTCCATGATCTGATCGCTTATTGATCAGATCTCTTACTGTATATATAGTATAATTATTGTCCATCACATGTTGTAGATTTATTCAATTATGAGAAGCACAAGATCTGCGAAGGAGGTTAAATGGGTCCAGTTAAGCCTTAATCGAGCTCTTTGAACCCTTGGCACCGGAAAAAATAGTTGCAATCTCACGCAGGTGTCGTTTGACCTCTTCCCCAGGTGGCCCAGCACCGCAGAAACCTGTCTCATCACGTCCTGGGTGGCAGGGGCATGGAGCCCCTCTCCCCGATCAGCTCTCCCGACAGCTCTGAGAGCACTACCCCGGTGAGCGCCCCCTCCTCCCACCAGCCAATCACGATTCGTGTCCTAGTGATGCACTAACGCAGTGCGCACCCTCCCATAAGCTGGGGCAAAGTCAGGTTGCTATAGGGGTATAATGGCCTTCCTGCTGTGAGTACCCCTGTTCTTTTCCAGGATCCCATCGTTTTTTTTTAAAGATGCATGAAATGCATAGTTTCCTATGTGTTTGAGACTCGTGCCAACATTACAATTCGCTCGACAGCTTGTAACATTGTTGCCTTTTGATTGCAGGAGCTGGAAAAGGCCGGCATGCTCAATAAGACTAAAATTGCTGAAGGGGGCAGGAAGCTAAGGTGAGATGCAGTCCTTTCTGTCTGTGGTCTCTAGCCTCACTCTTATAGGTGTTTGTCCAATTATCTGATCTTCGTTAGATTAATGATCTGATATTTTTTGTCCTTCTGCTGCACATTGATGCAGCGAGTATCTCTGAGCTTGGCTGTGTTGCTCAGAGTTGTGTACTGTATGTCAACATCTGCACTGCAATGTCTTTGCTCAGTCCAGTGTTGCACAAGGGCTGTGCAGGGTTATTTCGTTAATACTGTGTGTCAGTAGTGAGCTGTGCCAGGTGCACGCTGGGACTGTTGCTGCACAGCTGTGGTTTGTACAGTACTGTGCGGCTCTCTGCAGTGTGTTAGCCCTATAGCCTTTCCAAACTGGTGTTTTTCAGGAAGAACTGGAATGCCTCTTGGGTCGTGCTGGTGGGGAACAGCCTGGTTTTCTTTAAGGACCCCAAAACGCAGACGCCCTCCACTTGGGTAAGTCAGTGCACCCCCTGGTGGAGATCCCTTCTCACAATCATAGTGCAGCCCTGTGGATGCGTATGTGTGCCTGCCAGACTGCAGAAGCACAGCTGCCTCTAACGAGTCAACGCAGCGGACTAATTCAGAAACCATGAAACAAGAACCGGAGGGCACGAGTAGAATTCACCGTACCTGCACATGTGCCCGTGTTTATACCTGTACTTTGTCTGCTCTTGTCTGTACCTGTACTGTGTCAGCTCCTGTCAATATCTGCTCCTGTCCATACCTGCACCTGTGCCCATATCTGCTCCTGTCCATACCTGCCCATACCTGCACCTGTGCCCATATCTGCTCCTGTCCATACCTGCCCATACCTGCACCTGTGCCCATATCTACTGCCCATACCTGCACCTGTGCCCATATCTGCTCCTGCCCATACCTGCACCTGTGCCCATATCTGCTCCTGCCCATACCTGCACCTGTGCCCATATCTACTGCCCATACCTGCACCTGTGCCCATATCTGCTCCTGGCCATACCTGCACCTGTGCCCATATCTGCTCCTGGCCATACCTGCACCTGTGCCTGTGTCTGGGTCCCTGGGTTTAATTCCAGACCTGGGGTGCCGAAGGCCAGGTGTGGTGAGAGGTGCTCTTGACAGTGCCAGGCGCGTGTGGCGAGCGGTGCTCTTGACAGTGCCAGGGGTGTGTCAATGTGTGGTTGTTGTTGTGTCGTTGTGTAGCATCCAGGCAACAGTAAGCCGGAGAGCAGCGTTGACCTACGGGGAGCGCAGGTGCACTGGGCCAACGATCTGTCCAGCAAGAAGAACGTGTTCCGGGTAAGAAAGAGGGGAGGACGAGGGGGGCAGGTGGGGGGCAGTAAAAGGAGCAGAGGGAAGGGTGGGACAGGGGGCAGGTGGGGGCAGTAAGAGGAGCAGAGGGAGGGGTGGGACAGGGGCAGGAGGGGGAGCAGGGGGAGGGGTGGGTCAGGGGCAGGTGGGGGGCAGTAAGAGGAGCAGAGGGAGGGGTGGGGTCAGGGGCAGGTGGGGGGCAGTAAGAGGAGCATAGGGAAGGGTGGGACAGGGGGCAGTAAGAGGAGCAGAGGGAGGGGTGGGACAGGGGGCAGTAAGAAGAGCAGAGGGAGGGGTGGGACAGGGGGCAGGAAGGGGAGCAGAGGGAGGGGTGGGACAGGGGGCAGTAAGAAGAGCAGAGGGAGGGGTGGGACAGGGGGCAGTAAGAAGAGCAGAGGGAGGGGTGGGACAGGGGGCAGTAAGAAGAGCAGAGGGAGGGGTGGGACAGGGGGCAGGAAGGGGAGCAGAGGGAGGGGTGGGACAGGGGGCAGGAAGGGGAGCAGAGGGAGGGGTGGGACAGGGGGCAGGAAGGGGAGCAGAGGGGGACAAAGTGAGAGATGGAGGGAGGGGATGAAAGAGATGAGCAGAGAGTGCAGGAGTGAAGGAGACCAACAGGAAGAGAGAGTGGGAGAGGAGGGGGACACAGGCCCCTCTACGGATTCTCACCCCCGGCAGGTCGAAGAGCCGACAGTATGTGTATTAAACCACATTTCTGGACTCATTTCTGTCATGTCTACTGGCCGTGTGTGCAGAAAACCCAGCTGGTGCCGGTGCAGATAGCAGCCCACAGGAAACAGATAGCACTTCTATGAGAATTATCAGCTGGTTATCTCCTTTAAAGAACAGAACAGCACAGGCAGTGGCCTCCGGCTGGTTGTTTCATCCCCTCGATCAGGGGGTCCTAGGTCACGATGTGCACAAACACAACTCTTATCAGCCCCCGGCATAACCTGACTTTACTATCTAGAACAATCAGATAATTGAATCATATAGAAAGAAAACTTTTATTAATCTGCTTTGAAGGAAAAGGAATAAACGACTTATAAACAAGACCACAAGGCACACATTTTACAAAGAGAACGTATTTTAACATTGAAAGTGAAGTGGAAAAAGAGCTGGTATAACAATAAATTACAATCAAGGGGATCCTTGTTACTCTCAATTTTGAGCAAATCCTAACTTACAAATGACTGAATGGAAACCTTTGTAGAAACGAAATGCAGAAATAAATATGAAATTAAGTAAGAAATAAAAAACCAAGTGCTCTCAATAACAAGGGAGACAATATCAGTAAGGCTGGGCAGGTGGGAACATTTTCTGAAAAAACGTTCGAGCAATCAGTTTGCCTAGATTTCTGACCTCAGGTATGTTTTAATCAACTTGAGCCCTGAAAAGCTCCTTTCTGCTCTGCTGCTGTTACTGGGAGAGAGATTGCAATCCCAAGGGCTACTGGTTGAATTTCCAATACCTCCGTTTAATGAAATACAGGAGAAACCACGAGGAAAACAAGGCGCTTTAATGTTGATTACACATGATTGCTGAACAGTCTTTTGCACTGTACATTTGCTTTCACGCTGTTGTTTGGCCGGGCAGTGCCGAATGTGAGCCAGGTGACCCACACTGTGTACAATGACGGGAAAAATCTGTTAACTTCTAGTAAAAACACCTCCAGCAGTCTGCGTGTGTAACATGAAAATCTGGCTTGTCTACCGTTCGCTGGTGCATCTGACAGACTCAAAACCAAACGGAGTACAAATGATCACATTCTTCTGCATATTGTACACTATTGCAATGACCTGATGTGGTGTAGCTCTGGTCTGAGATTGCTTAGCCTGCTCTTCTTTTCTTCAGCTTCAGAAAACACGACGTTCTCCATTATGGCCGCCTTCCATTAGGATGATCCACAGCCACAACAGAAAGAGCCGCTGTAGGGAAATGATCGAGCCGAGCCGATTAACAAGATGTTGTGTTGCACATTGAGGGGGCGGGCGCTGCCCTTAATTACTCCCACATTGTTCCCAAATCTCGGGGTTAGTGTCTCTGCTCTCCTGAAACAATGCCGTGGGATCTTTAGTGACCAACTAGTCAGGACCGCTAGGTCACGTCTCACCTGGAGGACTGCAGTACAATGAGCGAAGAGCGCCACCTACTGGTCGACAGCCTAGTTTTCCGTAGAGGTCTCCCATGGTTGTACTGGTGATAGTGCTGTGTTGCTGTATCGATGGGCTGTTCAGCTGTGGGCGGGTGGGGAGTGAGCTCAGAGCTGTACTGGTGAACCTGTTCCCCTCAGCTGCGGACAGTGACTGGGAACGAGTTCCTGCTGCAGTCGGAGACGGACTCGGTGATCCGGGAGTGGTACAGCACCATCCAGAGTGTCATCGACCGCCTGGTGAGTCCTGGGTCTGAGGGGGGAGGGCCAGCCAATGGGCCGTTTGGAGGAAACAGGAGGGTGAGTGTGCTGTACCGCGGGTGACGTCCTCGCTGTGCGTTTCAGGACCGGGAGAACCCCCTGGACAACGTGCTGCTGTACTCCCTGCGCCGCGCTGGCAGCACCGAGATCCTGGACCACAGCAGAGATGAAGACGACATCCGAGCCAGCCGCAAGTCCACTTGTTAGTGTCGCCACAGTACACCACATATCCCCACTGAGCCCCACCACTCCTCACAGCACCTCGCTGCACCCCACCACTTCTCACAGCACCCCAATGAGCCCCTCTGCTCCTCACTGCGCCCCACTGGTCCTCACTGCACTCCACTGTGCCTCACCGTAGGGGTGCCCTGACCCAGCAGCCCAACAGTTAGAGCAGCTAGGTGGAGGGCTGGAGTGAAATAGGAAAAAGAGCCTGCAGGGGCACAGCAGTGGAAAAAGCCTGCAAGAAGCTTGGAACCTGAGAGTGTCTCAGTCGATGTGTCTAAAACTCTTAACCTGCTCCTTTTCCTGGGAGCAGAAGAAAATCCTAACAAGGAGCATGCCAACCACCCTCACATGCACACAGCACAGCACATCGCAAGCCTCAGGAACAGCAGGTGAGCTTAGTGTGAAACAATCCCCATGGAGTACGCATCCCCAGAGCTAATACACACACACACAAGCCTCCTGGTGCCGTGATGTTTCTCAGGTTTATCCTGCAGCTGGTGTTTCGGATGCAGCCTCACCACTGGCCTTTTCTCACGCTGTCTCCCCCTCTCCCCCCCCAGCAGTGCTGCGCTCCACCTCCAGCGCGGAGAGCTCGGAGAAGAAGCGGGTGAAGAGCCGGCTGAAGAAGCTGATCTTGAAGAGGCCGCCGCTGCAGGCCCTGCAGGAGAAGGGCCTGATCAAGGGTACTGCACAAAGGAAGCTGTGGAAACACAAGCACACACGAACACACCCACGCACAAGCACACACGTACTCACCATCACACTTCCGCAAATGCACAGATTCGCACACACGTACTCACACACACTCCCACAAACACACATACTCGCACACACATACAGTACACCCGCATGCATAAACACACATATTCACACACATACACATACACGCACAAGCACACACATACTCACACACTCCCACACACAGATTCACACACGTTTACACACACGCACAAGCACACATGTACTCGCACACATATACTCACACACACTCCCACAAAACACAAATATTCACACACGTACATAAACACCCGTACTCATGTGAATGCACACATGCATGCAAAAGCACACATGCCTGTACACACGCGCACACAAACAGACTCATGCAAATGCATGTATGCACATAAACACGCACTGTCACACAGTCTGGGGTCCGCAGTTCTGGTGCTTGCAGGAGTAACAGGGCTCATTCAAGTGAGCCTGGTATAGTGAAACAGCCTCATAGAAGACCCAGTGGCGTTTAATTCTCCTGCAGTGGGCAGCTGGCCTGATGAAACTGACCTCTGGAGGAGGCGTCTAGGCCTGCCCAGTGTGGCTTGGAGCCTAGAGCCTGCCTGGGAGACAGCTGCTGAATCCTAGCAGGGATTGGGGCCATCATCGCCACTGTCTTCTGTCCAGCAGGGTCTCCTGGTCACTCAGTCAGTAGAAGCTCAGTGTGTGTAAAGAACTGAGCCCATGAACTGGAACAGCTGAGACAATCTTTCTGTTTTTAAGATGGAGTGAGTTTGATGTGACCTGGAAAACCTGCTCGATTGAGACCCTCGAAGTCAAAACCTGCAGACCCCTTACTTGCGGACTCTCACTGGCTGTGCTACAGAGTGTTAGATCTCAGCAGGCGGATCTGCTCCTAAATGATCAGTGTGATCAGGGAGATCCCAGTGCAGTGTATCCTATAAGTAACCAGATGACCGGTCTCCTGTGGCTGCAGATTGCAGTTCTCCTAACGGCTGCATATCCATGACTGTGTCCCTGCAGACCAGGTGTTCGGCTGTCGGCTGGACGCCCTGTGTGAGAGGGAGAAGAGCAGTGTGCCGAAGTTCGTGCGGATGTGCGCGGAGGCCGTGGAGAAGAGAGGTGGGTCTCCTCCTCCCTGCACATCTGTCCCCGTGGCAACAGGCCTGGCTGGAAATTTGGAAAGCTAGAATAACCCAGTCATTGGTCCAAAAAACTTCTAGAAAGCAGCATTAGTAATTCGGCAGCATGCTGGCGCAGTGATTGGCATTGCTGCTTCAGTTCCTGGGGTGCTGTCTGTGTGGAGTTTGCACGTTCTCCCTGTTTTCGAGTGGGTTTCCTCCTGGTGCTCCAGTTTCCTCCCACGACCCTAACACATGCTGGTGGGTTAATTGGCAAGTGGGAAAACTGACCCTGGTGTGAGTGAGGGACTTTTTGCCCTGTGATGGACTGGCGTCCTGTCCAGGGCGTACCCTGTCTCGCCGGGACAGGCTCCGGCTCCCCCGTGATGCTGAACTGGGAGCAGCGGTGGGAGAATGGACTGGGGGATGGACATTAGCACTGCAGGTGGTTTAGGGGTCATTGCTGAAGCCCCTCGTGCCTGCATGTGGCAGTGTGCCAGCTGGTGCTCATGCCGCCGGACGCAGGGCTCTGACAGCAGGCCGATTCCTGTCCCCGCAGGCCTGGAGACGGACGGGATCTACAGGGTGAGTGGGAATCTGGCCGTCATCCAGAAGCTGCGCTTCATCGTGGACCACGGTGAGTGCCGGCCCAGGCGTGGCGTGCGTCGGGGGGTATCGGGGATGGCATGGGGATGGGGCAGGGCCCCGGCCCCCTGGCAGCTGTGTCCTGCTGGCCATGGTTGCAGCTTATCTAGTCAATTCAGTTTTTTAAGAGAAAGAGATCTTTTTAATCAACACTGGGCTGAACTGGGGTCAGTCTGTTCCCAGGGCAGTGCTGAGGCCGGGGTGATTCAGCCAGAGTTGCCCAGACCGTCGGCCTGGTACCTGGTAACAGGATGCAGTTTACTCTTCAACATTTGGAGTATGACTAGTATCTCCTGCTGGGATAGTATGCAAAAGTTGTTACCAGTTACTATATAGTGTCGTCTACAAAACTATTCGGAGGCTGTTACCATGGATAATTGTACAGGAGTTGCCATGGATACCACACAGAGGTTGTTGCCATGGATACCATACCAGGTATACCCATGCCAGGGGATGTTATCATGGACGCTATACAGGGGGTGGTCCCATGGATGCTATACAGGATCTGGTACCATGGACACAATACTTGGGCTGTTTCCATGGATACTGTATTGGACCTCCATCCATGGAGACTGTATAGCAGCTGTTTCCATGGACACTGGAAGCTGTGTGACCTGGGGACCCACAGCGCCCGCGGTGCCGTCCTGAGGCGAGAGGAGTTAACGGCGTGTTGGTCTTTGCAGAGCGAGCCGTGACCACGGACGGGAGGTATTTGTTCCCCGAGGAACTGGTCCAAGGTAGAGAGACGGGCCGAGCGACAGCACAGCGCTTCAGCTTCACGCACATGTCCGCTGGTACACGGGTGCAGCACAGGCCTGGTCATGTGGAACTCAAGCAGCTGACACTGCTGACACTGGGCTTTCAGACTGCGGGGCCAGTGTGTCTGCAGGGTGTCCAGTCCTGCTCCTGGGGGGTCAGTGTGTCTGCAGGGTGTCCTGTCCTGGTCCTGGGGGGTCAGTGTGTCTGCAGGGTGTCCAGTCCTGCTCCTGGGGGGTCAGTGTCTCTGCAGGGTGTCCTGTCCTGGTCCTGGGGGGTCAGTGTGTCTGCAGGGTGTCCAGTCCTGCTCCTGGGGGGTCAGTGTGTCTGCAGGGTGTCCTGTCCTGGTCCTGGGGGGTCAGTGTGTCTGCAGGGTGTCCAGTCCTGCTCCTGGGGGGTCAGTGTCTCTGCAGGGTGTCCTGTCCTGGTCCTGGGGGGTCAGTGTGTCTGCAGGGTGTCCAGTCCTGCTCCTGGGGGGTCAGTGTGTCTGCAGGGTGTCCAGTCCTGGTCCTGGGGGGTCAGTGTGTCTGCAGGGTGTCCCGTCCTGGTCCTGGGGGGGTCAGTGTGTCTGCAGGATGTCCTGTCCTGGTCCTGGGGGGGGTCAGTGTGTCACTGTGCTTTAATCACGCACTGTGTCGGAGCAGAGTCATGTTGTAATCAGCAACCAGCCTTGTGGAGCAACTACATGACTGGGCAATGAGCAGCATTATGTTTACCTCTGTGGCCAGGAGTGTGATTTCGGGAAGTGACTTGCACTTGACCAGTGCCCTGTGCAGGCCCCGTGGTGTCAGACATGCTGAGCTACGTGCTTGTGACCTCTCACGATGGGTCCCGTGAGCAGCTGTCCTCTGTCCTGTCCTCTGCAGGTGCTCTTGTGTGGAATATAACTGTGCTTTTTTTATTGTGGCGCCACCTGCTGGCTGGACATGCCTGTGCACTTTGTGTGCACAGCTGACAGAAACCTGTTGTGAATATTCTCAGTAGAGACACTGTAAACAGGTTTGCAACCACAGTCATTTAATGTAGTTTCAGCATCTTTTTACGATTTTTTTAGTTCGCTACCTAAGAAGTCACAGGGAAATCTAGCAGAAAAAAGCATGCCCTAGTGGTCCAGGAAGAATTAATTTGTTAATTCTTGCTCATCACTCTTCTTTCTCCAGTATCAGTGTTATAAATGATCAGACTAAATGAGCCACATCCAAAAATAAAATTACAGTTATTTTTACATTTACTCAATAGGGTGATACATGAGTTCTCTCAGTCTGTTATCTCAGTATTACTGTTATGTGTGACATAAGAAGACATTACCTGTTGCCCCTCCATTTTCAAACCAGACAGTAGTCCTTTCTTCATATGTGCCCATTTGTAAACTTTCTCTTTTAAAGCTTTTAAAGGTAATATTTACACTGTGTGCATGATGTGCCTGTATACAGACCATATACAAATGGCATCAGCACAGCGTGCTGTATATTAGATTAATTATGAGTCACTGGCAAATGAGGAAATGGCCAATGTGGCTGGGGCATCTGGTGAGGATGCCCCCAGGGCGCCTCCTACTGGAGGTGTACCAGGCATGGCCCACTGGGAAGAGACCCTGAGGCAGACCCAGGACACGCTGGAGGGATCCTGGAGTCTCCCAGGAGGAGCTGGAGACTGTTGCTGGGGAAAGGGCAGTCTGGTCTGGCCTGCTCAGCCTGTGACCACTGCAAGCCTCGCCAGGAGGAAGCAGCTGAGGAATGAGATGACATGTTTTAAGAGTTTCAATCCTGCTCTGAGAATGAGTTTCCACAGGTCCTGTAGGCAGCCTCCTTGTTTGCTTTGTGCAGTGTTGTGTGGTGCCTTGTTTCTCCCATAATGCTTTTGGAATATTGACGAGACGCACTTCTGTCTGCGAAGCTTTCTCTTGACACCGTTGTCACACTGCCACTACGCCGTGCTCCTTCTTTCTGTGCAACCCACTCTTTATCTCTGATGTGTAAGACACTCAATTTTAAATTGCACACCTCAAAGGCACTGTGCCAATGAATCAGTTGTCCAATTATTTATTCAAGGCTTCAGTCTCCCTAATGCAGGTGAACATTTCTGAGCTGGAGTGTTCAAAGTTGGATTGTTACATGTACAAATGCATCAAGGGCCAGTGACTATTTACAAGTGAAGAAGTTACACAGGGGTGCTAATGGTACCTTTTTAAAACAGCATCTTCCCTTTTGACATTAATTGTGTAACATGCCAACAACACATCAGTGCTCAATGTGAAATACTCTTGTTCATAATATATATATGTATGTGATATATGAACAAGGAAGATCATTCATTTTCAGTCCTGGCCAAGTTGTGTATTACAACTGAGATCCATGGATTTTAAGCATTTCACAACACTGTGAAAGAATAACAGCCTGTCATGTAATAAATATGCAGTAGGAAATTTACACCACTAAAGAACAGTACAACACATGAGTCACAATTTGGCATGCATTACGTTTGAGAAGTATAACGCTATATCACAAATGCTATATAAAAAGCAACAATTGCTTTGCACTCTACAAGATATTTGAGAATCCTGCTCGCTTGGCGCGGTGCATGTAACCCTGACCAGAGGGGTTTGTGTGTCAGTATGCAGTGACTGACTGACCACCCACATTACCATAGATGACCATTTGGCCAGGCTTTCCTTTTTTGATCACATTTCTTAACAGAGCCACTCAGCAGCACAGCCCCCAGCTGTGAATGACCACGACAGCGCTGCTTAGCCCTGGGGCAGGGCCATGTTTCGCCAGTCAAATCAATTGAAGTTGTTCACTGGTTATGCCAAGAAATAAAACTGCATACCAGATGTTCGCCATCATTACCCTGGTAGTTTCCTTTATGGTACTGTAGTTTGTTTCTCCCTTTCATCTGTCCAGTGGAGACCCCTACTGGCAAACAGTGAGTGCAGCAGCTGTGTCACAACAGGGAGGTGCGCCCTACACAGTTAATGCAATCGTGGTTATGTAGAAGTTCAAGTGTGATGAAAACTGTGGCTTCCCTATCTTCCCAGAAAAGACTGCATTTAAGTTGATAGACAAAGATATCCTGTTTTTCTAAAATGTAACAGCGCAGTTTTTCTTTGAAAGATTCTCAGGCGTGTAAAGGGGGCAGTCGTTCTCCTTCACAGAAGTCGTCTTCTTGTGTAGGACTGCCTGCTGTTGCTCCGCTGAGCGGATGGGCTTTCTCTACTGCAAGCGGCCCTCTTTTTCTCAGCTTCCAGCTCTGTCGTTCCTGCTCTAAAGCCTGGCCTGCTGTTTCCTAATGACCGCCGGGCTGAGGAAGTGTTTGTACCCTCACAGTCTTTCATTGCCCCCTGTCTCTTCCTCTTCGTCTTTCTGTCTCCTTCCTCTCTGCTCTACTGTTCCTCTCCCCAATCCCTGTAACCTCTCTCCCTCCCTGTTCACTCCTCTCTCCCTGTTCACTCCTGTCTCTCTCCCTGTTCACTCCTCTCTCTCTGTTCACTCCTGTCTCTCCCTCCCTGTTCACTCCTGTCTCTCCCTGTTCACTCCTGTCTCTCCCTCCCTGTTCACTCCTCTCTGTTCACTCCTTTCTCTCCCTCCCTGTTCACTCCTGTCTCTCCCTCCCTGTTCACTCCTCTCTCTCTAATCACTCCTGTCTGTCTCTCCCTGTTCACTCCCGTCTCTCCCTATTCACTCCTCTCTCTGTTCACTCCTGTCTCTCCCTCCCTGTTCACTCCTGTCTCTCCCTCCCTGTTCACTCCCATCTCTCCCTGTTCACTCCCGTCTCTCCCTCCCTGTTCACTCCCGTCTCTCCCTGTTCACACCCATCTCTCCTCCCTGTTCACTCCTGTCTCTCCCTCCCTGTTCACTCCTGTCTCTCTGTTCACTCCTGTCTCTCCCTCCCTGTTCACTCCTGTCTCTCTCCCTGTTCACTCCTGTCTCTCCCTGTTCACTCCTGTCTCTCCCTCCCTGTTCACTCCTCTCTCTCTAATCACTCCTGTCCGTCTCTCCCTGTTCACTCCCGTCTCTCCCTGTTCACTCCTCTCTCTGTTCACTCCTGTCTCTCTCTCCCTGAGTCTGTCCCTCCCTGTTCACTCCTGTCTCTCCCTCCCTGTTCACTCCTGTCTCTTCTCCCTGTTCACTCCTGTCTCTCCCTCCCTATTCACTCCTGTCTCTCCCTCCCTATTCACTCCCGTCTCTCCCTCCCTGTTCACTCCCGTCTCTCCCTCCCTGTTCACTCCCATCTCTCCCTGTTCACTCCCGTCTCTCCCTGTTCACTCCTGTCTCTCTCTCCCTGAGTCACTCCCTCCCTGTTCACACCTGTCTCTCCCTCCCTGTTCACTCCTGTCTCTCCCTCCCTGTTCACTCTCGTCTCTCCCTCCCTGTTCACTCTCGTCTCTCCCTCCCTGTTCACACCTGTCTCTCTCTCCCTGTTCACTCCTGTCTCTACCTGTTCACTCCCATCTCTCCCTCCCTGTTCACTCCCGTCTCTCTGTTCACACCTGTCTCTCTCTCTCCCTGTTCACTCCCGTCTCTCCCTGTTCACTCCCGTCTCTCTCTATTCACTCCCGTCTCTCCCTCCCTGTTCACTCCCGTCTCTCCCTCCCTGTTCACTCCCGTCTCTCTGTTCACACCTGTCTCTCTCTCCCTGTTCACTCCTGTCTCTCTCTCCCTGTTCACTCCCATCTCTCTCTCCCTGTTCACTCCCGTCTCTCCCTCCCTGTTCACTCCCGTCTCTCCCTCCTTGTTCACTCCTCTCTCTCTGTTCACTCCTGTCTCTCTCTCTGTTCACTCCTGTCTCTCTCCCTGTTCCTTGACTGATCTCCTGCTCTGTCCTGTCCTGCTCTCAGAGGAGAAGCTGAACTTGGATGACAGCGTATGGGAGGACATCCACGTCATCACCGGGGCTCTCAAGATGTTTTTCCGGGAGCTGCCCGAGCCCCTCATTCCCTACAGTCTCTTCAATGACTTTGTGGAGACCGTCAGTGAGTCTCTCCGACATCCGCAGCAGTTCTGTTGTACTTGGAGCAGTGTCGGGAGGAGGGAAATGATCCTGGGATCTAGATTAGAGTGATCTGCATTGCTCGATCATTTTGGAATAACGCTTCCTGATCCTAGTAAATGATCTGTATGGTGTACCACTTCCACATTTTCAGGGATTACATTAGGAGAAAGAGAAGGAATATATATATATATGAGGTGACCAGGGGCTGTACATAGAAATCTCTGTCATTTTATGACAATTAAGTGCTTCAGTACATTCTAGTAAGAAATGAAGATTTTAATCAAAATGCTTAGGTGCTGATTAGTTTCTGGAAAGTTTGTGAGTTAAGCTTTGTTTCCTCCTTCTGTGCAGAAATACCTGACTATATGGAGAAGGTAGAGCGCATGAAGTGTCTGGTGAAAAAATTGCCGCCTCCCAACCACGACACCCTGAACTACATCTTGCAACACCTCAAGAGGTAGGACAGAGCCCAGCCTGCAATACCAGAGCTGTCCAGGCGGGGGAGCGTTCCGCTTAGAAATGGAAGGGCAGGCCCACAGCTGGGATTGGTGATCTTGAGAATACAGCAGTTAACGTTTGTGCAGAGCTGTGGCTGCAGCTGAAATCAAATGTATTGTTGGGCGCTTGCTGTAATATATACATCAGTAAGGTTGAAAAGATCATCTACTAAAATGGAAATTCTTTTGCCAGCCAGAAGACTCGACCATGTTTCCGAGACCCATAGCCCTACATTTATGAATGATATTTAATATTACAGCCCACAATTATGAAAACCTGATTTACACTGTAGGCTCCTGGGGTCTGAGTGGCAGATTATTATCCTGGTTGGCAGCACTGATGGTGATGTGCTACTCATGTGAACACCTCATCCTGTAGTTTTAAACCCACAGTGCTTTGCAGCGCATTCCGAAAAGTCACTCTGCATGTTCGGGGCTCAGATTGATGGCGAGAATTATTCCTTGTGCCTCACCCCGACTACCAAAAATAAAAAGCGATGAGTTTATTTTTCCTAAAGATTTTGTTGGCGTCCGGGGAAAAGCTGGAAAAATGCACCACAGGGGGATTCAGGAGCAGAAGTGGGAAATGGATTTAGCCGGATTGTGGGTCTGGGGACCATGGCCAGAGGTAACGGGAAAGAGTCGTGTCCCAGGGTCCTGGTTGACGTATCTCTCCGGTGGGCGGAGAGCCAGGCTGTTTCCCGACGGAGCTGACGCCCGGACAGGGGGCTGCGTGTCCCGGCTCTCTCGGAGGAGTTGTGGGGCGCCCGCTGGATGAGACAGAAATGCAACTGGAAACCCGTGCTCTGTACTCCCCCTCCCTCCCCGCGGCCCTGTGTTTTCTCTCTGTGCCTTTTTTTTTTTTCATGTGGACGCTTTGAGCAATTCCTCGGTCTCTGTGGTTGGGTGGGAATGTCATTTTTAGAAGAAGGCACCACCATGAGCCTTTAACTCCTTCCTCTCCGGCTGGAAATCCCAGCTCTCTCCAGGATGTGGCGCTGCCCGTGAGCATGCTTTGCGAACAAGCGAGAAACAGAAATGAATGCACTGAATCAAGGGCAGATCAAACTGCTTGTTAAACGTTTCGCTCAGTCATCCGGTTCCAAAACGGAGCGGCTTTGCAGGCGGAAATGAGAATCGGCATCTCCCCCCTCCCCTCTCTTCAGCGCTGCTGTAGCTCGAAGTGTCAGGCTTCCATTTAACCCCGACTGGAGCTCAGCACCACAGGGCTTTGGTTGGTGCTCAGAATTGTAAGCACTTTCAGTTCTGAATTCGTAGGCATTTCAGACTACGGCACTAATGACTAATGCTGGTGATCAGCTCGTCTGTGGCTAGAATGCTGAGGCCCGGAGAGGTGCAGCGGGCATGCTGCTTGAAGAGAATAATCCCTCAGCCCAGTGCTGGGCCAAGATCAGCACAGCCATCTTGGGGATCCCACTGGGATGCCCAAGACCCATGCCAAGCAGCCCCTCTCCCAGGCGCAAGTAGCCAAGGAGCTTTTGTTGAAGAGCTCTGCCTGTCTTCCACTGGCAGCACTGCAGAGGCCCCAGGACAGACACCACACCTCCCCTCCCCCTCTCCCCTGAGCCCCCGCCTGCTGGTCCCTGCCTCCGAGGTGCCATCCTCTCCCTCTAACGAGTGCCAGGCTGACAGCGCGCGGGGGATTGTGGGGGCGCTGTGGAGTGTCCACGGGCTGCCATCTCCCTGCTGCTCTCCGCCATCCTCCTCCCCTCTTCTCCTCTTTCTTCCCACTCGGTTTCTCTGCGGTCACAGCTGGCCCTGTTCTCAACCCTGCGGGGACGGCTCTGTCCCGTGACGTCCGGTCACGGTCCCTGTGCCTGGACGGCGGCTAGTTCCGCGTTTCCCACTTCTGCTCCCGAATTCCAATTGACTGCCCGTGGCGTATTTTCCAGCTTTTCCAAAAACGTATCCCTTTCCATTGTGGTAGGCCGGCAGAAGCGGACGTGCCTGAATGCAGCTCGAGTGGGATTTATTTGACCAAACAATTAACTGCTCTGAGAAACGCAAGGCAATATGGGGAGGGGAACGGCAAATTGTGCTGCTCTGTCCTAATGGGTTTGTAACCTCAGTGTGCAGAATCTGCTCAACGGCAGGCAGTCTGCTCTCATCACTGTGGCACAAATGGGCCCTTTTAGAATGACCTTTGACCCAGCACTTCCCTCTCTCCGTGTTCCCCGGGTGCAGGGTGATGGAGCAGTCCGACATCAACCGCATGACCACCCAGAACATCGGCATCGTCTTCGGCCCGACGCTGATGAGGCCCGAGAGAGACTACTCCAACATAGCCATCAACATGGTGTACCAGAACCAGGTGGTGGAGCTCATCCTCAGCGAGTACAGCCAGATCTTCGGCCCCGAGAGGCCAGACTTCCACTGACCTGTCTGCGGGGCGCGGTGTTGGCCGGCCTCCTCCGAATGACACTCGTGCGGTCTTTTGCCATCTTTCTTTTCCCTGCTGTCTTGGGAAGGGACAGTAGCCGCAGGATTCGGCAGCCGTCCACCAGGACAGTGACTGCGATGGGTGGGCTGGGAGAGAGAAAGGGGCGAGAGTGACTTTTTTTAATAGGACTTCGATGTTGCATTGGTCACCTTTACACTGTTTTCACTGGAGTTTGTAACCGACTCTGTCTCGCGCTCGCTCTGTCACGCATGGGCTGCTCTCAAAGCCCCCTGGTGGTGAAGAAGACAGAGATCAAAACGTTGTGCTAGCAGACTCCTGCCACTGAAGCAGGCCGCGGGGACGCGAATCACGAGCTTCTCCCTGAAATCACTGTGGCTCGGGTTCCCTGAACGTTGGCCCAGGCTTGGCGTTCCTCTAGGTCTGCGATTCAATCCCATAGTCCCTTGCAGTAGGGGCCAGTGAGACACAGGAGATCAGAGCAAGTCTGATGCCGAAACGTTTTTTAAATTATTTTTTTATGTTTTTTTAACAGTCGTGTCTGATTCGTACAGGCTCCCTCGAAAGACGTGGCGTGGTGCCGGAGATTTGGCACAGATATTTGTACGAGAAGGGGGCGGTGGAGGGGGAGCGCTCAAGAGGGGAGGCTTGGCTTGTGTTTTCCCAGAATTCTCTTCCTTTGTAACAGGCTGTCTGCCGTGCGGTGAATCCTGGACTCACCTGTCTAACTGGCCGTCTTCCACAGCCAGCAATCAATGGGGAAGACATTTTAACACCAGCACCATAAGACTTCAACATTGTAGTCCTCCCAAGACGGGACTTATTCATGCTGTTTAATTTTTTTTTTTGGCAAAAATTGAGCACTGTTTTATTACATAAATGTGGATGCAGAAATGATACAGATTTTTTGCTTTTTTATTTGTTTTTAAAAAGAAAGGCATTCCTCCGCCTTAAGCAATAGCATCAGCACTAGTATGAAACTGTGGTTTGTGTGTGTGCAAGTGAGGGTGAGTGTGTTCCAGTTTAGTTCAATTGAACATTATCTCACTAAGGCACGATAAGCCAGCAGGCTGTGAGCCAAATTCAGAGAACGCACGGCTATGGTCCTAGGACAACTCAACACAGGTCAACACCAGATTCTCTGTCCTGTTCCATTAAGAACGCTGTGATGTCACTTCCTCTGCCTCTGTTTGCCTTGTCCTGAGGTAGCAGGACAGTGCAAATGGCCTAACAGAGACAAGAAGAGATTGTTTTTCTTTTGCATGTCTGCCCATGCTTACCAAAATTAGAGTTCTGAAAAAGATCAAAGCAACTGCCGGGAGATCAAGGAGAGCCAAACTGCAGTTATACAGCTTAAGAGTTTGGGAAGGTTTAATGCAATTCTGAGAAACTGTTTAGCAGTTGTTTAAAGTTGTTCATCTGCTGTTATCCCTCCCACTGACTGCACAACAAAGCAAATGACACTGGATTCGGAAAAGTTCACCTTCTTACCAGGAGCACAGAGACAGTGGCTGTTCCCCAGTGTCACTGTGTGAACAAAGTGTCACACTCTTACAGACAAACACTCAAGAAAGCCTTCCCTAACTATTGATACACATTAGATTCATCAGCTTTGTAAACAGAGACCTTTCTGGAATGGGTATGCATGATGTGTATGACAGTTAAGCCCCTATTTCAGAAAGTGCCTTTGAGAGTGTTGTTGGCTGTTAGTTTATGGGCACCCCTGCAAGCTGAAAATGTTTGTTTTTTGCAATTATATTTAAAGCTGAATCCTCAAAGGCGCTGACAAAGTTAACCTCCTGAACGTCTTCAGTATCAGCGGTGATACATGAACCGGACGACGCAAGGGGGAACTACGGGGAGGAGCATGGGGCAACTGAGAACAGGAGGCACTTCTTTATCCAAAGGGTGGTGGGAGTGTGGAACAAGCTGCCCAGCCAAGTTGTTTAAGATGACACCCTGATTTCTTTCAAAAAACAGGATGAGATACCTAGATCAGTTAGTTACTAACAAGCCACAAACCTCTTCTTGCTTCTTGCTTGTAATCATTCTTATGTTCTTAATGCCTGTTCTCAGGTAAACAAGGAGTTGGTAGGTAGAGGTACTCTCTAGTCCAGGATCAGCTAGTCCTGGTGACCCCAGTGTACAGTATATGGCTCTTTGGTCTGTGCAGTAGACTTCCAGTTATTTAATTGAATCAGTAATTAATTGGTTAATAACACTGTACTGGAGAGCCCTGTACTAATCAGATCCCATCAGCAGAACAAAAGACAGGTCCCAGAACTGTACGCTGCTCTGGTGCCGAGTCCACTCCAGACCTCTGCGCCATGCTGACTAGGCAATGCAACATTCAAGTGGTTCTTGTTAAATTTCTGGCACTTACTACAACGCTGTGATCCTCTGCGACTGTTGCTTGGCTGAAGAAAACGCGTCAGGCGCAGAGACACACGGAAGACGGCTGGAAACGGGATGTAGTTGACAGGCTCGACCCTGTGAGCCGCCGGCCATGTTGGTGCACAGCCCCAGTGAGCCGGGCTCCGGCCATCGGAGGGGCTGGCAGCCTGGCAGTGCCAGGAAGGCAACACTTTCACACTTACGGACCCTCTTGGTCAATTCCTCATTTTTCAGCGCTTGCTTCAGCGGAAGTGATTAATGTCTGGGAAGCGCCGCTCTGCCACGGGTCCTGCAGTGGGAGAAAAGGAAGGGGCTGGGCTGGCCTGTGGGTGGCAGAGGGGCACAGGTACTGGGAGAGGGGCACAGGTACTGGCAGAGGGGCACAGCTACTGGGAGAGGGGCACAGGTACTGGCAGAAGGGGCACAGGCACTGGCAGAGAGGCACAGGCACTGGCAGAAGGGGCACAGCTACTGGGAGAGGGGCACAGGTACTGGCAGAGGGGCACAGTTACTGGCAGAAGGGGCACAGGCACTGGCAGAGAGGCACAGGCACTGGCAGTGGGGCACAGGTACTGACAGAAGGGGCACAGGTACTGGCAGAGAGGCACAGGCACTGGCAGAAGGGGCACAGGTACTGGCAGAGGGGCACAGGTACTGGCAGAAGGGGCACAGGTACTGGCAGAGGGGCACAGGTTGTGGACAGCCCTGCGTCAGCCTTAGGCCAAGCTGAGGTTTTGCGCCCGGTGACCTCTTGACGATCCCTGGTCTTGTGATCCCCTTGTACGGTCCAGCGTGGATTTTTCTTTTTAAAAATCTACCATCCCCCCCCCCCCCCGTCAAGAGAGCTAATGCGTACCCCATGCCATTGCTTGTGGCTTCGCATTGTGTGGGATGGTTTGGCAAACGGTTTCTGCCCACCGCGGCCCAGAGTCAGAGCCCATTTGTTTGTCGCCTGTTGCGTGTCGAAGCGGCTGGCGTCGGATGACCCGCGCCGGTGTGTCAGCGCCTGCCGCAGAGGCCGCCCTGTGGCTGACAGCCTAGTCAGGGGGTGCCGAAAGGCGGAGAAGTCCGAGCCATCGCGCTGGGATGGGACGGGACGGGGCTGGGGTGGGGGTTACTTTTCTTTACTTTGCCTTTCAGACCCTCGTTCGGATTTCGCTCTGCCACGTGCCTTCTCTGAAATCCCCGGCACGTTCCCGAGATCGCACGACTCGGAGGGGGGCTGTTGCTCTTCTAAGGGTCATGCTCCGGTTTCAGTTGAAATGTCTTCCAGCAGGGTGGCCGGCGAGGGCAGTAACGGGCTCTTGGCGAGTCATGCGGGGAGGGGCCGAGTCGGGCACTGCCGGTTCGACCACGACGCCAGAGGACTGCGGGCCAGGGTTCGCCCCGCGCCAGCGTGCAGCCCGGAGTGGGGAGGGAGGGCATGACTCGTCAACTCGAATGCAGTATCCTCTGCCCACCCCCTGTTGGGGGGGGGCAGAAACAGGGCAAACGACCCCCGGGAAACAGACGTTGGGTAGTCCAATGGGCGTGGTCTTCCCTCCCTCCCTTCCAAAGCATTTTGAAACGTTAAAAAGAAAAGAACCAACAGAAATTCCCCGGAGGAAGAGAAGAAGGCGCTTGCAGGCGAAATGGTGGATTAGAACCTGCCTGGAGCTCCAAACCCGTCCCTCGCGGGGCCCTCGACACTGGGAGGAATGTGCGGCTCTCGGAGCCCTGTAATCGAAGCGATTTCTGCTTTTAATAACGGCAGAGGAGGAAAAAGAAATACATATGTTAAAAAAATGTGATTCCCCCCCTCCCCCCGACACACACACACATACACCCCCCTTTCTGTGGCTTGGTAATTTTATATTGACTCTGCGGGTTTGGCAAAGGAAAAAAAAAAGGCAAATGTGTAAGGAATTTTAATTTTTTTTTTTGCGTTTTGCTCGCGTCTCCGGGGGTGTTCTGTTTGCATCGCCAAGGCCCTTCTTGGCTGAAATCGCCGGGTCAGCTCGAAAAACCGTTGGAGAGGATCTCGAATTCCTTCTGGGTTTGAGAGAGGCTTATTTGTGTCTTTAAATTGGAGTGTCCAGCGTGTTTCTTCCGTGATTTCTTTCCCGCTGGGTTTGGGCTTTACCTCAGCTCTGCCAGCCACGCTAGGGCCCGGCCAGCCCAAGAGGACGTGGGGGCCGTCTTCACAGAGCGGGGCCGACCGGCTGACGTTAGAGACCGGGTGCTTGTGGCCCAGGCTGCGGTGACGTCAGCGGTAGGCTCTGGCTCGGCACTTCCGCGGTGACAGGAGGCCGAGCCGCTATTTTAAACACGTTTGGTTTCCGTGCTCGTGTTTCACCGTCCGTCGCGCCGTGGCACTGTGTGATATTGATCCAAGGGGGGTCCGCGCGCTTGACCGAGCTCACCACTCGGCCTTTTTATTTTTGTTCGAAAGTGTGCTGGCCTTCGTGGATGTAATTCTGTCTGCCTGTGCTGTGGCCACGTCAACAAAACACGACCCCCCCCCCCAAAAAAAAAGAAGGCTCTCTGTTTCTCGATTGGCCCCAGGTCATCGGCAGGGGCTGGGGTTTGACGCCTTGAAAGCTGGGGATTCGCCTAAGCGACGTTTCCCAGAGGGCTGTGCTGACTGTGGCTGAAGGCTGCATCCTAAACACCAGCTATGGCACAAGCCCTGCTCATTGTTTCAAAGACCCCATCCCCAATTATGAACTATGAAAGATCACTTAAGGTATGCGAGTCCTCATCTGGGCTCTGTGTGACTGTGAGTCTGGCAGGCCTATTCGATAAGCAGAGTTTCTGGTGTTGCCTTGCCAACGTCCTGTCCCCAGTTCGAGAACAGGGGCAGGGCTGCGTGAGGGGCCTACAATCAAGAGACACAGTGGCTGAGCGGGGGATGTACCTGGAAGATGTCGCTGATGGTACCCAAAGCAAATTGCACAGAAAAACGGAAACGCGTTTTTTGAAAACGGACCCCATGTTTGGTTTATCTGGCTGGTTTTGGCGGAACAATTTTGGGGCAAGGTGCTTTGCTGAAGGGCCGGGGGAGGGGGTCGGGGGGAGTGCAGCAGAAGTGCCGCCATCCATCCGCCTGCCTGGGATTGAAACCCACAACCCCCATAGTCAAGGGGACACAGCCCTCACCTCTACACCGATGCACAGGCCCCTTATGCTGAGTGTGCCTGCCTCAGTAAAAGGGTCTGTGAACAGTCACATCGTTCATGGAGTTCAGTCAGATTTATAACCACAGGGCCTGTTGCTCTTCAGAACCAGGGGTTTAGAACATAAGAAAGGTTAGAAACAAGCCGTTTGGGCCCATGTAGATCATTTGGCTTTGCATTTCTTGGCTGTATTAGGTTTGGGCTTGGCTGTATTCGGTTTTATCACTAACTCCACTCCAAAGAGGGCTAGGAGACCTATATCATCTGTCTGTTTCTTTGACAACGTAAAGTGGCGAACGAAGAGTCCTGTATTTGTTTTGTTTTCTTCTTGTTTTCTTCTAAATGATTGTTTTTTTAAATTGTTTTGGGGGGTTGGTTTTTATATAGCTGTGTTTTTTTGGAGTCTTTGAGAGACCAAGACAAAAACTGCAAACAAACAGATTTTGTACTGCATTTAAAATACACACACACACAGAGAAAATGTTTTTTGGATTAAGTGAGGATATTAAAAAAAGAGAGAGACAGACAATCCTTCTTTACAAATGTGGTGGTCTGCCAGTTTTGTGTCTTGTTGTCATTTTTAATTTTTCTTTTTCAGAAACCAAAACCTCTATCGCCGTGCCAAGATGACATTTTTTTTTTGTCGACAGATTTTATAATATGTCTGTAACCAATATTATTTCAGCTAGTGATGTGGGCTCTTCACTGCAACACAGCATGTCAAAGTATATCCAAGAATGGGGACGAACCCCCTTTTCCTTCCCTCCCTTCCCTCGCTCGCTCTCCTTAATGATGATGTCCAGTTGAAAGGGCTTGTCTTTGGGTTTTTTTCCCCCCCCACAATTCACCTCAGAATAGGAGCCCCCATCCTGCAATTTCCTGCCAGTACTTGGTGTGTCTCCAAAACTCAGCCAGCTCCCGCACAGCAAGAACTTGAGGAAATCTGGAAACGAGAGGAGGCCATTCGGCCCATGTACTGTAGTTTCACTGGGTTTAAGTTTCTCCTTGATCCCAGAATCTCATCCAGCTGTTTCTTGAAACAACCTAAGGTGTCTGCATCAACAACATGGCTCGTTAGCCTGTTCCAGACTCCCAGATATTACAATGGTTTATTCATGTTATAATAAAGAGGGATAGTTTGTTCACCAAAAAGCAATAATGCAATTCAGTTAATTGTGTATTCTTACATGTATCTTGGAGGACATACAAGACAATTACTTTGTGCATATTCCAATAATTAAATGTATTTTCATCTATTTTGCACTTAGGTGATTTGGCCTGTTCTTTAGTGTGAAATCATTTTTAATAACTGTTTAGACCTCAAGCTCAGAACAGGTATTAATTTATTGTCCTGAAAGATGTTTAAACCGACATCTGTAATGCAAACAAGCTTTAAAAACGATGGATTTCAACTTGAGGTCCTAAGACACAGTCCAGAGGATCTTCAAAAACGGTTACATTTTAACTTTAAGCCTAACGGTGTGTAAAATAACATTCACACATCTGACAATATTTGAGACGGGTCTGTAGACATGCAATGTTTTTTTCTTAGTGGCGGCAGTATTTATTCGAATTATAAAAACCAGTTTATATCTTTCGTTAAAACCGAATCTTTACACTGATGGGTTGCATGAAATGGGGTTCCAGAGTAAAAAAAAAACTTCAGTTTAAATAAAATGAAAGTAGCTACTGATTGGGTTGCCAATGGATGCCACTGCCTCCGTAAGGGCGCCGTTAAACTGTGATTCAGAGCAGGTGAGGCGGTTACCTTTCGAGCGGAGGACCGCGGGAAGATCAGGAGACTTTCACAGGAGCAGGCCGCGGAGTTCGTTTACGTTTTTATCGTGAAGTTTGAGAAGGTTCTAGACACGAACAGCTAAAAAAATACTCATTTTATGAACAACAAAAAGCCGTTTCAACGTTTTATTGCTTACTGTACAACTTACATGTGTGGACATCAGAGGACAGCTTCGGGTATCCTGGGCGAAAATCGATGTTGTGTGAGTACATTTTTCCCCCCCCTCTCGGTCCCTCAAAATCTGCTTTCAATATATCACCAAAGTTCAAAACGTAGCAAAATTAAAAATTACCACCAGTCACGTGAAGAGCCTGGCGCCTTTTTAAAAGCACACAAGCGGATTCTTTTAACTAGAAAATGTAATAAACGTTTCTATTCTAGTTATTTTGATTACATTAAGGTATTTTTCCATGTATTGCCATATTTTATCTGACTTGTTCCAGTGTATTGTATGTTTATCGTGTTACATCGGTAGATATCATGGAGAGGAACGGACCTAAATGTTCTCCGTGCCTGATTTTTAATGGTTTACCAATTTTATGTATGTTTTAGAGGCTATGTAATACTTAAATTTACAAATGAGGAAGATAGACCATAAATACAAATATATGTGCAGTACACTTAATTTTAAAATGGATTGTTATAATTCATATGAATGACCCTTTCATCCAAAAAAACTCATAATTGTACCAATTTATACAACCGGTCATTTTACTGAAGCAATCTGAGTAAAGTGCAGGTACCAGGGTACAACAGCCAGGATTTGGCTATGAGTCCAGACTTCTAACCACTACCTGATTCACTTTTACAAAATTACTTCCTGAGTGACCAGCACTCTGCCTACTTTTTAAGAACAAAAGAAAGGTTGCAAACCAGAGGAAGATATTAGGCTCCCCCTTTTCATTTAGTGACTCAGCACCTAGTGTAACTTACAGAGAATTAAAGAAGGGCAATGGACTTGTGGAAACTGGAGATACTGACCAAGCATTCCCTAGAGGCAGGGCCTCAAGTGTGCCTTACCAGTAGGGGTAAAATGGTCATCAGTCAATCGAGCAAATTTGGTTTTTATATAACACCTTTCATTCCAGTTTCAATTTTCCAGAGCATTCTCGGGGAACTTTACATAAATTATACCTTTCCAAAAGTATAAAAAATACAGTTCAACCATGTATAAATGTGAAATTATAAGAAAATCGACCTTTCAATAACAAGTAAGCTTTGAGATGAGATTTAAAAACAGACCCCCCACAAAAAAAACCCCAACGTAGTGGTAGGTTAATTGCCAGCAGCCATATCACCCTGCAACTTACAACTGACAGCCCACTGGAGCTCAGCAGGTGTGAGCCTGGTCAGTACCCTTATGGAGACCTCCTGGGAAAGCTAAGGTTGCTGATGGTAGAGGTGTTAGTGGGGCCACCATGGGGCGCTACCCCTGCAGTCTGTGTGGGTCCTAATGCCCCAGTATAGTGACGGGGACACTATACTGTAAAAAGGCACCGTCCTTCAGATGAGACGTAAGACCAAGATCCTGACCCTCTGTGATCATTAAAAATCCGAGGGCGTTTCTCAAAAAGATTAGTGGTGTGACCCCGGCGTCCTGGACAAATTTTCCACTAGCCCTTAGCAATCATGGCCTCCTAATAATCCCCATCTGTGAATTGGCTTCATCACTCTGTTGTCCTCCCCACTGATAGCTGGTGTGTGTTGAGAGTACTGGTTCACTATGGCATCATCCAGGTGGAGATGGAGGGAATCCCCATTACCTGTAAAGCTCTTTGAGTGGAGTGTCCAGAAAAGCGGTTTCTGGGAAAATTGTTCCTGGCGTGAGTGATGGACTAGTGACGAGTGATGTTTTTTCCAATAATGGCTTATCCAGAATTAGTTTGTGTGTGTATGTGTGTATGTGTGTATGTGTGTATGTGTGTATGTGTGTGTGTGTGTGTGTGTGTGTGTGTGTGTGTGTGTGTGTGTGTGTGTGTGTGGGGGGGGGGGGGGGGGTTTATTTTAATTTAAAGCAAGTGCACAAGACCACTACCACCACCACCCAACCCTTTCAGAAAAACCAGCAGCAGCTTGGTCTTCAGATCAACTGCTGAAGCCATGTTGCCGTGAGCTGTCACTTCCAGTAGCGCCAAAGTGCAACTTGCTGGTGAATCACTATGCAAATGGAGAGCAGAGTCAAAGCGCTGTGGGGAAATCAGATGAGACGACTGTCAGAGAGGTCATTTATGGTAAAGAGAGATCGATGCGGCTCTTGCCTCTGAGCCACATGCCATCTTCTGAAAGACCTGAAACACAGGCTGAAGAGAAGGGGAAAGAAAAACTTAAAAATAGAGCACAAGCTCAGTGGCTCACTCTTACTAAAATTAAAATCTCGTGACTAAACATGCAGAGGCCGGGATTTCTGTCATGCGGTGATCTGGGTGCGTCTGGTGACCAAATTGAAAGTTACTAGAAAACTCAGTTTTCAACATTAGTCTTGAGGACTTTCCGTGGGCTCACAGAGAGTGGTTGGGTGGGGGGCGTGTGGACCTCATTTTGAAGTGAGTTTTTTCTGTCCTGTAAAGTATTCTAAGTCATAAAGTCCTGGGCTGAGAGGACTGCCATGGCAGCAGTGTGGAGCAGACAGAGCTCAGGACTGGTCGCTGGAAGGTTGTGGGCTCGGAGCTGGAGAGATTCGTTATTGTTGTGTCTTTGAACGTGCTGTGCAAAAGCAAAGCTCTCCAATTTGCCATTGTAAATGGGACTTCGTTCACAGCTGATGTACCAGGTAAAACAAAGTTTGAAAAAGCAATGAAAAGTCACAAAACTTCTTGAGAGTACAAAAGTGCAGGAGGGCTTTCTATGATTTGGCTTCCTCTGTAAGCTTTACAGAACACATCAGTGGTGCAAACAAGCCACTTCAGGATAAATGGAGTATGTTAGGAGGTGCACAAGCGCAAGGACCCAGGGACTCAAGGGAAAATAAAGTTTAGGACAGAAAACCTGAGGTGCATGTTTACAGAGAGTTGTGGGAGTCTGGAACCAACTCTCTAATCTTGTTTTTGAATGGACTTAGGGGATGGAAATAATTCTTAGATTAGCAATCACACATGCACAATGGACCAAGGGTTTCAAGCTAGAAGAGCCCATTCTTGTGCTCTTATGTGAAAGCTTATGTTACAGCAAGGTGACTTAGGCATGCAGACAACCACAGGTTCAAAGTCACCCTGTGATATATTGTGTTCTCCATTTTATGTATACCTGAATATACCTTCATGAATAGCCTGGCCTCAAGTCAATATACTCTATCCAGTTTAGAAAGCAAACAGGTTTACAGATTTTGGGTTTATAAAGGTGGTAGAGATTTTTGTTGCAGGCAGTGTTGAAAGTTTCCTCAGGCCCCTGAGAAGCAATATACACTTCGACTTCAGTCCAGTCTATTGAAACTGATCACCATTGAGGGCCACTGGTCTTATCAGCTCCGTAAGGATGAAGGTTTGGTGGAATACAAGTATTGGCAGACCATATTTGTGAAAGTGTTTTGGTTATTTGACATCCTTGTTTTTCCTAGTGATACAGAGGACACAATTGCAGCATGATTTAGACAGAAAGAGTAGAACACATTGCCTCATGTTTCCTTTTATTTAGAAGGTATTTACACACAAATGTAGAAAAAACAAACCTAGCGCGGAAGAAATTAAGAATAATAAAAATACAAAGTGATACTGTTGCAAGATAACATTTAAGTGTTTATAAAATACATTTTTAAAGGTCACCAAAAATACTTAGAATTTATTATACAAAAGAGAAAAAAACAAGTATAAAGCAACCGCAAATTCTTAGCACCCACTTCTTCAGAGTTGCAGCTATAGTGTGCTTTCGTACCCACGTGTGGTAAAATTAGACAGAAAGAAAGGCACATGCTTGCAAAAAGCATCTTGTCTTCAATAGCTTCTTATCAGTACAAGTTAAACAGTGGTATCATGCCTTCAGCATTGGTCCCCTCCATGTACAGACTTACAGTCACAGATCTACACTCACAGCCTGAAATTTCACAGAATTTGTCAGCACTGGTTTGAACTAGCAAAATCTGGACCAGCTCTTGTGCAAATTGCTCTTGATCTTGCTAATTAACAAAGTGTTTTCACGAAGCACGTGACAGCTGTGTGACTTGTGGCAGTACAGCAGTGGTCATAGATAGTCTGCTCTATGGTGGGTGTCTATATTCCTCCTTTCTTTCTCAGTTCTGTGCAGGCCTGGATATCTGTGCTGACGGACTGTAGCTTTGTTTCTGCCTCTTCCTTGTTTAAGGATAGAGTGTCCTGCCCTGCTATGATGTGCAGCAGAGTGAACAAGGTTTGCCCCCTATTCAGATACAGGTAAACATACTGTATCAGTACACTGTATACCCAGTAACCCCTCTGTAATCACTTTACAGCTTTAATCTGTGTAGATTGTTGCAGAAGATTCTCCCCTTCTCTGCTAGTGAGTGTAGATAAGATTCTATCTGCTTGCCATAAGCATGCATTAGATTCAAGGCATCTCTGCACCTGAAAACGAGGGTAGATCACAATAGCTCTTCACAACCACCCACCTCCCACCTCTTCCCAGCTCTTTACATGCGTAAGACAAGGCAGACTGCTCTTTGTTTGAAAGTATGCAGTTTTTTAAAAAGGTTCCAGCATGTTAATTTGTTACATTCTAAGCAGAAGCAATTGCACTTGAACATTTCTTACAAAATAACAACAACAATAATATCAATAAGTCCATCTTTCCAAATTTTAAACAGTGCAAAAATATCCAAAGTTAATCCACAGATCAAACTTATCTGTACTAAAATACTAAATTATTTGTGCTTAACAAACACTGCAATGGGATATAGAAAGCTTAAGATGGTGTGTAGCTTCTCCACGTAGCTACGTCAATAAAATACAGATTTAATGTAGAAAAAGCAAGGAATTTTTTAAAGTTGAAAAACAGTGGACTAAGGGTTTCAAAACCCATCTGTCCACAGTTAGATAAACAGTGCATTAAAGGTTAGGACTGTGCAGCAGCCCAACCATAGCTACAGGGTAATTACCTACCTTCATCATGAACAAAGTCTCCAATAATCTCTTAATTTGGAATTATAAATGGATAATTATGGATCCTTTTTATATCCTCCCATTTTGGAGTCAGCAGTCTCAAATCACCACTATAACTGCTTTACAGTGCTGAGGGTTGGGGGGCTGTGTGTGCTATCCTGAAGAAACAGGCTCTTGTTGGAGCATTCAGACAGTTTTTACACATGGGTAGGAGTTTAGGCATCCATTGGAGGAGTGCTCTCTCTCGCTGGTGACATTGCAAACCCACAGGTGCATTGCCAGCCTGAAGGTACCTTCGCCAGTACGAGCTAACCCATCTGTCAGGGGGAGATGACTGTCCAGATTGGGACTGAAACCATGTTATTATGTGGGACACAGTCAAATTATGGTACTGGGTGCACGCTCAGACCTATTTTCCTGGGTGTGCACAGGGTGGCTCACCTTTTGGAGCCTGCTGCTCTGGCAGAGAGAGGGCAGCAAGCGCAAAGAGTTGAAAAAGAAGTGATTGAGTCCTCACAACAATGTCTTTCCTAATTTGTGTACCTATTAAATTTTGTGCCAGTTGTTGTGTAGTTATTGTTTCATCTATCGGTGGGATGCTGATTGAGAAAAATGCATGACTCCCAGACAATGTTCAGCTTCACAACGTTATTAATTTACATCCTACTGTAGAAATCTGACTGTGGCCTGGGGTCATTGCTCCTGATCTGACTTGAGGGACTTTTGAACAGACGCCTGCTGTTGTACGTGATGCCTCAAAAATAGCTGGAAGGCAGGATAACATCAACATGAATAGCAAGTGGACCATGAGAGGAATGCACACTCATTAACCCCCATTAATGGTATTATCATAGGGTGAGCATAGCTGGGCTCAGACTGTGAAAACGTACTGTATGTAACACTTAATTCGTGATTCGTGGGAACTGTAGGAAGTACACCTTGAGTGTGTCTCCTTCAGTAATCTCTGGAAGTGGCCATTTTCGTTACAATTAAACTCATCTCAGACCTTCACTGGACTGCTCTGTGACTCCTTGCATCTCTTTACTACCTGGTGAAATCTAGGCAAATGTACCAAAAAATTCAATGTCCCGCTTTCTGAGAGTACAGGTGTCAGTTTGGTACGCCAACCACATCTTTACAATGTACCACGTTTTGACCTTATGCCACCAGGGTCTGGTCTAAAGTGCTCACCTTGTTCTCAGAAGCGGCGCCTTTATTGGTTGAGGTAATTGGGCCCTCAAATGGTTTTTATACGAGCACTTTGTGTTTTATATGCAAGCCACTTTGAAACAAAAGCATCCTTAAGCAAGCTCTAAAGAACACACAGATGGAGGTAGGTAATATTCCCTTTTGTAAAGAACACTCAATGTTTAATCTTTCTAAAAGTATTTTTTCTTTGTGCACAGCATGCTCCGTTACCCTTTCATTTAAAAAAATTGTAGAATGAAAAAATAGCAAATCAAGAATTTGAACAAAATCCTTCCTTCTATGATCTGCCTGGTCTGTAGCAATCTCGCTTATAGAAAATAGAGTAGATTTCTATGTTTAGAAAATTTCTAAATTTAAAAAATTAAAATAAAATCCCTGGTGTGCGTCACAGTTTTGCATGATCAGGGTGTTTTTTTTTCAAGAAAAAATCTGTTTGAGGAGTTTGTGTTTATCGCCGTGTGGCTGCATAAATTTACAATAGCAATGTGTCTAGAGGGTTTAGCACCAGCATGTTTTATAAAATACTGAAAAAGCAATACTCATGAATAAATAAAAGCCAATTACAATGTGTCCTACGTAGGACACATTCTTGTCTTCCAGGAGCCAGTCCAGTAGTGTCTCCACACTTCATCCCACATGCGAAATGTGAAACTTCTCTCTTTGTTCATTGTAACAGCCATTCTGTGGAAAGAGAGCCTCGATGGAAATTAGTCTTTTTTTCTCTCCCCATCTGGAAGCAAAGCATATTTTGGCAGTTACTGTACACACTAGAGTTTAAGCGGTGTGATTGATGCTGTTTGTTCCACATTGACTTGATCAGGGGTTGTTATCCTAGAAGCAGTTTGAATACAATGCACACAGAGAGCATCTTCCAATGTACTGAACTTAGCAATGTGTTAAATGTATTGCAAATGTTGTTGTCTTAATTGATAAAGCCATGGCTTTGATCATTTATAGGCACTGACAGGGATTTATCATGCTTTTATGCATGACGTGGTCCAAAGTCTTTGTAAACTTTGTGTGAGCCCCATAACAAAAGATACCATTTATTTTTCAAAAGCTCTCTTTGGGAGAACTGTTCAATGCAATTGCTGGCCTTCCTGAAACACTGTGCTATTCCTTTGTGTCTGCTGCCTCTTGCCCCTGTTCTTCTGTACCATCGTCGGCAGGGCACAATGTTTTTTCTGACGTATTGCTGTCACTTCCCTCGCTGTTAGTCCTGTCCACTTCATGCTCTGTCTGGTGCCCGTTGTCCGCCGGTGCCTGCTGCTCATCGCTGTCTTCACTGCCCTGTTCTCCGTCCTCGGTCAAAGAGGACTCGTCGGTAGGCATCGGCTGCTGCTGAAGCTCTGCCCTCTGGGCAGCAGAGGAAAACACGTTTTGCACCACCAAAGAAGGAGACGAAGTCTCCATTAGTAGCTCTTCGCTTTGGGAGCCAGAGCCCAGATCGAGGGCAGCATCTGCAAAGTATGAAGGTGTGACCTCTAGTCGTAGCCCCGCCCTGTTGGGGGCTGTGTCCAAGTCCAGGCCGTCCTCTGAGTAGGAGGAGGATTCGCGAAGGGGTGTGGCTCCTGGCTGCAGCTCCTCCCCCATGGTGTCAGGGTCCATGTCTCTGCGGCAGTAGGCATAGCGGTGGTTCATGTGCTGGGAGTAGGACCCAGAGTGGGAGAACCTCTTGCCGCACTTGTCACACTGGTAGGGCTTTTCACCGGAGTGCAGACGAGAGTGCTCAATGAGATGGTGTTTGTGCTTGAATGCCTTCTTGCAGATCTTACACTGGTGCGGCCTCCTGCCTAGAACAGGGAATACAGGGATTAGATTTATTTTCATCTTTGCCATAATTTGCCTCCAAAAAGCATGTTGCATGTTCAGTTCAATTTGTTGCGACGGAACAGGATATTAACGTGTAACTGTAATTGAAGTATGGATGTAACGGAAATATGGCTGAAAAGAAAACCGACCAACTTGCAACAGGTTGCTAGGCATTCAAGGGAACCTTAACTGCAGGTCTGGGGAAAACCTTTCTTCCAGGCCACTTCAGATGAAGCTTAGTACTGCAAATTACTCATTTTATAAGCACACTCTTTCAGTAATGCAATTGTTTTGCCGTCAAAGGGTGCTGTTCATGCTTCTTCTCACCCAGCTAGAAAGCCCTTACGCGCAGGCGTTGGAGTGCATGTTATCATAGAGAGGCAACTGCAGTTAGGTCCTTACCTGTGTGCTCGTACTTGTGGCGAAGGAGTGAACTGCTCTTCTGAAACGTTTTGTCGCAGATGTCGCAGGCGTAGAGCCCCTCTTCTGTTTTCTTCAGCCGCTTTCTGCCTGGGCCGTAGTCTCCCTCTGTGCCGTCATCAGTGAAAGAGAGGTAGTCCAGACACCCCCTGGTCATGGCCTCCCCCTGCCGAAAGAAAGGGGTTAATTTTCTAGATGGAGTACTCTTTCCCTTAGGATGAATAGGCTTGAGGCTGAAGCCAGAGCTACTGTATCTGTGGCAGCAGAGATGCATTTACGACTGAGAATAAGAGGCACTTCTTCACACAAGGTGGGGGCGGGTGTCTGGGATGAGCTGCCTAGCCACGTTGTCGGAGCTGGTTTTCTGGGATCATTCAAGGCACGTCTGGATGAGATCCTCAGATCCGTGAACTACCGGAAAACCAAACAAGCAAGACAGGCTGAATGGCCTCTTCTTGTTTGTAACCATTTCTTAGTATCTAGTCATATGTTGTTAAAGCATTCACCACAAAGCCTTGAGAGTTCTGTTAACAATCCAAGACTAAGTGAGAGTCTTGGAAACAATGTGGTGAGTCATGAATATAGCTTCTGGCTCTAGATTCCGAGTCTAAAAAGCTCTGAAGAGTGAAAATTGATGGGAAAGCATAAGGCTGGCTTCCCACACATCTCTGAAAATGTAATTTCCAGATGCAGGTCAATCATGAAAAACTGAACAAAAAGAAAATACTGGGAAAAGGCAGTAAAAAATGATGAAAACTCCCATTAGCAGGACAGGTGTGAGGTAGTTGACTGTGTAGTCATTACCTACAAACTGGCACAGCTGGTAAAAAGCTGACATTTCTTCTTAATGCATTTGAACTCAAGTTTGCTTCTGTTTCTGCACATGCTGAAGTGCATTTAAAAGTGAGATCAGGAGGCACATCTTTACCCAAAGGGTTGTGGGAGTCGGGAACAAGCTGCCCAGCTCTGTGGTTGAAGCCAATACTTTAATTTTCTTCAAGAATCAGTTGTATGAAAACCTTGAATTAAATAACTATTAACTTCCCAGTGAGCTAGGTTACAAATAGCTTCTTCTCATTTGTAACCTGTCTTATGTTCTTATGAAACTGCCTTGTTTTTTGCTGGCCCATTGATAGATTAAGTTTGCATCATCTTGTTCAGATTAAAACTTTAAAAACCCCAAATCCTTCTGTCTAACAATCCAATTGAAATGTAATTATGGAAATGAGGGCGATATATAAGTATTTTCTTTAGATCCTAATTGACATTACAACAGTCTTTGCATTGGGGATATCTCAGCAAGGTGTAGATTTTAACAGTGTGTGACAGGAAAGTCTTGGATCAGAGACAGTCTCAATGGAAAACTATTAGGATCCACAGGATTAAGCACACCTATACAGAATTAGGCACACCAAAATATAGAAGAAAGTGAAACAGCTGAGGTTGTGCTATTTTTTAGCTTTTGATCATTAAAATCGAGGAATTGTGTGAAAGTGGCAACAGTTTAAATTCCAGATTAATGAAGGGAGCTGGTCGTATGTAGACATATTACATGTATCTGATATTCCCGTTGTCAAAGCAGACAATGATTAAATGATGTTTTATACGGTAAAACCTCTGCATACTCTTAATACCATTTTTTGGCTTTGATGTGCTAATGCCAGAAACATCTTTGAAAATGTGCCTGTGTTTGCAGATCAAATGCCCTTTGACTTGATGAAATTGCTTCCTCTGCTGCCGTGAAAGCATGAAAAATCCGCATTTCACTGTTAATGTGTGGGCTTTTTCTGCTTTATATTTTTACTTTTTAGGTTTCGTTCACATTTTTCTTTGTAGTTAGAAAGTGACAGTACAGTTCACGCATGAATCATGTTTCCTCAGGGACTCTCTACAAGGCAGGTCTTTTCTCAAACTTACACGTCTGGAATTTCCCAGCTGAAGAATTTCAGTAAACACAGTAAATAAACACTGATCAACTTCAGTGAAGGCATCTCTGCCTCTTAGGGAATGCCCGCAGAGGTGAATAATGCTGTTACAACACTGTTACTTCCGGTGTGTGGATCTAAAAAGCACTATAAAGTTGCCAAAAACTCTGGTGATTCATTGCTATTTTAAGTATTGGGTGGGCTACTTAAGCTAAGGTTACTCTAAGAAACATAGCTTTACAGTCATTGCAGTTGTTTACACTTCAAAGAAACTTGCGGGGGCTCCTAATTCTAATGAGGGTGGGTCACAATTAATTAGTTTCCATGCTAAATCACACCACGATATTGAAAACTTCTAGGGTGATGGAAAAGGTGAATTCATAACAATCACTGTGCACGGGGATGAGTGTGCCTCTTCTGTGCACAAAGCTGTGTGCTGCAGTCAATGAAAAATGTGGTTATAAGAAGTAATAGTGCATCCTAATCAGCCCATCGGTGTTGGAGTCTTTAGAAAGCAGGAGCTTTCAAACACCAATGCATCAATCTTGATTTAGCAGGCTTTGTGTGTTAGCTTTAGTGTGTTAGCAGGCCTCTGAGCAATGCTGACCATACCAGAACAGCTCAAATATATCAAATAGGGTTGAGATCTGATTCCCCCTTCTCTGTCTATCTCTTTATAAAAAGTGTCATTAGATTTCAGTTTTGCAGTGATTCCTTATTCTGACTGTTGTTCATCATCCCTCCCCTGGTTATGGGAAACTTGGTTATTCTTGGTTATTAATCAAATTAGCAAATGGGAGCCCATCCTGAAAGAAAAGGGTACAAGTTTGGACCATATCCTGGGTGGGACACCAGTCCAATGCAGGACACATTGATAGTTTAGATCACTGTTATTCACTCCTCGTCCTGGAGGGTCGCTGTGCCTTCTGGTTTTCATTCCAATCTGGGTTCATAAGAACTTTATATGAATCAGTGGTATTGGCACTGTTTCCAGGCCTTTACTCATTGATGATAAGTTACAGTAGACTGTGGCCTTCCAGGACCAGGAGTAAATATCACCGATATAAAAGGATGGAAATCGGACAGACCGAATACCGTCCAGTTTGTAACCTTTTTTATATTGTTTAATTGTGTTAAAATTGCTGCATTTTCTTAACTTGAAATCACAGAACTCTATTGTAATTAAGGGTGTTCGTCTTTAAAGTTGGTTACAACCTCCAAAAAAGTAGAAATAACCCATTTGAGTTGCTTACGATCATTGCTTGTCTCTCCTGTTGGATTCTCTTTAGGAAGGACTCTGGGTCTGATTCAAACATGTAGGTCATGGGAGAGAGGAAGCCAGTCTTAGCTGCTGCTGGATTCAGTGGTATTGGTGGCAGGCCATCTTGTCCTGCATTTCTCAGGCTGGGGGTCAGGATGGAGTTAAACAGGGGGAAAGGACTGTAAACTGAGTGGCCAAACCCCGAGCTCCTGCTATACATCGCCTCATGGTGCGGGGGTGGCGTTTTCCTGGGTGGGCTTGCCATCTCCTTCTTTTCAATGGCCGGGGATCTACCGTTCCTGTTTCTCTCCTCACTCGGTTCCTCTCTGGACTTGGGCAGAGACAAGTCCAAAGGCTCTGACTGCAAGCCACCAGAGGTAGGGGTCCTGCAGGAAAAAACGGCCTTCTTAGAAGGAGGGGAACACAGAGCAGACCCCGCCCCGGGTGGCACGCGCCCTCGCTCCTGGTAGGGAGGAGTGGCTACCTCCATTGCAGAAGGGCTGCTAGGGTTAGCTGGGCTACCTCCTTCCTTGAGATGTGGTGGCCAGAATGCATGAGGGCTGAGGGTGCTTGGACATGTAAGAGTTGGGGACAGCATGGCAGCTGGGTGCTGATGATGAAGTGGCCTCAGTCTGGGTAATGCTGTCCTGTCTTCGGAATAGCCATTGGTAGCAGGGCCCAAAGCTACGCCCTCATGTCCTGGGGAGTGCCTGGAGAAGTTAAGAGGGGAATCGTCCTTGCCTCTAGGACCTTCTGGGACCTCCATGGCCTCCCTGTTCATCTTGCACAGGTACCTCTCGTGCTGGAGCAAAACAGCGGCACTGGGAAATAGCTGAGAGCACCACCTGCATGTCACCCCATTTGACACGCTCCCCTCTGACTCGGAAGACTGGCAAGATACCTTGTCCCTTTCCATCCGGGGCTTGTAACTCTCTTGGGTGTCATTCCCATCCTGGGAAGGGTTTCTACCTGGCTGCACACCACTGTCCTCTCCTCCCATGGGAAAGTTTTCTCCTAGTTCACTGTTAGCACTTCTCTGGAGCATCTTCTGGAGCAGGTGCTCGAACTTGCTGTGTGGATGCAAATAAGGCATTAGTGCAGTCCCCTTAAAAAAAGCATGGTGCGGGAATTCTGCTGTATCCAATCCCATGTCCCTGCTCCTGGCAAAAACCAGGCTATCCTGTGAAATCAAGTCCTCCATATGAGGCTTGTCCAGGGACCTCTCTTGTGGTCTGAAAACATACAGAGAGCCCAGGCCTTTCATGGTGTCTTTGGCACCTGCTGCTGGGAGAAGGTTCATTGTTGGTGATGATGGAGATGAGTTGACGTTCTGTCCGCCATATGACTGTCCGTTCATGTTGCCCCCGCTCAGACACTTCTTGCTGCTGAGGTGCGAGCTGTAGGAACCAGAGTGCGAGAATCTCTTCTTGCAGTTGGCACATTCGTAAGGTTTCTCGCCTGTAGGGGGGGGGAAAAAAGATGTAATTAAGTCTTTCTAAGGCCAAATCCTAAGCCACCCAAAAAGGGAAAGGAAGATTTCAACTTTTCATATTTGTTCATTTGCTCAATCAGTCTTGTGCTGTACAATATCTTTGCAAGGCCCGCATCTTCTTCCACACTCTCGCACAGCCCAAGCCAGGATTGAACCCAAGACTGTAGAGCTGTGGTGCAGCGCTGTTAACCTTTCACCTCTCTGACTGGTGCTAGTTCTGTGAGCAGTGTGAGAGATGGCAGACGGCACGCTTTGGAGGAATTGACCCTTCCATAACCGTTGCTCCCTCTTTTGCTTTTACAAGGGCGATAGAAGCAATAAGCATGGGGTGAGGCCACATTCAATTTTGATTGTAAGAAATGTAAATTTTAAAATAAAAGCTATAACCTGAACTTACCACTGTGAATGCGAATGTGCTCTTTCAGGTGATGCTTGTATTTGAAAGCCTTTCCACACTGTGTGCATTTAAATTTCCTGTTCTCTGTTGCTTGCTCAAACGATGGATGCTAAAACAGATGATAAGAAAAATGAAATATTGACGTGTTTGAGGCCTGTTGAAATGAGTGACATCTCATATTATGTATACAAAAATCTACCAGAACCTTACCTTGCTCTGCGCCTGGTTGTGCATTAGCATGTGCCTCTCCATCTGCGGCCTGTAGGTGGTGCTGTAGCCACACAAGGGGCACGCCAGATTGCCGCTGTCTCTCTCATGGCAAAATTTCACATGTTCGCGGAGGGACGCATCACGGCGATATGTGCGCTGGCAGAACGGGCACGCAAGAAACACCCTTGTACCATCAGGACTCCCGGGTACCGCTTCTAAAAAAGCCAGAAGGATGCCCATAAAAAAAAACTGACACCAGCATTAGATCGACATTCTGTCGCGTGCGGTTCTGCTGCAGTGATGCTATGTTGCTTCCATTGACTCTGACATATCTGCAGTCCTTAGGTACATTTGATGGTTCTGTTTGCTTACTTTATGTAGTAGCACTGCAAGCGGCCATATCTGATCCTACATGGTGCTTTCTAAATGAAAACAAAGCTTTCACTAAATTAAAAAAGCTAAATATCGCCAAGGTAGTGAGAGACTCATCACATCTGTTAATACTCGGTATACAGTACAGTGAAGTAGCACTGTGAGGGGGTGGGGACTGATACTAGAACTTGACATGCCTTTTTATAAGTCAAATTTGGTGACAGTATTTTCCTAATCCAGGTTTTGCTCTGTTAGTTTCATTTCTTATGAAATGATCTCTGTGATATTGTTTCTGAAATGCAGTGGGTATTGACCCCGTCTCAGTTTTATTTTCAAGCTACTATGAATTCTAAAGAAACATTAGTCAGTAGCTGAAGGGGTGACAGGTGTTACTTGTTGTGCAACATCAGTCAGTGTTAAATGATTGTGTGGCACAGTGTTTCATTCATCGCTGGTGTTCTGTGCTTCCTGTTTATTTTCCTAAAGAATATACTTCTTGACAATTTGTACATCTGAGCACTTTCTGTATTTGTATAAATCACGAATTGGTTGTTGTCCTACTTGCTGTTATACTGTAATTTCTTATCCACAAAGTTGAACAAAAAGCAAATCCCCATTTTATCCAACAAATGGAGGTTTTTGAATGAAAACTGGGGTTGCCATTTTAATTTATAAGAATGAAAAACATTAAAGTTAGGCTAAATGTTTTTTTAATGTATACCTTTTTGTTTTATCGAAACTAATACTTTTTCAATATTGCCAGACTTTGTGCACTAAAAAGTCCCTGATGGTTTCATCTGCACGAAACCGTGATCAACCAGCAAAACAACATGCACAGAAATTCACGAATACTAAAACACAGTAGTTTGGGGCCTCTTTTTCATTCGTGTCCTATAGAGGGTTCATGACATGGCCTGTTTAGCTCTTTCACATTTGCCTTTGACTTGAATGAGGATTGTTCTTTCTATATGTTGTTTCATCCTATTGGCATGAGAACTTTCTTCAGTGTCGCAGTATTCAACGAGCAGTGTGTGTTCTCCTTCCTGTTTACTCTTTTTGCAAACCTCTAAACACTAGCTTTCACAGATATTTTCACACCATGATTTGCCATTTATAACCATCTTTTACTCTTTTCTGTGTTTGTTTTTATTCAGCTTCTCGTGAATTGGAGCCATTAAATATCTGTGGAATGATCAAGTTCAATCTGGCCATCATCCATCCTCTGTATCGAGTGAGTTTTACATTGAAAAAAATTGCTTCATCTTTAGGGCTGCAATCCAAAACCTTCTGTCAGAATGGCAGAAAAAATATTTCAATAATGGCGTATAATATTTTTGTTAGTAACATTGGTGGGAATTGGTGAAAACTGGAAAACTTCAATAAAATCTAGTAATTAGTAAAGTTTAGTATCAACCAAAAATGCAGAACACTATTAATAACCAACATCTACCTGTTGAAAAAGTGAACAAACTGGCTCTGTACTTTGTTTTTTAAAAAAATCTTTTTATAGTCAATTACAAGTGTGGAAGCAGGCTTGTAAATGTGATAGTTTAGTGTTTTCATCTGTAAAAAGGGTATCATATCATTTATGTTGCCAGTTCAACCACGAGAACTCTCAGAACTTCTTTTCAAAATGTAATTTTCTTTGACGAAATTTGTCGCTGATGGCGCCGATAAGAGAGTGTGTTTGTTAGGCTGTTTTGTTAGCCCTTCACCTGCCTGATCAGAAACGAGGCAAGGCCAGGGTGTGTGTGTTCAGCTCTGGAGGGGAGGCTACTCCTCACCTTGTACCTCGGGTGAGCCATGTGCCCCTGGAGACCAGCTCCTTGGGGGCAGATCCTCGTCGGGGGCTGCTGGGTAAATAACCGCAGTGCCGTTCTGCGACAGACGGTCTGGGGGGCTTGCCGGATTCGGGGCCTCCCTCAGTCTCTTCAGAAAGTCATAGCGCTCCATCTCCTCATCTGTAATGGGTGGCTCACCCTGACCTGAAAGACCGCAGATACAAAAAGTCCTTTTTAGTGGTGGCTTTCTACACTGGATAGATTCCAGGAAGGCTTACAGTGAACATGTTAACCTGCAGTTCTGCTTTTGATAGTAGCATTATTAATCATTATAAAAGAAATTTTTAAGGAGTTCTTCATGACTTCAGTCACACTGGTAGCCCATGGTAAAATCCCCAGCAATCTTAATGGTAACAAGCATTTGAATCGTGGTCTTGCTCTAGGAGTGAGAATAAGTAATAGCAATGATATTAAAAATAAAACTCTAAATTCAGCTACCGGTTACCAGCTACTAAACTTTCCTTCTGTTTTTAGCAGACGCCACAGTGGAGATTCACTCTCTGGCCTCCTGTGCATCTTTCTGTGGTGTCCCTGGCCAGAGGGGGGACAGTACTGCACATGTGTCCACAATGAACTGAGCTTCTACATTCATGGTTCACACCCCTAATCGAGGCGCGATGTTCCACTATATCCCTAGCTCAGCATTGGTTTCTGAATTGGCAATGCGACTTCTTAAGAAAAAACTTCAGATTTTGTGATCTTAGTTTTTGTTCCTGGTAATCACGTTTTTCATGGTCAAATGTCTACATACCAGCTGATGAAAAGCACAGGAGGACCACCTTGATTTTGAAATCAGTTTGCAGTAAGTTAGTCTTCCTAGCGTGGCATAGCGGAGAGTGTCTCCGGGTTCAAGTTCAAAAGGGCAAAAACATGAAAGCAAAGGTAGAAGAGATCCTCGCTCAGTTTGTCCAAAGACTGCCAAGTTTACTACCGATGTGCTTTAGTACATGAGACTTGCAAAAAGAAGGGCAACAGCAGAATTGTGGAGATGTATAAATTTATTTTTTTATAAATAAAACAACAAAGTGACTCTGTTAAGGAAGTGGCCAGTAAGAAGGGGATTTCTGAGGCCACCCACGCTGTGTATTTTGTGGGGGTGAGTGATGATAAGAGTCCTCCTAAACTCAGTGCGCACAAGCCTGGAACTCTATGGGCTGAAACGCTTCACTTTCACCTCCTCCATCACTCTTTCTCTCTGCGCCTCCTTCCCTTGACGCAGCACGAAAGAGTTGAGATGAGGTGGGTACACTGGGTTTGCGGCCGCCTCTTTGTTTTTTCACCTCTGGTTTTTCTAAAGTGAGAAGGCAGTAAGGAATAGGTTTGTCTGTCCCTCCTCTAGACTGTGACCACAGCAACAAGCGGTTCTAAAAAGATCACTCGTTTAGAGCTTGATCAAACATGATAAATAAGCCCTCATTTCCTTTACGTAGTTATTGTTTTTAATACCATCATATAATGCTGAACTGCTGGCCCTGAATGTTGAAAAGGTCATTTTTTTAATGAAAGGTACTGGAGTCTGTGGTCAGGCGTGAGGTGATAAAAGGGAGGGAACAGAGACGACTTGTCCTGTGATAAACGTCACCCTACTGTACTGAAAAAAGGTTCACAAAAGGACATCCACTTGCACTTGGAGAAGATATCACATGTTAAAGTTGTACAATGCATGAATAATACTTTATCTGAGAACATTGTGTACGATTTTAGTTACCACGTCACAAAAAAGATATTATTGTTCTCGAACAGGATCAGAGAAGAACCAGACGGATTCCCAGGCTTAAACTAATGTCCATGCCGACAGGCTAATAGAATTGAATCTTTTTAGAGTTCAGACTGAGGCCTTTATTCCAATATTTGAAATCTTAAAGGTATAGAAGACCATAACCCCATGGACTTCATTGCAAATGACAAAATCCGCAAACTGAAACGAAGGAAAAGTGCAGTTAAGACTCAGAAGAGCAGGCACCTCTTTATACAGAGGGGTGAGGAAGTATGGAACAAACTGCTCAGACGCTTGTGGAGAGCATTCTCTGGAAGAAATGGCTGGAAAAGATACTAAGATCAATTCACAACAACCAAGCGCCCTCTGATTTGTAACTTTATGTGCTACAGATAATGACATTTGATAAGCGAGAAGCCTGAGTGGAGAACGGTCCTTTCAAAGCTAGTCCTGCCTGAAGGAAGGAGCAGTGCACATGTGAAGTGAAAGCATTTTGATTGTTCGTAGGCGACCCACAGGAGTCTTTGATCTAGAAATAAAGGCAGTAAAAGGTATTTAGAGACTTGGTTTTGATTTCAGTGTTGAATTTTGTTTGATGTGAAGGAATACAATTAAAGCACTAAAAGATTTTATTTTAGCTAGGCTCTAGTATAGTGTTGCGCTTGCCTGTCTTACTATTAAAACAGTACTTGAAGAGCCATCACGCTTTTCCTAGCCTGTTCTTCGCAATGAAATAAGGGAAGAAGGTAGTTGTGCTTGTAGAAAAGCCTGCATTATAGGCTGAACCGTAGCTCTCTAGGAGCAAGAGCTGATTATACTGTGAATGGGGAAGTCGGCAGCGGTTCCTTCATTTTAAACACCGAGGTGAAAGGAGAATTCTTGAACCTTTTATTAGTCTTTTGTGAAAGTCGGCCTCAGAAGGTAAATTAGTTTAGCAGAAGGAGTGTTTTTTCCAGGAACTACAACAGAGTAACTGTCGAGAGGGGAAAACGTGATGATCGTTTAGATAGCCAAAGGTTTTCTTTTTCCCTTACAAGACAGTTTAATATCAAGATTAAAATGCTGACCATGTGAGGTGTTAAAGCACATGAGCTTCAGTGCTGCGGTGCAGGAGGAAACACCTCCAGACACTTGTACTAAAGTCGCAGTCCAAATAAACAAAGAAGAAAGGTGCTTCCCCAGGATGATGCAGCGTGAGGAGCTGCAGGACTCGGCTTACCGTAAAGGGCTTGTGGGACGGCGCGCTCCTCCTCCGCGCTGCTCCCGGCCCACGGCTCTGGGCTCAGGCTCCGGCCCCGGGCACACAGCGCGGGACTAGGGGCCTCTGTCCCATCGCTGGCTGTGAGGCTGCTCTTCTCATGACTGTCCGGGCCCTCCATGCCGGAGTGGGTTTCCTCATCTTCCCCTTCCGATCCCAGGGCTGTCAGCTTCTCGAAGTCTACTGCAAAAGGGACAGGACCCAGAGAGAGGGTGGTGGCGTCACACAACCCAGCAGTGAAACTGACCGAAACCTAAACCCATCCCAGCTGCCAGCCCCGTGTGCTGATGTGCTGCAGCTGTGGACTGGGCTGCTAGTTTGAAGCTGAAACCCTACTGAAACCGTAGACTTAAGTCTAATGCAATACTGAAAAGAAACTATAAATGATCCCAGATATTGTAAAGCACCTATTATGCACCAACCCGTACACAAAATAACTGGTGCCTTTGTAACCCAAAGTTATTTTTCATGTGCTTTATGTTCTGTGATAAAGCTCTGTTGTCAGCTCCCTTCTTGGGTAGTCGCTTTTTGTAAAATGCAGGGCAGTAGAAGCAGGGAAAAAATCTGTGGCATAGTCAACCCTAAATAAATTATTTAAGATGTAGTAGAAATCATATCACAGCAGCTTTTACACATTTCTAGAATACATTTGCCAAAGTTCAAAGAAATATCAGTACAGATATTTTCCTGGAACGAAAAGTTTAGACCTCCACTATCACAAGTCTAATAATACTGAAAGCGCTGTTCACAGAATATTCCGACGCTGAGCTGGAGCTGTCGTGAACTGTAGCGCATGGCGGATTATTAGAAATAATAGGCACAGCAAGACTTGCAGCATGGAAAAAATACAGATGGCTCTGACAAGTGCATGTTTTGGTCGGCAGAGTTAGTGGTGGTATTCAGTGATGGCAGAGGTGATTAACAGCAATAATAATCTAAGGTTCCAAACCTAATGCATAACCTTGTCATCCTGCTTGAGAAAGACTCGAGACTTGCACCTACTAAGCTTCTAAAGCCATTCTTCACTCCATCTGATCTGCCTTGAAATTGGGGCTGCTGGAAAGGAATGACTGCCACATCACCCAGGTGGGGACTGCACTTCCATTACAACTGAAGTGGATCCCCTCCCATATATAAAACACTTTGACATCCCCTCACATTTAAATTCAAGGAATAGTAATGAATTTAAAGAGCGGTGTGCAAAAGTACCACAGTGATTTTCAATTAGGGGCAGCAGCGCTTCCTGCAGCATCTGCCGCGAGCCTATACAGAGGCTCTCTTTGAGGGATCGCTCTGCCTTGGCACAGTATTTCAGTGGTGTGCAGACCTCTGTGTGGTAGGTGGAGACCCCTACATTGGACACATCCTCCAGCCAGAATGAGAAGAACGCGCCGGTCTGCATTATGCATCCATACGCCACACGAAAACTGCAACGTCGCTGGTTTTTATTTCTGCACACCCACTCCTATCTCTCTCTCTCTCTCTGCTTCCCTCCTCCTCCCTCTCTTATCTTTTTTTTTCAGCCCATTTGGCAACCCACAGGCTGCACCTTGGTGGTTATCATTTGCAAAGTCATATTTCTCAAACGTTAGTTCAAAGGGTTTTACCTTCGAGGGGAAAAATGCTCCCTATTTTTAGATAAGATAAATCTGATTATTTACATTTTTTCTCATTTTAAGAAAACATCTTTCTTTCAGGATAATATATGGCTTAATTTCCTTTTTTTGGGCGGATAGCGAAGGCTGTAGTCTAAAAATGTTTGGTAAATCGGCAAGTGAATGGTTTTGTTTGTACTTTGTACTTGGATGAAATTCCACGTAATTTAATATTTTTATATTTTTCAGTTGTTATGTATTTTAGAACTTCTTGCTGGGAAGATCTTTTACCCTAAACTTTCCATTTACTAAACCAGGCACTCCACTTTGTTGGGTTTCAAAGGGAAACGTTTTTTTTCTTGTTCTAATTTTACAGCTAAGAGTACTTGCCTCACTCCACCAGTTCGTTTCAACTTGAGGAAAAAAAGATGAGGCATGTAATTTGAAGTATGGAAATGGGCAGCTGATTTTCCCAGGAGTCCTGTACAAACTCTAAATAAAGTCTCTGAGAGAACTCTGGGACTTTGTTGGGTTTTGTAGCCATTAGTGAGAGGAGCATGGATAGAAACAAAAGGAAATAGTTTTTAAATTATACATCTCTTTACTGTGGCTTTCAGATAAATATTTATCATGCAACAAATTAAATGATAAATTTTATACACTGCTTATTTTACGTTAACCCGTTCTCTTCCTGCTGCCCAAATGAGTGCCCAGCTGGAGCGGCCTGTTCTTATAACACCCATCTGTGACAAACCTACAGAGGGCCCTGGAGAGAAACTGCCAGGACACTGCCCAGCTATGAGGGGCTAAACACGTACAGTAATTTTCATATATTTCATATATATAGTACTTTTTTTTTGTAAGCGAGAATGCATCAATCAAAGCTAGAAAGTACGTAAATGTAGATCTGACTAATAAAGTTTTTCAGTTATATTAAAATTGTTCTAATCAGTGATAGGTGAGTAAGTGACCGAGGTGTGTGTGGGGCCATCTGCATCTAGGCGAAGAGAAACTGGTGCAACCTGAATAATATTTGTTTGTTTTTAAAGGTTGTGGAGCAAAGGAGCCAGCTGAATAACCACTTCATTGCTGAAGTGTTGCAAGTTCACTTGCACGTAGTTTCATTATGAGTGTTCGCTTCAGACACAATGCCTGAGTGAATGTGTCAGTATCCCTTCGAAGGCCACATCCATGTCATGGCTGGCAGTGAGAAGCGGACTGGACGTGCTGGACTTCCATGGGCTTCCAGCACTTTCAGCCTATATAATAACACTAAAACATATTCACTTTCATCTGTTCATGTCCATGCTTTTCAAGGGAATGTATCAACTATTTCTTTATCCATAGAACAGGTACAGTACGTACAGTAGTCGGGAAGACAGAAATATCAGAGTAACAGAATACAGTGCACTACTATATCCACTCTAGCTGTTAAGTGTAAAATCATCGTTCAAGTTCATTTGCAGGGGAAAGGTTCAAGCCCAAAACCTGTTGCCGACTGACTTGGGAACGTGAAAGGAAGCGTTCTGCAGCGAGAAAGGCAGACACTGGGCTGTACCCTGTCCCAGGCTGTTTCTCGTGTGTGATCCATTCCCGCTGCGGAGTGACTCGGGAACGCAATCACAAACACATGTGAGGGAATTGCAACGGCACGCCTCATCCGTCAAACCCCGCACTACTCCATAGCCTCCTTTACTCGAAATGGCTGATTGCTTTTCAAGCACGGCCCGTGCACTTGCATCAATGCATCTTAAATGGCACATTTGCCATTTTTGGCAAAAGACTGACAATATGAGCTTTTGACTGATTAGTTTTTAAAGTTCAGATGAGATAACGGTGAAGTGAAATGAAATTCTGGTGCCTCAGAGAAGTCATCCTGTGTTGCTTGTGATTTTAGACAGCATTGACAGACTTGATGACTGAGATTTTCCGATCTTAATAAACAGCTGTATACTTTTTTCTTGTATGGAATTGCAATAAGTTCTGTTATAATTTTATCACATAAAATATACACCTGGGATAGTGCAGAACCAGAGCAGTGAGTTAAGGTATGGGGTGGAAATCTAATTTTCAAGTCATGTATTGATCAAATATTTGGTTCCCGTGATGATTAGACTCAGAGATGAAAACATCTCACAACACTTATGCAAATGGTGTTTACATCTATAGTGAATTTTATTTTAAAAAAATGATATTTTTAATTTAACATTTTCCACTAAATTTCATTTTTCAAGTTTCCATTAATCACTCTTTCATTTAAGGCGAGCAAAGCCTGCGGCTAGGGTAAGACTGGGTTTCTGAATGTCTCGTCTTTATTAGACTGCATGCAAAGGCTACATAAATATGATTATATCAACTCCCATTCTTTTAAAACTCTTTAATATTTTAAGTCGGTAAGAATAATATGGAGAATTAAGCTAGGAAGGTCCTCGTTTTATTTTTAATGCTAAAATATATACATTTTATTTTTTAATATACAAGTCAAAACACTGTCAAAATTCCAGATATAATGGAGGTAGCATTGTGAACACTACTGTAGTTTTATTTCAGCAGATCGGACAGTCTAGTTCTGTACTCTGGCAGGAAGCAGTATTTTTTTGGTTTTGCCCTTTGTCAGCGCTTGTGTGCTTCAGCATCGCTGTAACTGCAGTCTTCTGTAGTGGAAATGTAATGTCTACTACCGTTCCTGTGTGAAACTACAATGAGACACGGTTCACCTGCTATTGCTTCTATTGCTGCTGAATTTTTAGAACAAATGGAAAAAGGTTTTGTTTTGCCATTGTTGTGGCAGTGTACTGTACAGAATGAAACTTTGAATCCAAACACTTCTGCTCTCTGTGGGCCAGCTGGAACCAAGAAAGAAGTCAAAGCTCAGCAGAAAATAACATCACACAGTATGAAGCAAGGTTAGCAGAATCCACCATGTGCCCAGAAAATAGCGTTGGTGTCTTGCTGGTGAAACTGAATTGAACATGGTGTGTCTGTGTTGAAAGGAAGAATTCATCATCAGAAAACAATTGTTTTTCTCTTTGGTAAACAGACCACACTGTGAAAGTTAAAATTACACACCCACCTCATTATGGGCATTAGAAGTTTCACTGGCTTCAAATTTGTGCTAAAAAAGTGTCACCTTGAAAACATTTTATGTGAATGATTCCCCCCCCAGAAAAGCACAGTTTTACACATAATAGAAATACAAGATATAATGTGACAATCATGTGTAAACTAAGTTTAAGCTCTCAGCAGACTTAACTACTGTAAGTACACGATCAAACAATAATCATTAGTCATTCACAGACAAAAAGAAGGAGCCAGATTAAAATGTAATACTATAAACCCAATTCTGTTTTTTGTTCAAGACAAGAATTTTTCCTCCTAAAGAAAATCAATTATTCCATCATTACTGTATCACATATCTGTATTATATACATTTATATCTACAATACATACATACAGTATTGTAGATTTTATATTCTAGAGATGAATTCTAGCATTCTATTGACGCAAATATATTGACAAAATAAACTACAGGCATTAGTTTTCTTTTTCTTACATATTTTATTTTCTCATGTTTTGATTTCGTCTTAGTGCAAAATTAGCTACCCGGTGCATGAAAAAATCCACATTAAAGCAGGCGCAAACGCTTGGTGTTCATTGCAGAGTTACTTCGCTGGCTGCAGAGAAGAAACTGTGTTACCTGTAGCGCTGCAGAAAACGTCATCTTAAATCTAATGCAAATGAGTTAATTATTTTTCACAATAAAGCGGCTTCGTTGCTCAGCATTTCCATTTCCCAAATATCCAGGTTGGTGCGCTAGGATATTTGCAGGAAGGACCTGCTGTGTAGGCAACATACCCATGCTGGTGCTGAAAACTGGGATCTGTACTGTGCATCTCTCATTCTCTGCTTTTTTTCATCCATTCGGTCGCAGATTTTTATCCTGAGATGGTTAGATTTTTCTCAATAAACATCCTCTGTTTGCCATTGCGAGCCTTATTCAGGTGTAAAAGGCGTTAATAAAAAATATGAAATAAGTGAAGTAAGGAAAGATGGATACTCTTAGTGTTTGCAGCAGAGCACTCTTTGTGCAGGTTTATTTTTAAAGTGGTAACCATTTGAACACTTAATGGTAATACTTTGGGCTGTTTTACTTGAAGTATTTTGAGGAGGTTCAGCAAAGTTCATATGGTGTGAGTATTAGTTCTATAGCAGACAGACGTGTTTACTGACGTGCATTTTATAATAAAAGGCTTTAAAAAACAGGCAATAACTGGAATTTTACTTCGCCGTCTTAAAGTTCAGCTATTTTACTTGCCTTCAAAAACAATAAAGCCCTGCAATATTCATGGCTTAGCGTTCTATGAAATTGTAATCTTTGATACAAATATTGCTTTATGTGATGCGCTTATATATATGAATTTCATGCACATATTTCAATCAGTGGTTTAAGCCTTAATCACAATAAAAAAGAGCAAATTATAGCAAAAAAAATCCATTTGGTCTATAAACATTATCACCGACTAAATTGATCACTAGGAGCCACACTTTCGTCTGAATAGCACTGTGCTTTTTAAAATTAGTAATCCCACACCACAGCACACCTACAAGTGAGTGCGACTGTCTGTAAAAACCTGTGCACTGTAAAACACATGGCTGGCCTTTCCAGTATGAATGTGCAGTGATCGCACAAGAGCCTTAACTAGGTTAGCTACTGGACAGGTGGTGCAAAACACAAAACCTGTTCTGCATCTCCCAGCACAGAATTTTTCCCCCATGTCCATAGAATAGCATTCATCCTAGAAAAGGCCTTTCTTCTTATTATTTCACAGTAACATAGCTCATTAGCTTCTTTTTTTTGCTGTTATTTTTTGAGAGAAATATAGCCATTTTGATTTTAGAAATTATATGACTTTTCTACTTATCGAAATATCTTAACAATAAAAAAGGGCTTCCCATTCTTCCTTGGAATTCATTCTTCCTTGGAAGCAGTATTCACTGAGTCTGGTTGAAATGATAACTGATTATGTTTTTACTTTGATCAAAATGAGTTCCTATTTGTTACATGTACATCCATTAAACCCCTGACTCACTGCAGTGGAGTCCATCTCACAGTCCAGTGCGCCACTACAGAGAACGATCTCATTCTTATCTAAAAATGAAAATGCCAACCCATTAACAGAAGGCTTATACTGTATATAATTATTAAAATGTTCATTTCTTCAATTTGTGTTGTTTTTGCGAAGCATTTGATGACCCTCTCTTTAAATGTAGTCAAATCATGTATTGGGGACGTTTCAGCTTTTCAGATCTGTGGAGCAAGCAATTTATTACTCAGAAGACTGGTGTGGCTTTTACCAACCAGTCGGAAAAGTCCCTTTTAATCGAGTTAATCTGTGGCGAATTCCAAACATTCAAAGCAGTTATTATTTAAAAATTATCGTCTTAAGTTCTTAAGTGCTTTGTTACATTCTTATTGTATATCACAATATCGCAAACCTATCTTTGTTGATTGATTGATTGATTTAATTTTCTAGTTGAATGGTTGTGTGTTTCTCAAAATAATTTATTGCTGTTAATTTAAGGTAAATATGTGTATTGCATTGTCTGGAGTGAGGTTAACAAAAAAATACTACATTTAAAAACAGCCCATTTACACTTCCATTGAACTAAGAAGAAAAGCCTTTCTTGTCTCAGCCATAATGGTAATGGACCTGTTATTATGTTGCAGTAAGCTGGTAATCAAGACCTACTTTTTTTCTATAAAGTCAGCGATTATTTTACATCTACAAGTCAGCAATTTCTAAAAGCTTTCAGAAAATCACAGTCACCGATTCCAAACTGGCAACAAAAGCACTTCAGTGTAATTTCAGTCATGACATGAAATAGAAACACGGACAAATGTCACATTTTCGATGACAGATTGCTAGTCATTGACAGTACAAAATTAACAATAATGTTATGAAACCTCAGCAATGTTAAGTGGACATAGCTGAGCAACTGTATCAGTAAATACATTTTGATAACTAAATGTGCTAATTCACATGTAAAGACATCAGCCTGGACCTCCAAATCTGTGCATCTGGTTGAGAGCTAAATGTCAGAATTATGTGTGGTTTGTTGTTCCTGCCTACTTACAATCAGGACTTAGCTGTCCTCATGGATGGTGTAGAAAAGTCCAAAAACCATCTTGGTATAAATCTATTTTTTTTAAATGTATTTGTTGCTCAATTTTGAAATGCACAAGAACAGGTTTAAGTGGAGCTCAACATGACAGTCCTTGTGAAAGGTAAATAATGAACTTCAGCATGTGTCACATTAGGAACTCAAGATAAAGCAGCACTCAAATAAAAATGATGTATAAAGATTGCCTGGAATTGTCATAAAGCTCTTGCTTATGTCACTATCAAACGTGCATTATTTCTTGTGAATACAACATGCCTACACTTTTTTTGTTTTTCCACGGGACTGATTTTTTAAATTGATTATTGTAATGATGGATCCCCCTCAAAAAAATTGAAAATCGGCGTGAATTAAATCCTGTTCATTTTCTTAATAGTGTTATCTGTCATTTATCTTCAAAAACATGGCCAGATCACTATGAATTTCTTCACCCAAGACACAGTCAGTTCCCTACAGAAAGAAATGTATCAAAAAAATAATTCCCCTGATTGGACCTGTTGAGCATTGCACAGGAATAGGACAGAAATCTGGAACGCGAATACATTCTGTTTGATTGGCGACCAGCAACTTAGTAAATTTGATCTACTGTATTAAAAATGAAACCAGAGCGCTGTGCTTGAGTCAGCATTGGCCAAGTAACAGTGCAATTCATATATTATTACATACTCGGCAAAAATGCTAAATTAGGCTCGGACATGTAGTCCATAATTTAAAATTAATTTCTAAACACCTGTACAGTAGTTATACATCTGGGTGCTTATACTATGCTGTTCACCTTGATGAAGTTTCTCACTCCCTGTAATTGCTGTAGCCACATTCAAGCATACGAACAAAGCACTCAGATAGCGTGACAGCTAAAAACAAACAAAAAAAATGCAGGAAAGGATTTGTTTTTTACCTTTTATGGATGTACAAAGAGAATGACAAAACCTTAATATTTGTGTGCCTGGTGCCTGCTCCCAGCCTTGGTGTAGCAACGGTGAATGTTTTACATTAAAGAAGAAAAAAAAACAGCTATATTATTTGAAGCCGCTGTTTGACATTCTAGCTATGACTCAAAGCCACCACATCTGAAAAAACACCTCCCACTCGATCTTGCCGAAACGCTCGAAGGCCCAGAAGCCCTCCCTGTCCTAGCGCACATGAGGTGCACAGTGGGGTGACAGAGAATGCACCAAGGAAAGCCCCAGCAAGACCAGGAGGGGTGGGGTGGTGGGGTTTGGGGAAGAGGAGGAGGGAAAAAAATGACCTGGCCCATCACAAAGGCAAAGGAAAGTGTCTACGCCCAGATTTCTGTTTCCTCCTAGGTGGAGGGCAGTGGTCATTTCTGGATAACCAAATGAAGTCAGATCATAAACTCAGTGATCTAATAATAACTTCTGATGCAATCTAAAAGGCTCATCATAGATAGGAAAGTCAGATTTGTGTAGATGTATTTCTGCTTCAGAGAAATTGAGCACATCAGAAGTGTAACTTGCTTCACCATTGTACATTTAAGTCCAAATAAAGTTTTGGTAAACTCTTCCAGAGCTTGGATCTCAAAACAGATACCTTTCTTGAATGATTTCTTCAATTTAAAGTTGCAACAAAAATACCCGTCTTGCACATGTTTCCTCCACCAGTAACCTGTGAGGATTGGAGGTGCATGCATGCCCACTGATTTCAAGACCTAATCTGCTTTTCTTTGCATCTAATGGCTACAGTTATAATCTGCAACACAGAGTGTTTGGGTTTACTAGGGGTGAATGCAGTGTGGCATTAAATATATTACAACATTTCTGCGCTGAGTAAAACGGGAGTTTATTCTTCAGCCTAAGGGATTGTGCATACCCTTATAGAACTATATGGGGATAACAGGCAGGTCATGAATGCTACACTGACCTTATCAAAACAAGAGGCTGTACAACATAACATATAACTATATGTTACATAATACATGTACCATATACCTAAACTATAGCGTTGCCCACTGTATTAACATTTTATAAAAATATTTAATTTCTAAATTGTTTAAACATACTGTACTATTTGCAACTCCTAAGTTAAAGTTTTATCCATGTATCATTTTTTTATCTGGTAGTGCTGATCTTTCCTGCTGCTGGTACAGATGCGCCATATTAGATTCTTGGACTAATTAGCTACAGAAAAAAAAATGACTTATGTGTGCCCAATGGTCCCGTCTCATCCGTATTCTTTCTAATGAGTCAGCAGCACCCGAGTAACCAAATATAGGCTCGGGATGAAGCCCCTGCAGTAAAATAGTTCGTCACTATCACTGCCACTGGGCTGTAAAAACAGAGATTAGATAAAATCGTTTAGGTTTGGAAACATCACTGATCGCACACCCTCGTTATTCAGTGAAATGTGTAAAATATTTATTGAGTAAAAACATTAAATTCTGCAGTCTGAGTGTGTAAGTCAACTTCAATTTCTCTGAAATCAAAAGTGATTTCTGTTTAAAATCATGTTTCAGCTCAGAGCAGAGCAGTTCTAATCTGATGAACCCGTTGGCGAGTAACGAACAGGGAACCAATAGTATAAACAGGAATGTAACTTCAGGAACCGCAGTGAAACGTTCCTTGCAAAATAATTCAATCCAGTAAATGGGAGATAAAAGCATCTACAATCGCAGTACTGTATTCTAACCTTACTCATATTTTAACCCTTAATCTCTTTATTCGGTTCATTAAAACCAACTTTCAAATATGACCAGTTATTAAATGCATGACAATTTCAGTGTTTCACAACTGCGGCCCAGCTGAAAACAGAACTGAAAATTACAAAGGAGAAAGCCCATAGAATTACAGTGCCTTTGTGTACGGCAGTGTTCACATTGCCCACTAAAGCACAGACATCGTTCTGTTTGGTACACTGTGTAAGCGTGGGTATTGATGAAGGCGACGAGATCCACGTGTAATAGCAAACGAGTGTTTATTAAGACAGGAACAGGGATTATGTCCATGAAACAAAACAGACTCAGCAATACAAGGACAGTGCTATGCATGTCAAGTAAAACAAATGTATAACTATAATAAATACAACATACACTTGTAATAACCTCCTGGTTGAATTGCAATGTCACAAAGGAGGTGAAGTCTTCGTATGTTGTACGGGAGGTTCTGTACAGTTTGGAGGACAAGCTTATCCCTCATGACATCACTACAACATTACAACATTACAAGTATTCAGGAAGCTGCATGGGTCACCTTCACTGGAAGCCAAAAAAAAGCCCTGTCTGACTAATCCCAACTCATTCCTTACTGCAGCAAGCACCACTTTTTCGGGAATCTTTGGGAATTCGGGAGTTGGCATGACATGACTCAGATGTTGTGAAACTGTGCATAGGTCATAGATCTCGACCTGCGCACCAAGAGAACACCTTTACCCCAGGTTAGGCCACTTGAGATCTCCTGATTACATCTAGCTTTAAATTTATTTGACGATTGTTCATCCTTAAGGTCCAGTAAGGGTGTTATAAAATTCAGATTGTTTCAATTTTAAAATCCGGTTCTGAAGTAAAGAGCTGCGATCACTTGCACAAGCTCCGTAAAAAGTTTGGTCTCTGCAAACTTTTTTTTTTTCTCAAAGAGCACAAGGCTGCACTTAGACTAATATTGTCAGTGTGTGCATGTATGCATATAAACCATATGAATTTGTAAAGTGCGTGCACCATGTAACAGTCAATCCGACTATTTAAAGACTTGTTGCAAAAAAGACGATCAGATACTTTTGCTTGGTCTGAACAGATAAAATGATGGAGTTGATAAAGTGACGTCTTCGTGGTAGAAAACTTCCATCACTTGTGAATTTTTATTTTAAAAAATATCAAGCTGAAAATTTGTTGTGGCAGGACTCCCTGATGACGTTCCCTATATTCGCAGCCAAAAGGATTTAATAATTTATTAAAAGCGTGTTGCACACACCCCACCCGAAAAAAGCAAACGCCATGGGCATGAATCTGAGGACTAGACGTGAATGCATTTTTGACCTCTCTGTTAAGGACATTTGCTTTGCAATACAGCTTCAGAAAAACGGGTGGAAAGCACTCTTGATTCCACATACTGTGACCAGTTTCTGAAATTGAGTACAGTAGGTCTTTCAAGATACAGACAGGATTAATAGATGGAATGACTAAGCAGGTCAATTTAATTTTTAAAAACAAACAATGGGGACTAGAAGATGTATTTCACATAGGTTTTTGAATATGAGGAACATGCTCATTTGTAAAAAAAAAAGAAAAACCCCGAGTGCTGGTTTGAATTAAGACTTGGTGTCATTCTCCCTGGTCTCTCTCACATTCCAAATGGGTCTGTTTCCCTGCAGGGAAATTTGTTTGATTTTGTTTTATTTATTTTCATCTTCGTTGCCCTCGTTGTTGTTTTGTTGTCTTAGATTTCCTAACGACTGTGCTCATCCGGGGGGTGCTGAACTTTCAAGTGCAATTAGAAATTCCTCTCTCAACGAGTAGGTCCTGTTGTGCCAGAGGCAGTGTGCCGTTTTGAGCTAAGAACATCACCGTGGGGCTTTGAGAGGTAGCTCAAACCAGCTGTTTTTCATCACTGCTATTTACGTTGTTAGTTATGCGCTCTTTGTGCTCCTCTCTTCTTTCTGGGTTCTAATCAGCTTTTGAAAAAGAACAAATGCAGGGAAATTGATTGCACGTTAATGCCAGACGGAACACGTGTACACCCACAATCCTCTAAAGCACAAGGTGCATCGTACAGTGTGCAAACTTGTTTTTCCTGCACACCTATTTAAATGTTTACTGTACATCAGCACCACACACCTAATCACATCAAGGTGGAAGACTGTTGGGGTTCTCGATTTGTAACTATGGATTTCAGCTCTGGGTGCAGCATTGCTATCGCATCCTCTGAGCAACATATTTCACTGGGGTTGCTCCAGTAAAACTCCCTGCTATACAGAAGGGCATAAATTTAAGTTGCTTGGAATAGAAAGTATTAACCTGTTGAAGTTAGGAACAGTTTTAGGAATCTGTTGGATAATTAGCTACAAAAACTAATTAACTATATGGTTACAAATATGATGGTCTCATTTTTTGGTGACCATTTTATGTAGTCTTTAGTAGGACACTAAGTAATTTTGATTTTTTTTCTGAAAATAAGCTGCAGACCTTGCTACTTAATGTAGAGCATCAGTCACAGATGTGCTGCTCCAGTCCTACAGCAATATAGAGGTATATTCTCTACCTGAAATCCCTTCTGTCACATTGCAAGGTGCTTCATGATTTTTCAGTAAATGCTTCTATAAAAATGAAAGCCACTCGACCTTGGAGCTGGGGTTATGGTGCTGGCTATGTAACATGATCGTTGGGGGTTCAGATCCCAGCTGGACTCCTGATGTTGCACCCTAGAGCACAGTACTTCACTTGAATTGCTCCAGTAAAATTCACAGCTGTCATGTGCTCTATCAGTACTGTCCACATCATGTTTGCAAATGAGAATGTGCAATTCACTTGCTTTTTTCGCTAAATGAATCTAGATCTCTGTGCAAGCTCAATGATAAGGCGCGCGCTTTGTCACATGGAACTTGTCTGCTCGTCAGTTCTGAAAGGTTTTCTGTAGGCTGCCCATTTGTCACTGACCCCAGTTATGCTGTTGTACACAGGTTTAGGTGTACATAGTTGAAGAGGGTGCCCTGCTGAAAACATGTGATTCCTCTCTGAACATGACTGCACCCAGAGAGAGTTGTTCATTGCTGTTGATTGCCGGAATGGTTAGCACACAGCAAAAAAACAATGCAATAAAATATTAGCACAGGCTAATATGGAAAATGCTCATGATAAAATATGAAAGAACTGGACCCAGACGAGCTATGTGTAACAACTTATTATAATGAAAAGTATCAAAAACATAAAGGGCCATGAATCTTCACTATGTCACTCACTTATCTAGGATGCACAAATAGCAGCAGCATTTCCTACAAACAGAGAAACGTACGTTCTTTAAAAATAATAGCCCCTCAGTGAGCCTAGACAATGCGTCCAAGACCAGCTCCCCTGCACACAACTAATAACGAGACCAAACCAGCAGCACTTTGCCTAACAGCGAACCAAGACGTTGCATCTGCACGGCATCCAGCTTCTGCTGACTGTTAACCTAAATGTCAATACGCTACACTGCCAGAACTCGCTGCAGCAAAAAAGCAATAACAAAACAACAAAAAAACACTGCTCAGGGTTTGTGAAAAGGGGGTTTAGTCAGTGTGGTCTCTGCTCGACAGAACTACACCGAGATCTCCAGCCACCAATTTTAAAATTGTCCCACCACCACCACCACCACCACCTTGTTCTGGTGATGACTTACAGAAGACGACAGCGCGACATATAAAATTTCATCTGACTCATCCTGAATGGGTGCGACCCCCTCTCTCTACCAGTTTCTGCTCTCTTTTCTCTCTGAAGCTCTTTATTCGCTTTCCACTCCTCTGTTGATGATCAGATAATCCCACCTGTTATCTTCACTGGATCCCAGAGTCACAGCCATCAGTGCAGTATCTGTGATCCTTCCTCGGCCTACCAGCTGTTGCAGGGCAAGCAGTTTCTCCTTTTGTGGGGATGAATATTGTTGCGGGACAGAATGAAAATTCCCATGCTTTGATAAAGAGTTTGTAGTGCTAACTGCTCACTATAAGTACTATTCCTGGCTCATATTGAATTCTCTTTTAATTTGCAATCTAAGTACAATTTTAGGTCTGATGAATGAAAACATTTTTGAAGTCAGTTTATCATTCATTTAGTAGAAAAACAATTTTGAAAAACGGATGCTTGTAATACTTTGACATTAAATGTTTTGTGAATCACCTCCTGTGGGCTGATCATTTAAAAACTGATTCACTGCATCTTCACTGACTGCAGCCTTAATTCCTTTCAGCAACTGTTCAGTTATTCAGCATTTAAGGATGACTTTACAGTCTCGGCTGCACGTTATCATCCGATGCAAATTTCTCACTTATGGAACTGTATTTTGATCAAGAATTGGTACCAAATTAGTATTAGGAGACAGAAGTGCAATCCCTTGTTTAATTAACTTAAATTAGCATGAAATTCTAAAATAAAGTGTGTTCAAATGTGGTTAATCCCAGGATGTTCTGTATTGGTCATTACGGTAATATGAAACATTGTGCCATCAACTCTGTTCCTTTAACAGGTTATATCAGTAGCTTTGAATCATTTGGAAGAACTGATTCAAAATGGTCTAATTAACCAAATGTTAACCTATTAACCTAAATTAAAGTAGGGTGTCCCCAAGGCTCAATATTTTGGAACAAGCCATTATAATCTTTAAAACCAGATTTTGGAGTAGTTTTGAAATTAAGAGAACTCCACATATGTGACTTTAATCCGTGCCCATTATCTTAAACTGCCTACTTCTGGCTTTGTGGTCATGTCTATGCATCAGCCTATCTGCTTGAATCCTCCTGTGTGCGCTTTGCTGTACCCCAGTGTGAAAATCTTTCTGCTTGTGTGGCTGTGTGGCTGCCCCATGTACCTGTCAGTATGCCTGTTGTTTTGTTTTTCTGTGTGGGTACGTGTCTGCGGCATTCCAGCAGTTTCTTTGTGTGGCACTAGTCTTGTGTTGCTATGAGTCTGTCCGTCTGGCTCATGACCTGGTGCCCACTCTGCGCTTTTAGTGCATGCACATATTAGCCTGCCAGAGCACTCTTCTGTCCCTATCCATGCGCTGGAGCCTGCTGTCTGAGTCAGCGCCTCTATACTGCGTTTGCTCACGTCACAGTGCCAATGCGTGTGAATATTAACGTACGTGTGTGTATGTGTGTGTGTGTATGTGTGCCGGTGACTGCCCTCGAGCTGGTCCTCCCACATATATTAAAATGACACAGCAAAGGAAAAAACACCTCTGGGGAAGTCCCTGTGTGGAAACGAGAGCAAGCTGCTTCTAACAAAACTCCACCGAGCTGCGAGACCACTTAACGGAAAAGAAACAAAAAACAAAACTGTAAATCTGCTAGTTTTCTTTCTTTCTTCTTTTCCTCCCCCCCCCCCCCCCCTCTTTCTCTGTGAAATGTGAAGGACACCACCCTGTCCAGGAATTTTACTGTACTGTACAAGCGGTACAAAGCACTGCGGCTCCACATCTGCTCTTGACATGCGAGTGCTGCTCGGAGAGTTCATTGCGGCGAAGCGTTATTCGCAAATTTTAATACCTCCCCCCTCCTCCCCACGCGGGCCAGGGGCTGAGCTTCACCTTTACCGAGCTGTCCCACGCTCTTAACAACATTAAGCGTCACTGCTTTATCATGGTGAAGTTTAACCTCTTCTGCCCCGTTTCCACGTTCCCTCACTGCGTTCGTCATTTTTTTTCCCAACAGTTTGGCTTCCTTCTAATGCTGGGCATGTTTGTGCCACCCCCTGCCTGCGGGTTATGGGCTATAGCTATGCTGGGGCGCAGCGGTAGAGATCGCCAGGCTTTGCTGTGGCACCTTCCGCCTTGTTCGGAAGAGGCTCCCTTCAGTTCTTGCTCTCGCCACCGGTCCTCTGTGAAACCAGCAGGAGTTCAGCTAAGTCCAGTGAAATTCCTGGTCCAGGTCCTCTTGACTCCAGGGTCTGCTGCTTTTTTATTGCACGTTAGCTCTCTAATAATTGATTGAAGACAAAATAGAACTAATTTTAATATATACTATTCGAATGTAGTTTTAAATGACACTTTTTAAAGTATTTTCAGTTCTGGACACGTCTTAAATGTTGCTGTGTGTACTGTAGTACTGTAGTTTGAAAACTTCATCTTTACATGATCGTAAATCATTTAAAAAGTCTAATAAATCAAGGTATTAAGAATTGAAGCAACTTAAAGTCCAACATGCATACAACGTGCAGACTGGAAAGCACAGGCTTAGTCTTAGTTGACTGCAAGACTAGGACACTTCAATTTTGGCTGCAAAAGCACAAAACAGCCCATTTCTCAGCATGTGTACATTTATTTCACTTCAGACTTTAGTGAAAAATAGAAGGAAAAAGGATGAATTTTTAAATACATTTGGCAAGGTGGGTTTGACTTATGAGAAAGAATCCTCGCCATTCATACTGTATGTGTAAGGCGTTTGATGAGCACATGTACTGTACACTGACTTACGCAACGTACTTAAGCAACAATCACACTTTGACAAGACCCTGTTGAAATATAATTGTTTTATTCACTGAGTAGCTGTCTATATGTACATGCGCAGAGATACTGTACCCAAAACTGGTTGCTTTTTGGAATTACAAGCCACGTCTTGTTTTTAAAAGAAAAAGTTCTCTGCTGCTGAAAATGTCTTGTGCACTATCATGGGTAGAATCAAGACGTGCGAGCTATTTTTGTTTTTAATAAGGAAATGTCAAGAGAAAAAAAAAAAGTTGATCAGAGAGAGCAAAAACAGATAACATTTAAGCCACAATTGACAACAAAGTCAGTTTCACTTCCTGCAGTCTTGTGTTGGCAATTGGACCCGTCCTGATGCATGCAATCAGAGGTGGCTCATAAGGTTATCTCATTAATTTAATTAATCATAGCTGAATCGTATTAACCCATGTCTTTCCATACTGTCATTTCTAAAGCATTGCATGGTTAGCAGCGATGAATTCTGATAATGCCAAGATGTTGTGTACGATAAAAAAAATTGACTTGATGCAATTCAAAATGGCAGTGCACAGTCAAAAATAAAATGGTTTCTTCTAGCATTTTTTTATAGTATTATTTAATTGGCTTTTTAAATTAGCAGAACTAGGTGCTTGTTAGAACCTTGAGTTTGATTTGATGGCAATTATTTTTCACTGGTGCATCTACCCAGGACTAAACATTGCGTTTTCATCCTTTTAAAAAACAATCCCTAAAACAGTGCACTCTGTTACTTCAAGATAGCCGATTCACAACGTTATTTATTGTAAGCGTCTAGAAAATGTAACTATTGGACCACAGCTGAAAACTTAATCGGTTCAGTTTTTGACTAGCCCTGTTATTCAACTGTGTGTTTGCTGAGTTGTGTAAAAAGGCACCGCAGAATAACATTTTGTTAGTTTGCTCCTGGCCAAAGGACTGGATCCAAAAAGGCTGAAAATGCCTGCAGTAAATTAGGACACAGGACTGATGGCTTTGCTGCTGCGTTCGTGTTCTAGTTTTTCATCTTGTTTGCTTTCCAATATGAGGAGAGCCGAACGGGTGGTCCGGGCCTCAGTGGAGCGGAAGTGCCGGGGCAGGTGCACATGGGGTGTGGGGACATGGGGACACATGGGGACACGCTGCTGGTGTCCTTTGTCTGTTTGCCCCTGCGGTGAACAGCTTGGAGAGCTGTTAGGTGGCTTTGTTTACAAAAAAAGCCCCGGAAAGCCATTTCCATCCAAACGCTGGGTAAATGACCCAGCTCTGTCCACATTATTGCAATGTCCATGGAATAAATACCAGCCCCTCCTGCATGATCGTCCGCATCAAACGAGCTGCATCGGCTTGTTGCTGCCAGACGAGGCTGTGTGATGTCCCAGCTCCATTTTCGGGCTAGTGTTTTGTAATAGTTTTATTATCTTCATGATTCTGATGGCCGTTTTAAGTATTATTGGCCTCAGTATTGTGCTTCCTTCCCCTTTCTGCTCAGCATGTGATATGCCGTGACAACTTCTTAATTTTGGTTAAAATCATCTTACACTGTTTTGCTCCAATTTTATGATGATTTAAATAGCTCTGAGGCCCTTACATGAAAGGATTCTTTACACATGACGAACCCATGACTGAGATCTGCCTTGGATCAGCAGTATTTGTGCCCTTTATTACACTGATGTAAGGGCCAGATGATAAGCATAATGGTTTTTTTTATAGTTCCTTAATATATATACTTCAGCAACTGCACCAGTGTCTCGAAACCGTGACATAGAAAAAAGAGCAAGATTTGATCTGTTTGTTTTTTCCAGCATGTCTGAATTTTACTCCTACAGACTGCTGTGTCAGAGATGATGTTGCACAATGTCAGCGAGAGTGAGTGATAGAGAGAAAGCGGCACAGAGCTAAGGAGACAAACCTCAGCCACCCACTCTCTCTCCTCCTCCGAGCCCCCTTCTCTCTCCGGTTCCCTTCTCGCTCTTTCATCACTTTTCCTTTCCCTGTCTCTGAGCCCCTTCCTCTCTGCGATCCTCCTCTCCCTATCGCTCTTTCTGTCTTTCTCTCTCCTCCTCAGCTGCACAGCCAACCTCACTGCTCGCTGAGACTATCTGTTCCTTCCTTCAGCCCGAGTCTGCGGCTTCCTGCTGGCTCCCCAGGCACATGTCTAGCACTGCATGTTTGCAGCCCTGCTGCATTTCTAGTGCACTGTCTGGGCATGCTGGACTCTCGTCCCCTGGACTAGCCCTCCGATCACCTAGTTCCACTTCAGATTTATTCTCCTTCCAGCATTACAGTCATTTAAAAGCAGACAAGACAGGGCAGAAGATGAATTAGCCATTACATTGCCTCTGTCTAGCTTTGTAATGACATAGACTACTTTCTACTAATGTGTGCAAGAGCAGTATAGTCCCACTGCTTTTAACCAGAGAAAATCCCTCACAAGTGGCCTTGGAAAATACTAAGAACCATCAGACTGCATGCTGCCTGCATTTCTGGCGCTGCAATGATTCATATGATTAATTTGTACAAACTTGATTTACGGAGAACATTTCTTAATTTAATTGCCAATCCAGCCAGCATAAAAGATGTGCTATATACCCTATTTTGTGTTGTGCTGCAGATGGGAGTTTGTCTTTAAATTTTGCGAACTGGTACAAATTGTGTTGTGCATATTAGTCAGCAAGCTTATTAATGTTTTCATGATTCGATATGATGATAAAACTGACGGGTGTCATAGAATTTAAAGGTAGAAAATACACCACAAATATATATTTGTAAGCTGTAGAAGAGTAAAACATTAATTAACCCTTTAATGGTTTAAGAGGTTTAAGAGACCACTGTTATATCAGATGGTGCACTTCAGCACCAGAGCAGACAGAGCGAAAAATAAATATAGTCTCAATCCTGTGATGTGATGGTGTTACAGATTGGTGAATGTACTTTAGATCTGGTAACCTCACAAGGCTTAAATGTACATATTTTTTTATAAAGGAACAAGTAAAGGTTCATTCCATGCTGAAAAAGGTTATTACCATCCCCCCAATAGAGAAGGGTCTCGCATTATCAAGAAATGTAATTTATTAAATATAAGCTCTATTTCGTCTGCACCGGTACATTCTCTGTCTCTTAATGAGTTGCCCCGATCAGCACAAGATTAGCAGTATGAAAACATACAGTGCCTGAGATGAATGATGCCACCCACCCTAAGAAGAAGAACCTGTGTAAATGGAGAACAAGCCCACAAGATCTTACAGAGAATCAGGATCCCTTTTTCCTGCTAAGTAAAATGGTAAGTCCTTATTTTTCTATTGACAGATGACAGTGAAAAAATCTAGAAAAGAGATTATTGGTGAACAATTTCTGGCCTATGTCTCTGTCTTACAAAATTCCTGATAGGCGGAGTGAATCTGTGATGGATCCTTTTCTCTAAACATCTTTCAAAAATTAATATTGACTGTAAAGTAGAAAATGGGAATCAGAAATATATTTTCTCAAAATAGTCTTGAATGTCACTCACCATAAAATACCTAACTTGGATTGTTTGGCTCCAGGCAATTATAGACCAACATAAAATCTTATGAGGTAGTGCTTAACAGTTACTGGGATACTTGTGGCTAAAATATCTTTTAAAACAATGTCTTAAAAAATTTCAGTCAGGATTTTGATCAGCTCGTAGTACAGAATCTGCTCAGAATCTGTTAAGAGTAACAAATTACTGATTAAATACAGACACATGTTGTCTCCATCCTGGTTATGCTGTCTTTAAATCAATAGATAGTCATTTAAAGAGATCACCTTAAAAGGAAATGTGCTGTTATGTCTAGATCAGTGATGTCCCACAGGGCCTTCTCTTTGGTACGATATTACTTATTTATATATGACCTGTTATACCAGATTATTAGTAAACATGATGTAAATCGTCATCGCTGTGCTGAAGATGGTTGTCCATTTTTGTGAGACCTGGGTGGATTAATGATCATAATGTTTAATTATTAGAACTGCTTCTTCCAATACAGGATTGTGGGAGAAGCCAATTAATCTACCAGCATGTCTGTGGACTGTGGGAAGGAACCGGAGAACCCGGAGAGAGCCTACTCACACACGGGGACAACATTCAGACTCCACCCCAGGTCCAGAAGTGAACCCTAGGCCTCAGCGCTGTGAGACTGCATTAATAATAATAATAATTATTAATTTGAATTTTTAGTGGTAGTGTGCTACAACCTGTTACACAAAAACATATTATGAAGCTAAGGTACTGATTCTTTGAAAGAAGAAGCTTTTTATGTGAACAGGGAACTTCTGAGTGCTATCAGGATACCACACAATGACGAATAGTCACATGCATCAGAACATTTCAGGGTTTGTTTTTTTAATAATTTTGAAAGATTCTAAAAATACCTCTGAAATATACTGGACCTCGTTTGAGGAAAGCCAGGCAGGAAAGGGTTAAAAACGGAAGTGCAGAGACTCGAGCTGTTTCTTGTTTCTTTTTTGTTCTTAAGGGCAGGCAGTGTGGTAACGGGATAGAGAACAGCGAGAAGCTGGGTGCTGGCTCAGTTCTGGCTCTTTCAAGTGGTTTCCTGCATTGTTCTGTCATAAAGGTTTACCAAAATCATCTTGAGATGCTATGACAGACCTCCTGACGTCAGTATTCTTTTACAGTTTCTCCCACTTCAAGTCTATAAACAGTTTTGATATATTTTTTTAACAAGAGGAAGGGTGGGACTTTGAAGGACATAAAAAAAAGAACGGGGGAGGTTCGTAGTTGAAACATTTTGAAACATTTAAATGTGATTTGAAAGCCTTGATTACAGAGTGCAGTCAAGATGGCTCATCAAGTGACGAGCCGATTTCCAAGGCTATCCCAGCCAGCTCGGAGGTTTCTGTTTTTGAGGGCACAGCGTTGTGAAAACATGGCTTTCAGCGCGGGTTAAACAGCCTGTCATGTGTGCAGACACATTTGTAAAAAAGCCACTGACTAACTTTGTAAAAAAAAAAAAAAGAGGAGAAGGAAAGGAGACTCGCTCAACTGCCGCTCAGTGTCAGGAAACGAACCCGAGTTTCATTAGTGCCTGGCGATTCCACACTCTCCCAGCCCTGTCTATAAATACATCCAGGCCATGCAAGCTTTTTTCATGCATATTTTGTTTTTGCACATAAAAATGTTGCTACTTTTCTCGACATTGATGTGGTTTTTAATTTGTTTGAACCTCAGTGGTACTAGGAATGTTGAGACATCGCAAAGAGGAGAGAAGAGGTTTTTGAAGACGCTTAATAAGAAGCACGAAATAAAGACGTTCTGAGACGCAAAACAGTTCCACTCGTGCTTCACGTTTTACCGATCTTTATGAAAAAGCACAGGTTTCATTTTTATGGTATTAATTTACCACATTTCTTAATGGTAAATTAGTTTTGAGAAGCAGTAAGGAATTCCACCAAGAACATAAGAACTGAATTACTTTATGCAATATGCAATTGCTGTGTCAAAATGATTTAATCTTGATGAAGAATGGTTACAAACAAGAGGAAGCCATTTGGCCCATTTAACTCATTTGGAAAGTGCTCCCTTACTCAGAAACCCTGGATTTCTAAATGACATGTTGGATAAACAGTGGGCGTCAGAATACCCTCCTCTCATCTCTGACCTCTTCCTTTATTTCCCCTATTGTGGTCCTGCGGAAATTTAGAAACCTCAAACGATTAGCTGTTCATAAGAAGTGACAAACACATCAAAGCCGCTAAAAGCTGTTCCTTCAAATTCTAAGCTTTTTCTTGGGCTGCACCTTTTTACATTGCCTTTTAGACCAATTTCCAGTCTTCTCTCCATTCTTGAAGAGTTACCTGAATACTTGAAAGCTAACAATATCCTTAAAACGTTTTAGCCAGGATTTTCATGGAGTCATAACAGAGACACTTTTGTAAGAGTAAGTAATGAAGTCATGTACAGTAAATAATGAAAAGTCAAATGTTGTCTTTGTCCTGGTTTTTTGCACCTCTGCTTTCTGATACAGAAGATCACTACATTGATTTTTTATTATTCAGATTCCTAAAGGATATATTAAGCTCCTATACAGGTAGCCATATTTGGTTTTAGAATTTTTTGTTCTTGTTAGTTGTATGTTTCTGTGCAAAAGTCTTAGAGATCAGACTTAGGACTTACATATATGTTATCAGCATTAGAAATTCACATATAGCCTTCACTACTGTTTTTTACTGTTGTAACTACTTTGACTGTTTATAGGTCAGATGAGCGACAAGAAACCAAGCTTGTACCTTTAGCATCTGTAATTCACATTCATCAGCATCCTCACAAATGTGATCACAACAACTCAAGGTCAACCATACAAGATCAGTCAATATGAAATGATAACTATATCCAGATCTAATTGAGTCATTGCCAAGAGCTCCTTGCTTGTGTTTAACTTCATTTTTTCTTCTGTAGTAAAGCTGAAAGATTTCTACCTTATATACTACATAGTACAGACCTATCAGGATAAATATGTGTGTCCGTATATGTATCCATACAAAATAGCTGTTATACACAACTGTGCTAACTATTGAGGCACTGATGTGTCAAGCTAAAATGAATCAAGATTTTAATGTAGTCTATTTCTGTGCATAGTGTAAACATTATTATCTCAGAGCTATACTAGAAAAACTCCTATAAGAATAACTAATACATCTTGCAACTAATACATGAGCAAAACCCAGTCATCTACAGTATTTAAGCTCTGTTAGTCCTCTACATTCTAAGATTAACCATTAATTGAAGCATGCAAATCGTTAACTGGCAAACCAGCAGCATTTTACTGGCACTTGATAAAAGTGAGGAGTTTCAGGGTGCCGCAGTATCAGTCGCTGTAAATCACTGGGTAGGTGTGTGGTTACTTTCCACTGCTTTCCACTGCAAAGATTTCTGCTTTGTAGCTTCAGCATTTCATCAAGGTTTCTCAAAATCTGCTCTACTGTACTGTTCAGTACTCTGATTCATGAGTTTTGATCAACCTCCCTAGTCACCTCACTTGCATGGTGTTGCTGCTGGGATCACTTGTTATTCGTACTAGAATTTGTATGACTTTATTGATGTCCATGCCTGTCAAAGATGGTGCCTTTCACAGACTGATTGATTCATTGATTGATGATGATCAAGCTCCTGCACACTGCATCAAGAGTTTTGTTTTCTACGCTGTGATTGCAGGTGGTGCTTTTTTCCTCTCCATGAGCTGGTCGGGAAAATGTACAGCTTTGTTAACCAGAGTCACACAGAATCATTACAGCGAGGCCACCTGGCTGTCTTATTCAGTTCAAGTCCACGGCATACATGGCACGGTGATCCTTGTAATTTGCCTGTTTTCGTTAGCCAAATGGGAAAGGGGATTCCCAAGTGGCGATGCATGATTAGCCGAGAGCTTTCGGGCTTCAGGGAGAGGGCTCCTACGAGGGCTGTCTGCCCCAACACTTGGCTGTGCTGTGAAAAAGTACCAGTGGTTGGTAATTCTCAAAATGTGAGGCTGAGAAGTGGTGAATTGCCGTGATTTTTTAAAATGAAAAAGAGGGTTCCACTGTTCTGCTGGATCAACTTCAGAAAAGGAGTGGCTGACGTGTTGCAAAAGCCATTATAGTCCTCTGAGATCAATGCCCATTCAGGTTTATTCTAATCTAAACTGGGGGACAGCGGACTAAACCCGTTTTTTTCCCCCATCAACAAGCAGAAGATGAAATTGGAAGGAAATGTCTCATTCTGGGCTTGCTGAAGTTTAACAACAGGCTTGGTTAGTGAAGAAACCTGCAGGACAAACACCCTACCTACAGCTGCATCTGTCTCGGGGCAGACTCGTTGTTCTAGGCTACAAAACCGACGTCGTGGGTGGTGTTTAATGGAGCCATAATGAGCAGTAATATATCTCTCCATTTTGTTGTTTTAGGGTTGGCAGCCAGGAAACTGGTTCAAAATTTGCGGGGTTGTTAGTTCCTTATGTTTATCAAATTAACATAACCCTGCTGGAGAAGCAAGCGTCTTCCTCTGACACCTGAGTGTCTCGCAGCCGGTCCTGATCAGACAGCAGCCGGGGGTTCTGGGTCACCTCAGAAATAAGCAGTACTCTTTCCCAGTGCCCCGCTTACAGCCCTGCTCACACTCAGAAGGAAAGATGCAACAATGACAGTTCGCACTGAAACCGAGACCTGAATGTGAATTAAAATGCGTCTTTTTTAAAAAAAGAAACCACAACATGTGATTTTTGGCGAGGTTTAGTTTGTCTGAGTATCACTTGCTCTGGTTCTGACAAAGTGAAAGCTCCAGTATGAGGCATCTTTGCTGGTGTTTCCCCACAGTTAATCTTTGAATATACCTTAATATTCATATATATATATAATACATATGCACATGTGTGTAGATTCCTCACTTGCATGCTCAGATTTTTTCTTGGTAATCATTATTTCCCATTGAAATATCATTCTTTTCTGTTCCACCCCATAGATCTTCTGTGGACCTCACTGAGGCTATTAAGCTGTGCTTTAGGGAGCTGGGTTTGTTTTGGGTAACCTGTTTTATTTTTACTTTTTGCGTGTGTGGGAAAATCAGAGCCATGATGGTTCTCCCTAAGGGTCTCAGGCTACAGCTGGAATCTTGCACTGCTAAACAGTATCTTTAGCTCAACAGCTCAGCTCGCTAGCCCATGTACTCTAGCTTAGGTGTTGCATTCTGTGGAAGCTGGAAATGAAACTTTGCATTGTAAAGTCAGTTGAAGCTCCTAAATGAGTGCTCGTTCTGGGGGATTTCATGTTTAAAAGGTGTAGATCACATTTAAAACATAACAAGTATAAGTATTGCTTATCAACCCTTTTCTGCCCTCGCGAGTATTGAGTGAAAAAGCTCAAAGCTTTGGAGCTATTATTGCACAATCTCCCCTATTTGTTTCTCTCTCCGCTGTCTGCAGCTGCCCTCGCAATTCCGCCTGTCTGTATGAGATGAGTCCACGCCACTCTTTGTGCGCTCTGCTGCTCTGCGGGTATGGCAGTGGCTTTTCCCGGGTTCTCTCTTCTTCCCCGATTTAAGCAAAGTAGGCGCCACCTTCTGGCGTCATTCAGTATTACAGCTCCCCCGGTAAAACAGTATGCATTTGGACATGTCTGCTTTTCCCCAAAACACAAGACCCTACAAATATTTGTTTTCATTCTTTGAAATTCGGAAACCATTAGAAACATTACTGTTAGTTAACAAGTCAGGTTTTCAGAAACAGCTGTAAGGAAAGGAGCTAATGGATCTTTTGGGGCCTTTTGGGGTGGTGCGGTGGCTCTGTGGCTAAGGATCTGTGCCTGTGGCTGGAAGGTTGCCGGTTCAAATCCCACGGCCGGCAGAGGAATCCTACTCTATTGGGCCCCTGAGCAAGGCCCTTAACCCCAGCTGCTCCAGGGGTGCTGTATAAATGGCTGACCCTGCGCTCTGACCCCAAGCTTCTCTCTCTGTCTGTGTGTCTCATGGAGAGCAAGCTGGGGTATGCGAAAAGACAAATTCCTACTACAAGAAATTGTAAATGGCCAATAAAGTGATCTGATCTGATCTGGCCTTGTGGGAATGGATATGGATAATGCATGACCTTCATCCAGGGTGAAATACCTGTCCCTGCTCTTAGAAAAAACAAATACAAATCTGGGAATATACAAAGGCCTCAAGGCACAGTTTCACCCACAACATGGTGGGTGTCTTTTAAAAATGCCAGAGTGTCTGTTTTTAAATGAACTGCGATAGGTCCTTTTGCGTTTCTGTTTTAAAGTGGTTTCAGGTTGTGGAATGATCCATACACTTGACTAAAGGCATGTCATGCCGCATGCCTGTGGGGCAGACTACTGAGAGCTGCTGACAACTAAACTTGTTTTTCAGACATTATTCTTTTGAGCCAGGTAGGTAGAGTTTGTAGGCCGGCCTGCACGTAAATCACACAAAGCACTTGATACCAGAGAGGAGCTGAAATGGTTTAGTATCCAAACTTGCAAAAATCCCTGGGAATTCACAGAAAAGAAAACTTCACACGTAAACAGACACGAGCAGAAAATATTTAGTGAAAGCGAGCTATTCAAAGCTGGAAAAAAAAAAACACGACGGAGCAAAATGACACAAATGTCTTTCGAGCCGAGCTTGGTCTAATTAATCTTGATGAAAACAGAATGAGAAGAGAACGGGGAGGAAAAAAAGCAGAAAAAGAAAACTCTAAATTTAAGAGCGTCTTTGATGTATATCACAAAAGGAAACGCAGCCTTGTGACTGGGATTAGAAGAACATTAAGCTGAACCAGAAGGCCGGCTTGGTGATGGGACTTTGATGGGATCTTTGAAGTGGTTTGTGGGGATTGGAACAATGTGTGCCATCAGCGGCGACATCAAATCAGTCCCAACCGGGAGACGCGGCGGCGGCGGGAGGCTGAGGGCGGCCGTGCCAGCGCTCGTCATCAGAGCGAGCGAGCAGGCTCCACAGCCCGCAGCCAAGGCCCAGCCGCAGAAACGGCCCTCGGCCTCCTGTCAGACACCTTCCCGGGCCGGCTGTCGGAGCCCAGGGCCGCCGGGCGGCATGTTCATGTGAGTGCGGGCCAGGTCTCGGAGAGGAGTTCGCACCCGTTTGTGATTAGTGAGAAACAACTCTTATTACAATCGAAGCAGTTTAATTCGATCTGCCCAGTTTTAGACATTTTTGGGGGGTTTTGTCATGTTACAGTGCCTTTCCCCTTCATAAAGTCGCATGATTTAAAAGAGACCCTTTGTTGTTTGGCACCTACTAACAGCCGATTTGGGGCAGTGAGACTAGCTTGGAGTCGGCCCCACCACAGGAGAGACCTAACATCACTTTTCCCTTGTGTTTGGCTTTCCTTTACATATTTTAGTGCCTTTCTTTGCTTTTGGATTCTTTTGTTTTTGCTCGAGTCTGTTTTTGTCCCATTTCCTCTGTGGTCTACCCACGCCCCCCTCGTGTGTGCCTCCGTGACCTGGTCTCTTATAGTAAACCATGGAAATCTGGGAAGATGCCCCCGATAACCCATAAAGCACAGTGAGAAAGCTCAGATACCTTGTTAGAAAAGTTAACTGGTTTTTTGTTTTTTAAAAAAAAAACCCACAAACGCCCACGTCGCCAAAGCAAATGACTCCTTCTTACATAAAATATTACACATCAAAAGGTCAGCGATTTCGTTGCTTCTTGAAAATGCCGTGAGCGGGGCTACAGTCTGGCTACGTGCTCTTGAAGGTGTGTGGAGGGGAGCACTGGGGATTTTCCCCGCCCAGGTGGTTGTTGTCTTAAGATGACACCCCAAGGAAAGAGAGAGTGATGCTCATTCAAAAGGCCTCACCACACGGCCTGGCCTGTGGTGGAACACCGACCTCTTCATGTATACAGTACACTAGCATATCCCATCCTCAGACATCTTCTTACTCATTCAGAAATAGTTCAAATGCAAAGTGTCTGTCTCTTTTTTTGACTGATGTTACTCTGCTCAGCAAGTTTTAGACGACCGCAGTGGCCCTCTGACACACTTCCACGTTTGTGTGTAGTTTGTTCCTTGTCGTGTCTTGCCACTGTGCTTCTCATTCCGAGCAGAGACGACTAAGGGCTGATCTTGAGGTAAAATGGTGAACCATTTTGTATTTGCCCATGTTGCCCTTAAGGAAGTTTGTAAAAATCACAGCCCACCATCTGAAGTTCTCCCTCTTTGAATCACAAGTTGGGAAAGCCTGTCCCCGATTGGTCCGCAACTTTTATCCAAATCCTAAGCATCTGGAGGTTTAGGACATCTACTCCTCACAGTTCAATCTCATGCCGGCGTTTGCACTTAAGTGTGACTGAAGATTTTAGTCTTGCTTGTCCAAAGTTACTGAGGGATCTCCAGTGAGAGAGTAAGGCATTGACGCTGCTTTGAAATTCTGAGAGCAAAAGAGACTTCTGAGGTTAAACTCAGTGAAGCACAGACATTGTGTTCAGGAACACTATGGTGATAAAAGCACCTCCAAAGGCTCATGCGCATCTCCTGCAAGCACTGCCTGAGCCTTTTGGAAGCACTCCTCCAAGTTGCATCTGAGGGGGGAAAGCATTAGTGCTAACATGCAGTACAGGGTTTTTGCACGTCGCTCCCCAAAAGAATGACACAGACTGCCTGCAGATATGCTGCAGTGCCTTCATCTGAACTGCTGCATATTGTAACGCTTACGGCCGACAGGTACTGTGTAAGAGCCGGCTTACCAGAGCAGGTGATGTCACCGCCCTTCCCAGTGATAGCAGGACTACAGCCCCTGGGCTGTGGAGAGATCTCTCTTTAGCTCACCGGGCTGGGTCCCCGCTGAGTGACGCGGGAGTCCCGGGTTCGAGCCCCCGACAGTGGGGGGCCGACCTAATGCGGCAAGGGCGCCCGCCTGAGCCCCCGTTGCGTTACAATATCTTTTCCTCGTTGTTGTTTTTGATCTGTAAGAAACCGTGGATGGTAAGCTCTTCAAGTGCAGGACTTGTGGGATTGTTCCTACAGGTGACCTGAACAACACACATGCGGTCCCCTACCCTGTCCCCTCAGAGGCACTATGCTATGTGCCTCATTGTACTAAGCATCTTTAGACAGTCTTGTTCGAGACAAGAGAGAAAAGAAACCGAAGTAATAATAGCTAAGCACAGTTTCAAAGGAAAGGAAGCCACGCCCCTGATAATGTGCCTTGTTCATTTGGTGGGTTGTAGTTTGCTGGTCCCAGAATCTCCCACCATCATTAACATTACTGTATAGTTTCTTTCGGACTCCCACAACCCTTTGTGTAAAGCAGTATTTTTCTATTCTCCATAATTAATTATTTTGATTTTTATATATATATATGTGTGTGTTCCAGTTGTCAGAGCTGTGACTTTGTATCCCTCAAGTTTTATATTATAAAGAAGCACTTCAGTATTACAAGATACCGATAAACAAAATAAGTACTTGAACAAAAGTCTCCAAAGGCTCGTCATCTAACAGTTATCAGTTAGCAGCATCAGTTAAAAGTAAACGTACTAAATTCTATTTTTTTCAACTATTACCAACCAGTTCAAGTTGAAATTTAGCAGAACAAATATAATGTATACTACAAATCTAAGCAAAATAGCAAAGATATTATTATTATTGTTGTTGTTTTTGTTGTCGTTGTTGTTGTTATTATTATTATTATTATTATTATTATTTCACCATTTTAAATATTAATTTGTCCAGCATTAGAACTCAAACTGTGCATACTGTTTGCTTCACAGCATTATATGTAATGGAGACAAATGGTACTGAATCAGCTTAATTGATTGGAAAATTGTAGTTTCAAGTCTACCATTTTGTTCTTGTCCTTCTTAGAGTGAACAAATTGGTAGAGTTTATGGTCTTAAACAGTTCAAGTCTTGTTTGTCTTGTTTGCCCTAAACCACTCAAAGGTTATTCTATAAAGCAGCCCAACATGTTTAAGTCATAAAGCCTCGTTAAGGGAAATGGTTAAGTGTTACATTTGACCCATTTGCTGAGCCAAGCCCAGGCCCTTTGAGGTTAAAGCTCAGTGCCAACTTGGTAATCTTTACTGATGGGCTCTGAAAGAGAGCTTTAAAGGAGCTGCAGCTTCTGTTCGAGTCTTCATTACTTCTAGAAACACGGTTTCCACCGAAGCTAGGATGCCTTAAGTAGTAACAGAATTTGTCGCTGGCAAGAGGTTTCTACTTGGGAATTATACCTGAGAAGCCGTCATTTTTGGGGGGCATGATACCTTTTAGACAAGCAGAAGCTGACCTGTATCTGACAGTCCAGCATTGTGGCAAGAACTTGCAATGGGTTTCTGTTTTAGGAATAAGGCTCTGGTGATACTGGTTAGAACAAGGAGCTTGCAGCAATGGAAAAAGCAGAGGTTAATTCCATGCCAAAAAGCAGATGTATGGGCTGTATATATGATTCACCTGGGTAGTAAAGTTGTTAGACTTTCTACCTTCTTTTCTTACTACCTACAGATGTTTTGAGGGATAAGATACATGAGAAAGTAACAATTTTACTTCTGCCAACCTCAGGTACCCTGTGTGTGGCTTTATCTGAGCCTGACTAATTAACACCTCGATTTGCATTTAATTTTAGTGCCTTGAATTTTGTCTGTAAATCGTAATTTATGCACTAAAAACAGCTGAAGCATGTAAAGGAAAAAGAACATTCTTGTTCACTGCTGTGCAGCAAGCATATCCAGCTGGGCAAACCTGGACAGGGGTACCACTTGTGGAATCCCATTCAGGGGTCGTCTAATGACTTAGATCAGGGGACCCCAGTCCTGGTCCTGTAAGGGTGTTGTGTTTGAACCACAAAAAAACAATGTGACCTGAAGATCTTGGAGAATTGGTCTAGTTAAACAGGTAATGAACCAATTTAAGTTGAGAGCCTAGCTGAAATGCAAACTTGTGGAGACACCAGTGCTTCAGGACCAGGACTGGGGACCTCTGACACAAAACAAGTCTTCAGATGGCTGTTCATGGCTGTTTGACTATTTTCCTGGGGACTTCTTGGTGTCATTTTGGGACTGTGGTAAATGCTAGATTAAGGGAATTTGTGATAAATCTGTAGAACAATGAATGAAAAAAGAATCCCTCTGTTCAAGTCACTCATCTGTAGTCCTTCACTACCCAGCACCGAAACTTGAAGGGGAAAACAAACGGTGCTCTGTCATAAAGGAAATGGTCCTTGTTTTTTAACTTACAGTACCAAATTGTTCATGAGTGGTGATTTATTTGCAACATAGGCTAAAAAAGATACCATACTCTTTATCTTTAGATACAGTATTCTCAAGTTAAAGAAGGTCAAGTAGGTAGCTGCGTCAGTATGCATAGGCTGCAAAGGAAGGGGTAAAGGTTTATTCCATACTGAAAAGAAAAGAGACACGTCTTGGCTATGGAGCCTTCTTAAGGTGTCACGCCGGAATGTTGTGTCTCTTTTCTTTTCAGCGTGGTATAAACTTTTACCTGTATCTTTGCAGTCTAAGCTAAATGTTTATATTAAGGAGGGTTTAAATGCTAATTTTATGAGCATTTGATTAGATGTAACTCTTTAAGGTATGTTTGATCTGCTGTTGCACACCACAATTGCTATAAAAGCATCAGTCAGGTAATTCAATTGATGGCAGCAAACACTGTTTTGATAAACTAGTAATCACTGTAATCATGAAAAAGTGTATAATAATACAGCCTGTAAAACAGGCTGTAATATCTGATTCCACCTTATTAAATTGGTAGTCCCCACTGACAGTGCATAGGCTGAATATAAAGGAGTTAAACAGGGAGTCTAATCTTCCATCTGAAAAGTGGTTTCTATTACTTTAGCAAAGTTTAAAATGTGTTTAGAATGATGTATGCTTAGAAATCCCTTTGGCATCTTTTTAAAGTCTGTTCCTTCTCATGAGCTGGCACTTGGACTTCTGAACCCAAGTCTGGCCTCAGTTCAGATAGTTTCCAGAAATTTCTTTAGATCATTGCCTGCTTTGGATTTATGAAAAGGGTTAAACTGTTTACTGTTCAGTGAATACATGTCCAATTCAATTCCCTAATTGTCGATCATGAAAAATCGAATTCCAGGTGGACCACTGAGGATCTGAGCTCCAAATCACAGGTCTTCAAATCTAAGAGCTGAGATCTGGAAAACTCATTAACTTGTTAAGTGGCTAAGGAAATAATTGGTCCACTTATGTCACCTGGACACCTTGACACTCTTAAGGAAGGGTTGCCTCTTAGTAATCCAGCACATTTCCTCATGTACCTAAACCAATGCACTTTCCTAATGCAAGGGGTCCAAATCGGTTTATGGTTTTCTGTGCTGTGCTGAATTCTGTTTCACTGGTTTTTAAATCTTGCCATTTATACTGCTCTTCACATAAACTATCTTCAAAGGGGAAAGTTGGATTGTTTATTTACATATTTCTAGCGATTCCCTGCTGATTTACACAAATTTCTTTTGAATCTCTGGAGCCACCAGTATTTTGATGCTTTAAGTATTATAGCACATGCATTGTCCAGCGCATAAACAGCGCAATGGCAAGCTCCAGCAACGTCTGTTTATAAGGGTGGATTTGCTGTTTTGTCTCTGTAATTGTGAAATCTCTAAACTTTTTTTGTTTCAGTGCTGCAGAAATGTTTGTCAGTTGATCATGTATTTCTGCATGTCCTGCTGAAGTGAAAAGGTTATGCATGGAGGTGCTATGTTTCAACCAATAGCACCTTTCATGCAATTATTTTTGGGCAGCCGTGAAAAAATTGTGTTGTTAGTGTGTTAGCGTGTTGGACTGAGGCTGCTGTAAAGCTCACTGGCCTTTTGAGGAACTAAAAGCCACATTGGAAAAATAGTTATAGCACATTCACATATAGAAATATGCTTATTTATGTACTGTATATACAGTACATGTGTTTAATTTCGTGTTTCTTACTGACGTTTTTATTTATCCATCCCTCTCAGTGGATTAACCATGTACAGTAGTTTCTTCATTAAAGAGAAAGGGTGTGAACTACATTAAGGTTGAACTATTTAAGCACTGTAACTGGAATAAATGTTTTAATTACAACAATAACGCACAGATGGAAAAAATACTGCCTTCATTTCAGGACTCGGCAAACTAAAATAAAAAATATTCTTACTAATTGCATCTTGTTTCTAATTCTAGTCACGGTTTCACAGATAATCTGTTCCCAAGCAGAGTTATTCACCAACAATCAAATGTTCTGTTGATCTTTACAAACTAAACAGTCGATGTGTCCTAATTTACAGGCTTCTATGCAGCTGCATAAATTGGTATTCACATATGACCTGTGCCTTACCATTTGTTAGAATGAGTATCCCAAAATGTTCTAGAAAAGATCTCAGTGCTCATCTGACAATGCTGATTTGACAGCGTTACATTTTCTTTGATTGACTAAGGCCCCTGGAAGCAGAGGACACCAACACTTTTGTCCAAAACGGTGAGAGATCTACTGCAAGTGAAACTTTGATGTTTAGTTGGTTTTTTTTCTTGCTTGGGTATCTCGCCCCGCTGTCTTGGCATCCCTTTAAAAATAGCATCTGAAAAGCCCTCTCAACAACTGAGAGGAAATGACAGGGGGAAGTGTGCAAGTGGTGCACCTGTTCGAGCCTGCTAAACTTTAGTAATGGGCTTCAGTCCTTTGTGTGACGTCCATGTACTTTCCCACTGCCCTCCCCACCTGCTTTCATCAGCTTTGCTTTTTTCTGGAGCCTTACGTGTGCCTGATAATGAGTTGTGAATGAGAACTTCTAAAAAAAAAAAACATTTTCAGTTTTATCATAATTAAGTAGGGAAACTACATGAAAGCACAAGCTTTTCTAGCTATGGGGGGACCATGTTAACATGTATTGTAAAAAAAGAACATGAGAAAGGTTACAAATCCCAAGAAGCATTTTACAGGTAGTTGGTAGTTAACTGAAATTGAAAATAACATTTTCAATGTCACGAGCCAATTAAACACCGGCCTTGTTTAATTAGCTTTAATTCACTTCAAACTTGTAAACTGCTGTACTATTACCCAGTTAAAAAAACACAGTTCAGCCTCCCACAGCCCGTCTACAGTAAAAAGGGATTCTGTTTAATAAGATGTGAAGCATTCTGTCATTCAGAGGAATGCAATCTCTCGGTCTCTCTCTGCCTCCTCCCTCTCTCAGGTACCGAGTGGTGAGCAGTTCCAGGTGGTACCTGTTGATCGCAGGTACAGGGTGAGGGAGGATGTCCTTGACTCCTGCCCTCCCCCACAGTGTGCTTCTGTGAGCTCCCTCCCATCACCTCTCGGAGAAACACGCACCTGTGCTGAGAGAGACGGGCTTGCACACCTTCACTCACTCATGCTAACGTGTGCTGCTCACCCTACTGGCGTATGTAATGTTTTAGGCTCACCGGCTCAAGTTCTTTTCCTTGTAGCCAGTACTGGTGGCATGGGGGGAAGGCCTCCCCAAGGCCCTCCCTCACGCGGAAAGGGCGAACTCTGAGTAGTCAGTCAAACCTATCCTGCATGTTGTTGGGAGGTGGGATATAAAATGGCAAATAACCCCACACAAGTATAGTGAGAGCATCTAAGCTCCACACGAATAGGCCTGCACACTGGAATCGAACCCAGGGTCCCATGGCTGTGTATAGTACTAACCCTCATTATCTCACACCTGAAGAAGGCTCCACGGCCGAAACGTTGTGTTTTATTTCTTCTTTTCTCAGCATGGAATAAACCTATTACTTGTTCCTTTGTAACCCTCACTATGACATTGTCATAATGGTTTTACTCTATTGATGAATATCTGGGTTGTTAAAGCGCTGTCTTGAAAGAGGTCTGCTAAATTCTCCGTGTTCTATCCTCCACCTAAAGGCTTTGACTGCATCTTTACAATGGGGAGTCCACTGGTATTCTTCAGGTATGTAATGTAATGGCAATGTAAGGTCATTCTCCTTTCTAAGTGAGTGTCCCTGCCACCTATTCTTTCTGAGTGATATTGTCTAAGGGTTCACGATCCATCATTTGATATATAATTGGAAGCTGGGGATATAAGCAGATAGACTCAATGCAGTGGAATCGGGATCAACAGTGAAACACATCCAGAGGACATAAGAGGAAACTATGGGCAAACTCTTAAAACTGAGAACTGGATGCACATTATCACATAGAGTGTTGTGTTCGTCTGGAAGAAACCACCCAGCTGTGTTGTTGAAGCTGATACCCTGGCTTCTTTCTAAAAATGGCTGGATCAATGAACCACTGAAAACCAAATCAGCTAGCTGTAGGCCCATGGACCTCCTCTTGTTTGTAAGCATCCTTATGTTCTTATGTCTTCATAGTGTCCACTCTGCAGAACAGTTACTGTGCTACAGAATACCACAAGCAAATATCCATAGTAGAGGAACTGACGAATGTGCATGCCAAAAACCCCAAGTAAAGTGCCTTAAGGACAGCCAGCAGTTTAATTCTCATAATGACTTATTTATCATCTCGGTAATTAAGGAGCTGATTATTCACAGTAGCATTATGCAGTTAAAAAGAAACAACCAATACCACCCCCCCAGCATTTCTAGTTGCTTTTGGTTACACTCCTTGTAGTATTTCAACATTACCTTTGTCCCGTATTTTACAACAACAGGTTGAATTTGAAACTGAAGTAGGTATGCTACCTTTATGTTCCCCCACTTTGCGTAAACAAGCACATACTGTACAGTACAAGGCCAGGGTGCCATTGTTGGTGAGATAGGTGATATGCTCCTTCTCTAGAAAACTTCTCAGGTTTTTGTATTTTTTTGCAAATAGAATGTACTTCTTTTTTTTATCTAAAACCAGAGACGGACCACAGGAAGAACATTTTTTTTGGCAGCATAGCTCTTTGCTAACCCCAAGGAGGTGTCATAAATTAAAATTCACACACACGTGTGCACGCTCAGTATTAGTAACATGGAAGATGGACAGTAAGTAGTAACAGGATTTTTAAGGTGAAGTCTTGTTATATTTTTTCTGCATTTGGGAATGCTTTCAGTGTCCATGGTTGCCACTCATGACAGAATGGATTTGAAGATTTAACCCTTTTCTGTAATCCTGCTGCCTGGGTCTTCAATATGTTGTGACATCTGAATTCAGTGTAGAACTTGTCAGAAGTCTTCTCTCAGTGGAGAAGACTGTTTTAGGGAGCAAATCATTAGTATAGTGTATGTAATAGAACCGGTCTGATTTTGGCAGGGTGAAGAAACTGAATTCCTTATTCAGAGAATGTGTAAATTCTTAAATGAGAGAAAGCACTAATTCGTAACAAACAGCTGTCTGTGGAAAAGCACAAATCGCTTAGGGAAAATGCACATTTCTCTGCTAGGCTCTGTTGCTGTACCCTAACCCAGTTCTTTTCAAATGAAGTCCAAGGCTGTGAGGTATAGGCTTCTCTGAAGAGAAAACAACAACTTGGTGTGCTGTTTTCAGTGCACATACTTGTTTGTTTGCTGAGAACACAGTTTATCACACTTTGTAGTCCGATCCTGGTCAGATCATCCCATCACCTGGGTGACCTCCTCAGCAGATGGGGTGACACCATGGCTACTTTCAGGAAATAGCTAGATGAGATCCTCAGTAGTTGCTAGCAGCCACATGGACTCACTGGATCGAATGACCTCCTCTCTTTTTTTAATCTTTCTCCATATAACAACCCACTATTCCATTTGTACCTCTCCTACAGTATATACATGTACAGTAGCATACATACTGTAGCTCCAACCAAAGGATCAAGTATGTGGCTTACAGCCGCAGGGAATTGAACCAAAGAGCTGTTTGAATCACGACTGGGAATACTGTAAACAGTCCACTGTGGAGCCACTGTACTGCTGAGGACTACAGATAACACTACAGACATAAACATCAGTCAGACTGAACAATAAAGCCATAAACACTGACCTACTCTTTGCAGCTATTTGCCACTGAGAGCGAAGTGTCTGTAGATCACAAGGCTTAGGACTGCACGACAGCGCCAGGGCCAAGACCGACTTCCCAGAGTTTACAGCACAAGTATGAGATCTGCCAAAATTTAAATTGTATTTAACTAGCATTAAAGTTGTAAACTCAGTATGATGTTTTACAACTCAGATCATTTCTGAAAAATGAACAGTTTTCTACTATGTATATAACTCCTATTGATAGTCCCATCAAAGAACTATGATCGATAATGGTAGACATACCTAATCTAGCATGGCTAGTCAATGGAAATGTAGTAAATAATACCAGTTTCACTCCGGAGTGATGTGATCATTGATCATTAATCACTTCATTTGCCCATCTCAATGTTATGTATACATGTTCACTTCACTTTTTTCGTTTAAATGTTTACAGCTATTAAAAGCTAGGAGACTCCACTAACAACTAGTAAAGGGTAACTACTGTATAGAATCCTTAGAGAAATACCAGGTTGCAGTTCATCTAAACGCAAATTATAATGTAGCCTGTCCATAAATACCTTGGGCTTTCCCCCAGGTGAAGATATTAGAATTACTTGGGACTGATATGGTTAGGGAGCCTAGACAATGATCCTTCAGAGACCAGATGCTGCAAAAAGGTCAGGACAGGGTCACCAGCATCCTTCTTCCTGTAGGGCCCTACAGAGAGCTACAGGATCAGTTGATTAGGTCCATCAACTACACATTTCTTCCTTGAGCGCTAAAAGGACACGTTAGAAATGGACACTGCAGATTTTAAGTTGCAAGTGACAACAGGAAGAAAAAAGCTCCACTTTCCTGTCCCACTGAAGAGTGACAGCCCCCCTGTGGGGCCCGTTATTGGCTTTCGGCGTCAGCACTGTCACCACCAGCCCCCCTTTCTCAGAACTCCCCCCCCCCCCCCACTGAGCCTGACGCCTGGGCTTCAAATGAACAGAGGGATCATCGTAAAACAGGGTGCCACAGCTTGCACTGCCCTGCGACAAACGCACAGTGCCAGAGCCTGCCAGACATCTGCTCACCAGCTGCCGGCAGAGACTGGGGTTTGGAAATCAATGAAGAGAGAGAAAAAAAAGATGAAATAAGCGCATAAAAGAAGAAATAAAAAATAAAAAAAGAGAAAAACAGGGCTGGGGTTTCAAATAAGGAAATACTTTTTTTATTTGAGCAAACTGCTGTTTATCAGTTTCACGTTACATGGAGAATGAAAAAGATTTGTGTGTGTTTATCATTTGTGTGGTTAATTCAGTGACGAAATTTCATTTTTTACATTTTTTTAAAAAATAAGGTCAGAAATTACTCATTTACTTCCTGTTAATGTGAATTACTACCCAGAATCATCTCCTTGCCCTGCTGGGGGTTTACTGTATTATACTTCTGTTTTTTGGTTTTATTTTTTCTCCTGACAGAATGGTCCTGACCGGCTATTGCCCTGAAGGTCAGTTCTGTGTAAAAATGACTGTGGCTGCGGGAAGATGGGAAATTTGAACAATTTTGCAATAACCACAGTACCTCCGTCTGATCACAGGTTTGCAAAACTGCTTCCCAGCACTGCAGCACGATCGTCTTTAGAAATAAGGATTTCGGGCCGTCTTTGTCATGGCACCTACAGTAAGCCTGCTTCTATAGTTTAGAGGAACGGTCTTTGGCCTGTGCTTTGTAGGTTTTTTATATTAAGCTAAATATTTGATCCTTTCCCTCAAAAAGTGGCTGCCCTCTCACCAACCCCGCATCCCATTTTATACTATACCAGCATGTATTCGACCACATTAATGTTACATGTGTGAAGCTGGGGTTGAGTGCTTTGACTCTGGCTTTCAGAATTGTAATTTTCCTTGAAGGTGTATTTTTTATCTTTTATTTTATTACAGTTTGTGCCACGTTCATTATGCTTTATCTGTTTGTACCTCGCACATGAGACGTTTTCCTCAGTCCAACACACTGCCTCTAAACTCTGTAATCTGCTCAGTGTGTTTTTTAAATAGTACAAATTGTCTAATTAAAGTAACTCCGTGTGATTAGCAGTACAGTAACCCAAATATTTATCCAGATGCTTCAATCAGTGTTTTCTTAATTGCAGGAAAATATGTTGTACACACTTATTCCAAAAAGCCCGTACTGAAATTTTGAAATTTACAACTGTTTTCACTTTGCTTGTGTTCAAGACGGCACCCATCTGTATTGCATGTGCTTGAGTGAAGGAAAAGGAATCAAAAAATAAAACTTGGGAGTTTATTGATAAAGCTTTGTGGTCTCGGCATAGCTTGTTGGTTCCCTAATCATTTAATCTTTAAGCGTCTGCTGAATAAATTGAAGCTTTTTACTCCAGACTATTAATTAACCGTAGTTGATTTTCCAGGAAAAAAACAACCCATAAAAATGTGTTGATTTCACATTGCTTTTCCTAGTCTTGCTGGACCTCTTATCAGGGAGTCATCTTCACACTATTAGTGTTACTTTCAGACAATGAAGAGCATGTTTCATTCTGCAACAGAAATTCTTTAAAAACATCACCCTGCTGGTTCGTAGTTTGGGGATTGAGTGAATGTAATCTTTACATGCATGTTATGAACTGACCCTGGCCTCTTGCAGATAGAAGAGTGGGCCTTTTAAATCCACAGGAGACTGAACTATCCTCCTCACCTCTTGGGAAAGGGTGAGAAGGCCGTGGAGAGTCCGTGGCAAGTCAGCTAGTGTTTACAACCGCTCGGAAATCACTCTGTTCATGCTGGCTGGGCCACCTCGTTGATATGCAGTTGAGTTCAGCCATTCGGCGGCAGAAAACCTCTCAAAATAGGCCGAAAGACGAGACCGAAGACTGGCCTGCACCCAGTGCTGGCTCTTACTTCTGTTTCCCTGTCTTGATGTTATCACATTCACCATGCTTTGTTGACCTTTCTCTGTGTTCTGCTGTGCTGGGACTGATTCGATGTGTTTGCCTTGAGCTTCAGCGAAATAAAAAGAAATCTACAGCTTGAATTTCTACTGTAATCCCCCCCCCCCCTCCCGTAACACTTACATCACTCTGCTGAAGAAAAATTGCAAGAGACGCAGGACAGAGCCAGAAAACTGGGGCATCGGCGTGTGCCACGCGGGTATTTTTGAGTTGTTTTATCAATCAAGGTTGTGTTGATGTTTGAAAATCAGTTCCTGCTATAGACGCAGATGAGGATTTTACTTAGTACAAATTAAAACAACTCTTACAACTCCCAATGCTGTGTGATCTGTTTAGTATCTTATGGATTGTGCTGCTCCTCTAGCCAGGTGGTGGGGATATCCACTCCCAGTACTTGGGACTTTCCATCCTTCGAAGAATTCCTACTCGGTTGCATCCGTGTTTCTGCTGGTGTCCAGATTCTCTCCTGTCGCACTGGGATCACAAAGGTTGTTGCTTCACAGAACATGGTTTTCTATTTAAGAATAAGTGTGTGTGGGAGTGGAATTTCTGCACTTTAATAATAGAGGTTGGTGGATGTCGTTTTTTTTTTCTTTTGTCTGGCTAACTTACTTTATTGTCCCCGAGGGGGAAACTTGCTTTGCAGGCAGGTAAAGAAAGTCTGTCTGGTTTGTAGTCATCTGCTTTTAGAAGAACCTTATTCACAAGGGGTTTGTCATGAGCCAGAACTTCACTATTTTATAACGATTTAGTTACCTTAAAGTTCACCCAGCCTTCTGGACCACTATACTTGCTACCTTTTGTATTTAACAGGCGCACGTACTGTAGGTGAGAAGCAGCCAGCCTGTGAACCTGTGACTGAAACTAATCGGTCTGTAGAGAGTCGGAGGAGTTTTTAGTCTGTTTTCGAGAAGCGACCGTTAGACGCTTTATTTGAATGAATGCACTATCAAAATGAGATCACTTGCTTTTCCATATCTTGTCTTCGGAAAGCGTAACATACTTGTTTCTTGGCCTCTGTGTGCTTTATAAAATAGTATTCGCTGTTAACGTCCGAGAGCTGTTTTTACAGAACCGAGTGACACCCGACAACATGTAGTTATCTCGACGTTTTCGATACCACAGAAGTTATTTCATTTTAGCTTTTGCGTACAACGAAGTCTCCGAACCTTTACTGTGATTTTTATTAAGCCATTATTTCAGATTCGAATTCAGTTTTGTGTCAACCTCTCGAATTCACACACCTCGAATATTTCATCTACAGATGTGATTTATTTTGGACTCGACGTTAAATGCGTTTTTCTTACATTCAATTGATTAGTTTTCAAGGCCGTTCCTTCAGCTATAGCAGCGCCGTGCGCGCTTGTGTTAGAAACGTGTTTCTAAAAACATCGTCAAACCACTCCGAATTTTGTAAATTACGAATGAAGAGAGTACCGCCGCACAGCTGTGAGCTAAATGACTTTTGCTGCTATAGTGAACAGCAGAGATTTGTCGGTTGTATTTCACTGGTGACTTCGGTTATTGGCAAAAGAAAATCTCTACTCATTTCTGGAGATACCGCGCCAATGAGTGGGATACGACACGCACGTAAAGACAGAGTTTTTTGTCACTCGGGTGCTGTCTGTAGTTTATTTGGGAAATCTATATTGGAAGTTTGGGGAGGCGTGTTGAAAAGAAAACAACGTAGTCTGGTATCTGTCGTTTTTCATTGTTATTATTTTGTGGGCCGCTGTGATTCTTGATAAACTTTCGATTCTGCTAACGGGGCGAATGTGGGGTTCGGTAACGCGCTTTGTTCACGTACAGAGCATCATGCGGGCAGTAGGGTGGCCACATTACAATAGCCTCTGCCCGACACATCCGTCTGCACTGCCTGCACAGCGCGTTTCCGTCTGTATAAATACCGCGTCGCTCATTCATAACCCCGCAGTACAGTAACCCGTCTAAACTCCAGCTGTTCCGACGTCAGTCAAAACTGTGAATACACATGCTGGTTTATGGTCTCTTCCTACGACCGTTACAGAGAAGTTAAGAACGTCCTAGAACAGAAAGCGAGCACTACCGTCCGCTTACCGACTTGTGCAGTGTAAAGTCCGGTGCTCATAAGTAAACTCCCTGTAACGTTGTTTCTGAGATCGCATACAGTACTTGCGATGCGGGTCCTTGGGTTCAGTAAGCAGAGAGGAGGCACATGGGCGAGCGGCAGCCGACTTCACCCCGGCCGGCAGATAGTACGGCTACATGGTTTTTTAATGAACCCAAATAAAAGACGACAGCGAGTCACGATGGAAAAGAAAGTCTAAAGTATAGTAATGAAACAACCGACTTGAAACATTCCTCCACAAGAGACGGGTCCGAAAAGCCTGTATAGAAGCGAAACCGTTATTTCCCAGATCCTTGTGCCCTGACAGTCGACAGCGAGCAATTCCGTTCTCTTTTCGGCTGCTACGATGTTAAACAGCGGTGCCCTACCTTGGTTCCTCCTGGGGTTCGCCTGCTTTCTGCGCTTGCCCCTGCTTTCCTCCGCCATCCCGCGTGTGTTAGCTGGCCGGGCTCAAGACAGTTCAGCTGGTGAGAGAGGAGAAACGCTGTAGCGCTCCTCATCTCAGCCCTTCAGGGATTTTTTTTTCTTCTGAGCCATGCTGCGACCCCAGATCGGCGCAGAGCGCTCATTAGAAGGTGATGTCATTGGTAGGGGCTGGTCTTGTCCGTAAACTCGCAGGATAAGATTGTATTCGTGTGATGCAGAGCGCTTCGTGTGTTACACGCGGGGTGACAGCTCAGAGATGGAGCTTTTTTTTTTAATAATCAGAAGGAAAGAAAAAAACTTTGCCGGGTAATTCTCTCTCTCTCTCACTATTTCTCTTCCTCTTTGCTGTTCTCGGCACTGCCACCGCTAATGCGGGGTTTCGCGCTGGGTAGGCTAAAGAAGTTGAAGAGCTGCTAAGTGAGAAGTCGACTTTATTAATGACCCAGCTGGACGGAACCCAAAACAGAGAAGGGAAGGTGTTTAGATGATCGGAGAAGGGGCTGTTTTAGAATCGATGCCTGTTGGTTTTTAAGGGACGTCCGTGCGCCTGAACATATGAAAAAGCTACAGGCGGGCTACTACTGTACTTTTACAGGGCTCGTGTCTTTCTGACCCCTCGTCACTTTGTCTTTCGGTTTATCAGTCGCCCCCAGCTGCATCAGTCGAGATTGTCGGAGCGGAGCCTCCCTTGTCTCGCCCGGCTCCTGGGCTGCTGACCCGATAAGGCGCGGGGTCAGCTCGGCGCCCAGCCCAGCCCGACCAGCGCCCCCGGCCCTCACCCGTCCGCAGCCGGCTGGGACAGCCCTGCTGCAGGCCACGGCTTCCTCGACACCGCTCGCCTCCACAGTCAGTCAGTCACTCAGTCAGATGCGCGCCTGCATACCGAACACCCCCTCGCCCCTGACATATTCCAAATGACTTTTTCTTCTCTCTGCCTTCTGCTTCTTGCTCCGAGCTGGTAAATATCCAGCGCCCCCAGTCAGCCCATTGTGAAATGACCGTCCGGATATGTAGCGCCACTCACGGCGCGAATTTCGACCTGTGCCCCATTTCTTCCAGCGATCGCATTAAGAGGTGGAATGTCCGTCCTTTGTGTTGAGGTCTTAATGTTTTCCCCCTGTATTTAAACGCCTCTGTGGGTCTTTCAAAGACATCTTCACCGATTCACCTACTGCTGTTCCCAGAGTTATTTCCCCCTCTGTGTCGTTAACTGAAGTCACGCCAGAGATCTTCTGAGAGTAATGGTTATAAATCGGCAACAGTGGAATCATTAATTAACGACTTGCTTTATCGATAATGGAATTAAAATCACACTTTGCTTGGTCATCACAGCAGTATGATAACCATTCATATGGTCACTCATGCTAACGAGGTCGTTTACTGCCATCATTTAATAAGGAAAATACCCTAACTTTATTTCTTAACCATCGAGAGGGGGGGAAAAAATAAGATTGGAGGGCAGAGACTGTCTCTTCAGGGGCTCCGCGTTAACCCTTTGTCTCGAGCTCCCTGAACACTTGAGCACACTTGGCTCGTGCACCGCAGAGCAGTCCGTCTCTCTTGGCCCGTCTTCAGAAACATTTCACACCGCCTTAAATTTACCTCCTGCTTGTTTTGAAAAAGAAAATTCAAACTTAATGGTATGAAAATAAATGGACAGCAACTTGTCTTTTAGTAGCTCTACAGTTTTCATGAAGAATTTACACTTACAAACGTTTTTTTTTTCTGTTTAACGCCTGCGTGTGTTTTGCCTAAACGCTTAAACCAACTATGAACAGAGACGCCCGAATACGGAGGAAGCTTTTCTAAACGAAATCAATGAAGAACCGTAGTGCTGTTTATCACTTCTTCAGGGGTTGCTGTTGTGTGGTAAGAAAGTGTCGGGTGTTCGCCAATGCGCGGAGTTTTCCCCTTTAGTCTACGCAGAGCCCAGCGAGACTGAGGAGTTTCTGAGAAAATTTCAGGTTGTAGTGAGGCATCAGGCACGATTCCTCTACTTCGCTTTTCAAGAACTCGGGAAGTGTTACTCAGTGTTTTAGGGGAAAAACAGTTACAAACAGTTATCCTATACTGTGCTAATTGATACCATGAACACGTGAACCTACAGTACAGGAACGGCTTTTTTTATGAGCGGCAGAAGCCAGCTATCGCTTGCGGTGCCAGGAGAGACGGTCTTTTTTAAATTAAAATATGCGATGTACACACACAAGCAACGAGTCAGGTTTAACAAATGGCAACAAACCAACTATGTCAGAAAGTCTAAGTCAGAAAATCGCATACACAAATGACGAAAAAAATCGAGCTTGTCTTTCCTAATCGTTGGTCATTACATTATCTGTACTGAGAGTCATAAAACCTCAACAAAATCTGCGGGTTACCATATACTTTAGAACTCTGTGACCCTTTTAATGGCTCAAAATCTGGGACTCCAGGTACCCCGGTTCTAAACCGAGAAAAGTTACAAGACAAGAACAGTAAATGCCATCCTGTGAGAGAGCCACTGGCAGAAGTGCTGTACCTACAGTGTGCCGCCCCTGCTACTATGAAAACGTCTTGTGCCGAATTCTTCGCGATAAGGAACAGACACAATAAGGACAGCAGCCCCTTTAAACACGGAGATTGGTTTTGTCGCCTTGAGTTAAAGGAAAAGCAGACGTCTGTCAGGGGCTGTGCTGATTTCTCTGGAGCACTGAGAGTGCCTGCATGTGTATTGTACATACAGCTCTTGACACAGGTACTGGAGACCTTCACCTGAAGCTGGCTGATTCACTTAACCATCTCGTCTGCCCCCTGCCATGGTGAATGAGTGTTTCAGTTCACAGGCACCTATAAATTGTACCCACAGCCTTGTCTGAATGTGAGCCGACAGCACCTTGAAAGCCTGTGTTGGTTTCTCTCCTTTCTGATAGTTTCTCTTCACATGGCTGAGGTGTCGGGCCGCTGGGGAGTGCTGTACTGTCTCCGAGTTCACACTTCAGCCAGTGGGGTGCACGGCTCTCTTCAGAGCCATGAACTTTTTTTTTCCCCAATTTCAGAGACAAAAAGCGGCCCAACGTGTTTTCTAACTTTTATTATCAATAACTACCAGGACGTTTCTAAGTTCTGTGATCGTTTTGGCTCCGCTCAGTAAACAAGTGCTGTCACGAAACGGAGAGCGACAGGCCTGCAGTCTCCCTGCCAGGGAGTCTCCTTGTCATCGACTGAGTCTGTGCTGGGTTACAGCGGCCCGAGGGAGTTCAGTTCCGAGCAGTGAGTTAACAGGGCTGCACTAGGGTCAGTGCCTTCTACAAAAACCAATGGGCAGTCCTTTTTCTCCTCGTGCGATGAAAAGACCCCCAGGTGCGGAGATGAGGGGGTGGAGGAGGTGGAGTGGGGGGGGGGGTCACTATCCTTTTGTCCGGTGAAATAAAATGCACCCCAGCTGGCCAGTTCAGCAGAGGTGTCTATTGAGCCCTGCTGCAGGAACCCCTGTGCTATTGATAGCCTGTAGAGCTGTCCGCAGAGAGCAGGGCGCAGGGGTCCTTCCACTGCCTGAACAGGAAATAAAAAGAGGATTCCGCATCTCAACAGAGGCCGGAGTGGGGGGGATACCCCTTCCCACTGAGCCATTGTGCATCATCTGTTAGAGGTTCAAAGCTGAGAGCGTGGAAGGGAAAGAGGGAGGGGGATGGGGTGCTTAATAACATATTAAGCAGAGTTAATTATATGCTCACCACCAACAAAAGCAAAGCTTTCACTGCATGGCTAAAAAAAGGAGAAAGAGAAATTATTCTGCTGTCTTTGCAATTTCTTACTTTACAACTTTACTTACTTTCTTACTATTATATTTACTATTGTAATTCACAGCAGTGTTCCATTTTTATACTGATGCTGTGTTAGTATTTTGATTCTTCCTTTAATCTGTGAAATCTGAGACCTTTGGTCTTCTCTCTCTTCATATATGTGTGTGTGTGTGTGAGAGAGAGAGCTCATTATTCCTTATGATTGGGTCATTTTTGGACAGGAAGACGGGAAGACTCTCAGTGGAAGTGACACATTAAGAGGTTAGGTGGTGCCCTGCCTTATTTCACAGGCATTGTGAGACTCAGACCTCAGCCCTCCTGAGAGCTATGAGTGCTGTCTGTTTGATTGGTGCTCGCCACTACCACTATAAATTGCACCAGTTATTAAAAACCTCATTCTGGGCATGTGAAACAGGCCCTGGTGAAATGAGTCAACCGTGCCACCCTGCCAACACACAACTCTACTAGTGCCACAGAACAGTAAGGCACAGCGCCATTGTCTGAATGAATGCAGCCCTTGGCTGCCAGAAACTAAATGACTAGGTCTCCACCGGAGCTGTAATATTCCCAATGCTGTTGCCATACAAAAGCCTCTGAGTCCATCATGTTATTAACGGGAATTTTATTTAACGCCTTTTGAAAAACAAAAGGAAGAAAAACTGCTTCGACTTTCCTTTGTCTCAGTTCTTGGGTAGCAGTGTTTGAATTTCTGTAGCCAGGATCTTAATCAAATCTTACTGGCTGAGGCTTTGTTACCATTTGGCCAATAGAGACATGGTGCATGGTAGTTTAATTAAGGTAATTTCCCTTGCAGAGCAAATTCCATCTTGTTACGAATACATCCGATCTGACTCTGTTGCCTGTCTTCTGGTTTAAGTGACACTTGTGTTTGGCTGACCATGATCTATTAATCATCTTATTATTTAACCTGCTCTTGAGTGTATTATTGGAAATGTGTCTGAAAAAACAGTTTCTATCATGGCTTCGAGGTTCTGAATTCACACTAGTATGAATCACACAGCCTGTGGCTGGCAAACCAGGGGAAAACTGGAGGCTTCTGTGAGTGTTAATGGACTAACACAACTGTGTATGAACTGCGCTCCAATGCTGGCCATCCACAGCAGGGGCTGAGAGCTCTATGCCGTCTTGATGATAGAAAATTTCATGGGACAGACTAACTTTGTTTTTACACCTTTCACAACGTTGTGATTCAAAACACATGAGTTCTCAAACGAGAGAAAGAGTGTGAGAGAGAGAGAGAGCAAAAAAAGGTTTGGAATGTTTCTTAATTCCCAAATGAGGTCAGCAGGGTAGTGTCTCTGGTGATTTAGCAGTGATGCAGGAAGAGGAGGTGGTGGGGGGAGGAGATGGAGGGGGTGGGAAGGTTTGTGGGGAAAGCAGGCCTGTGGTCAGTGAATCAGCTTGACTGTCTTTGTGTTCCACCCACTGTACAACAGTTGCTGCCATTCCACCTTTCACCATGACCTCCTTTTAGCCCAGGGGAGCATCAGAGGCTTCCCAGCAGCCCCGGCGAGCTGAGATGGCTTGGGATGGGCCTGGCCATGTGACGATGTGACAATGCCAGTATCGGGACAGCGCAGGACCTGGCATCTCCGGGCCAGCCTCTCAGCTCACAGGTTCACAACATAGGCAGGGGTTAATGCAAAAAGAAGAACGCACAGGAGGTGTTCTTTTCCATAGCGCTTTAAAAGACGTTTCAAACACTCAGACCCCTAACGAGTAAAAACGAGCAGTGAGCAGCACCCTTTTGCAATTTATACTGGTGTGTTCCTTCAGATTGGATTCTGGGCTTGAAGCAAAGTTCTGGTTGGAAAAAAAAAAGCTGATGGAAAGTACGACCACATCCAGGATTGCAGCCCAAATTGATTATATGTTTCCTTCAAAGTTCCAACGTCTCGTGAAATAATATTGCTGCCTGTTCAATCTAAATCGGTAAGAATGACCTACATTATCTCATCCTTTATATTATAAAAAATTGCTAAAAAGAAAACTCGATGATGTCTATCTCAATATTTCAGTCTTTCTCAGCAGACTGAGTTGCTTTTCCTTGAATACAGTTAATCTGGAATTCATTTTTTAACCAACACCCACAAAAGGGCTCCCTCTAGTGGTTCATTTTCACTATGTCAATTCTGTTTGGGATTAACGCGCAAAATTTTGTTACGAAGCTTTCAGCTCTCTGTACCTCCATCTAGCGGTCATTGCGCGTATCACAGTCCAATACTCCAGCACGAATGTCCTTTCAGGTTATCACATCACATTCGGTAATCGCCTATCACATTCAGCGTCTCGGTGGCCTATACGGAGAAGCACTGGGTGCAAGGTGGGAGACACCCTGGATGGACTGCCAAGCCCTCAGAAAGAACGATGCATACATTCACACCAGGGCCAGACTCCCAGAAGTCAATTAAGCTACCAGTATGTCTTTGGACTCTGGAAGAGCACCCAGAGTAAACCTATGTGAATACAGGGAGAAGCTTCCTATGAATTGACAGCAATGCTAATCACTGTGCCACCAGGCTGGCCCCTTTAAGGTTACATTAAACCGAAATACTATTTTTGTAAGCATTTGTTTAGACAAATCACCCTCCAGAAGAGGAGTTTTCTTTTTTCTTTCACTAGATTAAGATTTGTCACTTGTGTCAATCACACACGCAGCCCGTTTGGGATCGGCGATGGTGTCTTGATGGTGGGGGCTAGCAGTGCCCACCCCTGTACCCAGCGCACCTTCTCACTGACATCACCATGACCCACCCATCCCACCCTGCCCTTGGCCATGCCGAGCGCCCCGGCCCGGGGCTGCACTCCCCCCCCCCCCCCCCCCGCTGTCAGGGCGAGAGCCGCTCGGAGCACACGCTGATCCTTCCCATCCAGCAAGACCCCAGGATGCTCCGAATCTCCCGCCATTAAGATCGCTGACATGAAGGGTGACGTGCGCGCTCTTGTGCTTTCTGGAGAGCCGTGCGGCTCGAAGAGCAAAGGACTCCAGTGAAGAACGCATGTTGTTTGACTTATTTTGGGAACATAGCGCCGCGCCAGCCGCCTCCAGTGGATTCACAGGGTGAAGGCTAAGTGGGGTTTTGGCTGCATATTTCAAAGGAATTAAAAGGATGAACACGGACCTGGCAAGGAATCCTCAGCTTATAATTAAGACTGAATTATTCTTTGGTATAAAGATGGGTTTCTGTCTTTCCATTCTCTCGGCCAGAACTAATGACAGCCTCTGTCTCCCTCTTTTTTATTGTCTGCAGTACAACAACAAGACTTTCATATCATGTGAGCCTGGTTGTTTATGCTGCTCTGTGCGGCTCTAAGATGTGGCCCCCTCTGCGGTTTTCATTTTTTGATTCAAGGCCCCCCCCCCTGCCACCACCCACTCACCCACCAACCAACCAGCCAACACCAGGACTTAATAATCAACTGCTGCACCCCCCCTCCTCTGCTGCCAACACTCACACAGTGGCACACACAGTCTAATGCTCCTGGGCAGCAGTCAAGCTGTTTCCCATTGAGTTACTTCACAGATGGGGAGCTGCAGGCTCCATTTTAATCACACCCTACATGACTGGCAACAGCTTTCCTTCACGTACCAATTCAAAACATTCCCCCAAATCAGAGAACCCGGCTCTAGCACTATTAACCCTTCACTTGACATGATAAGCTACATCTCTTTGGAATATATCTCTGAGTGAATGTAATTTATAACGCAAGTTCAGAAGTTCAATCAGCCTTAATGTGTAATCAACCCTGACACCATTTCCCCTCTTAGACGTTATACACACTAGAGACGATCCCTTCTCTCCCTCACATCCCTCCTCCACCTGTGCTGCTGCCCCTTGGTCACCCCTCGCTCTGCATGGGGGTCCCAGTCTCCTCGTCCTGGGGCCAGGAGGTCAGCCCTCAGCCCACAGCCAAGCGGGTTAGGACAAATCATAGAAACTTAAAACTCTCAATAAACCTTTTAATATGCCTGATTCTTGGCTGTGGTCATTCCTAGTGAAATGTGTTTTGGTGTTCAACAAAGTGCCAAACTGTGAGAGACGGTTTTGAAATTGCTCTGTCCTGCAGTCATTGTATTCCACTCTCACCTCGCGTGTCTTGTCTTCCATCTCCAACATTGTTTTCCAGGACCATTTAATCAAACACGGCATCTCCTAGAGCTTTCTAAAACACAGACATTTCTCTTAATTGCTTAATTGCCAAATCGAATGTACTACATACACAAAGCATTTAATCATTGCATGGTTTGTTCAACACATGTTGAACATCTATTTATTTAAAAACCAATAAAATATAATACATATGTATAAAAACATTTTTTAAAAAAGTTCACAAAAATATATCACTTGAGTACCTGTATGGGTGCAATAAATGCCGATATTATTAAATTCTTTTGCCAGCAAAGGGTTTTGTGAAAACTGAAAGATTACAAGCTATAAAAATGCTAATATTGCAAAATTACAAGATATTGAAAAAGTGACCTTCTACTACATGAAAGCCATTACATTCTATGTTACATCTTTACCCCCAAAACATCAGGCAGTTAGGGTTGGATTTTTTAAAAAGAAATCTACATACTTTTCATGCATTTTTTAATTTGCTTTTAATGCTGATCAAAGTCATCTTTGGTTCCCCAAATACAGAATTTAGCATTGCTAAAAAACATCAAGGGTTAGCAAAGGGAAAGAAGACAACCTAGTTTACTTTAAAATGAACTGTAACCTGCATAGGTTAAAATAATAGCGTGGCCACTATATATACACACTGTATGTAAGACATGGTACACTATGTTTGCTGTGCGGGAACTGTAACCCACTTAAAGGTATAGACGAAGCTGTTTTCAGCAATGGCTACATGACTTTCAAACCTGAATGATTCATTTTTGTAGCCTGTTCTGTTACTGTAATTCAAATATCAATTATGAGACGGAGTTAACTAATCTGGCGTGTTTCGATCACTTTAGCAACATCGGTCCAAACTCAAGAAAAGCTGGTTCTAAAGATGCAGCTGGTCCTTTTAGACCTACTCTTAAATACTTTACTGCAATGCCACACATAGGACAGCGCACTAAGTATGGTGCCTATTCGTTATGTATTTTTTGGTCTACAATGTATATAACTATACATAGTTTCATTGTTAAAATTTTGATCCCCTGTGACTGTTCAGTGGCACGGTGCTAGGAGAAGGTGGAAAGCAAGCCATCTTGTTACTGATCATATCAAACTGAGAGAAAAGAATTAGAAGATGACTGTGAGAAAGAGTCAAGGACTCCATTCTGAACTGGAATGAAAGTTGGATTCTGAGTACAATAGCAATGCACCTAAAATTAGAGTCAGATATGTGTAATTTACACTTGAGGTACTCATAAGTAGCTTTTCAGCAAAGTCCCCCTTTTGCTTTTTTATTACATATTTAACATAACAATACATTTTGAGAATACTGCTCAGGTTTTGTTTTAGTGTTCTGTAGCTTTTCTAAGTTGGCAGGCGGTGCTGTATTTGGGGTGTGCTACAGAAGGGTGTGTTCATAGTATGTATAAAGTCCTCCATTAGGAATGTGATTCCCTGCATTGAATGTGTTGTGAAGTTAGAGTTTTAAAAGAAATTAAAAAACATTTGCTATGAAGTCACTGAAAGCAAAGAAAGCTTGGCAATTGTAATATGTCAGGATAAAAAGCACACCAAGCCAAAGTGAGTTCCTGTTAAGCCTTCCCATTGTCTGGGCTTAAAAGTAAAACCCATTCCAGCTTACGGTAACTGTGCACATATAAAACATGGGCAATACATGATTACGTAAAACCATGAAAATCAGACGGAAATGATGGTGAGGGGATCACAATGATCGTTGCGTGCACAGAGCACACTCCAGGCCAGTGCTGTGTATCCATACAAACCAGGCGTACATTCTGCAGGGGCACTGCAATCAAGCTACGTGTCGGTCGCCTTGGGTTTTGGGCCATTCCTTCTCCTTTGGAGAAGTCCGTGTTTAATTCAAAATCCAAATGCTTGTACTTGTCAAAGGCATATCATAAAGTTTCAGATAGGTAGCCAAATTGGCGGGCAGCATATGTCAATTCTGTGACAAACTTGACCTTTAGATTCGCAATCACATCTTCTCTTTTGTACCCGAAGTTACCTGACTTTCTATCGCCCATACCTGTCTATCATATCGCCACAGAAGTACTGCAGTGCCCAAGGAAGGCGAAGGCACTTACTGTAACGTCTAATGGCACTGAACCATTCAGTCAGACACGCAGTCCAAATTTTTTGTTTTGTTTTTTTGCTTTCAAATTTCTAAACTGCATTTTCAAAACTAACAAATAGCCTCTCTGTCTGTACCTTTAAAGTGTCATGCTCATTGTGCTGAATTGAACAAGAGCTGAAGAGGGAAGCGGTCTGGATCAAAGGAGCTTATAAATAAGGGCCTGACTATAGATTTAATTCTGAATACTCCATTTGAACATGGGCATGTCTCTGTGTGTCGACCTGTATTCAGGAATTTTAGTTGCAATTTGTAAAGTCTGTTAAGGCTTTGCTGGGAACCCCTTTAATGCAGCAGTCTACTGTAAGCAGTGTAAGGCACTGCAGGCAGGCTGCAGGAGAAGGCACATGAGGCACTGTTTGGAAAATTCCAGCACTTCCTCAAATCTTTTAGGTATTTTTAAATACACATTAGTTGTACTCATCATTTTCTGCAATGGTAAGATCTTCATATAAGCAGTATGCATGTGTTATTTTAATTCAATGAAATGTAAACACCACCTGTCACTGTCTCCCTCTAAGTTTGGACCCTAAGATAAAAAATGTAAAAATCTCCTTGAAGCCACATTGAAGGTAATGTGAGGCTGTCCAACAGGCACCTTTGGTTTGGCTAGTAGTTCATAAGATAGTCTCTGTGGCTTAAGTCGTTGTGTGCGTGTAAGTTTTTAAGGCTTTACACAGCCTGCCATTTCTATGACAGTGTGTTGAGATACTTGTTCTCTCCAGCGAGAGATGTCAGGATGGAAGTCATGTCCCCCACAGCCATGTTGGACAGGCCAGACTGCAGGGTGAGGGAGTTTCGTGGCGTAGTAAGGCGTGAAGACGTCTGAGACGAGCCCTGCACAGGGTGCGGACTAAAGGAGCCGGGCAGCATTGAAGAGGAGGATTCCTGGTCATCGATGATTGCAGCAAAGTCTATCTGCGCATTCTCTAGGTCCAGATTGTCCAGAGTGTTCGACATTTGGACAGATTCAGAATACGCCAAAGAGGCTGACTTGTTCTGGTCCAATTGGCCCATGTGCTGTTGGTTCATGCAGATCCCTTGCTGTGACTCTTGCCTGTCAAGCTGCTTGCCCACATCTGGATGCATCTGGATCTGCCCAGAGTAAAACATGGCAGGAGTACTGTTATTAACGCTACTGCTAGAAGGAGGGCCAGGATTTATTTCTGGATGAGGTTGGACTGGTGGTAAGCGGATATTCCTCCTGGGGCTGGAGGTAGCCTCATGCCCTGGGCTGAGTTGAGGTGGGCTACCCAAGTACCCCTGCTGGTGGGTTAGGCTGTTTTGTCGACTCATTGGTTTGCGCCCTTGTGGCGGCCTGGGCACCACATCCTGCCCATAGCACTGGCTGTTTGGGCTTAGGAGGTCTTTGGAGTGCCCTGAGCTTCCTCCCCCATTGTGTGATGAGGGACTCAGAAGATTTTGGTTTTGGTAGCCCATGTAAGCACTCCCGTTATATGGATGTTGCTGCTGGGGGCTATGCTGCATCATCTGCACAGGACCACCCAGCTCCATGTTATCTGCCATAGGTGCCTGAGGAGGAGGGAGGGGCATGCCAATTTCACCCCTGTCTTGCTGCTGCTCCCACATAAGCGCCTGCTGGGACTGCACATAATTCCGTACCATCATCTCCTTCACATGCATCATGGGAGTCTGAGACCGCCTCCCATCACGCAAGGGAGATCCACCCACCATCCCTGCATTGTTGAAGGAGCCTCGCTGCTGATTGTCCATCTGCCCCTGGAACTCACAACTTGGGGCTCCAGATCTCATCATCATCTGGCCTGGTTGCCGGTAGTTGTGTGGGGAGGGCATGTGCTGCTGCTGCTTCATGTTCCGGCAGGGGTTGGAAGATTGGTGAGAGTGGTGGAACTGCTCCTCAGGTTTTATGGCCTGCTGATGCGGTAGCTTCTGATTGTTGTTATTGAACATGGCCTGCTGGTTGCGGTTGTTATCTGGACCAACAAGATTGGGGTGGCTCCGTGTCGGCTGTTGCACCACAGTACCTTGTTCTGGATACTGCCTGCTGCCTGACGCCATGCTTGACTGCATCCCATGTTGGTTGGGGTGCTGGTCCATGCTGGCTGAGTTGGGTTCACACCACTGTGTGGACATGCTCTCATTTTCATTAGTTTGTCCAAGGTTTTGGAACTGAAGACTGGAAGGGCTCAGCTGGCAGGTGGTCATCCCATACCCTGTCTGCTGTATCATAGTGCCAGCCATTCCTCCCTGATGCATGGCCTCCACTTGCCCAACCTGTACACTGCCCATTTCTCTGTGCTGATTGTGAAACAGCCCTTGACCTTGCATGTCTACCGCTTGGTAGCCTTGCTCACTGCAGTTCAGGTTCTCGTGACCAGGAGACAGCTGGTTTGAACCCTGGTGGTAATCGAGGTACCCCATGCTGTCAGTTGGATTCATCATCATGTTGGGATTCCTTGGTTGGTTACTGGAAGAGGAAGGTTCAATAGATGCCATTGCTTCCAGCATGACGTTCTCACTGATCCTGGGTGGTCGAGGGGAATACATATGCCTGGCGAAGCTGGCTTCTGACCCTCCAAAATGCTGGAGGGTGGTAGTGGTGGCGTTTCGTCGTCCCATCATGGGCATGTTGACATTGTTCAGGCTGTTGAAGCGCTGGACTTTGGGCACAGACTGCTGATCGGTGCCAGACCTTACTGGGTCGCTGGCCCTTCTCATCCCGTTGCCAGGTGCCTGGTGTGGATGGATGATGCCTGTGCCATAGCTGCCGTAATCGTTGCTGCTGTTCCTACGGTTGATTCCCTGCTGTAGGAATGGTGGCACAGGCTGGCCGTGGTATTCACTCATGATGCCCATCCTAGAGTTGGTCCCATGGGGCTCCATATTGGGCAGAGGCGTGGGTGGGGGCCCACCCGTGGCCGCAGCATATTTGGCCTTGAGGCTGTACTGCTGTGCTGGGGTAAGGTTGGGGAGGCCTGGCAAACCACCACCTCCTCCCCTGCACACGGCCGCTTTACGACTGGTCTCGGGAGAGAGGGGGTCTTCTGTGTCCTTGCCCGTTAAGTTTTGTGGGTACCCTCCCATCTGTGATACTTCACTGGAGCGGCGGCTGGAGAGGTAGGGTGAGACCAAGGAGGAGCGCCGGCTGACAGTGTAGGCGGAGCTGACGCTGCTAGTGCCACTGCTGCGACGCTCATTCAGCTGCCCGGAAGCTCCTACGTCATTACTGGACAGCTCCATCACTCTCCGGTTTGACAACATTGGTGACGGGCCACACATGGACAGCATCTCTCCTGTGTTACCTGAAAAACAAAGTATAAAGAAAAGATGACAGGGAAACAGATCTGTTAAATGCACAGGGTAAAGAGGAGGAGGATTTGAAGGCGATATTTATGGACAGAATACAGATATTCAGTGATCAGCCAAACAAATACAGTGGTGGTAATTTTTCAGCAGTTTTGGGGGGCAATCTGATGTGTTCTGGAATGATTGCAAACCGCTTACTGGGGAGTGCTGGAAGTTTGGCGTTACGGCTGGGGGGCGTCGGTCGGCGAATGTGCTTCAGCTTGTCAATTTTCAGGTTCTCGAGCCGTTTCAAGGCCTGGGCGGACATGCCCGCTGTGCCCACTCCTTCCCCTGCCACACCCTCCTCCAGGGCAGTGAGGTCTTCCAGACTGCCACCGGCATTGGCATTCATCTCCACTCCGCTGTCATTGTTGTTGGCACTCCCCAGAGGGGATCTCTCACTACTGCATGATGACTGGCCTCCAGGGCTGGGCTGAGACTTCTGAACCGTGTGGACAAAGAGAGAAGCAGCTCCTCTTAGGAATGAAAACAATTTCCTGGCTCAATACACATTTGTACTTGATTAAAGCACTTGTTTTATTAGATCTTTTGGCTGCTTTTGATGAAGTTGAATGTATGATTCTGTAAAATCACGTGTTCTCATGTTGGCCTTACCGGTAAACGTTTCGAATGGTTTATTTGTAAAAGAGTGACTTTACATCTGAGTTGGATACTGCATGGAGTTCCTCAGGTTTCCATCCTTGGTCACTAATTTTTGTTATTCTTATTTTATTTTTTTAACTTTTTATTTAGCAATGAAAAGATTTACAAACAGAACGCGTCCAGAACAGCAAAATAAACGTTTCCCTTCATCTTTCACTTTTGTTACATTATGTATGTACAGATAAAATAAACTATTTACATTATGCCGTTTTTATTTAAGTACTCAAATTCACGTGTTACTCCCACTACAGATGGCAATAACCACTCACAGTTACTGTTTGCTAAAAAATGCTAAAAAGAAGAATAGCTATAAATTGTTTGAAAATATATTCAGTTACCACTTAGTTTTAATTAATCACTAGGAAGTTGTTATGGACATGCTGTGACCCAATCAAAGTTTCATAGACCTAATGTTTGATAGAAAGCTCTATCATCTACCAAAATAATCTGGTGTTACACTGTACTCTGATCTCTCTTTAGTTTCACTAAATGTCTTCTGTTGTTAAAACAACATTTTGCAATCTCAAACATACTGCTAGATTATAAACTGTTCTTGACATTTGGATGGTAGATACATGTGTTTGTTACTTTACTGCTCGATTTTAAAAAAGCATTTTCTGGTATTCCCTTTACTAAAATCAGAAACTGCACCTTGTTCAAAAAGCCAATGTGAGACTTCATTCTCACACTAGGAACTCTCAACATGCTACATCAAATCTAGGACTAGGATCTTTTCTAGGAGCAATTCTTTAAAATGACTCTGTTAATGCACAGAGCTCTGCATCATCGAGGTCCATTATATCTTCAGGACCAATATATTTGACAGATTTGGTATGCTCTCCAAAATCTGCAAACCTTGACTTGCTTTTGAAAACAAAACACATGAAAACATGAAAGCCTTTGCAATTACACTTTTCGTTTATAGAATTATATTCCAATAGATTTTGGGCAGAATGAGACATTTAGTTCTTTTTAATCAAAATTGAACTCATTTATAGATGACATTTTTAATCAATGTTGACTTTGTTGTGTGTACATGATGACTGCTTGGTTTTTATTTTTGTGCAGTGCCAAGGGGAAGCTTTAGTATGAAGAGTGATGTATAAAACTAAATTTGACTTGACTTGAGCTCTAACCCTGTGTGTTTTTGCAGTGTCCTGTGGAATCACTGTAGAGATACTAGTATAATACCATACACAAAATTAGCCTGCATCTGCCCAAAGAGACCATTTTCAGTCTTATCTGCTCTAAACACACACAGTGCCATTGACCAGGGCTACTCAATCTATAGCTCCTCCAGTCCAATACATCCCATGCCTTTTGCTTCATCAAGAAAAAATAATTGTTACATTGTCAATCAATAGGATCAATATAACAATGAAGGTACTCGATGGAGCAAAAGTATGCAATGCTAATATGGTTAAAAAGCATATCTATGGCTTCGTAGTTTTTTGTCTAAGATTTTATGTCACTCACTAGCAAGATGTCTGGCACGAGCAACTTGCAGTCCTCCCGGCGGCCCTCCTCCTTCTCCAGGTGTAGCTCCTGGCCCTGTCCAGCAGCGGGCAGACTGGCCCCCGGAGGGCGGGGCCCCGTATCCCCGCGGTGCTTCTTGGTGATGTGCGCCTCGGGGCCATGGACGGTTTTCACATGCTTGCGGAGCGAGCTGGGGTCTGTGTAGCGCTTGGTGCAGCCGGGGATCTTGCACACGTAGGGTTTCTACACAGGCAAAGGAACTTTTGAAACCATGGAAGCTACTAGATGCCTTGGCCCCTGTATTTTTGCTTAGAAGTGCGGTAGTATGTCTTAAAGCAAGTAGTATTTAAGTAACAATTCTTTTGAAGCATGCTTTCTTTCCCAAGAGCTTTATCACATAAGCGTTAGACTTGTCCTGTGGGGTCATTAATATAAGAGCTGAGAATGTGCTCTTCAAAAGAAGAGAGTCCTTGTACTGAAAAGACACAAACCTCGTTGGAGTGGGTTCTGTTCTGGTGCTTGGCCCGGTCTGAGGCGTTGGAGAAGGCCTTGTTGCAGCCTTCGTGTTCGCACACGTACGGCTTCTCTCCGGTGTGAGAGCGCAGGTGAGTCTTGAGGTTCTCCAGGCGCGAGTACGCCTTGTTGCAGCCTTCGAACTGCAACACACAGGGACACAGATGCTCTTTTACAGCCCTCAGAAGCCAAAGAGATAAATCTAGGTTTTACAGTTTAATGAACAACTAGTCTTGTTACTGTCTTTAACCAACTTTCCAACGTCTCTCAATTCATTAACTTCAGCATCCACCTTGTTTTTCCTTCTTTATATATTTTTTTCCGTCTTACCTATTTACCTAAAATCCTCCTTAAGCTCCACAGTTAGCTCAGTGGTGTTTTTAGCCTGGCTGTACCTGTCCCTAATGCTCTTACTCACAGTGCATTTGTGAGGTTTCTCTCCAGTGTGCCGCCTCATGTGAACAACCAGCATGTACTGGGCCTTGAACGGGCGCTGCTCTCGTGAACAGTCCTGCCAGTGGCACACAAACTCCTTCTTCTCCCCATGGATGTGCTCATTGTTGATGTGCTGTGGACAAAATGCACAGTCTAAAAGCAGAGCTTGCCAAATTTACAACCTCGGGGACCCATAATCCTGCAGATATTCTACATCTCCTTAAACTCTGAATAATTATAAATTGTTCTGTACACCTGTGCAACTGAGGTTTAATCAGTTTATCCCTACTCCACAGCCTTGAGCTTTTCTTCACTGTCATAAAGGGAGCTAGGAAAACTACAGATGTGTAAGACAGGAAAATCACTTAAGATTTGCACACAGGCTAACTTGTGCTACTTTTGTCTTTTAAAGTTAAAAGAAATTCTCCATATGCAGCTGATATCTAGACCCTTTAGCTTTCCATCGCAATCAATGCTCAGACATTTTTGTAGAGTAGAAATTGTTTTGTTCGCTTACTCATTCTCTGGCCTGTACCACAGTGGCACTAATCCTGGTCTCTGAATTTTAAGGTCTGCTAGACTAGTTGTTGCACTAAATAGTTGCTAGTGTTGTCTTAGCACAGGGTAGATGTGCCAATGTAGAGAGGCCACCCCATCCTCCTCACATGGACAAGCTGTTCCTGGGTGTCAAACTCCTTGCTGCAGGCCTCCCAGTGGCAGTTCGTCTCGTACACAGCCTCTGGCTCCGGTTTCCCGTCTTCTTTCTCCAGGTCTTCCCGACCATCCAGCATTCCCATCAGTGGGTCCTGCGTGGCACAGGAGAAACACGTCAGCTCCAAGCATATACTGTACACATGGGGCAGTCCGGAACGCCACTTCTGGAGCTCACACACACAAGGCAGGGGGCGGTGCGGTGGCTCTGTGGCTAAGGATCTGCGCCTGTGGCTGGAAGGTTGCTGGTTCAAATCCTGCGGCCGGCAGAGGAATCCTACTCCGTTGGGCCCCTGAGCAAGGCCCTTAACCCCAGCTGCTCCAGGGGCACAGTATAAATGGCTGACCCTGTACTCTGACCCCAAGCTTCTCTCTCTGTCTGTGTGTCTCATGGAGAGCAAGCTGGGGTATGCGAAAAGATAAATTCCTAATACAAGAAACTGTATATGGCCAATAAAGTGATCTGTACCTGTGTCCCAGTGGAGGATGGGCTGGGCACGTCCCCCTCTGATCTCTCCTCCAGGCCCTTCACACTCAGGCTGTCCAGAGAGCTTCCCATCACTGGCTCTGTTTTCATCTGAAACCATACAGCACAGTCCAGTTCCCACCATGCTTTCATCAAACACCAGACATGTTACACTGACCTCCACTTGTCTCATTTTATTTGTCCTGCACTGTCTAATATTAAATCAATTTCTGTCCCGTAGTATTTTAAGTACTTAAATAAATATGAAATACTTAATTGAATAATTGAAACATGTAGTTTCACAGGAAGTGGCACACAAGTATTTATCTCAAGACAAAGCACAAAAAGCATATAACAGTCTCTGTGCTTTTGAAACCAAAAATCCACTCCAGAACTTCCAGTGCTTTACATTTTATTTAAAAAAATAGCATTGTATAAGCAGCTGTCTCCCTAACGTATCATTTCAAATTCTCACATGTAAAATTCAGAGATCAAAGAGAGACCAGCGGAAGAAGAGTGTTTTTTTTATGGTGGAGTGGTGCTGTAGAAAACAAGGGAAAACGTGCGCTGGCTGTTCATCTCCCTTCATCATGGCTGGCTGGGCCTGAGCTACTCACGTGGCAGTGCTTCGGGGGGCAGTGGAGCCGGGGGTTGTGTGACAGCAGGCGTGGAGGGGGCTGGGGTCCGTGGGGGGGGTGGCTGAGGGGAGGACCAGGGCTGAACATTGAGCCTGGAGGCTTGGCTTGGTGGTTTATCGAGCAGGAGTACCCCAGAGATGGGCTGGAGGAGGGAGAAAGAAGAGGGACCGGTCAGTCCGCTTTACAGTGTAACAGCACAATTGTGGAAATTAAAACACCTCCTAACGGCCAGTTTTGTATCACCCTGGCGGTGTAGAACAGACCCACAAGATAACCAACAACTGGAGGTGAAGAACCACTGTGTGTGAGAAACCTTCTCTGGAGCTTTGAGTACTGTGTCAGTAGAGTAATTATATCAGCAATTCTATTTTCTGATACCCGCCCGCTTAGCGATGTCTCACAGTGTCTCACAGTGTCTACATCTCGACAGTGATGACCTTCTGTGCCCAGCCGGGGAGAGTGAGGAAACGCAGACGGGATCCTCCGACCCGCCCACCCACTGAGCCATGTGTCCTTTCATCACGGCCACAGTAAAATGTGGGAGAGGTGGGCTTTTTCTGTAGCGCACATCTAACCTGCCCGCTCGGGCGCTCGTGTCTGTGCTGTGCTAACGCTTCTCTTCTGTGCGTGTTTCTGGGAGGCGCGGCGGTGTTTGTAACCCAGTTCGGACGCGTGCGTGTCTGACCTCATGGCACCCACAGACAGGTGCCCGTAGGAGCCATTGGCAGACCCGCAGCGGGCGTTGATGTAGGCCACCAGTGAGTTGGGCGAGGTGCGGATCATGGTCTGCAGGTCCACGCTGGCGTCGGAGAGGGGAGAGATGGACAGGGCACGCTTCTTACTGAGCTTCAGCATGGAGCGGGGAGTTGAGAACCGAGATCCTGAGAGAAAGGCAAAGAGGGGGTGGAGAGGAGCTTTGAGAGCACAACTGACAGGATGCACTTGTTACACAGTAGTGTGGTTTGTTTCAGACTCCCTCCGCCCATTGAGTAAAGAAGTGCCTCTTGTTCCAACCCTGAGAACTAGAGGTCGTTCTCATACACAATGGACTGTCGGTGTCTGGAACTGGCTGTCTTATCTACCCTTTGTTGTTGAAGCTTATACACTTGCTTCCTTCAAGAAGCTTGAAGTCTGCTTGAGATCCATGGATCAATCAGCTACTAGCCACCAAACAAACTAGATCAAATGGACTCTTCTGTCTGCACCCTGCCTTACAATCTAATGTTCTCAGTGTGGACACAGTAAGAGGCTGCGGAATCTGAGAGGATGAATGAGAAGAGAAGGAAGATAGAGAATAGAGAAACATAGCAAAAGGTTGATGAAAGGCAGTGTTATATCCACAGTATGCATTTATAAATATAGAGTGAATGAGAGTATTTACAGTATATAAAAAAGAGGAAAACTGCCAGCAAAGGTATCGCCCACTATAATGAATCTGAACAAAATCGCCCTTATTTGCAATGTATTATTTAAGGGAAATCTGTCCAGTGATGGATAACAGTGGCACAGAAAAACACCTCTTCACTATCTTTGTAGAGACGGAAAACCTTGTGAACTGTGAGGGTAGAAGTTCTGTAGGTGCCACCACTTTGTCCTGAACACTTGTACGTTGTGCTGCCCCTTACCATCTCCCGAGCCAATGTGCTCGCTGTCGGCTGGGTTCACCCCGAAGCTGTGGTGGGTGGCCATCAGGTTATTCTGGTTGCAGTAGGGGCCTCCGGTACCTCCTGGGGAAACGCAGAGACACTGCATGAAACAACCCCAGCGCATCGTAACACTTGGAGACTTGGAGATTCAGTAGACAAGATCAAGGCTGGAGAAAGACGTGGCAACTGAAATTATATCATACTTTTTGGGGGGTGCCAGTGCTCACAAGAACAGGTACTGTAACAGGCATGTGGTTCCATAACTTTCTTAAGAGAATTGTTGTGGATTCCCCTGGTAATGAGCTATGATGTTGTGCTATGAAATGAGATGAGTAGGTGTCATGTTCCAAGAGCGGTTATTTTATTACAGCCAAAATATGACAAAAAATGATAAATCATCCATCCATTTTCCAACCACTTCTTCCATTTCAGGGTCATGGGGAAGCTGCAGTCTATCCCAGCAAGCAGCAGGTGCAAAGCTGGGAACACCCTGGACGGGACGCCTGTCCATCACAGGGTAGACACAGGCACGCACAGTCTTTGGACTGTGGGAGGAATTTAGGCACCTGGAGGAAATCCACGTGAACACAGGGGGAACATACAGACTCCACACAGACAGCACCCCAGGAATTAAACCCAGGGCCCCTGCGTTGTGAAGCAGCAATGCTAACCATGCCTCCCATGATAACTCATTTCAGATGTTAAACCTAACTCAATTCTAATATTTCCGACTGCTGAACTGTCACCTATGTTGTCTATTTTTAGCAAGGTGCAGTATGAAGGGGGAGCTGGGAACTCTCCTGTTGCCAAAGACTAGTTGAACATCACTCACCCTCAGCAGGAGGCAGGCCACGAGGTCCCATCATGCTCAGTGAGGGGTGAACATGGGGCGACCGCAGATAAGGGTCCATGCAGGAACCTGGAGTCATGGCAGGGGGCATGGGGTTGAACATGGGTCTGCTGGCTGCAGGCTGGCTGCTGTGGGGCGGAGGGTGGACCAGAGATACATCAGAGTACACAGGGCTGCCAGATGGAGCCAGACTGGAGAAACACACACAGTACAAGACAAGTTGGCACATTAGCACCAGGTTAAAGTGTAATGGCACTCTATTTTTAATGCTGCATTTCAGTGGAGATGGCAGTTAAAATATTCTGTGATTGACTCTTGTGGCAACACACTGCTTTTATACTGATATTTTCAGCTAGAATTTCTAGGCAAACCAGCAACTCAAAACTACTTTTATATGTTTGTACAACTGCTATGCACCGATTGCAACTTGACCAGATACTATCATAAGCCGCTTTGGATAAAAGCATCTGCCAAATGAATAAATGTAAAGTTAGATACTCTGCAATGCAAATTCATCATCTTTGCAATGTCTTATTTTCTCCACTAGAGGGGGTTAGAAGTTTGCAATGTGCCACTTTCACCACTAGAGGGAGTCTGACTCTTTCTCACTGATGTGATGTAATTTAAGACAGACACACAGACTCAGCCTCCCTCCTCTGTGACTGCATCTCACAAACGGTGTGCATTTGGGTCATTATGAGAGGGAGGACAGCCTCAGCACCACATCACTTCCAGCATTTATATAGTATTAGCCTGCAATAGAGCTGCATCAGCAGCCCCTGTATGGCTACCCTTGCTGTCTGGCTGGATTGCTGACTCTGTGATCTCCCCAAAATTTCCTTAGCCCTGTGGACAACATGCTCACATCTGTACTGTCCATTTTACATCTTGCCCTCTTGAAAAGCCTTCTTTCACAGAGCATATTTGTGTATAGGTCTAGTCTTCTCAGTGAATGGTAGCAAACTGAACTAGACACATGCAGAGTGAGTGCCGATGTGTTGCTAACTTTGTTCATCCTATGAAAATATAAACACCCTTAATAAATCACAGAGCCCCACTGCCTGTATATATATAAATACCTGAGTGCATGATTGCACAAATGATAAAATAGCTCTCATTAGGACAGGATATAAAGGGATCAGGCTCCCAATGCATAGCTGTTGTATGCTTTTACAGTATATTAAGAACTCCTATGACAAATTATTGTGCATATTTGCATCTGTGTGTACATTTCTATACATATGCTTTAGATATAAAGTGACCATAGTTTAAGAAAAAATATTTTCCATATGCTTATGCATGCTATCAGTTCTGAAGAATACTGTATTTAAAAGTCACACTCTTCTGGAAACCAGTTCTTCTATAAACCCTTTGAGATTTCTGCAGAAAACCAAGAAAACTGTCGTCGTCTTAAAAAAAGTCTGCCTGGCTGCTGTCGTGAAAGCATTGCGTACTGCAGCATTTGGGAGCAGACTGGAGCTCCTCGTTCCCTCCTGCTCTGTGCAGACAGAGCCTTCTCTCTCGTCTGGCCCTGCCTGCTTGCCTTCCTAGCGGCCGAGAGCTGTGCACATGGATTAGGTGAAACATGAGTCAGGGTGCAGTCATGCACACCAGCCCATGGATGGGCTGAGCCAGGACATAATTAGCAGCTGTCATAAAGCGGGCTGACATGGCGTTCTCAACCTGGGTGGCATCAGGAGGGAAGGAGAGGGGGGAAGAGGGAGAGGGAGAGGGGAGGGGCGGGAGGAGGGCAGGACAGGGCCGAGCTATCCATCTCTCCGCAGAGCCAGCACGGCTCTCTGACAGGTCAGCCCTGAACTGGCGGCCACGGAGCACCGTCTACCAAGAGTGTATCCCCTGTAGAGCAACACTTCTGATACATTATTTTGTTCTGGTGGTGGGAACCTACCACGTTTCCCTCCTGTAAAATATGGAGGAACCTCTGTTTCCTATGCATTTAACTATGCGAGTCTAGAATGTCTTCAAAACAACTATAAATGTCCCCAAAAATGGTTAAACAGGCAGTTAACAAGAAGAGTGATCTATTTATTTTGATGGCTTTATTCTTGATAGTCTTGAGACCACAAGGAATGGATCAAAAGAGTGATCAGCCTGACAGAGGCCTGCAGGGTGAAACTGTTTGGGATTGTTCACAATCGAGACATCCAGTATGTGGGTACAAGCTGTGAGTCCATGTTGACTGTATCTGTTACCTCTGGCTTTCAAAACGTCACAAACGTTTTCCATGTATGTGCATTGTAAAGCTGTGGTTTTTAAAATGGAAGTGAGGAGGTGGTAAAATACATAGGTTTTTCCCAAAACAGTGATTTTGAAAGCATGAATGATGCCTGTATCCTGTTTTCCCGAGTTGTTCTGAGACTTACCCTCTGGCTGGCTGACTGGGGCCAGACTCATAGTGATACAGGCCCTGGTGTGGCTGCATGTCAACTGGCATTGGAGCTTGGAATCCTGGGATACTGTCGTCAAGCCCTGGAGGACCAAACGCAACAATATTAGGCTAAGGCTTTATTGATAATTAAAGTCCATGAATGGATTATTATACAATTATCTACAAATGTTGATAACTTTATCTGACATTTGAGTCAGAGCAGATGTAGCTACACACGTGTAGCCCAAAAAGTCAAAGCAGTGACGAAGCTAACAGAATATGAGGTATCATCCATCCATTATTGGAAAGCCCCAGATTCCTGTTAAGGGCTATAATTTTTTAATAATATTTATTATACTGTATGTGTATGTGAGTGTGTGTGTGCGCGCATGCTCATGTTGGTTGCTGAGATTTTCTGTGGTTCCTATGAGAAGATGACTTGAAGTTGGTACAAAACCTCCCCCTGAAGCACGGTCCTTTAGGACTATACTGTGGGTGGGATGTTATTATATTGCAGGGCACACACAAGTAAGCATATAGGATAGGAACAATGCGGAAACACAATTTAAATCAGCCGGTATCTCTTTGGGAAGAAGTAGGAAACTGGAGCACTTGGAGATAACCCATTTGCACTGTGTAAGACCATGCATACTCCACACAGATGGATCTCCAGGCTGGAATTGAAGCCAGGGTCCTGGGGTTGTGAAGCAGCAGTAAAAGATGCCACACCACAGTGCAGCTTTATGAGAGATGTAAGACTTTCATCATTTAATAATGTCTAATTTACTCTAAATCCCAACCTCTAATATAACACAAGGTTAACAGGCTGTAACAGGCAGCTAACACAGGGCTAGCAGTGGGTTTTTATTGGTCTCCTGCTTGTGGCAGTAACACCTCTGACCCTGACTTGTGTTTGAGTTGGAATACTTATCCTTTAGCAGTATCCTTTAGCACATTGTCTAACTTCATTGAGCTAATTGAAATTAACAAGGACGGTAAAAGAAAGGACAGGAAAGAAAGGAAAATCCTGTACTAAGTCACGGGAGAATGTCAGACCGGTCAGTGTGTAATTTGAAGACTGGATCAACATGCCTTAATCAAGAGGAGATTTTTTTAAATAGGCCTTCTTGAGTTGGCTTCTCTGGGAATGTCCCAGGTTTCACTATTTTTAATACAACACAGGATTAAGGGCGGAAAAGAACAACTTCCTCATGCTAACTCATTAAGGAAACAGTTATTGTTTTATTGGACAACAAGAAAAGACGTGTGGGACTTCTGATCCTTGCAGTGTGTATGCATAATTTACCCTTGTAAGCCACAGAGCACTTAGACTGGCCTACCTACTCATTACACTAAGTGACTGTGCTAAAGGATGTATAATACACTTTAAAGGAGATATACCATGGAATACAGTTTGTTTACAGAAGTAATTATAATGCCATAATACGCAGAGTGATGTTAAAACCACTTTTTAACTTGACTGAAAAATGGCACAGTATCTAGTCATTTAACTGCAGTTAATTTTCTTAACCTTTTATTGCAAAAGACTGCAGAGTAGCTTATCATTATGTAAAAACAGCCCTTTTGATGAAAGGCTAGCAACATGCAGACACGTGCTAACCACACTCATTCCGAACATTTTTCAACTTGGGGATTTTGTAACACAGATGCAGACAGTGGGAGCATAGGTTGCTAGTTTTTTTTTTGTCAAATTGAACTGAGACGTTGGTGAGCAAACCTTAAAGCGTTTAAAATTGGATTTTTACTCCAAACCCCTTATCCTTACAAGTGTAAGGTGAGCACTGAACGGCATCAGTGTTGTGTTAAGAAAACTGTTCTGTTAAGAGAAAAACAAGCTGTTCTGTACAGTAAGCACTAAAGTAAGCACTGCAGCTGTCGTGGCCCAATAAATGCCTCCAAAAGAGCCTCCCAAGCCCACAGAACACAGGCACACCTGCTGCGGGAGTAAGAGAGCCATGTGGTTACAGGGTAGCCCGTCCATGCTTGCCACTGTAGAATGGCAGTGCCCCGCCTGTGGGACTGTGGGAAATCTCCACCTGATCAAGAGCTGTTTTGAACTGAGACTGGATGGAATTCAGCTTCTCCATGAATTTCGATGGCCCTTGTCATTTGCACAAGCATGGCCCAGATGATTGATCTGGTTCTTTAATTGAGATAATTGATTCACTTCTGCTTAAGACGGCTTAAGATTATAAGACAACACTGTCTTTTACTTAAAAAAATGAAGGCTACATACCGCTGTTGTTTAAGCACAAACACAACCTTTGCCGAAGAACACCATGGGAGAGTGAAATCGAGTTTGTTCTGTGTCGTTGTAGAGGGGACAGGTCTGCCCTACGATGGATAATTTTTAAGAAGTGTGCCTTGCAGCTCAGACAAGGGAATTCCAGACCCGGCTGCAGGTCACAGGGCGTTAAAGACGAGCAAGCTTAAACGTCTCCATATCGTGGAGAATCGGATCGACTACGCTTTCATGTGGCTAGGCCAGCCCTCTGGAATCCTCTGTGCCTGTGGTGATCTCCCAGCCACAGGTGCCACGGACCTCTATTTTAAGTAAATATTTAATGGCAAATACAGACCTGCTGCTGAAGCATGCGGTACATCATTTGTGGTGAAAGAGCGATGTTATTTTAAAACCTTCACATTAATCACGAGTTAACTAAACAATCTTTTTTCTCTCTCTTTTGTTTGAAGAGCCAGGTTTTCAAAGTCCCTTCCATTTTCCTGGCGTCACGTGGGAGCTCTGAAGACAGTACCAGCGCTCTCGCAACGCACACCAGTTTCTGCAACTGGAAACAATTTGCGAAGGCACAACCACGCTTTGTTAAGAAAGCCCTTAGAAAAATTCTGGGTTCAGGACACAAACCTATGTCTGGCGTTTCTGGTCTCATGTTGTTATTACTGTAGGTGACGCACAGCTGGATGTGCTTCAGCATCCGGCTGTCCAGCTGTTGAGCTTGTAGACAGATGTTAGTAGAAACTGCAAACAGCAGCAGTGTTGGTGTATATTATGACCTTCCTGTAGCTGTGAATTGGATAGTTAGACAAAAATGAAAAACAGTTTACAGGGCATTAGAAGATGACAAACTAGTTTTTAGAAATCTTCCCGTACGCTCATCAACTCTTGGGATGTTCAGCTCCTGGGTCCTGGGTGCAGGTCCAGGCTGGGATGAATCTGTACGGAGTTGATGCCAAGTATTCCTGTCTCCTCTCACTTTCAAATACACGCGTGCTTGGTGAATGGGTGTCTCTAGATTGTTCCACTGTTTCTTGTGTTAAGACTGTGATATATGTCCCATCTAGGGACCTTGTTCCTCGTGCCTCTGGGCTGAGCTGTGGGTTGCTATGCCCTCTCTGATATGGCTGGATGGATACCCATCCAATTTGAAATACAGAACTGTTTTCAGATGCGACTCCTAAGTGAAGTTTCCTCTGCAACTGAAGAAAGATTGAAATGTGGACAGTATATGCAATCGTTTTCTAACTAGCATCATCTCAAGATCCTGACAGATTGTAGGACTGGGTCTTTAAGTTAAGGATGCTGCACAGATGATCCATTATAAGTAAAACATGCTTTTGGCGTGCAATGTGTTGCTCAGTGCAGTTCAACAGGCTGCACAATTCTCCAATTGTTGCTGCAGTACGGGAGTTACTACCTTCCTCTTTCCCTCTGCCAGCAACTAAATTAGCTGAAATGGTGAGGACTTTAATACGGTACAAGAAACGGCACAGTACCAGAAATGGCATACAGTAACAGGATGAAAAAATATGCTCAAAAGCACTCAGGAATTAAGTTGTGTTTTGTTGTATATGACACATGACTCTGCGCAGGAATCGCCTTCTTCAAGACACTTTACTGATGACGGTAACTTTTTAAAGCACCTGTCAGCACCTGTCGACCAACGAACCGCACCCATTTGCAGACCCCTGCCTGCCAGTAGAAACATGGCATGTAGGCGATGATGCTGCTTTTGGCACAGCTTATTTACACTTCAAAGTAAATAAATGACTAACGCGACCACTTCCCACTACTGTTCATCTGTGTAAAGGTGCACTTTGCAGAGCTTTGTGAGGAGAAAGAGCCTGTCCTTTCAAAGCCACATATTAGCCTTCAACACTCAGTATAAACAAGCAGTGATGTGTGGCTGGCTGAGCGGAGCTGCAGAGCCGCTAGAAAGTGTACAGCAAAGGATGTCTCTGCACATTTCAGAAGATCGCTCTATTGGCAGAACAGGGCAAAAACCAAGGATACAAGGGCATCGTTCACTTATAAGCTGAAACGCACTGAGCACACAGGGGTTATTTGATCATTTCCTCTGTGCTCTGGGGCTTTTATGCAGAACGACATCCCTGCAGAATTTCCTCAAGAGGAGGGAGCCCCCATCATTTGTTGCTATGTCTCTTAGCCTCGCAATCAAACCTGACAATCTTGGTGATTAAAGCTGACTGAAGGCAGCTCTTAAACTGAGATGACTTGTAAAAGCACAGTGCTGGAGCATCAGTGATTACACTCTCCCCTCTCCTGTTGTTGCGAAACAGAAAGCGTATCCCAGACGACTCATTTTGGAGATCCGCCCCATCTCTGACTGATCGCTTTCTGCGTCTTGTCTTCTCTACGCCTCCTGCGAGCGCGACAGTCGCTTGGCACTGACAAACAAATGGCGTGGAGGCAAGCAACTGCAGTGAACGCAGAGACAAACTTGGAACGAGCGAGGGACATGCACACAGAAAGGCTGCTCAGAGGCCTCCTGTCTCTCTCCCTCTCGCGAGTCCTGCTCCTGCAGTCTCCCCCCGTTCCTTCTTTCTGTGCAACCCGCCCAGCCCCCCTTCACCCCTCCCGCAGAGTAAAATTACAAGCGAGGTGGGTGTTCTGGGGTTTGTTATGACTTGGAAGTCGATAATGGCTGATATAATGTAGCCAGCCATTCCTAATGTGGCTCAGCCTGTGGGGGATTCTGTTTTGTTTAGTGCAGAGGAAGGCAGGATTGTGGGACTTTGGCCAATCAGAGGGCAAATTCTACCAGTTTGCTCTTTTCTTCCCTCCCCCTGGTGTTTTTCTTCTCTGTGGTGAACTGGCTTTTTAAGATCCCTTTACCCAAGTCCCTTCCCTCCTCCCATCCCCCCCAAACCTATAATCTTCTGCAATCCACCAGTTCTGGGGTGTCCTATATAGAGATTAGGGCTTTGGTTGTTACAAACAAGTGTGGGTTTTGATTGATGGGTAACTTAGTACTTGTTCTTTTTTTGTTTGCTGCTAAGAACATTGTGCTGCTGTTTGAGCTATAAAAACCAAAGCAGACCAGTAAGGAGCTCCGTTTTTGAACATGGGCTATTGTGATGGTCAGTCTCCCGACGCACAAGCATAGCTTGTTAGTGCGCTGGGTGAGGCAGAGCTACACCACTTCCCACATAGCCAGCAAGCACCGGGCCAGCGACGGCACGAGGTCAGTTTGGGTACACCGCTTTGGTGGCAGCTGGTGAGTTGTTGGCGAGTTTCAATATTACGCTTGGCCTTCATTAATGGCCTGTTTTCAGTGAAAAGGACAGTCTCCTTTTATATCTATTTCCTGTTGTTATACCTATTCAAGTTGAGATTGGTGTCTTTAAGAACAAATACATTTTGGGGGTGGTGGATAAACCATGTTGAAAAGGTGTGCTGTAGAGGTGACACAGGAACATGAGAGTGTTAGGAGAAGAAAGCAAAAAGCAGGGCCAGTTTATTAAACAATAATGACAAAGGATCCCAGCTGGTTGTGAAAATGTACGATAGGCTGTTTCAGACAACTCTTTGTGAAATGGAGTGCTTCCTATTGTGAATCTCGCATTCCTCCTTCTTTAATTTCCACTTAGAAAGCTGTGCTCCATATCCTGTGGTTTAGCTTCAAGTGTATCTCCCCTGGGTTGTCTTTATCAGTATCAGTGAGGATTTTGAATACTTGAATTTAACTTGTCGTGCCTTTTCTATGGGACTAAAGAGACTGAAGTTCCTTGGGCCTGAAAAGTGCAAGTCTGAGGGCACTTAATTTTCTAACTGAATTACAACTGTTGTGTCAAATTGCACAGCTGTAGTGATCCACAACTGTCTACCTCTGGAAACAGCTGCACACAACTCAGAGATGTTTTTTTTGCTTCTTTTTGGTTATTTTATTTTGTTGCCCAATTGCATTTTAACAAAGGCAGAAAATATTTGCTTTTACTTTGCCTACTGTATGCTTGCAAGCTAATGCACTGCTAAATATAATTTAATAGGATATTTCAATTAAGAGGGAACTCACTTCATCCGCCAGTGAAGTGCAGAACGGCACCAGCCTGGACTACAAACAGCTGCCATTCTGCACATCAGATCAGGCAGACAAGAGACATTATTTGGTTTCACAATTGTCGCATGGGAGCCGAAACCTATCCCAGCAAGCAACAGTACAAAGCACCCTACGAATTAAACTCAGGACCCCGGCTCTTCTGGGGAGCAATGCTAACCACTGCACCACCTTCCTGCCCTAGGTATTTGCATATAAAATAAAAATGTCACAAAAAATCTGATTCATACAGCACAAGTCACTGTGTGAAAATTTCACATCCTGTGCACAGTGCTGGAACTGTGACAAGGTCGACACTGACTGCACTGCACTCCTTGTGTAGTGTGCAAACTCCAGGTGAGCGAAAGGCCCAGGTCTAGAAGGAACCCAGTGCACCACCTTAGCCTCAGGTGTCTCGGTTTGCATTTAATACCACAAAGCCAAGTGTTCTTTCCATACCTGTGCTGTGGCTTTCCCCTTAGAGATGTTTTAAACACCCCACTCCTGCACTGTTTCCACTCCCCTCCCTTACGGCATCACTAGGCTAAAGCACAAAGTCCACCTGTGAAAGAGACTGGCTTTCGGTGTGTGCTGTCACTGTGTAACCCAGCCTCCCTCAGAGCTTTAACACCCTCATCCAAGCCCACTGTTAGCAGCGGTCCTGGTTCTGCACCCGTCTGCTCAGCCCGTTGGATCCTGGAGCAGTTTCACGTGTGTTTCATCCATGTTCCATCCTCTCTGCACTTTCTGAGCTCCTGTTCTCCAACTTGAATTACGCACAAATTCTTTTAGACGTAATCAACCTGCACTAATGCTTTGTACATGACTGTAGTCAACTGAAAACAATGCATGTTTCTGTTTTTGTTTGAAAAAATGTATTGAGCACTACAAATTCCCTACTGTTAACAAGGTCAGAGCACCAGATCAGACTGCAGTGTAAGACCCTTCTGTTGTGAGTGATATTTAAAAAATACTCTTCATTAAAAACAACAAACAAATCTAGTTCTGAATCTTTTAAACATCAGATGGCTACCTTCTTTTTATAAGCTGGTTTATTCAAGAGATAAGTGCAAAAAAGAGAAAAAAGGTGAATGAAATGTAGACAGACTAAGCCACCCTGAAGAGAGGGGCACACGGCTCACTTTCTTAACTTGGGCAAGCTGTGTGTAAGATCAGATCACTTTATTGGCCCTATACAATTTCTTGTAGTGGGAATTTGTCTTTTCGCATACCCCAGCTTGCTCTCCATGAGACACACAGACAGGGAGAGAAGCTTGGGGTCAGAGCGCAGGGTCAGCCATTTATATGGCACTCCTGGAGCAGTTGGGGTTAAGCAGGGGCCCAACGGAGTAGGATTCCTCTGCCGGCTGCAGGATACAAACCAGCAACCTCCCAGCCACAGGCGCAGATCCTTAGCCACAGAGCCACCGCACAGCCCCATTTAAGCTTGTTAAGGAAAATATCTATGTAAAGTGTGGGAGTGTTTCACTGCTGCGTCCACTATCATGGTGTGTTAAAAAGAGGGGGTCACTGGATTTGTCTGCAGAATTTTACAGCAGAAATCCACCAAACGTAACAGGATGTACTTAAAAGGTCATGCAGACATTCTTTGTGGCAATATCCTGTGCTAAATAGGAAGATTCTCCCTTTTTATAGAAATGACATTTTTCTGCTCCCTGAGCATTTCAGCTCCCCTTGTGATCTCTGTCTCCTACCCCCTCCCTCTTATCTGAAGCTCCTCTTGTCCCTCTCCAGCATCCCTGCCTTTACTCTCCAAACTTGATCTCCCTATCCAAGATACATCTCCCATTGCTCTTTTTCCCACAGTATCCAGATCTTTCCTCGATCCATCTTCCATAGCTCTCTTCCCACTCGTATCCTTGTCTGGCCACGATCTGTCCATTTCCCATTACTCTTTTCCCACTCTTTATTTCCTGCATTCACCCTCTTCCCTCTTCCCCTGTCACGTGTGACCCTCTCCCCAGCTCTCCTCTCCTGTTCTCCAGGCCTCCCACCCACAATCCTTCACATACCTGTGGTTTCCCCCCCTCCCCCTGCCTCCTTCCACCGCAAGAGCTCTCTTTCTTTTTTCTAGCTCCCTCTTTCCTCCTCTCCCACGGTGCCTCGCTTTTCTTCTGTCCCCCTTCTCTCTCTTGCCTCGCGTCTCCGTCCCCCCCTTCTCTCTGTTTTTACACCTTCTTGCTCCCGGCTGGCAGTGCCCAGACCACAGGCAGCTCTTTGAAGTCAATCTGTTGGGAGCTCTGGAGGACAGCTGGACAGGGCTGATGTGAGGAGGGGGTGGTGTCGTCAGGGCTCTTGCAACTGTGAACCGGTGCGTTTCCACAGCTGGCACACAGCTGCACACAGCAAGAACATCTCAGAAGAGCTTCATCATCCTGTAGCCATGTTAACCCCTGATACACCAGAGCTTCCCAAATCGCCCCTCAACCTTACAACCAGGTCCTTGAACCCGTTTGCCTAAAATGGTGACGGTGACGTCATCCCCCTCACTGCGCGTAGCAGGGACCTCAGCCGCCTGGGCTGGGGGAGGTCTCCTTTAGCTCATGCGGCTGGTTCCCTGTTGCGTTACGCCGCAGACTCGGGTTCGCGCCCCAGGTGCTGCGGGACGGAATGGGGTGGCGGAGGGCACGAGCCTGCGCGGAACCGCTACGGTCACAATAGCACTTCCCTACTGCACTAGAACTGACACTGACCTGATAGAGCCCGCTGGCAGAGCAGGGCATTGCTTCAGCACCGGGTTGTGTGGCAACCGGTGACATACTGTGGGTTATCCAAACATTACCTGAGAGTCTGCTTTACTGTCATTTTGCAAAATCTTCCGAATACAGCGGCACGAAGAAACAAATCTAGAGAGGAGACTATAAAGTTTTTCACTATTATAGCCATATACAATTAGAATATTAAAAAAATAAACTTGAGAGATACTGAAAAATAACAATTAAAAAAAAAACTTTAATACCCAATGAAAAGGAAATAGTTGTATCGACCCCCTTGATACGTGGGGCCGTTATTTGACCAGATACGTCAATTGAAAAGAAAATGTCATTTCCAATGATGACGTGGAAAAGTTGCTCATTCGTGCAGCAGTACCTTTCCCGGCGCGATCCGAGAGCAGTACATTGCTCAGGCGTACAGCAGCAGATTCCTGTCCGCCAGCTGAACGCCCAGCACTCCGACTGGGAGTCCAGAGCCCCGAACTCTGGTGCCGCTGCCCCCAAACCTACAGCTCTGGGCGAGGCACAGGCTCCTGATCCTGGCATGGCTGTGCACTGCAGCACAAGCCCCACCCTGACCGACTGTGCCATTGGAGCTGGGCAGTAGACAGCAAAGATTTACAGCAGACTAAACAAATTGGTGGGGCTTGGCAGAAGCCTGTGGGAGTGACATGCTGCTTCTTAACACTTGTAGGTTTACCAGCAGGTTGGCATATTTCAGGTCAACACTTTAGACTACGTTCCGTATTATAGCCACGCCCTCTTAACACACGTCTTATGAAAACCAAGCAAGCCTCCCCAGTGAGACACAACCGAAGCTAAGGGGTCTTTCAACTCAATTCAAAATACTTTATTCATCCCAGGGGGGAAACACACCAAAAAACGTTTCAAAAGAGCTTCGTCCTCATACGGTATATCCACATTAAGCACATTAGCCACATTATCCACATTCGCCACGGCGGAGCGGTGGCTCTGTGGCTAAGGATCTGCGCCTGCGGCTGGAAGGTTGCCGGTTCAAATCCCGCAGCCGGCAGAGGAATCCTACTCCATTGGGCCCCTGAACAAGGCCCTTAACCCCAACTGCTCCGGGGGCACCGTACAATGGCTGACCCTGCGCTCTGACCCCAGGCTCTCTCCCTGTCTGTGTGTCTCATGGAGAGCAAGCTGGGGTATCCGAAAAGAGCATTCCTAATGCAAGAAATTGTAAAGGGTTAATCAAGTGATATTATTATTATTCACACCTGACAGATGAGAACATTCTATAAACCTGCACTCAAGATGTGACCTCAATTGCTGATGGCAAGTGAGGAAGGCGATGTTCCCTTGGATGTCTCAAATCCAAGGGATCTCACTGGGATCCTTTAAGGATCAGCTGGATGAGATGCATGGATCAATGAGCTTCTAGAAACCAAACTCCTGTTTGCATCCTTTCTTATGCTTTATGTGTTGGTTAAAGACATCCACCTTTACAGATATAAAATATATAGTCTTGATGCTTCTATTAAAAGGAAAGCCGTAAGACCACCTGTAGGATTTTTGACTGTGAACTGCCTGGGCTATACGGAGCATATACAGTATATATTGTAGTTGCTGGAACAGAAAAACAGGGATCGCTCCAAAACTCCTGCGTCTCCCAGCTCAGACTGGAGGCAGGGCCAAGTCCTCAGGGCTGCACTGCCTATTGCACGCAGCCACATGTACTCAGCCTCTAGTTCTTGTGTGGTCCTCCAGAGTTCATAACTAATATAGCATTTACTTTAATATACAGATGTGCGGGGAGCAGAATATCCGGCTGCATTAGTTTTAATTTGACAATAACGTGACCTCATGCTGGGGTTTTGGCTGCTCTGCCCAGGGCTGCCGTGCGCACCGTTGTGTGAAGAATGGCCTGCTGCTGATCGAATGCTTTCCTAATCAGGGAAAAAGAAGATGAACAACAAGCCCTCTCTCACATTCTTTCAGAGGCAGAGTTAACTTATTATTTATACTGTGAATATTTCCTACTTTCAAGACGCTCTGCACGTCCTTCCCACCCGATCCTAGTGCAACACCCCAGTGCTTTAAGATACCAAACTGTCTTTGGCTCCCAATTTGTTAGCCTTTTTGGAAGCCATGTATTTTCAAAAATGTAACTGCTTTCTCTTGCCTTTTCCTGCGACTTGCCCGCTATGCTATTTCTAGTGCCCTGCGGCCGCACGCCTTGAAAATCTCTTTCAGAAGATCACAATTAAAAACTGCCTCCATACAAACTCATAACCAATTTCCAGAGCCTCATAAATAAAAAACTGACAAACGTACAGTAGGTAGGTAACCAAATGCAGAAATACATCAAGGGAGGGATTGTGGAAGCTGGTACTAATAGGTGATCTCTTTTAGTAAGCAGTGGGAATCTCTGGTAGTGCATGGAAGAGCTTTGATCACTTCCCTGGCTGTCTGACCTAAGAGTGGCTGATCTCTGAAGATTACAGAGATCCCTTTCTGTCTGTGTACAATCCACACTAGCTTTATTGACATCATGGCAGGTTACACAGGTGTTACCAAAGCATTTGTGCAAAGGATATTAGTAGCTGTCATAATACTTTGCAGTACTATGCAAGACATACAGCAGTACTCTCTTCCATCCCACTCATCCTCTTTATCTCCACCTTCTTCTGTGCCCTGCTCCCCATTGCTCAGTACTTCTCAAACACCTGTGAGCAGTGCTGTGTGAAAATGTATATGCTCCCACCACCCTCTCCCAGCAACACGGCTTGTAAGGAATCCCATTGTTTTCCATTATACAATCCACCGGGAATCACAGCAGGCCCCTAATTAAGTGGAATTTGCATAACTGAGAGGCAACAAATCACCTAATCAGTACTTAACAAAAAAGGATACATGAGCCAAGCGAGAATCTGTTTGTGTGAGAGAGCAGAGATAGCGGTGTATACCCAGATTAAACCTGACTACAGCTCTTGTGACCTGAGTGCCAAGTGACATGGTTTTAAGTATAGAAGTGGAAATTTAACACATTTAGTAGAGCACTTTTAAAATTCTGGAATTATTTTTGCCACTGCTTATTTTAAAAAGCGCATTAAAATAGTCTTGATTTTCAATGTTTAGCACTGTTTTTGATTACTGGCTGTCCTTCGTTGTTCTGACTGTTCTTTGTTTAGTTTGTGTACTCTGCAAGGATTGAGTATCGTTGTATACAGCTCCACTTAAGTAAATCCCAAGAATGACAAGTATTTTCATCTCCCCTGTCAGAAATCCAGATAATGTTCTTAAACAAAGTTTCCTTTTTATGTTTGAACGGCTGCACCCTGCATTGAGTGATACTCAGGCTGCACGCGGCTTTCAAACTATGTTCAACAAGACAGTCGTACGGTATCGCATTCCAACACACGGTTTTTGCGCCCCGGTCATTCCCGTGCAGGGAAGCAGGGCAGGCCATGGTCCAAGCTTAGAGGGCCAGGCACCAGAGCTCACGGTGAACTTCCAGGATCGGCAGCGTACAACTGTGGCCTTTGAAGGAAAAAAAGTCTTGGGCTCAGGGGGGTCTTAGTTCTTCTGTTGTGTACAAACGGAAAATAAGCAGTCCAACGCAACCACAATATTTATTTTCAGCGCTCCATTAGCACGATATTAGAGCATTAGAGTTGTCTTGTTTACTTGGTAGAAAAGGGCACAACAGGAGAAGAGAAGATTCTTACAGTAAATGATTGTTTAACACTCATTTGGCTGATACAGTAGTAATAGAACTGGAACAGGGCAGGATATATATGAAAGATATGTGGGGGAGAAAGATCATCCGGACAAGGGACTAGAGGGATTGCGAGACTCAGAAAGGATCATCAAGTAAATGAAATCAAGTAGATTCCATACAGTAGAAAGAAGAAACAGTGTTTCAGCTGTTGAGCCTTCTTCAGGTGTCAGAAACACACACCTCTTCTTCTCAGTCTTCTCTCAGTCCAGGTAGAATTATTTCCTTACACTAGTGGAAATGTTTTCATCCAGTGGACCTGTAGAGGTCAGCCTACAGCACGTAGTGTCTCGGTTTTAAAGACCGGAATCGGATCCATTTTTGCCTAGAAAGAAAACCTGTGGAGAAGACCGGGAGTATCGGAGAGTACACAGTTGGAAAACGTACTGCTGGTGGGCTTTTGAATGGATTAATGAACCCAACAGCCATACATAAACGTCTGCACATCCTTTGTAGTATTTCAAGGCATTATTAGGAAAAAATGCCAAGACTAACACTATGGTGCGTTTCTTTTTGTGTCTTACTAAATGTGATCCAGCCACTACAGCCATAAAAAAAAACCCTTCTCACAGGAAGAGTGGCACACGCATGCCCCGGCAAAGTGCTGCCCGTATGGCCACCGCACGGAAATCCCGGCGAAGTGTGGCACCGATCAAGGAGCACGGTTTGAAAAAGAACTGCTTTAGATGAAGAAAGAAAAGGCGATACGAAATGGAAACAATCTGTGAGGACTGTGCTACTCGTCACTGAGCTGCAGTGGAGTCTGTGTGTGGCAGACCCCGCCCCCCCTCCCCCACTCTACATCACCAGGGTCATAAAGAGAGAGAGAGAGAAAAGACGGAATAGCCAAAATCTGGGAGAAGGAAAAGAAGAAATCTACCCATGCTTCAGCGCTCCCATTGAGAGCAGAGAGACGGAGCCATTGTGGACTTGCTGTTCTGCTCTGTATTGTCTGGCCTCATTAAGGTAGAGGGGGCAGAACAGGAGAAGCAAATCTGCAGTTCCTTTTACTTTGGGGGGGGGGGGCACTTTCTCAACTCTTGCAGTCGAAGGAGAAACACAAAAACACGCGGGTGTTACCCGCTATGTTCCTCGCTCCAAGAAAGTTGTGTCTCCGAGTTGCACAGAAGAAAGGGTGAGCTGTACCGTGAACTGAAGTCATGTCGCAGCCCTGGGTGATCAGCCGTTAGGTTAATCATCATGCACAAACGTCCGCTTGCCCTCTGATCAGAAACAGAGGCCTGAATTTGCGCTCTTACTTTGGGATGGGACTTGGTAGCCTGGGTATTGTTCAGGGCTCCAGATCACTGTCCAGAGGGCCAGAGGGCCACTGGCTCAGATCGTAGGTGGGGCACTTAAGCCAAAGTATTTTACCCTAATTATGCCAACACGCCCAACCAGGTCAATCAGAACCAAGACCTATCTAGAAACAAAACAGGTCATTGAAAGATGCTTTGGAGAAAGATGTAAAAAAATGTCAGCCAAACTACTTATTTTTAATGTACAAAGTTTTGTGTAGATCGGTATTCTTGAAAGGCAATACATACAATAAAGTTTGATAGTCTTTGTGGGCATTTGGGGAGAAGTGATACAAACAGGAGATCAAGGATTCAGTCTGCGGACGTAAAAAGACTCTTAGCGTTAGTTTAAAAAATGAACAAGGCATACTCTTTGAAAATAAAGATATGCCATCTTAATGGCTGCCTAACATACTCAGGAAAGTGATGTAAGATAACGGCATTATGTCCATCCCTGCTTTTTAAATTCCTTTCCCCCCCCCCCACAGTCTCTTGTTACAAACCTAGAGACGAACAGCCGATTCTACCGCCTTTGCCAGGCTGCGTTATCCGATAGGATTTTCATTTTTACCTCAGAGGAAGAAATGAAAAGACACAACCCGAAACCTCTGTAGCCTCTTAATCTGCTCTTTCCTCTCCATCGCTCTCCAAAAAAACGTCCAATAAATGAAAAGGTTAAACTCTCTAACCACGCAATGGTCCCAGCAATAGCAGGGGGCACCTGAAGAGGGGCAAACATTTACCAGAAAAGATGAGGGAATAATAAAAAACTACAGTTTGCGCAAGACTCTCTAAGCTGCTGCAAGTAGTCTGTAGGGCCCTTGTGAAGTTTGTCTAGTAATTGAGTCAATTGTTGACCTCCTGTTTGGCTTGCCTCTATATGTCTCGGGGAGGCTAGGAGAATAATTAACGCACTTGCTCTCCATCATTCTCCCTGCCTCCCAGCACCCCTTCTCCCGCCTTTCTCTCTCCGATCTCGGAGGTAATTGTGCTGGGAGCCAAAGACAGAGATTTAAGACCAGAGCTGGGGTATGCGTTTGCTACTAGAGAGGCTTAAACCCTTTTCAGAAACAACCTTTTTTTTCCTACCCCCCCTACCCTTCTCCCTCTCCTCCTTTCTTCTTTTGTGAGGACCGTGGGATGAATTTTAATTACGCCCCTAAATGTCCCCCCCTTCCTTACTACCACAACCTCCCGCCTAAAACGTCTTTAGCCAAACCGTTCCCTCCACTTGAGGGGAAAATAATCTCTGAGATTCTGTCAGCATCTGCAGAGCGGGCTGTTTATTTGCAACTGAACGCGTAGCCTTACAGTATCCAAGTGATGGCCTGTGAAAAAGATATGACACAGTGGCTCATTCCTGTGTTAAAAATAACAAATTAAGTTTCTGGTTACCTATTGGAAGACGACAAAGAAGACTGATATCTCACGCTGATGTCATGGGCAAGTGTTAGGGGTTTGAAATAGGAAAACAATGCTAGTCAGACAAATAATATTCTCAGGCATGGTTTTAACTCCACTTTTTCACGGGAGTTTTAAAACCCTCTCTGGCCATGACAGCTTCTCAGCTCCTCTTCATAATTTAAACCCTGTTGCCTTTCACAGGACTAGACAAGGCAGGACACTGCACGTAACCTCAAATGGCAAAGCCCTTACAATGTAATTCTGACCTTATGCAGATTTCCGCAAAACTGCAGAATTTTCCCACCTCTCCACTCCCCCCACAACCCCTGCCTCCTGCACCCATTCAACCTGGCGAAACAATGATCCAGCCAGTGTCATGATCGAGGCTCGTAGGGCGTACAGAGGTGGGTCTGGAGACCCAGACAGTTTTTTAACTTTTAAAAGACGTAGCATCATTCCTGTCTCGCACTCCCCAGCAGGCAAGTCTGGGTCGTCTTTCTGATGAATCTGCTCTGCCACTGTAAAAATGCAGCCTGTGTAGCTTCCACTTTCACTCACGACACCTTTAAGACTTTTTGGATTCATTGATCAGACTCAGTGATTGGCTGCCCTCATTAAAAAAAGCAACGTGACGCTTCAGCTTCAGCAGCTCCTATGTGTTTGACAAGGATGACGTGTCATTGCTGTGTGGAACGCTGAGCTGTACTGTTCCTACCCTATCGCAACATGAGGGTATACAGTACACAAGCTAGACACTCAGAAGCCTCTCTCTCTCTTTCTGCTCTCTGGAGTGTTTGTTAGGAAATCCTGAGCAAACTGTGCTGTTTGTTCTTTCTTTGTCAATGAGGGTTTTTATAGAGTCCCACTGTTGACAAACGTAGGGCTACTGTTGGTCTGGTACAAGCAGGATAACACTGTGCAAATATATAAATGTACACACATATACACACGGACTCATACCACACACACACAGAACTATCTTGGCAGTTGTACCCTGGATCAAAAGTAAGGGTGCAGATTTCTCTGTGAAAACACTGCACTAGCTCCTAGACCACTGAGAGAAGGAAATTATGCTATTTTGCCATCTGAACACAGGAGGATGGCAATTGATCATCTGACTACACAGTATACAACAGGTGTTAACATATAATCACAAAATGGAGTGTTATTATTTGGTCCCTCTGGGATAAAAGATGTTCCTGTTTTGTTCTATCCACTTGGATCAACACCTCTCTATTCTTCAGTTCGCATCCCAGTAGCCAAGTTGCATGGATAAAGACATTACCAAAACGTATATATACAGTATATATCAATAATAAAAGTCTTAACTGTTTCAGAATGTATTACACCATATATATATATAGTATTTAGTGTAGAATATACATACACTAAATATAGCATTACACAATGTGGCAGCACCACATAAGAGGAGGAGATAGATCAGCAGTGTTTTTGACCATAAAACATTTCAGGTGGTGTTCTTACTTTTTCACCACACCACAGATACAAATGTGCTTAAAAATGAATTCATCACACACATCTACAGTATGTAATGCTCCTTAAAACTTGTGTATAAGATTCACAAATTAACTCTGTAAATAATTTCCTATATATCCCTTTGTGGATCCTTCAGAAAAATAGAAATGGATGTTACAGGTGTTGCACAGCTCTTGCAAATACCTTTTATTTAGTATTTATCTTCTGTGATCTCTTTATAACCCCCAATCTTTAACCCTGGAAGCTCCCCAGCTTTGACATTCAGATGGCCAATTAGTCTGGACCCAGGTCCCTAAAGGGCAGAGAAAGGAAGTGCCATTGATGATCATGGGAGTCCATGGGGGGCCAGGGGAGGCTGTTTCTACACAATGAGCCCCTGGCTGAGCCAACACTCTAAATATCAGTGTCCCCCTTTCACACGTCATTTCAAAGTCTTGTAACCCCCACTGCCCCTTCCACCTCTCCCTCCAGATTGTAGCACAATGAGGAGAAGGCCCTGGTTTGCCTGTGAAACACCTTGCCATTGTGTGGTGGAACACAATGATGACATCTCACTTCTGCAGAAAAACTTCCTCTGTCTCCCCAGGGGAGCACATGGGACACATCTGAACAAAGGAGGGGAGCAAGGGAGGGGGTCCAAAGAGAGCTCTCTGAACAGATTAGTGCACACACCAAGGATTGAAATCTGATCATTATCCCAGGAATCTGATCAACACTCTGTGTTTGAATCGCCTGTGTGAATTTTCACATATCTACACAGGGCTAGCTCTCAGAAAGAGATATTCCCATCACCGAACTGGGAAGTGTGCTACCACAGCTACGCTTTCAGCTGCTATTCTACTGAGAAGAGTAACCTACACCTGACAAAAGTGTCTGTAATCGTGCTTTTCAGCTTTCACTAGAAAGCAGCGGAATCTCTGGAGCTGGTCTGTTGTTTTCTCTGATTCTGCATAATTGTAACTCAGAACAAGCAAGACTCTGGCATGCATGTCAATGATTCATATCAGAGATGTTATGCTAATCCTCCATCATGAGACAGCAAAAGACTGGAATTAGTAATGTAATTCTAGCTCTTGTATTAAAGAATCCTTTAGGACCAGATTCATACAGAGCATTGCACTGTTGTAGGATGGTGCAGATACGCCATCTTAATGGCTGCCTAACATACTTAGGAAAGTAGTTCAAGTAAGTAGCTGCGTCAGCAATGCGTAGGCTGCAAAAGAACAAGTAAAGGTTGATTCCATACTGAAAAGAGAAGAAAAGAAACACAATGTTTCGGCTGTGGAGCCTTCTTCGGGTGTGGAAGAATGCCTCACACCCAAAGAAGGCTCCACAGCTGAAATGTTGTGTTACTTTTCTTCTCTTTTCAGCATGGAATCAACCTTTACTTGTTCCTTTGCATACTTAGGAAAGTCCTGTGAGATTATGTCCAATTATGTGCAATTGTGAGGTTTTACAAAACAGCTTTGTAAACTGTAAAACGTTTTACAAAACCTGAAAACGAAATCTTACAATATATGTGTCGCGTTAAAATATAAACTTTTACAGCATCAGCATTTTTCATTATGCCATGTATGAAAAAAGTCCATTAAAATCCAGCCTTCTTCCAGCTGCCTAGTAAATCCATGCCTCGATCCCATCTCCAAGTGCTAATATCGCTAATTGTAAAAAATAAAAGACAGAAAATGCAGTGGGAAGGCTTGGGTTTTTTCCTGGATAAACATTTGCATTTTAAATGCCTGGCCTAAGTCCTGAATGAGGCACATTGCCCCTGCTGAACAAGTCTTCCTTTTTTTACAGGCCCTTCAGTGCTGGCTGGTTGCTAGACAATGCGTTTCGTTATTCAGGTTATGTAAAGACCCTCTCCTGCATTACAAAAGCCAATCTGGGTGTCTGTTGTTGGGCCTCTTAAGAGCTTGGGTCAGTTAGCAAGAGAGCCCTGATGGTACACTCCAAATTTTTTTTAAGCGAAAGTTTGCTCTGGCTGTTTACAGAGAGATGGGCTCTGAATTATCCCTGAGTGCTGTGGTGCACACAAGCAGTGGGCGACTCCTTAACTTGAGGTTAAAACAACTTGGTCGTTGACCAACAAGATGTCTGCTAATACGCCTGAGGTACTTGTGTGCGGAGCGAGCCCTAAGCTAACATGTTTAACAGAGCAGAGCAAAGGTGGCAGAAAGTCATTAAAAAGACGAGCACAACCGAAGGGGAACCACAACACAGCTCTGGGGAGAAGCAGCTTAATCGTGGTCGAGGGCTAATGACACACACACAAACACCGCCATACTGAAAGAGACGACAGGCACCAAGTTTAGACTGCTGTCTTCTACAGAAACATTACACTGAAGGAGGCAGGGGTCGCAGTGGTTTAACCCAATCTCTTCGCCACGAAGCACGAGTTGTCAGACACTGCTAAATCCTTTTCAGGAAACTAGATTTGTAGATTGTTGAGCAGTACTTTTCACTTCAGAGGCAAAGCGCCTCATCCCTCAGGGCAAGAAAAGGTAACTCGGCTTTCTCCCAGTCTGGTATGGCCGTGGTTATACTACATGCCTTCTCTGCAGCACATGAAAAGGCCACAGGCCTCCCAGCACTCTCTTTTAAGAGCCGAATTCCATTCCATTGCCGACTCACCATGGAAAACAGTGCCGCGAACATGACTAACAGGCAAGCTGGTTTATTTCCCTTCTAAACTGGGTGGCCAGATGTCCAGTTTCAAGGCCTCATGTTCTCTCGTTTCTTTTTTTGTTGCTCCTGAACTGCAGAATTTGGCCATCTTAAAAGAAAAACAGGGATCGTAACAAGATATTTCCAAATGCCATTTCTATACACAAAGTCTTCCATTAAACAATAAGTACTGTAGATACATACTACACCACACTTACTCAAAGTCAAACAGGAACAAAGCATATACACGCTGTAATATGGTACTACAATATCAACCCCAGCAGCCCTGACTGAGCACAAAACACAGTCAGTCCCAGGAACTTGTCAGCCAAAAGGAGTTTTCAAGAATATATTAGTCATCTCTTGTCTGGGGGGAATGTTTGTTGAACACTGTGAGCAGTTTCAAAACAAAAGCACTTTTTGATTTCTACATTTGTAATAAACAGGCACATGGAATTGTGTGTTGTATGTGGATCCTCCCCGTTTAGTTCTCTTGGCCAAACTTGGAGATTAACTTGGAGACTCTCGGGAGCGTCTAAGGCGGAGGGAAAAGACATATCAAGCTAATCTATGACCCCATGACCTATCCACCCTCTATATCCTGCCTCATTATCCTAACTTAAAAGAAATATTATTCAACAGCTTCTTATGTTGATATGTGTGAGATACATGTGTCCCAACTTTGAATGCTCAGTTAATGTGCAGTTGCATGGCTTGTGTGTCTTAAAGTTATTTAATGGAAAGTTGCAAGAGGAGCGCCCCACTCTGTATCTCCGAAGGGTCGGGAACAGTTCTTGGCAGTGCTGTAGAAGACCGCACACCCTGCCTGTACAGCTCTGTGAGATTGAGACAGCTTTTCCCTGTGGTAGTTCAGGCAGGGACACAGGCCAGGGCTTGTGCTGTTCTGCTCATTTCCTAATGAGCCACAAGCTTCCCAGCATGCACCTGCACGTCTGTGTGGTTTCTAGGCAGGCACCCCCAGGGGTACACTGGCTGACAGGCAGGTTGCACAAAGGGAGGCAGTGTATTGGTTTTGGGGATGGTACGGAGACAACCACCATGGTAGGTCTCTGGCTTCCCAGTATAAAGTCACCTTTCCAAATCATGCTAGACCAGATCAGTACTGGATATCCGGTTTCATGGTTTGAAAATATGGATTGCAGAACCGTGTTTTGTGAAAGCAAGATCCAGCCTCTTTTTTTGAGTTGCTATTTTCCTAAAAATAGTATCTTGCAGCCTACATATAACTGTGTAAGCTAGGCACAAAAGGTTTAAAACACACATCGCATATGCAACAGCCCTGGCCCCCCATTTCCAGCACTACAATCTCTTAGTCAAATAAAAGATTACATTGTGTGAACAGTGTGATGCGCTGCTGTATCTGCGGCACATGATTGGACATCTCGATACATTACTGCATTCTTATTGCAGCAGGGGTTACAGTAAAGCCATGTAAGCTCTTCTGTGCAAGACGAAAGACATCTGTGCCTCCCCCTGCGTTGTAAACCCTGGACTAGTTTGCTTCCTGAGCATTTTTGCCTCCACAGGAAGATCTCTCCCGACAGACTGATGGCTTCCTCCTTTGCAGAGTGAAGTGGTTTCTGTGTGTGGATGCAGTTTCTACACATTACGCATCATTAAGCGCCCATCCTCTAATCACTGCCTTTTGTTCTATTGGAGGTGTATTGTTGTTATATCCCATTAAAGACCAACCCAGCTGTCTGCTCTGATAGACACCCTTGTCAATCCTCTATCAGCACTGTAATTCATTTCCAGCGAATGCACTTTGATAATATTCTGTAGCCCGGTGATGGTTGTGTTTTTAAATAGACAGTTCGTGTCTTGCTCACAGCTCTTGCGTTCTGGGTTTGATTTCTCGCCTGAGGTGCCTTCTTGTATGGCGTTTGTCTGTGTGGGCTCTCTCCAGGTGCTCAGTTTCCTTCTCAAACACACGCTGGCTATGTGAATGGGTGTCTCTAAATTGCCCCAGTGTGTTTGTGCCAGTCTGAGTGTGTGTGCACTGCACTGTTCTGGCAACCTGTACAGAGTGCTTTCCCAGCTTGCACCCTGTGCTTCCAGGATAGACTCTGGGTTGCTGCAGTCCTTGCCAGGAATAAACGGGTTTCCATTGGAAGGATGAATGGAATTACTGTATACTTGGCTGCGCCATGTCATGACAGTACTGCCCTCATACAGTTACCACATTAGCTTACAGTGATCACCATCTGTCCTCTGGTGAGCAGCAGTGATGTCACTACATTCTGGTACCCACTGTCATTGTCCATAGGTATGAGTTTTCCATGGTCCCATATATGCATGTCCAAAATTACTACTATTACTACTGTACATAGTTTTCTACAGCACAGTTATTGGAATGGGTCAGCTAACGTTACAGGCATCCTGGACATGATCTCAGGGATGAAAAACTGCAAAAGAGCTTCTTCTCTGGAGAATCTGGGGCTGGGCAGACAGGATCTTTCCCGCCCCTCCCCTCCAGGGAGTGGAGCGCACCTGACCTCAGATGGGCCCCCCGAGCCACCTCTCAAGCCAGCTGTGATTCACACGCCCTCGGCCCTTGTCTTCCATTACAGCTTACAGCGCTCTCACAATGTTTCTCCAACCTATCCCCTCGGCTTCTGACCTCCTCCCCCCCCCCCGCACACAAACACAGGCTTTGTCCTCAAGCATCACCAGCCCTGGAACACAAACCTTCCCCGCTCACCCAACACACAGAGCTCATTCCAGCTGTAGCCAGAAAAACAAAAAAACAAAACAGCAGGCTGAAAGAGAGAGGCACATGCATAGTGAATATCAATATCAAGTACATGTTATGTACTGTATCTTGGGGCTCATTTACAACATGCAAATGGTGGATGCTGCACATTGGTGGGGGTGGAGGGGAGTCCCCATTACCTGTACAGCGCTTTGAGTGGAGTGTCCAGAAAAGCGCTATATAAGTGTAAGCAATCATTATTATATTGTGGCTCAGTGTGTATCTTATCATTGAATGTTACTGTGTTTCAGGGGGAGAAATGCGATCCCTCTGCTAGTACAACAGGAGAGCACTATCCCTTTCCATGTAACTGCTTGCCTCCTATTCAGATTAACACACATAGCGCCTATCAGCAAGGAGAGTGACATGGACTTTTTGATATGTTTAAGTCAAATCTACACTGCTTCTTCTGTGTGTGTGTCCTGCTCTCACAGCAAATTTTTATGCAGCTGGTAAAGTTCACTGGTTGCTTCTCTAATATGTTTATTCTGAGCTAGTGCCTGTTGCATCAAATGACATGAAATTCTCTCTGTTTTTGCCATTTCTTTCTCTGACAACAATACAGCATTGATAATGCTTACGTTATGTAACTTTGCTAGAGATGATATAATAGAATTCAATAAGGTAAAATCCATTATATTAAGATGACGTATTTTATTAAATCTAACACCCGTGCTGCACATGGGCGGCCGGTGAAATGTCATGCCAGAATCTATCTGTTTTGAGATGTTGCTGCAGGGAGAACAGCCAGGGTCGTACAGTCCTTTGTACTTCGCCACTTCAACAGTACGTTTTAAGTCATCCATCTTCGAAATGATTCTATAAAACAATAGCATCTCGAATACCTTACTGCTCACTTGGCTGCTCACCTCATCAAGCAGTCATCCACTTCGGCAATAGGGTTTGGAATGACCGCACACGGAAATCAGTGTCAGCACTGCTGCAAGCATCCCATGGTTCTGGGGGACCAGTGGGTCACTGGGACACCCAGCTGGGATTGTATGATGAAAAACTAAAATATTGACGTTAGATTATATTTTATAGCTAATGCACCAGTTTGTACTCGTTCCACTTAATGCTCGTCGTAGCATGAGCACAGACGCGAAGGATGAAAAAGAGGAACAGGACGCGGCGCGTCACGCTCTGATGCTCGACAGACAGCAGCACCGACCCCAGCAGGTCTCGCGGAACGAGAGCAGCACACAGACGTCAGACACGCCGGAAAATATGGACGAAACGCAGCTCGCCTAGATCTGCTGAATCTGCTGTTTTTTTCTTCTGAAACACGCTGTGATACAACCAAGGAACATTCGATGCCTCAGATGCTTCAAGTTCTTAAAACAAAGCAGGCCACACAAAGTGGGCTGCTTGTGTGAAGATGGCAGATCCAGGCGGCTCTCACCGCAGGCTAGCTCAATCCACGGAGCCTTCTCCAGCGTGGAGTGGATCCTGCCTGCATGCCACACACAGGCAGGCAGGATTCAAGCCACCCCCCACCTTTCTCATTCCACCCCAGGACGGCTCCTGCCCCTGGGGCTCTTTCAGGTGATGTGTACAGGCCCCCCCGCATCCTCCTGACAGTGTGCCCTCGTCAAGCTAAGCTGTTAAGTTTGTTTGTGGATGTTTGTAGTCTTTCAGACGGGAGAACGGATCTCCTCAGGGCAGGGAGAACTGTGTTCTCAGCGAAGGTTTTCAAAGTAAGTACGTAAGTATGGATATTCAGGTGGAATCTCCCATTTCCTGAGACCCCGCCACGGTAAAGCGTGGTCTTAAGGAGGATTTCTGTCCTGCCATGAAGACATCTCATGAACTTAGTAAAGGTATTGTTTTTTTTTTTAACTTAAATTAAAAGACAAACTGTAAGGAAAATGCTGGCTGGATTAACACTCTCTTCATTTCACAAACCTACCACCCCTTTCCTCTGTCCAGAAATAATAGCAGCACAATACTCAGAAGGTAAAATAAGATATCCTTATCAATTAAAACTGAGCACCAAACCTGGTGTGTCATCCCGAGACCCCCCCTTGACAAAAGAGAGGAAAAACCTTCGGTCTCTAGTTTAAATACAGTCCAATCAGAGAATGTAAGCAAACACTAATTAACAAGAAGCTTCATTTGGACAGCACCTTCACTCTGTACTGTTATTTTAGCACATTTAACCATTTGCCAGCTCTCAATATCAGTGGCTCTGCCCATTTCACTAGATAACGAGAATCGGAAAATTGCTTAGAAAGACCCAAAAATCTCCCAGAAACTGAACTTTTCTGCGATTTAAATTTCGGTTTCTTGGTAGGTGGCATTAATTCATAAGATCTTTACGGAGTCCTTAATGTGAAGTTTTGCTTTGCAAGATGTGCTTTGTTAACACATTGCCATGTATTCGCTTCTGGGCCAATTGCAGGAGCCAGTTGAAACCTCAAGGCCTGTCCTCAAGATCTGGCAAATGTCACCCTGCAAGTAGAACAATTTTTGCGGGACAACGTGAACAAGGGCTAGCCGGTAAGTGGAACTGCTGACACATGACCAAAGGGATAAACTTCTCTCAGAATTGTTGCCAGCGCCTTGTAGCATCTTGTCATGTCAAGGCTTTGATGTGGGCACAAATGAGTGTATCCTCATTCTTAAGTACAAAATCCTTGAGTGGGAACCAGTTAGTATCTGTATCAGTTCAAACTAGTGCACTATAAGCACTTCCAGATTGACTGAAGCCTCTGGAGTCACAGTGCATTTTGTGTGGGGATTCCCACAGTGCCTGCTTATTGTCTGCAGCACCAGCATTCTCAGGTGGAATGTCAACATTGGCTGCTTACCTTTCTCTGTGTTTGGCCAGGTGTGTGTAGGGGGAAAGTCAGCTCTGCCTGCAATAATCACTAGCAAAGATAAAGACAATGGCTTTCCTGTGTGGGTGAAATACCAAATCAGAATGCAGCAGGCAAATCATCAAAGATAAAGACAATCTCTACGATTTGATCATTTTCAATTTCAGTGACATCGAGAGCTGCCAATCAAAACAAAACTCCAGGATCATGTCAATGGAGGAAATGCCTTGCTTGAGAAATTTTTCACAGGCAGGAGCCAGTTCTGTCCCATTATCCTGCTGCCTATGCAGTAGTAATAACACGTCTTTGCTCTCTATGAGTAATATGCTCAATCTAAATAGGAAAATATACAAAACTAAGAAAGAATACACAGCAAACAATTAACTTTCTGAATTGCATGGAAGAAAGTTCAATGAAAGATGCCCATTTAGATGAGAGATAAAATACAATTTCTTGTATTAGGAATTTGTCTTTTCGCATACCCCAGCTTGCTCTCCATGAGACACACAGACAGGGAGAGAAGCTTGGGGTCAGAGCGCGGGGTCAGCCATTTATATGGCTCCCCTGGAGCAGTTGGGGTTAAGCAGGGGCCCAACGGAGTAGGATTCCTCTGCCAGCTACGGGATACAAACCAGCAACCTTCCAGCCACAGGCGCAGATCCTTAGCCACAGAGCCACCGCACTGCCCTAAAGAAACGCACTTTGCAGAGGATGGTTTCACCTACTTAACTCTTCAGCTCATGGTCAAAGTTTTGAAATGGCCTCAAGTGTGTGCCAACAGTAGTCCAAGAACATTATAGCACAAAGACAGAACACACACTACCTACCTCCACCTCCCCACCCCCACACTGCAGTTTTCACACTACTGTTCACTCCCTTCCTCACCCCCCCCCCCCCCCCTCTTTAATGATACCCCAACAGGTGCCCTTGGCTTTAAGGACCAAGAGGACTGTGCCTCTGCAAGCAGAAAGAAGAAAGAATGAGAATGAGAGAATGGCCAGAAGGAGGAGAGTTCCTTGAATCAACAACAGCTGCAGCAAATTGTCATTCCAACATTTGGTCCAAGCACAAGTAGGACAGAGCCCTGTCATTACTACCAGTGGGGTTAGGAGATCAGGCCAGGCTCACCCAGCTGCTCAGCCTGGATAAGACCCTATATACTGACTGCCTTGGCCTTCCAGCTCTGTGAGTCTGTACGCCACCAGCAGTAAAGAAACATCAGTTCCACGATGGGGGGCTGTCACAACAATAAAAGAGACCACGTACTATAGATAGGAGCACGCTTGCATCTCATGACATACCCCCCTCCCCATCTAAACCAAATCACTCACTAAACTAACATGGAGGGCAAAGCCCCTTTGGTCTTCCTGATAATGCACGAAGGAGACCAACATTCATACACCTGTTTCTCTTACTTGTGGAAGTGAGTGTCAGTCTGTGTCATTCAACAGAATGACGTCTTATTAAATGTTAGCAGCTTCTCGTTACACATGTGGAGACTAAGAACAGCTCAGATCTCCCTAGTAACTTACAAGCACGGCATAAACAGCATTTTCCAAGAGTGCTTGGCATTGTTATTACAACTGCTTTCTCCGTGCGTAAGCTCCTGTTCCTTCCACCGACCTGCCAGTACCACCCCCACATCTACAGTAGCTCCTTTCACTCCCTCAACACGCCCACATCCCCACACACAGCAGCTCTCTCAGCCACACGGCAACGAGCCATTTGCGCCGGCGCGCACATTCGCACTAGCACCAGCCAACCAAAACAGAGAGGTGAGAAAGAAGGAGGCTAGGTGGTGATTTAGGGGGTACAGCTGTGGTAGCTCAGTGTGTGGCCCAGAGGCCTGGCCATCTCTGCCTGGCCGAATGTGCTCATGTGCAGTGTCTTCAACCCACACGCTGGATAGGTTTTCATGGGTGCCAGTCACTGACTGAAGGGTTTGTTGATGAATTGTTTGCGATACCTCCTTTTACTAAAATAGTAGACAGCTACAACAGGTGTGGTTTACACCTGGAGATGTTTTCTAGGTGCATTCAAGCTAATGATTTATGTTTGATTGAGATAGATGCTAAGTAGGTTCTTTTGGGTAACCCGGAACCAGGCAACTTTTGAACCTCTTGCAGATTGGAGCTGGACATAGTGACACTCTTCCTGTGTACTTCTCTAGGCTCCCAACCTGCAGCCTAACTAGAGTGGCTCTTCCAGTTTAAGCTGCCATATGGTCCCAGAACATTGCTGGTTCTAGTTTTGTCATTTAGCAGCTTTCACACTGGATGATCGTGTCTTCAAGCTTTTGTGGCTCAAGTGGCTAGAGGCTCTTGTACTGGTTGTGATGCTGCTGTGGTGTCCTTGAGCAAGGTGCTTCACTCCAATCGCTTCAGTAAATCATCCTGTACAGACGTACAAATGGCTAACTCTCCAGGTCATCGTACTAAACGAGAATTTGTTCTCAAATCAACCAACTAAAACCAGGATTCCCACAGCTGCGGCACGCTGATGTCGGAGCACTGCTGCAGTTCAGTGGACTTGCGCCACACTGAGTAATACACTGAGACTTGCTCAGCTGCATTGCTCTTCCAATTACTGCCAACATCTGCTGTGGGCATTTGTGCTGTGGAGGCAAGTGTGAAAGGTCTTATCCTCCTCACACTAGTGTGAAGGTTCATTAGCACTAAAAGGCAAACTTGTTAACAGTTTGCGACTTCAGACCGGGATGAGGTGCATAAGCAACAGGCAACTCCAAATTTAAAAAACAACATAACCTGTCTTTGAATCAGCAATCACTATATCTCAAAGCACGTGACATGCACTAGGTCATCATTACCTCCACACTGTTCCTCCTGTATGAGATGACTAACATCTCCGTGAAGTCAGCACCTGTCATGCCACTAACAAGCTCCTCAAGTAAAACCAGGTATCACTAAGGTCATAATTGTGTGCATCAAGAACGGGCACGGCAGGAAATGTTGTATTCCTGTTATGAGCCCATAAGATCCCATGAGATCTCAGGTCATTCACACGTTTGCATCATTAAATAAGATATTTTTTAAATGGTCTCGAACAGAAAACAGTGGGAGACATGGGCAAAAGGGGGAAAAAAGCTTGAAGACACAATTGGCCAATACCAACTTAAAGTGTTGTAGCAGCTAATCAGTCCCATTCACCAATCCAATCTAAGTGACTCATTATCAGATCGTTTCCTTTTCATTGACACTATTTCGTCCTCTCTACTTATCCATAAAGCTAAAAATCTACTTTCTGTATTGTAAAATTAATATCCATCATTATTAACTGTCATCTTCTAAAACAGCTGAAATTTCAGAAGGCAGAACACTAAGTGAAATGAGCAACATAATGCAAAATGTCTAAGACTTCTGCGTAGCAGTGTTTGTATGTGTATGATGCCCATATAAATGTGCATATAGGGGTTTGTACTTAGAAATGTGATTTTTTTTTCCTATTAGTTATTTCTTCTTTTGTTGCTTGGGTAATAGTGTACAATCTTCAGCTCAGGATAACATTTCTCAGCACACACTGTGCACCTGGGCAGTGGGCTCCAACAGCCCCGCTCTGAAGGGGTTAATGCAGAGGAATGGAGAGAGAGGGCTCGATTTCCTTCAAGCCTTGCAAAACAAACATGGGTTACCAGATAGGAATGAGTGGGAGGCAAATTACAGCTTATCAGATCTCCAGCAATGGCACACATCTCCATCTGGAAACATCCATTCCTTCGAAAACATCTGCATTGATATTGCACTTCTGTAAGGTGACTCTGCTAGCAAGCAACATGAAGAGATAAGAGAGGCCACATTGACTGCAGAGGCCTAACACTCCCACGGTCATCTTAAAAACATTGTAGTTCACGTACCACCTGGTTTAATCAGAAAGAATATGATCTTATACATGCAATATAGACACAGTGCGTCTCTCTGGACTGAAAGTTTGCCTGGAGGAAAATTGGTTCCAGTGATAAAAACAGTTTCTCGCTGATGCAATAATTTTCAGGCTAGATGTACATTCATTGCTTCCAAAACAAAAGGGTTTATTTGTCCAACTGCTTTAATGATGATGCTTTGCTTTATCAGTTGTGTGGTCTTGATTAAGAATTCTATTAAATATTAAAGATGACAGAAAGAAATTAGAATCAGAAGAAGCTGATTCACCTTTGGGATTTAATGCTTACAAAATCTCTCACCAAATAGAGATTGAAGGGCAGTAATAATATTTACTTATTTATGTTAAAAAATCAATTACAATACACATCCACTTCTTAATATTCGGTATATAATGTACAGGGTTTCTATCACAGCTAGTTAAATGATAGGCTGTTTTCTTTTGTTGTCAGAACTACTGTCCTATACAGCAGGTTGAGCACACAGTTCAGAGCAAGATAAGAAGATGCACCTTCTGGATGTGCACACCTGCTTCCTCCTCTGCTCTAATCTTTTTTTTTAACTATTACAACCAGCCTCGGCAACCAAGCAACTTTCTGAAGCTCTCTGGGTTTAGCTCCGAGACTTGGAAAGCACGTAAAAAAAGGGGGAGAGAGGGACATTATGTGCATGTCAAGAGTGAAAGAGAGAGGGGGGTGGGTGGCCAGTCAGGCAGTTAGCAAGGTTTTCCACAAGGAAACTGAAGCTGGAGAGAGCAGTCTGGAGTTTGCAACATTCCCCAGTTCCAATCCTCCTGCTCCCCTTCAGCCCACCCAAGTAGCAGCCCATAGGCATAAATCTGAGAGCTTGACTCACTGAGGATTTAAAACAATCTGCGTCTCTCTCTCTCTCCTTCTCCCTCCCCTCCCTCTCTCTCTCTCTCTGCGTAGTTGTACGCCTGCCAAAACTCCCAACGGTAATGAAACGAAGCTCTTTGGCTGCTGCCTGCCAATGATATTATTTTTATAAAGACTTAATTAGGCTTGTATTTTAAATGCAGTGAATGAACACACGCAGTGTGTGTACATATACACGTATGTATGTGAGCATGTTCGCTGTTATACTGTATATCACGTAGGACAAATTCAATTAAAAACTCCACAGTGCTCCCTTTGAAAAACAATTAGTGTTGTTGTTGAATGAGCTCTGCACTGCTCTCATACACTGCTGTATTTTTAATATGAAACTAAAAAGATGAACAAAAGTTTTGGAGGATTTGCATTTTAGAATGCAGTAGAATGCAGCTGTCTTCCAAACAAAACGAGTTTCCTATTAAAACTAACAATTTCAGTTACATTTCAGTGACTGATTTATATTATTTAGTTTCCATACTGTTCATGAATGGTTCAATATCGTTTGAGGAGAAGGATACCAGAATCTGTCTGCATTACTTCTAGATTTTGAGGTTAACTGAGTTAGGAGTCACTCAACTCATTCAATCATTCAGTGGTAGAAGCTGCTCCAACTCAGGAATTAAACTCCCCAATCAAAGGCTTTCAGTCATACAGTCCTTCTCACTTGGAATGGCAGTGCACTGCAGGACGTTATTGGGGATCTTTGTACTGCTATGTGAACTATGGTGTTTAAAATGCATGGGAATAGGCGATCCCTCCTCAGGACAGCTGCTAGCTCAGGACTCTTTATTAGTTGTGTTCTTAAAAGCACTATACTGTACATGTAAATGTGTGAACCATGAAATGATTTCAGCTTCTACTGCATTCTGTACTCACAGGGAGAACTCTGCAGCAAAAGTAAAATGAGGTTTTCAGAAATGATAAAAGATTAATTTTAAATTATAAAAATGGGCAGCTCAGTGGCACAGTGGTCAGCATTGCTGCCTCACACCACTGGGGCCCTGGGTTTGATTCCTGGGGTGCTGTCTGTGTGGAGTTTGCATGTTCTCCCTGTGTACACATGGGTTTCCTCTGGGTGCTACAGTTTCCTCCCACAGCCCAAAGACATGCTGGCGTCTGTAAAACTGGCCCTAGTGGGAGTGTGTTTGTGTCCAGGGTGTGTCCAGCTCCCCTGCGACCCTGAATTAAATAAAGCACTTAGAAAACGGATGGATGGCATTATAAAATAGACAAAATACAGTTTTTAACCTTTTTGATTATTGTAAGGTACTAAGGGGCATAAAGGTGAACTTTAAAATGATTAAAACAAAAAAAAACATATATACCCGCTGGCACATATACTGCTTCCTGCCAGTGAGGACCGCACAGACACTCCACTGAGAGAGCAGCACTGCGGCTCCCGACCTGAGCTCGGACTCCAGCCGTTCCAGGTCTGCAGAGAAACCTGCTGCACTTCACCTCTGTGGAAACAGACAATGCTTCTTGTCGACCATCTGAACGCACTTTTTTGGTGTAGGGAAACCGAAATGCAAATGTCTCCCTTCTGCTCTTGAAAGGAACTCGGATCTTCAGGCCTCTCCTCCAAGCCAGAGCTCCAGCACAGTGCAAGGCGGCACGTCGTAAATGCAGTTGTTTACAGTCTTACAGCTTATTTTTCATTCCAGCTTGATTTGGGAGGCTGTTTTATTTCTCCACAATCCAGCAGCTGTAAAGCAGACTAGCTCTCAGAAGGGATAAGTTAGTAAGTAATGCCTGGGCCATTCCTGTGTTTTTCTTGGACTGATTCACTATGTCATTTTCACAGAAAAGTTCATGCATCAATTTAATCAACACGGTGAGCCGTTTAAAACAACATCAACATTGTAATATACGTAGAGATGTTGTTTACACTGTTGGTGCATGACTAGAATAACTGAATTACACCAGTTAATGCACGGCAAAGTGGATGATAGATTTGTGCTATCTCAGGCCATTGGGTTAGGAATGTTGCTGGAGAGTTTTTAAATTCTCCTGGCTTAAAACCCTTAAAAAGAAAATAAAACCGATGCAGGGTTTTGATTATTGATAATGATCAAGTCATATGTCGCAGAGAACACTGCATTGCATCAGCTTTCCAGCACTACAAAATCAGAGAGATGGAAATCCTCCACATCCCATTCAGCATTAGTTTCCCTTGTCACTGGTCCACGGAGCCAGCTTTACGTTATATTTTTTGGGATTACCTTATGAATTCTACATTATCGCAAGGACTGCTGCTTTTATTTCTATTGAAAAGTACACCCAACACGAAGCAGAAATGGTAAACCAAAAGGTCCTGTAATTAAATGCAATGACTGTGGCTGTGATTCCATGAGTAACAGGCCCAGGGTTGTTCCAATGGTTCCAGGAACAGGGAATTCCTTGATCAATTCCTCCTGTGTTTTTTAACCTTTCCTTAAAAGCAAATCCACTAACATTGCAAAGTGCGATCAATACCTCACTGTGGATCACATGTAGTGTCAGCACTAAAGGGAATCAGGTAAAGATCGCCCTCACATGCGATTCCCATTATCCCTTCACCTGCTTCCCATTATCGAGAGTTTCTTCCTAATCAGTAACACATGAGCTGCTGTGAAAGCCACCCTCATGCAAAGGGAACAGGAACATGGGCTTGATCACAGGGATGAGGGCCCTGCCAGAGAACACGCCTGTCCGCACCAAGCCTTACTGCAGTCCTTCCACAGGCCTGAGCACTGGCAGATGTTCTCTACACACACGGACGCCAAGGGAGACACAGGTCAATGCTCTGTGAAAAGTCTGAGGGACAGAGGTGAAAGATTGTTCGGGTCACCTTGCCACCATCTCTACGAGATTTAAGCTCCGGAAGTTTTCATTTCAGTAGAAATTAAAAACATTTTTTTAAAAATCGCCAAGCAGCTGGTTTAGATTACAGCGCACTGACGTGTAGTTTACAGTGACAAAAAGTATCCTTCCCCTGCTTTATCAGTGCCAGAATATAAGAGAAAGAGAAAGAATGAAGCTACTAACAATTCCTACAGGAAACAAGCTGGTCTAACTAACAGAACATGGGGGTGGGGGTTACGTCTGCTCAGGTATGAAGCCCGCTAGACACAACCCCTTCTTTGCTGTGGATCAGGCATCCTTGTACCTCGCGCTGATCTTACTCCGGAGGGTGTGCTGTTTGAGCTGGAGTGCTCTGGAAAACACAAGGTTCACAGGGGCATTGGGAGGCAGTGTGTAGGTGGGAACACGCGCTGGATCATAGTGAGGAGATTGAAAGGCAGATTACAGTGAAGATCCAAGGGTGGTATGAAATAGCTGTCATTCAACGCAGAGCAAGAGAGAGAGAAAGAGTGTGTGTGTGTGTGTGTGTGTGTGTGTGTGTGTGTGTGTGTGTGTGTGTGTGTGTGTGTGTGTGTGTGTGTGTGAACAATCAGGAGTCTACCAGCTACCAGTTGATTTCTTATTTACTGCACACACTGCTATTTGTGTTCTGTTTGGATCCCATAACTTTTTCACGAGGCCCAGGTTCAGAATCGTTTATGAGTGCTGATCCAGAACACAGAACTGAACGTTGATCGAAAGTATCACCGAAGTGTACAGAACGTGAGAAGAGAACTAGGAAAGGCTATTTGTTATGAACTCTTGACAGTACAGGGCATCTGGAGGGGGATCACGGCTTTGCTCGTTCAACTTGGAAGACTGAAAAACAGTTTCTTTAACTGCCTAAAGATCTAGGAAACGTTCCTGAAAGCAAAAAGAAAATTCAAAAGGGGGTAATCTGATGATTTGAAAAAAAAACTTTTGTTGTTGTTTACAGTAGTTTGCTTTTTTTAGCTACTGCTTCACTTTTTCACTCTCCCACTACAGACCCCAGCGCTTGACCTAGGAAAGTCACAGAAAGCCACTGTTTTTTTTTAAGATCACACAGCCATCCAATGAGCCAGTAAACAGTGGAGCTGGAGCCCCTCTTGTGTGGAGATGAGAGACAGCCTTGTTAATCAGCAGAGTTGAGCAGCACTGCCTGTGCACCTTGCCCTGTCCAGACAGCCTCCAGATTACTGAGCACTCCTGAGCCCAGATGCCAACATTACAAGCCCACTAATACAGCACATCCAACACTCTCAATAGTTCTGCTCAGTGATTGTGGAACTGGAGAGACTAAGTGTCAAAAGCAAACAGGGATTTTGACCTGGTACAGTATTACATGTAGTTTTCAGGATTTTGTCCTCTTTCGGCTGATTATGTTACTCTTTCAGCTTTTAGAGAAAAAAAAGTGACTATCATCACTGTCACTGTTAAATTTTTTATTGATGGCAAAAGTAACAAACCAGCTGCGTTTTGGTGGCATGGAAAACAAACACTCTGGTTTGAGGTCATGGCCCGATTTCTTTCGCCCAGTAGGGGGAGCTGTCTCAGCACACCAGGAGGTTTAGGAAGTTTAGCGGAGAGAGAGACAGAGAGGGAGAGGGCTGCAAGAAGAGGAAGATGTCTCAGAAAAACAGCTGGCAGCTGGAATCGGGATGCGGGGGGGAGGGTGGTCAGAGAGCTCCAGGGGCTGCTGTGTGATATGAAGAAAAACAGGGAGATGGGCAGGGAACACAGCAGACTGAGAGAAGGGAGAGAAGACGCCAACAAAAGACACACAAGAGACAGCGAAAAGTGAGAGAGAGAATCGGACGGGAGATATGGACTGAACCACAGGACCGGAGAGACCCGGTTTTTGGGGGCAGAAGGGAAGCACGGTGGCAGAGAGGTGAACAGGGGTGGGGGTGTTTCAAGGAAGAAGAATGAAACAGCTCTTTCTTCCCTGAACTCCCTGCATTTCCAGCCACGAAGAGTAGAGGAACAGAGTGGGGATTCCTCCGCGGGAGCTGGGGAGAGGGGTCTGAGGGTATTGTCCGCTCCTGTCCGCAACCCCCAACCCTCCTTTGACAGAGCGCATGGGGCTAATCGGCATGGATGGACAGCTGCTTTAAAGCCACATTGTTTCAGGTTCACGGGGCCTGAAAGAACCCGATTGAGGGGTCTGATCCCTCCGACAAGGACCCCTGCCGCAGAGTGAGGGTGGTCCGGGAAACGGCGGCCCCTCTGCTTTGGTGCGTTTGAGAGGCGGGTCCTGGGGAGGGGGGCAAATGTCACATGATCATTTTTCTTTTTTTGAAGAAGGGATCCCCCCCCCCCACACACACACACACACAGACACACACAAACACTCGTCATCCCTGCCTTTTCTCTCTGCTCGCTTATCAGAATCTCTTGCTGTTTTTTTTCCATCCATTTTTTTGTTTCCAAAGTGCGTCGCTTTTTTTAACCTGTTAATAAAAAGCCCAGAGGGGCTCTTCATCTGCCTGGTTAGGCTTGATCACCAAGCCTTGTGCAGTACAGGAGGAGGAAGGTGAATACTAAATAAAGTTTTACAAGAAAGCATACAAAACAGACATACAGAACGGTGGCACAAATAATCATATATGTCTCATATATGATCTCCTTTTCGACTTTTGGACAAAATATCAGGCATTTCAATAAAACAGAAATTTGGCTTCTGAGCATGTAACCATTAATCGGCTGCCGTTCTGCTCTGCCCAGCCCCTGCCAGGACTCGATCATGACCGCTTGCTGGCCCAGAGCACAGACAGCATTACCCCTCAGACGGAGGGTAACTCCGAAGGCCTGGGTCTCTTGCCTGGGGAGAGCTGTGCACTGTCTAGGTTTCAAGGGGGTGACGCCGCCTGCAGCAGTGGCTCAGTGCCACTCAAGCTGTCACACTTGCTCTGGGATCAGGAAACACTTCTGCGGGCTGTGTTCCACTGAGTGGTTTTTCATACCTTCGCCCTTGATTGCATGTCTTTGCGTCGTGCAAGAGAGTCTTTCACACTTGTGGAAACCACAGGCCGAGGGCGCTTGGAATTGACTCTCTGAAATGCTGCCGGATTCTCAGCTAGTTCAGATAACGTCTTTGATAGCCACCACTCTTCTTTGTTTTGAACAAATATCCCCGTCTTGACAGGAGGCGAGCAGAAAAAGTGTTCCCAAGTACACACGAGCCGTCGTTTTTCCTTACGGCACCTTTCAACGTTCACAGCAGAGCGAGAGGCGGAAGTGAGCCTCTCTGCTCCCAGAAAACGACTCGCCCTACATGCAGACACCACACTGCAGCTAACAAAACCCACAATTGCAATTATCCGCACTCTTCAGACAGAACACCTACCCCTTGGGGTGTTTTTTTTTGTTGGCCAGAGAGGTGTTAATTAGGGTTAATTGCATACACTGGTGCACACGCTACCCTATTGTTTCCCAGCGCTATGAGCCAGGGACACAATGGCCTGCCTCTGAATGGGCTTGGGTTCAGAGCGCCGTGCTGAAACGGACCTAGACGCCCTGCGGGTAGGTGCAGAATGCCACAGCAGCTCTGGGAAATCTCCTCTGGTTGTTTCCTCCTTCCCCTTGCGGAGTGCAACCACTTTTAGGAAAAGACAGGCCGAACACAGCAGGCTGTCACATTGTCTTCTGGTTTCGGTTTGTCTACTTGATTCCCGTTCAGAATCCTTGCCAAGCAAACTAGTTCTTTTCCACGTGGAAGTGGAGAGACTGCTCTGATAACCCTGTGTAATCTGCAGCTTCCCGGTGACTTAGTGAAGAGGTTTTCTCTTGGCAATATGAAAGCACCCCAGCTTTCCTCTGACTTTGAATGTACTTTAGGGACGTTCGCAACCTGGCATTTCAGAATTTCAGTTCTGTCTTGGCTGTCGATCACAGGCGAGGATTCTTGCACGTGCAAGTCGAAGTCGAAACTGCTGAGTTTAGATTCTATCTGGGATCAGTACTCCGATGAAGAGGCATGAAAAGCACAGGATAAATGCAAGATGGTTTGTGCCATTTCAGTAACATTTCTTTTTCAGCCAACCATTTTCATACAACTGTTGTCATCAATTCAATAATCAGTATTGAAAACAATATACTTTGTTTTCCAATGCGTTTGCAGACGCACTGGTCATTGGTGTGGCTCATGTTATAGGGTTCCAAAAGTTAGTTTTTTTCTTATGTCTTTTTTTGTATATTTTTAGATATGATATGCATCTCAGAGACATCCCTGCATTAAAGAATAAAAGTCATTATTGTAAACAAGCTCCTGCACTATGCCATGTTTTCCCAAGCTATGCTAAAATTGGACGAGGGGGTAGGGGTCAGCACATGTTTAGCTGTCTGGCCATTCAAAACAGCCCTGCAAAGGATCATTCATTACAACTCAGTATAATTTAATTCAGAGCCCTATGCCTTAATGGAGCTTGTTTCCAGTTTGCAGACTATTCCACAATGGTCTTACCTCCCTTTGCAATTACATTGGTTGAGGTGAGGATTAAGGCCTAGCATTGCATTAACCTACATGAAAAACTAGCTTGTTGCAGTAATGCTAGACTAATCTGACCAAACTAGGGGTAAAATGAGTCTTAATTAGGTTAATTACTAAGATTAGTTGAGATTATGCAGGTTCATTCATTCCAGACGTGTCCTAAGCCTCTCTGTGCTTTCGCTGTAAGACGTTTCTAATATTGGAGACAAAGCAGGCCTGCACCATTAACTCCAGTCTCTAACCCTTTATTAAACACTTTAAACTAACCATTAGGACACAGTGTATGCTACCAAAGAATACTGCAGGCCGAAAGGTTGCCGTTCATTCACTGGGCCAGTGACCTCACGTTTCTCACACATACACCTTACCATCTCCAAACTCTTCCTTCTACAGAGCATAGAGATACGCTCCTGTCACAGATATCCACTGTTATGCTTTGTCTCTTCCTGCCCGGACTGTATTTACTGGCCTGAAATCACATTTCTTCAACAGGTTCCAGCTGGTACAAAATGCAAGAGCCAGGACTGAAACTGGCATTGCTCCACATGAATGCATGAGTCCCCACCTGGCTTGCCAACACTGGCAACCCAGCAGCTTTGGAATGCCATCCATGGCTCCTCTATTAACGTACCGAAACGTGCCACAACATCAGCCCCGATTGGATCTCTGAGGTGCCAACCCAGCCTTAAGACCTTATTCCTCTGTAGGCAACTGCACATTCTTGGAATTCTCACTTGTTTCTAACTCCAATGCTAACACACGTGTAGTGCTGTTGTCTTTTTTAAAGGTCACTCCAGTGATCTAATAAATCGGAATGGTTTGGAAAACACACGTGAATGTGCAGGAGTCTACGCTCTCCTCTGGTAAAGGAGTCAAGCTCACAGGACCTTCACTGATGTGACTCGTTTCTGTAATACCTGAGCACATTGTTGAAACAATGTGAAAGGAGACCAGGCAAAGGAGCTTCATTTTAATATTTGGAACTGATTTTTTTTTCTTAAATGAAGTTTGTGCTCTTTCAAATGTGAAGACACACCCATTCTCTGTGACGGGCCTCTCATACACCACCTTCCTCATATCCACAGTGATGCCTCTTCTCACAAGGACTCTTTCCTGTCCTGCTATGTCTCGGAAGCTTCTGAATCGAGTTCGATCCTGGAAACATGCGCTGATACAACTCTGGCTTGTTAGCTTAATGTGATTCATTTATGAACCTCAGGACAATTAGTTGATTGCAGCTTCAGCTGTGGCCTTTGGCAGCCTGAGTCTTTCTAAGGAGCTGGTCTGTGGAACAATGAGAGTGACTGACTGGTGATTGAATGGATGCTGCAGAATATTAGTGCAGAAAGCAGCTGTTTGCCCTTAATGAGCATTATCAACCTCCAGGAGTACTAAGAAATGTCTTCAGCTAAGTTGTTTATCTGACAATTTACACTGTACACTAAATGAATAATTGCCTTAATTTGTACAGACCCTGTAGGATGTCAACACACTCAACAAGATCAACGTGCTGGAGCTTCAATAACAATATATTATACAGAAAACAGAATAGACCTACGCAGCAGTGCCATTCTTCCGGTGAGTATTAACCTACTGTACAAATTTGATATCACAGAATCTGATGTACAGATATCGAGCTCTGGTTTTAAAGGACAAGAAAATCAATTGACCGTACGGGACTCCATTTTGTGTAGAGAAAAGCTGTGGAAATCCAGCAGTTGCTTGTCTGTCGTGACTTCTGAGCAGCCAATAGAGCACATTTATTAGGTTACTGGCGCAATTCGAACAAATAAACTCTGCATTACTGCTGAAACTTGAAAGAGATACATTGGCAGGAAACGCAAACAGGGAGGATGAAGCTAACCTGTTGGTGTTTCGCTCAGCTGTCTGCTGATTCTGCGAGCGCTTGAAGCCAGGAGAGTGCCCTGGAACCCGGGCCTTACGCCACTGACTAAGGCAGTGCTGAGATGAAGGGGCTTGGCGCTGTCCGGTCCGGCTCGGCGCGAGAACGTGTGCTGTGGGAGCCCGTCCCCGACTCGGACAGCGGGACGCCCTTCTGTCTGCGAAACCGCAGGAGTGCAGCTGGCTCCTCCGGCACAAGCAGAAATATTGACATCTTTCCGCTGGAGAGGGGGCGGCAGCCCAGCAGAGCAAGTGAAGCAAGCTGCTGAACCCTGGCTCTTAATCTGTTGCTCTCTGACTGGGGTGTTTCGCCATATTTCCATCCAGAAACCCCACCTCACTCCAGAAGTAAAAGCAACTTCTCACGATCAAGGAGGTTCACAATCGCTCTAAAGCTCTGTATTTCAGTTGGGTCAACCTTCTGACAATTTACCCCAAGCATATGTGCTTCTTAAATTTTGTGAAAAGCATGGATAAAAAAACAGAACAGCCCGAACACAAAAGTGATCAAGTAACCAACTTTTTCGGGTACTTCTTAATTACTTTGACCATTTTCTTTTACCATCACAATATTGAATTAGTTTTTTCCCATTTGCAACTTATGCAGGATTGGCAGATTGATTTTTCAAGTAAATAGTACTGCCTACCTTAGATACACACAGGTATTCTGAACTGAATACTTGAACTGCCTTAGCAAACTCCAAAAACAGGAGCAAAAGCTGGCTGTGATTAGGACTTCTAGTCCCCTTTCACTGGAATTTGAGCCAGGATAAAACCAACAAGCTTCCCAGGAATACTTTAATTCGTACCACTGACAGGACACACAGCCTTTATCCAAGGAGCACATCATTAACAGCAATAACAAAAAAATCAGAAAACTACCTCCGCTTTCACATCAGGGAGCCTGAAGTCACTCGAGACGAGGCCAGGTCAGCTCAGAGCCGTGATGATAAGAGGCCGGGTGTGTTTTTTGCAATGCCAATCACCGGCCTGTGCTTCCCCCCCACACCTCCAGCAGCGTAGTATCTCCACACGCTGTTGGCTCTCACTTGTGTATAGTTACAGTATGAGCAGGTGACTCCCTGCACAAATCCTTCAGCATCCCAAACGGACCTGGTCTGAGACAGTTTTTTTCATGCCTCTCGGTTTTGCTGGGGTAGGTAGGGGAGGAGGGGGTGTTTTCAGGAATTGCAAAGTTCCTGTAAACTGCAGCATGTGGGGAGCCCAGTGTAAAGACAATGCTCCACAGCTGTCTAGGGATGATGCCACGTCACATTACAGTAAACAGCTACTGTACTTCTATAGGACAGACAGACAAAGTAGCAAGTCTGCAAAATGCAGAGAGCTCGTGACCTGGAAGGTGCCCTTTAGATCTGTTGTATCTCCGTAGTGCATATATAACATCCCTAATGGTGCTTCCTTTATATATAGCGCTGCTAAGTGACACACCAGGACCTCAGCAGGAAGCCCTCCAGCTGAACAGACCTCCTCCCCCTTGCTGATTTCTCTGAGATAGCTGAGCCCTGAGAGAGACCTCCAGGTGATCAATCACCGCCTGGGACAGGACAGGTGAAGCACAATGGAGCACATGTCAGCCCCTTCTCCTGCAAAGAAAGGTGGTAAGTCGCACACCTCCACTTCCCAGCCATCAGTAACTCACGCCAGGCCGCGATCATTAAAGAGTGCCTGCCGATATGCTACATTAAGCACAGCTTTAGAAAAAGGCAGAAACATGCTCGTACTTTTACAAAAGGAATGTTTAAACAAACTACAGAGAGTCCGAAATTAGGAATTCTGAAAGATCTGAGAGTCTTACAGTCTCGTTGGATTATCTTATTAGGAGAGAATGTGTGAGACGACGTGGGGAAAAGGTATACTAAAATAATAATTATAATCTTTATTTTATAACGTTCATCTCGGTGCACTGCATTTGGAAAATAAATGGCCTCCTCTCGTTTGTAACTGATGTGCAAATCATAGTTTTTTTAAAGGGAGCTTCAGGGCAATAAGAAAAGACCGTGTCACCCAGACTGCAGAGGCCTGTGGGAACACACACAGCACCAGAATCAGAGGCTTTTACTGGGAGGATAAACAGACAAAAGATCAGACTGATACAAGGGAGCCCAACCATTCAAAGCTTGAAAAGTTAACCAAATTAATTGAAAGTCAATATGGAATTTGACTGGAAGCCAATATAAAGATTCCAAGACAACAGTAATATGATCACTTGAACCAGATCTGACTACTGCTTTATTTCTCATTAGTGTTCTGTGAAAACTCAGATGCTGTGGACTTGAAACGCCTTTAACATTCTACAATAGCTCCCGTTTTTTATTACACTTTGGATCTGCAAGAAAGAAGACTTTTGAACGGATCTACTTTACTCCAACAACACCAGAGTTAGAAGAGTTCGAACTGACAAACTGACAACAGTGGACCACTGCTTGTCTCCCGTGTCTTCGGGATGCGGCTATCCCACTCAGAGAAATGAACATTTCAAAGTTTGTGCTCACGAACCAAGACAAACCTAAACATCATTTTCCTCCCTAACCACCAAATGCCTTTTTTCTAAGCTGGTGTCAACACACATCCCTGTGACTCAGGGTTTTCTTCTTGTCGATTTGTTTGGATCTGTCTGCAGTATTATAAACAGGCTGTTGAGGTTTACTGTGTTGGAGACCTCAGTAACCACAGCTCCAAGCTGCGAGTTGACAGGCTGGAGTGCCGTGTCCTCATGGCTCTGGTGGCTATCCTTTCCCAGGCTATCCTCCTAGCCTTATCTGTGCTGTAAGGAAGAGCTGATCGCTGAGCAGAATCTTGAATTAATTCATTAGCGGAGTGGCAGGCGGGGCTCAAGTTAAGGGGTCAATGGTGAATTCTCTGACATTTCTCAACTTTCACTGTCGGAGAGGACATTTCTTAAGTCCGAGCAGTCTCACAAGGGAGCTGCCATGGGGGTCTCATGACTTGACATGACTTAAACTCCTGTGCAGCTTTCTGGATGTCAGCTGCAGGAACTCAGATCTGCAGCAGGCAGTTAATACAGAGCACAGACTGGGACGGACAGAGCTGTCTTGGAAAAGCCCATATTATTATTTTTTTTACTAGAGGAGCTTTAATAGGAGTATGTATGTAGCACGTACAATTTATTCACCGTCTTGCTGCAGGACATGGTTCGTCATTCCTAAAGAACTTGCAGATCCCAGGCAGAATCAAGATAAGCAGTATTTATAAGCAGTTGGCACATGCGTTCTTTGTGTCCCAAATCAATTACAACTCCCATCTGCCTGTTGATTAAAACCACTGTAAGCAGAACCGCTCAGCATAAAATAATTCCAACAATTGTTCTACAAAGCTCATCTGATACAGTAGTGCAGTTCCACTACTAAAACACAAACAGCACCACTAGCATTATTGTAAAGTGACCAAAGTGTTTTCTTTTTGTTATTAAAGGGGGGATTCTTACATGACACCCTACACTGGCTCTGAGCTCTCCTCCAAATTAGATTTACTATGCAGCTACACATTTCAATTATGTAATGAATTCACAAGGTCCTGCAGTGTGATGAGAAGAAATACTTAAAATATATGAGCTGGACAGACATCTGGTTGTAGTCTATTTTTCTGTTACATTGTTCCTGGTGGCCATTGCATTTAACAGTCAGCCTCTGAACCTCTGACAGAAGAGACTGGATCCCCAGTTCGAACTGACCTTTCCTAAAACCAGACCCACATATACAGCCTTGAGGAGCTCAAGGTGTGTTTTTGTCCGCTGTCTGTAAACACCTAGGTTTCATCTGGCCACCTGGCCACTAAAAAAAAAAAAAAGTTGCTTCTCCACAGCATAATCCAGAGAGGCAAGTTACCTTCCAACTCTACAAGAAACCACATGAACGGCTGTACTCCAAACACACACACCCACCCTAACCCCTCCGAAAGCAAAGCAAAATGCCAACGCGTTATTCCACTGCTTTCGCTGCCCGAGCCCGATGAATTCCAACACGGACTAACGAAGTTAAAATCTCAGCCCTTGTGCGGATCTGATGGCCCGGAGCAGAGAACCGGTGTTTTTGTGTGTCTGCGGGCAGCCATGAAGCCAAGCCCATGTGAAGCCTGCTCTTCTGCCGTCTCTCAGACGAAGATCTTGGCCATGCTGGGGTACTGGCAGCGCTCCCCCACCACTGCCAAGGAAAAGCGGTTTCTTTTGCAAGGTCTGTGTTTTTTTTGCTTCTTCAAAGGGACCCTGTAATGTCCAAGTTAAACATTTTAAGTCAACGTTTGGTGGGACTTACCCACTGTATTTAATTTCATTTTCCTAGCCAGCAGCTACATAATATTTTTATATACAGAACAAAAAAAAAAGTCAGCCCAGGCCCTTATGGTATTTTCTGTTTTTCTTGGGGTTTTTTTCCTGTTAAGATGGAGACACCTTTCTGTATTATTCTATTCTGCTATTTTCCGCCATGTGCGCGTTTTCTTAGGATTGTAGATTCTGTTGATTTCCCTTCTGGTTTTGCTGCTCTTGGCCCTTTGGAGAAACAGCCCTTCGTGCTGGTCATTATCCTGACGTGCAATATCAAATAATGATAACGTCCATTGAATACAATCCAGAAATGAGTTTGTATTTGGAAATGATCATCTGCATATATATTTCTGTTTGATCTGTTTAAGCACTCAACTTTAGGAACAGATTTTTGTAATACATTTTATTACTTTATCTAGTTCCTACATCAATGTAGTTCCTACATGTTTTAAATTTTAGCAATAATAATTATACATAAATGAATTTACAGTTATTTAGAATGTTTACACCACAGGTATTAATGAAGCATTTTTACGCACTTGCAGGAACAGTTTCAGAACTCACAGTGCTACAGGATGCCAGTACTTTATCAATAGAAATCAATACTTCGCGGGTTTTGTAATTTCTGGTATCGACGTCTGTTTCACGCCCTGATTTCAGCTCGTATCGATAAACACAAACCATTCGCGCTTGTAAGTGCTCCATTAATTTGTATTTAATTTTAAGTTCTGCAAATGACAAGGTTCGCCGATCTCTAAAAATTAAGAAAGAAAACAAGTGGGCCAGAAAAACAGTCCACTAGATCTTACGTGGCTTCACTAGCTCGTCTGTAACTACTATCCCAGCAACTACACCCGCCGCTCATATGTTACCAATAATACTAGCTGTGTCCCACTACTGAAAAAAAAACCTTTTGTGACTCTTCACGGAAAGAAAATTAAATATATATTAACTTTTTTTTGTTAAATTCTATTTATTGATTTTCTTTGCTAAAATCTCTAACAAATCCACTATACGAAATGTGGTGTGAAGGATATCAGATTTTAATATCTTTCCGTGCATTATGGTCCATTCAGAAGCGCCGTCTGCTCTCGCAGCTCGTCGGCATTGTCGGAAATAATAGCAGACGTGCTTAAGGATTGGTATGTAAAACAAGAAAGATATCGCAATTAGTGCCAATGTGCGAACAAATTACTGATGGGTGTACTTAATTATTTTGCATACAAGCAGACATAGATTTAAATATTTTCAAAATGAGTCAAAACGAAGAACATATATTTCTTTTTTCGCATAGAAAGTGTTTGCTCGTATAGGATTGTTTGTCTTTACTAGTCTTCGGCATGGAAGATATTTCATGTCATTTCATGAGCATTATTTCTGTTCGAAAGGAGGTGAATTATTTGTTTGAAAAGTTCTTCGAAGTTTACGTTCAAAACATCGGCGGTTCATTCTCTCAAAACCTGAAAGAAACTTCGTCTGAGAGGTTACTTTGAACTCGTGTAGTTACCAATGACCTACCATTTATAATTATAGTCACCATTAATAACCATAAAAGCCCTGAAAGTTCTTCAATTATTATCGCACAACAATAATAACAATAACAATACTAAATGCCAAGAAAAGCCAGACAACCTGTAATTACGTCGTTTAATGGTGGTCTTGACAGATCTCAACATTTGGGAAAGAAATCTGCCCCCTACGGATTTCAGGTTACAAGTAACAGCTGTTTGGCTTCTAAGCAAGAGCTCTCTAAGGAATTCAAAAGTCATGACACAGAAAGTTTACTTCTGAATGTATGCTCTATAATAAATCGGAACGCTAAATCGAAGGAGGACTGTGACTGCTAGAAATTCAAAAACCGTATCGTTTCTGGCCCTACTCAGAGGTGTCGGATTCTTTTTTTGGAGACATCGAACAAATGGGACCGAAAATATGTTCTCGATTTTTAAGATTAATTTCTGAGTGTATTTTTTAACAATTCTGTACAAACCAAGAAACAAAGTCAGGTGGCAGCGTAATGAAACGACAAAATTGTACACGCACGACAACACGGGGGGGGGAAAAAACCACCTTAAACTGTCAGACAGTTCAGTTCTGAAAGCACGTCGAACAATTCGAATTCGTACTCCTGAAAATCTCGTCTGAGAAAAGTAACCCGCAGATCTGAAGGCAGCCTCGGCAGGAAAGAAAAAACGAGAGACAAATCAGATTCTCAAGGATTCTTAGAACCCAAAAACATAAACAATTATTACCTTCCCAATAGGAACAAAATGCAGCAAATTGCAAAGAGAGGCTGAATTACTTGTGTGCGACGCGCAACAAGCTGTAATTTCTCAAATGATTGCGGCGTTTCTGGTTGGGTTGTGCGCAGAACAAGCTCAATTTAGTGTAACGCACAGAAGATATAACACTTAAGAAAAGCACTGCGGAAAACGAAGACAGTTTTCTTTCTTCATTTCCCCCCCTCTAGACTTTTTAAAACATAAATCGCGTACACTTCTTTCCAGAAACATGAAATCCCATTTCCTCTAGTCCAGAATGGACAACACGCCGCAGACTATGATTAAGCGAGGAAAACCATTCACATGTAACTCTGTCAATTTCCCCACGCTTCTCAATACCCCTGGATTCTTCTCCCCTTAAAAGGGAAGTTTTTTTTTGACTGTGTATCGCTGTATGGGTGCATGTTTACATATCCACAAGTGTTTCACCACTAGAGTATAATAAAGACGTGTTTGTACCGCTGATCAAAACGCAAAAATTCATGTGTGAATAAAACACTTCTAATGCGGTTCTAAAGCAACACCTTGCTGTTTAATAAATCACTTGGACAAACACTAGGCATTTATCAGAATCCCCACTTTTTTTCAAATTATTTTAAAATTCAGTGACTGCGCTGAGCCTGGGTGTGGAGAGAAAGAGACTTGTACCTTTTACGAAAAGTGGGGAACTTCTGCATCGGTTGGTGGCCTGAATTTGATCCCAATGAACTGATCTGTTCCCTCGGACGGTCTTCCCCAGGGGATTTTGAGAATTTCCAATAAAGCTCCTTTGATTCGGAAGACCAGATTTCGGAAAACAGAGGGAACGTTATCCACCACAAGGACAGGACCGCGCGTCCAAAACTCCCTCTCCCTTCTCCTCAGCGGTATCTCCTCAAAAAGTTTTCCGCCAGGTCCAGTTCAAAAACACAGCGAGAGAAGACGAAATAGCTCCCGTCATTCGGCTACTCTCTCCCGCAAGCCGCACAGACCGTAACAGCCTGTGTGCAATCCATTCTCAGACTCAGAGGACCACCCCGAAACAGGAAGTTAACTTTTTGTTTTTCTAAAAAAGACTCGTGCTGGTTGGCTGCGGTTATCCTCTTCCATTGGCACCGCTTTTCTTTCTTTTTTCTTTTTTGCCGACGCGAACCAAAAAAAAGTCTACCCCTCTTTCTCCACTGCGCTCCTTCTGATCTCGCTGAGATTGTTCTCGTTGCTACTTTTTTTTTTTAAAAAGGAAGTTAGACTAACCAGGGAGTCGCTTACGGCATTGGGATCCTTCGTGTTGAAGTTCGGTTGTGTGTGTGGCTGAGGATGCTCTCAGACTCAACCTCCCTGATGCACAGCACGCTGTCTCTCCGGTCGAGAGGAAACCGCAAAACCCGGACTGGAGTTGCGGGAAGAACAATCTTCGAGGTGCGGTACCTTGCGGGTGGAAACCTGTGTTTGCTTTCATTCCTAACATTAACGCCACATTCAAAATGTCCAGACTATACAGTAGACATCCACATTGTAAAATAACTAGAAACCACCAAATAGTGTGTGTCCTTGGTCTCACAATAACACATATCTGAAAAACAGTTACACGTGCGAGATCACTTTATTAGCCGTATACAATTTCTTGCATTAGAGAAGAAGCTATCTGACCCATCTAGCCCCCTTGGTAATAAATTGCAATTTGCTGGTTTTATTACATGAAGTGACTCTCAGTCCTAACAGCCTGTGAAATACTGTTTTAATCAAATGAGGCTGAAAAACACCACGCAGGTACATAAATGAAACTTAATAAGCACAGATCAAGACTTTAATTTTGTTCTATATACAGTCTTTTTGTTGTTCTTAATATGTTCTACTCTGTGGCTCAGACACCTCTGCAATCTTTTGTGTGTGTACAATATACAAGAACGTCCAATATAGAATCATTTGAAGCCACAGACTGAAAAGAAAGGCTGTATTAAGGTTTTTGCTTCATTTGAGTACCAGAGTACCCAGAGTCTGGTTTTAATATATTAATATCCTGCAGCATGTGAAAATAATATAATTCCATTTATTTAGACAGTATGTTTCATTCCAAAGATCTGAAAGTGGCTCCTTCCTCCCGTCTTTTTTCTAACCTCTTCTTTCAAGTCGGGGTCCTGGGGGGAGTCGGAGCCCATCCTGGCAAGCAGTGGGCGCAAGGCAGGATACACCCTGACAGTACGCCAGTCGATCGCAGGGCACACACAGACCCGTTTTCCCAGAAGCCAATTCAACTGCCAGTATGTTTCTGGGCTGCTGGGAGAAAACCCACACCAACATGGGACGAACATACAAGCTCCACACCCACAGCACTCCGGGTCCGGAACCGAACCCAGGGCAAGTTAGTAATGTTACCCTCCAAGCGGGGTTCACGTGTAGGAGCAGGCCCACTTCGTTTTGGAGGGCAGAATTAGGAACGGGAGTATGGTTAAGACGTAGTGAAGCTGCCAGGATTTGTCCCAGCCAGGACAAAACTAGCCGCGGAAAAAAAAAAGTCTTCACTGCTTGATCTTTGACGACGACCAAAAAATGAATGCAATCACTTCTGTGGTGTTTTGCTTACATATATAAGAGCAGTTCTCCTGCTACTCTTCTTTCTGGAGGTAATACAAACTTTAAACTGGGTAGAAGTTTGGTGCACAATATTAAATAGCTCTTCAGAGTGAAAAGGTCGTTTTCAACGTTTGTACAGTTCCGCACATTTAGAGGTTTCGCTGCCGCTGGGACTGAAGGAATGCATTTGGTTTAATTTGGTTTCCAGGTGAATTAGAAAAAGCCTCCAGTGTTTCCTTAACATGGTTCACTACTTGTCCATGGGTTTTGGGACGGGCTGCCTGGCTACGGCCCGTGAGCACACAGTAACAGCCAGGCAGTGCATTATCCACTGTTTTAGATACACTCTGATCTGCTGCAGTTTTACAGCACCTGACTTTTCTGCTTTCAGCTGTTTATATTTTTCTTGCTCTTTCAAACTACAGGCTCTGTGCGACAGCTTTGTGTGCAGGGGTGTTTGTAGGCGCTCCATATTCAGTTTCTTATCTCTCCACGGTGGTTCTGTTCTCTTTCATGTGATGCTGTATATGGTCTCTCAGGCGTATTATATTGTAAGGCACTTTTGGCAAGCTTCTCCATAAACAATTCTGTCACTGTTAGACAAGGTGTTCTTCACGGGTGATGATTTATTGCCCCTGTTAGACTTTTTTATTTTTGGTTGGTGCCTTCTTATTTATATACACCCCTGACTAATGACTCTCTTTTTGTGAATTCTGCGTGTGTGTCTAAACGTATGTATGGGGTATCCTTCAAGAGGTATTCCAGTGCTCTGTCTTTATATTCTAACAAGTCAACTCTCTGTAGTCTTGTCTCCTCCAGAATTAGCTATGGCAATGCCGAGCTTGGCTGCAGCTCCTAAGACTACACTGAGCAAACTGTAGAACTTCAAAAAAATCAGCAAGTAGGATGCTAAGTCCTGGGCTGGCGCTCATATTACTCTGCACTGGCTTCAGGAAGGATCAGGAATTGATTTTACAATCTTCGGGCATTTAAACACTTTAAAACATCTCCAGCTTGTTCTTTAGTTTTCTCTGTTGCAATCTGTCCTGTTGCAAAACTGAAACGATCTATTGCCTGTTGTCCATCTCAAAGATCAGGCGTGAGCAGTAGAACAGTAGGTCCTCCTGTGTCTACAGTCTTAGCTCTCGAACACTTACACAAATTCTTGTTAAGTGTCTGACGCTTTGTATGTATGGGCACAAAACTGTTTTTTAATGAGCCTTTAATTAATACCTGTTTTTTTCACTTTGTCTGCACTTGTATTATTTCCCAGTTTTTTCTGTATTGCACTTAATAAATGTATTATTATTATTATTATTATTATTATTATTTTATTATTATGAGGTTATTCAGTGTTCTTAACTCCACAAACCTTTGCTAGCAGATTTGGATTTGTGTTCTCTCTCTTCATCTGCATTGAATTTCCTGTGTGCATTGCCTAGAACATGCAGGCTGGTTTTTCAAAGCATGCAGCTCCCGCTTAAAACCATGTGGACCACATTTTATGAGGGGCTAATACAAAACTCAGGAGTAAGCGGATGTATTTTGGACTGTTTCCTTTTGAAGGTAATTAATAATTAGTTCTTATTGCACTTGACGCTTTTTGAAAAAGTATGTGCATGTCCCTAAAAGTATAAGCATGTGTAATGGCTATTGGTTTAGCAAATATGGATAAGCATAATACTGGCATTGAATTAGAATTTGGCACAGACTTGCTGCACACCATGATCTAAGTGTGCTGATCTGCTTTCTAAAGGAAATGAAAACCTGTTGGTTTTTCGTATTAAGGCGTCAGCTTTCTCAGGCTAAGTCTTTCATGTGTTAAAGACTTTGAGATTTAATATATCCAACCATTGACTGCCAAGCATTCTAGGTTCACTTCTAAATGTGCAGGTCTGTTTTTTTTTCGGTAGGATGCATGTTTTTCCTTCAGTGTAGCTTCTTGAATTACATGGAGCACAGGTCACCAACGCTGGTCCCGGAGTGACTGAATCCAAGCAGTTTTAGGGGCAACTTTTAAATCAGCAGTTTCTAAGGACATGGGTCAGTTTGATTGCACTCATCTAAGCAGGTGATTTGTAAAATTAAGAAACTTGAAATTGAAATCTGAATACTCTTGAGCTCTTGTGGACTGTTTCTCCTTTAAAATAACAAATTACTTTGCCTAATCTTCTGCAGCATCTGTTGTGCCAACATGCACATCAGAACCACACCATCAACATTGTGGTCTCCCTGTGACTTGGGATATTAGCCAAGGAATTGAACCCTGGATCCTTGCGGTAGCAGCACTCAAATCAATCAAGCTACCCAATCTCTGTAGTCATCTTTCTCTATACTACATCTTTCCCTGTCTTTCTTATATGCACTCTTACTATAACACAGAGTTAGTGTGTGTTGTCAGTGTGTGGATCAGAAGAAGAAAAACATTTCTAATTCCTCTTTTGTGTGTCAGAATGACTCACTCCCAGACCGTGATCATCTGGGTCATTGCCAGAGTCCAGGTATCGGCAAGTAGAAAGGTTTTGCCTTCCTTCATTGAGCAATGACAGCAAATATAGAAGCTGATGCATTACCAAACCTGGGTCTCACAGTTGCGCTTCGAAACAAGCAAAGAAGAGAAATGAGAATGACAGGGACAAGGATGGCCCTAGAGAGGCTCTACTGTCGCAGGTGCCCTCTCTCGGTGCACGTTGTCCTCTGCGCTCTAGCTATTGTGAGTTCAAGCCAGGGTTATGGTTTGGCCTGGAAGAGGACTGGGCTGCAGTCCGCCCAGCAACCCCCAGCGACGTCTCTGATGCCTGCAGGCTCACGGTGATGTCAACAGGGGAGGCACTTTGCCCTGCAATAGGTACTGAGCACTCTTACCACCCCTGTGGACATGGTAGCGCGTGTCACAAGACTGACAGTTCAGTGGGTCGGCAGGTCAGAGAAGCCTGCCTGCGATTCTTCATTCTCCCCATTTTGGGACCGTCGGACATTCCTAATCGAGTGGGCATATAATTGAACCTAACTGGCAATTCGGAACTTGCAATGAATAAAGTGAATTTTTGCTACGTAACACAAATGTCACCAAGGTGATATTCATCCATGCCTTTTTAGCCACTTCATCCAATTTGGGGTCGCGTGGAGGCAAACAACAGGGACAAGGCAGGGTACACCCTGGAGAGGACGCCAGTCCATCGCAGGGCACACGCACATACCGTACACACCAGGGACACTTTTCCTAGAAGCCACTAATTCAAACAGCATGTCGTTGGACTGTGGGTGGAAACTGGAACACCGAGAGGAAACTCACGTAAACATAGTGAGAAGATGCAAAGAACTGACCCCAGGGCTCCAGTGCTGCAAGGCAGCAATGCTGAACACCATGAGTAACATACTTCTTTATATACAAGCCTGAAATCCCACTGTGGGCCCAAGGTTGTTGTCGCTGTTTTGTCCAGGTGGTTAGTCTGGTCTCACACCTATCCAACAGCACAGCAATGTTGTTAGAATGGAGAAGGAAGACAAGCGGCTTCGCTTTCTAACAGGGATTCTCTGGTCCAAAATGATTTGAATTGTCTTGGAGAAAAGCTTCAGAACATAACAAGGGGCTCTCCTGGAATATCATGAGTATTCAAAGAAAATTGCAGAAAAATCCTCATAAATACATTTCAATGCAATTATGCCAATTGTTTTGAATTAACCAGAAGAACATCTCTAAATGTAAGCTCTTTTCATTCAGGCCAGGACATTCTAAATCAAGATACTCAAGTTTCTTTTGATGGCTGTTCTGTATAATAAAAGGCTTATGTTGGTGCCAGCCAAGGCTTGTCTGAAGCCTTCTCCTGCTGTAATTGAATTGGACACACCTGTCTAAATTGGCTAATTAGAGTCCTATGGAATGAAATGGGTGAAAAATGGGTTAATTTGATTGGCCCTTTGGATAAAGGAACATTCCATGGCAATTATCAACAATTAGGATACAACAGCAGTCTGGGGTATGGAGAAGGAACTGTAGTTCAGGGAAATACTCAGGGGTAATCTGAACTGGAGAGGGTTTAGATGGTATCAGAGAATTTATTTTACTCCTGTACTTTATCAGCAGTCAACCTGCAGTCTTAAATGCAGTTAAAGTTTGAAGTATTTAAGAGAGTTAATGGAAAAAACGTGCAAGTAGTTTGTTTGTAATGGAGCGGATTTAACGAATACATGAATGATCCAGAGTGAATTTAGCATTTTGCCTCTACTACGCTACACTCTATTCCTGGCGTTAATGTGAATTCTCCATAGTCTCTGTAGAATGGTTGATTAGTGCTGATTAATAGTTGGAAACTGGGTGCTGAGGGTTAAGCCATGTAAGGTCTGGCAGTAGGTCTGAGAGAACACAAGGGACATATAGTTTCCTATTGACAGCAAAGCCTGGCCATTTATCAAAGGGATGAGCCAGGGTCAGTGTGTCAGGGTGTCCCTGGGTGTGTGACTAACAGTTTTTAAGAAAGAGGAATGGAGTTTGTCAGGTATTAAGAAGTTCCAGCTCTTCCATGGGATTGTAGGAGTGTTTAGTCAATCCATAAGGGAACCGAAAATGTATTTTCTCAGCTAATACTTCTGTGATGGACTGGTTTTTTGGACTGAGCCGGTTTCCCCAAAAGGAGACCGCTGGCATATCCTAGGAGCCTGGAGGGGTTCTACAAGCCAAGACCAGTGACAGGTCACTGAAACGCACACTGCTCATCTGGCCATGTGCTGTCTCTAGGTTTCATGTCGGCATTCACAGCAGGCTTGCAGCTATCGAGTTTTATGCTGTTATTGTTTTCAAACTTCCAGTTACACCTGAACTGGGAATGACCGGAATTCCTAGAGGGTAGCAGGAAGTCAAGAATGTCTGTTCATAAAGAAAGCAACTTTGCCAGCCTTCCCAGAGAAAAAAAAGATATGCAAAGCGAGAAAGGGAGAGGGGAACAAAGTGAAAAGAAGGGGTAGAGAGAGGAAAGGAGAGGAGTGGTTTAAGATGGATAAAGAAAAATCAAAATCTAGAGAAAGAGGAAAAGGGTGAGTCAGAGAGGGAGACCACAATATCCATGGGAATGAGTTAGGCACACATATTATCATCAAAGAATCATAAAAATAATACTTTTGTTGGAGTGAAGTTAATATCTATATTTAGATTTTTGATATTTTTTCTTGTCCTATTTATTGTAATTTTTGTATATGTACCACATTTCCTGTAAAGAGGGCTGCTCATATTTCAAACACCTAAGAGACATCTTTCTGTGTGTATAGTGATTTATCTTGACACTTTCTATATAGTGAGGCACCCAGTATATGGAAAGAATTTGAGGATACAGGAAAAAATGCAATGCTGCCCTCTATTGACAGCTGTGCAGTCATTACACTTGAGTATGTTTGAATACGACTCTGGTCCAAATTTAGCCAAGAAGAACTACTGCACACACTGTACTTGCATAAATCTGCACATATATCCTCCTGGTGCTATCACACACAGTCTCACACAAAGAAACAGTCACAGAAACATTTGTGAATTTTGTAGCAAAAGTCAAAAATAGAGATTAAAAGTATCCCCTTTGTGATTATCTTGAACTGCCCATGTTGCACAACAGTGCCAACGCATGAGTCAGCTGGGATGCATACGTTGCATGCTGTCAACTTGGGGATCGGAGTCCAAAGATTATGAAAGATTCACCTACTTATTTCCTGTAACATCTAAGCAATGTCCAGGACCTCAGCTGAACCCACATGCTCTGTGATCGGAAGTCATGTGTCTTAGTCATTAATGCCAGTTTGCATCACGACCCAGTGTATTTTGGGGTCTTCAGTAAGTGATTTTTCTTCTCTGAGTGGAAAACAATATCCATTAACATATCCCTTGGATATACACAATATCCATTTCCCCTGCAGAAACTTCACAGATAACCTTACAGTTGCATTAATCTCACAGTTGTGAATACTAAGCAAGGTACTTCTGAACACATACAAAACGCTGTCGAGTCTTTAAAAGCCTTCCCATGATTTCATGTTGCAGAAATGTTTTGCTTATGTTGAGTCCTCCCAATTTGAAGGTTCTACTTGTACAGTCCTCTGGCTGCAGTATAAAAATGTATGAAATGTAAGCTAAAGGAGGCCACCTCTGCACTATTCACTCACAAGTATTACTCCATCTCACTCGTTGCTACTAGCTAATCAATCCCAGTATTCTAACCCAGTCCACATCCAGGAAGCAATTTTCAAATGTTTGTAAGTTTCAGAGCCCCCATAAGTCCTTTGGAGAGGTACCTGGTTATTTAATGCAAAGCCTCCACTTAGGAGCTCATATCCTTGGCTCTGTGTTTGACACAGTCCTTTGAGTTGACTTTATCAGTCCCAGAGTCCCAGAGACAGGTGCTCAGAAAGCAGAGAACACATTTGCAGTGCAATATCATTGTACAGCAGCACACAGATGCCTGGGACTCATGCACTGTGAAGCTGATACAGTCACAGACTTTGTAGGTGTAGAGCACGCTACCAAAGAACTGGGAGGAGCTCTGGTAGAGAAGGGAGGGTTTCTACAGAGAAGTGTTATGTTACATCATCCAGCCCAAGGCCATTGAAAAGTTACAGTCATAGCCCTTTCCTCACCCAACACGTGAGAAGAGTGTGATTAGGAGAGATTTTCAACGAAAGCTCTGAGTGCTCTTAGCCACCCAGGGTGCTTGCATATGGTCACACAGCTGTTGGAGCCATATGCCAGGTCCGGTTCCTGCAAACTGAATGGACTCCCTTTCACCACGTTTCATTCATGTCAGGAGGACAGGAAACTTCAGAATGGAGAGGATTACTGTCATGCTCAGATAGGAAGAGACATGCACTCTGTCCTGGCAAGGGGGAATAAGGATCTATCAGTTTATTTCATTTTTCTGTCTTTATGATCACTTACCTGCTGCTACACTGCCAGTCTGTGCATCTGTCTTCCTGTGAGTTTATGTCTTGTGTTTTATTTTGTCAGCATTACACAAAATATTCTTCTGTCCTTTTTCCCTGGGAAAACATCAGGGATGTTTGTCCACGCAGTCTGTCCACCCAGATCCCAACTGATGCTTTTATTCTCGCTCAATAGCTGGTTCTGTGGTTCTGCTCTGTTATATATTTATTTTATTTAATCCTTTGTTTAACCAGATTAATCAACTGAGAACCAAGCCTCATTCACAATAATGACCTACCTGGCCCAGAGTTACAAACCACTGCAGCACAGAAAGCCAAACAAGGAAAAAAAGAAAACAACCAATTTCAGATTTAAATAACACACAAAAGACACGATGATGCAATTTATTCCGGTTATTAGCAATGTCTTATGCTAAAAAAACTAGTTGCTATGCTATGAAAGGGTAGATTTGATAGAAGTGTGACAACTCAACATTTGAGGTAGGCACAAGGAACTATGATAAAGTGTGTGGATATGAAGGTATTATCACAACTATCAGGAAATAAATTTTTTATGATCATAATTAATTATGATCAGGAAATTAATTTAAGTGTTCAAAGAGTAAAAGATCATAATGATGAGTGTGATGGGTTATGCCAGTGATAAACCTTATGACAGAATGGTAGAAGACATCAGGTTTCCTTTAGAGGCCAATCTGTAAACAACATCCCCATAGTCCAAGAATATACAGTATGTATGCAGAACTGAACTGGTGTGTACCTATGGAAACATGCATAACAAGATTTGTTGCCATAAAGGAAACCAACTCTAGTTTGTAATATCCTATGAATATTGTGAATGATCCTTAACTTTCCATTTCAAGTACTAAATGCTTAGCAAAACTACTGTGATTATGTGCTTGTAGCGTACATAGCTGACTTTAAACTTTAAGGAAAAATACAGGAGTATCAAGGTCACAACGTGCAAAACATACTACTTATTTTAGAGATGCAAATCTTAAATTGCACATGCCCATTAAGCTGCTCAAAGCCAATACCAGGCTTATTGCCTGGGATTATCTGAATGGCCTCTCAAGTAAAATGTGCAGTCTATTCATAGATCTGCAGTGAAAATAAGAGTTTGTCTACATCACTGGCTACATTAATGCAGTGGGTCCAACACAGTCTAATATTGGATACAGATTTTTTACAGTTTTCTTTTTAGGGTTTCCACCAGCATGTGCTGCATGAAATAAAATTCTTAAGTCTTTGCTGGAGGCTTTTTAAGGGGTCCCTGAGCTTTCTGACGGTAGGATGCCAGCTTGAGGTCAGGTAGCAAAGGTGCAAAGCATGCTGGATCCACAACTGCGTTGGATGGCAATAAGCTGGCTTCTTATGAGACTCTGCTGCTACTGAATTTATATTTTGAATAAATTTACTGAGCTGATTTGCATCTTTTGCATCTCTAAGTCATTACATCTCCATAGGGAATTGCAGAGTTGTAGAGAGATTTCACTAGATGCTTACCCTCCACCAAGTTTCACATAAATTCAAGGAGCTTTATTGACATGACTGAAGAATCACAGCATTGCCACAAGCCATTCCAGCCTCACATTAAGTGCATGCTTGCTCCTTATAACAACGAGTACAGGTACAGGTCAGGGGCAGCCTCAGTCCTTCTCACCCAAAGGCAGCAGTGTGCTTGCTCGAAACCAAAACCTGACCATCATCTGCAGCAGTGGCAGAACAGATCCTGGTGTTCACGATCCTGGTGTTCATCGTGAAGTCGCAAGGTAGTGTCACAGGCTGACTGCCAAGGGGCACAACGATGTAGTCTGCTTTATGAAGCGATGTCATTTTCTCCTGATTTTCACAGAGCATGCACAGTCCCATGTGTGGATATGATTTCATGCAAAACGGTCATTTCCATTTGATCATTTTCAAGATAAAAATGGCAGTCTATCCGTGGCATCTCTGGGTGCAACTGTTGTCACTAGGCGGTCGATACTGGTCATCTGCAAGAGCAGTGTACCTTTGGCATAGAAAATCCCCTTGGGGGATTTCTTCCAGTTCTTCCAGTTTGTTAATGTTCAAACTAGGTGATATTTCTCTGTGAGATAGTGCCCTAGTTAGCTCCAGCTCTGTATTACAGAAATGCAAGAAGATGTGACTGGACATGAGCCATCTTGCAGCACATTTTCAGATCTGTGTTTGTTTATAAAGATACTGACAACACACCTACTTGAACCCATGCTAACTTAATCTAAGAAGGAACTTGGAAGAGTGTCTGTCACAATAGAAAGACTGGTAACATGAAAGCAAGTCCTTGCCTTCTGTTTAAAATTTGATTTGCAATAGAATTGATGTAAAACCTTTTTTTTAAGAACAGATTGGGGGTAAACTCTCGCTCCCCCACCCCACCACTTGCAGTTAAGTACTCTTTCGTGTCCTTAACAGATTTTCCTAGAAATCCGATTTCTAGGACCCGGGAAGAGGTGAGTGCGGTGGAGAGAGCTGACTGGTTCATCTCGGGTGCTAGCCTTCGGTGTGGCCTGACACAGCTCCTGGCAGCTGGGAGGACGCACCTGTCACTGAGTCCAGCATCTGCTGGGAGCTCTCCGAAGTGCTGCAAAGAAGGCAGAAGCTGCAGGATCTCTTTTTCCATACAGATGGCCCAGGGCACATGTTTCAGTCTCATTGGCTTGGGGTCCCTTGTTTCTATAAATACGGACACACACAGAAACGTATAAATAGGTGCTCAAATCAAGCCCAGCTCCACCAGGCCCATGCAAAAAACCTGCACACATCTCCACAAAGCCCGCACAACAGTCCCCTGTGGAAACAAAGGAACCTTAGCTGCCAAGGACTTGAACAGGTAATACCAATCCAAGCAATATGTTTCCACCTTATTTTCCTTGTTTCACCTGTGCAGACAACTGCACCTGTAGATCTAACAATCTGTGTATTTGATACAATTTCTATGTGGTAGTGGGTTTTGCTTCCTTGCCAATTGTAAATATTTTTGTTTGATTGCATACTTTTTTAAATCTATATAATTTTTGCACGGATTGCGTTTCTCTATTTATTATATGTATAAGTATAATTGGATAAAATCATTCTACCAATAACTTTATGAGAATTTTCACTGTAATTATTTCCCGACTTTTTATGTCTGTGTTTTGTGTTCATAATTTCACTGGACTGTATTTGAATGCGAGTGATTTATTACAGATGAAATTAAGAGGACTGAACTGATCCATTTAAGGTATCTCACCTGTATGTATATCTTCTGTAATATCCCATTCCTTTACAAAAACAAATCCCAATTTAATACTGGAAGTCAGGCAATGTGTTTAAAAAGGTTTGTCTTTAAATATGATGAAATCTGGTAAATGATAAAGGCAAAGTGATGATTTTGCAGTGTTTAAGTTGGAATTTGAGTGAATATTGATGTACAGTAATATTGAGGCAGTCAGGTAGTGCCCATGTTGATCTAATTACAGTCATTCCCTTGGTATACTTTGGGATTTAGTTTAGGAAAGCTGAATTGTTCAATGTGTTGATATTTTACAATCAATTTGCATATTAATATTCTTTTGACTACTGACAATAACTAAATAAAGAATCAGAAATCAATTTTGAATACTTATGTTAACCTAATTTGCTGTAATTCATTAATTGACTTATTTAGAGTTAGTAACTACGAATGGTGTTGCACAGTAAGAAGCAGTAGGTAAACCAATAACAGAGAAAGTGAAAGAAAGCTTTTAATAAATTCCTGTTAAATTTCTAGCAGCTTAGTCTGTGATGAGGTGACATACTTTAGTGGTTAAACCTCTGAACTGATGATATGATGACTGACAGGTTATGAGTTCAAGTCCCTCTTTCAAGGCACTTGACCCCAGTGGCACCAGTCCACCCTGTGGTAATAAGTGGTGCTTGGGTAACTCTGTTCTGGGCTGCCACCCCATCAGACACTCTCTTAACCCCACAGGAACCAGAGCTCTGGACTGACAGGGCTCTTGTATGGACTTTACCCACTTTTATTCTGTAATATTCAAATAGAAATACAGTAGTACTACAATATGAATCACTCATTATATAGGATAAAAAAAACAGCTGTACAAAACACTGAATTCTAACCTGTCCAGTGTAAGAAAACCGGTTCAGGGATGCCAAATATGTAACGTTGCCATAGCCAAAATGTAATGTAGTGGCTCTCTGAAGGCACCAGTTCTGTAGGGTTTGGGTATTTACTGTGACAATTTATAATTGTAGCAGTAAATCACAAAGTTGATTCTTTTGATGGCTTTAGAATCCAACCATGCGATATAACTCAAACAACGCACACACACAGGTACTAATACACGAGGATACATTTATTAATACATAGAATATGCATGTAAACCTAACAGATCTTATCGTGAGGGTTATCAGAATACAAAGGTATATATTCAATCAGTTACAAAGTGTTACACATATCAAGAGGACATACGTTCAGTATATCATTCATTTAGACCGTTTCGTAAATGAACTTGGTTATAACTTCTACATTAGATACTCAAAACAAGTACATAACTCTTAGGAATTAAATTGATATCAACTGGTTTGGATAACAATTGAATTCTCGAGCTGTAATGCACTGAAGTTGAATACTCATCCAATCTCTGGGGATTCATATCTCCTGCAGGCACAAACAATCAGCTGCAGGCTTGTTGCTGTCCAATCCGCGCTCTCTGGCTCCGTGCCAGGCTGTGCTGTGCGGCTTGCGACGGTAAGCTGCTGATGCTCGCTGACCGGCTAGTTAGTGTTGGCTTTAACTAGCAAAGTTTGTGCACAAGAGAAAAGATGACTGTGGATCCCAGCAAGTCAGGAAGAGGACCGGTTCGTTCCTGATGAAGAGCTAGTTCTGAATAGTGATTCAGCTGTCCACAGTTCCGACCTGTTCACGAGGCCTGCTGCTGGTTACTCTCTGGCAACCTCCACTCTAGACTCTTAGAACAAAGGAAAGTTCTGGCACTCGGACACACTGGCCGTTCCGTGGTTGTCCGGGCTGAGTCTCAGGATGGTCAGGAGGCGCGCTGCGAGAATGTCCTGCCCTTGGGAGCCTTCTGCTCCTGGGCCGTCCTGCCCTGGAATTCTCCTTTGAATTCCCTTTAGAACAGTCCACAGAATCCTCTCCAGAATCTTACTGAATCTCACTGAATCTCTGAATCTCTGAATCTTTTGAATCTTCCAGGCTCTCTGTGTTGCCTGTTTTTACCTGGAGGAACTTCAGCTCATTGATTGGCTGAAAGTTCCATGGGCATCAGAGTCCCACGTGGGTTACTCGGCCCTACCAGTCCCTGATTGGTTGATCAAGGTGAGATATGAGTCACTTAGTCCTGACACTTAGTAATGCAGTCCAGATGTCCAACTGGCACTCCCTAGACAGATAGGCACCAATGGATGACCATTGATCATGATAGCCAGGCTTAGCTAAGTGCATCCCCCTTTGGGAGCTGTCCTAGGAAACCTTAAATCAACCTGCACTAATGGTCTCTCTGTGGCTGCACCACAGAGATCAACAGAGAAATGGGGCCTCATTTGGGAAGCTCAGAAACACTTAATTCTGCCTTATTATTAAGCCTCGCCGCTACACCAGGTTATCCTCACTTTAAAAAAAATCTAAACTTTTTGTGTTTAATTTAGTTCTGTGTTATTCAAAGAAAATGTCTGCACTGTTTTTTGTCTTCCCAAGTAAAACAACACATGTTAAGAATGTACAGTAGATTCTTTAGACTGGCTCGATCATTTCTCTCCGTTTCTGTGATCGCTTTCTTTTTGCACAAACAACTTTATGAAAATATTACAAAACACATCAAAACTAAGGGCGTTGGATTGTAGTTAGTGCTGCAGCCTCAGAGCTCTTAGTTCCTTAGTACCTCAGGTGTGGAGTTTGGATGTTCTCACCTCATCCATGTGGGTTTCTTCAGATTCCTATCAACTCTCATAGACCTAAAGATGTCTCTAATGATCTCTGTGGGAGTAAACTATATGTGTGAGAGAGGGAAAATGTTTCAAAGTGCTTTGATGACGCCAATAATTAATTCAATTGGCTTTTTAAAGCTGTGTTGGAATGTGATTGTGTGCATGACAACCTGTAGACAAAGCAGCAGTCCAGAGGTGGCATTGAGCCACATGCATCTGGTTTTGGAGTGTCTTTTACACCACTGATGGCTGGCTCTGGCCCCAGGGAGCCACAGTAGTGAATGCATCATAGATCTCTCAGTAGCCTCAGTGGGATGTACTGTACTGCACAGACCTGGAAACGGTGATCATATTGACTAGCCCATGTGTCGCTCATTCAGAAATCTAGTGTGGCCTTTGTAACTGACTGCCACTGAGTATTCCCCAAAACATGACTTGGATATGGCTGGGTTCTGCTGGGTTGACATGGGTTTGAATAAGGATAGCTTCCCCCCATGAGCAATCCGTACTGACTGGCTGGGCACCTGTGACAGTGCAGGGCTGTCAGTGAGAGCTGCACCCATTCTCTCCTCGGTGCTAACTCTGCAGTAGATGCTGTGGGGCTCACAAGGCGACTAGAGCCAGGTGTATCAAGAGTGTATATTTCAGAGAATGTGCAGGCCTGCATACCTGCAGTACTGATACATGGGCCCCAGCTTTGACCTGAGCCGAGTCACAGTTGCAGCTGGCATGTTTGGTAAAAAAGGAAAAGCAGGTGTCGATCCTAGTTTTTTCTGTACTGCGTTCTGTCTTTTGTAATGGGAATGAACCAATGTTGGAGGAGCCCGTGTAGCTGGAGGCTGAGAGGTACCAGTCTTATTCTGACAGTGGACAGTACTTTATAATTGCCCTGTGTGTAACATGCAATCTACTGGGTGTGGTGGGATATACAGTACCCATAGTGTACATAGCAGGCAACTTGAAATGAACCACTGTGGATAGTTTATGCTGATGGATTTGTGATTTTCCCCCAAGCGCTAAGCAGAGACTGACTTTCCCTGACTTCAACCAGCTGTGGGCACAGCTGAGAGATGTGGAAAGACTCAAGTGAAAAAATAACCTCAAACAGCAGCCCTAAACACTCTCACATTTTTCACTGAAAACTGTAGTTAAACCTGTGTGCCCTAGGCAATAAATAGTTAATAACATTCTTTTAAAAACTGTATTTTAAAGTATTCTTATTGTAATTCATATTTTATAATTTGTTGCTCTTTCAGTCTTAAAGAAAAGAAATAAGTTCACAGACTCAGAAAAGGAATATTGGCAATCTGATATGAATTACCACAGATAGCCAGCAGGGAGCAGTGCAATACCAGAAAGACTAGGTGCTGTTCTTCTGTAGCTCCGTAATCACTTTTGAAGTCGGGTGAATAATAGATGACATAAAAATTAGCCATCAGAGCTACACATGTGCAGGATTGCGTGTTCAGGTTTTGAAGATCCACACAAACGCCTGCTTTGACTGCAACAGTATTCAAGTTCTGCTGTGCAGCCATGAGCAAATGACTAGTATGACATTTAATTTGACTCCACATTTTTGGGAGTTTTAAATGTGTAATTTTAAAGTTCTGCAGAAGAGAGTCACTTAAATTCAGGTCTCTGCATTGAATCTTCGTACTTCTTGTAGTGATTTTCCGTTTATTGTGCAAATCACAAAAATAAAAACATTATCAAATCATGTATCTTTCCTAATTTTGTATCATGCTTCAGAGGCTTTAAGCTCTATGAAGTTGAAATATATATGTTCCAGAATCATGATTTGTGTTTTTTTTATGGCTGATGTGTAGATTTCACACACAATAGATCTGTTAATTACATGATGTTCTCAGTGTTAAGATAAAGTATTAGTTTAATTCACAAGATGTCAGAGTGAACAGAATTGCTGACATTTGTTATCCAATTAACAAAGGCGAAAGCTTTCTGTTTGAAACGGTTTTTGAGATTTTTCCTTTAATTTTATCAGGCAGGTGCAAGTTCATCTTCTGCTGCTTCGCTCTCGCAGGTTCTGGGCCCTCTGGCTGCTCTAGCTGTTTTCATTCTCTCTCCTTCTAATCACAGCGCCTGGCAAAAACCAGCAAAGACAGAGATGAAGGGAATGAAGGACGACGTCATCTGGCCAGGTATGTGGTTTAGAAACCGATGTTTAAATCCAATGTTATTTAATCAAAACTTGTTCAGGTGAATGTGATACTCTCAGGAATGTTATCAGGTAGTTTAAACTTTTTTATACAATGCAGAATTCTACACTAGCTTTGATCCTGCAGAGGCCGTGGCCCTCCTGAGTCAGGCCTGGAGTAAAACCTGCTGGACTGTAGCCCTCCTGGACCAGAGCTGGTGTAAGACCTGCTGGACTGTAGCCCTCCTGGACCAGAGCTGGTGTAAGACCTGCTGGACTGTGGCCCTCCTGGACCAGGGTTTGTGGTAAGACCTGCTGGACTGTGGCCCTTCTGGACCAGGGCTGGTGTACAAGCAGGGACAGCCTCATCATTCAGTATGTGACTGGAAGCCTAGACTGACTTCAAGCCAAAATGGAATAAGGCACAAACAATTGTGATGCCGCAAGGAGCTGGGTACTTGAGGGGTGTTTCCTTCCCAAAGGACTCCTAAATTTTTTTAGAAGCTTATCTGATAGCATCGCACAGATCACAGGAGAGCAGATGCTGGCAATCACAGAAACAGACATCAGCTGTGCACCCTGCTCCAGGCCACATATATAGACTAATGAGGAGAAGACGTCCGAGCACATACTTTGCAAGACCACTGCGTTAGCCTAAGCCCAGCTTCAGGCTGAAATATTTTTAATCCAGCCACCGGGTTGAAGAATCTCGCCTAAAATGCTACAGTCTCAGCCTCAGGGTTGAAGAGCAGCTTTATTGCCATAGCGCAGGCTGTCTGTATTTTTTTCCATTATAGCCCTAGGCAAAAACACCTCGACCATTTCACTAAACTAGCTTTAGGACTGTGATATTTTGCCTTAGTCATATACACACAGTACAGGCTGCTTATAGACCAACAGGAAAGAAGATTGCAGATTTTAGTAGCAACCCACACCCGCCTGCGCTACTTCCACAGGCTTCCTTGAACAGGACGACAAACAATGTTTCATGGATGTTGGAAGGGACAAACCGTGGAGAGGCAGGAGAGCGGAAAAAGACCCTATGCGAAGCTGCGGAACGGGGGGTTAGCCCGCAGTCAGTAGTGCAAAGAGTTCTGGAGTGCCGTATAGAAACTTTGCCCTCAGGCCACGGACGGAGTGGCGACCTGGTGCTAGGCGGGTCTCAGGACATCCGAACGTCAATGCTGAACGAAGCAGAATAAGTGACCCGGAAATATATAGCCCCAGAGACAGAGAGACACCGGAAGGAGAAGGAGTCCCGGAAACTAGGGACAGGACAGAGAAGGAGCGCCCTCTGGCTGCTACTACTATTGCTGTGCCAGGTACAAGCTATATTCTACAAATGCTAGTCTATAAAACACTGTTAAAGCCTTCTGTGGGGCAAGTATTTGTGTTTGGGGTCCCATCTTGAACCTGTGCTCATATTGTGAGCCGCCCCACACGGTATTTTCTACTGATGTGAAAAAAACACTTCAATGGGAAGGTTAAAACTAAAATTAGCAGTCTCAGATATTAAGTAATATGGGGCTATGGTAGTTTTGCACAATACTGATGTCTTGCTGTTATATATATTCTCTCCTGTTTCCTGTTCTCTATAGGCTCTGTGGAAACCTCAGACCACCCAGGTGGTGTCCTCTGGATCAACAGTAATTGAGAATGGGTGATTGTAGCCACCACTGATCATGCTGCAAGTGTCCTTGCAAACAGGTAAAAATCACACAGCTGAATTGCTACTCTTGTGTAGCACAGGTGCAGTCAAAACCAGGCAGTGAACCAATACAATACTCATACCGGCCATGGAGTGCAGTGCTGAGACTACCTAGACAACTGCTTTAAAAAAAGTTTTAAAAAGTAGTAATGCACAAAACCAGATAGCTGGTTTTTGATAGAAAAAGTGATTGATTAAGAAGGGTAAAGGGCATCATCCTTAAAACATAAGTCACGTGCACACGTGCACACCTACTGTTAACCAAAACATGAGCTTTCAGTCAGCAAACATGAAAACATATACAGCAGCTATTACTGCTGAACAAGGTGCGTCTGTTCTGTAACACAACAACTAAGCCTGGGCACGTGGCACTGCTTCATAATGGACTTAAACAGGCTAGTTTGTTGTTAAGCAGAATTACCATCCATGAAGATGTGCAGACACCTCCCTCTGAACCCCCAGCACAATATTTGGGGGGTTTGTTCTGCTTGCTAGCAACTGTAAAATATGCAACTCATGCCTTGATATTAAAGATTAGGTCTGCTTTTCCTAAATGACCAGGAACCTATATTTCAGTTGTTCTATACCAGAAAGACATTTGATTTAATTCACAATCTTTTCTCTTACAAGGAATCATTCTAGATTGATGTGATCTTGGGCACATCCCAGCCAGCACTCTTCCTACCGTGGCCAAAGAGACAACACTGAGACACACTCCTGTGATGACCAGATGACTGACCTTGTAGAAAACAACGTTTGCTCCATTTGCCAGAAGCTGCCGTGTTCTACTTAGAAGCAGAGTGCTTAAACAAAGGAGGAAAACAGCTTTTGCCATTGCATAAAAGACTTACAATCAGAGTCAGACGAACTTTCCAGAACCTAGCTTTCAACCTGTCACACAAATTACTGCCTGCTTAGTGCTGCCAAAGGAAAAGCTCTCTGTTTCCATCGACAGTGACTGATTACACATCACCATAACCTTAAAGAACTAGGTCTCCCAGGAAGGCTTGTGGTAAGAGACGAGGGGTTTAGGTAAAACAACAAGGCTGTGACATTAATTCCCTGAGCTGTCAACCTCCCTGGGTCAGGGACTAATTAGTAGCCCCTGTCCTGTTTGGCCCAGTCTGCTGTTTGATTTTCTCTTTTTGACCTTCCTGATACAATCACTTCTTATGTCTCTGGGCATATTGGAGCTGACAGGGAGGACAAAAAAAGAAAAGCACAGGGAAACCCAAGAAAGCAGATCTGAGCAGGTCTGGCTCCCTTTCCAAATATCTTCTGGTCTGATCGTAGTTTTTCTTCATTCACGAGGAGTCATGCTGTAGCTCTGTGCCATTTAAATATCAGGCTTTTGTGCCACTAATCTCTCTGAGCTGAACACATTTCCTAACAGAACAATAGCAAAAGATTTGTAAGATTTCAGGACACCTTCACTACACAGACTCACTGTCTGGAGGAGAGGCAGAGTCCAACAGAATTGTCTTTCTCCTGCAGGTTTTGTGTGTCTCCCCTCTGAGCCCAGTAGTTTTTCTCCCTACGCTGATGTACTTGTGCTGTAGGAAGCAGCCTAGCCAATGCAACAGCAACCAGCGTCCAGGCTGTCTAGTGAACAGAGTTGCATACCTTACCAATTTCCACCAATAGTGCAATTCACTCACATATTCTCAGCTTGCAGCCCTCTGTGCAAGGATTGGCTCCCGTGCATTTCACCAGTGCAGTTTTCTTCCTTCCTGACTCACCCCGTATAAGTCACTAGCTGCTTTTCAGTTGTGTGCAAAGCAGTGCGCCTCACTCCTGGTCCTGTTGAGACACCGCCCTCCTGATTTGGCAGGGAAGTAAGACTCTTCAATAATAAAGACTGGTGGTGCAGTGCGGTGGCTCTGTGGCTCAGGATCTGCGCCTGTGGCTGGAAGGTTGCTGGTTTGTATCCCGTGGCCGGCAGAGGTTGCTGGTTTGTATCCCGTGGATATCCCGCAAAACCTCCCTACTCTGTTGGGCCCCTGAGCAAGGTCCTTAAGCCCCAACTGGTCCAGGGGCGCTGTATAAATTGCTGACCCTGCGCTCTGACCCCAAGCTTCTCTCCCTGTCTGTGTGTCTCATGGAGAACAAGTTGGGGTATGTGAAAAGACAAATTCCTAATACAAGAAATTATACAACTTCTTGCACAATAGCATTTGACTTTGTGTTCTTCTGACTGGTTTTGCAGGCCCTGATCCTACATGTGTCTTTGTGATGCTCCTGGAACAGCCATGTGGACAGGATATGATGCATCAGCCCTCTTCTGACCTCACCTTTATAATGCCTGATAACACAGAACCTTCCTGACAGTGCTAGATCATAATAGATACAGCTATTGGCCACATTTTTAGGCATATACAGATCACTGTAAGTTGGCCTGGAGGCCAGCTCTGGTCCTTTAGAGCCTTTAGAGCTTCAAGCTCATCTTTTAGTTTTAAGCCTTCAGAAATTGATTGATTCAAATTGTAATTTGTCAGCTGAACACTAACATTTAAGAACCTGAAAAACCTTCAAATGAGATGAAACCTTTTATCCCACTTATTCATTTGGTTGTTAGTTCTTTAATGACTCACCTAGCCTAGGCTCTCACACAGCTTCTGGTTTTCATTGCAGCTGAGCTTTTTACTTCAATGAACCCTTCACAGTATGCCATGCTGTGCGATCAGATGCAAGGCTTTCCCAAATGTCGACAGAGATTCCTAGGCTTTTCATGGAGTTTTTTAGACTGTCCTTAAAGCGCATTTTGGGTCTCCCAACTGGGCGCTTTCCCTCTGCCAGGTCACTGTACAAGAGCTTCTTGGGAAGACGCTCGTCGTCCATGGGTAGAACATGTCTGGCCAACTGGCCTGATTCTTCTGCAGCAGGGTGTGAATGCTGTGCAGACCTGTGCGGGCGAGAACCTCTGTGTCAGGGATCTTATCACGCCACCATGTGGAAGTGATTCAATTGTCTGGCATGTCTGCTGTAGATGGTCTACATTTTGCATGCATAAAGCAACGCTGGAATTACTATAGCCTGGTAGACTTTCAGCTTTGTGATGAGACTAATACCTCTATGCTCAAAGACGTTGGCTTGCAACCTCCCAAACACACTGCTGGCCTTAAAAGTTCTGCAGTTTATTTCTCCATCTACTGTATGTTCACATGCCTGGATAGATTACTGCCCAGATAGGTGAAACTATCTACGATGTTGAGTGTCAATCCCTTCACTGTGATGCAGGGTTTCTGATAGGGGTTGGCTGGTACATCACTTCTGTCTTTTTTCTACTGACTGTGAGACTGACATTTTCGCATGCTGCAGAGAACCTGTCCATGCTGGCTTGCATGTCCTGCTTGCTGGCAGCATTGAGTGTGCAGTCATCGGCAAAGAGGAAGTCCCTGATGACTGTCTCCTTCACCTTGGTGACTGCCTGCAGGCGGCATTGGTTATACAGCTTCCCATCTGTCCTGTATCTGATGTGGATGCCTTCCTCATTGTTGCGAAAAGTGTCAGACAGCATGGCTGAGAACATCATGCTGAACAGTGTCGAGGCAAGCACACACCCCTGCTTTACTCCGTTTATCACAGAGAAGGCTTCTGAGATCTCACTATTATCCAGCACATGAGCCATCATGCCATCGTGAAACTGATGTGTAATGGTGATGAACTGGTCAGGACATCCGAACTTGGCCATTATCTTCCAGAGTCCGTCCCTACTGACGGTGTCGAAAGCCTTAGTCAGGCCCACGAAGATGGTGTACAAATCCCTGTTCTGTTCTTGACACTTTTCCTGAAGGTGTCTGCCCGCAAAGATCATGTCCACTGTATCACGCCCTGCGCGGAAGCCGCATTGACTCTCGGGGAGAAGATCTTTCTCGAGATGGTGGATGATTGCTGTTGCACCTTCCCACTCCTTGAGTGCCAATAGCTCCGTTCCAGGTCAGGTGGTCTGTGCCCACTCTCGCATTGAAGTCACCTAAGAGGATGAGTTTCTCAGACTTCGGGACCGCTGTGATGAGAGTGTACAATTCTTCATAGAACTTGTCTTTCACCGCTTCTGGGTTGGTCATAGTGGGGGTCATAGGCAGTGATAATTGTTGCACACTTGTTTTTACCAGAGGGAGTTGAAGTGTCATCAGTCGGGCACTGATACCCTTTGGAAGATTAGCGAGTTTTGGAACAATGTGGGACTTGACCGCAAAGCGAACACCTGCCTCCCAACGTTCCTCACTGCTGCATCCACTTCAGAAGAAGGTGTATCTACCGCTAAGTTCTGATAGTTGTCCCTCACCTGGTAGGCTTGTTTCACTTAGAGCTGCTATGTCTACATTGTACCAGGCAAGTTCTCTAGCGACCAGTGCTGCTCTTCTTTCTGGTATATCAGCCACTGCATTGTCACTGAGGGATAGGACTTTCCACGTACCGAGGGTGAGCGCCGTCACCTTTTGTTTCTTCGTCTTTGTAATTCAACCGCAATGAAGGGATTCCCTCCAGCTGCGGTAAGCTGGTCAGGTGAAGATGAAGCAAGCTATGTTTAGGGCACCTTTTCTAGCCCCTTCCCCAGGCTACGGAGGTGAACAGAGTGACCCTTAATAAGGCTGCTCAGGGGGCTGCCGAACTCTGCTGCTGCTTCGGTCCAATGAAAGAATACTCTATACCCTGAGCCGCCTGTGTGTGGGTTTGTGGCTGTAGCTTGAGCGTAATCCGCACATGCTGTTTCGTCACTCACCCATCGCCACAGGACTTTCTGGGTGACAATGCGTTGAAGTCGTGACTTGCGCTTGACTTTGATTATTGTGAGGAAGAGTTGCACAAAGTCTGCTTCACTCTCTCATCCCGGCCCATCTGGATCCAGTGGCAAGATGATGTCAAGACGGCTAGAGATGAACTAGGATGCAGGAGCTGCCGGAGGGTGACAAATATGCCAGCCGACCGCCTTTGGGGCCCCACTCTAGATTTTATGTAGGGGTTTATTCCCTTAGCCTTCAAGGCAGGGGTACTATCTCACCCGTAGCTGGGGGCTTGGTTTGTGAGCACCAGGGCGTGACCACACGTAGGTGGGCCTGCATGCCGCATGTCTGGGAGCCAAACCTCCTCCGAGTCTCTTGTAGTTCAGCCTGAGGCTGCAAAGTGCTCAGTTTCCAGGTGCTGCCACTAGAAGGCACTACACAGGGCTTGCTAGTGGAGAGGCTATGTACTGGCAGGGAAAGACTTACGCACTCTGCTTTCCTTTTTGCATTGTTGCTAGCCAGCAGTGAAAGCTGAAAACAAGAGATGACAAGCAACTACTCACTACGCAGTCACACTAGACGTGTAACACTAGCCATTGAAACACCCAATTGTGTGCTCTAGTGAAACAAAAACTACCCAGTGTGTGGGTTGCCAGAACTATGACTGGGAACCCCTGACTTATAGGAGTCAGCTTCAAGCATGTGACTAGGGACCTGTTTCCAGACTCTCAGTCTCAGTCCTGGTCTCCCTTCAGACACTCTACACCCTTGAACAGTCCCCTGAAACTCCTGTGGACACTATACCCCCTTGAACAGTCTCCTGAAACACTCTTGGTCATTGTACCCCCCTGAACAGTCACCTGAGTCTCCCTTGGTCACTCTACCCTCTTGAACTTTACCCCAGGTATTCCTTGGCCACTGTATCCCCCTTGAACAGTCCTCTGAATCCTTCTTGGTCACTGTATCCCCCTTGAACAGTCCTCTGAATCCTTCTTGGCCACTGTATCCCCCTTGAACAGTCCTCTGAATCCTTCTTGGTTACTGTATCCCCCTTGAACAGTCCCCTAAATCCTTCTTGGTCACTATTCCCCCTTGAATAGTCCCCTGAATCTCCCTTGGTCACTGTACCCCCTTGAACAGTCCCCTGAATCCTTGTTGGTCACTGTTCCCCCTTGAACAGTCCACTGAATCCTTCTTGGTTACTGTATCCCCCTTGAACAGTCCCCTAAATCCTTCTTGGTCACTGTACCCCCTTGAACAGTCCCCTAAATCCTTCTTGGTCACTATTCCCCCTTGAATAGTCCCCTGAATCTCCCTTGGTCACTGTACCCCCTTGAACAGTCCCCTGAATCCTTCTTGGTCACTGTACCCCCTTGAACTGTACTCCAAGTCTGCCTTGGTCACTGTATCCCCCTTGAACAGTCCCCTGAATCTCCCTTGGTCACTGTATCCCCCTTGAGCAGTCCCCTGAATCTCCTTTGGTCACTGTTCCCCCTTGAACAGTCCCCTGAATCTCCTTTGGTCACTGTTTCCCCTTGAGCAGTCCCCTGAATCTCCCTTGGTCACTGTTCCCCCTTGAATAGTCCCCTGAATCCTTCTTGGTCACTGTATCCCCCTTGAACAGTCCCCTGAGACACCTTTGGTCACTGTATCCCCCTTGAACAGTCCCCTGAATCTCCCTTGGTCACTGTATCACCCTTGAACAGTCCCCTGAGACACCTTTGGTCACTGTATTCCCTTGAACAATTGCCCAAGTCTTCCTTGGTCACTGTACCCTCTTGAACTGTACTCCAAGTCTTCCTTGGGTAACTCTACCCCCTTGATCAAGTCAGGTTCTCTGAGTCAACTCTATCAATGCCTGAAATATAGTTAATATTTTAACTGTATAAGCATGGGATTGTGGCTTTACAGAACCCCACTGTTATAATCAGGGATCCTTAATGGTGTGTATTTTCAACTGCCAAAGATGAATCAGGTGGGAGTAAACCTTTAAATGATGATGGTAAACTATGATGGCTCTCATTGTTCATTCATTCATGTGCAAAAAATATAATAAAACAAACAAAAACTACAGCTATAAATACAGTGGGAAAATACAAAGAAATACAATCTGAATAATTTTAAGAAATGGCAAACCTTTTCCGTACTTAAGAAATGCGCCACCTGCCGGTGAGTGCTCTGAGTTAAAACTACCCACTGACACTTCCAATTAATCTGCAACGGGGAATATCGTTGTAGCTTTGGGTTGAACGTTTATAGGACTGTAGCGCCACACATGCAAGTTTTGTACCCTCATTAATGATTTTTTTATATTGATTTAAACTTTTTTAAAATGACATTTTTCATTTTTGAATCTTTTAATATGCCTCATCAGTAGACATTGTCTACATTCAAATTGAATAGTGGAATGTTTTTTTACTGTCCACCCCAATTTTGGAAGCTGTGATTTGTTCATTCTTAGCTGTATGGCTATACTGTACAAGTAGAATAAGGAAGTGCAGACGGCTGCTCCGACATGCCCACCTGTGAGCTTCACAGTGCCCACCCCCCCAACATCACAACCAACCCGCAAGACAGCCCTGACCAGACAGCCCTGGCCAGCTTATACCTGCCTCTGCCACTGGAGGAATCCCAGTTACAACTAGCTGGTGAGACACGACTCGTGTTTGAGGCGGCAACATCTAAGTCACAGCCATAAACAGCACTTTTAAAGGCAAAAAAAAATCGGAAGTGCAAAACAGGTCATGGGTCACTATACTGAGATGGTTCAGAGCATGCTCAGAGATGACTGCTGATGACCTGTAAGATGCTATAGGGCTCCTGCAAATACATGCAATGAATCCTTCTAAAAATGTTTCTTTCTAGGGAGATGACCAAGTAGCAAACATTTCTTCAAAATATAATACGGACATTGAAACACAGGCTACCCCCTTGTTTCAGTATGGGACAGGGACAGAGAAAGTGTTCTGTTGATGCAAATACTGTGTCCTGGATGTGACATTTCAGGAACCTTTCTTTTGCTTCAGGCAGAAGACAGCACATCAAAACTACAGCCCATCAGACTGACCACACACACAGGTACTAAGGACCAAGCCAACTGGAAGACCACAGGGCCTTCTGGAGCAGCCCAGCTTACAGGTTCAGCACAAGGCACAGGTAAGCAAAAGCAATTCAGAGCCATAAAAAACACAAAGCAAGCTGCCCTTATGGTGGTACCCACATAGAGAGGAAAAACAGGATAATTCAATGAAAAGTGAAAAAAAGTAAAAGCATTATATTATACACACAACCAGTCCAGGAAAATACCCACTCCAGTGGGATCCAAGAGTCCTCAAACCAGGCAAGCTTCTTCTCTGAAGAGACTTCTCTGAACTCAGAAACCACAGCTGTGCTGATGCTCAGCCATGCAAGGCTGAAGGCAGACACAGACGAGAACCAGGAAGTGCCGACTGTAAGAGGCTCTTCACTGCACACAGGTGCTACTTCATGAAGCAAATCAACAAATCCCAGGACACAACTTCAGATCTTTCAAGAGGTCCTCCATCTGTAAGATACGGATGACAAAATCGCGAACTGGCCCAGGAGACACTTTTTTTGTAGCGCCTTTTGATTTGTGTTTGATTAACAATATCATTGGGAGTCCCTTTGAAGCACTCATTTGTAAACTTTATTATTGTTGTTCGTGGGCAAAGAGGCATTCACAGCCATGAAAAGACGACGCGAGCGCTGTTGCTTCTCTGCCCGAACACTGCTCCCTCACTGGCTACCTGTTCAGTTTGGAGCCACTGGCATATGCCAGTGACCTGTTAGACAAGGAACACACAATAGGAGCATGTGTTGATAACCTAGTGACAAATCTCACTCACAGCTGGAATGGCACCTTACCCACTAGGAATCTGGTCAGGCCGACTGATGATCACGGTCTGATGAAGGGCACAAGATTGTATTCAACCTGGGGGGTCATAGTGTGAAACGCAATTAAAAATGCCTAATTGGTAGGTTCACTGCAAGGTGCAATTGATGTCCCCTTGATGTAATGCCGAGGGATATATAAGGAAACTGGGTCTGGCCTAATGAGATTAACCAGGAGATTTGCCAGTTAATGGAAGCGAAGGTCTGGCCTGAACGAGTTTGTGTGTGTTTAACATGTGTTTTGTGGGGGCGCAAAGGGTAGGATTAAGCCTTGACAAGACGCACAGTACAGGGCGATTGTAATCATAGACTGCTTATCCGTTACGTTATGGCACTGCTTCTGAGGAGAGAAAACAACTGAAACAAAGGTGCTTTCCGCACTCCTCCCAGTCAGTCATTCCAGGCAACACAGAGACGCGCAGCTCTGTTCACAGGGCAGAGAGACACTGGCCGGACACTGACTTATATCCCCATGACTTCTGAAATGGATCCTATTTCTCAGTTTGCTAACCTCTGTCCTTTGCACCTCAGCAATAATGTGGATGTTATTAATGCACACAATGAGAGGGGTCCAGTAAAGAACTTCCAATTACAGGCTAGGGTTTTATTCTCTTATCTAGGTCACGTCCTTTTCTCTGATCCCACTGAACTGCAAAAAACGTTGCCAGAAACAAACCCCATGGAAAACATCCACACAGAGTAAAGAGATAGTCTTCATCAAATAAGTATATTTTATGTGATTCATGAGAAATGCAGAGTTCTAATTAGACTCATTTACTAGCTTTATCTGTTATACAAAGTATATGTATACATATACATATATACAAAGCATATATACATACAAAGTCCTGACATTGACTGTATAGTTTATATTTTAGAAATGTTATTTTCATGAATTACAAATTCTGTTTGAAATAATTTGCACATTTGGGGACAAAATGAAAACTAAGTTAAATTCAACCAATCTTTGGTGTTTGAACTCAACAGCTTTTCCTCAGCTTAAGGGTGAAAGGTGAAAGGTCCTTACACTTCAGCAGCCCCAGGTCAGGCGGCAGTTACGAGTATAATCAAAGCAAATATATCTGATAGAGTGTGAAATCCAATTTTGTAAATGAGTCCCTCCCGTTGATGACCTTAATTTCCTTGACCCTGCCGATCTCACAGCCAATGGAATTCTAAATACAGTTTAACCCAGAAAAGCTGAACAGAAACACCTGGGCAAGTTTTACTGTGCTTACAGATGGCAAAATCAGGGTCTTTATTTGATTGTAATGGATTATGAGCAAGTAAAGAGGTATAATCGTAATGAGACACACTATCTTTATTTTGGAGCACAACATTATGTTTGGACAGAGCTACAACTGATTTGCTGTTAACCCCTTTCTTAAAAAATGAGACTTTCCTTCTCCTACCTAATGTCCAGCCCTGTACACTACAATGAAGAAATCCTTTGATTTCTTTTGATAAATATTTGTACACATCAAAACCAGGAGCAAAGAGTGGTGTTTTTTAGGTTTGCCACAGTTGTGATGCATATTGTTGTGATTGTGCATCAGGAACATTCACTAGTGGCTTAACCCTAAGGGGATTTGGGGGCTGTGCTTGGCTAGCAAGGAGTTAGGAGGATTACCGTTTTAGTGGTGCTGAGCTCTCAGTGTGTCTCTAGGTCAGTGTGTCAGTATATCACTGAGTCACTGGGACTCACAAGGATCAAATCACTTTACCATCAGCAGCGTAAGTCCTAATTGTGCTTGAAAAAGTCACAAACCAGTGTAGCACCAGGAGAGACAGGGGAGGTGTGGTCTTGAGTAAGGAGTCTGCAAACAGCCAGGTTATTGTTTTCTGAAGGAAGTGCACAATTATCAGATTGTTTTAAAGATTCTTATTATGGGAAATCTGATCCTTTTTTCTATTCTCTCACAGAGATTCTGTACTTTTTATGGAAATAGGGCAGCTTTGCTGTACCATCAATATCAGTGTTTTTGTACCAATGCATGGCACAGATTCTGTCATATGGAATTTGGATGCATTGTGTCCCTTTAACATAGGTTCATGCTGTCCCTGTGATGTCATCCAAGACCCTACAGAAAGCTGCCTATAGCCCATAAACCAACTAGACACAGGTTTAGGGATGAAGGATGAGCGAATTCTGAAAAGTGCTTAAACTTCATTGTTTATTAGTTGAGACTGAAATTAAGAGTAAAGACAAAAAGGAGCAGTACATGTACTACTTGAAAGAGAAAATTTCTTTGAACCCATTGTTCAGAGCACTGACTCACTGCTGATAATAAGTCATAACAGTTACTGTAAAATAACTACAATTCAGGGTTTTGACCAAATGCTCTAACACAGAGCAAAATATTACAGCAATCACATTGTAATTCTGTGTATAAAATTATATATTGAACATGGAAGTTGAATGTAGCAATTGCATTATTACTGTTTCTGTTTAACATGCTTCTGGCCGGAAATCATTCATGACACAGGGGTAATGTCAATCTCTGTTGGCCACCATTAAATAAACCAATCGATACTCTCAGAAGCTCCTAGCCAAAACTTGATATACATTTCCCCAAGCTGTGTGGTGTTAAACACACAAACAAGCAAACCCTTATCTATCACAAGGGATTCTATGGGGTTATGTTTTGGAAAGAAAGACATCAAATTCTGGACAGCACTTCGGCACAAGCTTATGAACCGAAATCCAAGGGAATTAATGGAAAAAGTTTTTTTTTTCATCACTGCGGTGTATTTGCGTTGCAGTAAAAGGCGATAATTTTGCTGTCTCTATGTCGCTGTGACAGAGTTTTCTGTGAATCTGATAAGTTTATAAGAAAACGAGACCGAGGGACAGCTGACGTTGCACTTCAGAATGTAATTCAGCACACTGTGCAAGGGGCAGAATTGTACAAACAGCTGTGCTCTGGCAGGGCCTGTGTGCGACAGACCTCTCCAGATGTGATGCCGTGATGATCAGGTATCTTGGTGACACAGATAGTAATCGTGGTAGAGTATGCAACTTAATATCCTTACAAAAACAGCATGAAACAGTTCATCATCAATGGCAGACACTAAACGATGAAAGCACAACATTCCAAATGCTAAATGAAGAACTGCTCATTCTAAGGTCTAACATGAGCAGTTCCAAAATAAATCCAGGTAACACAGGAAAGTCATAGACAGTATGTGACATTGCATGTGTAGAGAAAAACTCACAAAAAGAATATTAGTAATAGAGATATGGGACTGGAAACAAGTGCTGTATTCAGAATCCCAAAATGTACAAGCAAAGTGAACCCAGTGGATGATATCATGCTCATCAGTGAATGAAAGCCTCAAAGTGGAAATTAAGAGCACTTACTTTCAGGCTGTGGATATGGGAGACACTTCTTTACACAGGGAGACTGGTGTCTGGGACAAATCACTCCTAGCTGTGTCGTTGAAGCTGATACCCTGGCATCTCTCAAGGAACACCTGGCAGAGATCCTTGGACCAAAGTTAAAACAAGCAAAGGTTGAGTCGGCTGACCCTCAGTTATTTGTGGTCCTTCTTTATGCTCACATGTTTTTAAAAAGAACCTTGAACAAGTCCAGAGTAAATACTGAAACCATATCTACAATGGTTCTGGGCAGTAAACTGCAACGCAAAAATGAAAGAGTGATGTAAGAACGGTCTGCGTGTCTCAAATGTACATGTAAAGTGTTCAAATCTATATTACCGTTAACAGGTGAGACAGGCCTAGTAAACTTCTACCCAAGTGAGGCAGGCCTGGTTAAATACTACCCAAGTGAGGCAGGCCTGGTTAAATACTGCAAAGGAACAAGTGAAGGTGGTGTGAAGTCGAGAGAGGTGAAGAGAGGTGTGAAGTCAAAACCTGCAAATAAAATCAGGGGATTAGAAGGAAACGAGTCTGTCGTTAAAGAAGTGGGAAGGTGTGATCCTCCTTTCAGGGTAATTTTGGTTTTGGACGTCTTTCTGCGGTAGGAGTCCCGAAACCCCTCTGTGAGAACGCAGACAGAGAGATCAGTGTGATCATGGCCGTTAGAGGTGAAATGAGAAACTACGGGCTTGGAGAGATCTTTAATCTTCACAGCCCTGACAGGTTCTCTGAAGCAGTCTCCCAGTCCCCTTCCTGTTTCCCCAATGTAGATGGCTGGGCATTGTCTGCAAGAGATGCAGTAACTAAGGTTGCTGGAGGTACAAGATGTCATCTGAGTGATAAGGAATTGTCCAGAGGGGCCTTGAATGAGCATGGTATTGGATATTATGTATATATAATTGGATATTATATATACATATAATGGCCAGTGGGCATATCCCCCTGCAACTTATAACTGGCAACCCACTGAAGCTCAGCAGGTGTGAGCCTGGCCAGTAACTAGATGAGTGACCTCCTGGGAAAACCTAAGGTTGCTGTTGGGGCCAGCAGAGGGTGCTCACCCTGTGGTCTCTGTGGGTCCTAATGCCCAGTTGCTGTTGTTGTTGTTGTTATTAGTAGGTCCTGGGGATAGAAAGGGTGTAAGGGTGGTAAGGAAGATCCAATGGGATGTGGTTGTGAGGCCAGGAGTTCCTAATTGAGCTGATGATCCGAGGGCTGTTTTTGGCTCGGAAGTGGGCCCTGTCAATAACATGGGTGGGGTGTCCTCTGTTGATGAAAAAAGAGTGCATTTTGAGGGCTTGGGGATTTGGGAATCTATGTTGTCACTGCAAAGTCGCCAGAGCCTGAAGAACTGTAAAAAAGGGAGAGACTTTTTATATGCGTGGAGTGAAATGAGCTGTACAGCAGATAGCTGAGTGAATCTCAGGGTTTGTAATAGACAGAAGCAGAGGGTTGCGGATGGTTAATGGATAGGGCTGTGTCTAGAAATGGAAGAGTAGTGGAAAGATAAGTTAAATACCTAGTTAAATACCGCCCAACTGAGGCACGCCTAGTTAAACACTATCCAAGTTAAATATTACTTGATTATGGCAGGCCAAGTTCAACACTACCCAAGTGAGATGGGCCTGCTTACATACTGCCCAAGTGAGGCAGGCCTAGTTAAAGTAGTTCAGGTGGGTAGCTGCGTCTGCATGCATAGGCTGCAAAGGAACAAGTAAAGGTTTATTCCATACTGAAAAGAGAAGAAAGGAAACGCAACGTTTCGGCTGTGGAGCCTTCTTTGGGTGTCACTCCCAAAGAAGGCTCCACAGCCAAAATGTTGTGTTTCCTTCAGGCCTAGTTAAATACTACTCAGGTTAAATCCTAGTCTTTCAGGTGGCTTTCCTTGTTAAGCTCGGGGTAACAATTATAGCAGGTGCTTTAGTGTCGAGGCTGTGCTCGTGAGTATCTGGAGGGCGAGACAGGAGTGGTGCCCAGCTATAAAGACTGCAGTTCTTCGTCTAACCAGAGCCATACATCCCTTCATGAATTTGAGATTATCCTTATCAAGAAATATCAGGGCAGCTTCTTGTGCCACCTGCCATGAGCTAATGCCAGGCAGCATTACCTAAATCAGCAGACTGCTGCTGTCTGGAACACCATGACTCACATGGACAAACACAGAGGACAGGCCAGCGCCTGAGGTCTAGAAAAGTACTAAACTGGGGGGTGCGAGGCGGGGGGGTCAATGAATGTTCAAGCACAAATGCTTGAACAAATGCAAAATATAACATGAAAAAACAGACGATAACAGCAGATAATAAAATCCCAAGTAAATTAAAAAAAGGTTTAAATAACTGTTGAACGAATCAATGAGTGCAATCCTTTTTAAATGATTGAATGATCCTGTTGGAAAGAACGGTGTAAGGAAAAACCTTAATAAACGAGTCCTTGTAAAAATAAACTAGCCTTTGGGAATATGTTGTACACCGTAATGACCTCTAAATGGGATATTTTAACAAAATTGTAACATTTGGCTAATCTTGTTAGCTGTTTTTTGTCTTTTAAATGCTTTAATTTCTTCTCTCTTCTAAAGCATGCTGCAAAAAGCATGCAATTTATTCAAAGAATACTAATTAATTTGGGTTCGGCAAAAAATCTTTTCTTAGCCATCAGTATAAACTACATATGCACAAATCGGTTTTTAAAACATTGGCACTTATACAGTTCCAGCTGTCATTAGCTCAAAAACACGAAAAAATCCATCAAGGCTTCTACCAGCCTTTTACTTACGGTAGTTAGAAAACATTGCATAAGTTTGCGCTGAGTGAAAAGTCCTAGAAGTTTTAAGGACTTTTGTTTGCAAACTCTGCTTATAAAAATAGTGGTAAGACGTGTCATTGTTTTACAACTGTCTTGATTCGGAGAGTTATTTTGCATTTCATATTCTGTTCCCTTTTTGCAATTTGATAGTGAAATCCTGTTTAAAACGAATGAAACCAACCTTCTCAGTATTTTTCCGACTTTATACGACCTTAAATATTGGAATTGTAGCTCTCAACATCGTATCCCGTTTCGCTGTTTAATGTTAAAGCGTTGAATTTTGGGGGGAAAAGCAATATTTTATTTTTTATATATAAAATAATTACAATTTCACGTATTAATGGTTGAGTTCAGTAAATAAACCGGTCGACAAGTAAACAAGGTGGGAAAATAAAAGCGCGGCTCATTCCTTTTTCAAAACACGAAGCAAAAAAGACCATATTCAGTAAATCTTTTTTTTTTAAAAGAAAACATGCGTAAAAGAAGACACGACACTCAAAACCAGGCAATATCAGTCTCAATAAAACCTGCGCCATTCGTTCAAGTAAACCAAAATATTATGGGATGCATACATTTAGTTCTGGCGTGTTGAGCTTTTCTATGTCATTAGACTAATTTATTAAAAACTCTTTTCCTGACCTTGTCTAAGTATCTTGTCACTCTCAGTGAGGAATAATAAAATACAATTAAACAATTACAGTATAGTGTTAATAATAATACTGACATTTGATATGATTTAAACTAATACTAAAAAACAGAAATGGACCACAACAAAGCACGATCGGTTTTGAGGAAGTGTCGATTCTGCACGCTGCTGAGTTGGGGGTTAACAGTTTTCCTTCGGTTTTGGGGAGTCCCTGAAAAGTTTCACGGGACCCACTCGTTTTTACCTCGTCAAAGAAAACTTCCGCCTGCTTCCTGCCCCGTACTCTCTTCTCCCTGAATATGTCTTTAAAACTAAATGACAGTCGTTTTTCTGTCGGTGGTAATTGTTGTCTTCCAGAGTAGCAGAACTACAACCGAACAGTTTTGGTTAAAAAAAACCAAACACATTTGATAACTGAATGTTGTCCAAATCGTCGCCCTAATGTATTAACAGGTGTGAATAGCGGAACAACGCCAACCTTAACGTTTTAAGACGTCCACATATAAACAGGATTTGGAAACGTAAAAAACAGGTAATTCATAAATAATATTAACCTAAGTGTTTCCTTATAAACATAAAAATCCTTTCCCTTTGTAAAACATTTAAGGAGACTGCCTTATCGTGTAATTTTTTTAAAATGACAAATCGAAAAGCATGTGCCTGTTCTTCTAATTAATAATTGTAATAACCTCATTCATCACCAGAATCCAGTTTTTCCCTCATTCAGCCGTTCAGTTTTATGCTGGATTAGGTGCCCCTTATTCCCTTTTGCCACAGATCAAGGCATTTGCATTAACAGTTGAATTAGACAGTAGATGCTGTTTGCTCACCAAACACAGACAGTCCATAAAGAGCACTTAAACTATTTGTTCAAGTAAACATGCCCTTTGTCTTTCAGACACTATCGATTTTGTTTCATGAAGAGAATAGCCCCTGCCTGACTGTTTCGGTCTAACAGCTGGCAAGGTAGCTGTTGTGTATCTTAATAGAGAGCCGTTTTTATATTATTTTAACTATTTTATTAACTACACAGATCACACCCTTACACCATATATTCCCGCCTTCTACTCTCTCGTTCTGTTGTCTCGCGATGTCTACTCACTATACTACATCCCTTCCTTTGTTATTTTTAAAGTCCATAACTATACCGTACAATTGTAACAATTCTATATCAACACACAGAAAACGGTTATTAACTATTACAACAAAATGTATGTAAAACCGTCCATTTCTATTCAACACCTTCAACTTTTTTTTCTTTTTTTTTACAACTATTTCTATGCGTACCAACTCAAATTTTAGTTCAATTTCTACTTAAGTCACTTCTAAATATCACCTCATTTCTAGCAGTCTAAGCAACATCTACATAGATAACACAAACAAAATAGGGCAATTTAACATTTGGAGAGCTATGCAACTCTTATATTTGTAAATATCTCTGTAACGAGCCGGTTTCCTGATAACCCTGCCACTTCTGGTTGTTACTTCACTTCTGGGCAAAGTTACTGGCTCTCCTACGGATGTACTCTCCACTGTCTGAGGACTCGGCACTTCCTGCACGTCAGAAAGTCCAGTATTCTCAGCATTTTCTGTTTCTGCAGATTCAAAATCAAGATCCAATGGAGGAGCGTGTCGAAGATGTTTTACATTTCTCATTATTTTTGAGCCATCTTCCACATTCACTAACTCAAAAGAGTTACAAGAGGTGTTTCTCAATAACACATAGCGAGTGTCTTTGAACTTGGCATCCAATTTACCGGTGTCTAGGCCAGCCACAAACACTACATCACCGACCTTGAAGTTGTGATCCCTTGCTCGATGTGTCTGGTCTGCACATAATTTCATTTTGTGTGCGTACTCCTCATGATGTCTATGGATATCTTTTGTCTTTTGAATGTCCCTCGGCTCTTCTTCTTTCTTTTCCACGTTTGGTAGTTTAGTCCGGATATCACATCCAAAGATATGATTAGCTGGGGTTTCTCCAGATGCCCTGTGAGGTGTTGATCTATAAGCCAGCAGAATCTTAGGGAGTTCCTCTCTCCATTTTTTTCCTTCTGTCACAGCTGCTCTCAAGGCCTTTTTCAGGTATCTGTGAAATCTTTCAATTTTGCCATTACTTCTCGGATAGTAAGGTGATGCACGGATGTGTTTAATTCCACAGTTAGTCAGAAATGATTCAAACAACTATCCTATGAATTGCCTGCCATTATCTGTTACTTCCTCTAGTGGATAACCAAATCGTGCAAAGATGTTCATCAGCTCTCTAATAACTGTGGCTGAAGATATGTCTGATACAACAACCGCCTCAGGGTAAGAGGTATAATAGTCTATGACAGTCAATATGTATTCATTCTGAATAGGACCTACCAGGTCAATGCCCAGTTTTGTCCAAGGCCTTGGTGGTAATTCAAGTGGTTGGAGAGGCTGATCCTCCTGCAATGGCTGATTCAACACACAAGTGGAACAATTCCTGACCAGTCTTTCAACATCACTGTCCATGTTGGGCCAGTAAAATTTGCTTCTCAGATACTGTTTTGTACGAACCACACCCTGATGTGTCTCATGTGCTATTTTCAATGCTTGTCTGATTTTTGTTTTCGGTAACACAATCCTCTGTCCTCTTAAAAGCAGTCCATCATATGTAGATAACTCCAACCTACACCTGTGGTATGGCTGCAGTTCTTCTGGAATTGGATTAGGCCACTGTCCTTTTTCCACTGTGGACATCAACAATTTCAATGTGTCATCTTCGTTTGTTGCTTGTTTAAGTTCCTCAAGTGTCAGTGCATGCAGTTCATAAGTGCTGATTGAAAGCACTCTATCAACATAGGTGTCTACATAACCAGTGTCTTCTGTGTCTGGTAAAGGGAGACGTGACAATGAGTCTGCGACATTGGTTTTCCCTACTATGTGTTCAATTTTGTAATCATATGGCGGTAATCTCAATCCAAGTCTTTGTATCCTGGGTGGTAACAATGTTGCCCTTTTGGGATTGAACATGTAAATGAGGGGTTTATGATCTGTTTGAAGTGTGAACTTGCCTCCCCATAAATATGTCCTAAAATGTTCCACTGCCCAAACACAACCCAAGGCTTCACGCTCTATTTGCGAGTAATGCCTTTCTGTTGGGGTAAGTGAGCGACTTGCATATGCCACTGGCTTGTTCTGTCCATCTTCTTGTCTTTGTAGCAATACTGCTCCAAGTCGTACAGGACTCGCGTCACTGATCACTACTGCTGGCGCATCTAGTTTGAAGTATGCCAGACACGGTTCAGTTACAAGTGCTCTTTTCAACTCGGCAAAGGCTTTCTCAGTTTCTGATGTCCATTCCCACTTCTGTCCTTTCCTCATTAGTTTTCTAAGGGGTTCTGATATATCTGCATAATTAGGAATGAATTTCATCAAAAATCCACAAGTGCCTAAGAACGAGTGCAAAAGTGCAACATTCTCAGGTCTCGGTGCACTGCAAACAGCTGCACCTTTTTCGGGTCTGGTTTTATTCCTTCTGCAGTGACCAAATGTCCCAGTATCTCGATCTCTTTCAGGCCAAAGATACACTTATCTTTATTTAAAGTTAAGCCTCTGTCTTGGAATCTTTGGAATACTTGCCTGAGCCTCTGTTCTAGTTGTTCTTCATTTTCCGCATGTACTACAACATCATCCATATACCATACAACACCTGGCATTGCACACAACATCTAATCCATAGCCTTCTGATAGGCCTCTGGGGCACTAGACAAGCCAAAAGGAACTCTTCTGAAACGGTAACAACCCCTGTGTGTGATGAAGGTAGTCAGGTGTCTTGATTCCGGGGCCAACTCAACTTGCCAGAACCCTTTTCGAGCATCTAACTTTGCAAAAACTTTGGCTCCTTGCACTGCTTGCAATATGCTGTCAACCGTTGGTCCTGGATGTCTCTCTCTGATAACTGCTTTATTCACTTCTCGCAGATCCACACACAGTCTCACTTCCTTGGTGTCTTTTTTAGGTATTATCAGAATATTTGAGATCCATTCTGCACCTTCATTCACGTCTTCAATAATTCCATCATCCAACATTTTATCTAACTCCTGTTTAACAGCTTCTATCATTGGATAGGGTACTCGTCTCAGACTTTGAGCTACTGGCGAAACTTTCTCATCTACTGTAACCTTGTGACTGTAACCCTTGATCTGTCCTAAACCTTTAAATAGAGACTCATATTCCTGTGCTAACCGCTTAAACCTCTCTGAAGACTGGTCAACCGCATTGACAGTGTATCCTACATTCAGAATCTGCAGATCAAAACATGCTTTTCTTCCCAACAACACTTCTACATTTCCTTCAATTACATAGACTTTGTCCTTTATTACATTTTTCTGCCATTTCAGCTGTGCCTCGAAGTAGCCAACACACTGAAGTGGACTAATTTGTGCATAGGCATAAAATTTCTTCTTAGTCTGCTGAAGTTTAGTTCTGTGTGCAAACACTTTCTTGAAAAGTTCTACTCCAATGAAGTTTCTTTGATTCCTGTATCAATCACCATTTTTATGTCTTGGCCATTTATTCGAACAGTTTCTTTACCTTCAGGGTCAATGGAATTAACACATTCATCTGAGTCTGGTTCTTGAACTGCTCGCAGTTTTGTCCCTTCCTTATTTGTATTAAGTTTCTTTTCCTGATGGGAACCGTCTTTCTTTCTACACACTCGTGCATAATGTCCTTTTTTCTTACAGTGTAGACATTTTGCTGTTCGCGCTCCGCATTCATCTGCTTTGTGCGTTGTTAGTCCGCACCTGTAACATTTAATGTCAGCCGTCCCCTGTTCTTCTATATCTCTAGCTTGACTGCGTCCGGCTGCTCGGCTTTTGTTTGTGAAGTTTGAGCGAGCGCCCCGTTCAGTGTTCCTTGTGAAGTAAACATGACTCTCTCTAGCTTTGTCACTGTGGTCAGAAAGCATTTTTGACTCGGCTTGAGCTGCTTCATGAATTCTAGCGACTGTAAGAGCTCTTTCTAAAGTCAGCCCTTCCTCCTGCAACAATGTATCACGCAGTCTCTTATGTGCACATTTTTCCACAAGTTGATCTCTTAACATGTCAGCTTCCAATACTCCAAAGTCACACGATTTAGCCAGTCCTCTTAGTGCATTCACAAAAGCATCAACAGATTCGTCCTGAGACTGAGTTCTCTGGCTAAATTTATGCCGTTCCAAAACCACATTTCTCCGCGGTGTAAAGTAAGCGTCTAAGGCAGCTACAGTCTGTTCATATGTAGCTTTTTCTCCAGGGAGGTTGGTGAAAATCCGCTGCACGGGCGCCCCGATACAGGGCAGTAATGTAGCCCGTCTCACGGCATCCGGAGCTTCTGTAGATCCACTGGCTATTTCAAAAAATCTGTACGACTCCATCCATATCTTGTATTCCGTATACAAATCCGGAGCTCCGAGGTTCAGTGGAAGTGGTGGAGAAAGCTGGGCATAAGCAAAACGTCTCGGCGCGGCGGCCATATCTTCCATGGCGTAAGCTAAACGAACAGTCCGAATATTCAAGAGTTCGTTTCAACCAGCAAGAGAACTAAAATCTGCAGTGTTCTGCTCGCTTTGAGTTCGTCAAACACTCATCTCTCGTCGCCATAAATGTTGTGTTTCTTATTAAACAGCCGTTCTTATATTATTTTAACTATTTTATTAACTACACAGATCACGCCCTTACACCATATATTCCCGCCTTCTACTCTCTCGTTCTGCTCTGTCTACTCACTATACTACAGTAGCAAAAGGCAATAGGGTAGACTGTATTTTCAACATCTTTTGGATGCAGAATTCATACAGTACAATGCTAAAGCAAATGGATTATTGAAAATGGCAGCAGTTTTTAATGACTTACTATATTTACCACACTTACCAAGTTTTAAAGCCAACGTTTGAAAAACATTTTGGCTACATGAATGTGGTGTTGGGCGACATGGTTGGACAGTGGTTTGTATTGTAAGGGGTGGGGACCCAGGTTCAGTTCCTGGAGTGATGTCTCTCCAAAAACATGCTCTCTCTGTGTTCACATGGGTTTCCTCTGGGTGCTCCAGTTTCCTCCCATAGACCAAAGACAGATTAATTGGCTTCTGGTAGAGCTGGCCCTGGTGTGAGTGTGTGTCTGTGTGTATCTGCCCTGTGATGGACTGGCATCCCATCCAAGGTGTACCCTGCCTTGCGCCTGTTGCCTGCTGGGATATGCTCCAGCTCCGCCGCGACCCTGTACTGGGTAAAGCGCTTAGAAAATGGATGGACGGAATGGGGTCCGCTATGCCTTCTTATCGTACCATATCTGACTTCACTAGATAGCAGGAAATAACCAAAGCCTTCAATCTGGAGAAAGTAAACTAAACCGCTCTGCTTTAAGTACTGTAAGTTTAGTAAGTTTACCAAAGACACAGTCCCCTTTCCAAGATATCGTTCTCAGTTGCTCATGTGCTGGGGATGGGCTTACAAGTGTGCCCAGACCACCTGATCTCTTTTATTTTCTAAATGAAATCCTGGGGCCCTGGTTCAGCTCCAGACTGGGGTGCCCTCCGTGTGGAGTCTGCACAGTGTGTGCCCACAGTGGGCACAGTGATAAGGCACTCCAAAAACAGGCCGGCCTACGTGAATCGATGTCTCTAGGTTGTCCTTGTGAGTGAGTGTGTGAGTGTGTTTGAGTTTGTGTCTGGGTGTGTGTGAGTGAGAGTCTGTGCACGCCCTGCAGTGGAGTGGCATCCCATCCAAGGTAGAGACCTGCCTCGCACCTGGAACCTCTGCAGTAGGCATTTGGGTTGCCGTGACCCTTGTCAGAAGTAAGTGGCTTTGTGATAATGGGCAGATGGGCTTTTAAAAGTGCAGGGTTGAGTTTATATTCAGCAATGTGTTCATGCTGTTGTTAAGCTATGATGCCACATTGTTTTTGTTTAATTCTCACTTTTAGTAAGGAGGCCTATTTACAGGTGTGGGGAACACACAACTGCTGGATTTGTAACTGGACACCTATTTGAAACTCCATTGGCGTTCTGTGGCTCAGTGTTAATGTACAGCTTTCAGCCAGGACTCCCAACACCTTATGCGACGTGAAAGAAGTCTTTATTTATTGGACAACCAAAACCATAGCACACTTTTGTTTTTGTGCAAAGGATGATCCTGGCAAGTAAAGTGCAGTGTGGCACAGAAGTGTTCGTCTTTAAGAGCGGTGTCGAAGCTGCCCGGCTGCTGTTTGACGTTCTCCTGCTGGGCCTGGCTTACTGCCAACTCATTAGAGCAGGAGGTCAAGGCGGATTATTTGTCTGTATGAACAGCGCGAGAGGGGATACAGACGTGCTACATTGCTGTAATGAAAGTACGTGCTTACGTGGAGTAAGTGCACTGTCACCCATGCCTGCATGACTAAGTACTTTCACTGTTTGATCAATAAAGAGAGCTCAGTGTTTGACCCACGGTGATAACCATATAGATTTACCCCTAGAGTTCAGGTGAGGGTCAGGGGTTTTCCCAGTGTCACTGCTGCAACAGACGAATATTTTTGCCGACTTTGATATTGGTCACATATGCTTTCAGAACCTGAGGCATGTCAAGGAAAAAGAAAAGCTATACCACACCACCGTCTAGGAAATTCAGAAGCCCAAGAGCTGAGCTAAACATCTTGAATTCATTATGTTCTGGAAGAAATATATATCTGAATACATGGATTAAATACTATGTTGCCCATCCTGTTAGACGCATTACAAATCATTCTTGTGCGTGGGCTGCTGTAAACACACTTCTGTTTTTCGTAATTTGTCTTGGTGTCTCTAAATCTTTACTGTGGGAAAATCCAGATGAATTTTGTTAATTTTTTTCCCTTATAAAAGAGAACAAATACATTACAGTCAAAAATATTTATTTGTTAAAAATAAAATTTTACAATATAATTATGATGTACAGTACGTAAGTCTTTTGCAGTTATAAAATTCAAAGCAGGTCAGAAAGAACCAAGGGTTGCAAATTCTTCATAAAAATACGAGAATATGGTCTTCCATCAAATTATTAGATCTCTTTGTTTTGAAGAAGAAAATAGCCATAAATTACTGAAACCTCTTGAGAATACACAAAAAATACATACTTGACCAAAAGGATAGTGGCATTCTTAAATTTTTTTAGTAAATAAAAATGTTTCCCCCTCATACTAACACAAAAACACAGTAAAATACTGCTATTGTAAAGCATATCTGAAAAAGTCCTATGTCCCCTGTGGACAAACCACCCACTGTGGATTGGTAGATGTGTTGGACTGGAAGCTTGCCCACAGTTTACGCAGAGGGCAAACTGAATTGTAAATCTACAAACAATTCAGGTTCCCACAACGAGTATTGCAAAAATCTCCTGCACATTTTTTTGTATTTATAGCTCTTGCTCTGAGACAGCCCCTTAAGAAGCACGGTTGGCAGATTTTTTCATTGTACTTCAATTGGAAAACATCCAGTTTGTACTTTAGCATGAATGAATTCATGTCCAAGTCTGGCTATACCAGTACTGCCTGCCTTCTTTGTTAGGAACACAAAGAGAACTTTACAACAGCAGAGGTGAGAACTGCTCCGAAGACGAGGTCTCCACGCTACACTTTGTGGTGGAGGTCCAGAAGTTTGGTCCTTCTGCGCAGTTAGAGCCCTCTGCATACTCCTATTCCAGGAAGATGCACATTCTAAACAGTTCTTTTCAGAATAGAAATATTTGATAGCAGATTGATGAACACTACTAACAATTTTTAATCGGCTGTACCTGGTTGCGGTATGGCACGACTCGGGGTGGCTGTTTCTCTTTATTGACAAAAACAATACTGATAAATAAAGTGCGCTTGCATTCATTTTTGGCTTGTCCTTGAAAACCCTGGCTGTTAAAAAACTATTCATGAATTTCTAGCAAGCTGTGTGAGAGAGTAATAGGCAGTACGTGAAAAAGAACTGCTTATTTCACACTTAAGCATGGACTCAATGGGCAAAAATTGTCGATTCAGCACTGTTCTGAAAGGAAATGAAATGTGTCCTCTCTACGTCAGTAACAAGTTTTACTGTCTTAGACTGGGTCGATACATTGTGAGGAAAGAACACTTGACCCTTCAAATCTTAATTTCCTGCCTGTCTTTGTAAGCTTGTGAGCTGGCCAGATGGGGGATAATCATTTATTATGGCTACATTCTGACTATGAGACCTAAACTAGCAGATTCAGATTGCCAGCAGGGCAAACAGTTTTTGGCAAAGGTCAGCCTGGCTCTGAAATGGAGACTGAAAGACTTTCAACGGACAAAACCCCAATGGACTGCCTCTCTTGCTTCTCTACACCTAGGTCAGGAAGTGCTTAAAAAACAAACCGAAACACACAGAAAAAAACACAGAACATGCAAAAAGGTGCAAGTTAACAGGAAGTGCTTGCTATTTTTTAAAGAGGCACTCCAGTAGGAGGTGCCGTTGGAGCCTTTCAGTCTCTAAAGCTTTGATTCTTGGTAACTTCACAGTCCCGCTAACACACATACACAACATTCCCCTTTGTTACTCCGTCACCAAGATTTATACACATCAAAGAGGGCAGCGGTGTGTTATTCTATCCACTGACCTTGTCCTGGGGTTAAAACCCAATTTTCCATGTCACTTATCTTTTGAAAGTTAAAATAAATAAGATTGCTTGTTGAAATCTGTTTATATGAGGCAATGGCTCCATGCTTCTTTAGGTGCAGACATTTCCCTAAGTCTGTCTTTATTATTTTGAATCACAAACATCCCGCACATCACTAGTCCCTCACTTCAATGTAGGACTTTTGCAATGTACCTGTTTTGTTTCTGAAAACCCTGTTGCTGCAGATGCACAGGAGAATTCACCGCACAACACCGCACGGCTTGGAAACGTTTCGCTTTTTCTCATTCCAGCAGCAAAATATCGACTTTTGGCTTTTATGCAGCATGAGGTGCCCTGGAGAAATCACTCAAGTTTACAGATGGCTCTCCCATAGTCAGTTGCCCTGTTTTGCTTTCAAGGTTTAGAGCAGCATTTTAAAAACCATCACCCGCTTTTAAAATGTTGCTTTATGTCTTCAGATCAAAAGGATTTCCAGCAGAACAGATCAAGAAAACTGTGAAAGAGGTAAAAAAAACACAGCATCTCTTTTAAATAGGCTTTCAGCATGTGATAATGAGGTCTCCTTACTGCTGTACGGCGGTGCTGAAATGGAACCTGCCTAAATGAGATGTGTGCTCCCCATCTGCCGTAGAAGACCACAATGGCTGATATTACCCCAAAAGTTCCCCTCATGGCAGATACAGACGTGCTTCTACCAAGCACCTATTGACTGTCATCCTCCAGGACCTTCACATTTCCTGAGGCTGTGGCAATAGCCAAATGTTTACACACGCTGTTGAGTAATACCACTGAGTTCATACCGGTGAGCCCTGTTGCCTAACTAAGGAGATGTGTAAATACAGTGCAGTGAGTATTAGAATAATTTTTCAAAAATCTATACTGGCCTTGGGGATTGTTTGTACACCCTGATGCTTAATTTCTAATCTTGCACTGTTGGTTGTGCCAAAACACTACAGAACAAAACACAAAAAAACATGGAGGCTGATGCACTAGTGATCCATCACTACTTGCTGGGATTACTAACCTCCTCCGACCAGCTTTGCCATTGAAGCGGCTCTCTGTCACTTGTGACCTCACTCAGATCCCTTGTTTTGGCTTACTGGCAGTCATCGAGGAACAAAAAGACTTTCTCACTGGATGACCAATTGGGAGACGCTTTGAATGTGTTCGATGAGGGACAGTCTTTTGGAAATGGTCTAGTCCTTTACTGCCATTTGGGACTCCCTTCCACCACCACCAATGTGTAGCCCCACCTAGATGATGTGATGGCAGCCAGAGTGCACCAGTCCGCTCACCATGCACCACACATCAAGAGGACCCACACACACAGCAGGGGGAGTGCTCCCTATTCGTCCCGCTAACACCTCCGAAGGAAGGAGAAAAGAAACTTAGAAGGAAAAACTGGAAGATACCTGAACTACTTTCAGGATGGCTTCTTTTTGTCACTGCAAGAGGGCTCTCGGTAAATGAAAGCTTCTGCCTATCTCTGTCCTACAGGAGCCAGCCTGACGTGATCTTGAGAGATTACTTATGAAAGTCTCTTCATGATCTTATCCCCCTCACCCCACCTGGGAGGGTGGGGACATGTTTGGCACGTGACAGAAGTGCACCCTTGCTCTGTGGAGAGGAAAGGTGTCTGATTAAATGTTGCACAAATCTGGCACCACTCTCCTCATTATTTTGCCCTCAAACTAGAGTATATGTCATCAAGAGTAACATTCACCCACGTTTTGACTAAAGAATCAATAATGGCTTTTCATGCATTTAAATTGCATGAGAAAGTCTTTTTCATTAGACCATGCAAAGCTGTTTTTTCGGTGCTGAAATACTGACTGAAAGGAGTTATCCCAGACTAGGAGCAAACATCTCAGAATTTTCCTCCAGGTCTTTCTTTCTTTTTGGATAGAGCACATAACGTGAGACGATATTGGAACCTGTTGAAGTTGGTCAATCCTGTCCTGTTTCAATACAGTCTCAGGCTACCTGGATATCTGGCTTTCACGCCTGCATGACCTATTACTCAAAATGGGGAAGAAGGCACATTGGGCTTTGGTTCGGTCTGGACCCATTGCCACCTTCCCACTCTCCTAGCTCCTACCTCGCTGTACGCCTGGTTTCAGGTTCGTTTCTCCATTGGCACGTCATGACTTTTGACTTCTGGTAAGGCCAAGCTTCACAAGGACAGCACATCAGCTGTGTCACCGGCGCGACACAGAGAGCTCCTGATATGTGAACACGTAAGCACCTTCCTAGATAAAGCTACCAGTCACTGGCTCACCTTGGAGAGCATGTGGGACAAGCAGGGCAATAGAGCATGTAGATAAGACCCCTTTGCTACCAATGTGGCAAAGGTTTGAAATGCTCACTTGTCCCTTTCAAAAACTGCGTCTCCATAGCTGAGAGACTTGCAACATCCCTCATTGAAAGGTCCGTTTGATTCCAGTATCCCCCCCCCCCCCCACTTTCGAATTGTAAATTTTCAAAGCTTTGTAATTTTCTGAATCACAGTTTCTTTCTTTCTGACCCTAGTTCTCTCGGAACTCAAAGCTACCCTTTTTCCTTGCTTCTGACATGTAACACGATTGCTCTGTAAAATAAGCCATGCCTGCTTTCAGTCTTCCCTCTCACATCTACAAAACATGTATGCTCATGTATGCTGTATGATGTACGGAGCTGAAAGACACAGGGAGAAAGCAACAGCTTGCCTCTGTGAGCCCGGTCTTGTCACCACAGCCCTCTGCAGTGCCTGCACTGGCTTTATTCTCTCTGTGGGAACCTGCCTTTATGTTTCCAGCCAATAATGTTTTAATGAGCAACCAAGTCCCAAAGTCTTGCGTACCTCCAAATCTGGGTGCCCCTGAATGAGCCCCACCACCTTTACACCCCCGGGGTACGATTTACTGTCTCTCTTCCTTTCCGTGAGCTGAAAACCGCACCTCGGCCACAGAGAAATATAAAAGTTCTAGATGTAACGAGCCCTTAAGCAAGACGTTGCAAAGACATGATGAAAGAACATCAGTCTTTGCATGGCTTTTTACCATGCATGTCGTTTTTTTAAAAAAAGAAGAAAGACAAAGTTTCAAAGCCTCTGCAAAGAGCCCCGCCTGGAATTCCCTCTGGCTTGTCCAGCGTCCCACAGGCATCCGGGCTGGAGGTGCCTGAAGATGAAGGGGACACAGCGCTGGACGCTCGGCTAGCTGTGGGAATGGGGGAGGCTGAAGGTTCGAGGGGGAGGGTGGAGCCCCACGGTTGCGTTTGCCCGCTCTCTGGCCTCGTCCGCCTGCTGGATGAGACGGGGCCACTATGTGCAGCCGCAGGACTCCACGATCATGTCGGGGATGTCCGTCTTGACGATGCTGTGCGTGGAGTCGAAGTAGACGATGGAGAGCGGGCGGCGCTGGATGGGCACGCAGCAGGAGTTGATGGCCGTGTGGATCCCGTTGGCCTTGAGCTGGTTGAACACGGTGGCGTGGAACGAGGAGGCGATGCCCGGCGCCCCCGCCAGGTGCTGCGGGCACTGCCCCATGCAGTAGTTCATGTGGTAGCCCTCGGGCGCGATGATCCAGTCCTGCCACTGGATGTCGCGGAACTTGATGTAGAAGTCCTTCTTGCAGCACAGGCTGACGTTGCTGCCGCAGCTCAGGGAGCGCCTGCGGATGGCGTGGCTCTCGTCCCGGAGCCTCACCTGCGCCACCAGGAAGGGCTGGTGGGAGGAGTTGCCCGGGCTGCCCAGCACCGCCAGCTCCTGGCACCCCTGGCACACCAGCTCCAGCCTCAGCCGCTTGTCGCCGCTGTCGAAGAAGGCCTGCGCGCCGCGCGTGACGGTGAAGGTGTGCCAGCTGCCCCACTTCACCTCGAACTGCTTCTGGCTCAGCAGCGTGCGGTTGGCGCCGGCGGGCCCCGCCGCGTAGACCTGCGCCGTCACCTTCCCCCGCGGCGCCTCCGCCGAGCGCACGTACAGCCACAGCGTGGACTGCAGGACCTGCAGGCTCTGGCCGCGCTCCTTGGAGAACTGGAAGGCCAGCCCGCCGCGCCCGGCCGCGCTGTCCGCGTGGTCTAAGGTCAGAGGGGAGGGAGAGAAGAGCCGTCAGGCGGGTTATTGACCTCGATTTCTCGAAAGCACGCCGGCCTCGCATCCCTCCATCCGTTTTCCAACCGCTTCACCCCGGCCGGGGCCCGGGGCCCATCCCGGCGATCAGTGGGTACAGTGGGCACAAAGCGGGGTACACCCTGGACAGCACGCCAGCCAATTGCAGGGCACACACAGGCACGAACACAGACGCGGTCGCGCCAGGGGCCGCATTCCCAGATGCCAGTCAACCTACCAGAAACCAGAGCACCTGGAGGAGACCCGGGTGAATGTTAGAAGAACATACAGACTCCACACAGACAGCACCCCAGGAACTGCTGCCAGGCGGCAATGCTCACTGCTCCGCCCCCAGCAGTACGACATCTGTGTTGTGTTGCAGTTTTCACACGATTACAATGTCAGCCGTGTGGTCCCTCACAAAGGGACACACACTCTTAAAAGCTTAAAGAACAGAAAGTCCTCAGTAGTGCCAAAACTGACCCCTTAAAGTTTCTTTCAAAATAAAAATCTGCAACTTCGTTGAGATAAAAAACGGTGAGGAACTTGCAGCTGGTAATGGCTTTTACACATAAGCCTTGTGATTCGGATGGCGGTGTATGAGTTTCCCCGACCGTCGCTTTTCACGGCATTGAGAAAACAATATGTATCGGTAGTAGGAGATTAGAAGAAGTAGTTTGAAATAATACAAAGCGAAAGAGAACACAACCGGTCGTATCAAGAAAGAGCCTGATAACGGTTTTTGAATGTTTTTTGTCGGTAGATCGTCACTGACGAAGCCGACTCTTCGGTCGGACTGACTGCTTCGATCTGCGCGCAAGCACACCGTCCAGTGTGTAAAAGGTCATCGCGTTTATGCGCTTCCGCATGTTTATGTGTTTATCATTTATTACAGTACGGTACAGTAAGCAGACCTTCCGGAACCCAGGCCGGCTGCAGCCTGGAAAAAAAACTGCTATACATCAAGGCTTAACCTAGTAACGACAGGGGACGGTTAATTAAACCATTAATAACACCAGGTCGACATGATCGCATTAAAAGAAATACAATTTCTGTTGAAACCGTGCACTTTTATTACCGTACGAGAGATATACTCGTCAGCTGACAGCCTTAAATTTAAGCTTTTCCTGGCAGAACCTTTCCTGGCTCTGAAGACTTTAATGAGCGTCTGTATTAAATTCGCCAATAAAAGGGACAGCGACAAGGAACTCGGAAAACCATAACGACTCACGGCTGTTCGGTAGGTGGCTAATGTTTCCGAACAGCTGTTAAAGTTGAGGCAATTCAAGAAAGGTACTGGACTCATTCGTTTAGTTTTTTTTAAATTAATTCCACTGCTTCGAACCGTGTCGTGGGGCTCCACATCCTGCAGGAGCCGTGGAGCAACAAAGCGCGCAGAAAACCCGCAGTACTGCCGTGTGGGATTCCTCCTGACGAAACTTTTGTGTGTGGGTGTGTCCTGACATCCGAGACGCATTAAAGACTTTTCTGCCACCGGTATCCACTCGCTTACAGGAAGGTGTCCTGTCGTGAACAGGGTCGCGCTGCCCAAGAGGCTTAGGGTGCGAGGAAGGACCGAGAGCCCAAGACTGCTCTCGACCCAGCAGGGACGTCCGATTACCGAAGGGCCACGGAGAATGACCAATCCTGGCACTCAAAGTCAAGCATGAAATTAACAGAAGTTAAGTGTCGGTTCCAAAAAAACGTACGTTGTAGTTAATTGCAGCCTTGTCCTGAGACTCGGTGATCCCAGTCACCGGGATACTTTTTCAAATTAATTATCCCTGTTCCTGGGCTTAATTGCCCCCCAAATCATCATTTGTTTCACGCTTTACGATTGATGGCTTGTCACTAATGTTATCTTAGCAAACAAAATGATCTATTAACATTATCGGCCTGACAGAGGACAACGGTATTAGACACAAATGTGACATTTCGAAAATTGTGCACGCTGTAGAATATTACACACCGTTAAGACTGCATTTAAGTCAATACTTACTAATAATCCACCCTATAAAAGATACGGCTCCGTAAACTGCAATTATGTGATATAATGAAGTTAAAGTTTGCTATAAACATTGGCGCCCTTGTTTAATTTACTCTAAGAAAGATTTTAAACACACTGCGCTGCTGACATTCATTAACATTCGGGGAAAAACATTCATAAACGATCTCATAGAAATATATTTCATTTTTTAGTCTCACAAATCGGAGATGATGTCCGTCGAAACGTCTCCGACAATGGAGGGTCACTGAACTTACGGTTCAGTGAATTGAGTTGAATCGTTGAATTTAGAATGCAGGTATTCTAGTGAAGGGGAGAGTGTTTAGCGACGTTTAGCGGGCAGGCCTCAAAATATAGTTTCCCTTCACTGCGATGGATTGTAAAACGCGGTGTCGACGGTTACTTTATTTTGTCTGCCTGCGATTCGAATCTCATGTGACAACCGAGGGTTGCGGGTTCAAACCCGGCATGGGGAGCCGCTGTTACACGCCCTTCAACAAGAAGGGCTTTTATCTCAGAGTGCGCCTCTGTATGAATGGGTTTCCAGGCTTGTAAATAACGAACGCTTTTTTCTCGCTCGACTTAACATGGTAAAATAAAGGAATAAAAAACGGATCTGTTTGCCTTTCCTGGCTCTGAAGACTTCGGATGCGTCGACCGGAAAAGGCTTGGTCAGACGTTTCCTTAACGTAATGGAATACATGCTAAAGTCTTGCTTGTTTGATTGTCTGGTCAAATATGTATATACCGTACATTCAACTCATAACAAACAGTCCCCGTTGTAGAAGTCTCGTATCAGAACGACTAAATGACTAATGCTTTTTTTTTCAAGTATTGCAATAAACTCTGTAACTCACCCGTGTCTGCAAAACTAACGATCTCGTACGCCGGGTCTCTCGTCTGCGCGCTCTCCGGAGTGTTGCCCAGCTCCAGCGTGCCATCCTGCCTCACTCTGCCCGCGTGCAGCTTCCGGAGCGCCGTGACCAGCGCCGCGCGGGGCACCGCGTGAGTGATGTTGGGTCGCTCCTTCAGGTGCAGCTTGCTGAGGATCTGCTGCTTGGCGATCTCTGTCAGCAGCTGCTCCTCGGAGCCCTTGTCCAGGGCTGGCATGCCGCAGGACGGGCAGCGGGGCTCGTCGGCGCCGTGCTGCCCGGGGGACGAGGCGGCGGCCAGCCCCTCCAGCACCGCCAGCGCCAGCAGGAGGAGAGCGGACAGGCACCAGGACTGCATTTTGCTGTTGCCGACCTTGTAAGCGTGGAGCTCTGCGCGGGGTGGTAGCAGCATCACTAGGGACAACTTGGGCAGCATGGATTCGAGCCGACGGCGTGGTTCCGTTTTCATTCACGGCCCCAGCGGTGCGACCGAAAGCGGACTGAGACCAAGCCGAGACCACGGAGTCAAAACCGAACTCGAGCTGAGAGCCGACGCGAGTCTCTGGGTCCAGGGCGCTTGTCCGACCAGCTGAGTTCCTCCACACCTGCAGTCGCGTCTTGTGTGCCCGGGGCGTGAAGGATCTGGGGTAATCCACACCAAAGGTTGTGACACGTTCGAGGAGCGCACCAATGACCATCTCAGAGCAGCCGCCACTTGACTTATATATATAAGTAAGAGCGGAGGCGAGGTCATAAGACTGTCTACTGTACCCTCCTGTGAGGGAAGATGCGATCCCCCCGGCTCTGGCACGGGGATGATTCAGACTGGCCCGTCAATCAGACCTGGGTTACATGTTGGAATTCAAAGTACAAAAGTACTTCTGTTTGCATCGCTTGCCCTTCGCTTTTTTTTCCACTTTCTTTCCAAAGAGTTGGTTTTGGAAAGAGAGGGCAGGCAGGCAGCACGTGTGTCGCAAACATGATGCAATGCGTACCTGTGACTCTGGGAAAAGTGACAATTCCCCCAGGGGTAATGAGCACAAAGGTCGCCCGCCGAGAGCGGCGGCGTGCAGCCCGGCGCAGCGAGTGACTGCAGGGAGGAGGAATCGGAGATAAGTGAGATGAAATCACCGATCCATAAACCACGTCGCCTAGAGTTCCTGGCCGGCGTCGCCCGTGCGGCTGACGTGACTTGCGGCAGAGCCTCGCTGGCCCGCTGCCCTCTCTGCATGCCGGGCTGTGAAGGGATGGGGTTCAGGAAGGGTAGACGGGTTAGACTCAGCCTGGGTGATGTCCACCTGACAGAGCTGTTGCATCTGCCTTAAGCAGTGTAAGACCGTGGATCCACTCTCCTGTATTTTCTTGGGGTTTTTTTTGTGCTGGGTGTCTCAGGCCCGAGATGATAAAGCCTGTGGAGAGAGGCAGGGACAGCGGGACAGGAGGGTGATGAGCTGACACCCAGGGGTGCGGATGACACTGGTTCACCAAGAGCTGTGAGATTGTAGCAGGTCACGCCAGCCCCACGTCTTCACACTACACCCACCTCTCATGCGGTGAAGTGGGCAGGACGGTCGGAGCAGAGACACTCCTGCTGGAAACGATCCTACAGCCGTGCCACAGCCCCCCGGCCATGACGCTGTGCCACCCTCTGCCACAGCGCCGCTGCTACCAGCATTTCCTTTGCTGCCATTTACCACCCCGACCCGCGGCGCTCAGGTGCTCAAGACTGGGATTGCGGCTGTCGTCCCTGCAGGGCCCGGGCGAGGGGGCACCCGCAGGACCCGACAGTGAGGGAGAAAGAGCTGGCGGAGGGGGGGTCACCGATGACATCACCGCTCCTGGATGCCATCACTTGATGATGTCACCGCGAGCTCGTTGGCACCTGGCAAGTCACAGGCTTTGGGAAACCATCTTGCTAGGAAGCCCAGAAGATCCCTGCCAACCAATGCCCACCCCTCCTTGGTAGTGCTCTGCCATGCTCTGTGGGTCCTGAGTCTGAACCAGGGTTGTCCTGGAGTGTGGTTCCAGCACCCATAGTATTGAGCCATTTAGAACATAGTAACCATCCATAAGAACAGCCTATTAACTGCAGGCCAACGAGCCTGTTTTCTCTGGGTACACATCACTAGAGGAACAAGTTCAGGTGGGTAGCTGCGTCAGCATGCATAGGCTGCAATGGAACAAGTAATAGGTTTATTCCATGCTGAAAAGAGAAGAAAGAAAACACAACGTTTCAGCATGGACTAAATCTATTACTTGTTCCACTAGAGGAACAATTTTTAGAAGTAAGCTAGAGAGTCATGGACTTTTAAGGGTCTTTAACATCTACTCGCTCATTTGAAACATGAGTATCTTTGTCTCTGAATTTTTAGCTCTCACAGAATGAGACCCCATCATTTAGCTAATCCTGAGCCTGTTGCCACTGAGGTGCAGCACCTGGAAGAGTTGAGACAGGTCTGATTTGGAATACACCCCAGTGTCCAGCTGAGTGTGTGTGTGTGTGCGTGCTTGTGTCACAGGGCAGGTGTGGGTGACTGCTATGGTCTTGGATGAGTGTTCTCTGCATGAATGACAGCTTGAAGGGAGGGACAGGGCACACAGTAGAGAAACACAACATACGCTACAACCTGAAATCAGATATCCAAATTTCCACACAGTGTAAAATCAACTGCCTTACTGTCTAGAAATAAAAAAAAAACAATCATAAAATTTAAAAGCAGTCAAAAACATAAGAGGCACAGTATACAGTAAGAGGCACATTGCAACCAGCTGGGCTTTGGGTAAATATACTGTAAATATTTGTATTATGTTGCGCGGCTGTTGCAATTGTTTGCTCAACAACGTTTTTGGCGCCGCCTTGTGGTTAAAAAATAAACCTTTTTCGCAATGCAGTCAACAATTCTTCTGTCAAAGGAGTTTCTACAGCGCCTCAGTCAGAAAGATTCACTCCTTTAGTCTACCTCCACCTAGTGGAGAAAAACTAGGTTCTAAATTAATTTGAAGGGGGGAAAACCTACTACTACTACGGGGCTTTTCATTGAAAGGCTAACTTCTGACGGAAACGTCTCGTCATTGCTTTCAAACGTTCATCACCACGCGCTTCAGGTGTAGCTGAAGGTCAGCTCTTTGAGAAGATATCGCCATTTTTCTTCATGCAGAGACATCCATCTGATCCATTCCAACATCATGGGGGAGCCAGAGCCTATCCCGGCAAGTATAAAGTGAAAGGTGGGACCTGGACAGGACACCAGTCCACCACAGGGGCACACACACATACAAAGACAGACACACCCACAGCCAACTTTCCCAGAAGCCAATTAAGTTACCGGCACGGTTCTGGACTGTGGGAGGAAACCAGAGCACCTGGAGGACACCCAAGGAGAACGTGCAAACTCCACACGGATAACACCACAGTTCTGCACTTGAACCTATTGCATGCAGTGTATCCAGTGTATTTCCCAGAGGGACACGTTGCTTTCAGGCAGTCACTGCTTTCTGAACTTGATCCGAGCTCTCCCTTGCTGCAGCATCTAACCAACCGACCTCGTTTATCTGAACCCTGTCACCGGCGTTTGGGGTCGGACTGGGAGGACAGAATAATGAGGTGGGCTGCCATCTACAAGGAAAGGAAACTGGACCACCCGGAACCAACATGCATGCTCCACACAAAAAGGCACCCCAATCTGGAATCACACGCTGGAGCTGAGAGGCAGCAGTGTGATAAGATAAGATCAGATTTTATTGTCCCCTGAGGGAAAATGTTGTATGGATACACAGCACTCCTGTACAAGAATGCAAACAAAAAAAAAAGAAGAAAAGAAAAACACTGCACATTATTCTATTACAAAAAATAAGAAAAACATTGCAGATCACTCTATTGCACAGGTATAACACATACCCACATGTAACATTTTTAACACATCAGAAAACATATTGCACTCAAGTGGGTTGTGATGCGTCATGCCGTCATGCAACAACTAGTCTATTTATCTGATTGTTGGGACAAAGTCTGATTTTTTTCCAGTTCCCTTCAAAATACCCCTTGATGCATTTATTTTAAGAAGAGAGCTGCCAAAGATCGTGATGACTGTGTCTAATTGAGAAAATGAGTAGTTCTGTGCTGTCCTTGGGAACTGTGGGAATTGATAAGTGAAATCTCTGTCTCTACAGTAGCAGGCTGACACCTAGTTTGTTTGCAGAGCCTTTAAGAGGCTAAGCCTACATCTGGTGGGACATTTGGTGGAAAAGGTCAATTCGGGACCTTTCTGCAGTGGCCTCACTGCATCTCTGTCCCTGCTCCACCCAGTGTGGAAGAGGGTGGAAGGCAGCTTTTTGTGACAGATTCTTGCATTAGGTTTTCAGGGATAGACCACTATGGAGGAGTCCAGTCATTAGGAATTTGTCTTTTCCCATACCCCTGCTTGCTCTCCATGAGACACACAGACAGGGAGAGAAGCTTGGGGTCAGAGCACAGGGTCAGCCATTTATACAGCACCCCTGGAGCAGTTGGGCTTAAGGGCCTCACTCAGGGGCCTAACAGAGTAGGATTCCTCAGCCAGCAGCGGGATTTGAACCAGCAACCTCCCAGCCACAGGCACAGAGCCTTAGCCACAGAGTCACCCCACCGCCCCATTTAAGCTTGTTAAGGAAAATATCTATGTAAAGTGTGGGAGTGTTTCACTGCTGCCCACCCGCTCTGCTCCACCCTGTGACCTACAGCGCCCCATGCAAAGCGTGAGAAGGTGGGAGACTCAGGGCACTATAACGCTGCTGTGGTCTAGCCGGCTCATGGGTTTATGGGTTGGAGTAATCCAAGGGTCCCCAAAATGCAGATTCTGGAGAGACAGATGGTAAATGGCAGCACCACCACCACCACACTCGACCCGCCCAGAAGGTGGATCCCAAATGGGGCAACTAACATCACGAGAAAGGTTACAACAAGAGGAGGCCACTCTGATCATTGAGCCCATCGGATAGTTAGTAGCTCATTGCTCTGAGGATCTCACCGAGCCATATCCTGAAAGAAGCCAGTATGTCGGCTTCAACAACTTGGCTGGGTAGCTTGTTCCACGCCCCCACCACCCTTTGGGTAAAGAAGCACCCTCCCCTCGGTTGTAAATGATCTTCCCTGTAGTTTCCACTTGCGCTTCAATGTTGATTCTAGTCCCTTCTGTACAGATGAATAGGTTTTACCAGGCAGTTTCGAGGCATTTTAAAAGCCCATGTCAAGGTGTTTATTTGGTTATGAAGAGGCAGGGACTTTGATTGGCAAAGCGTCTGCCCAAAATTGCAGCCGAAGATGTACAGCACAAGGCATCACCAGGCCTGTCTCTGCAGTGGTAACCTTGACTACAGATAATAAAACACAAACCGGGGACACCAGACAGCTCACGACACAGCAGGAATTTTCCTGCCTGAGGTCTTCCGGTTCCAGATAACTGGGTCACAGGCATTAAGTCTTAATTAAACCCCTGTTGGCCAGAAAGTGTAATCCAGACTTATTCCTGATCCTGCAGTTACAGCACTTGGTGTGATGTTCTTCTGTCGCCTTGGGAATTATCCCTGATCTGAAAAGATCAGATATTTCTAGAATGTTTGAAAGTGTGTTAGTGACATCAGAACTAGAAACGAAAGGCTTTTACTTCATTAGTGTCTGTGTTAACAGGTTTTCTAATGACCATATGTCTTCTGCTGCATTTCTGTTTGTCTTTCTCATTTGCACTTATATTTCCTTATAACTGTTTTCCTCTAACTTCTTTTACACCTGGTGTAAAGCGCTTTGAGAAGCAACTTTTATAGGCACTGTACACAATGAAGTTGTTTATTATAACCAGAAGCCAGATGTAGGCTCTTGCTTTAAATCCAATTTGATTACAAAGGGCGCAGAGGCGCAAAGTTTAGTTGCGGGTCACGAGTGCCATACTGCGCCAAAAGCCAGACATCTCGCGGAAAATCCCAATTTCGACTTTTCCTGTTCCACGCGACTGGCTGATCACCCCGGGGTTTTAGTCAATGAAACGCTCTGTGGATCTTAATGAACCGATGCCCAATAAATATTGTATAACCAATAAAATTAAGGAGGTTTCATATAAAATAATTCATCGAATTTACCCAGTTAAAACTCTTGTTACCCAACGATTTAAAATTAATATAGATGACAAATGTGTTTTTTGTGACAATAGCCCGGAAACTATTCAACATTTGTTTTGGTTATGTCCCAGGGTAAAAATGTTCTGGACTAAGTTGCTGAATTATATAAAAGAAGAGACGAATATTGATATTTGTTTTGTTGAAAAAGATATTATGTTAAGTTTCAGCCCCAGTGAAAACAATATAAAAATTTCTTTTGTAATAAATTTAATTATTATATTGGCTCGTTATCACATTCATAAAATGAAGTGGTCTGGGAGGTACCCTGTGTTTGAGCATTTTGAAATGGAAGTAAAGGGGTATTTGCAGACTATTTCGAAATGCAAAAATATGAAAGCGGTGCGGACATTATTTTTATTTAATTTGTTTAATCTTTTTTCATAACTTGAATTGATGTAGTAGTATGTACCCTGACGATATTTTTGTTTGGAATTGTTATATGTACTCTTGTTTGTATTGTAATGTTTGTTCTTTTGTTAAGCATAAATAAAAATTTTAAAAAAAAAATCTTAATGAACCTTCCCGTGAGCATTCCATACAATTACAACGGATCAAGCTCGCTAAAACGCGTTTGATCCTACCAAAAACATCATTCAGTCACGAAAATATAATTAGTGGTACGTAGTATTATTAGCAGCATGATTGTAAAGCAGGGGGGGATTATTCATGAAATTGTTTGCATCTCAAATATGTCAAAATAATGAATATAATTAAAGACCCCGATTAGTTTGAAGTTACGTTTTCAATGCAAATATATTTTCAGATCCATTTCATATATGTAAAACACATGCATCGATGCGCTGCTGTTGCAAACCGCAGGGGAATATGACGTAACGGGAGACTTAAAAAAACCAATGAGCCGCCGAGACGAAGTACACAGGACGTAGCTGACGTAGTTCACCTGCACAGGAAGCGGTGACGCGCTGCGCAGAGAAGCCGGAGCCGAGGGGAATGGTGTTTTCTTTCTTTTCTCTTTTAGTTTAAACCCGGGGCTTTATTCTTTAGTGTTTTTTTAAAGAAACATTTCATTTTATATATGTATGGTTTCTCCCTTTTCCTCGTTTTACCTTGCTTCCCACGGGCGATTTAGTTGTGTCGATTTGGAGACGGGGGGAATAATATTAGGCTTTTTTTCATTTTTCCTGGAGACAGGCTAGCTGTATTTTTGTAATCAACTTGCTCCCCCCCAGCTCCGTACAAGTCGGCGTGATTGTTCGATTTATTTAGCTTTTTTCCGCAACCGAGTGGCCACGGACTTGAGAAGTCGAGGACCCGAATGAGACCGACAATTTCTTAAAAGTTCTTCAGAGAGGAAAAAAAAAACGCCGAGGGGTTCGGGTCGTGTTTCTGTGAATGAGGACGCTTTTCCACGGTGAGTCGACGTGTCTTCCTCTTCTCCCAAGCCGTCTCGGGTGGGAAGCGATGTGGGGTTTCACCTTGGTCTTCTCGACGGGGGTCGGAGGGCGTCTTTCTCCGCGGACAGAACCTGCGCGACCACCTGTGTGTGTTTTCTAGTCATTTTCATACCACTTGTGGAGGCACACAGCTCGGCGCTCTCGCCGAGCCCAGATCCTTGTGAGCAAAACGGAGAGAGACCAGATCTGATTTTCTGTTTGCTTTTTAAACGTATAAAAATGTCATCCCGCCTCAAAACGCAGATGATGGGCATTTAAAAAATGTGAGGATAGGTGGCCCGTCTGCTTAGGCCCCGTGTGCTGTGGGCGTACTGAGCTCCAACTTCACGCTTTACGGTGTAAAGCTTGTGTTTGTACAGTAACTGGTTGGCTGGGTGGGGGGAATTCGTGTTTTTAAGTGGAACTCTTTTCTGTGTCCGCTTTTGTAGTGTGCTCACAGAAATGTGTATATACGTATGCAGTGTGTATTGTGGTGTAGGTTACACTTTGAAGACGTTTTCGAAGGACTGGTCTCGGGCAGGGCGTGCAATTAAATTAAGGCGATATCTACATGTAATTTGCTTGGTTATAGTGCAATACTGGGGCTAAGGATCGTGGGGAGCAGCCGTGCCATCGAAGACACAGAGCCTAATACGGCCAGGGAGTCGGTACTGTGTTGTGGGTGTGCACTTTCAGTGCTGAAGAGAAATCCTCAAACCGGCATCATTCCTAATCCCACTAATATTCCGCTTTGGTGGTCGTGTTCCTGTACCGACGACGTGTTCTGCCTTACTGTAAGGACAGCGTCCTGCTCAATACCACCTCGTCCCGTTAAGGGTAGATCTAGCGTCTGAACCTTTTTTTTCCCCTCGATATTAACCCCCCTCCCTCTATCAGGATGGTGGCAGCAGTATTGCAGAAGCCGCTTGTGCACTCTTCCACTCTGCGAAAATAAACGAGTTGCAGGCTTGCCTTTTCATGCCTTTTTTGTGTGTGTGTGTGTGTGGGGGGGGGTCGTCACGGTTTTTGTCTGAATTATTTGGAAGCTGTGCGAATGCGACGCTCGGATTAGGCCGCAGCCGTGCCGCGGTGATGTGAGCGAGGAGAGCTCTCTTCGGACAGTCTAACCCCCCGTTTTTCAGCCGAGTATCACGAAGTGATGAATTACAGTTTTCGGGGGGTCGCGTTTTCACCTCCCATCCCCCCTCTCCCCCCCCAGTTTAAAGCCCAGCGGTGCCCAGCCAGACCCCTTTAAACAAACAACAAACTACCCGCGTCCTCCTCCTCCGCCGCCAGCCGGCCACGCAAGCGCAGTGCGGGCTGCAAACCCGCTGAACCGGTCACTATGCCGTCTCCGCGCTCCCAGTTCCCCTGGTTCACTGCTACAACACACCGATCACTTCGTACGTGATCGTCTTCCCCAACCCCCGCAACCCCCCACACACACACTAAGTAATCATAATTACTTACACTTATACAGTCCTTTTCTGGACACTCCACTCAAAGCGCTTTACAGGTAATAGCACCCCCCTCCACCACCACCAGTGTGCACCAGTACTCTTGCCGCACACCAGCTATCAGTGGGGAGAAGAACAGAATGGTGAAGCCAGTTCACCATGTTTTTTGGCCAGGACACTGGATTCCTAATAACCACCTCGGTCTCTCATCTCATCCGAAGGACGGTGCCCTTTTACAATATTGTCACTGTACTGGGGCATTAGGGCCCATACAGACTGCAGGGTGAGAGCCCCCTACTGGTCCCACTGATACTTCCAGCAGCAACCTTAGCTTTCCCAGGAGGTCTCCCATCCAGCTACTGACCAGGCTCACACCTGCTGAGCCTCAGTGGGCTGCTAGTGGTGAGTTGCAGGGTGATATGGCTGCTGGCTAATGTGAACCGTGCTGGTGCCCAAGCCTACCTGATCACTCTGCCACGGTAGTGTAGTTTCTTCAGCCTTCAGGTATGACCACAATTTAAAACGTCTCCCTACCTGCGGTCCCTACCTGCCCCAGTATAGTGACGGGGGACACTATGCTGTAAAAGGCGCCGTCCTTCGGATGAGATGTAAAAGCGAGGTCCTAACTCTCTGTGGTCATTAAAAGTCCCAGGACATTTCTCGAAAAGAGTAGGGGTGTAACCCTGGCGTCCTGGCCACATTTCCCATTGGCCCTTATCAATCATGGCCTCCTAATAATCCCCATCCATGAGTTGGCTTCATTACTCTGCTCTCCTCCTCACTGATGGCTGATGTGTGGTGAGCGTTCTGGTGCACTATGGCTGCCGTCGCATCATCCAGGTGGGGCTGCACACTGGTGGTGGTGGAGGGGATCCCCATTACCTGTACAGCGCTTTGAGTGGAGCGTCCAGAAAAGTCCTCCCCCCGTTTGACCACCGTATCGGCCGAGACCCTCTCGTCCATCCCCTCCCCGAGCAGAAACATCCGCTTGCTTGCAGGTTCCCCGTGTTCCAGTTTACTGCAGGTTAGAGATAGCCGCTGAGGGCGCTTGGCACCTTCCCCGCGGGCACGCCGGCCTGGCCCTCACGGTTCGTGGGTGCCTGCCGTCGGGTTCAAACCAAGGACATCACTACGCCGGGGAGCGAAGGCGGGGGGTTGCACTGTTTGGCGTGAGTGAGTGGGGGCACATGGGAACTGGGCAGCGCCGCTGAGAGGCCTTGCAGTCAGAGATTTGGGGGGGGGGGGGAGAGGGGTGTCATCCCCGGCAGGAGTGGATGTAACTCGGCTTATCTTTTGCGCTGTCCCTGGGGGCTGGGTGGGGCCGTGCCCTCTCCAGGTTGGACTCCCTGCCCGCCTCCATGTCCAAGCTGCTCGTTTGTGGGCGTTGTGTCAAGGGGGGGGGGGGCTGGGTTAACTGGTCTTGTGTTTCTGGAGCGGGGCCTCGGGTCCCGCCGTGTACTGAGCCGAGAGGTCGCTGGAGTCCCGGGGGCGGCAGGCAGCCAGCCTGGACTGGGGCAGATGCCGCTGAAATGCCCCCGGGTAGCTGGCACGCTGGTTGTGAAGAGCGGAGTGGCTCAATGGAGAGCTCGCCTCCCCCCTCCTGTGCGCGTCTGTGTGAAGGATGTGCTGGTTGCATTGTTGGGAGCGGGTGACTCACACACTGCGAACGCGCAGGGCCGCTGACAGATGAGAGCAGGAGGGAGGTGGGCTCTTGTACCTCATCGCCGATTCTTAATGGGGAATGAGCTCCATCTTATATGCAGCTGACCCCCCCCGCTCCCTGGACTCCTGTATGGAAGTAAGTATGTGTATAAAGGGTTGATTTCAGGGCAGAAAAAATACTGAAGCGCCAGACTGAAATGCTGTCTGCTTGGAATGGCTTTGAGAAAGGAGGCCTGGTTTCGTTTGTGGGGCTGAGAGGTTGAGAAGGCCAGGGTATTTTGTTGTATCTTTCTACTTTCCAGGGAGTGAGAGAGGGGAGAGTTGTGAACCATAACTACAGAAGTTCCCTCTGGTATTCACCATGGCAGCTGGCACAAGCAGCGTGGCTTCAGTGTGCCAGAAGAACAAGCAGAAGTTAATACTGCGCTTGGAGAGTCGGTCCATCCATTTCTGAATGCTTTATCCGGTACCGGGGTACCCAGGCAGGGTACGCTGTGGACGGGACACGAGTCCATCACAGGGCACACAGACCGACCACAGACATGCACATACTCGCATGAGAGCTAATTTTCCCAGAAGACAGTTAACCTAGCTGCATGTCTTTGGACTGAAGGAGAAAACCCATGTGAATACGCAGAGAACATGCAAACTCCCCGCAGACTGTCTCCCTGGGAATTGACCCAGGGCCCCTTCCACTGCGCCACCGTCGCTCCTAACTGATTAACGCATTGGAGCTTGCTAAACCTGTACTGCATCAGAGCTGAAGGACCTTGTAGGAATGCAGTGAGTTTGGGAGGCTATCATACGTTTCTATCATATGGTACGGAGGGGATGAGCTGTAAAAATGGAACATAATCCCACGGTCTCTCTCTAACTCTTGCTTTTCAACCCCGGCCATCGCCCAACCTCAGCCCCCTTTAGTTGAATTCTTTTATCTTCACCCCCGATGAAGCTGATTTCTGGTAAACTCGAAACCTCCTGCTCGGTTTTAAAGAACCTAGCAAAGCTCCGCAGACCTAGCCTTAGGCGTTCATGTAAGGGTTCGAGTAGTTACTGTACCTCATTATTCTCCGAAACCTCACCTCCCGAACACACTATAAGAAACGCGCTGGGCCCCTCTCCTCCCTTCCTTCTTTCGTCTTGCTGGGTCCCTCCTGCAGCTGCCCCTCGGATACTCCTGACCTCCTCCCCCCCTCAGCCAGGTACTGACCCCCAGCCCAGCAGCTGCAGCCTCAGCCTCTTGCACTCCTGACCGCTTCTGCCTGCTGGCTGGTGTCATTTCTCACGAAGGGATTTTAAGGTGTTTATGGGGATTTCTTGGACTTGAGCTTTAAATTGTTCTTTAAATAACGATTGTATTTTAAGCTGTTCTTTATTAGTAAGGTGGTTGTTGGCTTCTGCATTGCAAACGGCCTGGTCTGTCAGGTGTGAGCGATTTGCTCGAGGTGAAGGGTGAATAGTGATGGGCTCTGCATTCAGTCTGCAGCAAAATTTCGCAATTGTTAAAATAAATTTCATAACAGTTCAAATTGGAGACTGAATTTATGAGATGAACAGAGGATAAAACCCAAAGGAATGATTTAATGCTTGATGAGTGTTTTAAGCCAAATAAGTGTGAAAAGTCTCACAGGGTAAATATGTATGGATGTCTGTTAATAAATCTTTTTGATCTCTACCAGCAGGATTCTTCTCACAGTTATGGGCATTTTTTCGGTTTTGTTTGTATTCTGGGATGACTACCAAATAAATCATTGGGACTTTTGGGTTTGGTGTGCCGGGCAGGACAAGTGAAATATAGTTGACAAATGGCTTTCACCGAACCTCAGCTTCATCAAGCCTCGCAGAAGCCACATCTGTGATGAATGGCTCCCCTTTCTTCAAAAAGCCCCATCAGCATTTTTTCCCCCCACTGCTTGCAAATAGTTAAAAATCAGCTTTTGGTAATCTCGGTTTTTCATCCTTGTGAATAATTCAGTTTCATAGTCAGTGAACAGAATTAGTGTAATTTTTTTTGGCAACCCCATTACCAGTGATGGATATTGCGGAGTTCTGTGTGTTACAGCCCTGGCTTAATGATTTATATGAAATCAAAGCCTATGGATTTAAATAGACCTTTCTGGCCCTTCTTCCACTAGTTGTTTAATTGCGGTGATCGTGAGGGGTAGGGGAGAGGTGTATTTCCATATTCTTTTATTCCATGTGGTAGTTTTTCCTTTGCAGGTTGCAGGGGGTGGAAATAAGGCTCTCATTCCAAAGCAGTCTGGGCCCTGTCAAGTTGTGCCCGCTGTCACGTAATTTAAAAGCGGTGCCTTATTTTGAGGAATTATGCACGGCCCAGGCTCAAGCACAAAACCAGGGTATGTAACTCCAGTCCTAGAGGGCTAGTAGGTCTTATGATTTTCTTTTCACCTGAGCTAGTTGGACTCATTGTTTATTAGATAAGTTGAAGCCTTTCCTTCTTCTTAATGTCCTGGAGATTTTAGAGAGGGAGTAATCTTCTGGACAGTGACCTTTGAGGAGCTGTGCTCCCCTGGGTTAAAGTTGTGTGACATTTACTGGCTTTTTTGCTTCATTAATATACCTTGCTTTAGAACCTGCAGCTCTTAAGATCTGAATGGATCGAGCTGCTGTACAGTAGAAGTCTTATTGCATTCCCCAGGTGAAGGGTTCCCTTGGAGTTACAAAACCACGCACAGGTTTCGTCTGTTCATTTCTCCAGGTCTCCAAAGAGATGATGATAGGTGTTAGTGAGTGTACAAGTGCCTTGTTTCACCAGAGATCAGGATTGTCACAGTAACATTTTACATTGCAAAAGGTTAAATTAATGTCATGTATGATTGTTAAAACGAGGACATTCTTTTGCTTGACCATCGTCCAGGTGCAGCAGGCTGCTCAGGCTTGCCCTCAGTGCGGAGGAAGGCCTCCAGGACTCCTGGTGTTACTCAGCTGGTTTGTGATAGCCTCGGATCAGTGGGATTTTCTTCAGTGTCACTGGGGCATGCTGGCTGCGATCAGTCATCAGCACAATGTGGATTAGCCCTCAGTATCTCTCGGGGGTTGAAGCGTTGATCTGAATTAGGGTCAGATAATGAGTCCTCTGGTGTGTGATCAGTGTGGGTAGGGTCTGCAGCGTGGACCTTTTCGACCCGAGGATACGCATCGCGTTATATCCCCTGTGAAGCTCTGCCCTTTGAAGCTGACTTTTCCATCAGTCTATAGGGCTGATCATGAACACTTTAAACAAGCCCATTCGCTCCAGTGTCCAAGGGAAAGGAACGATGTTGTGCTCGGTTGTGTTTTTGCGCCTCTGAATAGATCCCGAGATTGTGAGCGCAGTAAGCCGAGGGAGGAGTTCTGTCCGATCGGTAGAAACGAGCGACTGTGAACGAGGTTCCTCAGTGATCTCGTCTTGGTGGTTTGAAGTTGTTGAGCTTTCTTCCCCATGTGGGGAGGAGAGAGGGAGGGTGGCTGATGAAGGGGGACAATAAGGAAAGTTTCGAGATCAGCCCCCCCAAGTTGAGCCTGCGCATGCATTATGAAATACCTGTCTTGCGCTGGCCTTGATTCATGAGGCGGATGTGCGGGGTGAGGAATGAGCGTTCCTTCGATGCTGAATAATTAAAACAGCTGTGTAATGGCACCATTAATTAGGCGATGGAAAGGTTGAATGTTTTATTTCATAAACGCTCTTTCTTCTAGTACAGAGCCTTGCTTTGCCACTTCGAACATGTGATCTTCTGGGATTGTGAAGGGGGATTATTTTTTAGATGTTTAGGTAACTGAAGCAAATTAAAGGAATTCAGAGATGATATGGTAGTTTTAGTCAGCTGACCATTAAGAGATGATGACTTAGGTTGGCACTGTGCAAGATGGTTTCAGTGTTTTATTTTTGTGAGTTAGGTAAAGATGTTAATAACAGAACTGGCAAGACTTGTACTGCAAAGTTGGATCCCGTTCAGGTATTATGAGCTGGGTTGTCAAAGCCATTGCCAGGTTCTGTATACCATTGTGAGTGAATTAGATTTGGAAAGTCAAAGCAATTCAGTAGCTTTTCTGATCATTAGTACTCATTTGTAGAAGAGCGTGCAGCTTGTAAAATCTGGAATGGATGAGACCACTATGTAATTGGAGCCCTGTGTTTTTCCATGTGGTACTATTTAAAATAACCCTGGTGCTTTACGCTTGCCTGTCAAACGGGTCTAAGTGAGGACCATGCGCATCTGCTGTGTCGTCAGTGCTGCAGAAAAGCGTTTGTGGGGGTATCCCCTTTCTGGCACGCAGGTTGTGGCAGAGTGCTTGGCTGAATGGCTTTTTAAAGATCCGGGTCTTTTTAGAAATGTTTGAAAGCTAGTGCCCTGGAAATCCACCCGGACAGGTTAAAAAAAAACTTGGATGAATACATTTCGACTGAGCCTCCAAAGACCCATTATAGACAGCGGATGGGTCTGTGCTTTGCCACAGTTAATGTCGAGAGCGTTGCTGCTCTCAGTATACGCTTCTGCGGCCAATCTCCAGTCTCTTCCTCCCTTTAGCTCCATCTGCAGTAGCGGGATGTGTTCCCCCCCCCCCCATTTGCAGAAGGATTCCAGGTTTGCCAGTTCTATTTATAAACGCCGCGCTGGCGGAGCGGCGTGCTGGCGTGTCTGCGGCAAGCTTCTCGGCCTGAATTATTGATCGGCGCTGGAGGTGAGCGGAGCCGGCTGGCCCTGGTACTGGGCAGAGCAAGGGCACATTCCTCGAGGCGGTCGAGAGTGCCAGTTCCGAATTTAACCCTCTCCGGGCCATCGGTGTCGCCGCGAATCCCGAAAGAGGGGAGGGGCTGCCTGCAGCTGACTTGAGTGATCAATAGTCCTGTGTCATGGAGGTAATTGATCTGTTTGGTCCTGTGGATGTCCCCCTAAACATCGGCTTTTCCTTTATGTCTCTCTTTGGGATCTTTCTGAGAAACAATTGGAATGAGATCCTTTCATTTTTAACAGCCAGGCCAGCACAACAGCCCCAGGCAGCCTCTCGTCCCTCTTCTGAATGTTTTGCATCACAGGACCGTCCACTCCTGGTCCTGGAAGGCCGGGGTGTCTCCAGGTCTTCTCGACCTCTTTAAAACTGCTGAGCACCTTCACCTGGACCAGTTAAGCCAGAGCTGGTATGGATTGTGGAGAGTCAGGCTGGAATGAAAACCCAGTGCAGTGATTCCCCCAGGACTGGATTAGCCTGGTTCCCCTGCTGTTCCTCTCATGTTCTCCTGGAGTGCCCTTAATGGAGAGCCACAAAGCCTGTGCTGGATCAAACGGGTCGATCAGCTGGGTGATCAGCTCGGTGACCAGCTGGGCTGCGCGGGGGTTCCCCTGGAAAGGTCACTTCCTGGTGTCGGCTGGCATTGCCGGGGGGGGAGGGGGGTCATGTGGCAGCATGTGATACCGTGCAGGGAGCCTCCGCTGCGCCCGTCACACTCGGATGTGTGAGCAGTGAACAACACATTGTCCTTTATGAGTAGAAATTATTCTGAGTTTCTGTTGCCCCCAGCCTGCTTTTTTGTCTTTCTTCTCCTGTCCTGCTCTCTGAGCTTTCTTCCCCTTTTCCCACTTCTCAGTCTCTGTCTCCCACTGTGGCGGTGGGGGTCTTCACCCTGAGCGCTGGAGCAGTGTGAGGCTCGATGTCTTTCCTGCTGTCTGTTTGTTGATCCTGTGGATCCTTTATGCACGATACAGATAGTGCAGGATTGTGCCCGGAGCACAAGGAGTAGATACCGATATTGCATTCAGTATTATAGCCCCATAAACTCTTAACAACATAACGGTGTATGCAAATGTGTGAATTTGTTTGTGTAGCACAATTGTACTCAAAATGTTACCTCAAATTCATTATGCAAGCTACTGCAAACAGAACTCTGCCAGCTCTGTTGCATGGTGAAGTTTAGATTGCTGTGGTTTAAAAACTGTTGTGGATATTTGCTTTTAATTAATGTGTTCCTTCAGTAGATCTATTGCATCCATTAGTTGGGAGGATCTGATAGCCAGGGCAGGCTGGGTGAGGCCTATATGTAGCAGTAACTTTCCTTTATAGTCTATTCGTTGGTTAGAGACAGCAGATCACAGCCCGAGATTCTTTTTCATCAAGTTGATCAAACATTGCTTTTTGATGCTTGTCCTGACTACGTTGTGATGGGAAATGTAATTACACAGTAGGACTGAGAACACAAACAAATGCACACATATACAACTCATCATTTTTTTCCCCCACGCCCGTCTGTGTTGCTTGCATCCTTTGACAAGACTTGTCACCTTAGTCAGCCTGTGAACCTCTGTGCAGAGAAGTCTTTAGCTGCAGGAAGGGTTAGTCAATTTAAAGCAGCTCAATTTTACTCATTTGATCTTATTTTTCCTCTGAGTTAAGGATTTAAAGGTATGATTCAAGAGCCGTCATGGACCGGCATCTTAAACTTTTGTTGTGACACTGTTTTTGCTGGATTAAGGCTTTGAGAAGGAGGGTGAGTTCGGAGAGAGAACTACAGCGTAGTGTGTTGTGCCACCAGAGTAACACTCCCCTGCTCTATTCTAGAGTAAAACCTGTCTTTTTAAATAAGATCACTGACCCTGGTAGCCAGAGAGCCTTAAAGCATCACAGGGTTTCTCTGCGCTGAAGCCACACAGGGTCCTGTTTATTCATCCGATTCCCCAGTTCCTTCATTACGAAGGATCTTTCAAGAAGCTAATGATGCACTAGAATCAATTAACCGCTAATCAGCTGTTAGAGCCAACTGGGTCAAGATGTAACCCTTCAAGAGTTCTAGCCATCAGTGGGGTTAACAGTGTTTCTTTAAGCGAACCATCCAGCGTGACCCTCCTTTGAAACCCCAACGGAATGTGCTGGCTGTCAGATTTTTTTTTATTTGCGTTCCTTATGCGCATTTTAAAGTGAAAAGGCAAAAGAAGCGTTTCGGCTTCAGTCTCAAGAGGGGTCATCCCGAGTCGGTTTCCGTCTTGAGTGGACCTTGCTGTGCTGAATGGACCTGTCTTCTGAACCGTGGTTGCACTGATGAGATGTTACACCAGTTTCCTGGTCATTAATGGTCCGAAGATGCTGTTTGTAAGAGTAGCGGTGTCCAGGCTAAATTCCACTCTGTCCCTGTGCTTCCTGGGCTCCCGGAAGGTCACTCCTGGCTGAGCCGGTGGGTATTACAAGGTGGCCTGCTGCTGTGATTTTTTTTTGTCCGAGGAAGAATTCTCATTTCCTCGAGTGGAGTAACGACTCATCAGGCTTTCCCCCCGTGAAGTTTTTAATTGACTAATGCCCTAGTTGTTATGATGCCAACGGAGTTGTGGCGAACTAGATTGTGTACTTCGTTTGAGGTTGAGGATGTTGCTGCATATGTGCTTCTAAATACGACCCCCCCAAAAAACTTAGACTATACATTTCCTTTCGTCTGAGCCAAGAAGGGAAATTAAGACCCGTAAATTAAACCAGAGCCTTGTAATTTAAAATAAAACAATCGTGGGTTTGTCATAGGGGCCTGTAGAGGCCTCAGTGGTGGGGATCAAGGTGCTGTTGAAATCAGTTTGGGACACGGTTCCAATTTAGTCGTGATGTTTCAGGAGCTGCCCACGAAGGCTGGCGGGCACCTTGTGAGCCTCATTAAAGAGGGGGAATGGGAGGAGCTTTGTGGGAAAGGGAGGGTTCAGATGGGCCTGCGTTGTCTCCACAGTGATCCTGGCCCTGGGAATCCGAGATTGAGTAAACTACATCAGCCTACGTTTTATTCACTTTGCTTATTATTAGTAATTGTCCCAGCAGGCAGCCTTGTCCAGGTCTTGTCTTTGCCTTTCTCTTGTCTTGACTTTCTGTAATTCCCTGCTAGTCTTGTCTGCCCGTTGCACCATCAATCTGTTCGACTATCTAGGTCAGGGACAGGCATCTGTGCATCTTCCAGACAGTCCCTTGACTTTGTTCCTACGGCATCGCTAGTCACTCCAGGTAGCGGCACAGCTTCATATTGAGTGGCTTTAATTAGGCATGACTCCATTCTCAGATGGTGGGACAATCTGTAAAGGAGTTGGTCATTGGCGTGTGGTGGCTGACATCACCAGGGTTAACCAAAACTTCTGTTCCTTACCCTCTTGCCATGTGTGTCTCGGGAGCATACCTTGCTTAATTGATGTTTGAAGAATATTCTGTGGCTCCAGTTAAATGCTTGTAAGGTGTTGTGTACAGTACCACTTTTATGGAATACTGTTGAGTGCGAGAGGGGATGTTTTGACACAAATCCAACCGGGACCGGAATCACAAGGTGGGCAGTTTCAGATTCCAAGTGGGAGAATGGTAATCGTCTTGTTTTCCAATGTGTAAGAGCTGTTCGAACGTTGATTACGGAAGAATATTGGGCAGAGGAAGCCGTGGGCTCAGATTGTATGAAGAGTGTGGTGGAGCCAGAGGGTCATGGGTGCACATGGTGCAATTTTACTTTCTGCTCTCGTGTGTCTGAGGTGAGATGGAGTCCGGGAGCTGTGCTTGGGATAGATATCTATCTATACTGGAGTCCAGAACTCAGTGCCTTTGCATGCATGTTCTGGTGAGCGCTTTGTACGTTCGATCTGATAAATCCAAGCACTTGTCATGCCCAATCTTCGGGATTCTGGCAATGGGCGGCCGTTTGTCGATGCTCTGGATTAGGTCCTTTTTCTTGACTACATGACCAGTGGGGCTCCTAACCTGTAGTTCACTTGTTCTTCGGGTGTCCCTGCAGGCATTCTGCGCTCCGCAATCGTTGGCTAAGCGGAATCAGAAACGAAATATGAGAGCTCATTGGTGCAAATTAATAAGTGATGGAATGAAAAGGTGAAAAGAACATTCAAAACAGATGTCCAGTTACCCCCCAAAACCATTGCACTGAGTGCCATAGCACGGCAGTCTCCACCTGCAGTACTGTACTGTAATGGATGTACCTTGGCAAAACTTGTGATTTATCGTTGGACTGTGATCAAGAGCGATCAGTGGATATTTAAACTTGTAAAAACGCACAAAATGGAAGGGTGATATTGATGCTGATGAGAAGGGAGACCTCTGTTAAATGCAAGAGAAAAATCATAATGAATTTCAACAAGCGTGTTTCTCAACAAGCATGGAATAACAATGGGGCCGTTCCTACCCCGGGTCGACAGAGCGGGGGTATCAGATGGTGACTGCCCGGGTAGTGATCAAAACATCTGGCAGGGTCTGTTACTTTGGGCTTTGTTTAGAAGGCTTTGTAAAACGTACAGGAGTGACCCCAAGCTCTGCTTCTAAGCCTTTAAATAAAATTATTGTGGTGTCTTTTTCAGAAGAAGAAGAATAATTAATAATTTAATAATTGCTTACGCTTATATAGCGCTTTTCTGGACACTTACTCAAAGCGCTTTACAGGTAATGGGGACTCCCCTCCACCACCACCACCAATGTGCAGCCCCACCTGGATGATGCGACGGCAGCCATAGTGCGCCAGAATGCACAGAATGTAGTGTCCTGATCCGTTACTCCTTTTGCTGCGCAGATTGTGAATCTCATATTGCTCTCCAGTGGTCAGATACCTGGCGCTCCGGCTTGGCTTTGGTGTTGAAACTGCGGAGTAACTGTGACAGCGTGAACAGGGAAGAAAAATGGTTTAGCTCCTGGTTGTGTACCAGCTCTGCTAATAGAGCCATCTACAGCAACCCACCACACTTAAAAAAAAATAAAATAAATAGTGCAGTGTCAGGCATTGCACTCAACATTGTGTGACGAAACCAGGGACGTTGGGAAGGATTCTCCTGATTCACCAATTACACCGAGAGAGCTGAGTCCTGATGCAGTCATTGCCTGAGTGGAGGCGGGCTGCAGTTTCTAAAAGTATTAATGAAGAATTTGATGATCTGGCGGACTGTGTGTGTGCGTGCGTCCCTTGGCACATCTCCTGCCTGGGGACCAGGGCTAGACCGCGCGGCCCGTCACCCTGGCTGGCGCTTGTACTGCCACCCTGTCCGGGGAGGGAGAGCGTGAACGAGAGTGCGCGCACGACAGAGCGGGGAGAGGGGAGGGGGTAGTGGTGGTGGGGAGAGTGCGCGCGCGGGGGATCTCTGACACTCGTACTCCATTCAGAAAAAAGAAAAAGAGGGGGCCGGAGAACGAGCTGTCCTCGTTCACAAAATCCAGATCCACAACGCAGGAGAGAGAGAGAGAGAGAGAGAGGGAGGAGGAGGAGGAGATGTGGGGGGGCTGGGGTTGAGGCAGGCAGAGAGCGAGCGTGTGCAGTTACCCAGACTCGCACTGGCAGCCGTGCAGCGGGGAGATGGAATCCGTTCCGGCTTTCCTTGAGATCAAAGTGTCGTCAGCTTCTTCGTCGGGAGCCTTGTGGTGCCGATTGATCTGAAGGGCGACGGGAGCTGAACTTGTCGGGAACCCCTGTGCGGCTGAAAATACAGACGCAAGTAAGGCATCTGTCCTGTTTTGAATGCGATTTCAAAGAGAGGAGTCCAGCAGGTTCCTGCCGGGCTGGCTGTTTGTGCCGCTTGTGTCAGTGGTTGGCAGAGCCTTGCTCAGAGATCACCGGTTTCATTCTGCTTTTTTTCTGGGGGCTGAGGGGAGAATTTGCCTGGTGGAAGACTGCTGTAGCCTAGTCCTCTGACGGTCTGTGCTTCTGCCTTGGTCTGAAAAGCGTGCGGGCTGCCTTGAGCGGCACCGGCGTGCGGATCTGGACCGCGCCGAGAGTTGCAGAAGGAGCTAATTGAGTGTGATTGCAATTATCCCTCTGGAAGTGCCTGCTTTTAGAGGGGGGGTAGCCCAGGGAGAGGGCAGGAAGGGTTGGGGGGCGTTGGTTTTGCTTAGGTAGACTCTTTTGGGCTAAATCGTTTGCAACTGCCGTGCCGTTTAAAAAAAATCAGCTTAAATACACTGCTTTGCAGAAGGCGTGTGTTCTCCTGTCCTCTCCTCATTCTCCTCTGTGCACGGGCTTGCCAGCTGGAGGAGGGGGCAGGAGGTGTGTGGGGGGCTGCTTGTGTGGTGATCAATAGTGTGTCGTGACTTGGCCAGTGAAGGAGGGGGGGGTGTCTTCAGTACAGAGGAGGAGGGGGGGGGGCTGCTCGATGTTAGAGAAGATGGATGAAGTGCTGCTGGTCATGTGTTTTTTTTTTTTCCTTTCCTGCGGGGATAGCAATGACGTAATCAGGAATCCCCTCTAAGTGCGTTTTCGATGAGCCAAGCGGGAGCGCGCGCAGGGAGAGGGAGAGCTGTGTCCTCGAAGGCAGTTTTGGATGGGCGCATTTTTTTTCCTTTTCTTGGACACAAGTGGCCTTTGCCTTGAAAATTTTTGCTTTTTAAAATTTGAAATCCCCCCCCCCCCCCCAGCACTGATGTGCACAGATCCCTCCCGAAGGAAGGATTCAAACCCATTCAGAAATGCGTGCGGCTCCCCCGCTGCGCTCGGCGGCTCTTTGTGAGCAGAACGTGCTGGAGCCGTCCCACATCCATCCTCGCGCAAAGAAGAAAGAAGCTGCTTCTAAAAATAGCTCCTCCGCTCTAGTGGCCGTGCAGTGCTTTTTGTTGTTGTTGTTGTTGTTGCTTCCCTGGTGTCCATGATCTATTTTCTGAGGCCTGTTTCGTTACCCTCTTGGCCGGGGGCTGTGGGTCTGGGCTGGAGCGGTACCGGTGCGTTCAGGCTGAGTGCAGGGGGTCGTGTGTTTCCGCAGAAGCAGTGACGGGGGGCAAATTCGTCGCCCGTGTCTCAGCGCTAGCGCGTATAGAAACGTTTGCCCTTTCTGCTGCTGACGGTACATGGCTCCTCTCCACTGACAGTAAAGCTGCCCTCTTGGGGATCTCTTCTTTACCAAGCAACCTCTGTAGCATCAGTTGAACTCCCCCCCCCCCCCCCCCCGTGTCCTCCACCGTGCTCCTGACGACAGGTGGAACTGTTGCAAGGTTTCTGAAAATTCACAGCAGGCACAACACCTCTCAGGTTGCGTCCCAGAACCTTTCAATTTCAGATTGGCTTGATTGTCACGGGAGCTCCATCAATCAGTCTTTTTCTGTAGGGCTCTTTACAACATTTTGCTGAACAATTCTGTACAGCGCTGTGTATCAGCTAGAGTAACAGTTTCCGAGTGGGCAGGGCTGAGGAAACCTCCGGGGATCCCAGGCTTGGTGGCTGCTGTCCCTTCCCGACAAAGAGTTTCTGACTTTTTTCTTAAGTGTGAATTGTGGTTTTGCATGTAAGGTTCCCACCTGTTTCCCTACTGTCTAGAATATGCAGTGGGCTTCAGTCAGGGAGACCTCCTGCAGCACAGGGGTGTTTTTCCCTGCTGTAGTCACCTTGCTAATCCCATTAGTGGAGGAGTGCCCCCTCTTGGCAACTGGGGGGGGGTTGTGTTCAATTGATCCAGCTCGGCTGTCAGTTACTCAGCTGTTTATTAAGCTGGTCCTGTGTAGCGTTTGCTCTCCCTAATTTTGAGCAGTAACCAGTTACTGGAAGCCTATAAATCCATTTTTTTTAAATTCTTGTTTTCCCTGCCCTGCATGACACTATATGGGGGCTGGTGCAAGCAGGAAATGTCGGGGTTCTGCTGTCTGTTTCCCTTTAGCTATTGTGCATTTAAGTGGAAGTGCACCGCCAACCCCCCCAATGTGCATGCACACATTGTAAATTAGGGCAATGGATGGTTCTGCAGTTTGCGTCGCAATTCAGGCTTCAAGCCCAGCCCCTGCAGGCTTTCTGGTGGGGTGGGTGATGCAGGGGTCCCGGTTGGAGTGGCTCTGTGGTGCTGAAGCAGGGACTTTGTATTATTGCTGTGGGCCGTTCAATCACAGATGTCGTCGTCTCTGCTCTCTAGTCCTGTGAAGGGAACTCTCATGGAACTAAACCAGATCCCTCTTTTCTCAAAGCGTTAAAAGAGCTGTCCAGGACATCAGCAGGGGATTGTTTATACAAAAGTTTGTTAAACGTGGAAGGGAGATGATCAGATTCCTTCTGCAGAGCAGCTTCATCTGTTCCAGGTATTCTCAGCTGCTGGCCTCTGGTGCAACAGTGGAGCCCAAAAGCAGACGATTTTAAAATTAGCCCTCAATGCCAAGTGCCTCAGCCACTTTGCGCAAAAGAAGGTAACAAACTTAAAAACCTCAAAGGGGGGGAAAAACTCGTCTGGCTTGCCTGCATGAGATTGGACATCGGAACAACGCTTCCTTGACTGCGTGACTCCTGTATTAATCTCGATGTATGAATAGTCCAGAGCCATGTTTCTCGGGGCCAATCCCACTGTCCACTCATGTCCTCATACCTCTAGAACTCCATCTTTTCACTTCCACCTGGGCGACTTCATGTGTTAGCAGCTGTGTAATCGCAGGATCTGCTGATGGAACATAAGAGCTGCGACCTCCTTCAGACCCTTCCTCCGCCATGCACACAGATAAGATATTAATTGTTTCTTCCTGGAGAGCATCACCCAGGTGGCCAAGGGCTGCTGGTCTCCCTTTGAATTCCAATCAGCCAGCTGTGTGCGGAGGGGGGGGGGGGGAGGAATGTAGGCGAAGAAAAATCGATGGGGAGACTGTTGGCGTAGCCTGATTGTTTAACTCGGGCGATGTGCTGCTCTCTCACTCCAGCCTCCGCACATACACTGGACACCTCGCCGCTCTGCCCCCCTGTCCCCTGCTTTCTGGGCTGAACTTGTGGTGCTTGAGTTTCTCAGGGGCTGGCCTGGGGGGGTCCAGTTAATTCTGTAATTCAGTTCTGCTCTGAGCAATGCATCTGGGGTGAACCAGGGGACAAGTTACATGATGGCTGTTTTACTGCATTAATATATGAGAACTGGGATAGATTTGCAGAGTTCTTGGCAGAGGGAAGAATGCAGGTACAGATTATACTCCCATTGCATAGCTGCTGGATCCATTTCGGGTTTTACCAGGCTGCAGTGTACGCGCTGTACTCCTGAGCCGCAATCTGTTCTGTTTAACGTTAGTCTTAGGAGTTTTACAAAGCTACAAGCTTGACTGCAGCACCTCATGAACAAGGGCCTGCATCTGAAAAAACATGGAGTGGATCGAAATCTTTTGGGTTAGCTGGAGTCATGTATTCCTGCCAGTTCAGGCAGGAGTGGGATTCAGAAATAGTTCAGCACTGTTATTCATTCATGGTGTGGAGAGGCAGAACCGATCAAGGTGCTCGGTGAAGATGTTAGATTATATTGCTTTATTTTGCCCTAGTGAGGGAGGGGGATTGCAGCTTTACTAACAGGTTTACTCGTGTAATTACCGAAGTAAGAAGCCGGTCGTCCTTTGCACCAGCAAGAGTTCCAGTAAAGTGGTTTGATCTGGTTTTATTTTTAAACGCATTCTTAGCCGGTGATGGCAAGCTCAGGAGGCGACAGGTGTTGGTCTTGCTGTCGGTGCGCTGCACGATTCCTGCACTGTTGTGACATTTAACACGGGCTTTGATCTTGCGCCGTGTGTTGGGTGCTGTTGGGGAAGCATCCTTTACATTCAAACCCCCTGTGTGTTCTCAGCGGTGTGTAAACTGTGTGCTCTTGTAACTGCACGTCTGGATCAGACAATGCGGGCGATCCCTCCGTGATGCAGTGCTTGGAGCAGCAAACATGGCTTTCGAGTTCCTCTGGGTCTGTGACTGCCAGCTTGTGCTGGAATCGATCGGCTGTTGTTTTGGCTTTGTGGTGTTTTTGGGGTTGTGCACTCTGCGCTCCTGTCCCTCTCTGTCCCTGCCTCCCTGACAGCCAGCAGCTCTCGGCTAGCCTTTATCTTCCTCTGCCTTGGCCTGCACATTCAGGTTACAGCCCTGTAAGGCCACACCTGCCCTCAGCCTAGACTCCCGGGGACATTTGCCAAGAGACGGATGGGAAATCGAACAGATCAAGGTCTCAGCGTCTCAGGTGCCTTGTGAAACAGTCCATGGTTTGCTGGATGCCCTGCCTTCTCCTTGCCAGTGTAGCATTAAAGGCAGTGAGCAGTTTTCATGCCTCCTGTGGGCTGTTGTGGACATGAACTGTTGCTTAATGTAACATCGGTGCCCACCGTGGAGGACCGCTGGCCCTTTGTTACTCTGGAGTGTTTTTTCTGCGGGGGTGAGCCTGTGCAATCAACCATGTCAGCCCTTAGTCTTGAGGCAGAGACAACTACTGTTTCTAAAATTCTGATGCTATATGGTCTGAATAAAATAAAGCAAGAACGTGGAATAGGGGAGAGAGGGGCAGCAAAAATCTATATTTGTTGTGGTGAAGTACAGCCTGGAGACCAGATGGTGCAGAGCCTGGCGGCGTCGCCCAAGTCGAGCCCTCGTGATGCGCAGAAAGACGGAGAGAAGAAGGAGCTTGATTTAGTGTTTAATTAACAGGAATAGCAATTACTCCAGATGTCTGTTGTCACCTAGCAGAGAGAGAGAGAGCCTCTCCGCAGAGATTGCGCTGACCTTCCCTTTGCTGTGCGGTGCTTCTGTGTGCTGTCGGTGTGGTTTGGGGACAGCACGTTAGGAGCCCTTTTCAAAGCAAAGGTCTCCCTGCTCCTTTCCCGTCATTCATCCGGGTCTCGGGCAGAGATATAGGTATTCCTAAGGGTTAGGGGAAATAAAACAGCATATGACCAGTATACAAGAGCAGGGACTGAAGGAACAGTAATGGTTTTCGTGCCCATAAAGGACAGAATGGCTCCTTGGAGTGGGGTTGGAGTTCTGGTACAGCCTTGACAAATCATTGAGTTTGATAACGCGCCCCCCTGGGTTTACAGACAGGCCTCGCTATGCTCCCCTGACTCCTCGTGTGTACTGAGCTGCATCGGACCCAAGAGAGGCCGACAAGTGCAGTTATCTGACATCCTGGCCAGAGGGCATCTTACTCTCTTATGATGTGGCACCAGCAGTCGGGTACCATTACCTAGCTGAAGGGGCTTGTGATGCTGCTTCCTGGCAGTAATTGCGCCTGGCTCTGCCTGGTCGATGGTTCCCACTGGCTGCTTCTCATCAAATCTGTTTGCTGTTGTGAGCTGCAGCATGCCGGTGGGGCCACGTGTGGTAGAGTAGCTGACAGCTCATTTAGACAGCTCTCCTGTCTGGTTTTTCTTTTGCCGTTTCCTTATAACACTGATGGTCTCAGTGGGGTTTCACGTCGTCGTTGCATCGGAGGCTCGCACGCACCCCCATGCAAAAGAAAAACCTCCTGACTCTTGTGCATAGACTGCTCCTCATCTAAGGCTGACCTCTCAAGGACGGCACAACATGTTTGCAAGCGTCCAGGGGGCACTGTGGGCGCTCGATCCCACCCTGCCTGGCTCTTGGCCAGTCGTGCAGAGTCTCGGTCGCAGTCGGCAGGCAACACGATCTTGGCTCGAACCCGCGATCCTACAGCTCCGCCCACGCTTGAGTGAGCACCTTCACCAGCTCACTCCCTTAGGCAGCCCTGTCATTTCTTGTTTTGACTGTTGTTCACACCGTTTCCTTCTGGATTCGCACCCTTTCAGAATGCGAGCGCCAAAATAAGCTGTCCCAGAAAACAGTGCTAAGAAAAATCAAGTCTAGTGTGGGAGCACCTGACCTGCAGCTCTGAGTAAGTGGGCTTGTTTCCGGGACTCTGATTTAATTGTGCCCCTTCTCAACACAGTATGAGTCACAGTCACACCCGCTAACACTCTGATTGGTCAGTTTTCAGCGCATCTGCGTCGGTCCTCTGCAGGCTTGTGGGAGAGCCCCACATGGGCCCGCTGCTCGTCTGGGAGGGGCTGTCTGCCTGCCCGGATTGATCCGTCCTTGTCGCTGTGTGCCAGGAAAGCCCTGTGGTGGATGTCCCTCATTAATTCTTGCCTGGTGATGCTCGGGGAGTGTCCCTCCAGACCCCTCTCCCTGCTTCTCCAGGCTCCGTGCTGGGAGAGCAGTGCGCTGTGTCCGGAGAGTGAGTGCCTATTTGACCTGGTTTTTTGTTGGATTGGGGACTTCTGTGACGCGTTGTGAATCAGAACACGCCTGTCATAGACCAGGTTGGGCTGTGCATGTTAAGCAAACTACGTGGAAATTTACCACTTCTTTCAGGTCCCACAGGCCTGTGTGTTTGGATAGGTGTCTATGTGTGAGTTCGCCTGACTCCAGATGAGATGGCTTCCACTTTTAAAAAGTAGTCTGCTTCTCTGTTGGCCTATACTCTTGTGCACTAAAAGAGTTATTCATCCAATTTGGGAATTTAAAATGTCGTCTCTGGGTTATGTATAAAAGAAACGGCCCTTCTGTAAATCGTTAGTACAGTTTGCAAGCAGTCGGTTGTGACTGGAAATGAATGTTAGCTGAGACGGTGTGCAGCATGTTTAAAACAAACTTTTCCGTGATCTCAGGTCCACATTCCTTAACCCCCAGCTCTCACTGCGGTGTCCCCTGTTTATTGCTGTGAATCCTAGAATCCTCCTCTCCTCTTACCTGTGCAGCTCAGATGGCGTTGATCGGTTAAGCCAATTTAAGTGTTTTTGCACTGGAAATATTCAGCTCCTCGTTACAGACCCAGTCCAGATCGGAAATGGATAGTGAGGCACTTGGAGTGTTAGGTGTATGTGTGTGAGTGGGAGGTACATTCTGAGATCTAACAGCAGTTTTTTTTTTACATTTAACCCTTCCTCTTCTGTAATTATCTTGTGCCCGAGATGCCCAAATGAACCATGTGTCGCTTCTAACATTACCTTCATCTGTTTTTGTTAGAAATAGGGGGAGGGGCCTAATTTGAGATCGAAAAGACGCGGGGGTTATGTGGAGGTCACTGAAAGCTTCATCCGGTCACAATAGCTTTGTTTTCAGTGCAAATCCAGCCCCTCTGCTCAGCCTGGTTTTGGTGCGCTGGTAGGCACTACAGCAACCGTCTTGTTCGAAATGCATTGAAGGGGGGAGGAGGGGGAGGGATGGGTTGTGAAGATCTCCTGTTTTTCTCTTGGTGACAGAGCCTGTTGCCATGGAGCTTGCGCTCCTGTTGGCTGAGAGCATGTCCTATAGGAAAGCAGCGTGGAGTATTTCATCATTGAGATTTTTTTTTTGCCCTCTTCACACCTGAAGCATGGAACATGTAAGGCTACAGAAACTGCAGAATGACTTACAGCTGGAAGAGTGTGAGGGTGACACACTTACCACATGGCACTTTGGTATGTCTTTGCTGCATGGATTTTACTTTGAAAGGCCACTGCAGTTAGGAGCTCGAACTTGGACGCCCTGTAGCCTTATTCAAGGTGCACTTGTCAGTAGTGAATCGCAGAGCAGCAGTAATCAATGTAGGATGTCAGACAGCAACAGGTTGTCTGTACACCTCTGCTGTGCATCTTGGGTACGGGGCTGCTTTCTGAATCTGCAGAATGTGCAGCTTCCATGCTTGTACTGACGCAGAACTAGACATGGAATACACCAGCTCTCGGTTTTACCATATGCCTGACCTCTGCCATACTCTGCCAAAAAGGAATAAATAGAAGAATGCATCCTTAAAAGTCCAAGTCCGGCCACGGCAGTGCAGGGCTTCAGCGTGTCGCTGGGACACCCTGGGGTGCAAACCTCTTATGTACCTCATGGTTTGTTCTGTAGCAAGTTTTTATTTTGCCCTGATTGCTCTCTGTCAGTTGCCCCGCACAGTTTGCAGGCTGGCACTGTTGGACTGTGCTGTGGGGTCATGCAGCGGATTTCCGTGGAGAAGCTGGGATGCCAGGGGAGAAGTCTGGAGCGAGGGCAGCGGGCATGCACGTTGTGTGTGTGGTGACACGAGGGCACCAAACCCGTCGAGTCACTTGCTTTTTTTTTTGTTGTTGTTGTTCTGCTTGTTTCTTAATTCATTCAAGTCCCCCGCTTCTTCTAGTGCTCGGCATCCATAATTCATCAAGATCAGGATCCCCCCCCCCCTTTTGGAGCATTAATTATTCATGGGGGTCACGCCAGCGTTGGTTTTCCTCCGCAGCATGGGGAAATACAGGGGTCCGTCCCGGGCCCGTCCGCTGATGGCTGACGTGCCAGCGAGGGCGTTCCCATGGCCCCTGGCCTGTCTCGTACCTCAGCTGTTGTTGTGCAGGTTCTCCTTGCCTCCCCCCCCGCCACCAGAATGTAAAGCATTTCTTTTTTTAATGCCTCTTAAATTGTCAAGGCTGCTGACGCCATCCTCCCCCTCTCAGCCCACACTCAGTCCTGGGGGACGAGGGCTGACTCATTCCTCTCTCTCTCTCTCTCTCTCTCTCTCTCTCGCGCACTCATTTACAGTTCTCCCTCAACCTTTCCATCTCCCTGCCTCTCCTTCTCTTGAATTCCCATCCTGTCTTCGCTCCCCCTTCACACTTCACACTCTTCCTCTTTACCTCTACCCCTCTTCACTTTGGAAAATCCATTTTCTTTTCCTTCCTGTTCTCTTGTCTCATTCGGTCACCTCCCCTCTCCCTCTTTCTCTCCTTCACTCCCTGCGGAGGCTGCTGTCCGCTCCGTGCGGAGCCCCCTGCGCTCCTCGGCTCCGGGGACAGGGGCAGGGAACTCGGGCTCCCCGGGGACCGGAGAGCAACGAGCAGCTGGAAAGAAGACCGCTTCAGTTCAGCGCCGAACTCGGAGATGACGTCTCTGGTCGCGGGAATCCCAGCAGGCTCTGGGGCGAAGGGGGTCGCTGCTGTGCGTGTGCCGCCTTCAGCCGAGCTGTAGCCTCTCCTTCACCCTTTCACCTGCGCTTATTTTACCCAAGGTGCAGTAGAGTTGATACCAGTCTGCAAACAATAACAGACTCTGCAGTGTTTCAAAAAAATATTTTAGTCTCTTAAAACTGAGGAATCAGCTGTTCCGATGAATGTTCTAATAGGTGGCATTAGATGTTTTTTTAGGACTGGGGCAGCTGAAGACTCAAGCAACCAAAAACATAAGCACCCTGTTTTCCGTTCAGATTCCAAGTACCTAGGAAACTGGCCTGTTGTTCAATGAATATTGTTTGTAGTTTACTCTTATTTGCAACCTCGTTAGTCCTGTTTAACGAGAGTTGTGCTGGCTAGAGGTTTGACATGTTGCAGTTCTTTACTGTGTATGTAATGTCTGGCCAAACATACCAGGAAATTCCAGTCAGGAAGTATTCTCTTGGTGGCGGACTGTTCCTGACTGGGCTTCAGGAGCATGGAACAGATGCAGAAAACTGGTAGAACCAGTGAGAGGCGTAGATCAGTTTCACACACACACTTACAGCTGAGACAACCTGAACTGGTTGTCCTCTTGCACTGAATGGGATGGGGTGCCAAATATTTCGTACTCTTGTGGGATACATGCCCATTCCTGGTGGTTACCTGTCCTGGCTGCTTGGCAGGGGACCTGCCTATTGGTAGATGAGCCTGCTCCCAGAGAGCATCTGGTTAAAACATGAAGTGGCTTTGTGGCCCAGAGTCAGTAGAGAGCTCTGAATCACCTGAGGAATCGGCCTCGCCAGGGTCATGCTGGGACAGCCCTAAAGGCTGATGGGTTATTTTCTTACCTTGATTTGAGCACATTTCCATAGACTAACCTGTGGACTTACTCATTAAAGCATTTGCTATTCTGCTTTTTAAATACCATCATAAAAATCTGACTTGGATCACTTTCATCCTTTATTTGGTCCAGAGCGACTTGCATTTGTAGTCATACCTGCGACTTGAACCCTCAACCTCCCCGTTAGGTTGCCCAGAACCCTGAGCACAGCTCCGCACTGCTGCCCAGTCACGATGGGAATAGCCTGGCTTTTCCCGAAGGTGCACTTTTAAAACCTTTCTGAGCCTTGTTGGGATACGCACTCATTCCTGGTTCAGCCTGTCCTTGCTGCTTGCAGAGGACTGCCACATTGTACAGCGCTCATGTCGAGGGGTCCTAGTATTTTGGCCAGTGGGCTTACGAACAACAGAGAGGGGTTCCGGAGCCTGAGGACGGGGGCGGCTCGTCTGTGCACTGCACCGGTGATGGAGGACACGCGTCTCATTGCGGCGCTCTGACGGCTCTGCTCAGCCTTGCAGTGCAGCCTGGGAAACACCCCGTGCTCTAATAAAGACGCTGAAGCGTGCAGCGGAGATGTGCAGCTCCCAGCACTGTCAGATCCTTCTATTATTTCAGGAGAATAATCTTAATGGCTGCCTCGTTCTAAAGGAGGCGAAGGAAAGCCTTAGTCGCGCAGGGGAGCGCAGCGAGGCCAGCGCTGAATGAGCTGTGAATTAAGCTGTCATGAATGAGCCGGCCCGCCTTTGTTCTCTTCCCCCTCTTTTTTTTTTCTTTAAAAAATTGAGGGACGCTGGGTTGCCATGGAGACGGCAACGTCATTCACAGCTGCCGCTGCTCAGTTGGGGTGGTGGGGGGGAGAGATGGGTATATTATAAAATATAAGTCCGGGAGCTTTGGAGGACTGAGCAAGGGAGAGATTCGGAGGAAGAGAGCGCTGCATTAAATCTCTCAACCCCTCCTTTCAGACCTGTGTACTGCAGCTCGGAGGGCTCCGTTTTGAGACGGGAGAAGGGGCCTCAGTCGTTGAGGTACAGGTGTCAAGGACATGTGGCCACACGCTCAGGATGGCACCAGGTTCCAAACCAGCCCTGAAGGCTTCTGACTGTCTCCAGCCCATCCTGATGTGATCGAATCCCACTCAGTCTATTTTACTGCCAGAGTATTCCAGTTCAGTAAACCCTCCGTTATGTAACGGGTCGACGCCGGTGCCCATGAAGTGGTTACGGATGTGGAAAACCCCTGGTCCTGCTTCCCTGGATCTCCCCCTGTTCCGGAGCTCTGTTGTTGGTCCGCTGGCAATCCGAGATTGCCTCTGATGAGCGGACATTTTTTGTTGATTTTTTTTTTCTTTATATTACACTTGCAGCCGCTGAGCTGACGCAGTTCAAATATAGTGACTCTCTGCACTGCTCCCCCTTCTGGACATACAGAGGAGTAACGTCCACTGTGTCTCTTGAGAAGTACCAGGGGGAAGGCCATGAAATAGCTCAACCTGAAAATAAGAATTGCTTTTATTCCAAGAGGACTTGCGGCTACAGAACCCCACTGTACGGGCACTGTTCAAGACCTCTAGCTGTATCAACTTCAAACCCCCTCTCCTCCCCTCTGCAGCACCAGTACTGCACCCCCAACTGAACAAATAAGACGCGTACCCTCAGAACGTAAGAATATTATGTCATGGACAAGAGGAGCCCATTCTGTCAGCCCGTTTGGTCGTTACTAATTGTTCCAAGGATCTCATCCATCTGCCTCTTGAAGCAAGCCGTGGTATGGGCTTCAACCACATGGCTGGGTAGCTTGTTCTAGACTCCCCCCAAAAATAAAGTAAGGTAAAGTGCCTCCTATTCTCAGTTTTAAAAGCTCTTGCCACTTGTGTCCTCTGGTTCGTTTCACTGCTGATTCTGAATTCCAGCGGGTTGACTTTGTCAGAGCCTTTGAGAATTTTGAACACGGGTCCCCTCATAGTTACCTCTGTTCAAGACTAAAAAGGTTCAGTTCCTTCAGCCTGTCAGTGTAGAACCTGTGGAATAGAAATGATTTTAAAGTTCTCCCAGGCAGCTGCCCCCCAGTTATATTTTGACAAGTTTCTCTATTCATTATGCTTATGCAGGGTGTGTATTAACCCCCTTGTCTGAATCAAGGTGGATGTGCTGGTTTATTAACTGTCGCATGCCGTTGTGATGGTCGGTGACATGTCTTCTGATTTCACTGCGTGCTCGTCCAGTCTGGCGCGCAACAGCAAGGATTCGTCGGTGAAGCAGCTCATTCAGTAGCAGCCGAGGAAGCCTTGAAATAGCTCAAGCTGAAATACGAATTGCTCCAGTGGAGGAGGAGGAGACTGGGACTCGAGTGATTTCACAGAGGAGGAATTTTTTATTTTTGAGAAAATGTGCTCTGCATGGAACGGATTGCATACGAGTTAAATAAAGACATGGGGCGCCTCCCTGCGGGTGCGAGTGTGTGCGGGCACATCACCCCCCCCTTGCCCCCTGAGCTGTGAGTTTCTGGTCCTGCGCGTCCGCGTGTGGCTGCAGGGCTCAGCTGCGGCTTCCTTCGAGGAGTTTCTCCGGGCACGAGCGAGAGGGCGTGGCAGCGTGGGACATTTCCCAGCGTTCACCGAGTCCTGTCCTCGTTTTTCTTCCACCCAGCGCCTGTCCTGATCCTTTTTAGCAATCCTCCGATTACTAAAATGAGTGGATTTCAGTCCCAGTCTTGACCTGAAAACTCTTGCTCTCCTGGTGTTTTAGCTCTGGTGAATAGGTATGGATGGACTTGCTATCCGAATGCAACTTAGATGATTTTTTATATTTATACATTCGGGTTTGCTGAAACAGTTTGGTTAAGGTACAGCAGCGGGGTCCCCCAGCTGGAATTCGGACCCATGAACCCTCTGGCCACTCCAGAAACCACGTGATGGTGGGTCACCTGATGGATATCCTAACCGAAGTGATAACGTTTCCAGCTGAGCGTTTATCGAGCGACCGTGCCAGGTGGGCACATTGCAGGGAGGAGGCAGGAGTCACGGGTCTTCAGGCTCTTTGCTGCTCTTAAACTGACAGTCCAAGGGACTGGTCTCCGCACCAGCTGACCCTCCCATGGGTCCCTTCTGACTGCGGTGTCATCCTGTCTGCAGCCAGATCCAGTCCCTGCTGCCGCAGGAGCCATCTTTTCTGATGTTGTACCGACGTTGTAAGGTGCCAGTTTTTTTTTTGCATTGCTTGGAAAAAAAGGGATTAAGCCACCACCATGCACTGGATCTTTTCAGTTTTGTGGAGGAAAAACTATTCTTGCTTGGAACTTTATCAGTGCAGGTTGTCCAGGGTCCTGCAGCACAGTTACAGTGAAATGGCTCCAGGTGTTATCTGGTGTTCTCTCCCTTGAGAGGCGGAACAGGGCAGCCTTGTGTGCACTTTACCCAAGGGCAAGCGGGGGTATGGAACACACAATCCAGCCATGTTGTTGAAGCCAATATTCGGCCTCCTTTTAGGAAACAGCCAGATGTCTTTGGATCATGAAGCTTTTAACTACACTGACTTCCAAACAAGCTAGATAGTGCTGAATGGCCTCTCATTTGTCTTTGACCTTACGATTAATTAGGGTTGAAACTGTACTAGGCAGTATACGTTTCGAAATCGCGCAGTAATAGCTCAGCATGCTCCGAGAAGAGAAATTCAAATAAAGAAGCAATATAATTGTAGCCATTTATAAAAAATATTTAAAGAATTATTTCTTTGCTGTCTGAATTGCAGGTGTTGTTCGAGCGATTATTTCTGTTAATCGTTTTTCGTTGAAAGCTGGATATCTGTTTAGTACTGACCTTGTGGGGGTTTGGCATTGGGAGTTGCTGTATTTATTACTTTTGATGAGTTCCTGACAGACACTTGAATTGGAATTTTGCTCATCTTGCCCAGAGAGAATTTTTCACAGTGTTTGGTTTCACCCTCTAACACACGGGTATTATTTGCTTCCATTGGGGATATACTTCAGAGGGAAACCTGAAAACACTTCCTTGTCCGGCAGCAAGTGTAGCACGGGTTGCTCTGCTGATCACCACAAGTTTGTAACACAAGTAAAGTTCAGCTCTTGAATGGGCTGTGTATAGTGTAGAATTCTGCACCAGCATGTGTCGCTATGCTGCTGCAGCTGGGTGTGATCTGTCTGGTGGCTGGTAGTCGGAGAATATTTTGTCTGGCCTTTTCACAGTCTGTGTCTCTTACAGCTCCCGATCTCATTGGTATTCTCCAGACTGGCGCATCATCTTCACAGAGATTTAGAGTGTCTCACTGTTGCTGTATAGAGACTAGACTACTGCTGGCAAAGAGGTGTTTAATCCATTCACTGCACAGTCAATTGAATTTGCATTCATGCTTATCTGATGGGAAACCTACAGGAATACTCGATACTGGAACATTAATGCAATGAAAAGGGAATCTCAGTCGAGACATGTTTTAAAATGCATCAAAGCATTTGCTTCTCATGCACTTTGATTCACCTGAAAAGTTATCTCCGAAAAAGCTTTCGAGCCACTTGGCAAAATAGAAAAGTTTTGTTTTTGTTTTGAAGTTTTAATAGAATGCACTGGCTTTTTTTTTCTAAATCTTAAAATTACAAGATATTTTGGCCGTACCCACCTGATCTGGAATAGCCAGTTGTGTGTGTTTTTCATGTCGGCTCAAGGCTATTGACCCCGTGACCGCACACGGGGGAGAATGAGGAAGCGCAGGCGGATTCCTCTGTCCCACCCTCCTTCCCGCCAGTTGTGTTCTAATTCACATCACAGGGGCAGTGTCGATGGGGGGAGAGGCACATCGCTCACCAACGGCACTGCAAGCACTCAGAAGGTGCGCCATGCCACCAAAAGCCATAAAACCCGTTTGTCCATCCCCGCTGTCCTACAGCATGCAAAGCCAATTATAATCCAGTCAACGCCAGTGAGGCTCCCATTGCACCGCAGCTCAGTCTGCTCCAGGTGTTATGGGCTGTGTGGGATGTTGAGTACTTAATGACCGAGTGGATATGAAGGGCAAATTCAGAAAAACACTTGTTTGTGAACTTCCCATTTATGATTGCAGTTCTTTGGGTTTAGAACTACGGTATCCAAAAAGTGTATGCCTGTGGCATAGGGTAGGTGTAGCTCCATCTTCTTTGCTGAGAGAGCACCTTAAAGCCTGATAAAAGTCTATATAAAAACGGTCTCTCCCATTCCTCCAACTGATGCAAACTCTCCTGAAAGGTGCTGGGCAGCCCGCAGTGCTCCAGGAGGTGAATGGGGCGGACAGGAGGGCATGGAGGAGACTCCTGTGTGTGGCACGGGAGTCTTAAACGGCTCGTTTTGCTTCCCGGCGAAAAATAAACGCTGGCTCCAGATGTTTTTTTAAAAAACGAACCGTTTTAACCCTAGAGAAGGAAGCCCAAAGACCCCGGCCAAAAAGATTTTACAGCCTCTGTTGTTGTTGCTGCAGGCAACTATCAAGCACCTTGGTACAATTGTTGTGTATGAATATGTTGCAAAACCTGAAAAGGACTTAATTGCTATGCAGTTGGTGTCCAATCGTATCGCACAGCGCGACAGCGTAAGGGGGTTGTTGACACGTGGGTGGTTGCTGACATTCCCAGCATAGTGGAAGGCGGGTGCCAGCATTGCACTGGCTGATCTTTGGGATTAATTGCTCTCTCTGGCTCTCCAGCAGGCCTGCTCTGACGCCGCTCGCCATGCCCGAGGAGTGACCAGGTGTTCGGCACAGCGCGGCTACACCGGTGGTTTTCATGATATGGAATGCAAGTTAACCACGGCCCAGCCGAAGAGTCTGCTGTAGACGGTTCCACCGATTCTTGCAGAGCGTGGGCTCTGTCGCATTAGAGTCGATTAGAGCTACAGGTGATGATCCTTTGCTCCCCCCCCCGCCCCCCCCCACCCACTCTAAACTTCACCCTCGGGCTTTTGAAGTTGACACCCTCTCATGTCGGCTTCACAATCCTCTGGCTCACCTATAAGGCTCTGCATAGCTTGGCACCTCAGTACCTGTCTGACCTACTATCATCATACTCCTCACCTTGCAACCTTCATTTGTCTGTTTCTGGTCTCCTGTCTTTCCCCCAAGCCTGTCTACACTCTGTGAGTGACAGGGTCTTTTCCTGCTGTGCCCCAGAGCTCTGGGACTCTATCCCTGAGGATATCAGGGTGTCATCTTTCATAAGCTCTTTCAAATCTACCCAAAGCTTTCCTTTTTAGAAGGGCCTTTACTTAACTGGTTCTGTTATATACCCCTTTGCTTCTGCCATTTTCAGTACACCCATCTACTGTCTCCTCTCATTGTGTATATCTTGTGTATTTTTTCTTTTTCTGTCATTCTTTAAATCGCTTCGAGATTTATATCGCTGCTATATAAATTAAAGTTTATTATAGTCAGAGATTATAATTACGTGCAAGTTATCCTGGTTTAAGCTAATTGATTTCATACTCGGCGATACAGGCTCCAGATCCACCATCCTGATTTAACGTGCTCAGTTAAATAAAGTAAGGAACTGGTTAAAAACGCCTAGTGTTAATACCCCAGCTCTGTTCTGGTCAAAGACTAACTGCTTCGTCTTCAGAAAGCTGAAGGGCTGTAAGATTTCAAAAGGCTCCCCTATCTCCCTCCTGTATAGTAAGAAGTAAACAACCTTCTTTTTGTTGATGTTGGTGCAAAGGGTCATGATCCTGAAGGTGAAGCTTGTTATAGTTAAAGGTCTTCAGGCAAGCTGGTGAAAGCAGGGGCCTCTGCAGCAGTCGAGTATCGGAAAGGGGGAGCCAGGCAGGAGCTTGGGGGTTCAGATGCCAGGTGATGCAGGGCGCCAAGCCCATTGTGTGAGAGTGTAAGGCGACAGGCGGCGGGTGCTCTTGGTGAGAAGCACGACAACCCGCTCTGCACCAGTGGCGTTCAGCCGGGTTCCGAGTAACGCCGCCGCGTTTCTATGCCGGACAGCTTTGGCAGCGGGACCCAGGGAGCTCTGGCCCCCCGGTGCGGCAAACATGTCCAGCAGCGGCAGCCCCCACGAGAGCCTGGACATCATGAAGGAGAGCGAGCGGAAGCTGGTGGAGGAGGCGCTGGGCAAGAACAAGCTGGCGGTGCGGGCGGCCGCCAAGGAGGGGTGCGACAAGGAGGGCGAGGAGTCGGGCACGCCGCAGGACACCCAGGTGGGCACGCAGTCGACGGGGGTGGGCAGCAGAAAGGAATTATGTAATCGTAGAATTTTACTATTTTAATTAATTTATAAGGATCCGTAGAATTATTCTCTTTGACAGTATAGTGTTTTCTGTCAAAAACTCCTGGTTAAATACCAAGGTGGGTGAATAGTTTTGATAGTCCCTGTATTTGCCCTCTCCCACATCGTCCTCGCCAGCAGTTGCTTGTGCTGGAAATAGAAAGGAACTCTGAAGGCACATGCAAAACGGGGAGTAGCACGCATAGACTTGTAAAAAAAGTCATTCTGATTAAAATATCAGAAAGCTTTATCATCTCATGAAGCAGTCTCAAGTGTCTGGTTATTCTTTACATTAGGCGGTGGAATTTAGGATGGTCTTTGGTTTGGCCCAGGGAAAGTCCAATGCCAAATTTTCTCCATCACAAGGAATTGCCAACGTTTTGCACTTTTTATATTGTGTATATATATATCTCTTGTTTTGTTCTATAATGAGGGAGCTGTTTTCTTTTAGCTGACAGTTCAGGGGACTGTATTGAAGTTGAATGTGTCGGAGCCTGTGTGTCGTCTCACATTGATTAACGCGTCTCCCCTCTGCAGCGGAGAAACCAGAACCACGGGCACGGCAGGAAAAGGGCCAAGGTAAGATGCTCTGTTCCTCGACCCCGCTGATGCTGCACGGCAGCTAGTCAGCAGCACTGGTGACTGTACAGTGCCTGGTGCCTCCTGTACATTCCTGTCAGAGCCGAGGATCAGCAGACCAGCTCTCCCGAACTACGGAGGAATGGAAGACGTCGGCACGTTCTCCAGATCGTGCACGGCCAGAATCTGCGCTTCGTTTCCTGCGTTGTTTCGATCCCCAGTATGCCAGGCGTTCCCGGGGGAAGAGCGCGGATCGCGCGTTGCCCATCAGGGAGTCCCAGTGATATTCTGCTGCTTTCGCAGCCCACAATTCCACTTGGCGTGCAGAGCCCTGGATCCAGCTGTTAAACTGGACCCCCCTGGGATACTTTATATTTATTTTGATTATCTGGGCAACAGACATGATGATTTGATATTTTCTCCCATGGAAATCATAAGCGAATGTCGAACTCTGTCCCTAACTAAAAATGATGCCGCTTCCTCCTAAAATAGATTGCCACAGGCTGCCTTGCCAATGTTCATCGCCATTATGTTGCTTTTACATAATCACGACGGATTTAGATGAAGCCATTTATAGGAACTGCACATCCGTGGCCTGAATACCTAACTCCTTTAGCCATGCAACGCTTTCAAAATTAACAGGAGATTACCAATAATGACGAGCCCTCCTTTTAACCATGGGTATCATTCAGTCTGTCACATGCATGATTTTGATTCAGCTGCGGTGATTTGTTAATCCACGCTGTCGGAGGGCGCTGGGGTTCGCCCAGCCTGCAGATCGGCCCGAGGCCGTTCGCGTCTCGTGACGGTGACTGTGGTTACTGTGCATGTAATCGAACGGACTGTTGCTGCAACTGTGCTGTTCTCCTTTCGCACAGCTGACCTTCATATATCCCCACTGCCTTAATCTGGGTTGCTCCTCGTTGGAGAAGGAACACCGCATTTCTGCAGTGACCTCCTGCGCTATATATAAACTTGCGCTACTTGGCTGACATGCCAAGTGTGTCAGCATCGTGGACCAGGAACGCTAGCCAGGCCTTGCCAGTTCGCTTCTGTCTTACTGCCGTGGTACAGTCTGAGGCGTGGCACTGAGTGATGATTAATTAACGATGACTCGCATGCTTCCGGGTCGGGGTACAGTGGGCAGCGTTCCCTCTCCTGGCCTTTCATGTGGATCCTTGGCAAGGTGCAGCTACTGCACGAGGAGAAAAACTTCTGCACTCTAGTTTCTGACGATAGATGTCAGATGAGCTTTCCCTGTAGTTCTGTTACACTTTCACTGTTTGTCCTGCTGTTTGTTTTTATCCATGTTAACTTCCCTTAATGAGACAACAGCTAAGCGTAGTGTCTAATAACCTCTCTGTCTTTAATTTTGTGCCGTAGTCAAATGCCAAATTAAAGCTGGTGAGGAGCCTGGCGGTGTGTGAGGAGTCCTCAGGACCTTTCTCAGGAGACGGCCCTTCAGAATCACAGGTACCCTTTCGGGGCAAAGTGGGGGGGGAGGGTAACCGCTTGAGAGAAGAGCATTGTTATCAAGAGATTACAGCCATTGTGCACAGAGACAGGGAGAGAGGGAGGCTGATATGCTGAGGGAACAGCGCACGGTATTCTTTTTGTAAATGAGCCCAGTGAGAGCAGGCTGGGACAGGGAGAGGAGGTCACAGCCCAGTCTCAGTATCTTAAGATATATTAGAAAATATAAAGAGTTTTATCGGTCCTTCATTGTGGACATGAACGATTTCTAAATGTTTTTTTTAAGTTTAAATGACAAAAGGTTCTTTATAGCTGTAGCCCAGTGTTTCTCAGCCTGTTCCATCGCACAGAGAATTTACTGCCCTTTTAAAGGTCTCTTTGAACGTACTACTAATTTGGGAAGAGGTCCAATTAATAAAATGGAATTAATACTATGGGATAATTAATACTAAGGGAAGAATTTGCAAAATTCCCCGCTTTTTAATTAATGTGCTGGGGCATTACTAACTATGCCAGCAAAAATTTTAACACAAAGTTACCTCATTTAATTTATATTAAAATCAAAATTCTGTCCACCCCCCACTGGGAAGCCTGCAGTGGTACTACCCTCCTCCTGAAAGGATCGCACTGCTTAACACTAAAACTAGTTATTCACTGGAAGACCAGGTTCACCCAGCTACACCCTCTCTGCACACACACGTCACCAGCCTGAGCGTGTTATTGTGAATATCATTAACTATACACGTTTCAGCGTTTAGTTAGTTCGCCTCATCATCTTGGCAGGAATTGGTGATCCTGAAACTCGGAGCTCGTGCTCAGATTCTTTCAGATCTCCTGTTTCGAACTTGGAAAAACGGGGCTGGCGTCACACGAGATTCCCACGTGAATACTCGCGTGTGTAGACCGGACACACTTCGCACACTTTGGTTACACCTCAAAACCAGTGTATCAACTATTATATATTATATATGATATATTATATTATATCATTGATTCATTTTATTTTTCAAGAATTCTGTGGCGTGCCATTTAATTTGTAGAACAACACTGCAGTTCTGCCTGTTGAAAACGCTGCTTTGGCCAGAAATCTGCTTTCCTTTTTGTTAGCCTGACCGAACAGAATTTTTATTTGCTTTCTTGATGTATTGGTTTGAGTTCGTAAAGGATGCTCAGCAAGTTAAGCTTTAAAGCTTTTCTTTAGCAGCAGAATCACCCTGGTCATTTCTGTGGAGGTGTGTGGTGGTTTATTCAAGTCTTTTAGTTTTTACTTTCATCTTGTGATGCCAGTTAAAAAAAATCTAAGAGCTGTGTAAAACGTGCTGTGTTCCCCCATGATTGTGTTATCGTGCCAAAAGGTCTTTTCCTTTCCCATCCGTCTCGGTCTCCTCTCCCCTTCAGGACATCATTCAGCTGCACATTAGCTGCCCTTCCGACAAGGAGGAAGAGAAATCCTCGAAGGATGAGTCGGAGAAGGAGGAGAAGGAAAAGAACAAGGACAAGGCTCCTCGAAAGATGCTGTCTCGTGGTAATAACTCCATAACTCTGCTACTTCAGCACCAGGCTGGTCCGTCTGTGCCACTGCAAGGTCGCAGCACTTTAATTGTGTGATGACCTGTTAATTAACTCCGTTATCCAATTAAGTGCGCTGAAAGCTCTGTAGCTCTGTAGCTCTGCTCTGTAGCGATCAACAGCATTTGTCTCGATTAGGTATTCCTGAAGAAACAGGAATGTGCTTTGTACTGCAGCTCTGCAGGGGGGAGTCGTAGCTGTTCGTGATTAAGTAAAGGTCCCACATCCTCACAAGGCCAGGAGTAGGGAGACATTGAGAACGATTCTACATCCAAGCTGGAGACTTTTTTTATTTAGAACAACTTTTTTTAATGTTGGAGAAGTGGGTTATAGTATCACAGTGGTTGGCATTGCTGACTTGCACCTCTGGGGTTCTCGGCTTAATTCTGGATCTGGGGTGCTGTCTATGTGGAGTTTGCATTTCTTCCCTGTGTTAATGTGGGTTTTCTCCAGGTGCCCCAGTTTCCTTCCACAGTCCAAAGACATGCTGGTAGGTTAAATTGCTGCTGGGAAAACTGACCCTGGTGTGTGTGTGTATGTGTGTGTGCACGTGTGCGCATCTGTGCCTTGTGCCCTCTGCTTGCTGGGCTAGGCTCCACCTCCCCATTGACAAGAAATTGGAAGAAGTGGTTAGAAAATGGATAGATGTTGGCAGAGTCTTTTGATGATTGTTTAAAACCATTCATGATCTCAAGCAGGGTTCTGCAACCCTGGTCTTGGGGATCCCAGTCCAGTAGTTTTGTAGGTAACTGTTAGAAGTTTGTAGAAATTGACTGGTTTAATAATGTAGTTGCAGATAAGCCAGGTAAAAAAGTAAAGAAAACTACAGTTGGGTTAAAAATCTGCATACTCTTCAACCCTCAAAGACCATAGTTTCCTTATTTAAGTGATAGCTTTTGGGTGGTGTGTGTAAATATCTTAGTCTGTGCAGGGCCAAGAGGATGTGAAGAGGGCAGTATTACTTTCAATACATTGTAAAAGGCATCATTAGAAGTTAGAAATAGCCCTTGTCTAATTCCCTGGATTAAGTAAATAATTGTTGGTAATTGGTCAATAGCTTTGTGTTCCCGGTCATTAGAAGTAGGTGATTTTGTGCGATTCGGGAGGTTTACTGGACTGAGATTTCAGTTCTCTGCCAGCTGCCAAAACTGAACCTGCTTTTTGATTCAGTCTAGGCATCAGATACCATTTTTGGAATTTCCTGTTGGCATGCGAGGTGACATTTGGTTTAATCGGGTTTTCTCTTTTTCCACACATTCTTTCCTTAGACTCTAGCCAGGAATACACCGACTCGACGGGCATTGATGTCCACGAGTTCTTGGTCAACACACTGAAAAACAACCCCAGGTAACGCCCCCGCATGGGTCTGTGTCTTAAACTCTCTTTCTGGGTGCAGGTTTTAATACTGTTTTGTCTTGATTCAACTTCCTGGATTGGATCCCAGCAGCTGGGGGTGAGTTCTGGAGAGGAGCTGGCGATGGGCAGGAAGGTGGGTTTTGGTCGGTCCTGGAGAGGTGGTGGTGATTTTCCATATGGCTGAACGGACTTGCGCAGGCTGAGCTTGCAGCTTTCTCCGTGACTGAACTCGTTCTTCTGTAGTAATGAAAAGAGATCGTCTCTGAGGAAGACAAGGAAAGGGAATCCACCCTCTGTTTCCAAGGGGCATTCAGAACAGATGGTTGCCTCTGCCGAGTCTTAGCTCATGCCCCTGTGTTCCTTTTCTGCCCTGACAGGGATAGAATGATGCTGCTAAAACTGGAACAGGATATCCTGGAGTTCATCAATGATAACAGGTGAGTGAAGTGCTTCTACTGGAGGTGAGAAAAGAGCGATTCTAACCACCAGATTCTGCTCAGACCCCAGTTAAATCAGATAAGATCACTTTATTAGCCATATACAATTTCTTGCATTAGGAATTCATCTTTTTGCATACCCCAGCTTGCTCTCCATGAGTCACACAGACAGGGAGAGAAGCTTGGGGTCAGAGCGCAGGGTCAGCCATTTATACGGCGCCCCTGGAGCAGCTGGGGTTAAGGGCCTTTCTCAGGGGCCCAACGGAGTAGGATTCCTCTGCCGGCTGCGGGATTTGAACCGGCAACCTTCCAGCCACAGGCGCAGATCCTTAGCCACAGAGCCACCGCAGCTCTTATTTCCTCTTCTCACTCCCTCCTGCTTTGTTCTCGGCCCTTTCCACCTTTGCAGTAACCAGTACAAAAAGTTTCCTCAGATGACTTCCTACCACCGGATGCTCCTGCACCGGGTGGCTGCGTATTTCGGGATGGACCACAATGTGGATCAGACCGGCAAAGCCGTCATCATCAACAAGACCGGCAACACACGCATGTGAGTCAGGTTTTCCAGATGGTACCAGGGAGCAGTACTGTAGGAGAGGAGGTGGTGGAGGGCAAGATTCCCCAAGGGGTTATGTTGCTCTTAGAAGATCAGACTGACCAGTTTGACAGCACGCTAGCAGGGCTGGAGAACCCTGGACCTGGAGGCCTGTGTCTGTTTCTGTCTTTCATTCCATCGTGATGACTTAACCGGACCAACTGAGTGGAAAAGAAGTCAAACCACCTGCATTTTTTCAGGTCTCAGTTGGGTGCTAATTGAAAGGTGCCTCTGAGACCTGCAGAAACTCACACGTTTTTAGAGCCCATTTGTCAAGGTCCAGGTTACAAAAAATAAATAAACTGCATCTGTCCATCCTGCTGATCTATCAAGTGTGTGTAATATCTTTGTGAGAGTAGCTAGTCTGTTGAATTTCCTTGGGAAATTTTCTAGGTTTCTTCCTGCCTTGTTAATTTGTGATATATAGAGCAGATATGCTTTTACATTCTCAGCAATGTACAGAACCTCAACTTCTTGATCCATCAGAAATGCATGGATTAGGCCAAGATTGGTGTTCTTCACATTCAAAATGGTAAATGGATCCCACATGCCTGTTGTGTGTGTGTGTGCTTCCCTGATTTCCTCTCTCTCCCTGTCCTTGGCAGCCCTGAGCAGAGGTTCTCAGAGCACATCAAAGACGAGCGGAACATGGACTTCCAGAAGAAGTTCATCTTGAAGAGAGATGACACCAGCATGGATAAAGACGACAACCAGGTATGGGAGCAAGTAACTCTCACTTCTGCTCTGACCCCTAAGAGCATGCCTGTAGACGCACCAGCCTTTAAAGTTAGAAATCTGTACCGTTTCGTTCTGTTAAGTGCTTTGAGGGAGATTCACGCTGTTCTTATACAAGTGGGAACTCTGCAGAAGTGCATTTAATACTCAAAACAGCAGGCACTTCTTCACTCAAAGGTTTGAGTAAAGAAGAGAGTGGGGGTGTGGAATGAGATATCCAGCAATGTCGTTGAAGGCGATACCCGGGCCTCTGTCAGGAAACGTCAGGATGAGATGCTGGCATCAGTTAACCAATACCAAATGGCCAGGTGGCCCGAAAGGCCTCACCTCGTTTCTGACCTTTCGTACGTTATGTTGATCTTGGGGCATCCTTCTCGGCTATGTCCGAGTTCGTCGAGAGCACTACCGATTTTCAGTGCCAGAGCCTTTCCCCTCTCCTCCAAATGAAATGTGCAGTCTTGTACACAGATGTTTTAGAAAACGTTCAGTGGTGCAGTGTTCTGTGCTATAAAGCAAATTTTAACCTGCCCTGTGTTCCTGCTGCTCTTCAGGTAGTTGCACTAACGATTCATGCTGTTTTGGGGGAGGGGCTCCGTTCCTTAAAGTCAGATCCCCGGGAGTTTTACAGGCACGTTTCCACTGCTCCCTCACCCCCCCTTCTCTTCCTGCAGATCCGAGTCCCGCTGCAGGACGGGCGCAGGAGCAAGTCTATCGAGGAGCGGGAGGAGGAGTACCAGAGGGCGCGGGAGCGGATATTCGCTAGGGAAGTAAGTAGGAAGCTGGCACGCCCATTTTGCACAATCGTGGGCCAATGACTATTCTTGTTGCTTTTAAATCAGGGCAAATCTGAATGGCTGCGCTTTGTGCTGCCCCTGTAGAGAAGTTCCTGAAACTTTCTGGTACTGATCCATTTAAAAAACAACTACAACTGTGCAATGAGACTAAAGCTCAGTTCTTTAAACTTTTTCAGCCCTGTTCCATGAACTTCTGTAGGTGTCGCAGTCATGAAGCTGATTTAATTCAGTAAGGGGTTTCACTTAAGTAACTGAGACCTTGGCTGGAGCAGAAGACAGAAGCCTGGTTTCGGATGCCAGTCCTAAGAGTGACTGGAGTCATGTTTTCTCTACTTTTCTTTGTGCTGGTTCTGTGGATCAGCGCCAACAGAGACTGCTGGATATACACTTACTTTTGAGGAAAGGTAGAAAAGCTTTTTAATAATTTGTAGGTCTTTTTTTCTTTTCAGTCATCCCAGAATGGATACATCAACGACAACAGGTAAGCACTTCAATAATGCTGCCCTGTCTTCCAGGATTGAGTGATAGATCTCTTGAACCTACATTAATAACACTACTCTATAAATCAAATAATGACTAAACATTGTGTCTCATCACTGTATGTTAAAGCTCTTTACACCAGATTCTCTTGAATCTGGCCTTTCGGAGCAAAATTGTTATGAACATTTGCTGAAAATGAAATATCTACTGCATCTACAGTTCCAAGTGGTTAAACAGGTGTCCAATTTTTTTGGGGGGAAACACTTGTCTTGGTTTTCCTGACTGGTTTAACATGAAGTGGTCTGTCAAGTTCAGAGACAGCAGCGTGGCCAGACAGGTGCTGTAACACAGCAAGACTCCACTGGCAGCGTGTCTGACCACATCTCTCCCATTCACCCTGGCCGACACCGGTCTCTCAGATGGGATCACTTGCAAATCCAAACTGCCTTTGCGTGAATCTTTTTGTTTTCAAAATTCTCAATTTGTGTTGTTTTTGGCCAGCACCTGCCCCCTTTTCATAAATGCCTTTCAGGGAAAATGACCAAAATAGAAAAAAAGGGAAAGATTCTATATGATCAAAAGGGTTTCCACATTTTCCCCTTCAACCAAAGTGCCAGTTGGATGCTGGAGAAGCTTCAGAATTTTGCCTGCGTTGCTCAGTCATGGACCCTGAAACTGCAAACTCAAAACTGCACAGTGTCTTGCTTTATTTCTGAAGGGGGGGGGGCAACACTGTTTCCCCCAGTGGTAATGCCATTTTCTTTAATGTAACCAACAGACTCTCCATTGAAGGCTTTTCCTCTAGCTCTCAAAAAAGGAGACAGATCTTTAGGTACCTGTGTGTTATGGTTTGCCAGTCACGGTTCCATCTGCTTGGACACCTGGTGTCGCTCCATGCATGGCTGATTGTGGGATATCTGGCTCCGTCATTGACGCTCATATGTCGCATTTCCAGTTTTTTTTTTCTTCTCCCGTCTTTCCTCCAATGGTTTCACCTCCACTTCACTTTCAGGCAAATACCGCCCCACCCCGGACACATGCACTCATGCCCCCTGCAAGGAGTAGATCCACAGAAGGGGAGGGAGGGAGGGCAAGTCGATCCAGTGAACTTGACTGTCAGGCAGCCTGTTTTGGACAGAACAGGGAACTGGGGTTCTATATGTCCAGCTCCGACATTCTCTCGGCCATTGCTCATGCACCCCAAGACCATAAAGAGCATCGTGCCCGAAGGCCTGATTAACACGGCTCTTTGCCAACCCAATGGCGAATCAAGAGGCACTGGTGTTTGAGCTGTTCAAGTTTGCAGAGCTCCGTCTTGTCCTCAGCTGGTATTTTCAGCATGCCCATCAGGGGTGGAAATATTTTCTTTACCCATTGTAATCTGACCCATTCCTGTGCCGCAGGGCTCTTGTATGTAAACCCTCGCTAGCACAGGATGCCTCGTGCTTGGTACTGTATTCTCAGTAATTCCATCTAAACACCCAAATATCAAAATCACAGCTGAAACAGCATCAACTTGAGCCTTTTCGCACATCACTATTGCACCCCTGATTTCTCAGGTGCTTGTTTTTCTTCCCCATCTGCTCAACCACACCATTTTGCACAGGTAAAAACAAACTAGCTCTGCCGTCACCAAGTTGTTGAGGAGGTCCATCTCTCGAACCCAAGGCCCCGTGGGCTGCTCGAATTCTCTCAGAAATCATCTTTTGCACCCCTTTTTGTCCATTCTCCAAATGAAGCTTGCTTTGAAGTTCTGATCCTCTACCTTGGAGTGCCATTGGCTTCGAGGACAGTGCTGTGCAGAAGCTTTAGACCATAGAATCCATTGCACCACTTCAGAACACAGCAGCTAAATGGTGAGGATTGAAAGCTTGCACGTATAGAGGATAGACCAGGTTATCAGTGCAACATTTGCTCAGTTTGTTTGCGTACCATTTCTTCTCAGTTGACCAACTCAGTGCGGAGCCCTGGGCTTTCATTTTCTATATGGATGATATTTTTCCGGCAGCCAGTGTGTGTTGGAAAAGGGCCTCCATGGATCATCAGACTTATGGATAGCCGGCCTCTGACTTGTATTAGGCACAGAGGAATGTCATCTCAACCCCCTAGATAGATGCTCTTAAATGCCGTTTGGTCTCACACAGGCACCTGTGAAGGAAACAAGCAGCATTGTGATCGTCATGTGCGTGCATGGGTAATGGATGATCTGTGTTCTGTGTTGTGGAGGTGCAGTATCATGGGGTCTGATTGCAGGGGAACAGTTTAGTGAATGCCCGGGAGAGTGCAGTACGATATTTTAATGATTTCGGATTGTGGATCCATGCCTCTGCTGCAATGTCAAGTGAACACAGTCCTCATAATGTTATCCGGCTGCATGTACAGAGGCAATAAACCCTGTCCTGTTAATTTCAAGAAGGACCTTTAAGATTTTTTTACCGCAATAAAAACTGTGTTTTGGGCACAGCCCAAAGAGAGCCTGTATGCATCTCTCGAGATACCACATCAGTGCCTAGTTTCATGGAGAATCACACTCTTTAAGAAGCAAAAAAACAATAGTGTGAAATAAAGCAGGATCTCATTCTCTGCATCTGAAAGAGGCCATGACTCTTTCTTTAAATAGCGCACCATATAAATAGCACCTGCCGTTAATTACGAGCTCTGTGAAATATTTATTAGGCTGCACTGGTTTCAGAACCTCCAGGCATTCAGGTTCTATTTCCATACAAGGCTAGAATATATTCTTATCAGTTATTAGAAATTCTGTAATGATCTCCATTTCATTCTTGCATCGGAATTGCGAATTCACCTTGATCTTTGTTCATTTTTTCCACTGGAAAAAAAAAGACTTGACTTTCATATGCAAGCACCCTTTTTAAAAGCAGGGTTGCCTTGATTTTTGTGTGGAAGGATCACTCGGCGTTCAGGATGCAGGCAGAGGTGAAATGAGCTTTTAGACCAGAGAACACCCTCTAGACTGGGGTGTCCAGTCCTGGTCTTGGAGAGCTGGTCTCTCTGCAGGCTTTCAAGATCTGTTACGCGGCAGGACCTGAGGTTTTGAAACAAGCTGTTAAACTTGTCCAGTCGAGCCGGGGTTAGCTGGTTTAGCTTGTCATGGGCTGAGTTGGGATGAGAACAAGCTGCAGACACACCAGCCCCCATGACCGGGATTGGACACCCCTGCTGTCGAGTGTTTTTTGCTTTTCTGAATATGGTACATCCTTAGCCGTTTGTCAGTGCTTGTGCCCTGTTTGGACTCCCTTTTATCTGCTTAGATGCTTTAGCTAGCCAGGCTAACTAGCTCTTCTGAAAGGGGAGAGTTCCATTATGACTGATGTCAGTAAATGTTGGGCCCTGATGACAGTGTAGCAGAACCATAAAACAAGATTCCCTGTAATTCTGGGATGAATTAATAAAAAAGGCAATGTATCCTTCACTCATTTTTCAAATAATGATTTGTGATCGTTATTTGTTCCTAGTAAGCCAAAAAGGCAGTACCCATTACTTTATATGTAAAACCTTCAGACTCCTTCCTGAAGTCTAGAAAATCGTTACTTATTTCTGCCCTACCAGAGCACTGAGTAATGAAAGTAAGAACACTATTGCTTGTTGCTTGTTTTATGACAGTTGCTGTAGAAAGTGTGTTGTGGGAGGTCAAACCGAGAATTGAGTGTTTCGTTCGGTTACAGACAAATGCACCTTCACTGTTTTGAAAACCTCTGTGTGAGTGCAAAAACAGCTATGAAAATGTGTGCTTTGTTAGATCAACAATTCGAAAGCCAGCTGTGTGAAAATTAAGGGATGAGTATATTTGCTTAACCCTTAGGCATCGTGCCAAGAAGTTGTCCACTCTGCCACCCCGCCGTCTCCTGATGTTTCATCAGGTAGCTGATGGACAGAGGAGTGTTTTTTTTTACCAGGCCAGCTTGGCTCAAGGGCAGGGGGGGTACTAGGAGGTTGGAGGTCCCAGGGGAGGTTGTGCAGTCTGTTTCGTGTTGTTCTCCAGCCAGGACGCTTGGAGCTGTCAGTCAGTGCAGGAGTGTGTGTGTGTGTGGAAGTGATGTTGCTCTGGCATAGAAAGTGCGCATCGGTTGTTGGTGTGTGTGCGCGTGCGGCTGCTCTCTCTGTATTAAAGCCCAATCCACTCTGCCCGATGACAGCAGTCACGCCGAGTTTTTACTACAGTTCAAGGCAGCACATGATACATTGCAATTCCATCGTAAGGAATCAGACGATTAACTTCTGATACCCACTTGCACATCTTGTTCACATTGGGCAGAGTCTGTTGGCCTTTGTATCAGGTTTGTAAGGTGTGTTTGCCTGCTTGGTCTGCAGTTGTGCACTGTTGTTGTGGAGCCCAGTCTTGTTCAGTAGCTGTAGCCTGTTTGCGTGATGCTCCTACTTACTGTCCGCTGTTTGGTTAAACCCTGTCCCCTTCTGAAGAGTACCTTTATGTAGACACGCGGGGCACAGCTTAAAAATGAAGCAACTGTTCCTGTTGGCAGAGCTCATGTACTGTTCCTTGAGCAGTTCTTCCCACCCGAAGAGCGTCTTGCTTGTTCTTTTCTAGGGTACCTGCTGTGTGTTCTTTCCATGTGTTTGACGCCCTCCTTTGTAACGTCTACCTCTGGCGCTGTTGCTTTTCTGCATGCATGCAAGCCTTCTCCTTGTCTGCGTGTTTCTTGTGTTGTACGCGTGCGGTTTCCTCATAGCTGTCGTGAATGAGATGCTTGTCCCGGTTTGAGGCAGCAGCTGGTCCGATGCGTGCAGTGTCTGGGCTCCACATCTGTCTGTGCGTGCCAGCTTGTTACCTGCGCCTAGGCCCCCTCCACTGCCGCCGCCTGACCTCCTGTGTGCCTGTGCCTCACTCTGCCCCGCAGGGGGAACCGGGAGAGCTCCAGCCGGGCCTCCAGCAGCCGCCAGAGCAGCACGGACAGCGAGCTCAAGTGCCTGGAGCCGCGACCCTGGAGCAGCACTGACTCGGACAGCTCCAACCGCACCCTGCGGCCCCCGGTCACCAAGGCCAGCAGCTTCTCCGGCATCTCCATCCTCACCCGGGGTGACAGCATTGGCAGTGCCAAGGGGGTGCCCGCTGGCTGCAGGATCTCCCGCACAGGTGTGCATGCCACACTCACTTCCCCACCTTTGAAAGAGACTGCTCCTGATACAGGTTGTCTTGAGCCGATGCAAGCAGGGACGTGGTGTTAAAACATATCTGTTATCTAGTCTGGATGCAAGTGTCTGGTTATTGCTGTAATTTCTCCCTTGAAAGCTAGTTTTTGGGTTGAAGCCCATCTCTCGTGTTCTGTATTTTGATTTTGAAATGCCTTCAGGTGGCATTAATGCACCTGACTGATTATTCCCCTCTGCATAGTTTTCTATAGCAGAACCCACAGTTACAGTGCAACAGCTACACAAACAGTGATTCCACTGCCCTGTTTTATATAGCTATACTTTTATATAGCTGCTGGGGGCAGGGTGTAAGGGTTATTTTAACTCTGCATAATAAGGACAATTCTAGGTCCGGATTATCTGTGGAGAGGATATTGATGTTCTTATTTGAAGAAGCTTTAAAAGCCTTGTGGTATTCTACACAATGGCCAAATTAAAACCAAAGAGGACCGTTTGTATGCCTTGGGCAGAACCTGGAATAGTTATACAAAATAAATCTCACCATATCCCAAGTGACTCAACCAGTACTGGGATTTCCCAAGTGGTAGTGCACTCCTGGAGTAGCATTGGAATTAGTCTGCCACGGTCTTTACTGCTGGCATTGGAGCCACGGCTCTGGCTGCTGGCTGTGACATCAGTGAGAGACGCACTAGTCCTCCAATTGGCATTGACTCACCTGGTGCAACAAAAGCAGATGAAGGGCAAGTTCCAGAGGAGCATGTTTCTGTGTTTCCCCCTTTCATTTTAACCTGCAATGTGGTTAAAAAGTTATTTTAGGTGAGATTATTACACAATCTTGGTACCATATCATTAGAAAAACAAAAACCTGAAACATGTAATAGATGTCAGCTTCAAGCATTTTTCAGATGTGTTTGTTTTAAACATGTACTACATAATTCTCATAAGGGATTAATGGATGATGTGTGATCTAATTGTACCTCTTGACTAGAAGAGGATTTGACCAGATTGTCTACCAATGTGTCGTGCAACACTGACCTCTGCAACGTGTGCGTTTGTGTTCTAGGGCTCCCTATTACCACCCCTGATGCAGTCACCCCGTGTTCAGCGCCCCAGCCACCCCGCAGCCTGCTCCCCTGCCCCTCCAGCCAAGCACAACCGCAGGGACAGCAGGCACAGCCCCCCCAGAGCGCCCTGCTGCCCACCCCTCCACAGCCTCCCATGAGCAATCACATGATGGCTCAGGTGAGTCACAATGTCCCTGGGGGGCAGATGGGAGGGGGGGGGGTGTTGCTGGTTTTAGTAGTGTGTAGGCAGCCGAGGCTCCGTCTCCTGCTGCTTTTGCTGAGGGAGAGAGAAGTGAGAGTTTTTCTTTGCAGGATGAGTAATACGCTCAGGTGTGTTTTGTAACCCTTGCAGGATGGAAAAGGTGCAGTGAGTGTTTCTTCTGGTTTGCTTGTCATGACTTAGCAGTCATTTACGTACTGCTCTGCATGGCTAAATAATTATGCTCCTCTGGTCCTGCAAGGTACAAAGGCTGTTTTTTTCTAAATTTAAGCAGTTTCACTGTTCAATTTTGTTTTTTGCATGTGGCGTTGAATTTACAGGGTGAAGTCTGCCGGAATGAAATGATTGCATTATAATTAGTTTAATTTGACTACCCCCCCCCAAATCAATGCTTTTGTAGACAAGTTTTTTTTTCATTGGATTAATTTTTAAGGGTTCTTAATTAGTGCGTTTCCAAGTCAAGATACTGTAATCTGAAATTAATCTCTTAATTTCTGTTCCTTCCTTGTTCTATAAAACTGCCCCCCCGCTCCTCTGTTGCGAATTCCAGTTGTTTCCACGTGCAGGAATCCCGATGGGGCTGTACACTCTGCTCCTAACTGAATTACTTCTGTGTCGTCACACAGTAACAGGATTTCAGGATGCCAGCGGCACAACAGCCCCTAAGTATTTTTGCTGCAGAGAGCAATCTCGCTTCATGCTGCGGGTAGGAAAGGGATGAGCACCCTTATGTGGCAGAGTACATAGAAGCCAAGCAGAGTCACATTCGAAACTCATGTACCTTCACATGTTCTTTATTTCCCCCGTAATGCGGTGACAACACGTTCAGGTTGAAAACAGTCTTGTTGAAATTCAGCAGGCTTATTTGTCCCTATTAAGGACCAGCTGATGCAGATATCCAACCTGGCCGTTCAGAATTGAATTTCTGTCTTCACTTTTCCCCCAAAAAGAGTGATGCAATAGATCAGAATGGTGCAAGGGTTTATTGACTATGGATGGTCTGATTGTAGTCTTTCGAGAGCAGGAATGACTTTTTCAGCAGCTCTTTTAAAAGATCGCTGTAACCGAGCTCTCCCTTTCCCCCCCTTGTCTGCAGCCGGTGGCGTCTCTGCAGCCCGTGGCATCTCTGCAGCCCTCTCCGCAGCCAGTGCAGTATTCCAGCACCTCCTGCCCCCAGGTCATCCTGCCAGTGTCCCCCCCCCAGCAGTACAACATGGTACCCCGTCTGCCTCTCTCTCTTACTCTCTGGTCTCTCGTGCTGTCTCATGACACGCCCCCTCCCTTCCCCACCTCCCATACATTTCCTTCCTTTCCTCTCTCCTCCTCCTCTTTTTTTTCCCCTTTACACCCTCTGCATGGTCACTTCTCAGACTCAGGCAGCGTTTTTTTCTACTTCTCCATTTCAAGCGTCTTTTGAAAGGCTGGCTGAGGCGTTCAGGTTACTCGGCTTTCTGCCAAGGCCTCAGCTTCACTCGCAGGAGCAGTAGTTGAGAATTTTAGGAAACAAGAGAGTGGGATACAGCAGAAGGGCCTGAACAGGTAGTTTGCATTTTTCTTTGGTCTTCTCTGCTCATGGCTGCCTGGGATCGCAAGCCAGAGTAACTAGCCATTAAAACTTGGTTGTAGAAAATAAAGGCGAGTTCTAGTGGTGATCCAAGGTGACAGCATTGATTTTCTCCTAACCACCTAAATAAATACATTACTCATAGGTTGGGAAGCAGCTATTTGCGGGCAGAGTTGAGGTTAAACTAGATTTAACCTGGGCAGCACACGGGTGCTGGCGTGGTGGTTAGTATTGCTGCCTCCCAGCACTGGGGCCCTGGGTTCAGGTAGTTCCTGGGGTGCTACCTGTGTGGAGTCTGCGTGCTCTCCCCGTGTCCCTGCAGGTTCCCTCCGGTTGCCCTGGTTCCCTCCATGGTCCAGAGGCATACTGGTAGGGTAATTGGCTTCTGGGAAAATTGGCCCTGGTGTGAGGGTGTGCGTGTCCCAGCCTTGTGCCTGATGCTTGCTGGGATAGACTCTGGCTCCCCTGCTAGCCCTTAATTGGAAGAAGGAGTTATAAAATAGATGCGTAGATTTAACCTGGGGTAACAGCAGGATGGGGAATTCCACCTGTTCCGCTGTGGGGTTCAGGAGTATGAGTGACCATGGAAGCTGTTACCTGCAACAGTGCAGCCAACTGAAATGTGCAATAAGAACCGACCTATTTGCCGTTGTGAATTATGAACAAACATATGTCTGCAGAATATATTTATGGGTGGAATTTACTTGACAAATGTTGTAAAATTATAAATATTCTTAATGTCATTATGCTGAGCTGCTTGTGTTCCTTTTGCAATGTTAGGTGCCTGAGTGGTTTCCAAAGCCCTAGTTATCAATCCTGTGCTGCCTAATTTAGGCTAACTCATGTGGGGGCTGTCACTAGTCAAGGGGTACAGAAACTAGTCTCGTCAGTTCTTAATCTGCGTGCTTTCATTCCCTCTCTGCCTCTGCTCCCATCTCTTTCAGACTGAGGATTTGGGTCCGCAGTTCAGTCAGATGACCCTGAGCCGGCAGGGCTCCAGCGAGGCCCCGGAGCCCCCATCACTGTTCCAGCCTCCCTCCGTCCTGCCCCAGCACCCTCCGCCCCAGCCCAGCTACATCATGGCCTCGGGGGCCCAGCCGATGCCCGCGTCCGCCTTCCAGCCTGGCTCTGCCCACGCTCACCCCCCACCCCCTCCGCCCCCGCCTTCGCAGCCTGTCCTGCAGCCGCCACCGCCTCCGCCACCCCCCCAGGGGTACATTCAGACCCCACCCCCACCCCCTCAGCAGGTGGGTACCCTGCCGACCTTGAAGTCTGCTTACCTGCTCTTGGAGCCTCCAGTGAGAGTGGGGAAGGAGGAGGAACTGCACTCACCTGTTTCCCTCTTCTGCTGTGGGATGTGTGTTTCAGATTCAGGTGTCCTACTATGCTCCAGGGCAGTACCCCACTTCAGGACAGCAGTACCGCCCGCTCTCCCACCAGGTGTCCTACCCGTCCCAGCGCTCCCAACCACTTGCCCAGCCGGCGCAGCAGTCAGGTGAGCAATCGCGCCATACACACCCCCAGCTTTCTCAACCCCTGACCCAGCTGGCACTACAGCAGTCCAGTGAGCGATCGCCCAATACCCACACCCCCAGCTTTCTCAACCTCTGGCCCGGCTGGCACTACCGCAGTCAGGTGAGGTGAGCGATCGCCCCATAACCACTCTCCTGGCCTTCTTAACCCCTGATCCAGCCATTGGCGCAGCAGTCCGGTGAGCCATGCCCTCAGCTTTCTAATAGTGCGCCACCAAGCAGCAGCACGAGACATCTTTCTGTGCTGCTCTCATGGAGGGGCAGGGGGCAGTCTGGAAGGATGCAATAGTTGACATGATTAACACAAGCAATTAAAAAGATTGAGTTTTGTCCCTGTCTCGTCAAGGAATGCACGAAACCTGAAGCCTTTTCCAATTGGTCGCACATTGATTCGTTTCATAGTTTAATTTCAAGTCCCAATCAAATGTCAAGCTATTTTGTGAATGTTATTCCAGATTAGTAGTAAATAAGTAAAACCATAAGCTCTGATAAAAAGGTTAAGTCCCCCAGGATTTTTTTTTCCCATCAGCTTTACTGGTGAAAAATACTTGTCTGGCAACACTACTTACCCTAACAGTGTCTTCAGCTGATTTTTTCCAGACTCAATTTTCTGAGGGTAGCATGGTGGTGCAATGATGAGTATTGCTGCCTCGCAGCACTGTGGCCCAGGGTTCAATTCCTGAGGTTGTCAGTGTGGAGTTTGTATGTTCTACCCGTGTTCATGTGGATTTATGTTCAAAGATGTGCTGGTAGGGTAATTGGCTTATGAGAAAATTGACCCTGGCTGTTTGTGTTTGTGTTTGTGGAGTTTGTGTGTTTGTCTGTGTGTGCCCTGCAGTGAACTGGCGTCCTGTCCGGGGTGTATCCTGCCTTGTGCCCGTTGCTTGCAGGGATAGGCTTCAGCTCCCCTCTGAATCCGTAATGGGTAAAATTGTTAGAAAACGGATGGATTTTCTGTGTTTGCTGAACTGTAGAACTGCCCAAAGCTTCAGATTATGAAGGGATATTCTGCCATTTATATCACTTATCAAGCACAACAAATGGACGGGTCAGGAGGCTCCCAGAGTTTGAAAAGGACCAAATGCTAAAGAAACCACCTGCAAGTTAAATCTTAACAAAACATGTCCCTTTTTCCTAAAGAGACATTCTTTTTAAACCAAAAAAAAACTGAAACTATTTTTTTTGCACACTATTCAGCAGGACTCCAGACCATGCTGCCCAATCAGCAGCAAGCGTATCAAGGCATGATGGGAGTCCAGCAGCCGCAGAACCCCAGCCTTCTCAACACCCAGCGGGGCAACATGGGAAACCAGATGCAAGGCATGATGGTCCAATATCCACCGCTGCCTTCATACCAGGTACAAAGCAAAAATCCTCTTAAAATCCTCAGTGAACAGTAGTACCTGTCTGCCCCTTTTCCCTGCTTCAGTTTTGGGCAGAGGGTGCTTTTACCCCCATAGACTTCAAGGTTTTCACCCCTGGAGGCTCAGAATTAAGGCACTTAAAGGTGATTTAACTTCATCAGATGCTTTGAAAAAAGAATCATAGGACTTTACACTGCATCGTCTCTGTGCAGCATCAGTAGCTCTTCACCTTCCTAGATGGTCCTGGTTCTGCTAGAAATAAGGGTTTTTTTAACATTTTGTCATCGTGTCTGTTTTTGTAAGCCCAGATGGGGTGACAACTGCTTTTGTCTGTCTCTCTTCACTGCCTGCATCTATCAGCACGTGTTGGTCACCTAAGAGAATTTCAGACAGGGCACATGTCTTAATATTTACTGATTAAAGGTAACTTCAGCTTAAAGGGCATTAGACTGTTCTGTTTGTTTTTGAAGACCGTGGGTACCCGTTGACCACTGTGTGCCTGTCTCTCCTGCGCCAGGTGCCTGTGGGCAACGAATCCCAACAGGTGGTCCAGCAGACATACCAGCAGCCTGTGATGGTGCCCGCCAGCCAGTCTGTGCAGGGGGGGCTGCCAGGGGGCGCAATGCCAGTCTACTACAGCGTCCTCCCCCCAGCACAGCAGACCAGCACGAGGTGAGAGGCCTGGGGGGGCTCGGATTGAAGAGAAAATGGGCAGGTGGTTATTAGATACTGCGGAGAAGTCACGTGCATGCTCCCCCTCCCCTCCATGCTCTGTCACTGAATTCGTTACAGTTGCGACAGCAGTGCAGGGGAAACTTGCTGGGTGTAAGTGGGCAGTGGTTTGGGATAGTAACAGCCTGTACGATTCAGATGTGCTCGGATTGAGACCCAGTAACCCGGCTATCCTTGCCTACCTGCTGAAGTTCCTGGAGCTCAGTTGTGTTGTTGCCCTCTGTCTTTCAGCCCATCGGTGGGCTTTCTGCAACCCCCCAGCTCTGAGCAGTACCAGATTCCACAGTCCCCCTCTCCCTGTAACCCGCCACAGATACAGCAGCAATATTCAGGTGAGGGCGGCTCTCTGCGTGTCTGCGAGCCTCTGAATGTCAGTCTGTGCTTGTAGCCTGCCTGCCTGCGTGGGCCACAGCCTGTCTGCATTTCTCCATGTCTGTCTCCCCTAGCTGTGTTCGTCTGTGCCTTGCTGTGTTTTGAGTTTGTCTGATCACTTTTTAAATGTTTTTTTTCTCCCCAATCTTGTACGCCTTGCTCAGATAGTCTTTGTTCAACCTTATGAGGTTGTGGGAGGGCACAGCTGGGGCTCTGTCTGAGGCTGGAGTGAAGAGCAATGATTCATGGTTCATAAAACTGGGCAGAGTGCACCACCCAGTGCCAAGAAACTGGTACTGCATGCAATCATGCAGTTGACAGACAAACACGTTTTCTGATCAGGTTGAGATGATTGTTTAAACGTATGTTTTAATTATAGCTGTATCCTCCTGTAATGCTGGTTTAAAGTTAAAACATTTGGGATGCTGTCTAGTTACCTTGCCTATCTAGGAGTGTAACGCATTCATATTGCATAATGCACAAGATGGCAATTGAAGTGCAGACGTGTTTTCTCTAAATTTGGAATGCAAGTCTGTAATGCCTCTAAATGTAATGAATTAATGTGAAGACAGCAGTACACAAGGACCTCGCCTTCCCCTGATCCCCTGTTTCTTTGTGGCAGGTTGTAGAATCAGCTTTTTCTTTGATGCACTTGTTATGAATTCTGGTGTATTTGTTTGCATTGTACTCTAACGCTGATGGCACAGTCCATCACTTGTCATGCATCATGTACAGCATATGTCATGATGTAAGAAGAAAGTGGCACGTTCATGAATGTGATTTTGTGCCATTAACTTTCAAGTGGTATGCGTGTGTGGTTCCTGCTTGACCCTTCTGTGTGTGTCTCCAGGTGTGGCCCCTCCAGGTACAGGTGTGGTGGTGATGCAGCTGAGTGTCCCCAATGGGCCCCAGCCCACCCAGAGCCCCTCTATGGTCCAGTGGAACCACTGCAAGTATTACAGCGTGGAGCAGAGAGGACAGAAGCCTGGGGAACTGTACAAGACAGACAGCAGCTCGCAGGTCAGAGCCCACCCTGGGGATGTGCGTGGCTGGTGTCGGCCGGGGCTGTTCCGTCTGCAGTGGTCCTGCCGTTCCGATAACTCTAGGAATTGCCAGAAGCGGGCAGAATTGAATCGATGTGCCTTCTGATGTCATGCAGGGTTTGATGCAGATGATCCATGTGTTGTTCTTCAGAAGTGAAGAAGCATGACCGTTCTTGCACAACACTACGTAGAAACATTGGTTTCTCTAAATTTATGACGATCCGGATTACTTTAATCTAAATCGCTTTCATCACAAGGTGGCATCTACCTTCAAATCTTGTTTTCGATCCGATATTCAGGTGCTTGACTGAAAAGGAACAGCACTCACGCCCCCTGCTGGTAGTTAACTGATAGCGATCAGTAAGTAAAAAAGGGTTAAACAAATGGAAACCCGTACACTACAATGAAAGAACTGTTTTTTAATAGTGTGCATCACACATGCACCATGCTGTCCTGCAAATGGTGCACTGTGCAGGGAGGATGTTTTAGAAGTCAGCTGTCTAAAACTTTAAATATTTCGGAGCACAACGTGCAAAATGTTTTCCACTCAGTGGTCGACCGTGCGGAGAACCCTGAAATGTTCTTTTTTATTGTTTGAGTGTTTAGATTGTGGTCACCATACGTGTCTCTCCCTCTCTGTCCTTGGCAGGCCAGTACGCAGATCAACAGTCCCCTGGCCTCGCCCACACAGTCGCCCACGCCCTCCCCCTCAGGCAGCGTCAGCAGTGTGTGTCCTGGCCTCGGACCCCTCCCCCTCATCACGCAGTTTTCCCGCCCCCTGGGGCCCGCACAAGGTACAGCGGCATGGCCATACGCACGCACGCACGCACGCACACGCTCAGCGCTACACAGGGTAGATAGCTTGGTTCCACATGCGTACTGCATGGGCTTCCAGGTCTGGAGAACCCCAGAGCTTTCACATTTTAGATCTTCAGTCAGTGGCTGAGGGATGAGGTTGACTTCTTTTTTAGACTATTTGCTTCCCGAAGAAACGCCCTGAAAGGAAGTTTTCTGTTTCTCCATAAATTCCCGGAGCGAGAGGGCGGAAGTAGATTCTTTATAACGGATCAGGCACTGGCCTGACCAAATCCAACCACATCAACTGGAGCGTCATAAAATGTACAGCGTGTGCCTGAGTGTACAAGCTGTTAAGCATGCAATGGATGATGGTCATCTCTCTCTTTTTGTCTCCAGGTGATGGTCGATACTCGCTGCTTGGTCAGCCCTTACAGTACAGCCTATGCCCCCCTCAGCTGATCCACAGCCAGTCCTCGTATCCCACACACCAGGTGAGACTTGCCGCCCTGTGCCACACACATCCCGGGTCTGTTGGTGTGGCTGGTCTCTGCCATAGGATTTCTAGAGTGCCCGTGTGCACTGTGCTCTGTGCATCTGCCAAGTCTTTGACCTTAAAGAAGGCAAGAAAAAGAGAAGCTTGTGTTATTATTCTGACTGTACAGTATTGCGACACACACCAGAAAAGGCAGAGTAGACTGCAGAGCCCCCTTCAGGAGGGACTTTCCCTTAGCTCAATCCCAAAGAATGCTGTGGTTTTCCTCAACGCCTGTCTTTCCTGCTAAAGGGACAAACTGGAATGAAGCACGGCACGCGAGGGAAGCGACAGACCCTGAAATCAGCATCCACAGACCTGGGCACCAACGATTTAGGTGAGGCTCTGACCTTTCTCCCAGTGCCCTTGGGTTTTGAAAGGTGCCGTTCCTCGTTCACCTCACCTGTGGTTTCCCATTAGGTCCCTGCTTCCTTTCCCGGCATCCTTATTGTCTTCCTCGCTCGGCTTTTACCAAAATTACCCAGTGTGTAATTCTAATACAGACCAGACCTTGTAAAAAGGGCTGTTCCTCTGCATTATCTGTAAATTGTATTAAGGTAATAAGGGCGTTGAGCAGTCTTGCAAACTCCTTTGTAAAGCCTGTATGGGAAAGATTGGTCAGTGACACCCATGCATCATGGAAATGTTTCTGGCCTTTCCAGGAATCAAGGAGTGCTCAAAGCCAACAGGCTTGACATGATTCAATAAGGACACATCGCAACAAATTTCTCATCTGGAATTATGGGAATTGGCAGTAAAAAAATAAAAAATGCCGCCTTCTCGCTTGTATGACTGAGGGAGGAGGAGGGCAAAGTTTTTCCTGGGGGAGAAGGTTAGGATCACGGGCATGTCCACAGTCAACAGGAGGCTTTCTGCAGGCTCCATCCGTCCAGTCCGACTGGGCTGTTGGCCGCGCACGACTGAAGGATTAGTGGGCCGCGGTGGCAGAGAGGTGAGGTTTCAGCCCGCCTGTGTTCTGTGCCCCCCCCCCCCCTGCAGTGGTCAGCCGCGTGCTGGAGGTGACGGACCTCCCCGAGGGCATCACGCGCACGGAGGCCGAGAAGCTCTTCAACCAGCTGGCCATGTCGGGCGCCAAGATCCAGTGGCTGAAGGACACGCAGGGCCGGGGCGACGGCGGGGGCGGCAAGGGCGACAACGACCCGGCGCACCTCTACACCGTGGTGGCTGTGTTTCCCAGCACCATGGCCGCCCAGAGCGCTTCCTTCAAACTCAATAACTCCACCAGCCGCTTCAAGCTGCGCGCCACCAAAAAGAACTATGACCTGCGGATTCTGGAGCGGGCCAGCTCGCAGTAGGGCAGCGGGGCAGGGTCGCGGCGGGGAAAACGAATCGTCTCGACAAAAGGGAGGAGAAGTTCCAGATTGGCGTACTCCAACTTTCTATTTTTTTTTATTTACCTTTGGTTTTTTTGGGTCTTTTTATTTGTCAGAAGAGCACACAAGACACGCGAGCATGCGTGCGGTTTGATGCGCGTATGTGTGTGGAGCATTTACTGACCGTGTGCGCGTGCCCACCCACCCACACGCACGTACGATGACCCGACGCGCGGCGCACACGAGGACACACTGGACAGTCGACCTCACTTTACCCACAATCCCCCACCCCACCCCCCAAAGTCGTCCTCCATCTTTTATTTTCTGCTCCTCTGCTACCTCCCCCTTGTCCTGTTTTCTCTGCTCAAACTCCCGGTCTCTTGCACCCTCACCCTTCTCACTCATACTCTCACGACTTCTCCCCTCTCCTGGTGCACTCTCGCTCTCTCTCACCGTAGCGCACACCTCTCCCTCTCTCTCTCGTTCTCTCTTGGCTGCCTCCGTTGGCTTCTGTTTGCCTTACTACTGCTGTGGCTTCATGTGCTGCGCTGTTGATCTTTTCTTTATTCTGTTTCTTCGTTCGTTTTCGTTTTTTTGTTTTCTGTTTTTTTTTTGGTTGAATATATTTATATAAGTGATTTAAGGATTTAAAAATATATATATTCAGTGATTTCAGTGGAAGAGTTTATCCCTCCCGTCCTCACCACACACTCTCGCCCTGCTCATTCTCAGCCCCTCGCTCCCCCTTCCCCTGCCTTGCCTCTTCTTCCTCCCTCTATCTTCTTCCTCCTCGATCTTTTCTCTTTCTTGTGTTTGCGTTTTTCGTTGACAGCTGTGCAGAACGTATCAGAAGAAGTATTTAAAAAGTGCACAATTGATTGCATATGTCTACTGTAAATTTTATTTAATCTGTTATTTTTGTTTTTAAAAATATAAAAGTGAAAAAAAAACCCTGCCTGCCCGTCTGGTCTCTCTTTTTCCCCCACTCCTCCTGTTTCTCTTTCGAGCAGTGCTCTGGAGGAATTCAGTGGAAGCCTACATCCAGAAGAGCATTTGTTAAAGGCAGACTTGCAGAAGTGCCAGTTTTTGCCAAAGTTTCCATTTAAAATGGTCTTTTTATTGGAATGGATCAGTTACTGCCCAGTGCTTGAACTGTATTGTTTAGTGTTAGCGACCTAAAACTCACTCGGTTTGTTTTTCAAGCTCATATTCCTAAAAAAGACACACACTTGTAGAAACTGACGACCACAACCCCTAAACGTGAGTAAGCAAGAATAGAATGATGTTTTTTTCAAATAGTTTCCACATTGCTAATGCTTGCTTGCATTTATCTCGGGCTTTCCCCCCCCCCCAAATGGTCCTGTGTGCTTCACACACGGGGGGGGGAGCCACTTCATCTCCCTCTGCAGTGCTGCACCCACCTGGCTGACCTACACCAGTGCAAGTGAGAAATTCCCCCACAGACTGAATTATGAGATGGGCAGGGGGATTTAAGTGGGTTAGGTTGTGTGACATGAGCAAGCATATTTAAGGAGCAGGCAAGTGGGAAAGAGGGTTCCCAAGAGGAGCTGATCTGGACTGAAGCCATAGCAATCCATAGTGTCGTAGAGTTCTGCCAAGAAGAGGCAAAAACCGAGTTTGCCAGAATCGGGGAAATGCTTTCAGTGTGGTCCCAGCCGGTTTGTCTGCAGCGGCTCATTTAGAAAGCCTATGGACCTCTTCTCTGACCTGTTCTGCTCCTCCCACACCCTCCCCTTCAATCCATACGGATCTAGTCATTGCCCAGTCTCTGATTTAGAAACTTATGCTTTGTAGGGAATGTTAATATGTATGTTTGTAAAGATCTGTAGAGAAGTATTCAAATAGTTCAGGTCAAAGGATAACCAGTTTGGTTGCATGATCACTGGCTGGGGTCTAACAAAGACCTGAAAACTCCTGGGAAGTGGAGCCTTACGCTGTTACCAGGCAGTAATGGGGAGTGGAAACTGGTAGACATTGTATTGACAGGTCAGACCAGCCCTGAGATTGATATCCTGTGGTAAAGACACTGGAACGGACTGGAGAAGCCATTGTCCAGGGGTGCCAGTCACACCTGTCTCTCAAAGATTAGTATGCCTGTGATTCGTTGAATTTGTATAGCACTTTCCTCCCCAAATGCCTTCGAAGCCTTTAACATGCAGGAAGGCACACGCTTCCAGACACTAACTGAAGTGCACTCCCTCCAGCAGCCATCCTGCACAAGTGATCAGGTGCGCAGGTGAGAAACCTGAGTCAAGGTGCCATGCTTTCGCAACATCAATAAGGCATTGTTCTGCTGAGGTAAGTGTAATTGGAGGGCATGTGTGTTTTTTAGTTCTATAGCTTTGGTTAGATCTGGAACTTTCGGTTTGGGCCCCGTTTTTCTGCGGGTTCGACAGACATCCAACCCACTGAAGCTCAGCAGGTGTGAGCCTGGCCTGTACCTGGAGGGGAGACCTCCTGGGAAAGCTAAGGTTGCTGCTGGAAGAGGTGTTAGTGGGGCCAGTAGGGGACGCTCACCCTGCAGACTGCGTGGGTCCTAATGTCCCAGTCTAGTGATGGGGACACTATACTGTAAAAAAGGTGTCATCCATTGGATAAGGAGGTCCTGACTCTCTGTGGTCATTAAAAATCACAGGGCATTTCTCAAAAAGAGAAGGGGTGTTACCCCGTTGTCTTGGCTAAATTTTCCCCGGCCTTCACCAATCATAGCCTCCTAATAATCCCCATCTATGAATTGGCTTCACCACTCTGTTCTCCTCCCCACTGAGAGCCTGGTGTATGGTGAGCGTTCTGGCACAATATGGCTGCTGTCTCATCATCCAGGGGGGGCTGCACATTGGTGGTGGTGGTGGAGGGGAGTCTCCATTACCTGTAATATGTGTATTATAATGAGATGTCATCCTATTCATCTGTCCCATCACATACTAGAGTGTTTTAGGTCAGGTGGCTGATCGGCTGTACATTTCCTTTATTGCTGAAAGAATGGTGGTTTTGGACCAGATTAATAAAGTAGCTTTGACCCAACTTGATTGAAATTTAGGGTAGGAGGTAAAAGTGTTGATTCCATAGAAACCTGAACCTGGCCATCAGTGATCAAGATTTTGATTAGGAGGCTTGACTTAACCTGTACTAAGTACGCTTTTTAGAACACATTGCATTATTTCTTGCATTGGTCTCCCTGTTGGTGTTTCTTTGTTTCATGGTCTAAGCTATGAATACAGTAAATGTGCTCTGTCTAGAGAGTCTGAAATAATTCTTGACAACCTGTTGGCAAAGTGTTAGTTCTTTCACAGTAACGACATGATAAAGGTGGGGATTGTCTCCCTCTGACAGACCCCTAGCCTGTCCCGTCAGAGGTGTCTGATTTCCTAGTGTCAGCTCCTCGTTGCTCAATCCGTGTCAGCTGTTCCTGACTCCTCTGCACACGCGCGCGCACCCCCCCCCCCCGCAACACTCTGGTCCTCTGGCTTCAAAAACACCCCTCCTGTTGGAAGGGCCATTGGAGAGTCAACCACAGCAAAACCCAGGGACAAAATTGAGCCGGACTGTGCTGCTGGTGTTAATATCACTGGCAAGTTCGAGCCCCTTTGGAAACTGCGCTGGCAATTCCAATTGGCGATTCCTGTCTGAAGAGACTAGAGCCGCAGAGGGGAAGAGAAATCCCAAGGAGGTGAGAGGATTGTGTTTTTTTTTCCCCTGGTGGGACTCGTGTATTTTGCTTTGGCTTCAGAGCTGGACACCCCCCACGGCTCCTCTTCTTGTAGGAATCGTTCCTGTTGAGTCTCTTCGATTGCTGACTGGGGTTAACAACGAGAGGTGCTTGATTAAAATGCTCCGTGTGTAGTTCTGGTCCAATCTTTAATGCTCCGAGATTAAGCTGTGGAGTCCAGTCGGACACCCCAGTGAGTGTTCTAGAGCGTTACTGTTGTAATTCAATCTGGGGTCCTGGGCCCACGCCGCTCCAGTTTTAGTCATGTGGAGATCAGGTTACCTCCTAACCAGGAATAGACCAGAGCAGTCTGAGCGTGAGTCACACACAGAGAGAGAGCGGGGCAGAGCTCGTTGGTGTACAATCGGGAGAAAGAAGTGTTTGGAAACTTTATTCCTGTTGTTCTCCTTGGGGGTGGCAAGGCTGGGCCGACCTGGAGGAGTGCTGGTCAGTCCTCGGACTGGTCAACCTGAACGACACCCGCCTTCCCTTCGCACCAGCGGCCAGTAACACAGGAGGAGCGCTCCGCATGAGGAATTGTTTTCAGCTTGTCCAAGGCTTCGTTATCCCAGTTCCCAGTTTCTCCGTGTGCTACTATCGGGGCTATCTTTATTCCATGACAGGGGTTCCCAATCCTGACCCTGGGGATCTGCTGGCGTTTGTTGCAGCTGAGCTCTTTACTCAAATGAGCCCTAAACTGAACCAACAAGTCGCTGGGCCAGGACCCCGGCAAGCTTTGCTTGTCTGGTGAAAGGCTGGAGTCCTCGTGTTACTTAAATGCAATGGCTAACAGACAACCTCCTCCATGTTTAGGAACTGCAAACGACGAGTTTAGATCACACCTGTTATCATCAGGTGTGTTAAGGGTTCAATTACTTAACTGAGCGCTCAGGTGGAATATAACCCAGCAGATGTGTGGGTTCCCAGGACCAGGACATCTGCACTTCTGCTACTAGTGCCAACACCACTACTGAAGCTATGTACTTGATATTGCGGCTGCCACAGCAGGTAGTGTTACCCTTCTGCAGCTGCTGTTACTCCTGCCACACCTTCACCTACAGCTAGTGATCTACTGGTACCTGCACTGCTGTTGTGACTGCCGCCATCTCTGCTTCTACTGCCGCGGCTACTACTCTCGCTGTCTGTAATGGATTTGTTCCTAATGTTATGTTAAAAGATGCAAAAGCACCTGTAACAGGTGTTCATATTATGCTAGTGGTAAACGTATTACCTGCATCAGTGCAATGATGTAATATAGAGTGTATCTGTTGGTCTCTCCCCTCTCCTGGCAGGGTGTCCTGCTACCTCAGGAGTGGCCCCGTGCTTGAGAGTGAGGGAGACTTCCCCCAGCAGTGATGGCGCAGTATGACCAGTGAGTCCCAATTCCTCCGTCTTCCCGCCTAGTTTACTCGTTGGGCATTGTGACCGATGAGCACAGTGCCTAGAGCCTCTAGCAGAGGGTGATCTTGCTACACTGTCAAAACCCCACCCTGCCTGAGGTTTAGCAACATTGGAAGGACACGTGAAAACTGGGAGAAGATGGTCCAATTAAGCCAATCATTAACATAACATCACTTTATTAGCTCTATACAATTTCTTGCATTAGGAATTCATCTTTTCGCATACACCAGCTTGCTCTCCATGAGACACAGACAGACAGGGAGAGAGAAGCTTGGGGTCAGAGCATAGGGTCAGCCAGTCTACAGTGCCCCTGGAGCAGTTGGGGTTAAGGGCCTTGCTCAGAAGAGTAGGATTCCTCTGCCAGCTGCGGGATTTGAACCAGCAACCTTCCAGCCACAGGCGCAGATCCTTAGCCACAGAGCCACTGCTCCGCCCGTTAGATTAACTAGGTAGTTAGGAATGAAAACCTACAGTGCAATCCTGGACTAGAATTGTGCAGCCCTTGAGAATCTGAATGCAGGAAGAAGCTCCGTGAAGGATGTGAACTGAGACAGTTCACTTATCCTTGAAAAAGGCCTTGGAATGCTGTCAGCCCATGCTGTCACCACGGTCTTCTATAGGAACAGCAGTTTCCCTGCTGTCTCATTGATTTGCGGTGAATCTTTACTATTATCTCTTACACCAGATCATCACTGGAATTACAGGCTGCATTTTTATCATGCAGGTCCCTGCATTCCTGCACAGCTCTGTGCAGTTTTGCGCAGCTGTATGATGCCAGGCAGGTATTCCAGCACAGATCTGCGCAGGTGCTGGCTGCAAGGAACTCAGGTGACATTCTGACCCAATAGAGTAATACCAAGGTCAAAAGTGGCCCTTACATAGTAATATATAATTATACCCTTTATTATTATATTACCTTTGAATGCTTGCATAATCCTGACCTCTACAATCAGTTGAATCACTCTCAGACAAAAAGTAAGTGCTCGTTAAGAGTTGCAATTATGTTCTCCTCTGCTCAGTATAATTTGGAAAAAGCTGATTCTCTTGAAGCTGAGTATGATGTCTGAGAGCCTGCAGCCTTTGCCAGCAAGCGCAGTCTTCCATGCTCTGTGTGAACACAACCACTTACTTATCTACACCCATCCATTTTCTTACCACTTATTCCAGTTCAGGGTTACAGGGGAGCCGGAGCCTGTCCTGGGAAGCAGTGGGCCAAAGCAGGATACATCCTGGATGAAACGCCAGTAGATTACAGGGCAGATAGACACACACTCGCTCACACCAGGGCCAACACTCCCAGAAGCTAATTAACCTACCAGCATGACTTTGGAGCGTGGGAGGAAACCCACGCGAACACAGAGTATGCAAACTCCACACAGACAGCAACCCAGGTGCAGAATTGATCCCAGAGCCATAGAGCTGCGAGGCAGCAATGCCAACCAGTGTACCAGTGTGTGGTACAATAAGCTACCTCCCATCAGTGAACTTGCTTCCTTTTCCTCAGAAACCCTGTGTCTGTGTTTCAGAATAAGCGATAAAGTGTCTCTGGACCCCCATGACATCCCCCCATCTCCTGGAGAGGACAACGCGGTGAGTGGATCATGGCAGGTCTAAACTCCCCCCACCCCCTTTCATCCTCCCGTCGCCCTCCCAGCCCCCAACTCGTCACACTGACGATAACACAACAAGGGATCTACACAATAACTCCAGCTTGCAGACAGTCCGCCTTTGGATCGTGGCTTAGTGATCCGACTGTCTCGTCCGACTGAGTGTTGTTGAATCCCCAGGGGCGCAGTTTCAACAACGTGACCGGGCAGCTCATTCCAGACCCCCACAACTCTTTGTGTAAACACGTCTCCTGTTTTCAGTTCTTAATGCACTCCTTCTTAGTCTACACTTCTGCCTCCAGCGTCTTGCTTCACAATGTGTCCTGAAGGAACTTTGACTTTTCAACACCTTCTAGCATTCAAAATTTGTGCCAAAATCAAGCTTCCTGGTAAGCAAACAATTTAAAAGATTTTAGGAATGAGTCACACTGTTTCTCGGTTAGCATCCCAGTGTGGTGAGTTCAGTAGATGTCTTTTCTTGCAGAGGAACGTACTGCGTGTGATGAAGGATTTGACTTTGGACTTTGACAGCCTCAGCAGTGCACAGACGAGCTGCGATCAGGACCATTGACTTTATGCCTTCTTTAAAATGGCCTCTCTTGGTCACTTAGGAAAGCAAAAACCAGAGATTTGTCTTCTGTGGGTCCTTGGGTCTGTGATTGCCTTGGGTTCGTCCAAGACGTTGTGCTCATGGCTGAGATTCCAATGCGGAATGTGATCAGGTGTTTATTCACTTCACTGTTCGCTCCACGTTCCTGGAGTGGACTCTAGCTGTCAGCAGCCATGGGGCTCATAGAGTGTCTAAATGAAGGCTGGATCAGGTGCGTGGGCATTGTCAGAGAAGCAGGCCTGTCCTTGTAGAAAGCTAATTGAACTGAAGCACGAACACGAAACAGTTACTGCATAATCCAAACAGGGGAGTGCGTGTATGTTGGGACCGGAGGGGGGGAGAAGTAGGAGGAGATGGTTAATGGAATCAACTTGGGTTTTTTTCTAAATTCATTTAAAAAACAATTCACTCTTCCCCCTTCGGGATATCTTAAGCATAATACATAATTAAGAATGTATTTATCTACATTACACTAAGGCTTTAAAGCCCCATCACCTCTGTAAGACTCATTATTCCACAGCCAGACCTGGATCTGTAACTCCCCGTCCAAGACAGGTGTGAGCTGCCCTGTTCAGGAAGTCCACCTGCCGCAGTGATCTGCATGGGAGATCTGGGATGCTGTGCAGTGCCATAAGGTCTGTACAGGCACGAGCATTTTGTTGCTGGCTCTGTACCTGCAGGCTGACTGGAGGTGTACTGGTGGTGTGGGGTGTTTCAGTCGAAGCTTCCCAAAGGCCACAACGCTTCTCGGTGGGGGTATATTTAGGAACAGTGTCAAACTGTTTCCACTGGGCGAGCTGGGAGTTTCATGATCCCTTTTGTAGGTTATTTTAGGAGCCGCAAAATCCCCAGCAGGCTCCTCGTTCTCGGGCTGGAATCAGAGCCAGAAATGTGGAGGGCTCGGGGGAGAGGGGCGGAATTATTCCGAATGAAGACCGATGGCCTGAGAGAGAGAATCTGGGTGGAGACACGCTGACAGACACGCGGGCCGCCGGACAGGTGATGTGAAAAGGGAGCGTGGGGGGGGGGGGGGAGTAGTGAGGGGGGGTGGGACAGTGGAAGCTAGAGAACAGCCAGGCATTGTCTCAGAGCCAGGCAGACGGATTGTTTGCCCGTTTTCCCCCTTTACTCGTTCCTTTGTCCTTTTTTAAAAAAAAAAACAGTCGGTTTGGATCCAGGGATGAAAAGAGTTCCTCAGGTAAGCAGGTGGTGTTTTCCAGAGTGTGGGATTGAACTCGGCAGGGACTGTTGTAGAAGTGTGCACTAGAGTTATGTGTTTGCAAATGCAGAGCGATGTTACTCAGACAGAGCCAGGTTCCAAACAAAGTGCTGCAACAATCTTCCTGAACGAAGTTGCTCTCTTGAATGTGCTGCGTTCGCGTACCAAGAATAGGGATGGGATTCTGTTGGGCAGTTACATTTATTCCTTAACTTTCTCAGTTGTGATTCCCAAGATTGTTTGTGCTAATCGGAGGAAAATGGTGGTTCTGAACATGAGGTTTGTTTAGCACCAGAATCTGATTTTCCGTATGGCCCTCTTTGACTCGATGTTGATAAGTGCGTCTTTAACTACCAGTCAATAATTTTTATGTTCCTTGACCCACAGCTTTAAGTCAAACGTGGTTAATAAGAAGTGGCCTGAGAGAATTTAGCTGTGTGGGGGATTTTAAAAGAGAACACTCCTGGTATGTTTGTTTGGCATGGTATGCATTTCTGCCTCTGAGTCGTAACAGATCCCAAAAGGCAAATATTCTGCTGAAATAGTCAAATATAAATATAAGATTTATATTTTGGAGGAAACTATCAGGATTTGTCTGCTAATCCACTGTGATGCACTGTGATGATCACTTCTCTAGTAAGATAAAAATTGTGGTAATGAGAGGCTTTTTCTCTATTATGGACCTACATAAATACCATTGCAATATAGAACATTATACTGTACCTCAGCTGTTGGAGTGGACTGCAATTGAGCTGCAACATTTCATATGCGCACTACCTGTGCACACACTTCTTCAGGGAAGAGAGATAGGGTGGGGAATCTGTTTTTGCTACAGAGCTCTGTACCATTTTGTTGGTATTTTGCATTGAGAGTGGCCCTCCTCAGTAGTACTGTTTTCAGTACACTGAAGTCACAAGTAACTTCTTAAGCTCGGAATAAATCACCGATCCTAAGTGCAGTGTCCCCTTCTGCACACAAAGGGTGAGGTGACAGGGGTTGCTCTGAAGGGGAAACTGTGAAAGCCACAGGACTAGCTGTCTTCACTCTGCTGTGCTGTAGCAGGCAGTCTTTGTGCCTTCTTCAGGTCTCTGGCGTGTACACCTGGTGCTTTACATGGGATAGCACAGTCATCTGTACTCATCATACAGGTCCCATCGCATTCCTGCAGCCAAGTCCCCACCTGCCCTGTATGGAGCAAATTAGTTCAATCAGCAGTGGCATCCTGGGATAGATATTATTACCAGACAAAACTGTGCTTTACCTCCTTTTTAGTTGAAGAATTGTAAGAATTCTGAAAGAATTTCAGCTTTGTTTCTAAAAAAAACCCACAATGATCTATTTTTTTCCAATGTTACATGATGTTTAAGCAGTGTCCTGCAATCTGTTAGACCACCACGGACTTATGTGGCATCACAGTTCTTTTTAGTGAGGGTGGGGAGTGTGTTACTGTAGCATGGAAAAGGCCAGGATGAAAGGACTAATGATGTGCGGAAAGCCAGATTTAACCCACCACTAATTAATGCAGGAGCAATTAAAATAGAAGGCCTGCAGTCTAGGAGGAATACTCTGGAATCCAGCACTCTAGGGATGTTTGCATACTGTAACTCCTTGCTCGGTGTGTGCACGTGGCTATGGTGTTAATGCACAAGGCACTGTCTTAAGAGTAAATACTGTAGCCTGGGGGCATCCAATGGTCAAGAAACATGTTTGTTTTTAACTATTTCAGCATTCACGTTTCCTGCCAAACAATTGTTTTTTAAAGGCTGTTCACATGCTTAGGGCACAGTACTAATAGAATACCAGTGAGCACTGGGATGTCCTAGGTACAGAAATGTAATAATCAGAAAGAGGTTTAGGAGTTTCTATTCTATTCTGAAAGCTGTTTCAGCTTCTGAGAGAGGAGATTGAGCTTGCTGGCAGAGCTGGGACCCCGGCGGGCCGGTGTACTGGCAGGCAGGTGGACAGTGTGGTCAGAGGGGCTGACTGACGGTGTTGGCTGTTTGCAGCTGTGGAAGCTGAAGAAGCTGTTTCAGAGGAAGAAGAGGAGTCAGGAGGCCGATGGGGGGGAACAGCCCAACGGGGAGTTAGCCAACACGGGGCCGGTGAGACACGGCGAGGGAGGGGGGAGTGCCCTGGGGAATTCACGCCACACATGCCCACCTGTCTCCAGTCATTCCATTAATCAAGAAGACTCTGATGAAGCGCCTTTCATGTAAACCAAGGCAGCCCACAGTCTGGACCTCAAGATCCATCATAATTTGGGTTTTGTTCTGGCGCTGTTTCTGCCCTCATAGATCATGAAGACCTGCTTGAGGGTCTGAATTTCCCCAGGCCCTCCTTGAACTCTGGGAAAGACATCTTCTACCCTCTAGGCTGGGTTGTGAGATCTCACCTCTGCCAAGTGACCCATACTTATCCCTCTAACCCCCTTCCCCCTTCCTCTCTCTGTCCCTTCTTTAATCTGGAAACACATGTGATGCATCTTTCCATCTAAAACTACCTTTCCCATGTTGCTGCCCTATTCCAGTGCAGTTTTCCCCTTAATCCCGGGATAAGCAGACTGACATCCGATTAAACGTTTAATTTCCTAATTGACTAACTTGACTGCTGGACAGGACTTACCTGGAACCCAGGCAATAACCCATCAGTAATAACTGTTCCTTCCAAAGTGCTGCTCTTAGCCGTCGTGATTTTGATCTGGTAGTTGATGCTGTGCATCCTGTTTTTTTGAAAAAACAGGTTTTGTGTTTGTTTTGTTTCTCTCTTCCTCTCTCTCTCTCTCTCTCTCCACGTTTTCTCAGTCTCCGCTCGGCTAGGCTCCAGCCACCTCTGTCCTGCTTCTGCATGACCTGTTCTCTCCCCGGGTGCAGTCCTTATCGCTGAAGCCCCAAAATGCTGCCCTTCTCAGTCCCTCTTCCCTTCTTCTCTGAGCCTTTTCTGTCTTACAGGCCGCGCTCGGCCTCTCTCTCCCTCCTCTTCTTCTCCTTCCTCCTTTCCTCTCTCTGCTTCCCTTCCTTCCCCTCCCATCCTCAACTCTTCCTCTCCCTCACTCACTCTCCCCCCACCCCCCCCACGCAGGTGTACTTTATCTACGAGGAAGAGGAGGAAGATGACGAAGAACAGAAGGACGAGCCCCCCCCAGAGCCGGTCAAGCCCGTCAATGACAAGCCCCACAAGTTCAAGGATCACTACTGCAAGAAGCCCAAGTTCTGTGATGTCTGTGCTCGGATGATTGTCCGTGAGTTGGTGGGTGGGGGCTCAAGTAGTGGTTTAGAAAGGAATTGCACAGACTAGAGCCCCGCTGGCCACAAACGTCACCAGCCCAATCCTGTATCATGTGACCAGGAAAGGGGTTCTCCCCAGTGGTGACATATAGAGTTCATGGCGAATGGAACTATCCTGATGACTGCAAACCTGCATCTTGTCTGGTGCAGAAAACTCTCCAGAAGCCACTGCAACTTGGCGTTATTGAGGGATTGCCACATGGTAACGGGCAGTGGAATAAAGATCATTTCTGGTCACATGTGATCATTATAAGGGGCGTACATGGACGGCCAAGCACCTCAGCCATGTCCATATAGACTGTTTCCCAAAACATCCCACTGTAGGCCACCCTGATGCACCCCCTGTAAGCACCAGTGCACCCCCCCTGCATCTCAATGTCCTTCCTCTTCCTTTTCTCCTCTGCAGTCAACAACAAGTTTGGCCTGAGGTGTAAGAACTGCAAGACCAACATCCACCATCACTGCCAGTCCTACGTGGAGTTCCAGAAGTGCTTTGGGAAAATTGTGAGTCTTTCTCTCTCAGCTCAGCTCAGGCCTATAATGAACCAACACCAGGCCTTTCATATCCATGGCTACTCTGGATTGTTTGATCTAATTTCTTAGGGGCCGGATTTGGAAAACCGGGGTGAGCAAAGTGAGGCCAGCAGGTAGATAAAGGCTGAGAGCACTGTGATACTGATTGTACATCTCTGTACCTGTCTGCCTGCAGCCTCCAGGATTTCGGCGGGCGTACAGTTCCCCTCTCTACAGCAACCAGCAGAATGCCTGTGTCAAGGAGCTGCTGCCATTCTGTGAGTAGTGTACCCCAGGACAGCAGGGCAGTACTGCCCAGGTCGAGCATGGCATCCTGGGATAGCAGCAAGCCAAAACTCTGCAGCACCTCATTGGCCAATCTGATCAATTAAGGGGTTGTTTGCAGCAGAATTGTATGCCTGGCACGCTGCAGCGGCGATCATTAACTGGAGCTGTATATGTCCCCCCCTCATCCCCCACCCCCCCAGCCCAGTCGAACCGCACGGATCCCGTTTTTGAGACCCTGCGTGAGGGAGTGATCATGGCCAACAAGGAGCGAAAGAAGGGCTCTGATGACAAGAAGAACGTGAGTGTCGCCTAATAAAGACCTAAATGCTATTTGCTGGGGTAGAAATACTGTGAGGTGAAACCTCAGGACACCTGGGACAGTACTGTGTATATTTGCCACTGTGAGCTTTCAGCTGCTTTTCATTTCCATTCTACTGGCGGTCTTCACTCCAGTGACTCCTGAATGTTTTATTTGATCTTAAGTATCAGGATCAATTAAGCAATTAATTGTTTCATCTTCTGTCACATTCTGCTTCTGTAGACCCACTGCAGTGTGGACTGTAATAGTTATGGTTCCCTACCCTGGCCTAATGAGAGAAAACCCAGCAAATGGCTTATCGTCCTCAACAACATTCTCTTCTAGTAAACCACTCTTCTAGTAAAGATGTGTCTCCTGTTCTCTGTTTAAGTGCACTTCCACATAGCTAAAAGCTCCTGCACACAAGCTAGAAACCCTGCAGATTTCCTAAGACTTTTTTACAGGAGAAGTTTTAATGGTTCGGTTTACGGCACTGTGTGATTCACACTGTTTCCAGTAACAGAAGCCCATATCGGAAATGAAGTATGAGCAGTTGACGATTTACAGTAAATCCCATGTCAGTGCAGTGAATCTCCCATTGTCACCCTTGTGTAGATGATGATGATGATGATGGAGGAAGAGGAGTCACAGGCTCCCAAACCGGAAGAGGGGAAAGCTGAAGGCGGTGAGTGCTGTCCAGCATCCCTGAGCTCTCTACATACTTTATTTTTATATATCTGTATTAAACTCTACACTTACTGGCCAGGTTATAAGGATCCCTACAGAGTATTGACTAGCGTGACATGAATGAATGTGAGGGACGTGCTTCTCCTCCAATCAGCGCTGCTCTTTCAGTGTGGGGAGGTGCTACTTTTGAGGAACGCGCCTCTCCTCCAATCGGCACTGACTTTCCGCTACAGGGCTGTACTGCCTGTGAGGGACGCGCCTCTCCTCCAACCAGCACTGACTTTCCGCTACAGGGCGGTGCTGCCTGTGAGGGATGCGCTTCTCCTCCAATCAGCACTGACCCTCCTTTCATGTCATCTACCTCATTAGGCTGGTAGGAGAATGTAATACATATTACATATGTCTGTGCATATAAAGAATAAATTGAAAAGCTTGCAGTTCAGCGAGGTCAGATGTGTTACGTTCCTTTCTTTCCAGAAAACCCAGAGGGAGATAAGAAGGGGGACAAAGCGGCAGCTGATGACAAGGTATCTGTTCTTAATCCGCCTCAGGGTCCTGTGTGATCCAGAGTCCTCAGACAGGAGGAGGTTTTTATAAAGGTCAGTCAATCAGCATCAGAGCGACCATCAGAGAGACCTTACATCCTGTCTCTCTAATTATGTCTCTGATTTATCAGAGCTCTCCCATATTTTAGACATTTTCCCCAGGAACCTCCCTGGACAGTTTTTTTTTCTCTGATATTGTGAAGTGCTGCTGTTGCAAAGGTCATGTTCCTCACAGAGCAGTTGACGGGTACGAGTCTACTACATAACTAAGAGGCTGATGCCTTTGACTTCCTAGCTAGTCAGTGAAACAGTTGAACTCTGTATATACACTACAGTGCTCTGGCACGGGCTGGTTTATAAATGTGTAGAACTGTAGTTACAGTGAACCTGTCTAGTTCATTCACATTGTGGGATGTGCCTTTTGTGTGCATACAGAACAGGATTTACAGACAGATACCAAAAGAAACAGGGAAAAAGAAGAGCTGAGTTGAAAGAATGAGAAGGATTTCAGGGGAGATTTTCAAATTTAACCTTTGGACATCTGAACCCTTCTCCACCAAGCCTCTTTTTCTTTTTCGAAAGCTTGATAAGATCAGATCAGATCACTTTATTGGCCATATACAATTTCTTGTATCAGGAATTTGTCTTTTCGCATACCCCAGCTTGCTCTTCATGAGACACACAGACAGGGAGAGAAGCTTGGGGTCAGAGTGTGGGGTCAGCCACTTATACGCTTGTGTTTGCAAGGAAGAGCTTATCAAGGTTAACAAGGTTCAGTCTTTCCCTTGATTTTTCTCCTCTTCTGCCATCACCTTCAGAAAACTCCGAGCTGGTTTTGTATTGGTGCACGATCCTTGACCTCCCTTTCTGCTTTGGTGTGCAGAACAAGAAGTCCCAGCCTGGGATGCGGACTGGATTCACACAGTCCCACTACTACCTGGCTGTCTATCGCTTCAAGGCCCTGGAGAAAGACGACTTGGACTTCTAGTGAGTTCTCTTGGTCTGTGGATGCAGGATAGGTCTCAAGATCATTTGCATCAGGAATCTAATTCAAGAAAATGTCTTAGTTTTCTTGATTGTCCTTAGTTGTCGTGAATGTTCACTTAATGCACGGTATTGAACATTTTTACCTCTGACAGAAAATCTGTTCATCCATCCAGCATGTCTATAGACATGACCTTTCTTGACCATGGTGTTCATAAAGCATAGCAACCAAACAGTTGCTATGCTTTATGAGAATGTGAATGAGCAATATCTCTCAGTTTTCACTTCTTGTTGTTCTTCTTTACATCTCTAAAGTCAAAATTAGCACCCATGGATGGCTATTCCTTCCTTGTCAGGCCTCAGCAGCATGGCATAGCAAACTCAGACCAGTCAGGAGGGCTTATGCATGACTGTTATGAGGTGCACATTCCAGGGTTATAGCGTTAAGAAAAAGCAGATGTGTAATTATAGTTGTACAGTTAAAGATGCATTTGGATGGAATGTTAAGGTGTCTAAAAACAAAAATCAAATATGAATTATGGCAATCCTAGTTTTATGAGTATCTTCAATCAGTGGCTAAAGATAACATTAATCTTGATATATATAATTGATCCCATAACTGATTCAATTAAACAATTAAGATCTAAGTTGCAAGTTGAAGTAGTTCAGGTGGGTAGCTTCGTCGGCATGCGTAGACTGCAAAGGAACAAGTAATAGGTTTATTCCATGCTGAAAAGAGAAGAAAGAAAACACAACGTTTCAGCTGTGAAGCCTTCTTCAGGTGTGAGCAACACACCTCACACCTGAAGAAGGCCTCACAGCTGAAACATTGTGTTTTCTACTTTCACTGTTAAGTTGCAAGTTGCTTAGTTGAAAAACACAGTGTTGCTCTCCAGGACAAGGGTTTTGGTAAGGACCTGCATGCAGTCCCTAAGCACTGGATAAGCAGCCGCTTATGTTAAATAATATCTGAATGTTGTGGCAAGTGGGGTTAACGACATCTGGGATCACACACATGAATAAACAAATGCAAAAACTCCTCTGTGGGCTGGTCTTTAATGAACTGCATCTCATGTTCCAGCCCTGGAGACAGGATCACTGTGATTGATGACTCCAACGAGGAGTGGTGGAGGGTAAGTCCTGCCTTTATGGGTTTCAACTCCTATGCCATTATGTAGGCCGATAAGTTGTCATTCACAGTAGTGACAATCTGGCTGGGCTGTGTTGGAGATTGACAGGAATTCTGGGCTCTGGTGCAGCATTATAGCTGTGCTGCAGCTGCAGACTGTGGGCTCTGCTCTGACAGCTCTTTATCATCACTGTCCCAGAACCTGAAGAGGTCAGTTCTCAGGCTGCTGGAGCCTTCAGTGCTTGAGCAGAGGTAATTCTCATGTGGCAGAACACCAAGCACAAAACAGAGCAGACTCAAACACGGACACATACCTAAAGGTGTCAGAGTAAGCATAGCAACAACTATCATGTTCTCGGATCCACTGGAGGATAAAACAATTGGAAGTGTTTAGTTTTTTTTTAACAAAATAAACTTTATTCCACAATGTATATCAGTCTTACAATAAGCAAACACTGTAACATAAATTCTGTTATAAACATTTTTAAAAGGATGATTGTCTGTTTTCAATCATTTAACTGTGCAAGTGGTTGTTGTGGCCTTTATTTTGGAATTTGAGGAATTAGCCCTTACCACTTGCTGTAGTCCATGTCTCTTTTCCCTGTCCTGGCTCTGAAACTGCTGTTGCCGTTGTCCAGTCCTCCGCAGGAGCTCAAAGAGACAGGTTTTTCCTCCTCAACCCCTCCACAGGGCCCACAGTCCTTTGCAGCACTCCTTTGCCATAGAGAAATCCCACTTGGCTATGTTGTGCTTCAGGAGTACTGCACTATACCCCACAAGCACTTGCATCCAGTGGTTTTGTGCAGTACATCCCCAGTGATGCTTTAGGTAAACATGTATACCAAGGGCAGGAGTTCATTTCAATGTGCTGGAGCTCTGATCTGATGGGAACAGGGAGGTGATTTCTTTCGGTCCCTCCTCTCTGCAGGGTAAGATCGGTGAGAAGACCGGTTACCTGCCGGCAAACTACATCATCCGCGTGCGTGCCGGAGAACGGGTCTACAAGGTCACCCGGTCTTTCGTAGGAAACAGGGAGATGGGCCAGATCACGCTGAAGAAAGACCAGGTACATCAGCTTGATGTGTCTTGGAAGGGATATTGCATTGCAGCATGTGTGCCAGAGCAGGGCTTTCGAGGCTGAGTGTCAGGGTGCATGTATACAAGCGGGCAGGTGTGGGAAAGGTGGCATGCACAAAAGAAAAAATCCTTTTTTTTTTATTGTGTCAATACCCAGCTTGGAACTGCCAGTGGTTTTAAGACTCAGGTTTCCGGTGATGACTTCCAGTGTGTCTCCTTAGTGAGACGAGGACTGGCCCCTCAGACACGCCCACCTCCAGAGCCGGGTCATGTGACCCGGCGGGGGTCTGAGCTCTGATTGGAGGAGCAGCTCGCCGTGACCTCACTGGAGCCTGGTGAAGTCACACGAGTCGCTCTCTCGGCAGGAGAGCCCAGGCTGAGTAAGAGCAACCCTACTCCTGCGCTCCACCAGTGGGGCACTACTGCCTGGGGGATCCCAGTTGTCTAGCTTGACGCTGGGCCACAGAGCTCAACCTGGACCCGAAATGAGTGCCTTCATTCAGACGTGCACGTCTTCATGCCATTGATTTGAACCCCATACAGTATTTCCATCTGATTTCTTACACTGAATCCTGTGTGCATGTCTAGACAGGGGCTGGAATTGCATACCTGACCAGCTGTGCTGGGCAAATGTATGAGTGCACATGCTTGAGTATGTTGACTTATTAACACTAGAGGAAAACGTGGCAGCAGACACAAGCTGCTCTGGACGTGGTAGCCTGACCTTGTGCATGATGCAGGACCTTTTACCAGCTGGGCATGCTGCTACGGTAGCTGGTGTTTATAACCAGGGCCATGGAGTTTTGCTGGGTAACACTGGGCAATGCCAGTATTCTTGAGAGATTGTGATTTTGCCTTACAAGTGCTTTGCATGTGCCCGGGAGAGGCTTGAATTGGACTTGCAGGCCTCCTGTAATGTGCCAGCAGAGCGAGCCCCCGCTCACACCCCTGTGGTTCCCCCAGATCGTCGTGCAGAAGGGAGAGGAGGTCAATGGCTACCTGAAGGTGAGCACGGGGAGGAAGCTGGGATTCTTCCCCGCCGACCTGCTGCAGGAGATCTGAGCTGAACTGGATCAGAACCATGTGCCCGTCTCCACTCCTTCCCTCCCGCCTGTCCAGCCCAGTCAATCTCATCCAACATGATATGTTGAAAAATTGCCATACAAAAAATGGACAGGTGACTTTGAGTTCCATATTTTTATGAATGGATTTGTAGTTTTATCGCTGTCCTATTACACTGTTCTTAGACTTTGTGTTCCTCGGACCTTCTCCACCTGGAGCCAGTCAGACCGGACAGACATGGTAGCGGACACACAGCTCTTTATTTAGACTCCCCTTTCTTCATATTATAACTCCACCCTCATTGCAAGAACACATTTTTTTTTACTGCAGTCTTTATCAGAACTTAATCCCACTCGTGTTCAGAGGCCAGGTGGCTGCAGCTGAATACTGAAACTCCTCCAAACCCAATTTTTGTGCAGTGCAGCTGTATAAGTGCCTTTCTCTCATCAAGTACTGGGTGTTCTGCCAGGCTGAGGTCTGCTTGTGTGTTCGTGCTGGAGAATGTGTAAGTGTGTTGAGTCTCTCTGAGCCCAAAGGCCAGACTCTTCTGATTTGCGGCTAACAGTAGTCTGTAGTCTAGCAGTGCAGAGCAGTGGTCAGGGTTGTGGACTTGTAGAAGGTTATGGGTACAGATCCTAGATGAGAGTGTGCTGTTGTTTCCTTGTGCAAGGGTTTTCACCTGCATTGCTCTAATATCCACCTGTACAAATGGTTGCAAATATAAGTCTGTTTGGATGAAAACATCAGCTCAATAAATTAGTCATTAATTAGTAATAACTCTGTGTCGTGTTTAGTTTAAATTCTGCTCTGCTTGATCCCATCCTCTAAACACTCACTATGGGTTCCACTACATTGAGATCATTTTTAATGGACAAGTCTAACTATGTGTTTAAAATTGTATGCTGTGCGGAGCGTTTTTCACGTTTGAGAAGGCTTTTTTTTTCGGTTTGGCACGACACTTTGCCCTGGTGATGTTTCTGTTGCAGCAGACAGCAAATATCCGCTTCTGAATTGCCCAGCAGTAGTGATCCGAGTGCTGAGTGTGCACCAGCAAGTCTGGGGAATCTTTACCTTGTGCACAATTCGAACTGCCGACAACTGTGCCCAAGTGGTGTCTTCTGGTGTAAAAAACAATAAATGTCTATTTGCCCCGCTGCATCTCCATCTGGATAAAGTGGCAGGTGAATATCATTTGAAATGTGATTGGGCAGCTTGTTCCATACTCCCGCAACCCTTTGGGCAAAGAATTGTATCCTGTCCTTGGTATTAAATCCACTTCCATGTAATTTCCACTTGTGTCATTACTGGGTATGACCCTGTATAAAACAGTTTGCCCAGATTGTCAGATTTAACAGAAACCCATTTTTAGACAGAAACATGTCAAGATGTTTTTTTAACTCCAATCTTGAATTGACCCAGTATGAGGGAGCATCTTCTCGTGAATATCAATAATTAATTTCAATAACTATCTTCCTGCCTGTCCCCGGACTCCCTCAGCAGTGGGTTACCAAAGAAGCCCACCTATAGGTGAAAAGATGATTTTAGAATTCTTTTTGAGTCATAATGTTTTGTATTTGTATATGTGCCTTGCCTGTTTTTAGTGCAGCTGCTCTAACATCAGACTTAATGTGTGTGTGACTGTTCAAAGTGCCTTCGTATGCTGCGTGAGTTGGGGGCTGTAAATTAGAATCATAGTCTAGTGAATGTTAAACTGCTGTGTGTATCAGTGTCTTCAGTCCATTAAGCGTGTTAGGGCTGTACTGTGCAATAAACTGCAATTTTTATTTAAGTGTTTTTATTCAAGCTGTCTTGAATTGAAAGGATGTCCAGGGCAGTGACCTCAGGCAGTGGAAGTCTTCAGTTACTGCACAGAACATCAGAAGGGCCACAGATAACAGCAGGCCATTCGGACAATTGTGATGATCTGGCCCAATTTCTATACTGAGACCAAAGTGGTGAAGAGTGACCAATCAAATCTGTATGTCTGTATGGAAGTAGGAGCCAAACAGAGCACACAACAAAAATCCCCTCTCACAAGTTGGAATCGAACCCGGGTTCCAGAGCTCTGAAGAAGTAGACCTGCCCTGCACAGCGATCCTCACTGCGCCCGTGGAGACCCATTGAAGATATTACTTACGGTTTGTAAGAACACATTTAAAAGCCATCTGATTTGCATCTGCACCATTTTTAGTCACAAGACGAATACTTAGCAAGCTCTGTTTTCGAAGACCGTCAACTGGGTCACTCTGGAAATTCCGGAGAAATCAGACAGCGTACACAAATTTTCCATATACAGCTCCCTTCCTGTCTGTTTTATTTTCAATAACCGCTGAGTCCAGTACAAGGTCACAGTGAGCCAGCAGACTCAGGACACAGGTTACAGCCTGCACAGGATGTCCAGTCCACCGCAGGACAAACAGTTTTATTCCAGGTATATGCAATTTGATTAAATATCTGTCGGTAGGTACATAATTTATCTAGATGGTCTGTAAATCTGCATATCATAGCCAGCACACAGAAAGCCCAGTATTCAATCTGAAGACAGGTTTACTCTTGTTCTTAATGTAATGTACTTAATAATGTACTGCGCCTCAGTCACTGCTATTGTGTTTTTTATTTCGATGCTCTAAAATCCAGGAATGAAGAGAGATATTTTCGGGCAGTGAAACAGGAGCCTCTGTCGACGCAGAGAGAATGTTCGTGTAAAAAGTTCTGCGTGTCTGGAATGGTGGGAGAGAGTGGGAGGGCCAGGGAGCGCAGGGTGTGGGGCTGGACACTGGCCGTCTCGGGGCAGACGAGACAGACAAGGGCAGCTGTGATATCCTGACCCACGGCCCCTTGTCTCCAGCTCAAAACAACTCTGCCCCCACAGTCTCCTCCTCCCAGACTAGGATAAGACACTTGGACGTTATTTAAACCGCACAGGGATAATCCAGTTCATTCTAGTCCTACCCAGTACATGGCTCTGTTTAATCACATGCCTGTAATTCTGAGTGAGATTTAAAGACCTGAATTCGAAATTGTGTTCAAAATGGGTGGCACAGTGGTTAGCATCACTGCCTTGCAGCGCTGGGGCCCTGGCTTCAATTCCTAGGTTGCTGTCTGTGTAGAGTCTGTATATTCTTCCCTTGTTTGCATGGGTTTCCTACTGGTGCTCTGGCCTCCTCCCACAGTCCAGATTTTTTTTTCTACAAAATATACTTTATTCCGCAAAAAAAACATCTAAAAAAGAAACACCTCACAATTATTAACACTCCACGTAATAAAAACAACGGCGGAACGGCGGTGATTGTCCGTTATCAATCATTGCAAGTGGGGGCGGATTTGCGCAATTAAGAGAGTCCCTCCAAGCCCTACCACTTGCTATTGTCCCTTAATCCCTGTACAGGGCCCAAAGTCCTTTCCAGCGCTCCCTCGCCGTGGGGAAACCCCATTTGGCGACGTTGCGCTTCATCCTCCTCCTGAGGTCCGCCAGGATCCTCTCCTCCAGCCCCCTCGCTCCCCACTTCATGTTGTGCCGGATGAGATTGTCCAGATACTGTACATACTGGTGGATTAATTGGCTTCTGGGAAAACTGGCCCTGGTGTGTGTTTGTGTGTCCTGTGTCGGACTGGTGTCCCATCCAGGGTGTACCCTGCCTTGCGCCTGTTGCTTGCTGGGAAAAGTTCCTGCTCCCTGCCCTGGATGAAGTAGTTAGAACATGGATGGATAGATGACATTGAAAATGTTTAATCTTATTAAAGTACAGTATTAATCTGATGCATATATGCCGGTATGGAGACAGACTGATACAGGAACACACTCAATCCCGGCAGGCTTAAACAGCAGACAGATGAGCAGACAGGAAGTGGGCTCAGGGCAGCTGAGGTCGACAGTGCACCTGATTGGACGGCCCAGTATTTCAGACAGAGACAGCCCAGCTGATTGGAGGAGACAGGAGCCTGTGACCTCTGCCCCTTTCCTGCAGAGTGAGGAGACATCAGGCTCCCTAATTATCCCCCCCTCTCTGTCAACTCAGTGGGGCCTGTTTCTTGGTGACATTTCAATTGGTCAGGAAAGGCTATCCAGTAGTAAATGGCAATATACAGTATGTCTCATATATCGTATTTCTTAACACTTATTTCAGTGCTGCTTTGAGATTGCTGGTAAGCTTCTTTTTATACCTGTTTCATTATTTTATAGAATTTCTTGAACTGTAAATATATATAATATATTGAATATAACATGAATATAAGGTGTTCGTGTTGATGCTTCTGATATTGTTTTTGTGAACTGAAAAAATAATTACACTTATATGGCCCTTTTCTGGACACTCCACTCAAAATGCTTTACAGGTAATGGGGACTCCCCTCCACCACCACCAGTGTACAGCCCCCCACCTGGATGATGTGACAGCAGCCATAGTGCGCCAGAACGCTCACCACACATCAGCTCTCAGTGGGGAGGAGAGCAGAATGATGAAGCCAGTTCATAAATGGAGATTATTAGGAGGCCATGATTTGGAAAAGCCCAGGGAGAATTTGGCAAGGATGCCAAGGTAACACCCCTACTCTTTTCAAAAAATACCCTGGGAATTTTGATGACCACAGAGAGTCAGGACCTTGGTAGTACATCTTATCTGAAGGACAGCACTTTGTCACTATACAGTACTGGGGTATTAGGACCCACACAGACTGCAGGATGAGCGCCCCCTACTGGCCCCACTAACACCTCTTCCAGTAACAACCTTAGCTTTCCCAGGAGGTCTCCTAACCAGCTACTGATCAGGCTCACACCTGCTGAGCTTCAGTGGGATACCAGCTGTGAGTTGCAGGGTGAATTAGCTGCTGGCTATAGCTAAACTGCAATGCTTCAGCACAAAGGTGTACTGAATGTGTGGAAGAAAAATCAATCCTGTGTATGTTTTTCTCGCTCTTTTGGATCGTTATTGGCCTTAGAACTGTGTGTAAAATGACGTTTTGGAAAGAAATTCAATTGCCGAGTTTATTGCCAAACGTACGGCAGCAAGAATCAAGCGTAGATGCAGTACCAGAAAGAGCCACTAGGTGACAGCATTAGCCCTTCAATTGCTCTTGACTAGTTCCTCGGGGGACAAGATTCAGACTTAAGATCTTCGCACTGTGCTCTGTGCTTCGCTCTGTTCGTGAGCGGTAGGAGTGTCCAGCCTAAATTCATCAGCCTCTCTAAAAAGTTCTCCCTTAGTCCTAATTCATCTTCTTTACTGAACCTTCAACCTGTAAAGCGCGATATAAATATGTATTATTCTGTCCACTTTTATGCACTGTTCTGTCCGGTAACAATATTTGCCAGCACTGTTTACTTTGCACAGAGTTTAGTTTGTTTGAATGGGGAGAGCATGTGTGCGAGAGATCTATGCATTAATGCCAAAATATTAGCAAATTTAAAACCGAAGTATAATAAAACAGATAAGATCTGAACAGGAAGCAGTTTTACTTCAATTTTCTAGAAAAAAACATCTGGGCTGTTTTGCATCATTTACTCGAGCGGCAGACGTAAAACCGCGTAGTGTTTGAAGGTGTTGGATCATTTTGATCCATGAATGAAAAAAGTATATCCTTTTGTGTGATTTGTTTTATTGGGCTCTCTTTATCTATTTTTATGACTTACAGTAGATGAAGATCTGATCACATTTTAGGTCACATTAATGCAGAAATTCAGAATATTCTCAAGGGGTCACAAACTTTCTAGCACCACTGTATGACTTCCTCCAGCCGGCTTTGGTGTGGCTGTGTCAGTGAGGGAAATACCTCCGCCGACACACAGCAAAGGGCAAAAACACACAGCACAGGAGCCCTGGGTTCAATTCCCGGGGTTCTATCTGTGTGGAGTTTGCATGTTCTCCCTGTGTTTGCATAGGCTTGCGTATGTTGCTCCGGTTTCCTCCCACAGTCCAAAGACACACTGGTTGGTTAATTGGATTCTGGGTAAATTGGACCTAGTGTCTGTGTGTGTGCTCTGCGATGGACTGGTGTCCCATCCAAGGTGTACTCTGCCTTGTGCTCTTTGCTACTGGAATAGGCTGCGTCTCCCCTGCAATCCTGTACTGGAAACAGCGGTTAGAATGTGGATGGATGGGAAACACAAGCTTCTCCTTGCTTGATTTTCTGGAAGTTAAAAGATCGGAACACTTGGCCCAGATGTGGAATCCATTCAGATGGAGAGCTGGCATTTGAGCGGCCAAGGCAATGTGTCTTAGCAAGTTTTAACACAGAAGTGCTGAATCTGGAGCATAAGTGTTCAAAAGCCAAAGAAATTACAATAATACAAAACAGTAATACGCATTTCTCCATGCCTGGTGGAATAGCTATCGATTCAGTGACTTTTCTTTCCGCAGCTACTCCTAAAGCCTCTCAAGCAACAAAAAGACATTTAAATTTTCTCCACCAAATGGGAATTCAGATGATATGTTTAGCAGTTTAGTGTGTGTGTGTGTGTGAGCACAAAGCTCTAACTATTCATGCAAGAAAGCCGTGGAGCAGAAAATTAAAACCTGAACCTTTCTTTTCATAATTGGAGATGAATAACAGTATAACTTGGTTTTCATTTTCCAATTATTGCTAATGGGCCGTTAGTCCAATTGTTGACAAACAGAAGGAATTGTATCTCAAAATAATGAACTGGATTGTGACAGATCCTCTCCCATTGAGGATAACAGAATTTCCCTAAATCTTAGCAGTTTGGCCGCTGTGTGCAGAGTGGGTCCAAAATAATGGGGGGTAGCCTACAGCCTTTTAAATTAATAGATAATTTTCAGTAAGGCTCAAGGGACTACTGAAAGCATCTTCCCTCTGGTTACTAGTGACAGTGATCAGTGTACATTAAGAAAATGCATTGCAGACAAAACTGTCTTCAATCCGCGATAACACAAGCTGCAAAGATCATTTCTTACTCCTTTCTTGTTTTTACCTCTCCTGCAGAACCGGTCGCGCGTCGGAGCCCACGAGGCTGCTGGACCCCAGGCCTGTACTGAATGTTGCTTGCGGAAGGTTAAAAGGGACGAAGAGTTTGGCAGGAGACCAGTGCACAGGATGGGACACTGAATGGACTTAGGAAGAGGGGCAGTCATGATCCCGTGAAACGTGACTCAAAAGTGCATTAACTTCGCGCTTTGCCAGGTTTTACAGGTCTTCTGATGCTTTTATTTTTGGTGGTAAAGGAGAGTGGCGGATGACACTGCTGCCTCAAAGCTCCAGAGCCACGGGTTTGATTCCAGCCTTGAGCATCTATCTGTGTGGAGCCTGCATGTTCATCTCGAGTGCATGTTTTTTTCTTCCACGCGGGGGCTGTGGGTTCTTCCCACGTCCCAGAGACGTGCAGGTAAGGATGGACGGGCCCTGTCTTGTGTGGGCGAGGGACTTTAAGGGGCAGTATCATGCTTGGCTGTCATTCCCAGCACAACCAGTTCTAGCTATGGGACATTAGAGAAGAGATCTTGAAGAGCCCCATGGCCTCCTCTCCTGTGGGGCCCAAGCCATATCTGAGTGTTCTTACATAGACACAGTGCCTGTAAGCCACCCATGAACACGCCGCAGTCTGTCCAGGAACTCAGCGTCTTCAATCATGATCAGAGGGGGTTAGCAGAGGACTCCTAAAACAAAATGTAAAATCCCAAAGCCTATAGGCTAGGCCGGCTGGATGGTTGGACTTCTGCAGGTTCAAGAAAAGAAAGGAGCCCCCCTGCTGTGTGTCTGGAGCCATCTACTCGACCACCTTCCTGAAACCAGCCCCCCGAGCTCCTTCGGGCGCAGTCGGGCGCAGCTCTGGGATCACTGAGCTCGTTGAAAGACTGTAAGTCAAAGAGGGGCCTGTTGGTCACCTGCTGCTCATCATGTCCCCCACAGCTGTACCGGGGCCTCTCCTTACACCCCTCCAAGCTGTATTTTCTCAAGAACCCACCCAGGGTCTTAAAGAGCCCCTCACATCCCCCTCTCCCTCCCTTCAGTTGCTATGTCCTAACAGAGAGTCTTGATCCAGGAGAAGCCCAGATCCCAGTACCTGATCTTATTGCCCTACTGGGATCCCCAGGGATATGGGAGAGGCACTTGGATACCGAGCCTCTGATCAGATACTGATGTGGCTGAATATCTTTGAATAAGGAAGCAGCACGCTGAGAGTAAAAAAAAAAAAAGGAGGGGTTGCACGCTCTGTATCGGACAGCTCGTTCTGTACAGTCCCGAGCTTCATTACGGTAAAAAAAAAGATTTGAAACTGCTAACACGGCCTGCCAAATTTCTGCTGATCGTGTCAGAGCAGGAATAATAAGAGCCCAATCCCTGTCTCTCCACCTGAAACAAAGTTTCTGAGCATATTCGTTGTGCCAAGACTTTTTCTTCACCTCGCTCAGTATTAACCCCTTCCCACACATCGAAGAAAAAAACAGAACAACTCTCCTTAATAATAATCCTTAATGGCAGAGAGAGAAGTACTGTAACAGTGGTCGGATGTGGTGTGAAAACAGCCTGGGGATGGAGGCTTGCTTATGAATGGGTAGAGCACGACTGAGGACAAGGAAATTATCTGTCCCTGTTGTTGGAAAGCCCTTTTGTCATGGAGCATGTACAGTATCCTTCTTTATTAAAGATTTATTTTAGGATCCTCAAAGAAAAGACATAGATACGACAGCACCCCAGAAAACTGGCCATTTTCTACAGCAATTAATCATCCCTCAGGGATGGATGTTGCTCTTTGTTTCCTGGCGCAGGGCTGAGCACTGGAGTTAGTGGACAACGTCTGTTGGGGTTAGTGGACAACGTCCGCCAGCAGTACAGGGAAATCACTGTGCAACGTGGTTGTACCTGCAGACCTGGAACCGAGATGCTGCTGAATCGCGGTGCAAGGTAACCTTGCTGGGTCCTGGACGGCGTTACGGTTGAGCCACCTGTCAGCAGTAGAGGTGAGATCACAGGCTAGGGAATGACAGAACTCAAGGTGTTTAATCGGTAGAAAGAAATGCCCACAAACGGAGAAGGTTAGTGGGAGACTGTACACAATGAACCAGTGTTTGCTGGTTTGAGCCCATTCCAACCCCTCTTCCAGTGTGGTGTCATATCGGACTGGGCCTGGTGTGGTTCAGAGTGTGATGTTGGACTGGACCCATTATGGCTCGGTATCTCATGTCATACTGGACCCAGTGTCTCATGTGTCAACATTTAACTGCTGGGCTTCCTCAATGTAGACGTGGTTTATTATTCTCAAAAGGAATAACTTAAAATGTGTGGTTACTTACAAACCTCCAACACCTGCCAGTAACAATATACTGCAAAACAACCCCAGCACCATAGGAAAGATATCCAATTATTATTTTTTTAAAAGAATATGGAGACTGGGAGACAGAAGAACAGAATAAAAAATAGAACAAACTAAACCAATCAATCCATGTATCCGTCTACCCCTCTCTGTATTTGTGTGTCTAGGCATCTGTCGATTTATCTTCGGTAGTCACGGTTACAGGACTTCTTTAATTTCCCGGCTCTAGATTATTCCGCCTCGGAATGCTCCTAAAATGTGTGACTCAGACGATGTTATTTTTTTATCCGCGTATTAGGGAAAGAAATGAAATGTATTTCCACAGCCCCACGGATTCGGCTCGGCGGCTGTTAAGCCGAGACGCGAGAATCCCTGCAAGTCCGCGCACAGTCTAGCGCTCGGTGCAGGAGGCGAGCAGTACAGACTAGGGGACACATCGTTACGCGTTGAACTGTCCTCTTGGAGAGGAGGAACCTGACAAGCAGCTCCCCTCTCCTCCCAATAAGAGTACAGTACTGCGGGTTTATTTGTGGGAAAGCGTGAACGCCGTTGATCGGTGTAGAGGTGGCGGGGCGCCCACCCCGCGCACGGTAGAGAGAGGGGACAAGACGTCTAAAATAAAAACAGCGACAAATTGATCACATTGGTTGATTTCAGATGGTTAACCCCGCCCCGTATTCGTCTACTGAGCAAGGATTTCAACCTCTTCATTCGCTCTTTTTTTTTTTGATCGACTCGTTCCTGACAAGGCCTCGAAGTACCGGCTCACGTTTCTGGACTGAGCTCGGGGCGTAAAGGTCGCGCAGTCGTTTAGTTCTCCGACACTCTTCTCACGTAGCCTGCAGCAGAACATTATGCAGAACAAGCACTGTTTCTCTGTCACCTTCTCGTTAGCTCGTTTCCCCCCCAGTGCGCCGGCTCCATTCTGAGCGGTAATTTCCATTCATCTGAGGCTCCAAGCCTCTCAAGTACAGGCGCGGTGTGTACAGTATATTTCTTTCCCTTCAAATTTCGGCCTTTGATCTGCTCCGGCAGTCGAGCAATGTCTCCGCTTCCCGGGTCTGTGATCTGATGGATAAACCTGCGGCCCCCCGAAAAAAATCCCACCAGGTGACAAGTTTTCCTCGGGAACGGCGGAGCAGGTGCCAGGGAATTAGACACCCGCGATCACACTGCTGCCTAATTAGGGGGGATAAGGCTTGTCAGCGTTATTTCGGCGCCGAGGAAGGTGTGCAGGAGGGAGTTATCTTAGTCAGCAGAAGCTGGCTGGTTCCACGCTCAGATCTCGGCGGCACGAAGCGCAGCTCTCCGCAGCCACAACCGCGGGCTTAGAGCAATTAGAGAAGGCTAACGGGCAGAGGGAGAGAGACTGGACAGACCTCGGGGGATCCATCGAGGAGACGAGCCTGAAATAAACAGGAGGTTCCTGGGCTGGCTTTGGGAACATCTTCTCAGGAAGACGCCCGGAACGAGCGTACCCGCCTCGACCGCAGGATCGGCCCCTACCGGACCGTCCCGTCGTCGTCGTCTTCCCCGGGCTCGGAGGCGCCCTTTGCGGCCGGACCGGGCGGGCCTGTCCTCTTTCAGAGGGGATCCGAACCTCCTACTTGCGTCCCCGTAACCCGACCGCCTGCCTTGGGTACGCAAAGAGACCCGTAAATAAACCACACGGCGGAACAGGTGACGAGATTCGCCGCTCCGTAAATTAAAAGCCCCTCTGTTTACTGTAACTTGCCTTTCGCCCAGAAGACGCTGTACCAGTTTTTTTTTCCATGTTCGTTCCAGGAAGTCAGACTGGGTCTGGGAGGGAAAACGAGTTTTTGTACGGGATTGAGAGAGGCTGGTACTGTACTGTGTTTCAACACAGCACGAATAGGGCCTCCGATGGGATAGACCGTTGAATCATAGAATTTAAATCTATAGATAGAAGGTACAAGTAAGCAGTCATTTAGAATATTGTGAGTAGTTGAAAAGATATGGCATCAAATTACATACTTCAAATTCCACACATTAGGGAATGCAAAGTTAAACTGTACAAGACCAGAATTCAAACAGTCCATTAGACAATTACCAGCCTTGGACATTGGAGCTCATTTTTAGGGCAAGACACCGTAAAAGGTAGGTTTTTAACCTAGATTTGACTGAAATCACAATCTCTGCTACAATGCAACCAGCAGAGGTCACATGACCTTTCAAAGGCAACACTGCAGGCCAACCTGTCCCAGCAAGCAGTAGGCACAAGGGAGGACACACACACTCACACCAGGGCCCAGATTCCACCAGCATCTCTTTCGACTGTGAGAGGAAACCCCCACAAACATGAGGAGAGCATGCAAACTCCACACAGACAACACACCAGGTCTGGAATTGAACCCTGCACCCCAGCCCTGCGAGGCAGCAATGCTCACCACTCACCACTGCACCACCATGCTGCCCACCGGGAGCACAATCACCGTGAGTTACAGGTTTTGACTCCACAATCACGAGGAGGTCAGAGTTGGCAGATTTAAAATCCCGGCTGGGGATTACAAAAGCTCAGGGCTCTTTCCCATCTCCTCCCAGCAGTTCCGCACAAGAGTCTTTCAATGGCTCATCAGGCCTGTCTGCTCTACAGCTCCCGGCTGGAGTTAAGAGCAAATCTCTCTGTCTCTGCAGCTGAAGTCTGTCAGCAGTCCAGTCTTTTCTCACCACAGCACACTCTTCCAGAGTCTGCTGCCGGCAGGAGCCAAGCCACACCTGGCCACTGTGGTTCAGTCGCCCCCAACACAAGCTCAGTGCTGTTGTGTGAGTGATGGATACAGCTCTCGCCCAGCCCTCCTCTCCCGGAGGAGCCCGGCTCCTCGGGCCCCAGACGTTCCAGGCCAAGATGGATCGTGACTTCAGGGGGAGAGATGTGATGGGGGGAGGGGGAGGGCTTGTAAGGGAAGAGACGCGTTAGGAATTTGGTGATCACGGCAGCTCGTCTCGGGAGGAGGAGATCAGACATAATTCCTGCCTCCGAGTATCCCCCCCCCAAAGAAGAGTCACTGATATTGATCAAACTGTTAATTTCAAATAGGATGGGTAAAAACCTTGGTTAGCAAACAGGGACGACGCTTCGCTTTATCAGGGACCAAAGAGGCACCTCGGGGTGGTCAAGCACAATGATGCTCTCTTAGGGAGCGTGTGTGTGGGGGGGGGGTCTGACTGTTGTTTCGGTATTGGATGGGGGTGCGTTATGAAGTGGAAGTGGGAACAACGCAGGCGAGAGCTGTTCTGGTCATGACAGTTTGCAGGCTCACTTCCAGGTGTGAGGCAGTACAGCGGTTGGGTGGGAAACCCTAGGGGTAGTCTTCTTCATTCCCAAAACATGCGTTTCCCCCACAGGCTGCAGTGTGGGCGTATCAGGGTCTTTACCTTCTTCGTAAAAATAAAGATTCTCAAATCAATATTCCACAGTAAAGAAACAGACACAGGAGATAAGATTTTGTACAGGGCTATGAAAAGAACTGAGACCTTAAAGCTACACCACAAGGTTTTCCCAGGAAGACAAGATCACTTTATTGACCGTATACAATTTCTCGTATTGGGAATTTGTCTTTTCGCATACCCCAGCTTGCTCTCCATGAGACACACAGACAGGGAGAGAAGCTTGGGGTCAGAACGCAGGGTCAGCAATTTATACAGCACCCCTGGAGCAGTTGGGGTTAAGGGTCTTGCTCAGGGGCCCAACGGAGTAGGATTCCTCTGTCAGCTGCAGGATTTAAACCGGCAACCTTCCAGCCACAGGCGCAGATCCTTAGCCACAGAGCCACCGCTCCACCCCGAAGCAGCCGTTCAGAGTACAGCTTGAGCTCCAAAATCCAATGCTTACCTCAACCCTGAGCTGCTCTGTTACGCGAATGACCAAGCGGTGGCGCATGATGGTTCAGTGCCAACAGGACTGGGCATGTTCGGCCATGCACCAGCGTTTCCCTGTGATTTCCCAGGGTGCCCCAGTGTGTGTGAGCACACTGCGAAACTCCTCCCTCCCCTGCTGGACTGGCGGACAAGAGGATTAAAGTGCGATTCTGAATTTCATAAGGAAGAACACAAAAAAGCAGATTCCAGATCAGGAATCATGCCTCCCCCCCCCAACACACACACAGACAAACATACACGCACACTCTTTTCCCTCTGCCACCAGTAGTAACTGATGGGCTACGGATCACATCTGCTCTCAAATGACAGATTAATGTGACAAGCAGATGGTTTTGCTGTCATCTCTTTAATCACAGAAATTCATCCGGGCGAGAAACAGAGCTTTGTCTTGTCAAATGAACATAAATATGTGACAAATTAATCTGGAGGTGCAGAAATAATAAATGCCGCGATGGGGAGGGTGGAGGTTTGGTGGAAGAGATGCAGATGAAGGGATACAAAGAGATGCTCAGGGAAATGATGATTTTGTTTTGTGTTTTGTTTCAGCTAGCTTTTGATACTCTGGCCTCCATTTGGCATCAGTCAGTGATTTCCAATTAAACATGCACAAAAATATAGTGACTAAAAAAAAAAAACAGACCTTGCATCCGAGTGCAAAATGCTAAGAACACAAAGGAAACAGCACCCCAGAGCTGGTATTCACAGCAGGAATAGTAATAATTTACAAAGACAATGGAAAAAAAATCTCAAAGCACTAATAATAAGGCTCAGGCTCACAACGCTTTGTGGTAATATGAATGGCAAAGATATCAGCCTACTTTCTGATCATCTTTGTCAGGCCTCTGCACGGTGCATACGGCTGAACTGCTATTCACCGAGGTGTTTGTGTCTCCTCTGTTTGGTGCTTCATGTTGTGCTGTTGGCAGGGTTCTGTACCGGGCGTATTGCAGGCAGGTGGATTTTGCTACATACACAAATGCCAGAGAATATCTTCTGCTAGAAGAAAACCTGCAAGCCGCCCCGCCGCTCTGAGGCAGCTGCTGTGAAACCGTGCCTTTGATAAGTGACAGCTAAGTGAACAGCTCAGTGCTAATAGCAGCAGGCGTTAGGCCCGCTCCTCTGCTGCGCGGGAGTGGAGGGGAGAACGGGGAGGGAGCCTCGCTAACCCCCGTATCCCCCCGGGGTGCAGCTCCTGCTGGCTTTCACAGCTGGTGCCGACAGGGTGAGAAAAACTTTGTTTAAAACCTAACGTTGTGAGATACCTTGACTCTCACCAAGAAACAGTGCCGCAGTGCCTGCCTGTTTGCTTCTGTCTACCTGCCTGCCTATTTGCTTCAGTCTCTCTGCATGCTTGTCTACCTGTCTACATGTCTGCCTGCTTGTCTGTCTGTCTGTTTCCCTCTGTCTGCCTTCCTGTTTGCCTGCCTGTGTGCCTCTGTCAGTCTGCCTGCCTGTCTTTGTTGTCTTCCCTCTCTTTCTCCCCCTTTCTTGCCTGAATCTAGTGACAATGAAACACCCCACTGCCACCTCCTCCCTGATCGCTTTGCCAGAGGCTAACCTGTCTCGTCACTGTCTGTTTCTCCCTGCTGCTCAACGCCAAGGTCCCGGCAAGGTTAAACTGACTTTACATTAATTAACAGTCAATTAGGGGAAATTGTTGAATAATGCCAGCTCCCCCAGCCCAGCCTCCCCTCCTCTCCCAGGTACTGTCAGGGTTCATTAGCGAGCGGCACGCACAGGGGGCACGTGACAGGCGCCAGCCACCCCCCCCTCCTCTCCGTGCTGGGTGGTGCGGTGTTTCGGCAAGGCTGTGTCTCTCTCTCTCGCTGTTCGACTGCAGGAGTGCTGGGAGCTCTTCCGTCTGTCTGATGCAGGACAGGCTCGCTCACACTGAAGAAAGGGGAACTCAGGTCAGGGGAAGAGGGAGGTTACTGGACGACTTTCCTGGACAATCTTACAGCTCTGCCATTAACAGTGCTACCTCACTTTCAATGTTGTTTCTTCTAGGGGTACTGTGCTTTAATACCCTTGACTACGACTAGGATAAGACCAGAATTACTTAGAATCCTTACATTTTTCACCCCAAAGGATCCCAGAGCACTATATATAGGAGGGGACCCACATCACTTACCACTGAGGAACTGCACGATACCCAGGAGCCCCACTACACAGCAGTTCAGGAGGAGAAGCTATTTAGCCAGGATAGCACAGGGGATCTTTAATGACCAAACGGTCAGGACCTCAGCTGAACGTCTCATTGACAGGACAACACATCCTACAGCACGGTTTTCCCTGCCACCATACTGGGACATTGGAAACTATGGATCAGAGGGAAGTGTGCCTCCTGCTGGCCCACAACATGCCTTACAGGTCTCCCTTCCTAGAACAGACCAGGCTCAGCTCTGAGAAATCTTCTGGGAAATGTGGCCCTGGTGTGCCTGTGTCTGTCTACCATGGGATGGACTGATGCTAAGTCCAGGGTGTTCCCTGCGTTGTGCCCATTGCTAGCCGGGATAGGCTCTAGCTCCCCGAGTTGGAAGAAGAGGTGGGAAAAAGGCTGCATGGGTGTATCCACTGATTTTCAATTACTCCGTTGTTTTATAATGGTTGGCATTGGTTTTCCTTGCTTGATTTATTTGTTATTTCTTGATTATGTTCATAGGTGCCTCTGGTCTCTCACTTGTGGGCATAATTGAGCCTGCACCCCCATCCTGTGTAGCGTTAGTTTCCAATTCATCGGTTTGTCCCAGGACACTCCCCGGCCTCAAGTCAAGTGTTCCCCTTCCGAGTTGTTCCAGTCCAGCTACCCGCAGTGGCATGCTGGAACGGCAGAGCGCCAGTCGTGTGTGACAGGTCAGCCAGATGAGATCGCAGGACCAGCCTCTTCCAAGCTCTTCGTGGAAAGACCGGAAGGGAGAGAGTGAGCGCAGGAAGGGTGAAGGGAGTGATGGAGCAAGAGGCAGACAGATAGTGGACAGTGGCTAAATGGTGATTGCTTCTGCTGTTAATAGTTTCCCACAGGGGGTTCTGCAATGGATAGTGTCTGTTGTGAATCTCCTCTTCCCATTAGTTCTGGCAATTCTTTTCCTCTCTCTCTCTCTTTCTCTCGGGAAGCCGCAATTTGTCAGGAGACCCTGTTCCGCCCCCCCTTAACCCCCCCAGCTCCCCATGCAGGCATGTCAGAGGTGCATCCTGGGAAATCAAGACAGCCGCTCTGTATGTTTCCACTGTTGTATCCGTCTGCACAAATCTACTTACAGTCTTACAGTTGCTGATTTGGGAATTGAAGGTGACCTCCCACCCCCTCCTCCAAAATAAAAGAAATAGGTATTGATTAAAACCTGTGTGGAAATCACAATGTCTGTGCGATTCAGGATGGCCACATGACTCCACGTCCTCCGAGAAGCTCCAGACCCACTTTTAAAAATTTTCTTTAAACAGACTATCCTAAACTTTTATAAGTATGATGCCTTTGCTAATTTCAAGTACAGTACAGTTATCTAAGTAGCTCACAGAGAAACCGTATTACCAAAACAAGTTCATATGGTGTATTTGGGTTAATAATATTTGCCTGCAGGAATTTTGTGATGTTGTCTTCTGTCATTACTTGTGTGATAAACTGACTATTTAGCGTTTGTTAATTAGAAATTGTATATATAGACTAATTCACAATGGCTCCCCAGGCAAATCAGTAGCATCGATCAGCTGTTCAGCAAGCCTGACTGAAGGCAGGAACAGCAAACAGATGATTATGCTGGTATTATGTGTTTACAGTGCACGGTCATTAAGCACCAATGGTCATCTAATTAATTTAATTTGTATGTTAATTTATTTTGACCTAAAGGCAATTTTAAAATCCAGTCCATGTCCCTGCAGACACAGAGTCATAAGGTCACACTATCGAAGGACCCTAAAAACAGACCCTCAGTTGTTTTGCAGACTCTTCATACAGCGAAGGGGGTGGGGGCTGTTTAAATGGAGAACCAGAAGGCAGATCTAAAGGTACAGGGATGTGGCCAGACGAGCCCGCGAAGAAACGAAGGTGCAGGTATTGTTCATGCTGTTCCCTGACTCATGCTGGCTTCTGCACCAGCCACAGGGCTCAGCTGCTGGCCCTAAATTAGACCACGTGGCTGCAGATGAGTAATCGATACAGGGTTAAAATGACACAGCGCTGTGGTCTGTTTCACCTTCACCTTACACCTCCGAAGGCGCTAACTTCCCCTTCCCACACATCCATCCATTTTCTAACCTCTTCTTCCAATCCAGGGTCATGGGGGACCCGGAGCCTATCCCAGCAGGCAACGGGCACAAGGCAGGGAACATCCATCACAGGGCACACACACATACTGTACTCATACCCCGGGCCAATTTTCCCAGAAGCCAATTATCCTACCAGCATGTGTTTGGACTGTGGGAGGAAACCTATACGAACGAGGGGAAAACATACAAACTCCACATAGACAGCACCAGTGTCACAGAGCCGGGTCAGACTCCCGTGAAATGCGTTGTTAAAGACCCTATGCGTGACGGTATAATCCAGAAGTGTCTGGAGAATGTCTCTGGGAAGGCACAGCGAGGTAAGTTCGGGATGACAGACAGGGGGCAGTGACTGAGGCATGGGGGGAGCGCAGGCGAACAAGTCCAAAGGAAGTCCAAAATCCAGAAACTGGGAGATCCATATCAGAGACAAAGACGGTTAAAAAACAGGAACAGGGAACTGGGACCAGGAACACGAAAAGTTAAAAGCATAACGGGGCAAGGTGCTCCGAGCCCCGGACTCAGAGGTCAGGACGCCGTGATGAAGCCTGTGCCCTCGGGCCACTCCTGAGCGTCCGTCTTCCAAAGCTGAGCCCGGAACTACGGAGACACCGGGCTTCAATAAGGGAAAGGGAATGAAACACAGCTGACACTAATAAAACTAAGAACAGTACGGGAAAGCTAGGAGCGCCCTCTAGAGGAGGGATGACGACCGTGAAAACCAGGTCCCGAGCTGAGCTCAGGGGGCCCCAGCACCATCAGGCGGCAATGCTAACCACTGCGCCACCTTGACACCCCCTTTCCCTCTCCTCTCGATGCCCAATTGGCTCACCCATCAAACTGAGGCGCCTTTTTTTCTTCAGGGTGGGTAGGGAGCTGGAAGGTTGCAGGTTCAAATCCAGGATGGAGCACTGCTGCTGTACCGATCAGCAACTTACCTCAATGCCCATCTGTATAGATGGGTACAAATGTAAATTGGCTGGGATTAAAGTGTGAGCTGAATAAATGAAGACAAATAATCTATGTATTCACTGAATTTAATTGTTCAGAGACTCCCATGGGGATCCTGCAACAAAGTACCCATCACTGTCACGATTGCTACTCCTCCTCTTAAGGGCGCTCCAGCCCTTCCTTGTTCTACCTCATTCCCCACACCTGTTCCTTATTCCAGCCCCTCTTTAGTTCCACCTTAAAAGCCAGACGTAGACGTTACTCGACGTTCCTCATTGAATCCCGTTTCGTGAGAGCCCGGGTCCTGCTGCGTCTGGCTCCGTTATGATTTTAACCTTCTGTTCCTGAACCCCTCCCGCCGGTTCCGACCCGGTTCATGGTTTTAATCCCCTGGATGGATCTCCTGGCCTTGGACTTTAGCTTCTGTCTTGGATTCCCTGTTTGGATTTCTACATGGATTGTTCGCCTCGAAATCACTTCCCCTGGACACCTGCACCCCTTGGACACGCCCCCTGTCTCCATACCCTCTCCTGCATGACTTTTTCCCCAGTGTTTCCTCACTAATCCGGATCGTGTCGTCTGCATAGGGCCCGGAAAGAACTGTTCTTGACAGTCACCCCTCAATCCCCTCGGTCACTGTCCGAGACTCGAAGCGTGTGGCATGAGTTTGTATGCTGAACCAGGCGCCACACAGAGCACCCGACTGACTTTGAGCAAATGCAATGCTCGGAGGATGTTTTGGGGAGAGGAGAGATACCGTATTAAAAATAGACAAAAACAAACTCGCGTCTCCGCTGTATCTGCTCAGCGATAGCTTGTATGTCGCTCGGCGGCAGAAGAGATACTGCAGCCCTCTCACTTGTATTAACAAATTGGCTCATAACCTTGGGACCTGGGCTTTATCGCTGCAATTTCTTTGAGACTTTCTTTGCAATTTTCTGTTTATTTCCTTTCTGGGTCTCCTCTTGTCTCTGATTGCTTTTTCCCCTTCTGGACTCATTTCAGTTACCCACACTGTTAACATATGGTCGCGACAACAGAATAGATTCCTGTGGTTAGAAGGCAGGCCTTAGTGGAGTCTTTATTGTGACACATACTGAATGTACCCGTGGTGACCCGAGTGCTTACAAGAGCCAGTTTAGTATTATAGTTCTACTTGTACTATCCATTACATTGAAAAAAAACAATGTGTGTATGTGTGTCCAGTAGGGACGTTTTTAACTGCTGCACAGAATTGCTCAGTTCTTCACAAAAGGGCTTCAGAGCAGCTGTGCAACACCAATTGCCTTCCCCCCCCCCCCCCTCCATGCCTGCAGAATGAGGTAATGAGGTAAGAGCAGCAAACCGCTAGACATACTATGAGATATTACAATCAGAGGACTTTAAAATATTAAGTTCATATGGGGAAGCAAAGTGGAGCCCTGCAAAGCTTGGGGCTTGATAGAACATTTCACTCACTCAAGCAGGGAGCGTAGGCTGCAAAGGAACAAGTAAGGGTCTATTCCCTGCTGAAAAGAGAAGAAAGGAAACAATATTTTGGCTGTGGAGCCTTCTTCAGGTGTGAGGATGAAGGCTGATGAAGGCTCCACTGCCGAAACGTTGTGTTTCCTTTCTTCTCTTTTCAGCAGGGAATCAACCTCTACTTGTTCCCATTTCACTAACTCTCCTTCTGCAGTCGAGTGGAATTTGCTTTGTTGGAATGAAAAACAATCAACCTAAATCATTTATCTATAAAAGGGAAGAGAGAAACTTCCAGTGCTGATGAGACAAGTTCAATTGATTGCAACAGCTCAGCAACAAGTCCTGTAATGACCTTTCAGTCAATAGCGCAATGCAGTTCAGGTGCCGGGGAACTAATTTCTATAAAAGTAATCTATTTCAATTAAAAGTTAGATCTGAGTACTCGCAATGACTAATTACTGTGGTAATTAACAGCAGGGGCTGGGGCTGAGCTGTCTTTACGTGCTGATGGGATGTTCGTCCCCCCTCGCTTGTGGTTTTTAATAAATTTTGGGCCAGGTTCCACATAAAGGTAAGCTTTCGATTTCTCTAGAGGAGGGAATAACCTTAGATGTCACTACTATAATGGCAGTAAGGGTTCATGAGAAACTTGCATGTTAGCTGTAGACCTCTGTCATCTGTTCCCTGTACATCTACTTTGCATTTCCAGGAACATTGCTTTCATATGTTCTGCCTTACATGACTGAATTCCCTGTGCTTGACTATACTGTACTACCATGGGTTACTACAATAATGTTGTATAAGAAATACACTAAAAGCGTCAACATTATGAATTAATATGGTCAGCGATTTAGATACCCGTCTGTCGGCCGGGCTCCCCTTCTGGGAGTGAGGGGGAAAAATTATACGTCGATGATGATGAAAAAGTTTTAAAGAATTCAAAGAGAAACTTTTGCTTGGGCTCAAAAAGCGATATAAAAAAACTCGCTTACCAATTCGGCAACCTCATCCATCGTCATCTCAGTCCTGGAAATTTCAATTCATAAGCGGAGCAGCGGAGCTGAAAGAAGTTCTTTAGCTGCCTTGATTTCTTCCATCATCTCTCGCTCCGAGCAGCAGCAGCGATTTAAATTAAAACCCAGGCGGAGGTCTTCCTTGGCCGGACGAGGCTCGTCCGCTCGGTCCGTAACCGGAACCGCGCGGCCGCCTCCGTCACGCGGCGGGGGGTCTCCCGTAACCTAGAAACACGACTCGCAGAGCCGAGGCCTGCCGGCTCCCGGGTTCCCGATCCCTCTAGCGTTCCCCTAGACCTGAACAGGTTCTTATAGGAAAAGGGCTTAGGATGATGAATTTGAATGATCTTGCCGGTTGACCGGCACGACCGAAGAGCAGCTTCACTCGGTCAGGGGTGCACTGACGCGGAAGAAATGGCGTGGGGGGGGGGGTGAAATTCAGATTTGGGGGTTTTATCAATTGGCCGTAATCGAGTGCAAAAGCGATATTGATTAAGACGGCACTACCCACCTGATTGATCGTGTAATTGGAGGGACGGTACAACCCAACGCAAGCCGATAATCATTCGGTGGTGTTGATCTCTGCTCGGTAAAAGGAAGTTTTGTTCAAATGGCAGCGAACGGGGCGGTTCAAGTCGAAGTCACTGCAGCAAGAGCCCACTGAATAAAACAAAACACGAACCCCATTTATCCTGCCCAAAAAATCGTCCTGTGCAGTACATGCGGAGTTTTGTTAAAATTGAAACACTTGTTAGTATATGATCAAATAAACAGGTTAGTTGTTCAATCAAGTTACTACTAACTGTAGTAGTCCTGGAGAGCTGAGGGGTGCTTGGATCTTTGTTGCAAGTGATCTGTAAATCGCTGGCTTAAAAAAATTGACCACGAAACAAAGTTCTTCCAAGTCTTTCATGGTTTATTTTTCACAGTAAACTAAAAACTACTGGATTAGCCTGAGAATATTTTGAAAGCCCTATGAACATAGCCTATACCCGTGGGTCACAGTAGTTGTGTTGGTGCTCTCTGGGTAGCACTGTTATAGTCTCTGAGAATGTTCCATTCACACTACCTTCAAATTCGATTACTCCGCAGTGCACAACGTTCACAACACAGATGTCGCAATACTCTGACCACCTTTATAGGCAAACTGCAGGTAGCTGCGTCATCACCTAGCCTCATCTGGTCAGATCTCAGAAACTCAGCAAGGCTGGAGAGGTGGTCAGTACTGGGGTGGGAGACCTCTCAGGAAAACCCGGTCATAACTTGTGCTGGTGGACCAGTAGGTGGCGATCTTCCCAGTGGGCCAGAGATTCCAAACCAAGGGTCCAGTAAGGTGACTGGGGACGCCGTACTGCATGATTCCACCCCATATTTGTGATTTTGAGTAAGTTCCACTCTGGGATTGCACTCGTTCCCTCATAATTTAGTGTGGTGATTTCTCAGTTCACCTAACCGGGCCGGATTTTGGTGTTCGTAGGCCCTAGGCACTTTCACTCCGAAATGTGCAAGAAGAGGGGTAAACACCAATTGAATGACATCAATTGACATGATGCACTTTAAGCTGTTCTAATGCAGAACCACGTGATTGATGGAGCGAGTCGAGCGACCATCACTGCGATACTTCTAGTGTCTAGAACAGCCGCCAGACAGCACATGATTATTGATTTGGAGCACCTCGAGTCGGTCGCAAGCATGTTGTTTCAGCTCGTTTTTTATTAGTCACTAGTGTTTCCCTCCTTCGTAGGCCTAAATATTTCGTAGGCCCCAGGCAATGTGCCTACAGAGCCTAATGGGAAATCCTGCACTGCACAGGTGGCCTGCTGGTACAGAATGACCATCACAGTCACCCAGGTACATAAATGAGAGGAATTACAGTACCATTAGCAGCAGCTGTGGTATCGGTAAGGCCTGCACTGTGTGTGGCGGGTTGGTTGTTGCTGTCAGGTTGCACGAGTGGGTTTGACAGTGTAGGAAACGTGCTTCGTGTGCAGCTTAGCGGCCTGTCAGCTGTCTGTAGGCCGGGACCTGTCGAGCTGCAGACACTGAGGGCGGCCCGGCGATACTGACTCTGACTGCCCTGTCACTGCGCTGTCTGCTCGCCCTGCGCTGTGCTCTCTCCGCTGTGAGCACACGCCAGCTCCACTTAGCACTGCCACGCAGCTGCATGGCTCTGGCTTCTTAAATACTCCGTGGGGGTGTTAAAGCACAATACCTTTACACGCTTATAACGCAGGCAGTGACAGTTTAGAGATGCACTGTCCTGTTCAGGCAAGGTGCCCTTACACACAGTGACAGTGGTTGATTTAACACTGAGTTTTCTGTCCGACGGTCTGTCTAACCTTTTCGTTTATAAGACCGGAGATGTCCTTTTGTCATTAGTCTAAAGTTTTGAATTGTAGTGCTGTGATGCTGTTATGGAATGGGATTTGTGGCTCTTTTTCACTTTTCTAAAAAAAAAAAAACCTCTGACAAATGCAAAATGTGAAGTTCAATGTATTATATCAGAGGTTGCCAATTCTGATATGGGGACCCCCTCCACTGCTTGGTTTTGCTTCAGCTGAGCTTGCAGTTACATAATTGACCCTATTTAATTGGCCCTAATGAGATCAATTCAAAGCCTTCAACTGTTTCCAGTGCCTAGACGTGTTAGAAATGGCCTTAGCTCCTGAACGTCAGAAGATCGTTGGCATCCACAACGCACAGTGTGAGCGAAAAGAAACTTGCAAAGGCTCCCTTTAAAATTGCAGTGTTGGTTCACACAGAAGAGAGCGGAACCCGCGAATGTGTTTTCCGGAGCGCGGCGTGCAGAGAAACAGCCACACTTTAACATTCCGCCTGTATACCAGAGGAGCTTGTGATGAAGCATGATCATCACTTTCCTGTCTCTCTCCCGGGCTCCGGGTAGAGGAGACGAGCTTCACTCGTTTCATGTTGCTTAAGGAGCCATCAATCTACTCTTTGGCGCAGTGACTGACATTGCCTGGTAACAGGCTCGGTACCGTTTGCCCGGTTTACCACAGTTGATGGGCGGGAGGGATGCCATCTGTGGGCAGTAGCCCTTCCAGTTCCACGATTAACCTTTCAGACGGAACGGTCCCAGACGTTCGCATTCAGCCGCTCTCGGTATCATGGCAATGAGGGAAATATTACAAAACCACTATTTAACCTTTTATTTCAGGTGTATTGATCTTCCCCCCCCCCCCCGCGGAATAATACTGAGACCTGGATATATCTGGAGGAGGAGGAAAAAAAAAGGCAAAAGAATGCAGAGAAAACTGAGGAGTCTGCAGAATAGAAAACAAAGTAATATAAAGAAAATCGATGTGGAGTAAACGTTTTTTTTTTTACCATATAAAAATATAAGCCAGCACTATTGTTTTTTTTTAATTTTGTGAAAAGTGCTGCGCTCCTTCACAGCACTGGGGGGGGTCTCTCAAACCTCCATCCAGACCCAGTCCCTAGCAGCCACACCTCAGAAATGATTTCTTTATGGTTTATTCAGGCGCCCGAGGTCTCTCTCGGAGATCGCCGGCGAGGCAGACGCCTGCGCGGGGTCCCCGGTGCAGCCCGAGAGGGGGCGCTCGGAGGCGGGGCGGAGGGAAACTGCGGCGCACTTCTCCTCCCAGCCTCCCTGCCCGTGTTTTTACTCCGCATACAAATGAGGGCCGTGGTTTCTGCCTCCACGTAGGGGCATCGTTGCCATGTGAGATCCGCATTTCAAGCAGCCCAGCTCCCCACAACCCCGCAGGCTTCTTAATAGGCTCGGCTTATTAATTTATGGGCAAGACCTTCTTCCTCTTCTGGCAGCAAGAGACGTCTGGTTTCCAGGAGGGGCCCACAGAGTGGGGGAGGTGGAATAGGACACAGAGGCTGTAGAAAGGAGGAATGGCTCCATAGTGTTGAGGAGAGCAGGTCAACTGACACGGCTGGATCAGTGGAGAAGGGCTTCGGACCTGTTATGAGAGAGAGCTGTGGTGGGCTCAGGCTATCACGGCACGCAACATTGTTGTATCTTTGAGCAAGGCACAGAACTGCAATTGCTCTGCAATTGCTCAGCTGTCGAACTGGGTACCATGAATTATAACACCTACTGCAGAAAGGCCTACCGCATCCCCTCCAGAGGCAACCCTGTGAGCTGAAGTCTTGTACAACACCAACGAAAGCTGGGAAAAACTCCTGTCCTGAGATCCACCAGCTTAGGTCCTTGAAAGACACTGACTGTAAGCGAGAGGTCGGGCGTGCTTCTCAGCTCAGAAAAGGGCTGTGTGCCGTTGACCAGCTCTCAGTGCTAAAAGATATAAATCACAGGCACAAAGGGGTAAGCATGTTCAGCACCATCAACCTGTTTTCCTGTCAATCAGTCAATCAATTAATTAAAAAACAAGAAACGGCAGACAACTGGCAGATCCGCTTCCGAAGTCAAACAGCCTTTGAGCTTTAGGTTACAATAACCTACAACAACCACAGTATAACACATCCCATCCCATTCCATTATTCCAGTGAGGATGGATCTCATGAAGGGAACAGTGTTTCTACAGGTTTTCTACAGGACTGAGCTATGGGGATGGCTCTGTAGAGGCCGTGTGCTCTGCAGGTTTTCTACAGGACTGAGCTATGGGGATGGCTCTGTAGAGGCCGTGTGCTCTGCAGGTTTTCCACAGGACTGAGCTATGGGGATGGATCTGGTCAGGAGCAGAGAAAGTGTGAAACTGAACGATGTGAAGTTTGCCTCTGGCTTCCTGAGCCCGAAACCTGCCTGTTCATTTGGCAGCTGGCTGGAGTAATTAGAGTACAGCAGCTTGCCGTACTTGCTTGAATACAAATGCATTGTCCGCACTGGAGACATTAAGCCACAGCCCTGTGATTCTGACTCCTGAACCTTAACCATCACACATGCATAATGAAAATGCTGTTTCTTATTATTCATTTCATGAATAATGAGCACAGTTATTATACTGTTCACATCGATGCAAGACATTTTGTCGAATATGACTTGATTGCAGATCTGCCTAGAATAGCATTGTGTGCACTGTGTAGTGATTCACAGATGACGGAGACATTTGTTACAGCCTGTTCTCTCCTGCAATCCTCACTCAGAGCTCCAGCTGATATCTCTCCTCCCTGACACGCAGGCTGCCCGTCCTGTTCAAACGGCACTCATCTTTTTATCTAATTGATTTGTTTTCGGACAGGTATTTAATTTGGGCTGCCAGCAGCGGGGATCAGAGGTGCCTGTCTTCATGACACAGAGTGTACGCTTTCCTGGACTTGGTGTGACAGAAAGAATTAGAATCCCGGTCAAGGGGATGGAGCCCGCTCTGCCTGGGAAGAGAGGAGGTGGTGGGTGTTTGCTTTAATGTGTTTGAGGTTTGAGTATAGTGAAGGATGGACGGCAGGTGCTTGACATATCTGTCTGTGAACTGATAGAACAGAGCTATCAGGGTCACCTTTCACAAGTCAGGGAAAATGGGTCCTGCTCCCTTCCTCCTAGGGACCATAACTCTGGGAGAGACCATTGAAAGCCGCCAATCACTCCCATCCTGTATGTTTATTATGAGACAGGAGGGAACTGGTGAGAGTACTCTGTGAAAACCCATGTGAACACAAGGAGAACATGCAAACTCCATACAGACAGACACAGAAGGCTGATATCAAACCCAGGATCATGGAGCTGTAAAACAGCAGTGTTAGCCCCTATATGCCATTCCAGGTGTTTGAAAATGTCATTCTGGAATATAGCCAATCAGGTTCTCTGTTACATTACAAAACATTACAATGTGGATGAAATAAACTGCAGTACAAAGCAAAGCGACATTCTTTATGATCATTCACCACTATGAATTGATACCAGGGAACCACACAATATCACAAGATGTTTATGCCTGAAAAAATGTGGATTCTTGTTCATTGAGCCATGATTTATAACGTAAATTATTAAATCAATCATACTGTATGTATACAACTGTTCACACATCACACAACTTCAAAAGAGATTATCAGACCTCTTTAAAATAGTCTGCTCATGGACTTTTAAGTTTACTAGCAAAATTAACTCAATCTCATACATGATCCTGAGAATAATCTGCATGTATTCTGCAAAATAAGATTAAATATTCACCAACATTTAACTGAACTAGCAAACAATACTGATGCATGCATGTGGTGGCTGTATGAGAGACCCGAAGTAGAATACTTTGTCTGGTCAGGTAACTGAGGATAATGGAGAAGTGATCTATACCCAGATCGTTATTGCAGCCATTGCATCTTGTGAAACCTGAAGTGGATGTGACCTCACAAAACAGGGATCTTTTTCTTTTTCATTTTGCAGTATCTGCAACCCGTTCTTCCTCACAACAAGGAAGGGTCATGACAGACCCCCCCCCAAGTGTTTCAGCTCTCGCCTTTGCTGACCCATAAGAGGGGCCCATTCGGGAGACGTGACGCAGAAAAGGAACACCTGGCAGTCTTCGTTCTCCGCCAGCCCCCGGAAGACAGCCACCAATGGATGAATACATCCATTCATTCTTACATTCATCCATTTTCTAGCCATTTTATCCAGTAGAGGGTCGAAGGGGAGCCGGTACCTATCCCGGCAAGGAACAGGCACAAGGCAGGGTACACCCTGGATAGGACATCAGTTGATTGCAGGGCAGACACAAACACACACAAGGGTCAATTTTCCCAGAAGCCAATGAACCTGCCAGTGTGTCTTTGAACTGTGGGAGGAAACTGGAGCACCTAGGGGAAACCCACACAAACGTGGAGAACATGCAAACTCCACACATATAGCACCCCAGGTCAGGAACTAAACCCAGAACTCCAACACTGCCAGGCAGCAATGCTAAACACTGCGCCACCATGCACGTGTTTGGGATAACCTAGATCTTTCTATCAAAATCTAGGGGAGAACAAAGAATAAACAATCATGAAAAAGCAGGGAAAAGGAGGAAAGACAAAGATAAACAACTCTTTAACACGCCAGCTATCACGCTCAAGACATTTGCATTGCTTGTCAAACCCCCGGAGGGACAGCTGACAGCCTCATGATCGTGTCTTATTTAAAGAGGAGAGAGGCAGAGCAGCTGCTCTTGGTGTACAGTACAGAGAATCACCAGGGGACAGCTGTTCTGAAGTAATGTCACCTAGAGAAGAAGAGAAAAATCCACCTGCTTCATCCCAGATACATCCGGACACACAGCACACGGACTCGGAGGCCCAGATTCTCCCGGCACACATTTCTCGGGAAATCACTGTTGCTCGAACGTGGACGTTCAGCTGTCGCCCAGATTTATTTTTCCAAAAATAAATAACGACAACAACAGCGACGAGGGACTTCTGGATGCCTTCGGCCCTTAGCACAGGACAGCTCGATTCTAAAACACTTTGAAAGGCAGTAAATGAGGTCGACTCCAGCCGTCAGTCTAAAATTAGTTCAGTTTAATGAACACTGCAGGGGGACACGGAGGAGAAGGAACTGAATGGGGAAAGTGGCGCAGGGATTGTGTTAAAGAGGCCCAGGACTCCTGGGCTTTGACCCTGGAGGGCTGTTGGAGAGGTTTAAAGACTGTATATCAGTCCAGGTCCTGCAGTGGCCTAACGCATTAGGTTTTACAGGTCAACCTACAGTAGATCACCTATTCTTAATGACTGGGAACACAGATAAGTTATTACATTGGTTGGCCGACGCTATTTATCCAAAATGACATAAATTGCAACGCATTTAAGCAGCAGGGTGTTTTACTGATGTCATGTGTGTGAAGTACCCTGCTCAAGAGGACAACAGCAGCGGTCCCATTAGATCAGTTAAGGGAATCCAGCTCCTGAAGGCTGAGGGGTTTCCAGAATGTGTTCCAAGAACGATCTCTAAATGACTGACTTCCACAGTACGCCTGGTCAGAAATAAGCTGTTTCAGGCCTTTAGAACTGGGCGATTTCTCAGCCCTACTGGATTGAGCCCTGCTAGGGGTGGAGACTCCTGTAATAGTATAAATATTCAACACAAGAGAGTAAACAAGGGGTAGTGGTAGCAGATGAAAAAAAACATTTTGGAACATTTATTTTCAGGAAGAAAAAGAGGCCAAAGAAATCTGCACACGTGTAAAAAAAGATATACCTCACATGGAGAAGCAAAGAAACGCAGAACTAAAACACTAATTAAACCCATGTGACGGTTTAACTGAAGCGATGTTACTGTTAACTTTAAAAACATTAGGTTGCTTAGGATTAACTCCACAATGTTTCCTCTGACTGCCAGAGCCTGACCTGCAACCGCACAATCCTCTCTGGATGAGTTCTCCCCCAGGTATACAAGACCCAGCTGGAACAATACATAAACATTATATCTGCCGTACAACTGAAAGACCAGCTCTCTTCGAAAACTATTTTCGTGATGACTGTAGAAATAAGCAAAATACTCCGCAATATGATTGTATTGACTCATATACCAAAACTGAGACATTTGTTGCCCTTGTCTTTATGAAAACAACCCCCCCCCCCCCCCCACAGACAGGAACAGTGAGCAAACTCTGCCCTGAAGAAGCTCTTAGATCCTGGCTGCCCAGTTCTTCAAAATGGCCTTTTCTCTCCTAAGTTTAAATAAAATAAGGTATGTGTTCATATTTTTTATTATGACCAGTCCTGTTTGTTCATGAGCATTCAGTATTTTGAATGACAGGCTTTTGCTATTCAAAAACAGATCATTTTGAAGTGAAACAAGGAAAAACAAATCTTTCTTTTTTATGGGAGATTCACACTGATCCAGAAACTCAGATTCAATTCACAGGTATGTAAATTGCATTTTTTATTTTATATATGTTATTCCATCACTGTTATTCCTTTGGAAAAAGACCCATGCCATTGCTAGTGTTTAGGGTTGACCAATCAAACTGTAGGGTTCTCTTGTTAAATGAAAATCTGTCTTTTCCATTTCTGAAAGAGGCCTTGCAGCAACACTCTTTTTTCAGTAGAAAACACTTTTTTTCCCTACACAAAAGAATTCTACAGAAAAGAATTGTTAATGCCTGGAATAAATCGTCAAAGCAACTGTGGAGGATAGCAAGCTAGGAGCATTCAAAAAACCCAGGCTGACGTTGTCAGACATTTCCTCAGCACAGGGGAGAATGATGATCTCTGATGTGATGATGAATGTTCTCGTTGCTCAGCTCTGTGTTCCGCTGCACTGACTCACAAAAGGTTGAATGCAAGACAGGGGTGTCAAGCTCACTTCCTGGGGAGCCTAGTGCCTGCTGTTTTTTTCTTCCAACCCGAATAGTCAATTAATCAATTAGCTTAGATTTCATGGGACACATACAACATGTGACCTAAGTTCTTTTGCAGTCGTTGACCCATAACATTCTTGACCAGTTTGTCTTTTGTGGGCCCAGCACTTTTCCATTTAGTGTTGTGCTTGTGTGTGTCCCAGTGAAGTGAGGTACTGTAGTGTTATTTGACTCATGCTGTGATTTGGGTCTCTCTGATTTCTGTTGTTTTAGTGGTGCTGTCCTGAGATTGGTTAGTGTCCAGCTGTCTGAGGGGGGCTCTTCTCTGGACTTAGCAAGGGGCATTGGTAGTTTGAGTTCTGGTCACTGTTGTTTAGATGTAGCCAATATTTGATTTCTCTCTTCTGTGTATTATATTTGTATCTTTCCCTGTCTCAGCTTCTATTTAATTAAGTGGGATAGATTGGCTAGTAACACGCTAAGAAGCAAGCCAAGCACATTGGAAAATTAAGAGACAGAACAAAGCGAAAGATGCTATCTGCCTCTGCCTATTAAAAGCTGTAGGAGGGTGCCAATGGGATTCAAAGAAACAATTCCGTATCCGAGAGCACAGGAATGACACCACTAACAGATTTGCAGTATACCAAGATGACAAAATAACAGTTGTCAAAATAGTTAAATATTTTCTGAACCTTCTGAAAATTTAAGACGGCCTCAATCAAAACTAGCCACATCTGCCATAAGAAAAGGACACCCCAGCACTAACAACAGAAAAAATAACAGGAACACATCCAGCACTCTTCAGAGAAATCTGTTTATTGCAATTCAGTGCTAATTGATTGTCTGAGATTTTTTAAGAGCTCTCCAGCTGCAAAATATTTGTTTTGCTGGCTTTAATATTTGTCGTTTTTTTTTAATATTAAGTGCTGCAGGAAGTGATATATACAGTATATAATTCACTTCGCTTTATAAATAAGCTGAGCAAATACTGTATCTAAAATTTCAAGGCTGGCGGAGGGCGCGCTTTAATGCGTCTGTGTTTTCAACTCAGGTAACCTAGGGCTTTCTTGAGGGAGGCTGGGATAATGGTGTGCTGACCTGGGGTGGGGTGGGAGGGGAGAGGGCTGTAGTAGCGGCAGACCCAGCAGTGGCTCGTGCTTCGCAGCAGAACAGAAACCGACCTGAGAAGCTGTCAGTCTGCAGGATCGCAGAGGGCCTCCACCACCAGCGAAGGTAAGAGCATGAATATGTATCTGCTGTCTGGAGTGACACGTTCCAATTTGAATTTTAAAGATGTGCTGCGCTTTCGTTTCTGTCTGCCTCCCTCCCACACACACACACACACACACACACACACACACACACACACACACACACACACACACACACACACACACACACACACACACACACACACACACACACACGTTCCCTCGTTTCCTTTCGTTCTTAATTGTGGACTCTTTCTCTCTCCTGCTCCCCTTTCTTTTCTGCACACAAGGCGACACGGCGTGGAGTTAACACGCTGTCCGCAGGGCGCCTAGACCGGGAGCGCGAGCGCCAGTAATAAGTCTCCCAGTCTGAACAATGCACTTCTTCCATTTGTATCATTATCACTTATTAAAGTGCTGAAATTGGGTTGCTGGTTGGTAGATTGGTAGACTGAACCCCATAGGGAATTAGTCATATTGCTATTTCTAACCCAGGCTTTAAAACGTAAAGGCTTACTTGCATGAAACTTAAAATGAGAACGGATGACTCCTTTTGCTGTTTAACACCATTCCTCCTTTTCAAAAAATCGCACACATTTCAGAAGGGCTTCCTGCTTCAAATTTCAAACTGCAAGGTTTCTGCAGCAGTTCTTTAGGGGGAAAAAAAAAAGCTACAGAAAAACAAGGGAACAGCTCCAGCATTCCCTTTGAAAAACCATCAGGACATTAAGCAATAAATACGCTGATAATGCAACAGATCCTAAGTGAGTCCAGGGTGTTGATTACAGAGAGCCAATTAAAAGGCTTGAGGGAATGAATCAGATTAGCCATCTCCTAATGAGAAAGTGAATAATACCAGGCGCCTGGGCACTGTAAATCTGCCTTGTTAGATTGGTGCTGCAGCCAGACAGCTTACGATAAGAAATGCCATTAATTGCCTGTTTAAATCTTACTGCACATGAGCCTTCACTACAGCTATACCTGTCTGGACTTGGTGCCACATCACACTTGTATAGAAAAGATGGTCTGTCTGTCTAGTGTACAGGGCCTCGCCAAAGTACCCAGACCTTACAGAATTTACAAAAGTGATGCATGCACATATTTTTTAAACTTAATATTTTATTGAAAACCTGAATGCTCATGCTGAAGAATCCTAAGGGTAAGATAAGCTGCAGTCAATGTCAGCAAAACTAAACGGAAACAAAAATGAAACGTGTTGATTTTTCAGTCTTTGTAAATTCAATATCTGGGGCAGGCACCTTTGGCAGCAATTACAGCCGCCAGACTGTGCCAACTTTGCACACCGCCTTACTTCTTGGTAGATTTGCTCAAGCCCTCTCATGTTGCTTGGGGGGTTGCTCAAGGACAGCAGTATTCAGGTCTTTCCACAGATTCTCAATGGTATTCAAGTCGGGACTTGACTGGGCCACTTAAGGACATTCACTTTTACTCCCACACCACTCCAGAGGAGCTCTGGCCCAGTGCAGGTCAAGGAACTGCTGAAAGCTGACATTTTGTACCACTTCTTCCGCAGACTGCAGCAGGTTGTTCTCTAAGATTTTCCTGCACTTTGCCCCATCCATTTTCCCCAGAACTCTTTGACAAGCTTGTGGGAGCTGGGATCAGTTCCCACTGATGAGAAGCAGAATTGTACTGTAATGCTGCCCCCCCACGCTTGACAGTAGGGATGGTGTCGCACTGTGTCATTTGCACCCGACGTAGCATTTTCCAATCTGGTCTCATCTGACAAGAAAATATCTGCCACATCTCTGCAGTAGCCCTTTACTGTTCTGTTGCAAAGTCCCTCCAGGACTTTCAGGTGTCTTTCTTAATGGCTTTCTTCTTGCTCCTTTACCACACAGGTCAGTATTTTCTCCTATCCCAGCCTCGGAACTCTAGCTTTCTTGAAGTTGCCGTTGGCGTCACAGTAACATCTCTAACCAGCCTCCTCCTTGCCTGTCCACTCGGTTTAGATGGACAGCTGGACCTAGGCATGTCTGTGCCATATGATACACCTTCCACTTCTTAATGATCAACTCCACTCTGCTCAAGGGGGTGTTCAGTGCCCTGGAAATGTTTTTATACCCGTCTCCTGATCTGGGCTCTTAAACTAATTTTACCCACGTGTTGTTCAGAAAGCACTTTAGCCTTCATGGGGGAACCTTTACTTGAAATTCCCTGCCTGATTGAGGGTTCTTATAGAGACAGATGCGTTTATTCTGAAGTAACGTGAGCTGCTGTTACTGCACCAAGACAGAGGCCGCTCACCTGAGTGTGCGCCTCGTTAAGGTTTTGTGCACTAACATTAATCTCAGTTTTTTGGTCAAATTCTAATAATGAGGAAGTGAGTCAATGAATGGAACGGGACAGCGAACTTAATTCCTTGGCTTCAGCTCGCCCCGCTGAGGAAACAATAGTGCTGGTCGGAGATAAAGTTAGGGTGCAGGGAGGGGTGCTGGAAAAGACGTTCCCAGGCTGCAGGTGGTGCTGTGCACATTTACGCACAGGGAAGTAGAAATGTGAGATTAGAAACTGACCTCCTTCCCAAGTTATGTTTAGTAACACCAGTTACATTTGCCACGGCAAAGGGTTTGAATGATTATGCAGTCGCCACTATTTTTCCTTCATATTAATTATGCATTTTCTTCTTTCATTTTTTTTGCTTCGAGTGGGTGGAGCAGGTTGTGCTATTAATTGCTCCTTCAGCATGTCCTAACCTGCCAGCACCCTCTTGTGAGAGAATGATTCTGCTCCATTGCCCTTCTGCAGTTAACAAGTGACATGACCTAGGTTCGAGCTAGCATCAGGTGGGCTGTAGCAGGAGAGGGCCTTTGCTGCTTGAATCACTCAGGTTCTAACCACTTTTATCTAATTCAGGGTCATGGGGGAACTGGTCACTGCACAAGAAATGGGTGCAAGGTGGGGTACACTCCTCGTGGAAAGCCACTCCCTCACAGCGTACACACACACACTCTCTACCAGAAGCCACTTAACCTACCAACATGTCTTTGGACTGTGCTTCAGTGGAAGCCCACGCAAACGCGCTGAGAACATGCACACTCCACCCAGACAGCACCCCAGGGCTGGAATTGAACCCAGGGCCCCAGAGCTGTGCCACCATGATGCCCAGCAATGTGACGTTTTCAGCTTAAACATCAACCACCAATTACGCCTACGAGGCGGACTGGACTGAAGCTCTCATTTCGTCCAGTTTGGGAATTTTCACTGCGCGTTGACTGGGGGATGGAGAAAGCAGAGGAAAGATTCTAGGGTAGGGGGGTTAGCGCATTGGAAGCAACTGGATTTACAGCTGTTCCCCCATTTTCTTCACTTCCATTCTCTCTTGCTAAACTAACCCCCACACATGGCTGGATCAGCCATCTCAAATCGTTGTAGGTATTCCCTTCACTCCATCTGTATTGCGTCTTTAGGTGTCTCAAGTGTTTGTTTTTTTTTTAACAGCCTTACAATCATTAAATTGGCCAGACAGGCAGCTTCTTAAAGCTTTTGAGGAGAGGTGTGTGTGTGTGTGATGGAAGAAGTTAATTTGAAGAAAAGAACTGAAGTGTTAATTTGAAACCAACGGGCGCCTCGACGTGCTTAACGGTTTTTGTTTAATCATCTGCTCAAATTAGCCGACTGGAGGGTAATGAAAATCGTTTCATTAACCTTTGGCAGAGCTAGTGGGCTCCCAGGGCCAGCTGCCACTGTGAGAGACAGACGTTCCCTTTCCTGATCATTCCTCCTCTCACTCGCTTCCCACTGGACACTGTCCTGGGCACAAAAACTGGGGACACCCAGGAATTCCGAGGCCAACTTAAAGATGGGAAGCCACATTTTGTTGGGGCAAAGCCTGTAGCCGAGGTGGGTGATGTAATAAGCACAGTGGTGCACTGGTTAGCATTGCTGCCTCACAGTGCTGGGACTCGGGGTTCAATTCCAGACCTGGGGTGCCGTCTGTGGGGAGTTCGTATGTTCTCCCCATGTTTGCATGGGTTTCCTCCCAGTGTCCAAAGACATGCTGGTAGGTTAATTGCGTTCTGGTGTGAAAAACTGCCCCTGCTGCGGGTGTGTTTGCGAGTACCCTGCCGTGGACTGGTGTCCTATCCAGGGTGTATCCTGCCTTGTGCTCTTAGCTTGCCGGGATGGGCTCCGACAGCCCTCGCGACCCTCTGCTGGATAAAGCGGTCAGAAAGTAGATGGAGGAAAACAGCATGTAAGAAGGTTACACAGTATAGGAGAGGAGGCAATGTGGCCCCATCTTTCTTGAGCGACTGTTAGTTGGTTACTTGCACAGTTTATTCGTGGCTGATTCCCAGGGAATCAACTTCAACCACCTAGTTGGACAGCTTGTTCCAGACACTCCCCACCCTTTGTGTAAAGAAGCGCTTCCTGACTTCATTCCTAAATACATCCCTTCTTAATTTCCACTTGTAACAGTGGTCTTTGTCGCAGGCCTGGTCCTACACTAGTCCTCTGGTTGGCCTTTGTTCAGGATGTCAAGTACAGGATTTCTGTCAAGTCTCAGCACTGCAGAGGATTGGGCTCCTAAAGAAAGACATTTCTGTGGATTTTAACAGGACTTCACCTTGTTGGCCTTCCGTGGGCTGGTCTGCAGAGCAGCAATGTATCATTTAGAAAGCAGTAATCCAAAATTGCATCTAGTACTGCATGTAAAGCAAGGGTTTACCAGAGTGTTGCATCCTTTTTAGATATCTTCCCTTGATTCTGGTGCTACACAAGATCTCCTAAGGGTGTTGAGCTTCACCATTTCACCTGGTTGAGGATACTGAAGAGTGCACCTGGACTCCAAGTCCAACTTGTGAAGAAGCCAAATAAGTTGCTCTTTCAACATCATTTCTGCCCATTTCAGAGAACCTAGATGTTACTCGCCAGAGCTTTGTGCGAGTTCATCTTTATATAGGTTGTTTGTTTGTTTGTTTTGGGGGAGTCTGCTACAGGACAGTGCCCCCACCCGCCTCCTCTTCTCCATCCCGATATCTGCAGCCCAGACAGGTCTTCCGGACCCAGGCGAGGGACCGCAGCTGCCAGCGCATCCTTTTTTTAATCTTCCCTGCGCGAGTTGCGTGCCGAGAGGAATGACGGAGCGTCATAGAGATGTCGCCGTAAAAGAGTTGATCTGCTCATTGCTGGCAGGCGGCGACAGGCCGGGGCGAGCTGGCGCCGCACGCTGGGCTGTCACTCCGCCGCGACGCCTCTCCGGGTCTTATCAGCCGGAGCTCCCGTAATAAGGAAATATAAATGCATCAAGCTGCCAGGCGACACAATAGCGCAGCCCGATTCTCGGCAGCGCGGTAACATGCCCTTGAAATGAGAAACGAGCCGGCGAGGAAAATGAAGAGCCCCGCAGACGCCACAGTTCAGAACGTAATAATGCGCAGAAATGAGTTCTCCACCCCCACCACCCCACACGGACACCCGGGAGTAAGACCGCTCCCCGCCAATCGTCCCCTGCTCCTGTCTCGGTGAGCAAAGGCCCCTCTCTCAGGGCGACCTTCCGCGGACTCCTCCGTTACCAGTCGGTAAAAACTTCTGTAAGCGGCTAACTTTCACGGTACACGCAGTAGTGGGAGCGTACTTTCTCTTTCGGGTAGGCAGGCGCGTTATACCCACTCACCTGGCCGTGTCGGAAGCGCAACAGCTGCCCACCGCCGGCTCCTCCTCACGATCCGGTGCCGTTATAATGGAGAAGACTGAAAGAAGGAGGCAGTATAGTCTTTTCCCTCGGAGAGTAGTTACATGTCACACACGGCACAATAGCAGCCACACGCACACATCGATGACCTTAACTCCCCACTCGCTTAAAACGCTCCTCCTCCTTAGCAGCCCGCCTAAATCTCTCTTATAGTTCCTGTGTCGCCACGACGACCTTTTACCCTCTCGCATCTGAAAATTATTTCTTTACAAACTGAAAACTCTTAACACTTACCAACTGTGGTCTTACACTTCCGTCGGAAGAGCGCCCGCCGGGACCCGGACTGACGTCACCGCCCCATCGGCCCCTCGCGCTCGCTGGCTTGGCGTCACCGAGGAGATCCGCCGGGAGCCGCGCGGTTTAGGTTAACCGGTTCATCTTTAAAGACGTGCAGTTGCCAGTACAGGCCCAAACCTTGCGCTAAGACCGCCTCAGAAAAGGCCAGATTTGTTGTTGTTGTTGTTGTTGTTGTTGTTGAAAAGAACCCATTTTACCACTCTTTTTCCACGTTATCACCCGCTCCATTGCTGACATTTTAAGCACACAGCAGCTCCAGCTAATTATCAATTAACTAATTAAAGAGCTGATTGAAATGGGGAGGGCTGCAGGCTGATTGGCTGTAGAGCTTCCAGGATCATCAAACCGTCACTGTTCTCTCACACACGCTCTTCCAGTCTCTCTCTCTCTCTCTCTCTCTCTCTCTCTCTCTCTCTCTGTCTTTCCGTGTCTAAATTAAACCGCATTTCATTCTCTTCCCTGCCGTCCGGAGCTCGGCGGGCTTGAGTTTATTACCATTAACGCATATTGCTGCCAGGATAATTAACGGCCCGCGGCTGTTAATTGCATTAGCCGCTGGGTTAGCGGGAACGAGCTTTTACAACTCCGGGTACCTCGGTTATAAAAGATGGCCAAGACCGCGGGGCCCCGATCCATCACCCTAACCTCCTGTAATTCAGCAGTTAATACGAGGAGCGCGTTTCCATTACTGTCAGCGCAAGGGGAAAAATGTGTTCCTTTATTTAATCAGCTTAGATAAGAGAGGGGGGGAGTTATTGCTCGCAGCCACGGGTAAGCGCGCTGGTAGTTTATAGGCATTGCTTGGATGGCTCCGACCCCGCTACTTAATGATCGCCGCGCTCCCCGTGTAATGTTCACTGCTAGGGAGAAAATTTCCCCAGCTCTTATTTATTATGATTACATTTAATGATAAGGTTTGTTAGAGGTAGCAGGAGGAGATAATTAATTTAGATAGGAAAACGAACGCGTGCCGGGGGCGGCAGCGCGCGCTGCAGTCTTTGCCGTCTCGCGCGGAGCCTGCTCACGCCCGCGCGCGCCGGAGGAGACCTTCCCCTATGAGTGGAGCAGGACTCTGTGGGCTGGAATAAAATGTTTGATTTGCTGGAGAAAAAAAAGAGAGAGCGTCAGGGGAGCGGCGGTTAGCGTTTTGGACGTGTAACTACTGTAGAAGGGTTCAAACACCAGATAAGCCTGCTGGTGTAGCCGAGAGCGACTTCACCCGAATCGCTGCAGTGAATCCCAGCCGTCTCAATAGGCGCGAACGTCAATTGCTGTAGATAAGCGCAGTCAGCCAAATTAATTGGTGGGGAGATGCGCTGACTTGCAACGTATGCAGTGGTTTTCTGTTTCTTTGCAAATACCTTCCTACCATCTTTTCCCCACCTGGTGCGGAATCGACCGCTGTCTTTTCTGAACACGGTTGTCCGCGAGCACACGAGATCCCAAAACGCGCCTCGCCCCGAGCCCTCCCCTGTTAGACACGGCCAGCAGTGCCGGACAGGTGAGCGGGGAAGCAGAGAGAGTTGTGCGTCTAATCCCGGCCCCGGCCCGTCGTGTTCCGGTGCGTCGTCTCCTAGGGACTGGGGAGTCCTCCTCTGTGTACCCCTGGATTCTCGGGCCCAGTAATCCTGGCACCTCAATCGGTCTGCTTGTTTGTGGGAGCTGTGGTATTGGCTTTAATCACGGCACAACTTAGCACAGCAGAGCAGCGGGAGGCGAGAGAAACTACTGTACCAGTAGGTTTAAATGGGGAATTTTAGTAGACTGTGTGAAGTCAGAGTGGGATACGACAGTCCATTGAGGAGTGGGATCTTTAAAGCCAGGGCCTCAGTTTAACATCTCATCCCAAGCACAGTCCAGCAGTGTCCCCAGTCACAGTACTTGGGCATTAGTTGGAACATTCTGTTTCAGAGGCAAGAGCGCCACCTACTGGTCCCCCAGCATCACTTACCGCAGCAACCTTGCTTTCGTTACAGGTCTCCCATCTCGGTACTGCCCACCGCTGGCCTGGCTTAACTTCCGGGATCCGATCAGGCTGCAGGATGGGGAATCCTCTTGTCTTTGGGGCGTGCTTATCTCCAGATCCCCACCAGCTCCAGCGGTGAAGGCGGTTTTCATCAAAAACCATGTCAATTATTTTTCAGAGCTGTTTTTTTGGGGGGCGGAGGAGGGAGTGATTAAAATCTTTAATGTTTCAAAAACATCTCCCACCCCACCCCCACCTACCAATCTGAGTTCGACTGATGCAACTGATCATATTTTTGGATACTCCAGATTTTCTTTTTCTGCTGGGTGCTCGCAGCCTTCCTCGGGTTAGCGTTCACAAGCACGTATAACAGAACGACAGCGTGATGCCTTGCTGTTAGGACAACGCTTGTGCGCAAGAGATGAAACACGAGCGAGTAAGAAAGCAGTGTGGAAGTGTGCGAGCGGCCTCTTCTGTGTGCTCAACGTGCTCTTTGATTCTCTGTCTCAGGCATGTTACTTGCTTCCTCGATCATGAGTTGCAAGGTAACGCCCCCAGTGACATCAGAAAGGTTATAAAAGGAGAAGAAGCTGTTGAAGAGAAGAGGCTGATCTAGCTGCTCGACTGCTAGGAACTTAGCGATGCTTTGGTAGCTAATAGATGTCTGGTCTATGAGAAGAAGCAGTGCACCCGGTGATAATAATTAATAATAATAATAATTGCTTACATTTATATAGCACTTTTCTGGACAATCCACTCAAAGCACTTTACAGGTAATGGGGATCCCCTCCACCACCACCAGTGTGCAGCCCCACCTGGATGATGCAACAGCAGCCATAGTGCGCCAGAACACTCACCACACACCAGCTATCAGTGGGGAGGAGAACAGTGTAATGAGGCCAGTTCATAGATGGGGATTATTAGGAGGCCATGATTGATAAGGGCCAATCGGAAATTAGTTTTTCCCAGGAGGTCTCCCATCCAGGTACTGGCCAGGCTCACACCTGCTTAGCTTCAGTGGGCTGCCAGCTGTGAGTTGCAGGGTGATATGGCTGCTGGTCTTCTGCTCTCCTGATTGCACACAAGAACGGGGCCCGTAAACAGTGGAGAAGAATGGGAAATTGAAATAGGAGAGGGTCCTGTTATGATGTATTGCACCATATAAAATCACCTCTTTCATATAAGGCCAGGGGTTCGTCCACTCCCCAGTATTTCCACAGCAGGTGGAGGCATAGAGACGCCCCTAGAAGGAGTTTGAATATTTATTAGTTATTTTAAATGCAGCTCATGAGGAAGTTGGCCGATGAAGGCCATAAGCAGAGCAGGGCACTAGATAGCCATAGAGCTCATTTGGCGCCGATGCCTGCCACAGAAAGCCAAGCAGGAGTCTTTGTTCATGCATTGGAGTTCTGTGCTGGTCAGGGACAGTTTAAGGGGGGCCCGTAAACAAATAAATGGAAATTGAGTGACCCCAGTGTCAATGGCAAGACCTGGGTTAACCCCTGCCCCTCCCCTGCCCTCCTCTACCCACCCCAGCACTGAACTGACCTGCGTCGGATGCCCCCCCCCACCCTTCTCACTCTCTCCCCGATTGTCAATCCTTGCTTCTTGACTGGCTTACAGAAAAGCTCTTAATGCCAGCTCTATCTCACCATCTGCCCCGAAAGGAAAATAAAAGGAGTTATGAGCCTGCGATACCGAGATCGCAGAGCAGATAGAGCGGATATCTCTTAAGTGCGGAGCCGTGTACTGCAAAAGCAATTCCAATCTGTCCAGGAGCTATCTGCCGCAGTTCAAAGTTAATGAGCCAGAGCCCTCTTCCCTAACTCATCCTGCCACTGCTGCAGATTCCACTTTGATTACTGTAATGAAACGGTCAGGGGATTATTAAACAACTCCAAAAAAAAAATAAAAATGCCCACATGCTCCAGTTCATCACGTCTACCGTTTGTCCACTTCCCAAAGGGTGCCACCCTGAACTGCCCCCCGAGAGGGGTCCACAGGTGAGGGGGCTGGGGCAGTCAGGTCCAAAGGCAAGAGCAATCAAACCAGATTGATTCAACACCCTGCACCTAGGTCCTCGCATGCACCTTGCGCTTATTTTTCTCAAGCTTGCAGAAGATGGGCACGCTTTGGCAAAACCAATATCTAGCCAAATTAAACAAATAGCTCAATTAAGGGGGTAGTTTCTCATATAGTGGTGTAGGCTTGGGGCAAGGGGTGGCTGGCTTCAGGGTGTGACCTCAGCTGCACCCACAGAGTCCAACAGTGATGAACAACTTGCTGTGACCGGATAAGCCTGCTTTCGTGTTTTGTGGGGCGGGCTGCAGGCCCCATTGAAGATGCATTGTTTCTCCCACTGAAATTACCCTAATGGCTCAGAATTATAATTAAAAGTCTGATTAGAAGGCATGCTTAAGCACCTTATTTGAAATTAACAGTAATCAATTTTGCTGACGGCTGAAACAGATACCGTTAGGCATTCCCCCCGGAGCAGAGATGCGGACTTTCTGCGTTTTGCAAGGATTTGAGCACCAGCTCTTTCAATTATTCATGCTGTGCAAGCTGCAAGGTTTACACTTTTTAGAAAAACACGACTGCATTACACCGTGCCAGGTCTTATATGACATTTGATAAAACAGGAATGCAGTTCGCTACAGTCATTTTAATGTTATTGATCCAAATTCTAATACACTATATTAGTGTATAGTGTATTTTTGTCACATTTCAAAGTGTCTCCAATTAAAACCCAGCTTTGGAAATCATTTTAACAAGGCTCTCATCATGGAAAGGCACCATATACAGTAAGAACAGAGGGATTTCAGCCGAACAGTGGGGTGCCTTCTTATATCTAATTAAAGTGTGCCAAAAATGTACTGTGAGCACTGCAATTACAGAAGCCTGGAACAAGCACCTGCCTCTAGATACAGTATTATATTATTTTTTTTCATTTGGAAGAGCACTTCATTCATGGAGACTTGCATTTAAATTAACCAACGACTTTTACTCGGAGGCCGCGTGTAAATCAGACGGTGGTGTCTATAGGACTACAAAGCAGCAAGGCTTTATAGTCCTGTACACCCCACTCAGGACTGCGACATGGTGCAGACGTCCACACGCGCCGTTACTTGTCAAGCAGAACTCCAGCTTCCCAAACAGCTCACAGATGGCAAAGCTGTGTGCTTCCTTACGCACACAGGCTGAAAGGATGACAGCGAATTAAGGCTTAATTAACAGCGATGCCAAATGTGCTGGTTACACGAGATCACCCTGTTAGCATTCCTCAGTCATAAAACCGTGGTTTCACAGACTATTGATTAGCACTAGTCTTGGACAACCTGATGCTAATTTAGGGAGGAGCAGGACTAATGCTAATCAGTGGCTGTATTACCAGTCCAAAGACGGATGAATTAGTGCAGGATTAAAAGAAGATTAAGCCCTGGGAGAAGAACATGGGCTTGTAGGTTAAGCAATTGATCTGAGGAGGACTGAGGCATGTGTGTGTGTTGGTCCCGACTCAGCTCTCTTGACAGGCTTGACCTGTTTTGCAAAGAGCCACCGACCAATTTGTCTAGTTAGTTATATAGCGCTGGCGTATCGAATCCCGATTCCCAGCTGTCACTTGCGGGGCCACACAGACATTTCCCAGTGACATCTTAACTATCAGATTTAATTAGAAACAGCGCGCGGTCCTTCAAGCAGATAGCGTGGCAGGGGCCCTGCACACCACGTTCTCAGGAGGCAGCACAAGGAGAAATCGGAGGAGAGCACACACGTAGAGCTCTCTCCGCGTATTTAGCCTGGTGCTGTACCCCGGGCTGGAACACACCGCGTTTTGGATAAAAAGATTTGCTGAGAGTGTGTGACTGTAGCGGTTCTGTGCAGGCTCATGCCCTCCGCCGCTCCACCCTGCCCGTTTCATCTCGCAACACCTGGGGCGCGAACCTGGGTCTCTGGCGTAACCCAATAGGGAACCAGCCGCATGAGCTAAAGGAGACCTCCCCCGGCCCAGGCGGCTGAGGGCGATGACGTCACCGTGTCCGAACTAGCTCCGCTACAAGTGGAGGCATAGTAAGAGGTAGCTGATAATCAGTGGAATATTGATGAATCTGTATGCAAATAGAACAGATCCTCTAAAGGGTTAACAAGGAGAGGCCGTTGGTCCATCCAGATTGTTTGGTAGTTAGTAGTTAATTAATCCTAGGATCTTATCCAGCTGGTTCTTGAAAGAAGCCAGGTTATCGGCTTCAACCACATGCCTGGGTAGCTTGTTCCACACTCCTGCCACACTTTGGGTAAAGAACTGCCCCTTGTTCTTGGATTTAAATGCTTTTCCAAGCAGCTTCCACTTGTGCCCTCTGGTTTGTGTTTCACTGTTAATCTTGAAGTAGTCTGCTGGGTTGGCTTTGTGAGAGCACCTTGCAGGATTTTGAATACTTGTATCAGTTCCCATCATCATTGTCTCTGTTTGACTAAAAAGGTTCTGTTCCTTCATTGTGTCAGTGTGGAACACTCCCTTCAGACTAAAGAGACTCAGTTCCTTCAGCCTGTTACTGTGGGACACTCCCTTCAGACTAAAGAGACTCAGTTCCTTCAGCCTGTTACTGTGGGACACTCCCTTCAGACTAAAGAGAAGGGAGTGTCCCAGGGAGTGAACTAGCAGTTCCTTCAGCCTGCTAGTGTGGGACACTCCCTTTAGACTAAAGAGACTCAGTTCCTCCAACCTGTCAGTGCAGGACACTCCCTTCCAACTAAAGAGACTCAGTTCCTCCAGCCTGTCAGTTTAGCACACTGCCTTCAGACTAAAGAGATGCAGTTCCTCAAGCATGTCAGTGTGGGGCACTCCCTTCAGATTAAAAAGACCAAGTTCCTTCAGCCTGTCAGTGTAGCACATTCTTTTGAGCCACAGAAGTCCTGTAATCCTGAACAATGGAAATATCAACAGAACAAAAGGGTCAGAATTGAGCTTGATTTGCTGTTAATATGCCCGTTTAATAATAACTCACAGTACAGACCTTCATCAGACAGCCTGCAAAAGAAAATCCCAAACCAAGCGCATAAGATTACAATAGAAATCCTGACATTTTAAAATATATTGGCCACCAAATAGATTTTCCATCACAATTAGAAACAGATATAGATGTAGAAGGTTCTCATATCCCACCACCAGGTTAATCAATCTTCAGAGCTGTCCCGGCAACAAGGGAGAGGAAAGCAAATTGCTGCACTTAATTAATGTACTGCTTCAATTTTTATTTTTTTTTCCATGCAGATCAGCATCTTTCCATCTGTAATAAGAGAAAAACGAAAATGCCTGCAATAGTGCTGCGGGAGAACAATATTAATAACACGGGGCAGAGGAGTGGACTGGCAGGGTTAAAAAACTCTAGATTGACTGTCTAACTCTGCTGTGCCTCTGTGTGCTGTGTTTACAGTGCGGGCACACGGAGGAGATGCAGGTGATGTGCTAATTTTCTGACAGGAAATAGCAAATTCTTTGTAGAGGTAACTGCCGCAAATAAAGAGGAAAATGATGAAACTGCAAAAAAAAAAGTAAGACAAATTTCATGCTGTGCCTTGGAAATTAGGTAACAGTGTCAAACTGGCAAAGTGATTGTGCTCGATTCAGAAATTTAGGACCTAAGGCTCTTCTTTCACTGAGCGGTGTGGGAATCTGGAACAGTCATGTTGCTGTTGAGTCCTTCAGATCTTGCCAGAAAGAGCTGGGTAGGATTCTTGGTTGCAGTAAGCTACACTCTGTGGCCATAATATTAGGAACTCCTCAGTCCAATGCACAGATGCTCGGAGCAGCAGGGCGGTGCATGACTGGACTGGAGCCAATGGAATCCCACAGGCCGACACTCTCATCCCAGAAACCCACTGGGCTATTGGGCAGGGCCTAATATTGTGGCCGGGTCTGGTAGTGCAAACAGCACATGAAAGAATAATGGTGGAAGAGACTTCTCTCATTTGTAGTCTTTTAACGTGTTCTTTTCACGTTCTTTTCTAAAGTTATTTGTTTCCGTTTCCAGGCAGCTACACACAACTGTACAGCTGGCAGCCCTATCTACAGACTGTACTCTGACCAGCCACCCCCACCCTCCACGCACCCACCCCCTCAGTTTAAATCACAATTCCACTCAGAAGCTGGAGGTACTCCGAAAGGTAATGACACAAAGACGATCTCCCCTTTTCCTTTACGATCGGTTGAGCTCGCGGACGGAATTGTGTTCGGTACAAAATGCAGGTAATTGACAAATAGCCCATGCCTTGGCTTCTGTAATATATCGACTTAGTGCTAAATCTGCAGAGAGCTCACCGGCCGGAGTGCCTGTGACCTCGACTGTGCATTTGGTAAATTGGTACCAGAAGGAGAAAGGAAAGCAAAGGATTTCATCAAACAACAGGAGGTGATGAAGAGTGTCTTTATAAAAAAAATCAGAGGAGCTCAATTGATAAGACCCATTTAAGGTGGGTGCTTTCATTAAGCAGGGAAATGAAACGCACAACCAAAGGCGAGGCAATGCAATCGCCTGGCGTCCGTTTTCCGTCTCGCGCTCGCTCGCTGGTCTGATTGAGCAGTGTGCGGTTAATGATGGAGCTTCAGACACTATAAATGAGTGAAGGGCTCTCTCTCTCACAGCTCAGGAGGCGTCATGCTGTCCCCAGGCCTCACGCAGAGGAAGCCTAATGGACTTGGTAGCCATGCTGTCTTCAGTACAGGGCCGTCCTCGTGGAAAAGGCAACGCAAGCCTGCATCTTCAAGGGTCATTCGAAGGAGGTGGATTCATCCAGTCCAGATCAACCTGGTCCAGTTCGCTATAGTACTAGCGCTCCAGTGCTGTCCAGTGCAGTGCTTTATAATACACTACAGCTCAGTCCTGTACAGAACAAAACTGGTCCAGTCCAGTCCAGTCCTTTTTAAAGTCCAACTTGGTCCAGTATTCTCCAGTGCAGCATATAGTTCACTACAGTCCAGTTCAGTGCAATAGTATCTAGTGAAGCCTAGTTCACTACAATTCAGTCTAGTCTATCAAAATCTAGGCAGGTCAAGTTGTGTTGATGCAAAATATGCCATTTCTAGCACTGCAGTGGTGTATAAGTGTGCTCAGTTCATCAACCACTGCATAGCATAACTGCAAAGGCTGCAAAATTAGTTGCACTAAACATTTGTTTTTAATGAAAATGCGTATTTTAGCTGTGTGGAACCCAAGGACTGCAAAGGGCTATGGCAGACACATACCACCAGCTGCAAGTACACGTGACACACCTTTACAGGAAGATATTTCACTGCTCTGAACAAAGCAGCTTACAGTGGGAAAAGCTGAGAGTATAGTGCATCCTCTTCAAACCTGTGCTATCTGAGTTGTTCATCACTAAATTTGCATGGTATTTGTAGTCAAGAAATAGAACAATTCATGGCTATTAATTGGAAAGCCATGGCTGTGGTGCGTAGTGGCATCTTGGGGAGCAAACAGAAACATGATAGAGGCAGAGGCAGAGACAGAGGGGGGCGGGGTGGCCCAGGCAGGGGGAAGAGAATGAGAGGGAAGAGAAGGGAAGGCAGCTTGAGCACTGTGGCAACAGAGAGAGAAAAGGATGCAAGAACAGAGTGACGGCAAAAAGACAAAAGGAGACAAGAGAGACAGATGGTGGGCAAGAGAGAACGAGAGCAGGGGAGGGGGAAGATAAGTGAGACCGCTGAAGACAGAGAGCGAGAGAGGAAGGGAGAAGGAAAGGTCATGATCCTGAAAGGACCCATCCATTATCCTGCCAGCTTAGCCCAGGCTGCCAGGCAACATGAATGATGTCATCAGAACCCAGTGACAAGGTCACCCCGGCTCTCGCCCAGCCCGGATCCTGGCACAGCACTTATTCGTCTGCCCTGTCTTGGCTAATTGGAAAGGGGACAGGGATCCTGATCCCCAGTCTTGATCCTCCATCTTGCTACCTCTCATCCTTTATGTTCCTTTGAAGGGGCAGCATTATTTCTTCCTGTATTTGGATGGCTGGCACCGAGTGAGCGTGTGGCCACTGTATCCTTATGACTGCATGTAGTTAACACATTTTTAAAAATAGGGTGAGATGACTTTTCTAGGTTACATCATCATGCGTGTCTTATTACGATATCTTTGATTGAAGCTCTAGGGCATGACGAGACTTCAATATGATCGACTTTAGACATTGCACATATGAAATCCAACTTCAGTGCTGCAGACCTGATATGAACAAGCATCCTGGTTTCTCTTTTTATCACTGCCGGGCCTTGTGAATAATTATCCTTGAACAGACTGTGTTTCCAAAGATGAAATGCAGGGAATCTAAGGGAGGAAGGACCGTCTCAATGTCACACAGGCTTTGGGGCAGAGTGCTGCAGAAATGGGCTTCAGATTGGGACCGAAAACAGGAGATGCACTGCTGCTGATTCTTCTGGGCTTGGGAAAAATGAATCACCTTACAGGCGTGCTTACTTTTATCAATCGCATCAAACAACGACACCCATTTCACATCCAGAATTGCCGAAGTGTCTCTCCCTGAACATGTCAAGCAACGAGATCCACAAGCGCTCTCAGCTTGAGCGCTGAAATCTGTGAAGTGGCTGAGGTTCTACTTACTTTCTCTCTCGGTCTCTCCCTCCCTTCTCCTTTTCTGCTAATCAAGTGTTTACTGTCAATCACAAGTCCACGGGGGCAGCGCCTGTCTTCCACAACACCTCTGTTCGACATCCAAGAAAACGCCACTAATCCGAAAATGAGCCAACCGAGAAAACTCCCTCACAACACAAGAGACCAGCCTATTTTCTTACTAGTGACGCGCTCTCTACTCAAATACTCACTAGAGAATCATACAGCCTCCTAATCCTTAAATGAAAAGAACCTCAAGTTATGGTGTTTAGAACAGAGTTTGGGGGGAGGAGGAGACATTAATCTCACACACTTATACTCACCTACACCGTCTTGCACCCAGGACTTCCTTTCACAGATCTCTCTCATTGCAGTAAACTGCTTACCAGGATAGGCTCTGGCTCCCCTGTGACCCTGAATTGGATGATGCAGTTAGAAAATGAATGGATGCAGAGAAGGAAAACCAAACTCATCATCCCTGAATATTAATAATAACTTTGGAACAATATTGCTCTCTTCCTTCATGTCAGCTCAGGAATTTCTGCTGAACAGGTGTGGAATTTGTGCTGATTCATTTTCTTGTGCCCTGTCAGGTCATTGAAGAGTCAAGCTGGCAGTGTCTGTGATGATACCCCGCTGAATTATTTAACACTCGTCCTTGATTTTCTCCTGGCTCGTACCTGTTCCGCGTGCAGCGCTGGTGAGGGGCAAGTGAGAGGTTAAAAAAGAAGCCGGTCATGTGAATATTCCATGAAAAAAGAAAAACAATTAAATTCAGAAATTGAGTTCACCTCCGCACGCAGACTCCATCTCCCTCCAGTGGCTTTTGTCTCTGCATGTGAAATGATCTGAGAGGCTCTGTGACATCTTTATTTGGAAGTATAATGCCTTCAGCTGTTGCCTTTGTGTCCTCCAAACCCTCTGCAGATTTAAATATCAATAGTTAAATTTCTCTGTGCTGGCGCTTCAGTACAAATGTCAGATACAACTTACTTTCTTGCACATTACAGGGCTTCAAAGGGATATTGCTCTGTGATGCGCAGACCCACACAATTCCATCTCTTTAATGCTGATTGCTCATAGTGTACTGCTTATACTCATACATTTCCTTCCTCCCCTGAACTGGTGTCTAAATATCACAGTCATTGTGATTTTCTTAAGGCAGCAATTAGCTCATTTAAGTCATTGAAACCTAGGTTTTATCAAAGAACCTGAAGGTCTTGTTGTAACAAGGGGCCAGAGGCTCAGAGTGCCTTGTGTTACAGAGAATGTACTACATTTGTAAAAGATACACAAGTGCACACTGATAGGCACAGGTACCATCTCACCATTGGTAAGTGCACATGCTTTGCGAATCATTACATTATTTATCAATATCAGGCTCACACACAGGAGCACTACAAGAGTGGGATAATATTGGAAAATTAGCCCAGGAAGCAACATCTTCCTTGGGTGGTTCCATATACTGTAGTCTCAATGTGCTTTTGTTACTGGGTTGAGAAAGTCTGTAGCAAGTTAAAGGGGTTGTAATGGAGAAAGTTGGGAACCACCGACATTAATCATTGATTTGATCCAGTGTAGGATAAGAGGTTAGATGCCTAAACAGGTGGGGAAAGGGAACGATCACTTCAGAACGTCCATGCGGTTCGGTAGCATAGAATTGGAACTAAACTGAATACTACAGGAAAAGGCCAGTTTTTACAGACCAGGATTAGTGAAGAATCGTTGTACCCAAGCAAGATGGCGCTTGGGTACAATATAAATAGCAGAGAATGAGTGTGATTATGGTGTGAGGAGATGTTCACTGCAGCTCTGTTGCGAATGACCACACTTCACACATTCTGGCCACCTTTTAAAAACTGTGTTCTCGCAATCACAAGGGGCCAGCAAATTCCTTTCTGTACCTCAACATGCTGCATCTGCCCCTTTCTGACAACCCAGGGATCCTGCTTTCCATACTTCAAATTCGTTTTGAAGACTGCCGGACCGCAGCTGTGACCATCAGGGTTCCGCGTGGGCACCTGCCCTCCGCCGCTCCACCCCGCCCGTTCCATCCCGCAGCACCTGGGGCACGAACCCGGGTCTCCAGCGTAACGCAACAGGGAACCAGCCGCACGAGCTATAGGAGACCTCCCCCGCTCAGGGGGGCTGAGGTCCCTGCTACGCGCAGGGAGGGTGATGACGTCACTGTGTCCGAACACGCTCCGCTACACAGTCAGGAAGGGACAAATGGAAAAAAAATATTCGGCTTCATAATTCCAGCGCTGTGAATCCAAGCCACACTGCACTTCCTGGCAAGCAGAGGGAAAAAAAAAACACTGACTTGTGAAAAACTGAAAAAACACGGGCTCACAGTTGATCTGTAAAAACTAAAGCAGCATTTATAATTTACACCTATGAATGCACATTTTTTCTGGAATAGCAGTTGTGATAGTGTATGTACTGTCGAAACATTTCCTGCAGAAGGGGGTGTTAGCATTTGGGGCGAGAAGCCATTGGGGAAGGTATACTTGCTAAATGCATGATGCAATGGCAGATGTGCTGGTTAAGGAGTATGCTCTTCAATCAGAAAAAAGGAGGAGAAAGAAGCAGCTAATTGAGGTATCATCTGACCCCCCACTCTCCCACCCCCCTCCTTCCTCCCTCGATCCGTCTCCCTCCAGATTCCTTTTTTACCTTTTGCTGGCAGTTCTCCGCACCCCACTGCTTGCTGAGCCCCAGACAATCTGGAGGTTATTTTGCAGGCGCTGTAGTCTGGAGATGAGTGTGTGGGGAGGACCAGATGTGCTTCATTATAGCGGCAGTCTAAATTGGGTTTTATCAGCAGTTAGCTGCAAATTAGCTGAATAGAAGGAACTGTTATTCCAACACAGAAGGCTGTTTCCTCTGCAAGCTTCATGAAAAACTACGTCTCCAGCCTGGCTACCCGGTAATTACAGATGGCTGTGATACAAGAGGATCCCCTGTCCATCTCATTGTTCTCCTGCCAAGTGCAGGGCCTCTTTACACAGGTGATCGAAGACACCCCTCTGATGCACCACGCAGAAAATTACCCCACCCCCGACTGACACACAGGACAGAATTCAATCAATGCTCTTTCTTCCAGTGTGCAGAAACTGGGATTGCCGCCGACGTCCTTTAAAAACATTCTTATCCTCCTCGTTTGAAGTCGAGCCGATCGCTTTGTTGTGGCGGAATCGGGTGGTCCCTTTCTTAACCAACCCTGGTTTCCAAGATGGACACCGGCTATAAAGGATGACCAGCACAAAGCTGAATAGTTTTCTAAACAAATATGCCATTCGTTCAAAGTATAGAGAACAAGCACAACGGAAGGCATTTGAAGAATGAGAGCTTACACAGACACACATGGGCAAATCTAAGAGGGATGTAAGGCAAGAAAAGGGATTCTATCCTGGCAAAAATAATTCTCGTTTTGAACCTGTTGGTCCCGTACCCTGGATGTGCCTGGGGGATATAAGGAGTGGTTAGGGACCTGTAGCATATTGCTCAGTAGTTTGGTGTAGAGTCAAGGGGTTTGTTTTCTAAATGTGTACTACCGTGAGCCAAAGTGAAGATCTGAAGTTGGCCATTGCCAATAAAGTGGAAGATTCCATTTCTGAGCAATGATTGCGCTTCCTCATTCTCCAGCTCCCCTGGGTGCTAGAGAATACACTGTTCTTTATATTTTAATCTCGGAGGCTGCACAGATAAATTGTGCTTTCGACAATAAGGAAGGTAGGTGGAGGGTTTGTGCAACATGTGCACAGTGGCATCAGTATGATGACAAGATGTTGCTTGACAAATGCAATACGAGGCCTTGAGCACAAGAGATTGGCGCGAAGCACTTGAGAGACCAGCAGAGAGACAGAGCGGAGTTAATAAGCAGCAGAGCCCCCACCACGCTCACTCTCCCGCACTTTGTATTAAAATTGGGAGGGCGGCAGTGTTGACACAGACACACTTTGTCCTCCACACAGCCTCCCTGCCTCTCCCACCCGTAATGAAGAAGCTAAAGGTTAATTGTATCTAAAAAGGCTTATGGGCTTTTGTATGTTCTATTACTGTGAAGGCACATCCAGCGCCATCTGACCTTTTGTTATGCTGTATAATGAAAGCAGACCAATAAATCAGCTCTGATTTCCCATGTTCTAGTCACCACCCAGGAAGGCTCTCTCTCTTTACTCCCTCTGATGCAGCTTGATTCTCGGATTCTCCGTGCATTAATAACAATTACCACATGAAGACAAAAGAACATGAGGATGTTTTCCCAGCTCTCACAATATGCATACTTCCCCCATATTTTGCATTGGGAAAACAGGAAATCAAGTCACGAAAAACCAGCTTAGATGCTTCTGATCACTACCAGTGGCAGAAAACAATTTGGGGCGGGTCTGAATTGAAATCGCTGTTGTATCAGGTAAAAGAAAGCTAATAAAAATCAGCTAAGGCATCAACACTGAAAAATGTAGTAGTTAAGGTGGTTGTTCAACACTGAAAAATATCTTTTCTCGGTAGATGGAAATTTGAACTTTATGATAAAAGCTATTGAGATAAAACTTGATCGAGAATAACTGGAATGATACGGAAGATTGTGTGCTCCTAGTCCCCGGCTCACCAGGTGACAGCTGCACTTACCTCACCATGAGCAGACTGGCCGGTAGAGCGAGCTGGCAATGACTCAGATAATGAATTGGTCATAAACAGCCCATTTACACCACAGCAGCTCATACATCTGAAGCAATCACTTGAGATGCACCGCCAGGGAGCCCCAGCCACAGGGACTCAGATTAAAGCCTGTATGAGCTGAAACTCAAGACACTGTGATACATATCTACAGGAGGAGTTCTGAAGGAAATGAGGAGGGGGAGGGGGGCTGTCAAAGGAAAAGAAAAAAGATAATGCAGTCCTTTCGGATTCCACTGTTAAAAATATTCATATCGTTCTCATAGCACTCCAAAGTCTTAATCCCCTCCTGCTTGTTTTGAATCTGAAAACTGCCATTCATTTGTGCAATAACCAGTTTTCTAAGGTTCCAGTCACTGTCAATGGCTCTTTTGCTCACATGGGTGTCCTAGGCCATGCCAATATTTTCCCTTTGAAATACCCAACAGCAAGTTCCATTCGTGTCTTGACACACATAGGCCCTTAAGGAAAAGTTGGTATCCTGTGGAGTCTCCAGAGACCCCCAGTAAATCACAGTAGCTGCCACTTCGTCAATAGCTGAAAGGGCTCCCATGGAGTAATCCCAGCCATACCCACTGGGGCAGGATCTCAGTCACAGTCGGCTAGTGACATGACCCTAGTATCTCAAGAATCCAAGGGCATCGCCAAGCTACTTCTAGGGTTCCACACATGTTGCACAGCATAGATCAAGGATAGTAGACTTTTGCATATGGATTCCAAGCGATTGCAAGTTTTTGTTCCAACTAATATTCATTAGTGATCCGCGGCATCTGGGTTAAAGATCAATGAGGTATGTAACTTGGAAGATTGAAAGTCCCACAATGGCATGGAATGAAGGTACCAAAGTTGATTGCTTGGTAAAGACAGGTTAGGAACAATTTATCGACACAAAGATGCTTTCAAATTCTTTCATTTTTAATTACACATCCATGCAATCTGCACTACTGTCACCTGGTCTTCTGGTTGCATTGTGAAAAATGGGAGTAATCAGTTTGAAAGCTATAGCAAAGTTTGTCCTTTGTGTTATGAAAAAGTGTCCCCTTTAAGTATTGACCTACTGTATAATTGGACAGTTATTAGTAGATAATAGTTCAGGTGGGTAGCTGCGTCAGCATGCGTAGGCTGCAAAGGAACAAGTAATAGGTTTATTCCATGCTGAAAAAAAGAAGAAAGAGAACACAACGTTTCGGCCGTGGAGCCTTCTTCAGGTGTCACCTGAAGAAGGCTCCACGGCCGAAACGTTGTGTTCTCTTTCTTCTTTTTTTCAGCATGGAATAAACCTATTACTTGTTCCTTAGTAGATAATATGTTGATCAGGAATGCATAAAACGTGCTGTAATGGAGGTACTCAATACTTAAACTGAGCTGTGTCTGAGAACACTTCCCAGAATCCATCCATCTTCTAACCTTCTTCCAATTCAGAGTCGCGGGGGAGTTGGAGCCTATCCTGGCAAGCAACAGGCGCAAGGCAGGGTACACTCTGGAAGGGACACCAGTCCGTCTCATGGCAGACACACCGACACACACACTTGCTCCTAAGAACAATTTCCCCAGAACCCAGTTACTTATCAGTATGTATTTAGACTGTGGGAGGAAGCACCCAGCGGAAACCCATGTGAACACAAAGAGAACATACAAACTCCATACAGATAGTACCCCAGATCCAGAACTGAACTCAGGGACCCAATGTACAGAATCGTGGCTTCTTACATGATCCAGCAACTGTTATTATGACAAGCTTTGTGTATTTCAGCCAAATACTTAAACTCTTTAAATCGAAAAACCAATTTTAATCTGGAACAGATTTTAATGAGCTGTTCAGGAAACAGACAAGATGGACAGAGACAATGGGCAAAATAAATCACAAAATGAAAAGCCTTTTCTTAAAATGAACACCAAAGCTATTAAGAATGATTTCATCTTTTTGCATCTAGTTATCTCTGTGTATCACAAATACTGTCTTGATTTTATTTTTAAACTGTGCATGGAGGGAAACCAATTAGCATACAAAAGTCAGGATCGGAAATCACACCAGCAATTAAGAAGTATCAAGAAACTGTCTTCCCTTAATTGCTGGTGTGATACAACAAAGTGCCCCCATCTCTGTCCCTAACTTGGGGCTCCGCCATCATCCTACCTTGCCATATCACCCGCCCACGACTCTCAATTAATCTCAGCCAATCAGCAGTCTAATTAACCAGCTGGGAAACATGGCCAACCCCCACCCCCTGACTACTTCCAATAACTGTATTCAATCCTGTCCTATTTTTATTCACAAAATTGATTTAAAAATAATCACTTTTAAAGTATTTAATACTAATACTCTCTAAATTAGCAGAACAGTAATTAGAACTGGCAAAAGAGTGCGTACATACACACTGACAATCAAGCAGAAGTGTCTCTGCGCTGACTGCCCTTAATTATTAGACATCCAGATCTCAAAATATACAGCATCTTCTAAGATTTGCAACCCCGCTAGTATCTAAGGAGAGATCAATACCTAACGGTCTCTCTTTAATGAAAAAAACATACTGTGACAAAGCCCATGCAAACAATAAAGCATTTTAATTAAAAAAAATCCTGAGAGGAGATGAAACAAAAATGTCCCCTAATTTTTTGTTAGGTTTGATATGACATGTAGGGCATTCCAGCCCACACACCACAAGGTCTATCTCCCCTGCGCTGTAATTCATCTGGATCTTTTGATATGATTCGCCAGCAAGCGCAAAAAATGTTTTGAAGTTGCTCTTGAGCATTGTATTTCTCGTTCTTTAAAAATGCAGACTAGCTGAAACCTAGTTTTAGGCGTCGTATCTCCTGTTGGATTAAGTTTCTTTTTTCCTTCTGTCCCGACACCTGGATGCAGATGCACTAAATGGAACCAGAAGAAAGTGACGACTATCACTTGACTTTTTTTTTTTAACGGCAGCACGTCATCAGTATGCTGAAAGCAGGAAAGGTGCGGAGAATAAAGAACAAAGGCAAGGGGGTGCATAGCAAGTAACAAGGCTGTGCAGAATGAAGCACCTGGAAGGGATGAACCAGGGGCCCGCCAAGGACAGCGGTGGTGTAAGTACAGTACCTTCAGCAAGCGTGTGTGAGCGTGCTTTAAATATCAACATCGGGGCCCTGCGTCTCAGCCAGCCTCCTGGGGTGGCATCTGGGGTCAGTGCAAGTGAGCCGCGTCTCAAAGCTGCCAGGAATGGTAATTAGCAAGGAGACGGGGGAGGCCAAGAGAGGTCGGACCAAGGGCAGCTTCTAGGGTGGGGGGCTCTCCTTGTCTGATCCAATTAGAGGCTATTCAATTGTCTAATGTGGCCAACACCACCGCCACAGCGTTTGCACTTAGGGGATCACGGGAGGCTGCTGCCATGATTGACTCACTCCACTGTACTGGCATGATCCTCCTCTTTTATCAAGTTATTGTCCTAGTTGCCTGAATTTCCAAGAAGGTGTGTGTGTGTGGAGGGGGGGGGACTGGGGCAGCCGACAGTGATTAAATCAGGCTGAAGGCTCAATCCCGACTGTGTCTCACGAAGGACATTTTCCTTTTTTTAGATTTGTTTTTTGCAGGATCTTTTATCATTAGTATTGAACGCTTCCGAGAAAAAAAAAACATCTCATAGCTTAGAGTCACATCTCAATGTTGTAAAATTAAAGAGGAAAAGAACAATGCTTCAGGTAGTGTTCTGGATCATCCTTTGCCCATGCATTTCAGAATTTGTTCTCGCCCATCAATCTGAAATTCTACCTTGATGCTTAGATTCACAGGGTTGCATTTGCCACTAACTTAGAGCCATACTTGTGTTGTACCAACTGTGAAGAAACTGGAATAGGATTATATATAGCAGTCATCCTTGCACCACTGCCCTTTTCCTGTTCTCAGGAGGATTACACAGTGTCTTGGTTGGATAAGATTGTGACATTAGTTGCAGTACATTTACAGAAGTACTGCTGAACTACTGTATCCACTGTGAGCTATGCACACATACAAGGGGCAAGCACTGTGGTATTATAGATGCGGTTTAGCATTGCAGTATTACCAATAAGGTATTCACCTCGAAGAAGTCACTGTATACTAGCTGCTGCAGTGCTAAAACTGGAAATCTTCTTTGCTGTAAAGCTGCAGGTTTGAGACTGTACAAAGAATGGCGCAGAACTGGTCCTTCTCACCTCCCCTTGTTCAGGAGCACTCTGAGCATCTGCTGCTTTGACAAGGGCACCCATGGGCACAGTGCCTTGTCATCAGGAGGCAGATACCAGGGCAGGCAGCTCAGGTCAGCCAGCCTCCCGGCTGCTCTGGCTGACCAGGAGAACATCTGGAAAGAGGAGCAGGCCCCGCCGGCGCCGGGCCTCACTACACTCTGCAATTAATCATCACACTAAGCAGGGAGCTAACCCAGATCCTTCAGTCCCGCAAGACGGATTCTCTCCTTTGCCTTGTTTACACTTGCTGAGAAAGGTCTTTAAAAAAAAACTTTGAAAGCAAACAACACAAGGTTTAGAGGAAAAATTCTCAAAATGCTTCTTCCAGCCCTGCAGACAGACGAGTAATTGTTTTAGCTGCAGTCGAAATGCTTCGGTGGGGTGGAGATTTTTTTTGGGTGTTTGCACAGCACTGCAAATATTTAAAGATGAACAGCAGCCCCTAGCTTGGCACTTGGCATACAAATTGCTCTCTGCCAGCTCAGGCCAAACTGTCCAACCTACACAGTGAGCAGCAAACCCTAGGGGCTTAGTGTTTGCATTCAGCTAGGCCTGGCATTGGGGTACAGGGGTACAGAGCATGGTACAGGTGTTAAGGTCATTACTGATGAAAAATTGCAGGTAACTTCAGCAGTCCTAGAAGACACCCCCCCCCCCCCCCTTAGCTCCTTCTGTGGGATAGGGGCTAGAACCGCAAGCCCTTGGCCAAAGTGTTATAATCTTGGTCCAATAATAACAAGGGCCAACACCTCCTCCACCTCCACATCTCAGAGCCTAGACAAAATGTCATATTTGTAACGCCATGTTAATGATTAGTATTAGAATAGCACTGAATTGGTCAGACTTTACACAAGTTCCCACAGCCTCTCCAATGTGTCAGATGCTTCACTAAGATGTGTTTGGGTCACAAAAGATTTCAGAAGGGTAGGAAGGAACACTACAAGCAGAAAACGGGGAAAGGATGTTTGTTTCTACTCTGGTCTGCTACAGCAGACCTTGTTTTGTTTAGCTTCCCGTTATGCGGTAGAGAACAACGGGTTTTCAGAATGTCAAAGCTCCACTTACAACTGCCACTGTGAACGCTAATGTAGATGAACGTCCTGTTCGCACCAGTCCCAAGAGTGAACGGCTACCTCATTGTCAGTGAGCTCAGCCAACCTAGAGCCCCATCACTCATTCCCTTTATATAACAGATTAACTGTGCAAAGCCAATGGGCTTTAGCAATGCATCATTAGCTAAAGGTTAAGGAACAAATGAAACTTTCAACAATAGGTGTGTGAAAGAGGGACATGTAGTAATTATAAATGTGCCTTGTTCCTAATGCAACAGGGGGAAGGGGAAAGCAATTAATCTCCCCGAAGACAACCTGCTCCAAAAGGTTCATTATATGTTCGACTAGGGATGCTGTGAAGAAGGTGATTTTATCAGAACACCGTCTGAAAGTGCTTCCAAACAAGCACGCACCAGGATCCAGTCATGATACAGAAAATGGAAACATTAAACTCATTCACTGCTTCTGCAAACAATAGTTCTACAACCTGTGTCTGGGCATCCTTCATCCTTCCACTGACCCGTGTATCAATTGTTTTAGATGTGTATTGTGAAGAAATCTTCTCAATAGCATTGAAATTTCTTCCTCAAGAAATCAAAGAATTAAAAAGAAAAAAAAATGAAGATGCGACATTCTACTGTACAACTCTGCTTGGCATTACGGTCAATTGTCTTAATGTAGAAAACGGAAAGCTGGAATATCATCTACCTGGATAGTTCCTTGAGTATCCAAGGATGCAACTGCTTCCATTGGCAGCAGCACTTTCTTCAAGGAGCACTGGCTCCTTCCTTCAGCAAAGCCATAGGCAGTGTTAGTATGCACTCTGAGAATATACTGTATACAGTATACACATGCACTTGAACATACTGTATGTAAAAGTGTGCATATATGTGAATATATGAATATATATATATATATTCCAATATAAATCTGGGTCTTGTTTAATGGCTCCAAATGAAAAAAAATCAGGGTAGAGTAGGGAGATGGCAAAGTCTTTGGCTCTGGATAAAATCTGGAATCCACTGAGCATGTGGGGAAACAAGGGTTCGACTGCCCTGGCCTCCACACCTCCCCATCCCCCACCATCTCCGACGCTACCCTTGTTTTAATGAAGAAGGCACCTCTTAAAATGCTTTGCACGGCAATCCTAGGAAAAAAAAAACCTTGTTTGGATTCCTCGCCTTGCTGTGATCAGCAGACCCTGTCTTTTGAGCAGACAATAGGCTGATGTTGACATTGAAAAATTCCGATCTTTAAGGTTGCAGCACAGACAGAAAGAAGCAAAAAGTGTGTGTGTTGATAGGGGGTGTGAAGATGCATAAAAAGGGCAACCAGGAGCATGGAGGGTGAGGCAAAATCTGTATGTGTGCGCACATATCACCATCAATGCCGGAACAAAATTTGATAAAATGTCCCAAATAAAATAGTAATTCCTTATAAACAGATGATTTTAGTGGTGACATCCCAATGCTAGAAATCCTCTTTCTTGTGTAAACAAATCAGCATTTTCTTTTAAATTTAAATATATGAAAAAATTCTGCTTTCACCCCATGTGAAAGTTTGGAATAGTAAAAACAGAATGAGAGACAACCTGGAGTCCCCACAGGAATGCAAACGTGTGTGTGTGTCTGTGTTCGAGCAGATTGGACGGGTGCAGAGCCGATTGGATCAATTACATGGTTGACAGGATAGTCCCTGATCGCCAGATCATTAAGCCAAATTACTTCGATATAACATCAGGGTCCTCGGGTACCACTGGGCTGCAGAGCAAAATCGAAACGAGGTGCTGCTGAAGCCAATACATCCTGGGCACAGCAAGGGACCGAGGGAATACAAGATTTATGACTGCCGGCAACTTCCTGGGTTTGCATTCTTCTCAGCCTGTACTATCTGCCGCACCCTCCCCTTCCCGCAGTGGGCCTTGCTTGTTGGCTGCACTGGGGTGGGTTCGCATATTTCCCTGCTCAGGCTCCATCTGTAGCATCTGTTTTTGCTTGTGCTACAATTAAGAAAGTAACTCTCCTAGCCCGCCTTACACAGTGAAAAAGATAAGCAAATGCTGCTATCCTATGTACCCTTCTACTTTCTCAAGGGTAACCCTGCCTGTTTGATTTTCATTTAAACCGAAAGCTTTGCTTGATTTCACCGATTGTGAAGCCAGGTGCTAATGGGTGCTGGGCAGAACACGGATGCCAACCCAGACTCCCATTGCCTGACTGGATGGTTAAATTCTCTTATTCTCATTGCCATTTCAAAAGCTCTTACTGCCATCCTAAAGACAAACATTCCATTCTTTGCCACCTGTTATTGTATCTCTCAATGTAAGTCCTCACTCTTGCCTTGTTTTCCAGACTGGCAGCAGTCACAACAGCAGTGTGGAGTAGCCATCTCGGCTTTGCATTTATTATCGGATGGTTACAGGTTCCAGTCCAGGATGGGGCACTGCTGTCTTACTTAAGCAAGGCACTTTACTCAGATTGCTCCAGCAAAAATGCCCAGATGGGTAAATTTGTAAGGCACTCTGGATAAAAGCATCAAACAAATAAATATTTTCCTGGGCCAGGAACAGCTCCTGCAGTCAGGATTCGTTAGGGGTAGAACACGGAGGTGGCTGCCACTGCACTGTGAGAGATAAGAGCTAAATAATTCATGGGGCTTGGCCTCTGCCGGGAGGTGTAAATATGTTTAACGGTGCACCTGTCCTCCTGACTGTGCATGGCAAAGATAACTTCTCTGATACTGCCTCTTATCTCCCCCTTGATAGAGCTGAATCTACAGGAGGCTGCGCGGCTACAATATGCTTTTTTATTACTGTGAGCGCAAATTTGTCACTGTGGCTCTGATTCTCACCCTCTGTCATCCTGCTGGCTTCTAAATGGCAATCCTCCCCAAGCCTTCTGCCCTGGAACAGGACAAGAAATAGGTTTTATTTTTGGGCCTGTGCTGAAAAAAAAAATAAAAAAAGCTTTCCTACCCTCTTTCCAGGCATCCATCCTTTTGTCAGATATACACTTTCTCTTCTCATTTCCATATATTTAACTCTTTCCTCCACACAAAGAACAAAAAAATCAGGGATCTTTTCCTCTGTGGAACAGATCCCATTTGCTCACCAGCTCAAGCCCTCTAGTTTTAAAAAGGCTAGTTTTAAAAACCTTGCATCTCTTTCAGCATGCCACCTTAACTCCTCCTATCAGAATCAAAAGGGCATAAGCAAAGAGTAACAAGAGCAAAAAACATTTGAATTCATTTTTTGATGATGCTTTAATTTAAGCCACTTCTGTTTACCTGTGTCTCAGTACCAGCTGACAGTTGTGATCGCTGGATCAATTAGGGTACAGTACCTTTCCCAGGTGCAGAGGAGCAGAGTTGCATCTGGGCTTTGATCCCCAGACTCTCAGGATCCGAAGCTCATACTCACTACTTCACACTGTCACTCTTGCCAAACTTTACTCGTCATCATTATCATTCACCCTCTAACAGAAGGGGCAAGCATCCCAGAGCCTGTTCCACTACCTGCCCCTAAGAGATGTCAAACAGATAAGGTCATTAAATATTAAGCAAGGGATCCAATGCAATCTGCTGACATCGTGCCTTTCTTGTAAATGACCACGCAATGAATGCACCTTAATTATTTGTGGTGATATGATTTCCCAGCCCTTGTCTTGAACTTATCATAAATTTTTGCATTCTACACATTGCTTTATCTAGCCAACAGCAGCGCAAGGGCTTTGCAGTGGAATAAATCCAAGCCAAGGAGAGCCCTCACGCTGATCTGTTGCAGAAAAAAAGGCTATCATTACCCATTCACAAATACTCTCCATTTGTTGCCAAGGGACTCATTACTTCATCGTATTGCACAGCTGCCTAGCTTACTTATCTATCACTGAAGTCTGGAGCTGAAATCCAATTTGTATTGGATTGGAATGGTTCATTGACCCCAAGATTAGCATTATTGTTCTTGCATTATTAGTATCAGGTAAACCCTAGATTAGTGTTAATTACTGCTTTAAGAATCATACCATCAGACTTAAGGAAGGAATACCCATTACTCTAAAGATGAAGACAATAAGAGCTGTGGTTGGATTTGGGGATCTCAACTTGGCATTAACAGGGAGCAAACCTTTTCTGGAAAACTTCAGAAATTTGCCGGTCCCCAATACAGTTTGTTCTGCAATTTCAACATGCGCATCTAAGGAGAAAGCTCAACAGAGAATCACGCTGCTGGTTATAAAGTGAAAAAATTAATAATGGAAAAAAGCTACCCTTTTAAAAGCAATGGTGGGCAGAACAGTTATACTATGCACGGCTTTTCATGTGGGGTAAACATTTCAGAGAAACGCATCATTAATTCAACATGATCTACAGCAACTATGTTAAATGCAGGCCTTCTGCAAATTAATATTAAATGTCTGCTACGAATGCGTTGTCTGGCTGCACAACAAGCTGCGGAAAAAAAAACAAGAGAAAAGAAATAAAAGGAGATATCAAAAAGCATTAAAACCATACAGGTGGCATAAACGCAATTATGATGAGCTGCAGTTAAGCTCAGGATGGCGAAGGAAAGTAGATGAAAACTGCACGAGAATGGCTCGTGGTCAATGAGCTGGAAATGGAGGAGAATTGAAATGGCCCCTGGGGTTGTATCCGTGTTCCCTTTGCTAATCTGCACACCGAGGCCCCGGCACAGCTCCGGCTGTCTCCCCTTTAGTCATCTGAGATCCTTAATAATGCGGACGAGGCCTGGCGCCATCTCTCTTTCTTTCCTCTCCCGGGCACGCTGGGCTGAAACCTGCTGCCACCTAGCTCTGCTAGGCTCTGTATGCTGCCTGGGCAGCTGCTCCACACCTTGTGAGCCGGAGGAGGAAGTGAACAGGACCAGGAGGAGCTCCCCCACTGCAGGGGCGACAGGGAGAAGAGCAGAGAGCCGTGAACCAGGAGCCCAATAATCCAGGCAGAATCTTCCTAGTGTCGGGCCCTGAAAAACTAAAACAAAACAGAAGACAGGGAAACGCAATGCAAAGCGTAGCCTAGCGGGGGTGAAGTGAAGTATGGCATGAGGTCCGGAGAACAACAAGCAAAGGGTGAGCGGCACTAAAAACCTTAAACCGTGAAACAGCAGAAGGAAATCCTGCAAAGCTCAGCGCAGGAACGCTAAAGTCGGGTCAAAGCAATTCTGAAAGCTTTACAAGCTCCTTGTGGCAAAGCGTGTCAGAAAGCAGGCTAACCCCAGAACAGCAGGTTCTTCTACCATCATGCACCCAACTTTAGTCAATTCTGGGTTATTTCCTTATCCTAACAGCCATGCATGCAGTGGTGCAGAAGGCTAATGCTTTATACTGGTTTTAATGGTATGCGAGGCATGTGCTTCACTGGAAGGGATTCAGCCAAGCTATTTGTCCTGGAATGATAACATGGAGTCCACCACTGCACGGGAACGGGAACGGCACCTGTTTCTGGAGGTCTGTGAAGTCAAGAGAAGTCCAGAATTTTTTTAAAAATGGGATCATGTTGTTTATGGATGGGGCCACTTGTACCAAGAGGTAGATTATGGAAACTGGAGGCTGGAGTGGGTCATTCAAACAGATTTTATATGAGAAAAAAATCAGGTTCATTTTGTTGCAGTCCTAGTTAGACTCTGAGCTTGTTCGTTCTAAAGGTACTGTGCTAGTGGCACCTTAGAAGCTGTCAGTTGCCAGACATGTCTCCCGGATCCCAGACGGAGGACTTATCGGACACAAGCCAGGTGCCTGGAGGTATTCCAATTGTCTCCTACACTAAATGGGGAGGGAGGAGAGGGAGGAGAGGGGGGAGTTGGGTTAGAAATCCTTAACGAAAATGCTTTCTAACGAGATCCCTGGGTTGTTTTCATGGAGCTGCCCCTCAGCATTGCAGAAACGAGCCAGGGAGAGACACTGAGGAGCTCATTATCAGCAACCATGCTTTAAAAAAAAAAGTTATGCGAGTTCCCTTCATTGCCCTGGAACCTGGACTCTTGGATTAATTTGCTTTAATTTTTCTGAACTTCTTCAGCTGCTGGCACACCGTTTGGTAATAAGGGAGAAGGGCAAACGAGCTCAAGTGCTCGTGTCTGATGTGTTAACAAACAGACAAGATTGAAAAGTCCTCGTCTCTCATTTTCTCACAGCTCATCACATGTCACCCCCATATCACCGTCAGCCAATCCGGAGTTTGCACTTAGATTTTGAAAAAATTAAACAAGTCAAATGGGGACAAAACCATAAATGCACTTGTGGTGGCATGACAGGATTTAAAGTAGGATAGGAGAGGAGGCTGGGAGTACAGCATGAGACTGTCTTCATTAGGTGCAATAGCATCAGTTATCATATGCCAAAGAATTCAAGATTCTCTACTCTGATTGGTTGGAAGGTCTACAGGACTCCAGGGCCTGTCAATATGATGGCATGATGCTGCTCAGATCTTTGCAAAACAATGCACATCATTTTCGTAGCACTGAGCATGCAATACACTAACATACTTTTTTTGCAGTTCGGTTTTTCGATTTTTTAAACAATATTTATTTTACCCACCTACAAAAAGTCCCAGGTTGCTGCAGACAATTAACAGTTCCTCTGAAAGTAACAATACAAAAGCTTTGTCTGCAGAAAAAAAACCCACAGAACTACAATTAACAGTTTTGCTCCACTTGCTTTACATTTTAATTGCTTTGCCGTCAGACGTCCTCTGGTGACATTTGGTGTGAATTTAAGATGAAAAGTGTCCCTCCTCCCACCCCAGCCACTGTCAGCTTCTTTTTCCTTTGTTTAAGTTAATTGGACAACAGTCCGGTGTGACACCCTTCCAGAGTCCCAGGCTAGTGGTGCTTCTTGTGGTGCAGAGAGACTCGGGGAGGGGTGTGGGGGTAGTGTGTGACAGGGGGCACATGGTGTCCTCGATCAGCCGATTAATCTGGACAGCGTGGGTGGGACACGCAGGGTCAACACATCTGATTGGAAGCACTTATTCAGAAATAAAGGGCACCAAGATGTTGCGAAATGGAGAAAAATGTGTGATTTCCCTAATTACCTGGTCTTTTTTTTTTAACAGCGATGTACTGCAAAAGGTTGCCTCCACTCCGCTACTACCCTCTCTGGATTCTTATTTTACAGCTCCACGTTAATGAGAAATCAGAGCCCTTGCTGAAGAACTCTGGTTAGATCACACTAATCACAAGGGTGTTAATGCATTACCAAGTCCCATTGTGAGAGTCATTAATTGGAAACCTGATGGGATTTGAGGCAACCAGTGAGACAATGAGGGCGGAGTTCTTTCATAGTTCCAGGCCTAGTTCTCTAGACTCCGTTTGGAAGCACTGTGTCACGCTTGATACCTGTCAGTGCTGCCCTTAATCACAAAAGCTTCCATTTAAAAGTCAGAAAAATAACTTTACTTCAAAGAGGGTGATTTGTGAATGATTCAGCCCCGGTCTTCTTCCATGTTTTGGAAGTCGGGTCCGTGGTAATCTGTTTGAAAATCTAAAACAGGGATAGGCAATCTTGGCTCACCCATTTTTTAAACACCACATAATTGCATGACTTTGAACTTTCCCATTCACTCATTACTCAGTTGATCTGTTACTACTTAATTGACCCAGGAGCTCAAGATCACCTATAACTAAAACTACATTTGGAAGACTTGCACAGACTTGTAATTGCGTGAAGTGGAAGAGCCAGGTTGCGTACTCATAGCCTAAATAATTGTCATGCTCTGAACCTCCACATCCATCAATTTCCTAACTGCTGCATCAGTTCAGGGTTGTGGGGGAGCCAGAGCCCATCCCAGCAAGCAATGGCTGGAAGGCAGGATTCACCCTGGCCCAGACACCAGTCCACCTCAGGGCAGTCAGACACAACCCACGTGGAGATGGGGAGGAGATTCAAACTCCATGCAGATAGCACCCCAGCTCCAGAACTGAACACAGAGGATCTGAAGGACATTCAAACTCCACCCAGCACCGAACCCAGGGCTCCAGTGCTCCAAGGTAGCAATGCCAACCACTCTGACACCGTGCTGCCTGCTTTCATCTTACGGTCAGCTAAAACAAAAGTGACTCCGCCGCTTCCAAATGGCTCAATCACAAAGGCACTTACTTAATGTGCAGCCCAGACGTTCCTGGTTGTCCCAACACTGGTCCTGGAGGCCCACACGCCTGCTGCCTTTCATTCCCACTCAGCTTAGTAACTTCATTAAACTGCAAGGCTGCTTGACCGGAATATGTACAAGATTTTTTTCTATTCCAAGGTTCGGGATTTTATTTGATTTATGAAAATCCAAAAACACCCAAACAGTCCCAATTAATCCTCGTAAAGTCAAGTAAGGGTTCTTTTGTTGAATCCAGAACTTGGCTGGAATGAAACCAGGCAGTTTGGTGGGCATCAAGGTCCAGGATGGGGAATCTCAGTACAAAGTATTATGTTTAATGAACTACAAGGCAGCAATGTAATGAAATTAACAATTTCTTTAAACTGTATAATCTGTTGTAAATTTACACAGTTTTGTGGAAAAAAAATGGCAAGGAAGTTGAGAAGGTAGTGTTACTTGTGCATTAGGCAGTGGAACAAGTTGCTCTTCAGAAATGCAAGCAATGAAGCATCAAAAAGGCAGTGTAGATTTAGCTTTAAATGCAAAGATAAATTCAAACACTTTAAAAGCAAACAATAATGAAATAATAAAGATAAAAATAACACCACACTTCAATATCTGTGGGGCAAATATCTGAACAATCAATTGTACTTTGAATTAGAAAAGAAATATCTTGTCCTTTTAAGTCACGCCGGCATAACTTGTAGGAATGAACAGCCCTGACCTGCTGAAAAGCAGTTAGGGAGCTGTTCATCTTCGGTACTTGCCGATTTTCAGACGCTGTGCCCTTTTCAGCATATAAATGAACAAATCCCAGCTGCCTCCTTCACATTTTTTCTAGCTTTCTATGTGTAACTCATCTTTTGGAAAGTAGTATGGTCTGCAACAAAGCGGCCATTTAGCCTCAGATCAGGACTTCAAAGTCCCCCCCAATAGAAGGAACACCAAAAAAGAGAGAGGGGACAGAACTGAACAAACAGCCCGAAATTTCCATTTTCAGGCAGATTCAAACAGTCAGTTTTTATTTTTTTAAGATGAAGCACTTGAAGCTGGGTGTTGAATTATGTCACTACGCTGCTTTCGTTTCTACAACACAGATACCAGAATTAGAGCTTGTTCTGCCCTCGTGCCGAAGAGCACGAGCTCCAGAGATGCCGTTCTCAGCACCACACATTTCGGCCTTTTGATTCGGCAGATGAAGGGCTGCAGGCTGGGAATGAGGGAAGGAACAGCGGGGAAAGGAAGAGAGGAAAGAGAGAATGCACAGGGAATGATACAGAGGGAGAGATGGAGGGAAAGAGGGCAGGGAGGAGAATGAGCCACATGGCACCTGCGACCATGTCTCCTGGGTATATCCATTTTCTGTAGGTTCTTCGGATGGGGGGGGTGTTTTTGACTCGATAATCCTGCTGGAGTCTGAGCACCCCCCCTCCACCACCACCAGCACCCGCTAACCCCCCCCCCCCCAGGGAAGAGAGAGGTCCCTGGTACCTGTCAGTGTGTCTGTGCTCCCTTCAGGCTGAACCAGGGGGCGGCTGTCACACAGCGCACTTCAGAAGTCACCTTTTGGCGAAGGGAATCTTAATGAGCCGGAGGGGGCGGGGGGGGGGGCGAGTGACAGATGGGGAAAAGAGCCTCTCTGACAGGTCCGCTCCGAGCTGCTGGATTATTCCAGTAATTTATTAGCATTGCGTTTAAGACCTTTATCTCACGGCACTGACAACTGCAACCTGTTTGTTTGTTTCTCTTTCTATTCCTGTTTATTTCTGGTGTTTATCTCTCTACATTTCTATTGTGTGCAGATGGCATTTAAAATTCACCTCTGTTCCCACACTTCAAATTAGGGACCAGGGATTTAACTTTTACATTACAAATCAGATTATATTAAGAAGGTGATTAACCTGTTTGTGTTGACCCCTGATAATGTGCAGCAGTGTGTTAACTAGAAAAGCACTCCCATCTCAAAATGCTTTATTAATGTATAACCACGTGGATACACATGGATAGCTCCTTTATTACACATTTATAATGTGTAATTTACAAACCCATACACCGGGGCCCTGGGTTCAATTCTGGACCTGGGGTGCCATCTGCGTTGAGTTTGTATGTTCTCCCACACGAACACAGGGTTTCCTCCAGGTGCTCCAGTTTCCTCCTGCCGCCCCAAAATCATACTGACAGGTTAATTGGCTTCTGGGAAAATTGGCCCTGATGTGAGGCCAGATGCTTAATTGGACAATTTAGCAACACCAGAGGAACATCATACGTGTTCAAATTCCTATATTTAAGCTGACTCCCATACACCTTGAACTTCAGAGGTTACACTGAAACGCTTTGAACAGACAGCTTCCTGGACACCACTAAGCTCGACAGGTGTGGTTACACCATATGCTGTCAAAGAACAGGCTGATTCGCTCACAGCTCAACATATTAACCAATCAAAACACAACACTTTGTTGGACAAGCAGCAGGAATAGTTGGAACAGGGTGTGGAGTGTTTTCCACAAGGTGTGAAATACTGTATCTGCAGCCCTGTCTCAGTTATTCTAGATGTCCAGCTAACAGGACTTCCTTCAATTAAAGTGGTGATAGTTTGTGGAATTGAACTGCTCTGCATATTCTGCTAGCTCCACTGGTTCTTAAGAGGATTCAAACTAGGGGTAACAAAGAGAGCCTTTATTCATTGGGCAGTGTCAGAGGAAGGGATACTAATATGCTGGTAAATTAATATAAAGCAATTAAAACAATCCAGTTTACAGTATGTCATGCAGACTACTGCCAAAAGGTTGGGCTGCTTAAGACAAACTGCCTTATTTTCTGAATTCACTAAGAGCTTGTGGTCACTCAGCTTGGTTTCACTTAGCGTGGAGATAAGTCAATGTCTCCAGAGCATAACAGTACATGGTAGTCAATAAAATGCTTTCCATTACAATTGCAAGAAATAAAAGCTAATCTTTTGGGGTTTTTTTAGAAATGGGATCAGACAGAATGTTGGGATAGGGGTTAGTACAGTTGGCTCACAACTCCAGGGACCTGAGTTTGAATCTGGCCTTGGACGCATGTGGGGAGTTTGCATGTTCCCCAGATCTTGTTTCCTCCCACCTCCTAAAAGCCTACAAGTTAATGCTGACCATTTGAAATGAAAACATTGGGAAGAATACCCACTGGAAAAGGACAGGGCTGGGACTGTTAGCTGTGAGACCAGGATGGGCTTAAACAGCATCAGATAGGAATAACAGGCTTTGCGATACAGTAAAATGTCATGTTTTTTTTTACTGAACTCAGCACACCCAAGCAGAAGTTTATTAAATCATCTCCCTTTGAACTGAAGCTGAAGAGATAAAGCAGCTGAAAGTCAAAGAGAAGTTCAGACTAAACCACACATCACCCCCCCCCCAAAAAAAAAAAAAACTTAATTCCCAGAAGAAGCAAAGCAGAGACTGTGTCAGACTATTGTTCCTGCAGAAATAACAAAGGTCATCACGACAAGCTGCGAATGGAATTATTATTCAGTGCTATATTGGAACTGCAATGGAAAATGTCAAATATGCAATTAGATCAATTTATACACACAGTATTGTCTTCGTGCACTTGTGGGAAGCCAGTAAACACATAATTAATTACAGAAGGCCTGTCTCCACATTTTGGCAGTAATTATTTTTTTTTTTGTGCACATTTGTGAATCTGAATCTTGCGTGGGGTGATCATGATTAATTAACAGGTCACCTCCAAATTCAGTTCTGTGGAACAGGAAGCCAACGCAACTGAACAAGTGGAGATTTTTTCTTTGGGGGTGCTAGGCGGCTTCATGGGAGCCATTATCTGTCATTTAGGTTAAGGTATTACCAAATAAAACGCTATCCAAGTTGGCACTGCAGAAAGACGACATGTTGCACATCTGGACAGACAGCAAGCTGTTTCTGCACATGGCAGGAAAAGCACAGGCGAGGAATAAAAACAAAAACTTTATTCTACAGTATATATAGCACCTTTAATAGCAGCTTCGCAAAGTGCTTTACAGTAGGTGTGAAAAATCAGTTTTGAGGATAGCAAGTTACAAAACAAGCATATAAGAAAGCGATTAGAGATGCAGCAGAAGATATAAGGTTGTTAGAAAATGGAGCAGACACAGACACTAATTAAATAAAAGCCTTTCTGAAAAGAAAGGTTTGGAGTCTGGATTTAAGTGCATTTGGGGTAGGTGACTTTCTGATATCCTTAGGGATAGAGTTCAAGAGCTTTGGGACGCAGCAAGAGAAGGACCTGTCACCCACAGAGTGCCTCTGGTGCTACGCCTCTCTTACTAGTTTAATTTTTGAACTGCAAGACTATATCAGCATTTACAGAATGGCACTGTAATAATAATTACTATGTCTTTCTCACACCTGAAGAAGGCTCCACGGTCGAAACGTTGTGTTTTCTTTCTTTTTTTTCCGCATGGAATAAACCTATTACTTGTTCCTTTGCAGCCAACGCATGCTGACGCAGCTCCCCACCTGAACTAGTAATAATAATAACTCCTAACACTTATATAGCGCTTTTCTGGACCCTCCACTCAAAGTGCTTTACAGGTAATGGAGTCTCCCCTCCACCACCACCAGTGTGCAGCCCCACCTGGATGATGCGACGGCAGCCATAGTGCGCCAGTACTCTCACCACACACCAGCTCTCAGTGGGGAGGAGAACAGAGTGATGATGGGGATTATCAGGAGGCCATCATTAGTAAAGGCCAGGAGGAAATTTGGCCCGAACACTTACGTGTAATATTGTTATGTAATATTCATAACCAAAGCCAGACGTTTGTTTCTTATTTCAAAGCTGTTTGATGCTGTGGTTTGCTTTGCCTCAAAATATCCTCTCCACTCTGTGACCGAAGCAGCAAAACCAATAAAGATAAAAAAATAACGATATTTTGAAACTACACACCGACCAGCGACTTCGTCTCAACGTGAGTATTGACAAAAACAGCAACTTCCTCCGTATGTTTTACCACAAAAATAAATAAAATAAGAAACCGCAACTCACCTTTTCAATATCAAACCTTTCATACGGCTTCTTCCAACCGTCTTCGCCAGCTGCTGAAGATATTTTCAAATGTCAGCGCTTCTTGATGGCATCACCACAATAAACTGTCGGAGGCCTAATTTTAAAAAAAGGAAAAACATTTATAGCGGAGGAACGCACGCGCACTATGAGCTCGCGGGTCGAGAACAGATCGCAGACGTTTCAAAACTCACCGTAACCAGTATTTTGACAGAAAGTTTTCAAAACATTAAAAACCGCCTCATCTACCAATCTATTAGGAGGCCATGATTGGTAAAGTCCAGTGGGAAATTTGGCCAGGACACTGGGGTAACACCCTACCCTTTTTGAGAAACACCCTGGGATTTTTAATGACCACAGAGAGTCAGGACCTCAATTTTACATCTCATCCAAGGACAGTAGCATTTTACAGTAACTACTGTATAGTAGTCACTATACTTGGGCATTAGGACCCATACAGACTGCCAGGTGAGTACCCCCTGCTGGCCTCACTAACACCTCTTCCAGCAGCAACCTTAGTTTTTCCCAGGAGGTCTCTCATCCAGGGGAAGCCCAGGCTCACACCTGCTGAGCTTCAGTGGGCTGTTAGCTGTGAGTTGCAGGGTGATTCGGCTGTTCAAGACCAAGAAACAGAATTACACAAAGCTGACTCAAGAGAAAACATGTAGGAACAAAAGTAAATGTTACAAACAAGCACGGGAACAAAGTGGACGTTATATTACAACTACTGACTTGGTTTACAAATGCTTGACCAACAGTTTTAATACCCACTACACGTGGTGAGATGCTAAGTATTTTTTGGTACCAGGAGTCTTTCCTGTAGCACAATGTATCGATTTAATAAAACCTACCCAGAGGGTTCTCAGTCCACCTTTGTGTCGTGTAGTGGTTTGCTATTCCCAGAAGTATTTTTTGCCTCTTCTGCTGAGACTGACCACATGAAACCCGCAAAAATAAAGACACAGTACTTGGACAAGAGACCTGAAAATCTGTTTATATCCGGCTAGTAACTCGTAGATTCACAGTTCAGGTGTCCTTCAGACCACTGGCCATGTTTTCTCGTTGTAACCTTTACGTATTATATAAAAGCATTTACCTTCAAGGACTAGAAGCTCTTAATTGGTCAGAGAACGTGAAAAAAAGCACCACAGGGTCTACTGACACCAACGCCTTGTTCAGTGGGTTGGGATGGGTGTCCTTTATTTATACGCAGTAGGGCTGGGAACCATTAAAGAGACAGGTCATATTTTTGCCATCAAAGGTGTTATATAAACAAAACAAAAAAGGTTTTCTATGCCCTTTTGGAAATTGTCCATGAACTTAAGGTTTTTAAAGGAATAACAAACTTCCATTTTTAGGCGTATGCATACATTTCCTAGATGGGATAGCTAAAAAAACGCGCTCAAGAATAACAGACGGGAAATTCAAGTGAAAATAAGCTCTTCCCAGATCTCCACTCATCTCTTGAAGGATTCCAGAGCAGAGCTGACTGGTGTAAAACCGCTCTATTTTCAGCCCGAGTGCGTCTCCTCCTTATTTTTGTCCGTGACCTTCATGACCTCATTTCATCACAGAGTTCGAAGAAGGCAGTGTGAACGACTCCGTCCCTTAAATGATCTCACCTTGAATCAGATCCCTCTTGCGGCCTCCCCTCCTCCAGGTGAAAGAGGTTCGATTCTAGTCGCCCGTCTCTTTGTGACATTCCTGTGGGGTGTTAGGCTTTATTTTCCCAATCTGTGATTCTGGCTGGATTGTCACCTTAGCGTCTTGTGGAGGGCTGGACTGAAGCGTCTTAGTGGCACAGGAGTCAAGGGACTCTTCAGTGTCAGCGTAACAGAACTCCGAGTGCAATGAGTGCTTGTTACAGTGATGGGCAAAAATTCCCACTTTCGAAGAGAGAACGGTCTCTGGTTTGGTGCTTATATACAGTAGGCTGTGCACCTTGGGCAGTTAGTAGTAGTTACTAGTAGTTGTGCCTGCATTGGCCCATCAAATCCTGTGTGCAGTCATTGATGCTCTATTAATACATGATGCATGCACTGTACTGAAGCTCCTATTACTTATGAAGAGGTATGTTTTATTTCAGGACAAAGCAGCCAGATATTTATGGTAATCCCATCCACCAATTTTCTAATTACTTTACCTAGTACAGAGTTGGGGGGGGAGCCGGAGCCTATCCCAGCAAGCAACATATGCAAAGAGGGATACAACCTGGACAGAACGCCAGTCCATGGCAGGTCACACGCAGACAGAAACACAGTCACGCCTGGGACAGTTTTCCCAGAAGCCACTTAATCTACCAGCATGTCCTGTAACTGTGGGAGGAAAGCAGAGCACTTGGAGGAAAGCCACACAAACATGGGGAGAGCATGCAAACTCCACAGAAGAAGCCATGGCCCCAGCACTGCGAGGCAGCACTACTAATCACTGTGCTGAAAAATCATCTTGATTTTTCAGTGTATTAAATACTACATACAGCATTTAAAATGGCGAATTTCTTGGCAAATGTCAGTAGCATAATGAAATATCTTTAGTGATTATATATTCATTTGGTAAAAAAAGGGGGGTAAACTGTCATTTTCTATACTGGTGACACCGGTGGCCTCGGTCTCTTAGAGATAATGGATGGAGAAAAAGTCCAATCTTCGGAAAATAAAGGAATCTTCCTGACTGCAGCAGGCCGTTTCTGAAAAGATATCCTTTTCAACTTCTGTCGCTTCCCATCAAAGTTGCATTAGAAAGCAGAAAGAAAAACCAAGCCACCTATGTATGTCAGACTGAGTGATTTCTTTTTGTCCTTTTTTTTTTTCCAGCTCAGGAGCAGGCAACATGTCCCCTGGGTTCGCGTGCATCGGAAAACCGGCCAGCATTTAAATGGTAATGCCGAGATGCTTGCAGAGCCCTCCCAGCCCAAACACACACACACACACACACACACAAGTGCGCTCTCCCCCGTTCCATCTCATCCCAAGCCCATCAATAACAAATTTAAAAAACAAATTATGGCCATACGCTGAGGCTGAAAAGCTCGGTAGCAGAGCAGGAAAAATGACAATTTTCTCCGACAAAGGGATGCATTAGCTCTGGGTGACCTTCCCACTTTTGTCTCTCGCAGCGCTCCTCAATGGGATCGCGCCCCATGCACTAATCCAGCAGCCCTGCCCCTTTCTCCCTCGTACACCAGACACACAATGATAAACCTTTCAATGCATTTTAGCCCCTTCCTGGCTTGGCTGCCCGGGGGAGGCTGCAGCACTGCCCGCTGCTTGGTGTTGAAAGTGGAGGCGGTCAGCAGTGACCCGTAAGTAAAGGCTAGGCGACCCATGACCCGTTAGGTAGAGCAGCCTCACTCGCTCTTCACATCCCCTGCCTGAAGGCTGGATAAAGGCCGCTGCTCTCGTCAACCCTGGGCTCATGACAGCAAATCTCCGCTCCACTGTGGCGCTGTAAACCGCAGACTCGCGAAGTTACAGGGTTCCTGTAGAGCCGAGAAACACTTTACAGCACAGAGGCTAAAGCAGTGATGATGCTACAGGGGATGTGGACAACCTCAACCAACCGGTTGTCACTTTTATCGCTATCCCAGAATCACTGGCGGTTGTTTCTCTGTTGTCGGTAGCAGCTTTTGACTCAAGCAAGAAGGGTCTCAGAAAAGATTTAGTGCTTCCTCTTGAGCGGCATAGTTGTGGGGAACCTTAAAACAAGGCACACGATACTCTGAAACACCACACAGAAGTGTACTGGGCTGATAAATGTGCAACATTAATATACTTCCCCATTTCTTTCATTCATCTTAAGCCATTAAGCTCTGTGTTCTTGTTAATAGTGAAGTTGAGAGGCTGTAGGAGTCAGAAGTTTATTGCCAACTTGTTTTGTTACATTGTCTGCTGAGCGGAGTTTTAATAGAAACAGGCAACGCATGAAGTAGAGAGCAGTCTTTGCCCTTTTTGTTACAGAAACGCTAGTAACTGAAATGTACTAATTAAAATTTAACCTTCAGTAGGACCTTGTGAATGGAAATAAAACTTATTATACATTTCGGAAAAGAAGCTCTTGACCAAAGTCGTCACAGGGCTTTGTACAGGAGGATTTAACTGACTTGTTTTTTGTTAAGGACAGAATGAAAAAAAAGACCACACACAATTATTTGAAGGTTACACATAATAACAATACGGCTGATGCTCTCTATTAATTTTTTAGATAATCTGCCTCCTACCATTTGATTGTTGAGCTGCTGCCCATCTCAGTCTGTCCCAGACTGGCCCATTGCTGTATCTACCTGTCCAGATTGCCAGAATTAAATAATCCTGAGCCGGATTTTTAGACGTGTCAATCCAGGAAACAAGAGACATGACCTGACCAGACACATGCCCACTGCCCTGGACACATGATAACTAGCAGCAGAAATTCAGAATATTGTGAGTAGCCTATGCACAATCATTGTCCAGTTATTACATGTGGATAAGGTGGCAATCTACCTGTAAACTAGTCTCTAATACATGTTCTGTATTTCGTTCCTGTCGTTGAACTTTACCCTGTTTGTCATGTGACTCCACGGAGAGGGGGGGGTGTTGGTCTTCTCTACTGAACTCTAGTCCCCAAACTCTGTGTCAACTCACAAATGAAACCAACTTATTGCTAAAATAATTACACAGTAATGCTGCTTCAACTTAAACAGGACACTTCTCCTAGAAGCAAGGGATACTTTTCTGATCGATATCATCTTAGGTCTAGACTCGCTGATACACTTGAGGACTACGAACCCCCCACCTTTCTCCTTTCAGAAGAATGACCGACTCTGCACAGGGTGATTAATCATCACGGCTAGAGTTATTAGTTGCAGTCCCAGTGTATTGTTTTAAAGAGTTGGCTGTGATTGGGAGATGAGTTTTGCAGAATAGCTGAGTTTTTCCCCTTGTCGAGCTAGGACGGTAATTAGGCGTTCACTAAGCAGAAGGGCTGTCAGGCTGATTTACTGTTTGTTTGTGCGCTGCTTGCCAGCAGAGGTGGAAACCCAAACAAGACTCTTGTCACAACTGCCCTCGTATCGGAAATCTACTCATTAAAAGTGGATTTTTAAAACACCCCCCCCGCCATCAACGAAAACAGGGGGTTTTCTTAAATTTGAAAATAAAGCCCCCTCTCTTTGCCATCTCAGACACATGTTCAAACACACAATCCCATTGCTGCCTAAGGACAGGGTAACTGGCTCTTTTGCATTCCATCCATTAGAAAAATTCAGTCAGCTCAGCTATGCAGAACATCTGTGGGAATTTTCATTTAAATCTACCAAGAATACACTAGGGCAGCACAATGGTTCGGTTCCTGGGGTGCTGTCTCCTTGGAGTTTGTATGTTCTCTTCGTGTTCACGTGGGTTTCCTCCAAGAACTCTGGTTTTCATCCATCAGTCCAAAGACAGGTTAATGGGTTCTGGGACAGTTGGCCCTGCTGTGAGTACATGTGTGCCATGCAATGGACTGGTGTCCCATCCAAGGTGTATCCTGCCTTATGCCCATTGCTTGCCAAGATAGGCTCTGGCTTCCCCAATGACCCTGTACTGGATAAAGCATGGAGGAATATACTACTGACCCATTGTGGACCTGTGATATTAGCTTTGTTTCGTATCTGCTGATGAAATTAAGTTTTTAAAATGATACTAAATTGGATTCTGGCCTTATTTCAGGTCCCAATACAACTCTGAACACCGGAAACCCAAGTAGACGCCTTCAAGTAAGTTAGCTCTTTCAAATTGTTATATGCTAGTTTTTGTTTAAGTTATTTAAATTTTGTATTTTGTTCTCTTTTGTTTATTTTGTTATACAGTGCGTTGAGTTTATGTACCATGAAATTCACTATATAAAATAATGGCCACTACACCTACTGTGTTCACAGACTTTCAGGCTAATGTTTTAAGATTAAGATCACTTTATTGGCCATATACAATTTCTTGCATTAGGAATTTGTCTTTTCGCATACCCCAGCTTGCTCTCCATGAGACACACAGACAGGGAGAGAAGCTTGGGGACAAAATGCAGGGTCAGTCATTTATACAGCACCCCTGGAGCAGTTGATGTTAAGGGCCTTGCTCAGGGGCCCAATGGAGTAGGATTCCTTTGCTAGCCACAGGTGGTGCTGGGTTTGAACCAGCAACCTCCCACCCACAGGTGCAGATCCTTAGCCACAGAGCCACCACACCACCCTCCTTCCTAACATAATTTCTGACTTATTATCTTTAAAACTTGGTTAAAGACTCATTGGATTTTAATTACATATGCTATATTTTAATTATACATGCTGTGTAAGGTATTTTGAGCTATCCTTGGTATGTATTTTAAATAATATATTTAATAGTTTCTCTATTATTTATTTTTTTTGCTAAAGTCCCACAGCTCCCTTACAATGCACAGTATGAATAAAAGTAAACTAAATAAAAGTTGATTGAATGTTATCAATATTATTAGGAAGCATAAGAGTGGAAAAGCAAAATGTCCGTCTTCAAACACTTACTGTATAGATATGGAAAGAGACTTTTACCGCAAGACTTAAACCAGGGTGAGGGCTAATTTTTGTATTTTGTTGCTGTGTTATTGGAATACATCCACTGTCACAAAACTAACAGGTGCAGAATCATTACACAGACACACACACTCTAGTTTGGATTCTTATTGACCTAAAGATCTCCCACTGACTCTCAGTCTTTACTCATTTTTCTGTACTCCACTGAACGAGACCTCCAAAAGGGGTGAACATGGGCCCCAAACTAATGTGTTTGGCACATCTAAATTTAAAGATTTTGTTTTTAAATTTGTCCTTTCATCATCGGTTAGTCAAGTGTTACAGTTGTGGTGGGAACATTGTTTCAGATCTTGTTCCCAAATGGCTAGAAATATATGTCCCTTCAACACACACACACACACACACACACACACACACACACACACACACACAGAGTATACAGCAGGGGACTTGAGCTCAAAGCATCAACTTAAATGAGGTGAAGAAGCGCTTGCATGTAAATGCTTGGGGGGGGGGTGGGGGGTGGCAGAGTGTGAGGGAGATGATACTGTGAAAATGTAACTCATTTGCTTGGAACAGGTTCATTCATTACTGCCAGTGAAACGGCACAGGGCATCTCTGGAAGGGAAGAGCGATTGCACAGAGCCGACCCAGACGGGGGTAAACATCAGCTGCCAGTATCAATAGAGCTTGTGTTCGTTTTCGCACGCGCTCTCCCAAAAAGATAAACGACGAAACATTTACAAAGGTAATGGCAGGAACCTAAGCCTTCAAGTGCAGACGGAAAGAGGGAGGAGGAGGCAGGCATCGGATTGAATTGACTGCTGTTGCACTGCAAGGATTTGGCTTGGCCCTTGAGGAAGAAGTCCCAGAAAAGACAGAAACCGAAACCTTCAGGGCCCGAAACGCAGATTAAGTAGGTGATTGCATTCCGATAGGCCCGGCTCCAGTGCAGTCGAGGAGAAAGGAGGGTAGGTTTCGTCTTGTGCAGTGGCAAAGGAAGACAGGTGGAAGTTGGTCACCGAATTCATTTTGAATTTGGGCAAGGAATGAATTAGTCCAGGACAGGTGTGTGTCAAGAATAAAGTCACTTAAACCAGAAATCCCATGTATGAGGGTAGGTTTAGATTACATGAGACACGTCACAACTTTACTCTCTGAAACGAGAGGACTCCAGGTGTCACACTCACGAGCTTCAGCTCCTCTATAGACATATATCCAGTACAGTATGTACTAAAAATAACCCCGCAAATATAAAATCCCCTTGAACCCCACCCCCAGGTAAGGACAATTTAGAACAGATGATTGCACGTAGCCTGTCTTTGGGAAGACATCAGAATATCATCCAAAACCCAAACACTGAGTAACATGCTAACTCCACACAGACAGGAGCCCCAAGCTGGGCTCTAGATCAGTGAGGCAAGAGAGGCACTACCATATCACTTGTATAATCACTGCCATTCCCATTTATATATGTGGAGTAATCTCCTCCAGATAATAAGGGGCAGCAGCAGTGTGCTGCCTTGGATTTGAACCCACGACCCTCTGATCAGGTGTGTCTATATCCCAAACAACAGCTCCACACTATTGCCAGTGCCGGATTTCCCATTATTTTCCCATTTCCCACAATTTCTAGGGCCTACGAAGGAGGGAAACACTAGTGACTAACGAAAAATGAGCTGAAACAACAGGCTCGCGACCGATTCTAGGTGCTCCAAATCAATAATCATGCTCTGTCTAGCGACTGTTTTAGACACTAGAAGTATCGCAGTGATGGTCGCTCGACTCGCTCCATCAATCACGTGATTCAGCATTAGAACAGCTTAAAGTGCATCATGTCAATCGACGTCATTCAATTGGCGTTTACCCCTCTTCTTGCACATTTCGGAGTGAAAGTGCCTAGGGCCTACGAACACCAAAATCTATCCCTGACTATTGACTTTGTTTTGTGTGCACCAGCTGCAAATCAAGTTCAAGTTCACGTTTATTTGTCATTCCAGCCATATACAAGTATACAGTGGAACGAAATATCGTTCTTCCTGGCCCACGGAGCAAATACAGACAGGGCACTGACAGACATCGTAGACACGATACACATAGTGCAAATGACAAGGCAAATACATAATACAATATACACAGCACACTAGGGGGATTTAAACCCTGTTTCTGGAATTGGAGCGGGTGCAAGCAGATTCCAGGGTGTTGAGGAGCCTGACAGCGGGAAGAAGCTATTACAGTCGGGTGGAGCTAGCCCGCACACTGCGATATCTTTTCCCTGCAAGTCTAGAACTCACGCCTGATACCGTCTGCACTGCCACCACGCATGGAGGGGCCCCTGCTGCAAGTCCTGCCTTTGCATGTGCCGGACATGTCATCCGTACATTTGAGGAAGGCCTGGACTTTGGAATCTGTTGAAAACCTCTGCACCGCACAGAGGCTGCCCTCGTTTTTTGCTCTTTTTTTTTTGTACTGTAGGGAATCAATAATAAAAGCTAGTCGAAAAAGAGAAAGAGAGCACCAAGCACCTTTTTTCGGAGCTGAAGGAGAGATGGGAGTTGTCAGGCAGGAGATTGGCTGACGGCAGAGACAGGGCTGTGCAGGCACAGCACAGTGCAGCAAGGCTCATTAAGTTCCACCGGTGCGTGTTCAGCTCCAGCTAACGCAGGATCAGGCCTTTTTGAGCTAGAGACAGTAAATCCCCTGGATGTCCCCCATGGCTATGTACAAATTGGAGCCGGAGATCCAAACCACAGGAGCCTGCACAGCCTCCCATCTTGAGATGCCAGGGCCGAGCAGCTTATGAATGTCTCACACGGCTCCGGCGTACTTCAGACACTCCCTGCCATCCCACGGCACGTGCAGGACAGCGCCCGGATTCCCAAACCAGGCCTTCGGCATTGCATTCCTCAGTTATGTGACGGATCTGCTCGTTGGCGTTGCTCCAAACCCTTTTCCGTTTCTGCCAAGAAATGCGCCACTTTTATGTGAATGGTGAGTGTACATGACTTGAAATTTCCGACAGATCCCGGGCTGAAAGCCGTGAAGGCTCGAATAAAGAAAGAATTAAGGTCGATTTAGTCACAAACAGGCTCAGATGGGAAGATGCAGAAATGACTCGAGTTATAAACCTGGATTGCAGTTTCAATCTGTTTCCAGCTGCACGCCATTCCAGTATTTCCCCGATCCTTCTGTCTTGGAGTCCTGTAGGTTTTACAGGTTTGATTTTCAATTTGCAACTGATTACTGTAGGTTGAATAAAAAAAAAGGGTTTTGGCTTCTTTTCCAAATAACAAATTCAGTTAACTAATTCAAGGGATGGGATGAAAAATGAGAACTGGAGCTACCATCCCTGTTTGACACAAAAGATACACATTTCTGTTAATGAAGGTTGTTGGGGTGTCAGATCCAGGCCACAATGGCTATATGCACTTCAGGCTTTTTTTTTACAGATTTTTAAGATCTTACAGACTTAATGGGACTCGTCATTAGGTCAGATAGACCAAAAAGTTATTTTCATGTTGATGTAACAAGTTTGAATTTCACACTCCTGCTTCCCAGTGTGTAAATGCCCCCTGGCTGCAGGTGGCGCTGTGTGCATCTTTGACGCACCCCTCCCTGCACCCCAGCTTCACCATTACAGTATTTTTTTCACCAGTTCTTTATAAGTCAGGAGGCCCTGTCATTTCTTCAGCAGGAAGAGCACCGGGGCAGTGCGGTGGCTCTGTGGCTAAGGATCTGCGCCTGTGGCTGGAAGGTTGCTGGTTTGTATCCGGCGGCCGGCAGAGGAATCCTACTCCGGTGGGCCTGGGTAAGGTCCTTAACCCCCAACTGCTCCAGGGGCGCTGTATAAGTAGCTGACCCTGCGCTCTGACCCCAAGCTTCTCCCCCTGTCTACGTGTCTCATGGAGAGCAAACTGGGGTATGCGAAAAGACAAATTCCTCATACAAGAAATTGTATATGGCCAATAAAGTGATCTGATCTTATCTAAAGCCAAAGTATTAAGTATGCTATAGCCTTTACCCTTAATTTGACATTATGATGTTTTGTCCTTAATTTGACTGAACTATTGAAGCCCCTTTAAAACAGATGTCTATCCCCAGACATTGAGGCCCCGAGCCAGTTCCTGCAGGATTCGGTGGTAAAATTCTCCAGTGAGGAGAAACATGGCATTGATTGATCCAATTACGGCACTCAGCTCAAAAACGAAAACAAGGAGACGGTGCGGTTCGCTGAGATCATGGCTGGCCTCTCCTGATTTAAACATGTCAGGTTCTAAACCCTTATGGACAGCAGCCTTGGAGGACCGGTGCACATAAGCACAGTTTGTGAATCAAGCCTCTTTCTGTCTACCACATTCACGAACAGATCAATCAGAGCAGCCAGTAATTAAATGGCCAGAGACCAAAAGCTGGTGCGTGGAGGACACCAGGAGCGGCGATTTTCCTCCCGGCTGCTGCTCGGCGAATCCAGATTATTGTGAAGCCGGCCCCATGTACCTGTCAAGACGCCGCCTTCATCGGTAACAGTAGCTTGTGTGTTGAGAAAGCTAGGGGAAAGAAAATCTGCCGTGAGGGGTGCATCTTATTATTTTTAATGGGAATGCCAGTCTTGCAGCAGGGCTTTTTTCTTCATGCTTCCTTGGGACGTGCGTCATCTGGGCGCTTTACTGACGGCAGCAATTAAAATTGGGCAAAAGTGGCAGAAGTTGTAAAGGGGATAGAAACAGAATACGAATTGCCCCCATAAAAATCCCGCTGTCAGAGCTGCACTGTATTTATCACTTGCTCTTTGTCATTCACGACTGATGCTGCCCTCCCAGAGGGGTGGCCTTCTTTGTTCTGTGGTTCCAGGCTGCATTCTGGGGGTCTCCGGAGGATTGACGTTTACAATTGGCATTTCCCATTATTCACCGACTTAGCCACCCACCCAGGTCTTTGCTTAATTGAGCTGAGGCCGAGCACATTTCTCACTTTGACTGTAATATTGATCCTGATGGCTGCAGAGCTGTGGTGTGCAGCCTTGGTACTGGAGAGCTTGCTGGGTGTTGCGAGGCCTAAACTACCAGCTACAAGAAACCCGGGAAAGAAGTCCTTAAATATCTGTCAGAACTCTATAACTGGAGGCCCCTAGGGATCAGTGTAACTTCCCGCACGCTCTAAATTGAATCTCAATCACTTCATCGATCCTTTATTAAAGGCTATAATCATTTGATTAATTATAACTGTGTTTTTAGCTCTTAGGTCTTTAGGGATGGCAGGTTAAATTTTAAATCTAAGAAGTGATGTGATATATTCTTCTGAAGCAGTTGAAAACAATGACAAATTTCTAATTAAACAAATGCACAATTCAATCAAGGATTCAGATATGCAGGTATAACAAAGAGCTCATTTGGAGCAAAAACCAGCAGACAATGATACCTCAAGGGCTAGGGTTGTGAAAGTCTGCCCTAGAGGCAATGTTGTCTAATTTAAATTAATCTCATTATTCTACAGCTTTGCACTTGTGTTCAGCCACAGAAACCAGGCAGAGGTTGGCTGAGCTGATCTCATTATTGGCAGGCCGGTCGTCGTCCTGGAGAGCCACATTCTGCAAGCCATCTTTAAATCATCAGTTCGTAAGGCTTGAAGCACATGAGTGTTTGATCAATTTGTTCAAGTTAATTTGTGACCCTTGGGAGCCGGAGGATGTTCATGCTTTCATTTCCAATGCCCTCTAAAGTACTTATTTCAATGGATCATCTGCTTAATAGTGCAAAATAAAATTGTTTCATGGTTTTAGAAATTGGTTATTTTTGGGTGACGTGTAAAACCCGCTGGGATATGGCTCTTTGGGTTGATGTCTATGGAAACAGGGGAAAAAAAGTATTTTGTTATTTAATGACAGCGAAAAGCAGTTCTGCCTTCAGCCAGCCTGCAGCAAGAGGGCCGATTTGAAATTACAGATTCCTAGAAATCTAATTTGTTTCATGCAGTACCCACTTGCTTCGCTAGCTGGATTGTTATAGCTGGATTGTTGAGTCAAAACGCATCAGTGTATCGGCTATGCAGCTGCATTGCACGAAGAGAAATCCAACTTGGGCCCTTTAAGATCTCCAACCTCTTTTTATTGCGGAGAAAGAGTATTAATTCTGACTCGTATTCAGATGGGGAGGAAAACTCCAAATAAAAGGAAATGAGCAGAGAGACGCTAAAGTGCTGAGCCAGGAGGGACAAGAGATCCTCCAGTATCCATCTCCTTCTGTTTCAATTAGCGCAGTCGGATCTCTGTCCCCCCCCCCCCTTCCTGGCTCAGAGGGCTGCACCAGACTCTCGTTAATATCTGTCATTCCCCATCCTCTCCACCAGCCCAGGGATCCTCAGCCTACCTGCAAAGAGCTGTAGCCAGTGCACACTGATCCATCTGCTCAGCACAAAAGGGTACAGAGGGGGCCGGGCCCAGTTTCCCAGAGCCATCTCCTTCCAGAAATACTGTTTTCTCTTTTTGCCCCTCATCACCCACACTGCGCAAGAGCCTGCTTACGGGAATGCTTCCCTGAAAAAGAACACGACAGCTGCGATTGGTTCGGAGCAGAAAACAATGAAAAGGGTCGAATAATCGATGACATTATTAGTTCAATGAAGCAACTGAGAGTGGAGCTAGAATGAAGACCAAGAAGCAAAGTCTTGCAATAGCAACGCTGGATGGGACTAGTTCACCACCACCAAAAAATAAAAAGTCTTTAGTGCTGTAGTGCTGAATCCACCTTTCTCCTCACAGAAAAAAAGCATGGCCCTTTCTCTGTGTGGACTACACCTCGACGCCTCTATCTCGGTATACTTCCCAGCGGCGCTGGAGTAATTAAGTTCATGCTATAGGGAGGTCAGGGAGAGCCGGAACCTAATCTGATAGATACAGACCGCGGGGCAGGGCTGTACTCCTGGAGGCCAGTCCATCACCGGGTACACACACAAACACGGAATCGAATCCAGGACAGCGACTTGCTACCGTGTTGATATTAATTAATAGTACATTTAGCCCTCTCCACCTCAGCTGTAGCGTCTGAGTCATTTATTTAAAAAAAACAGAATAGAAGCGGAAACGATAAAAAATGCTATTAGGCTGGAGGAAAGCAAACTCAATAAATCAATAGCATCAGAAATAATCATGTTTGGTGTGAGCTTCTGATATTTCCCTCCCCCCGGCTGCCTGTTTTGAGGTTTTTATGTTAGAGGAATCCAGTGTCGGTGAGACACAGACGTGAAGCTTGACGTACCCTTTTTCCTCTTCTTGAATGTAAAAAAAAAACTGTGAAAAAATCCACCCACCCATCACTGCTGTCAGACACTGCTACATTAGATTAGGGATGCAGAGAACCTAATCAAAGCTGATTACGGCTTTAAAAATAGGCAGAAAAATAAAATAAGCCACTAAAACAAAGTATCCTTAATTTAACAGAGTCCAGTAATAAAACTGTACTTTGCAGCCCTAGTAACTAATACCGTTCCACATTGCATCATGTGCAGACAAGATGGGACAGATACAGGAAAATATGTTCAGGTGAGGAGTAGGTATCTGTCAACCACCCTGATGGTTTCACATATTAAAATCTTCCAGAACTTCAGCTCCGATATCATTAGGGATTTCTGCAAGTGTCCTGCAGAAGGCTGAAGGAGCTGGGTGTCAAACTCTTGCAGGATATCCTCCAGGGTTTGTTTTTTGTTTTCTGTGTGGCGTGTGTGTCTGGGAAGCGGCGAGGCTCCTGATTTGAGAAGGACAAGCGGGGTCTCAAGACCTGGACGAGAGCTACGGCTTGAACTGGTCTCAAATGAGAAACGTCTGACCCAGCCACCACCCTCGGACGTCTCTCTCCTGTGAGGTGCGCGATTAGCCCGAGGCCACTGCCATGCTCCTTGCTGGCAAGACACGAGCAGACAGACAATTTCTTTCATTTAGTCAAACACGGCCGGCTCAATAAATTCTGGTTTGTACTTTAGACATCTGAGCCCTTTCGCAGGTCCAGGGAAAAATGAAGACTAATGGCTCACAGGTACCTGCTGAGCTAGTCTAGAACTCCACGCCTGAATAGCTTTTCAATGGAAACTGCAACAACTGCTGACCAGACACGGCAATCTTTAATTCAATTATTTTATAGTTTGATTTTTTTTTTCTAGGCATTATTTTCCCGACCGTCGATAGCAGCGGCAACTTATAAGATACGTTGGGCTACTAATTGCCGTGGAGCACAGCTAAAGACATACAGGTATGCAACACCTGTGGGACTGAGCTGATCCAAAGCTGGCTGACGAAAGGGAAGACGCCAACTGCTGGGAGAGGCACGGCAGGATTTGGGCCGGGGTCTGCAAATCCCACAATGCCAGGCACAACCACATGGGAAGGGAACACCCAGCACGCATGTCAAACCAGAGATCGGGGACCAAAGACAAGCTGGGTGTCTGTGCCTTCTGAAAACAGAATCTCTCTCCGACTCAGTTACTGGAGGATCTAGTGTCTTCCACTTTTTATTCTGGTCAATTAACCTATTAGCTTCATTACTTTCTTCATTAGACATATAGACTATAGGGTCCTCCTTTCTTGATCCTCATCTCATTCGTTTAAAAAATGGTCCATTTGCCTATAAACATCTCCATGCCTGGTTAGAAGTACTACAATTAAGTGATTAATTACAGAATTAGAGTAACAATGTTAACTGAGTGCTCTGATGGAACAAACACTGGAAGACACAGGTTCTCCGGGAACTGAGTTTGAGGCCTAGTCATCACCAGCTGGGCCAAGAGAAGAGATAAAGAGATAAAGTACTCCAGTTAAACCTTAATTGGATCAGTTTAATATGTCTCTCAGAGACAGAACTGTATAGAACTTAAAGAGATAAAGAAAACCTGCTGCATCCTGGGCCCCATGGCCTGGGGTTGAGAAACTTTGTTCTAGACACGGTTCTAGCCAAAGGTATCGACAATACGTTCACACAGTGCTTCAGTAAACATTTCTGTGCAAGAAGTTGTGGTTCAAATCAAATTCAAAGACCCTGTGGACGTCTAGTCATAAAGTATTAATTACCATTATTCAATTCACAGTTAGAGTACCATACTAAGTTTTCATAGCCCATGCCGGTCTTTCAAGATTTAAATGATTTATACTGTTTAATGATTTATGAGCATACAAACATGCTTTTCTCCGTAACTAAGTTCCTTATCAGTAGCTTCACTACTGTGCAACAACAGACCGGCTTAAGTTCCTACAGTGTGGTGGCTCTGTGGCTCAGGATCTGCGCCTGTGGCTGGAAGGTTGCTGGTTCGTATCCTGTGGCTGGCAGAGGAATCCTACTCTGTTGGGCCCCTGAGCAAGGCCCTTAACCCCAACTGCACTCTGACCCCAAGCTTCTCTCCCAGTCTGTGTGTCTCATGGAGAGCATGTTGGGGTATGTGAAAAGACAAATTCCTAATACAAGAAATTGTATATGGCCAATAAAGTGATCTTCTCTTTTACCCTGCCACTCACAGATGGATGATGTGAAAGACCTCTTTAGGATCTATTCTCAGTTACAGCTACGTTAGGAGAAGTGCCAGAGAGTCTCTAATGCACCACAGTACAGTACAGATAATAATGACCTTTAAATATCTGGGCCAGCAATTCCCAATCAATGCTCTAGTATGGTGACTAGGGACATCTGTTACAGATGTCATCCTTCCACAAGAGACGTCAAGCCTAGGTCCTGACTAATTGATCTTTAAAGATCTCTGGGCGCTGTTTGTAAGAGTAAAGATGTTAAGCCAATGTCCCGGCTGCTGGTACATAATGGCTGCTGTGTGTCTCCAATTAGGGTCATTGGTGCAGAATGGTGGTTGTGTGTCTCCCAGATGGGGCTGCTAGTGCAGAATGGCCGCTGTGTGTCTCCCAGATGTGGCCACACTTCACTGGTGGGTGATAAGCATGGTGGAGCTAGGTATTTAGTGCATATGGCTTTTTAAAAATCTGTGAAAAGGAAACAAGTACAGAAATCACTTAAAAAAGTGTTAAGGGAAACTCAAGAATGCTGGATTTTATTGCCTTCACCCTTTTTAATTTCCTTTCTTTCGTGTAATGCTATAATGAAACATCTCCCAGGTTGACATGGGGCTCATTCCTGTTGATTTTGTGTTTGTATTATTATTTTTTTTAAAGCCGCCCAGCGAAATAAATGAAGAACCGTAGGAAACAGCTTCTGTGGCTCTTCTACTCCCTTTTTTAATCCCCACTCTTTGTTAAATGTAATAATTGCAGAGAAATGTGCAGTGCATCAGTGTCTTCCCTATTGTTCTCCACCCCCGTCTGGCTAATGTGAGGCTGGGTGCAGGCAATGACAGTCAAGTGAGCTTTTTATTGTCATTTTAATGAAAACGCCTGGAGGTATCCCACCAAATCTGATTGAAAATTAAAAAATATATTGGCTCTTACCCTGTACTATTGATCGTGAGGAAGAGAATCATTTCATATTCACGCTTGGCAAAGCACTTGGTCAGGAAAAAACGCTGTGTGTTTCTTGAAGCAGAGTTTTGTGTCTGCCGGGGCTCAGACAGATCTTTGTGTCCAGTGATGTTACAGCAGTGCCGGTCTCATCGGTGTGAAATAGGTGTGTGAGTGCAGGCATGTTTTCATTTTTGAAAGGTGTTGGAATAACCTGTTTGGAAATCCATGGGTTTGCCTGTTAAGTTCATTTTCTGTGGTCAATTTCCTGAGAGCACAGCCATTCACTTAAATTAGCTCTTGACCACGGCTTCCAAATAAAGTCGAAAAAGTAGAGCACTCGTGCAAAATAAAATTTTAATGCAGATATTGTGTATATATAACAGGATTTTCTTCAGTCTTTATATGCAATAAATAGCTTTCCATGCAACTAAAGTTTAATTAATGCTTATTTGCTGGTGTATACTATCACTGAGTAATAAGCAGTGGTGTGTGGCACTGTGTTTCTCCTGCTCTGGGTGATGGGAGGACTGTGTACTGTACCTCTTAAGTGGATGATAAGGGGTGAAGTGGGGTACCGTGTACCTCTCAGCTGAGTGATGTGGGTAATATGTACTGTGTCCCTCAGCTGGTGATGTGGGGTACCCTGTACCCCTCAGCTGGGTGATGTGGGTAATTTGTACTGTATCCCTCAGTTGGTGATAAGGGGTGAAGTGGGGTACCATGTACCCATCAGCTGGGTGATGTGGGTGATGTGGGTAATGTGTACCTCTCAGTTGGTGATAAGGGGTGATGTGGGGGTTATGGTTATCCTACAACATTTGGCTGCACTTAAAATCATTTGACTGAGTCAGAAGCTCCTGATGAGAGTTTTCTTAGAAGTGTTCACTTTGTATTTTGTAATTTCTCAAGAATAGATCCTTCTACTTCTTCTTCCAATTTGAATAATTTTTCCAAAATATGAACTAAACTGCACCGCAGTATACTAATCCACGAATCCCCCGATTCTCTGCAGAGGTCTAACGCTCGCACCCTATAACCTGTGTCTGACATTCGTAGTGACCCATACCACTGGGGCTTCGACCTTGGTCATTCAAAACAAGATTTACGTGGCTTTCAATCATGTTTAATTTTTTTAAAAAGAACTAATTTAAAGATTGGTGGGTGACAAAACACAGGCCAGGGCAACGATCCACAATTCTCTTTGATTGAGTCACAGATGGAAAAATCAATTTCCTCCCACTTCATAAACTTGTAAATAATATATCCTTCTTTCGCAGGGCATGTAGTCTGTTCACAGGTCCACAATCAACCCTCAGTGCCCTATAGATTTCAGAGAAGAGAGGTGTGTTCTGCTCAGTCCCTACATTATTCTTATTATTAATATTATGAGAGGGGGAGGTACAGTGCTGTCCAATATTGCACAGGTTTTTATAACCTTCACTACATTATATATTCCATCAATAGCAATACAAATATTTATTTTCTACGCTTTACAGCAAAGCAAAAATCAAATAAAAATTGATCTTCACTTTGATTTTCCAACAACATTCTGAAATTACCATCTGATCCACAAAAGCTGTGATAATTGAACGTGATTTTAATAAATCGTGTTTCCGTGCATTGGTTGTGTTGTAGGACAACTGTGCAACAATGGAAAAAGCCTAAAACAACAGCAATAACTAGAATCACCAGCTGCATATACTGTATATATAGTGTTTTTATCCCAAAGAGGCTGACATGCAGGACTTTTTGCAGGCAGTGTGCAAGTCACTCTTTGGTATGGGCCATAGCACTTGCAGGCACTACAAAGGCTCACCTCCAGGCCGTTCAGTGACTACGACCATGACATCACAGTGGTGGGGCGAAATTATCCGAATGCACCTGGCATCAGTTGGCACGGGCTTGGTGGGGAGAGACTTTGTTACAGTGCCTCTGGTGGTAGATATGGAGAACGCTGGATGCAGGTTCCCCTGGCACTGGAGCTCTAAAAACATTAAAAAAAGGTTACAAACGAGAGGAGGTCAGTCAGCCCCTGTCTCACGTCTCAATGTGAAGAAATACACTGGGTTACATCGGTCAGTGTCTTTGAGAAGTTTGAGTAGGGACTGAATCTTTTATGTCTTGAACAGAGAAGGTTACGAGGGGACCTGATGTAAGTATTCAGAATTCTCTAAGGGATTGACAAGCTTAACCCAGCGTAGTTTCCCAGAATGAACAGCAAAACACGAACCAGAGGACACAAGTGAAACCTGCAATTAAAACCAAGAACAGAGGGCACTTCTTTACCCAAGGGGTGCTGGGAGTGAAGAACATGTAATGCAGGCATGTGGTCAGAGCAGGATTTCCCATTAGGCTCTGTAGGCACAGTGCCTAGGGCCTACGAAGGAGGGAAACACTAGTGACTAACGAAAAACGAGCTGGAACAACAGGCTTGCGACTGACCCTAGGTGCTCCAAATCAATAATCATGCTCTGTCTAGCGGCTGTTCTAGACACTAGAAGTATGGAAGTGATGGTCGCTTGACTCGCTCCATCAATCATGGGTTCTGCATTAGAATAGTTTAAGGTGCATCATGTCAATTGACGTCATTCAATTGGCGTTTACCCCTCTTCTTGCACATTTCGGAGTGAAAGTGCCTAGGGCCTACGAACACCAAAATCCATCCCTGCCTGTGGTTGAAGCCGATACTCTGGTTTCTTCAATAAACGTCTGGATATGATCCTTTGATAAATTAACTGACTACCTAAACAGACTGGATGGGCCTAATGGCTTCCTTTCTTTTGTAATCTACCTTAAATTCTTACTTATGTGTGTATCAGGGGCCTTCATAATCTTCTCTGTTCAAGACTGACCACTGATGACATTCTTGTCATTGCAGTACAAAAAAGAGACCTTACCATTTCGTACCAGAATGCTGACTACAATTTGTTACAGTCACTAAGGTATCAAGACAACAGAAAGAGATCTCTGATTTTGGAGGCAGATCCATGTGGCAATGTCCACCCGTCCACCTTTCAAGTGATGCTTTCTGAAATCTTAAGAAGACGAACTGAGCAGAAGGAGAGGTTTCAGGAAAGCAGTCAGCCCAATCACTGTGATCCATTGACAAGGCTGCGAGGCTACTGGGTGTGTGTGCAAGGCATGTGGATTAGTATCATCTCTGCCCTCGGGTGTGTTCTCTCCCTGGCAAAACAATAATGTTTTGTTTAGCCAAGCCTCCATTAACAATAGATCAGCCCCGAACGGAACAGGCGCAGCTGGCTGAGATATGTGCATTGCTTTAGCTCTCTTTGCTCCGTTTCCCCTGTCTTGTGGTAAATGCAGGGCTGTGACAAATGGTCTGTGTCTGGCCACTATCCATTGCAACCTGCTGACTTCATTTACCCTGGTGCTTTTATAAAAGTCTCACAAGTTAACTCCAGGGCTCTGCGTACAGGAATTTCTATTACTAATCTAGAATCCTATACTGCTTTAACACTCTGCAGCTCTGTATGGGTGGAGCGGTGGCTCTGTGGCTCAGGCTCTGCGCCTGTGGCTGGAGGGTTGCCAGTTCAAATCCAACGGCTGGCAGAGGAATCCTACCCTGGTGGACCCTCAGCAAGGCCCTTAACCCCAACTGCTCCAAGGGCGCCATATAAATGGCTGACCCTGTGCTCTGACCCCAAGCTTCTCCCCCTGTCTGTGTGCCTCATGGAGAGCAAGCTGAAATTGTGTATGGCCAATAAAGTGATCTTATGGTTAATGGAAACATGCATGTATAATATCTGTGTGTGCATGAAAAAACCATCTAAAGAAACTGAAGATGACAGCAAAGAACTCTATTGATAAGAATTAAGATGTCCTTAAATGGTGTTGCCCTGTTAAAATGTACTAAACCTGTGCTGTATTATACTATTACTGCATATACTGTACAAATATCAGGTAAGATACCAACTATTTATGGAGAAAACCTGATAATTCAAAAACATCTGTCACGGCTCCCCATATTCAGACACAAGCCCTCTCCAAATCCCGCCCACGCCAGCACAGAACCGAATCACCCGATCACGCCTCTTGACCATCACCACACCTGCAGGCTCCCGGGATACTCAAGGGCTCGTTTCTACCACAGTGGTGCTTGCTATTGGGTTTCCCAGCTGAGCTCCTACTTCACGTCCTCACGGCGCCCTGATTGCTTTCCGGACTCTACGATTTGGCTGAGTACACCCGGCTTTCTCGAACCCCGCGCGCGAGACGTAAACAGCTACCGCATAGGGTCCAAATATACAACATTTTTTGGCAACGGTGCTGTTACAATATTTAAAGCTAATGATACAGCACAAATACAATTTGTTAGGAAAGTATACGTGTACGAGCCCTGTTCTTCACCTGGATTGTTTTTTCGGATTTATTTTTAAGGACCCTCCCCCCCCCCCATCTTGAAAATACAAAATATTACTGGGTGGGTGATCGTTTACTTTTGTCTCCCTGGTGTGCCATGGGGCTGTGGGAATCCTAGCCTAGAGATGAAGTCCCCAAGCCACAAGGCCCGGCGTCCCACTCCTAAGGCTGTGGAGATCGGGGTGAGGCTCCTGCACAGCCCAGAAATCAAGGCCTTAGAGGTGGCCTCAGTGCATGCAGGGGCCACGCTGCTGTGCCCAGGACATTTCCGAAGCCGATCAAGCAGTTTTATCACGAAGTCAGAGGCGTCAGGATCTACACCCCAGCAGTTGTGGAACGAGCGTGGAGAAAGGCAAGTGAAAGAAAAAGCCTGTGGAATCAGCAGGTGAGCCCCTCACTCATTCACATGAGCTACATCAACTAGGCTGGGTCAAGTCGCGCAGAGCCACACTGCCAACAGCACCCTAAGAAAAGCCTCTCACTGCCCGATGCCTGCCAACCTGGTTATCATGGGCTGCAGCACGGACAACTCTTCACTCTGGCAGGAGTTTTCAATGGGAACATCAGTGAAACTGAACTGGACTATAGTCAGCAGTGCCCGTGTTGTTGCTCTGGAGTCAGTCGAGAGAAAAGCAACCAGTTACATTCCCAGGCACCAAGGAAAGCCCTGTAAGACAAGCTAAAGGAACTGAATCTCTTCGTTTTTGATCAGAGAAGAACATCACAGGACCTAAATCTGATGCTGAAAATCTTTAAAGGTTTTGACGAAGTCAACCCAGTGGAGTTCTCCAGATCCAGCAGTGAAAGACCAACCAAGAGGACACAAGTGAAAACTACTTGAAGGTGAATTTAAAACTGAGAACACAAGGCAGGTCATAACATGAGATATGGTAGCTCTTCTGAATGGCCTCCTCTTCCATTCTGATTAGAAGCTGAACTGTCATTCTGCTTCTGGCCACCAGGATGTGCTGTTTCAAAGTCTCACACTGCTAATGAAGATCTCTGGCTGTTGGTGACTGGGCTTCAGCTAGATAAAAATAGCCAAAACTTGATTGTTTTTTTTTAACTCACCATTAAATTACGCATATGAGCTTGAAAAATAAGATAGGTACCACTGTCGACTAAACAGAAAATTGTAATAATATTTCTGTGCTTCAAAGGACTGGGAGATGTAAGTTGATTAAAATGCAAACAATCTCTCTAGGGGCTCTTCAGCATCCTAATCTCCCTTTTAAATCTGTGTACAGTATGTCTATTCATAGAAATGGACGAGAGCCTAGGCACAGCAAATAAATCACGACTATGAAAATTGTGATTCGTGAAAGACACCCAAACAACAAGTGAGATATTAAACCAAGGTCCTAAACTGCTCCGTCATTAAAGACCCACTGGAACTGATTGTAAGAGTAGAGATTATAACCCCAGGGTTGTGGCTTAATTGCTCTCTGAGTTTGTACATTCTGACCTCCTCCTTAATTCAAGAACCAGCTTCTCACTTCTCGCTTCTGCTGTGCACTGGGGCTGCTGTGTGTCAGCCAGGTGGGGGCAGCTCTTGTGTGGAAGATACAGCGATCATCCTCCTCTATGTGTGAAGTGCTTCTGGGATTTTTGGGGATGAAAAGCACTATGTCTATGCAAGGAATTATCATCATTATGTCATTAAAATGAAATGTGTCACAACAGTGACTGTAAAGAGTACATACTTTTGCTAGAAGGATTATATATGCAACCGTATTTACTGCCGTAAGGTCACTTTGAACAAAATAAGAAAATATTGTGTGACAGACAGAATAGATGCATAGGCAGTGTGGCAGACCGGCATGCTGTCAGAGCAGTTGATAGGCTGATAGATCCATCCATTCATTTTCTAACTGGTTCATCCAATTCAGGGTTGCAGGAGAGCCAGATCCTATCCCAGCAAGCAACAGGCGGAATGTGGGATATATCTGGATGGGACATCAGTCCATCAGAGGGCACAAACAGACACAAACACAGACAGGCACTCACACCAGATCCAATTTTCCCTGAAGCCAATTAACCCACCAGTATGATTTGGACTGTAGGAGGAAAACGGAGCACCAGGAAGAAACCCATGACAACACAGGAAGTACATACAACGGATGTTCAACAGATCCACCGTGCCACCCAAGACCCAAGACTCCACAGATTTTCACAATAGGGTCTAAAAAGAAAATTGGCCCTGGTGCAAGTGTGAGCGTGTCTGTATCTGTCTGCCCTGCCATGGACTGGCGTCCTGTCCAGCGTGTACCCTGCCTTGAGCTCGTTGCTCACCAGGATAGGCTCCAGCAACCCTGCAACCCTGAACTGGAGGAAGCGGATAAAAAATGGATGGATGTTAGAAAAGGGGAAGTGGTGCTCTTGCTGCCTTGTGTCCCACAGTGGTTTAAAGTGAAGGCAAAGAAAAAGTTATTAGAGCTAAGTATAAACCCTTTCAGGGGAGTCTGACTGATGACATTTATCACTGCCAGGAGTCCACAGTGTGGCCCCATGGTGGGCAAAAACACACCTTTCCCAGGATGTGACTGCACACGTGTGTGTGTGTATGAGCTGGGCCTCCGACAGCCGCTTGTCTGAGTGACTGTGAAGTCTGATCCCAGCCAATAGGAAGGGAAAGAGGTGTCAGCCGAGAACGCAGGCTTCCTGGCCTTCAGCCCGATGTCAGTCAAGTCCCAGAAATAATAATATAATAATAATAAACTTTATTTTTTATATATTAAAGGTGGCTTCTCAAAGCGCTTTACAGAATGACAACAATAAATAAAAAGAATACACAAGATAAAACACAATTACAATACACAGAGGAGACCGTGGATGGTGGTACTAAGTATAGTAGGAGCAGAGGGGTGAAGAATGGAACCAGTTAAGTTAAGGCTTTTCTGAAGAAGAGGGTTTTGAGTCTGGATTTGAAGGAGCTTAGAGAAGGTGACTCTCTGATATCCTTGGGGAGAGAGTTCCAGAGCTTGGGGGGATAACAGGAGAAGGCCCTGTCACCGATAGAATCTAGATGGGCTTGGGGGACAGATATGAGAGCAGAATTAGAAGAGCAAAGGTTGTGAGTTGGGGAGTAGGGTGATAATAGTTCAGACAGGTACTGAGGTGACAAGCCATGCAGAGCCTTATAGGTGAGCATGAGGATTTTAAAGTCTACACGGAATTTGACAGGAAGCCAGTGCAAGGACTCCAGGATAGGGGTAATGTGATCACTTGCACTAGACCTGGTCAGGATTCTGGCTGCTGAATTCTGGACGTACTGCAGTTTGTTCAATGTAGATGTTGACACCCCAGCGAGGTAAGCAAATCAATGAGTGGGCTGCAGGTATGAAGACTAGCTGCCAGTCTTTGTTGTTAACTCCCAAAATCCCAGCGTGAGGCAAGGAGCTGTGGGTGGGTTGAGGGGAGAGGTGTTGGGGGGGGGGGCTGAGAGAACAAACACAGTGGTTCCCCCCCTTTTTTATAGCGGTGAGGTTCTTCTGACAGGCGGAGAGACGCGGTGTGCGTGTGTGTTAGTGTGTGCCTGGCAAGCACAGAAGAGAAGGAAGGAAAAAGAAAAATCTTGCGAAGGGAAGGGAATGAAAACGGTGCACAGCTGCTGCTTGCGCTGCCTCTTCTCTGGCGTTTTGTTTTCAAAAAGAGCAGCGCTGTCATTTTTCATCTAAATGAGAACCTTCCGAAGATTCAAGAAGTCCCCTCCCTCCCCCCGACTTCGATTGCCACCCAAGCGCCTGTGAAAACCCAGCTTCCTCGCCGCTATCTGAAAGAGCGGGAGTCAATTAGAAGCAGGAATGGGAAAGAAGTGCCAGGTACCAGCTACAAACACAGCACTGACAACAGAAAGCACACAGGAACCAGCAGCGTGGGGACTGTCACTGTCTTTCCAAGCAAAACACAGCCCTGCCACATGAGAGGCAGCATGCAGAAGACACAATCCCAAGCATGAAAAAGGAGCTCACTCAAACACAGCAGTGTCTGGTAGCTTTCTGTGAATTTCTAACAGGTTATCAGAAAATGGGATGATCTCACCAGGGGTGGAGGGTGGGGTGCATCTTAGAAGGGAAGGACTTTCCTCCACACAAACACTTGTTAAGTATGTGCATATTCGGAGAGCACTTCTATACCACATACAGAGAAAGGAGATGAGTCACCATGCAGAACAGCAAGGTAGAAAGTCAAACAATTATGTCCAAGGAATGGATGCAATTAAACAATGCTGTCACTTCTAACCTATCCCAGCAAGCAATGAGCACAAGGCAGGGTACATCCTGGACAGGACGCCAGTCCGTCACAAGACAAATGCACAGACAAACACTCACACCAGGGGCAGTTTTCCCAGAAGCCAATTAACCAAACAGCCTGTATTTGGACTGTGGGAAGAAACCCACATTGTACACACATACAAACTCCCCACTCCGATATGAGGCAGCAATGCTAAGCAGTGCACGACCATGCCACCCCCAGCCTGTTCACCTGGGGTACAAATCTGAAGTTCTTAAAAGATACGCTGTATATGTTTCAATGGATCTATGAATTTATAATCAACATTTTTTTACTACCCACCCAATTTAGAATCACCAGCTGTGTGTTTACTGTACATCTCAGCTAACAGTGATGGCCCCTGCTGCCACATGGGCAGAAAGAGGAAGTGCAGACAATCTCCTCCGACCTGCCCAGCTCTCAACCCAGTCATCAGCGATAGACAGGAGCTTCTGCTCTGATTGGAGGAGCAGCAGCCTCTCATTGACATCACCACAAGCCTGCAGGTGGCCAGGAAACCACAGAGGACGCTGTTACACTGGGAGATAATACAGCCCTGACTGACTGATCTCAACCCTACCCCTGACAGCACTGCTCCTGGAGTAATCCCCCCTGGCCACAGTCAACCAGCCAGGGTTGAGCCTGTTTGAGCAGGCTCAGCCTCCATTCAGTCTCCTTTTTTAATGGATGCAGATCTGGGGATAACTGTTGCCTTGAAATATCCAGTTGTTAAAGAGCAGCTTTTTGATCCAGCATTTTAATTGAGCACACAGAGAGCTCAGCTGGGATTGAAAACCAAGAAGCGCTGAGGGACCCTTGGCACTGGCGGTAAAGCCGAGCTTCCCAGAATTCCACAGGGCGGCAGGTGATGCCGTAATCATTCATCATCGGTGTGACGCAAGGAGGGGTCGGGGTTGGGAACAGAACGCCGCCGGAGGTCCTGAGATGTTTACATATATCGGCTCCATCCTGCACGCAGCACTGCCCACGGGACGTGCACCCTGCCCTAGAGCTAACACTACCTCTTCTAAAATTTATAGAGGCCGCGATTGCACGGGTCGGCTAATGTATTTCGTTGCAACGCAGGTAAACATAACCTTTTTGCGAGGGTGACCGTGCAGATAACGAGAGCAATGCAACAGGTCCTAGCTTTAACGCAAACTCTCATTAAAAGCACTCTTCCTGATGGGCAAATTGTGGATGGAAAACATTTAAATTTCATGCTTGTGATCTGATTACTCTTGGTGCGAATTCAGTCCTGCAGGGAATAAGAGCATGGTGATGGGGTGGGTGGGGGGGGGGGGGGGGGGACAAAAGATGCGTGTTTGTGCACATTATTCTATTTTTTAAAACACAGCTCATTTTTCATTTTCAAGCCTCCTTTCCCAGCTTACTTGTATGACAGCAGCCTTTATGGATCTCGTGGAAAATAATAAATAAAAATGTTATCGTCCGCGCACTCTTCATATCCAGGAACCACTTATGTTCTTATTAGTAAGCTAAGCTAAAAAGTAAAAGGGAGGAAAAAATGCTTTCATTTTGAAGTCTTGCAAGACCGAGCGGATACAGGCAGCCATCATCTGCTGCTTGCTTACCAGCAATGCAGATCAGCGATGGGGGCCGAGCCTGGGTTTTGTGCTGTGCTGCACGACGTGCTTTTAATTACATTAGGCAACGAGGTGGCTGGAGCCAAAGTGCCTGTACTCAAGTGCAGGATCAATCACTGATCGATAGGACTCAGGTGCAAAAGGGCAGCTGGATCTTTGCTGGAGTTCTCAAACGAGAAGCAGGAAGCTGTGCTCTAGCTGCAGCAGTGAGATGAAAGAGGGGGATTGGAGCCTAATGAAATCTCCAGGTCTTTCAGCACCCTTGTTCAAACCTCTGTAGGATGCCCCCCACTGACTGTTTATTTTGTAGGTGAGTGCATAAAAATAACGTCCATCCAAAAATTCACAATTTTAGGTTTACTTTGCAGCACATGGAGAGCTGAATGTTATCCCTTATTTTACATATCAGACCTACAAAATATAATTTAATAATACAATTGTATTCCATCCATTCTCTAACTTACTGATCCAATTCAGGGTCATCACAGCCTATCCAGGCAAACAACAGGCACAAGGCAGGGTACACCCTGGACAGGACACCAGTTCATCACAGGGCACACAGACACACCCAGACCAGGGCCAGATTTCCCAGAAGCCAGTTAACCTACCAGTACAGTATGTCTTTGGATTGTGGGAAGAAACCTAAATGAACACAGGGAGAACATACAAATGTCACGCAGACAGCTCCCCATATCTGGAATTGAACCCAGGGTCTCAGCACTGCTAACCACTGTGCCGCCCATATATGCATCAAGTTTAATGCAATGGCCCAGCGTATGGTTTCTTCAAAGAACACCTGTGTATTTCTACCAACACGTTTTGCCGACACAGTCCGCTAACTCCCTCCTTCTGTGCTGCAGTAACAGTTTAAGGGACCACAAGACGGAGCTGTGCCCCCCTTGCAAGAGAAGTGAGAGTTCTCGTATGGGTGCCGATCCCTGTGACTGCCAGGCCCAATATCCTCCGCCCACCTCCTCCCCAGAATCCCTTGGGACTCAGTGGCTCACATGTCCCATCAGCCCTTCTGGGGGGCGTTCTCTCAAGTAGTGTACAGAGGAGAAAGACAGCCCTGTCAGTTTTTAATCTTGTCTCTCTAAAACAAACACGGAACACCCAGGGGAATAGGGCACAGAGAGGCTGAATAAAGAATGCAAGCACAGCTTCTGTTTCCTTTTCCTAAGAGACCAATCCTTGTTCTAAGGAACTAGCATCTTAAATTGGATCATCTCTATTTACAAACTATTATTTTTTGCCGAGCACAAATCATGCTATCGGCTACATTCATAATTAGCTCCATGCAATGCCTTAAATTGTTAGTTTTTGCCAAGATTTGGGTGAATTTGTTTGTTTTGACAGAGAAGAGAGTTCTGGTTTTGAAAGCGGTTCAATACAATGGCCTTGGTAAAGCATTCGAATTTGTGATGCGTAAAAAAAAAACAGCAGAATTAAATTCATCCAAATAGATCCCAGATCTGTTTCTGTAGCCTGTTATGCAGTGGGCTGCAAAACCCGAATCCGTGAATGTGTTTACTTTCACGCTGTGCCTAGCACTGCATATTTCTGCTTGGAGGTGAAAATTGTGAATTTGCACACACCTGAGCTGAAAGGTTGTTGACGAGAATATTTTATTAAGGCCTTCATGCTGATTCCTTGTTTTCATCAGGGTTTACAGTAAAAGTGGGCTACTTCACAGTTAAACTATTCCAGTCACATTTGTTTTGGCAAACAGTGTCATCAGAGCAAATTATGTCCCACTTTTACACTCCTCTTGAAGTCAACAAGGCGTGCAAAAAGACTTGCGCAGAGTCTTGCGCAACTTTCTAGCACCATTTTTGCAAACTGTGAAAATGTGTCTCCGCTGTAAAGTCTTGTGTTAGCACTTCAATTATAAAAATCCGCTAATTAGCAGCAGCTGCAGTGTACTTGTGTACCGCGGACTTGCAAAACAACAGAAAACAGATTGGTGCAAAGGAACGTAATGATCTGAAGTTATCCGAATTAACGCACGTTTTGACTCGAGCTGCCGTTTGCGGTGGTGAAGTGCCTGATACTGACAGCGCTGAACAGCAGCTGCTCTTTCAACATAAATGGAGCTGCGCTAGATCACAGCAGCAGTACAGTTCTTTGATCCCCGAAGCAATCGGATCGGTGTGATTACACAATGCATGGCACGCTGTTGGTGTTGCGCAGTGGGAGTTAGTTGCACAGCATAATGCAGTTGTGCTGGAGGTACTATCTGGCAGGTAAACAGCCAAATTCAGCACGAATAGATCTCAAGTTGGCGGAGTCACTGCTCAGCCTGACTCCCTTGGCACAGGTTGAAACCGGGTAGTTTTGGGGATCCCACAGCCCCGTTTCAACCCCAGAAGGAGAACTGCATCAGGTGCGTTTGGCACCCTGCAGCAGACAGAATCTACGGGCAATGAGTTAAAGTGAAGTCATGGAGCCAATGTGAAATAATGGCGTTAAAGCAAATCAGTCTTGTAATCGTTAATCTTCTGATGTCTCCATAAATGACTAACAGCATGCCATTGATCTTTGTAAGCGATTGTCTTCTGATGTAACTCTTGCAAACTTCGACATATTTATTAATTTGACATCCCATTATTTTTGTGCACTTTACCATCCTAAGGATCCACTTTCTATTCATCATAAGCTATGTCTTGATATTTTTATGCCCATGTCTTGCACCTTGTTGGCTGTGTCCTGCCCAGAGGCTACAGATGTGAATTAGCTTTCAAGCTAAAGAGCCATGCGCTGTCCCTGCTCAATAAAATAAAAAAAAAGAATTGCAGTTAAAAGCATTAAAGTAATGCATACATAGATATACGTGTGTAGAAAGAACAGCTTGAACTAAATAAACATTGCGTGGATTCTAACAGGATCACCTTTCTGTAAGGTTGTGAAAGCCCCCTTTTCCCAGCGGAAGAAAGAGCTATGGATCGTTCTGGGCAGGGGAACTGAGGGTGTCCCAAGGATGCCATTCCACCCATCCAGCTCATATGTCTTTTTGACCTAATTCATCCAAGGATCTCATCCAGTCGTTTCTCTAAGGAAACAGTTTTAACTTAACCATTTATCCATCCGTCCACTTTCTAACTGCGTCTTCCAAATGCAGGGTCAGAGAGGTCTCAGTCTATCCCGGCAAGCAACAGGCGCAAGGCAGGGTACACCCTGGACAGGACACCACTCCATCACAGGGCACATGCAAACACAGACACACACTCACACCAGGGCCAGCTCTCCCAGGAGCCAATTAACCTACCAGCCTGGACTGTGGGGGGAAATTAGAGCACCTGGAGGAAACCCACTCAAACATGGGGAGAACATGCAAACTCCACACAGACAGCACTCCAGATCCAGAAATGAACCCAGGGTCCCAGTGCTATGGGGCAGCAATGCCAGCCACTGTGCCACCATGCCACCTGCAATGAGTCATCAAGTGTTTTAAATCTTTCTCAGAAACCTACTGTACTTGGCAGCTCTGGGACTTCAGAAGATGTGAAGCCACCGTGATGACAAGCCGAAGTGCATTTCAGTTGGAGAACAACCTGTCCTGACGGATAAGACCAGCTTCTCCAATTTATCATCAAGGCCCCCAGCTGCTCGCAGTGCGCAGGCTCCTGGGGGACCAGCGTGTTTACTTTGGCTCGCTCCAGCTCGGAGCCCCCGGGTGAAGAAGTTATGGGAACGGCTCAGGCGCTGTAAGGGCCGGGGAAAAGAAAACGTCAGTCGCCAGTTTTTTTTTTTATAAATGAAGATGGAATTTCATGAACTGGTCTGGCCTGTGCTATAAACTTTGTCTTATCCCTCTTTTCCCATAACAAAGGCTTAATATTCCGCATGACAACAGTGTATTGTAATATTTAACCACGGACACATACCACGGAGTTGTACCGAATAAATAGGCAGAGTAATAAAATTGTTTAAGAGTAATACAAATCCACGCTATTGTAGCAGGAAGGCACCCAAACATTTTAGGACCCATGACCTACTTTTTGTGAAAGGGGGTGAGCTGTAATTGAAGAAATGCAAAAAAAATAAAAAAGGGATTTCAAGGACGCTGGTTGATTGAGCATAATTGCTGCACGCGGGCTTGAATTTCAGAAGCCGCTTTTATTTTCGTTCGCATGGAGTGGTCTAGCGCTCTTCAGAGAAGGCAGAGCTTTGTGAGAACTGTTCACCCCCATTGTGTGGAACACAGAGGGCTTCTGTTGCAGAAGAGGCCGAGACGGGAGTTTGCTTTCCTAGGTCTAGAAAACATGAGAATCACTAGGTACGGGTATAGCCTTTATATGATCTATAGGTGCACATAGAAAAGACCCAATCGGCTGAAGAAAACTATTTCTATAGAAGCCTTTAGATTCATTTTTCTCAAGGTGATTCCGTATTATACTGTAGAAAACACGCTTATTCGAGCTCCCCGTGTCGAACACTCTTGGCATGCATTTGTTCCAAAGCAGCTGCCGTTGGACAGTAGATGTAGAACCGCAGACTGTTTCCTTTCTAAAATCTTCAATTCTGCTCAATCCGCCTCTTTTCCATGCAGTACGTGCGGATCTCCAGCCGCCGGAGGAAACCCAGATGTTGGTCGGAGACGGTATGAGATAACAGCGCCCCCTCCGGCTACTTATGCGGCTTTTCGCGCAACAGGTTTCAGATCCAATAAAGATTCTCCTCACGTCGAACCTGCTCCGAGAAGTTCCCCCTTTACCATAGGATCGTGTCTTACATTTTAGCCTCACTCTCGAAAAACATCAAACAAAACAGAAACCCGAGTCTGAAATACCGGACAAAATACTGGATTGAACAAGACAGGAGTAAAAAAGTAAAATAAAACTATGATTCGTTTATTAGTTCGACAAGCCAAGAAGAATCCTGGTGTAAGTGTAATATTATTATTATTGTTTGTTGTTGTTTGTTGTTGTTGTTGTTGTTGTTCAGTATTCGAATTCCAGGTTAGAGTTTCCTCTAGGATCAGAAAAACTTCAACAATTTATGTTTAATTGCATTTTGAGTCATTTGGTGGCGTTTTCTCCTTGATACTTCAGCATATTTTTCATGTAGTCTGGATTTAGATCCAGATACAAATATTTTGTTCATAATTTGGAGAAATTGCTATTAATGTGCAGAGTACAATCTGCATCCGAAATATTGATCTGTCATAGAAGTGAACAAATGACAAGTTACTATTAAAATCCTTTTGGAGGTTTTGTGAATAATGTGGAAAAACCTCGTCAGAGTTGTAATGTAATTGGAAAGCTGACCTTAACTCCAAACCAAATCTTATTAAGAAACAAATCTTTTCTGTTTACAGAAATGTCCAATTTCTGCAATTTTCCATCTGCAAAACAAATGTGAAGATATAGCTACATTACCATTAAATTCCTTTAAGGAATTGTGGATAATGTCAAATGAATAGAACTATATAGAAGATATAGTTTAAGCAGAAAGCTAACCTTGATCCTAGAGTTTATTCTTTCCTGCTTAGGGAGTCCTCTAGGAACAGGGTAAAAAGTACTTTGCTTTCCTGTGGAGCAATAGTTTATGTTTTCCATGTTAATCAAAATAGTTAACGTGCAGTGTGTGTTTCAATTCGTCTTGAAATCTTTGCCATTATTTGGAGTGATTGTTATTGATGAGCACAGTACAAAATATCTGCAAATTTTCATCTGCAAAAACACACAAGTATACAACAAACTAAGACTAAAAAAACTACCATTAAAACCTCACTTAAGGCATTGTGGATAAAGTGAAATAAATGTGAATAAAATGGAGGTTTAATTTAATTTAACGGAGGTTTAATTTAGAAAGCTAGCCCTAAACTGGCACTAAGAAATGATTTTTTCTAGGTCCAGAGTAACAAAATCTATAAAAACATCTCTCTGATGTCAGTTAAGCTGGGGAAACAATAGCCAATGCTGGTGCTCAGATACAGTAAGTGTTTTTCTTTCTGGTGCTGTATGTCCATCCGTGTAAAATAACAAACAAAATGCTGCACATCCCAATTTTTTATATGTAGGCAAGATATGCATTAGCAGTCTGATTCAGTGAGCAAGAACTGCTCACATAACAGAGTCGGTGAATGCATGTGAATTCCCCATACATTTTTCACTAAAATCCACTGGAAACAGCAATGAGTGCCAGTTACAATGAGCGATGTCAAAAATGGGTTTTCGGTCTTAAACCTTTCAGAGAAGTAATACACATCATCATTTGCTTGTTAACTAAGATGCAAAATTGTTGTGACTTTTTACAGACTAACGTTTTGGTGTTTTTATGACTATTCAAGTAGTTCACCCAGAGTCAAGCAACAGACTGCTCTTTATTGGCTTCTAGTGATTGGGTGCTGTTTATACAACTAGCACACTGCATTAGATTTGTATAGTGTTTTTCATCCCAATGTACAGTACTTAACATATGGGAAAGGACCTACTTCAAACTCCACTGAAGTGCAGCACCCAAAAGTGGGGGAAGGGGGGGGGACACACAGCAGCCCCACTGCACTGCAGATCAGAGAAGACTGAGAAATTGCTGCACCGGTAGAATTAAGGGGGAACTTCAGGGCAGTCAGACTGTACAAGTCCGCTGACTTTAATCTGCCTACACCTGCACACAGTGCCATGGGATCTTTAATGACCAAGTGCCCAGGACCTCAATTCAAAATGTAATTTGAAGGATGGCGCCCCCTACAGCACAGTTTGAGTGGTCACCATATTGGGACCAGAATTCCCAGTGCCCCAAGGGAACAATGCCTCTCATGCCAACACATCCAGAATATGGACTGCCAATGAAAGAGGACGTTTGATGTCTTCCTCCCAGCCAATGTTATGATTTCTATCTTTTGTACATGCAAAATGTGCTGATGAGTTATCTAGTATCTGGATGGGATTTTAAATCCTAGTAGTTTCAGCGATACACGTTCCATTTAGTGCAAGCCGTCTCAAGCTTTTGGACAATTAAAACTGGCATCAGAAACCCTTTACCCAGAAATGTGGCAACTTTGCTATTAAAGAGTACAGAAATAAGCATGTTTCACTTAATGTTCAAACTCTTACCTTAGCAGGCTCATTCAAAAGAGGCCATGATTCCTATACTGTAGATGAGGAAAAGGTAATCCTGCATGTTTCAGCCGCTCTCCAGGAAGGGTTTGTCAAGACAAAAACCTAGAGAGAGATACTGAGTCTTTCTGAAGGGACTCTTTTCCCAGAATCACAGTATGGTTTTTTAAATGTGGGCAACTTTCCTTCAGTTGTGACCCAGTTCCCTGTTCTGTGCTCACAGCCAGTGAAAGGATGCCGCACTGCTTTCTGGGATATTTTGGCCCCAGTAATGTCAATGAAGCATTTATTAAACAGTGTAGAGCCGGCATCGCAGTGCTGTGCCACAGGAATGCATAATGCACAGGCTGGCTGTGGGTTAGGAACCACCACTGGCAGGCAGCCCCGGCATCACCGACAGCCAGCCAGAGCCGCCAGAGACATCAGCTGATAGACGAGGCTGTGCCCTCGGAGCCAGAGCTCAGCAAGCGCTCACCGCTCGGATCCGAAAACAAGACACGGTCGCATCCGGATTCGTATCAACCAAACAGGCGGGGGAGCCGAACCGAAAGCACGAGCGTGAGGCCGGCGCTGTTCCGTCGCGGCCCGATCCATTTCGCCTGATTTCGTGTCACCTTACATGAAGGGCGCGTTATGAAGCCGGCTAGTCCTTTTTAAAATACGTAATAGGAAAAACGCGCACAGTGGGGTAATGAAATGAAGAGCGCATGCTAACAGGGCCATGTGGGACTCGCAGCTGGTGTGCGATGGGGACGGGGCTCCTGGTCTTTGCCAGGATGACATCCCGGTCGCTCGCGAGTCGGGAGCACGCCCTAGGCCACTCCCTCGACAGGGGCCCGCTCAGCCACACCAGGAGACCTGTGCCTGTGCCGCGACGTAGACTTGCTATACACCGTCTGACGCGACTTCTCTAACTTGCTCGGTAATGTCCGCATTTCATCGCTCCACAGTGCACAGCTTCTACGTTACATGCTCACATACTATTACTCTCAACAATATACCAGACACACCACCACCCCTGCCGCTTCTTTATTAAAGCCACGCCAGTTCACGGTGGTGGTCACAGTCTGGCGAGCGCAGCGCCTCCTCGCAGATACCTACAGGGCGTTTGTTTCTCGCTTTCCAACCGGAGGTGTAAATTGCCAAACCGCCGGCAACACTTGTTTCCCGCTCGCCTGCGAATCCTTTTTCCTCAGCGTTAGGTAAACAAAATTCTTCCCCGTCAAGTGACAGTTTTCAGCACAACTGGGTAAGCAGCTGGTGGGGACTCTTGTCAGATCATCGCGGAAGAGAAGACGTAACGGGGAACAGAGAAAGAAAAGCTTAACGAGAAGATAACTGCAGCTCCACAAAAAAGGCGCATAAACTGTCACTGATGCCCAGGTGCCAAGCGGTGTTCAGTACTCAGACTGGAGAAGAAACGGAACGGGAAAAGTAGCAACACTCACAGCCTTTCTCTGTAATCCCAGCTGTTCCCTGAGATAACATTGGCCTAATACAGAAAGAAAAAGAGTCTGGTAATAAATGTTTCAGTGTTCTTGTGACATTGAAAACTGTATTGCATCCAGCCGGCTGTTTTCTAACCACTTAATCCAGAAGATTGGGGATGCCGGCGCCTGTCCCAGCAAGCAACAGGCACAAGGCAGGCTACACCCTGGACGGGACACCAGTCCATCACAAGGCACACAGACATAGACACTCACACCAGGGCCAATTGCTCCAGAAGCCAATTAACCTATTGTACCAGTATGTCTTTGCACTGTGGGAGGAAACAGGAGTACCTGGGGAAAACCCACACAAACACAGCGAAAACATGCAAACTCCACATAGATAGTACCTCTGGTATTGAACCCGGGGCCCAGGCACTGTGCATCGGCAATGCTGAACACTGTGCCAACATGCCCAACTATACTGAAGTTTTGCAACCAAATCTCTTTTTGTTAATTGGTTTCTTACATGTTAAGTTTGCTTTGGCACATTCTGGACTGTATCACCCAGACAAAATGCTTAACAGACCTGTTGCAGCTACATTTTCCCCACAAATCTCTCTCTAATTACACTCCATTCCCTCTCATTAGGTACTGTAGTCCCCAACACTGGCCATGTGCCGGGTCTTAAGGTTGTCAGTGGTTATTAGAAATAACAACAGGAAGTTAGTTCCCTTCTAATATCCTTCTAACATCCTCAGGAATATCCTAAAGTGTGCGTTCATCACATTTCACTGAGCTCTGAATCTGGTTTACAGTGTGAAGCCTGACTTTTCTTCTCAGTGAAAGAATGCAGTGGGCTGTAACATGAGAAAGAATTGGATCTACAGCATATAACACACAATTCCTTTCCCTCTGCCCTTCCTGGATGTGAGCTTTGAGTACAGAATTTTTACTGGAGTGCTTAGGTGCAAATAGCAATCAATCAAACGAGCAGCAGGAATAATGATAACGAACAGTGCAGAACATGTTATAATGAACAGCAGTTGTCTCAGGCCAAAGACAGTCTGTGGTTTCTGGAGAAATTGACCGGGTGAGCACATGTATAGAATTACCAATTGGCGCCATGATTGAAGGAAGTTTTGCCACGGGTAGACCTAACACAGCTCTGACCCACATCTGCAATGCGAGCCTTAACTCACGGCCAGGTTGGTTTATATGTTGTACACATACCAGGAATGCAGCGCGCATGAGGATAGCCTTCTCCCCCAACAAGAGATCTGTGCAAGAAAAAGACAGATGAACCTGATGATACCCTATTAAATAAACAGCGATGTGATGACCGAACGCTGCAAGCCCTTCATAACCGGCAGCCCAGCTGTAATTTCACTATGTGACCGAAGACATTTTACCCAGACTCTGTTGAAACATTCAGAACGCCAACATACAACTATAATATAAGGACCTCGGCGTCTTTCAATGTAAACTGATGGGATATTTTTTGTTGCGTACCCATATTTTTTTTCTGTTTGTCTCTTGACCTTTTGTCACCATTTCCTCAGCTGGGGCCTTGCAAAAAAACACATTTTTCTCCTTGCCGAAACTGGAGACTAGATGGTGGTCTTTGTGCTGGAAAACCTGCAGGACACCAGCCTTCGAGGAGCCGGACTGGGGATCCCTGAATCAGCACTGACAGGGAGAGCCTGCTGGGAGCACAAACCAGGAGATGGAGGCTGCTCCTGAGGACTGGGATTAGGGGAGCCGGAGCAAAGGACACAAGCGCCCCTTGGTACCAGACAAATCCGCACTCCCTTGATCGGACCAGATCCTAGCTCCGGATTTTTACAGGTTGTGCGAGACCCAGAGAAGAAAGAAAAAAGGATCGCTGCCTGACGTCTCAGTGGATTAAAATTCCTGGGCTCATCCTTAATATGCATTTCTATTGTAATGCCCCCCTTCCCCCCCTTCCGCTCCCTGAACGACTCCGGATCTCTCCCGCTCTCGCTTTGATCCTGTCACTCCGGCTGATGGGCAACGCGCACGCAGGAGCCGGCTGGCGCAGAATGCCAAAGAGCTGCCCCCCCATCCCACAACCCCCTCCCTCCACCACCTCCCAAAAATGGTCCACGTCCTCTCCACCAGCCTGCCTGGACTGCCGCGTTCAAGAACAACAACCCCGACACGCAGACAGGACAGGAGGAAAGCTGTGAGCACAGGAAGAAACCTCCCAGCTGGGGCAAACAGAGTCCCGGAAACGCTAACAGTTCCTGAAAAATTCACTCTGTGGGACACACGGCTGGGCTAAGACTTTCAAAGCAGTTTTTCCAGTTGTAGGCAGGCAGGTGAGCTTCACAGTGAGAGCAATGTGCTTGCGTTCAGTATTGAAGGGCAACACCACTCTCTGTGATGAAGCTTGTTGGACGGTAAAGGATTAAGAAAGGACAATAAACCTGTTGATTTTGAAAACTGGACTTCAGGAACTGTCTCCGTAGACACCCCTACAGAGTAGCCTTTAGACTTTATTTTCCTGAAGTAGTTTTACACGGGTAGAAAGAAAGATCTCGTTGGTTGCACTACCTATGTGTGTCACGCCTGTTGTATTGGTATTGTTCCGTCTGATGTCTCACTCCCACCCTCTTCTCTCTTTCCTCTAGCTCATCCCTCTGTTCTTCTTCATTGGCCTAGGAATGGGCGGGGCCTCCCTCTACCTGCTCCGCCTTGCGATCTTCCACCCCCACGTCAGGTGAGAGTTCCCAGCTCCTCAGCCAATCACATTCTGGAGGAGAAATGTGGGCGTGTCCCGACAACTGCTACAGAGTCTTTTGGTGGTTCTAGTTACAAAACACTGAATCTCCAATTTTGTTTTCCTATGATTAACTATGGCAAATGTTCTTCCAGTGAGGATTTTCACCAAAGTGGATGGAACTGTGGGGTCTTTATCCTATGCAGGAAAGGTAAACTGTTCTCTAAGAGGTGTGCTAGCACGGCTCAGACAGAGATGTCCAGATAAAATGTCAAGAAACATCCATCCACCCTCTAAGCACTTTTTCCAAGCACTTTATCCATTTCAGGTTTGGAAGGCAGCAGGTGCGTATTATGGCAAGCAACAGGCGTAAGGCAGGGTACACCCTGGATGGGACGCCATCACAGGGCAGACAATCGGACACACACTTATATAAAAACTGATTCTCCCAGAAGCCAGTTAAGCTACTAGTATATCTTTGGACTGCAGGAGGAAACTCCCACAAACATGGGGAGAACATACAAACCCCACACAGAGAGCAGCACATGTTAGAAATTGAACACAGGACCCCAGCACCGCAAGATAGCAATTCTAACCATTGTGCCACCATGCTGCCTTATCAAGAAACATTTCAGCTTAAATGTCTAACTGGATGTCTTCCTTACTCAGAAGCTACAGGTATGGAAATGTTGTTGCACTGAATTTCTCTATAACTCCTGTCAGCTGGTTGTGTGATACAGTTTGACACAAGCATGCTACAGGAGCTCAATTCCTTTGCATGCATCTTGTTTTATGAACAGCTTCTCCAGTCCTGGTCCTGAAAGGTGGCTATATCGGCAGGTTTCAGTCTTACTCTTCACTTAACGACCATTAATTAGCTCAGAATTGTTCAGTAATAAATCATTTTAAATTATTTTTTATCGTTAAATTAATTTATTGTTATATGACATTTTCTGCCATCGCACCAGAAACCAAGGACACCCTAAAGAAACTGTACACTAAGTATATTGAAAAACAAAACATTCAACAGTGGTCCATAAGGGGAAATCAAACAAAATTTGCAGGGAGCACATTTTTTTCCTCACCATCACAGCCACTTTAGCAGTCTGCTCGCATTGATACGGTCAAATAAGTGGTCTGATTTAATAGAGTCCACAGTGAGCGATGCCTGTCTTGCCAAGTTCAATAGACTTGGGCAGCTGGGGCCAAATCGATCAGCCCATGTTAAACAACGGCACAGTAATAAATTCGTTTAGTCAGTCTTCTCTTGAAAGTCAAGTCATTTCCTCTTCTTATTTGGGCCGTTACGCAGCTCTTTCTGGAAGGAGCTGGACTTGGGAAGGAGCTTTTGTCTAGTATTATCTCATTTATCTAACGCCCTCTGCTATCACAACAGAATCTTGTTGCACTGAAATCAGTAGTACCTGATGTCTTCACTGAGTCAGTTCCCCTCCTGGCAAAGGCAGTGCTGTTCACATACCATATCATTGGGGTTTTCCTTCTTTTATGTGCATGTTTGAAAACTTGAAATTGAAATTGAAAAAGGCCCAGTTTTACACTCCTGGGCCAGCAGTGGGGAGGTAGCCCATCCTAGTTTGTTCATTATGGAGTGGGCAAAGTGCTGGCAGCATCATCGCACATTGGAGAGCCAGGAAGTGAACCTGTAGGGGTTTTATAATTGCTCTGTGCCCTGCTAAGGGCGAGGCTGTATCAGAGACACATTCAATTCAGACCTTTTTTTTCCTCTGGGGGAAATCTGCCTTATGGTCCAGTCCAATGCAACAACACAACAGCCATGACCAACAGTGAAGACTGTACAAGAGCGTTACAGGAGATAAGAGAGTTACTTTGCATTGCTTGAGAGAGACACTGCAGTAGAGGTGAAAGATTTCTGGCGTCTCCCAGGTGGGTGTAGTGTGAATTCACAATGGAGGGGGTGAGGCACACATTCCATAATGCTCCTGGCCTTCTTTACAACCCTAGAGGATATTCAAGTTGATTTTGATTTGCCCCAATTATTTTGCTATTTATTTTTACTACTTATTGTGACTAATTCTCCCACCCTATTGCAATTAACAGTAGTGGCGTACAAGTACAAGTGCGACAGTACTGGCGCCTGACTGCTGCCGGGCTCCATGTTGTTTAAGAGTGTGTGAGCTGCTGCCACACACAGCTGGCGATCTCCTCTCAGGTCACGCAGTGCTTTCCCTTTGTCAACCACAAGCTTTCTCTTTTTTTTATGCGATTTTTACCTGGGCCGGCCTCGCAACGGCAGCTGGAACAGGAAGAACAACCCAGAGCCCTGGAACAAGCTCAGTCCTTCCTACCAGTACAAGGTAAAGTCATTCCAGCCCCGCCTCTCTCCCTCTGTGCTTCTCTGTTGCGCTGTGAGCGGCTCTGGGGCCGCCCCTCCTCTCGTTTCCATCGACGCACAAGACGGTGTTCAGAACAGCCCAGCCAGTAGGGGGGCCTCAGCCAGGCGGACCTTCTAGGACAGAAACAAGAAGGATCACAAGAAAGAACGTGAGAACAGTCACGTACGAGAGCACATTCGACCTGCTTGGTAGTTAGTAGCAAATTGAACGGAGGGTCTCACCCACCGGTTTCTTGAAAGAAGCCAGGGTACTGGCTTCAACAACATGGCAGAGGTACTTGTTCCACACTCCCACCACCCTTTACCTAAAGCCTGCTCTCAGTTTTAAATGCACTTCCAAATAGTCTCCACTTGTCCCCTCTCGTTCACGTTACACTGTTCCTTCTGAAGACGTTTGCCTGGTTGACTTTGCCAAAGCCTTTGAGGATTTCAAATACTTGAGCCGAGTCCCCTTGTAGGCTTGTCTGTTCAACACTATATGAGACTGTATGAGAGGAAGCCATCAGGCCTGTCTTAGCCTTTTGATGTGTAAGCAGCCAACTGAGCCTACACACATCCTAGAATCACAGCCAGACGCTTCTTGGAAGGATCCTGAAATGTTAGGTTCCATGTCATTGCTGGGCAGTTTCTTCCAAATCCCTCTAATTCTGTGCACAGAACCGCCAAGCATTTTCCATCATAGACCCATCTCTTCTTAATTTGCACTTGAGCCCCTGTGGTCCTTAATCCACTGTTGAGGGATTTGCAGGGATCATTCAGTCAGCCTTGGACATGGAGAAAAATGATTGTATCAAGACACTAAACTGTAAATTGATGAAGGAGCTTAGAAAGTCACTCAGCTTGTTCAGCCTGTATTAAAAAACTGATACAGTCTTCCCAGTTCATACGAACTCTGCTTGTGCAAAAGGCTGCTTGTCTACAGTTCCATCTAAGAGGGCTATTTTCATATTTATACATCATCCAAAAATGATCTTAGAGAATATTAACTTGACAGAGGTTGCCAATACGCTAGTAATGCTGATGAAATTTTCTTGAAGATGCATCCATAAGGCATCCAAGGTCCAAGCCGGAATCTGGCTGGTCTGGGGGTCTCCAGGAACAGGGTCAGCCACTCCCAGGAACAGAGACGAAAGCAGTCGTGCTGTTAATCTGTATTGCAGACACACAGCAGGAGAGGAAGGTGCCTGCGAAGCCGAGCTCATGTTTCTATATGAAGATTGCACCTGACAAAAGGTCGCCACACTGCATGTTTAATTCTCAGGGGTGCTCAAAGGTCGGATATAAAAATTCCAACCCGGTCTGAAATAATAATAACAACAACAGTTGGGAAAGAGAGAAAGGGGAATGACAGCAAGCTTATCAGATGAAAAAAAATATAAATAAAACTAAATATGGAAGAGGAAAAAAATCACAGCTGAAAGCAAAACTTGTATTCTGTCATGGCTGGGAAGATGTCTAAGCTGAACATGACATATGCAAACTAGATTCCATGAGAGCTCCATGGAATCCTAAAGAAGCTAGGGAGGAGAGGAAAAAAAACTCCAAATACATTCCTTTCAAGGCCCGACAGCCATTTCCCCTACAGTAATGATAATCTGCCCCAGCACTAAGGAGATTTGGAAGACCAGCAGTCTCAAACTCAGTTCCTGGAGACCCGGGTGTCTTCAGGCTTTTGTTCCAACCTGAGCTGTTAATTAAACAACTAGCCTAATTATTTTCTAAATGAGACATATTTAGGATTTTTCTTAAGGTCTCTTCCACCTTGATTCCACAATACATTTACTTCATTAAAAGGTGCAGTTAACTCGGAGTATTCTAGAAGTATTCCAATTATGCAGCTAATTAATTAGACCAGCTATGTAAACTAGACCACGGCTGGGACAAAACCAGAAGACGCGGGAGGAAGTGGGCGCAGTGCCCTGGTGCCCCAGAGTAACCTGCAGTCCGTCTGGGGACGAGCCCATTGGTATTCCTGGAATGGTGTCCTCAAACACAAGCCCTCTCACGAACAAGCTGTTGCTCTGTTTGTATCAAGCGAAACGTAATCACATTCCCCTGCATCATGGCATCCACTCCGAAACGTGTCAAGGGTAGGAACTTGCAGGAGGCAGCTAGAAGTGGCAGCCGGCTTGCACCGGCATGTAGCATGGCATTCTGGATGAACTGTGCGCCCAGAGGAGCACTAGTGTCTGCCCCGCCATGAAGGAAAAAAACATTCATTTGTGATTCAGTTAATTAAACACATAATCAGCCTTCTGGCCATGCCTAGGGACCGGCATCAGGGCTTCTGCTGAATGGCTTTGAATGTGCGTTAATTTAGTGCTTCTGCTTTATGAGCGAGCAGTGAGTTAGTCTTGAGCAGGGTTAACAGCGCCCCCGTTAGTCCTGCCAGGCAACTGAGAGCATGCTGTGTTATCAGTAGGAAGTGCTTCAATCCTACCTCAGGCACTTTGGGTCACAATAAAAACTCACATGCATGTTACCCATTAAAGCAGTCAATTAAAGGGGTTTTTAAGGAAAACAGTCAAAGCTCTTACACAGGTAGCTGGTTGAGCTCCAGAGCCCAGACATTGCGAGTTCAAGTCATCACTGACCAACTGCAGCCGGGTAGCAGCAATTCTAGTGATTTGTCCGGCAGCAGCAGGCTTGCAGTGATGTCAGCGAGAGATGTGCTGCTCTTCCAATCGGTGCGCACTCTCCCAGCAGGCTCAGTTGAGCTTGCAGGGTGTGAAAAGGCAAATGTCTTGGGCTGGTAGGCACATTGGAAGAGTGTCATTGTCTCCCAAGAGGCTGCAACAGCCTCATCCATCACCGATTCCAGATTGTTTGGGTATATATTTAAAAAAATGGCAATTCTCTTACAAAAACAAAAACGCAGGCGCTTCAGTTGATTACAAACTAGTAGATGCAGAATCATCTAATAAGTCGGAACATGTGTAGGCTGAGAAACCTAAAAATAGGATTATTAGATATGTAGTGAAAAGGGAGAGAGAAATGAAGACCTGTCCATATTCATTCAGCCTCCCTCTGTGATCTTTGGGCCACAGAAGAAAGGAAACCTGGCTTGTCAGCTTCCAACAAGAGGGAGTTTGAGTAAATCAGGAACACACTGTGACTTAATGTGTATTTCTTGTGAGCACTAGAGAAAAATACTTTGTGTCTGAATACATTAAAAACATTGGGGCTTGTAGTAAAGTATTACCCAGAAGCTAAATTGTGGTACTCTGGATTTTAACCTTTGATCCAGGCCTCTTCTGTCTATACTTACAAAGTTATTACAAAATGTGTAAGTGGACATCATTCCAGGCAGAAACTGTCTCTGGAGGTGTGTGACAGATGGGAGTACTATAAAGTAAAAAAAACAAAATGATAATATACAAACCCCAAAACATCTACTCTGGAAGATGAACCTAGTAGCCAGTGATCAGGGCCTCTGCAGACTAGAGGAAACAAAAGGCACAAAGTAAAAAGAAAAGTCTGTTTTTTTCCAGTTTGATGCCGTTTATGGTCGGTAGATTATATTGTATGAACAAGCTATAATTGTATCCAGTTAAAAAAAAGTTAATGACCTGACAAAATAAAGTGATTGAATATTCATGATGCAACCCGTGGCAAAAAGAAAGAAAGGACATTTAGAGATGTAGAAAATTAAGCCAATTAATAGGACTTGATACATATGATTTACAAAGTGCATTTAAAATTACACTGCTAATGATAAAGGCTTTTATCGGTGTGTGATGTGTTGGGCACAGCTAATAAGTTTGCCGGCGTGCTCAGAGCTTTAATTAGAAGGGACAAAGGATTTGATTCCAATGATTCTGCTAATGATACAGCCCCTATTAACGACTGCATTACAAAACGTTGGTGTTGCTTGGAGTCCACAGAGGTAAATCTTGCAGGAACATGCTAGTGGACGCTATTGAAAACCCAGTCTTGTAATATAATGAAGCTCAGCCATATTAAAACGCTCACTGATACATGTAATATGCAAAAGAGAGAATCATGTTGTTTTGAAAACTGGCAACAATTTTTAGGCTTTCCAGCACCTTCCCCTGTACTCATTAGGGAGGGATTGAAGCGTGGTTTTACCCCTTTTAAGAAGCCCACTCACAGAGCCTCACTTGAAGGGCAGCAAGCTCCATAGGTTGGAGCCCTCCCACTCAGCCACCTGATTGGCTGTGGAGAGGTCAGTGCGGTTGTCCATATTGGATTTGGGCAATGAGGGAAAAGCCTTCAGCTTGGCACGAACCCTCCTGGCCTATGATTGGCCATCAGAATCACATGGCTTTAAAAGGGGTGTGTCCTTCAAGCAGTGAACCGAAAGCATGCAAGTATGCATGGGACACTACCACTCCCAATACTTGGGACAGGGAACTGGTCTATGAGCCCCAATGGTGCCTGACAGGAGCCCAACTGGAAGAGAAGCACATCTCTCACTAGTGTCAAAGCAAGCCTGCTAGTGCTCAGCAAGCAACAGGAGTCATCATTGTGTGAGCCCAGGGTTTCCTGACCTACTAATTCCAAACCTATCCCAGAGAGTGTAGCATTCACACAATTGAGTGACAGCACACTGGGTGGCATCCTCGTCACAGCTGGCTAGTAACATGACTCAGAAGTGAACCCCTGACATCTTAGCCACAGAACTCAACCTGTGCTCCAAGAGAGGGCTACAGTTCTGTGCTTAGTCTCTTCGTTCACATCACATGAAGCAGAGCTGTCCTAATTAATTCTCCTGTCTCAGGCAGTCAGGTGTGAACTTCAGCCCTTGATCATTAAGGAACTCAGGAATGGGACAAAGGGATGCATAAAATTGCTGCCACCCAGTATGCTGTTTTGCCAACAACTTTCCTCTCTTTCTTTCTTCCGACCAGTTCATGGCCGTCACCACAGACTACAAAAACCTGAAGAAGGACGGGCCCGAATTCTGAAGGTTTCCACGGCAACTCACAAGGGCCTTCCTGGTCGCCATGGCGCCTCTGTCACTTAGCCTTCACATGAAGAGAAGCTCCCACCTTCTCTATGCCTTAATCTAATGCAAAGTGTCCAGCCCCGAGCAGCATAGAGCCCAAATAACATTAACATTGTAGAGTCTAATAATAGTAATGGTAACGCCAGCATGGTCTGAGAAGTCCTGAGCTTCGCACCAAAGGAAGCACCAGTGACTGCTGTAGAATCAGATGCTCCATGAGTACCCCAGGGTACAATGTTAAAATTGTAAAGCAAAGTGGGTTTACGGGCACATAGCAAATGTTTTCTCCAGTGTCACAAATCCTTTGCCTGATTTTTTATTCTGTAATGATTAACTGGCAAAAGACGAAGTATAAACAAAGAAAACAAGGAAAATCAAGGTAGTTTGTTTGGGATTTGGCTTTCTTTAAAAAGACTCTAAATGGACTATAAGTAGAACCCACAACGGTGCCTTGGGATTTGTTTTTCTAGACCAGGCTCAGAACTTCCCAAACCCTCTTCATAGTATTAAAGACAGCGTAAATGCTTTAATAAAATTTTTATTTGCAAGATTTCTTCTTGTTGGCCTCCTGTCTTTATACACTTACTTACTGCCTGGTCTGCAAATACAAAGCTAGAATCATCCTCCACCTATGACCTCATTAATTTTGGCCAATGATTGACGTAGCAATCAAAAAGCCAACAGATAATTTAGTGCAGTTTTCAGCCACAGTCCTGGAGGAACACTGCGTCTTGTTTTTTCTCCCACTCTGAATCACAGGCTTTCAGCTCTTAAAATCTCACCCAGAATTTGTAATTATCAAACCAGAACCAATTTCTGAGTTTCAGAGCTGCCCTCATTTAGGTGTGCTGCCTGAAATGCAGAAGGAAAAATGCGAATTGTGGGTGTGTCTAAGTGCCACTCCCATTATGGGCATGATGATTCAGTGTCTCTCCCACTATGGGGGAGTTTCAGATTCATTGTCACTCCCACTATGGGCATTTTGATTCAGTGTCACTACTACTTTGGGTGTGTTTGATTCAGTGTCACTCCCATCATGGGTGTGTCTGTTTCAGCATCACTCCCAGTATGGGCCTGTCTGACTCAATGCCACTCCCCCTATGGGTGTGTCTGACTAAATGCCACTCCCCCTATGGGTGTGTCTGATTTAATGCCACTCCCCCTATGGGTGTGTCTGATTCAATGCCACCCCCACTATGGGTGTGTCTGATTCAGTGAGACTCATGCTACAGACAGCAAGTTGAAGAGAAGCTGTGTGTACGATGTGTGCACTGAAGTTATTGGAAACAGTACTGAAATACTGAAGTGGGGGTATTTCTGACACTCATGGCTGACCAAAGAGACAAGTTACATTAAAAATCTAAACAAGCAGATCAATTACATAATACTACAGGCATCAAGACCTTGGGTGCTATCTGCATGGAGTTTGTATACTCACATGAGTTTCCTCCGGGTGCTCCGGTTTCCACCCACAGTCTGAAGACATACTGGCAGGCTTCTGGGAAGATTGGCGCTGGGGTGAGTGTGTGCGTGTCTGTCTGCCGTGTGATGGACTGGTGTACCAGTCAGGGTGTACCTTGTGCTTGTTGGGATAGGCTCCAGCTCCCCTGAGACCCAGAATTGAGTGAATCGGTTAGGAAATTGATGGATTTTGTACTATCCCCATATTTTATCAGACAGATATAATACTATATATTACTGCAATAGTGTCAGATGGATATAATACCATATTTTAATGCTATCATATGTCATACAGATATAATACTACAGTATATTACTGCTACAATGTGTCAGACAGATATAACACTATACATTACTGCCACGGTGTGCCACACTGACACAGCACAGACCTGTGCATCACTGAGACCGATGTGCCAAGGGACTACAGAAGCATTGTGTAATCTGGGGAGTCTTGGGGGTGACACTGCTGCGGTCATGTCTCAAAAAATGCTACCCGTTAGACTTACATGGGGGTATGCGGGAGGGGGCTTTAAGCTGGGAGGGACAGATCCAGGCCATCGTTTTTAAGAGGGACGGCAGTGTGGTAGTGGAGTCAACACAGAGCAAAAGCAGAACGAGAATGCCTGCCGCAACCAGCGTGGGAGAAGGATTTTGGAAAAGGGGGTTGCTGTGATGCAGTGAACTAGATTCTGCTTACCTCTCTACCCCCTATTCCTGATCATCCAGAAGGGCCCAGCTGTAAGGCATGCTGACACGAGATACCGCAGACCCCCGTTTCCTTGAGGGATATGGCTTGCGTTGATGACTTCCAACATCATCTGCCCCTCTGCTAGGATTTTTCGGGGGGAGGACGCGACATCTCTCGGTTCTGGCTTTCATCGCAAAGCCATCTCTGTGCCGCCCAGTTCGACGCCCGCCATCCTGGAATCGTTGTGCGGCACTCCCTGCGCCCTCGGAGAACCACGCTCGTCTGTAGAAATAAAATCGTCATGCTTCCTTTAATAAGGCAACGACGACAGCCTGGGAAGGACTCAGCAGGAGTGCTGCCCACTTAACGACGCCGCGCTTCACTCCAGTGATCAGAAATATATTTATTCATCATTGCAATTTGAAGGATTCCTCCACAACCGTCCGTCATAAACCTGCCCCCCCCGCGAGAGGCAATTTCAAGGCCGCGCTGGCACAAATCAGGTGCAATCCGAGAGGACCAGGGACGAGGCAACAAGCAATCAGGGAGACCGACACATCTGATAACGTGTAATTGCAGGCGGCGGAGAAGGACAGGAACGCTCATTAAAACCGGGGGTACAGATGCCCCCTTTTCCATTAGCTCTTATGCGAGATCACATTGAACCTGCGCAAATGTACCCTCCACAGGAATACAGCGCTTCCTTCATTACAGATTCCATACTGGCAAATTACAGGAATCAGCCGCTCCTAGCGTCTCACCTGATTGAGGGACGTGGAAAGAGTATTCATCGTCTACGCTTGTTTAAATAACAATAACCTTCCCTCCAGCATTAGCAAGCCTCTGATTCCTGGGAAGGCAAAACATTTGACGGAGCTACAGACCATACAAACCCCTGCCTGCTTGCAGTGTAAGTACAGGCCCACATTTCTCTCTCAGATAGTGAGTTAAACATTCTTCTTGTTAGAAGTGGGTCTTCTAACCACTTTTTTCTTATTCAGGGCTGCGGTGGAGCCAGAGCCTGTCTCGGCAAGCGACTGGCACACAGCATGCCAGTCCATTGCAGGGCAAACACAAACACTCACCCCAGGGCCAGTCTTCCCAGAAGCCCATTTTCCCCTCCAGCATGTCTTTGGACCGTGGGAGGAAATCGGAGCACCCAGAGGAAACATGCAACCTCCACACATATAGTACCCAAGAAATTTAACCCAGGGCCCCAGCCCTGCGAGGCACCAATTGCTAAATACTGTCCTACCGTGCCACTCTGGCTAAAACAGAGATATTTTTTGCTTTGACCACAACCAGTTATGCATAAAGCCAGAATCCACTGTAGCTCACAGCTTGCGTTCCCGTGGAGCTCTGGGAGTAAACATGCAGCACTCCCATAGAGACCAGGGAGGAAATGATGCAACGCTGACAGAGCGATGATCAGGAATTCTCTACAGCAGCACCATGGGCAGTGAATTACAGTCAGGCGATGTTCATCCAACCTACAGAGGACATTTTACTAAAAATATAACAGAGTGACAAATTAAGCAGTATATCATGTCAGAGCACTCTACAAAGACCTGTAGATGACTTTGAGGAGCATGAGGCTTGTGGGATGAATTTCAAATGTAAGAGTAAGCTATTTTATTATGGTGCTGCATGCATGTGATGTCATGGAAAGAGGAGGTATGTAGGTCCATTTTCGGGTTATAAAGGCCCATGGGGGAATGGGGGGCAAGGGCCACCATATTCTTAACTATCCGACACTGGAGGTGGAGGTGATGTGGTCAGCATCACGCTCCAGCCGGCCTTTTACCCCTGGTACTCATTTGGAAAGCAGGCTGAGTGGACCTGGGAGCCATCTGGAAGGAATTAGAGCAAGCTACATCACTTGCTCCTACGTGGGATTAAACCCGGGACCATCCAGTCAGGAGCCAGATGCCCTTACCATCTGAGCTACCACGGCTCCCCTGGAAAGAGGAGGGAGGACCCGAAAATGTTTGCACTGGGGCCCCAGGATCGCCAAGTTCCACCACTAGTGGCAACGCGCCTATTCCAGAGAGCAAGAGTAGGGCACAAGTCAGGAATATACCCTGGACAGCAGATCAGTCAAAAACTGTTCACTACTAAAATTGAACGAAACGTGCTTCCACTCATGGCGCAAATATCAGCCCGTCAGAGCAAGCATCTGCATCAGGCCATGCGCAGGTTCCCAGTTTCTGTTCTCTCTGTACTCGGCGTTTTGCCCCAGCTGCCCTAACTCGTTGTCAAGACAGCCCCTTCTTTCACCGCAGGGCTGCGCACACACTGGACATGAGGAGGACTGATGCCAGTTAAGAGCACTTGGGGAAAGAAGAGCTGCTGTTGGTTTCTTCTTTAAATTTCACTGTGGAGGTCAAAAAGCTCTACAGGAAGTATCTTGGAGACGGATTCACCGGCGGATCCTCCTAGGGATTTCTCTAGGAAATACAGGAGCCGGAGCAGTGCCAGTGGCACTGGATGCTATTTTCAGGAAGCTGGGAGCTCTGAGGGGAGATGTGGAGAAGCAGGGAGCCGTACAAACTAACTAAATAGCAAAATAATTGAATTTAGCTCCAGTAGAGAGCGTGGAGGCTGATTAGGCTTGGGGTGTGGGGCCGCGGATCCGGAGAGATAAGAGTGCTCTGCTCTCTTTCATCTCCCCGAGTGGATGAGGCCATGTGACCCTCTCCTATCTGTTCTCTCAGCAAACAGGACACCCGATGGCATAATTAGGTCAATTTAACCCTGCCGAGATCCCATTTTAACAAAGCCTCGATTTTTTGTTCAAGAGCTGCACCATTAAACCTTTTGACGTTGAACACGACAGGGCAATTACATTAAACACAGACACACTTACCTGGTTTAGGCCATCTGCTAAGCAAATAAAAATGTTACACGCATGAAAGACTCCTGCAGCGAGATGAACTATTTGGTAGTCTGTGTGTACAGCTGCCGAAGGTTTTTTTTAAATATATTTATACATCTTCGTGTATAGCGCCTTTAAAACAGGTCGCTCCTGACGCAGAGATAAAAGAGCAGCTCCATCAAACCACAAAGTGGAGCAGACACTAACACGTCAACACCTGATACAGCTCGGCCCAGAGCACAATGCGGGGCCAGACACAGATGCTCATAGGGAAGGCTGGCGTCAACACTGTGAGCACAGAAGCTGTGTGGAGACCTAGGAGTGCTCCGATGGCTAGTTTTTGGGTGGTGGCAGTGAGGAGGCACATGAAGAGGTGGGGTTACTGTACCCCCACACGCAGTGCGAAATGACAAATTTAGAAATCAGCCACAGCGACTAAGGAGTCGCTCGTAGAATTCAAGATATTTGTTTCTGTCCCTCTCTGCATGTAAACGTCAGGCTAATCCCAGTATCATGAAGATTTATGAATGCTTCTTTGCTTAAGCATATTTAACGCCGATAACAACGAGAACAAATCGACTGTGCCTAACTTAATAAACCAGACTTTCCAACCAATCCCGTCTGCGCTCGGCCTTCCTTGACTTGAAATCCCCATTACTGCTCGCCAAGATGGATCGGCTGTGCGACCAGCCTTCTTGTTCATCATTAAGACGAAGAGCCCGCGACGTCCGCGCGAGACGAATAACAATCCATAAAGTCGCACAACAAATTGCCTGCTCGTTAAACAGCACTTAAAAAGGACTGGATAGATCCTGACAGCATGGGAACAACGCTGACGAAAGCAGTACACATCAGGGATCTAAACCCTGGGGTGGAGAGCCCGCTCCTGCAGGCCTTCAAGACCACCATTTCATCTCCAAGTTCTCGCAACACTTTCATCCCGATCAATTAAGCAGGTGATTTTAAATTGAGTAGTTTAAAGATAATTTGAGATCAAATCCCAATTTCCCTCCAGACTTGAAGTTCCCCTAACTGAACAGATACCAAGCTTAAGTCATCAATAACACACAGGTCTTCTTAAACCTTAGAAACAGGTGACCTGCAAAACTGGACTGGGGATCTCCAGGAGCAGGGATGAAGACCACTGTTGTACATAATGCTCTATGTTTGCTGTTTTTTTTGTGACATGACATCCTCTTAAATATGCCTTGGGCCGAACCCATTTCCCAGTTAAAAGCACTGAAAACACTGATCACGAAACCCAACACAGCCCTGCCTCTGGGGTCTTTGTCCCATCAGGCCCTCAGGAGGAGTTTATAGGTTAGGCTGATCCCTAATCCCAAAACCTGTTTACAGTCCTGCACTCCATCAGCTGACAAATGGGAATATAGGTTTGTGTTTATTTTGCCTACAGTTGGACAAGCCCTTTCAGTCTTATTCTCAAAAGAACAGAGATATATAGGTTGTACAATAAAAACAACCAAGATATCTAAAATAATAATGCAAATAATTCTAAAAACTATCCTGCCCCCAAAGCACAATTCATAAGCTTTACTAAAACGGGGATCTTGTGAAGACACCACCACTGCAAACATATATCATTGTAAAATTAACACAGAAAATGTACAGCACCGGCCTTATCGGTGCTCTGCTGAAAGATAGAGAGCTGGTAACATAGCTGCTTGTGATGCTCATGGGGTTGTTAACGACACAACCGAAGGGAAAGCTTCCTGTGACTTCAGCCAAGACGTGGATAAAGCAGTTAAGCACAGAGAGGTACTGTCACAGCACGATGCACACAGTGGAAAAGCAAGGCTAATTCACGGATACATATGAGCGATAGCACAGGCAAGCAACTGGTACTCTCTTCTCCGTCTCCTCACCATGGTGCCTGCAGTTCGCCAGCACAGCGGCTCAGAGCAGAGAGCTGGGACACCAGCGGTCAGCTTTCCTGCCACACACACACAGATTCATCACAAGACTTCCTTTTCCTGCACCGCTCTCCAGCAATTTTCTTCGCTCATCTTATTTTTGGCAGCTTTGATTCTACCCCACACAACCCGTGTCTCTCTGTGGCCCCTGGGTTCCTTGCAGCTATTTGTAGGACCTGCCTAATCCTTAGAGAGTCTTGGTGGGTTGCAGTCACATGACCCAAGGCAGGACTTCACCCTTCCTGGGATACTAGGGGGCTACATACTTGGGGAAGAATGGAGACCTCAATCACCCTGGACAACATGTCTTTGGACATCAGGGAAAAAAAAACACAGCATCTGGAGAGTATCCACATGGGACGGGGGGGGGTTGTGGACATGCAAACTCCGTATAGAAAGATCCCAGGCTAGAAAGAAACTCAGCTTCAGATCATCATCACACTTATGACATTTGTCTTTGTCTTCTATATTTAAGAAGAATCTGTTAAAACATGACTTGTGAAGTCAAACAGCTCTGGGATTTTCTCTATATGCAAATAGTGTTACTGACATGCAAGGGGATCAATGGTTAAACACTGTAAAACATTTCTAATTTTAAAGTTCAAATGCAGTCATGGTGATTTAATTTTAATATGATTTATATAGCACTTTTCATCCCCAAACTCCTTACATATAGGAAGGTTCAATTCTTTCCCATATAAAGAAGTGTGGCACTCACCTGGGTGATGTGGCAGCCAGTCTGCACTGACACTGGGGGTTAAAACTCTTACTCTTCTGAACAGTGTCAGGACATCTTCAGGGAGCAAGTGGGCAGAATTTCACTCGCCTCTCACAGCATACCCTCCTTGGTCACTATACTGGGATTCTGTTTTGGGAAATACTGGTCAAGAGGGAGTGTGGCATGGTGGCACAGGGGTTAACTTTGCCATCTCGCAGAGCTGGAGCCCCAAGCTCAATTCTGGACCTGAGGTGCTGTTTGTGTGGAGCTTGTATGGTCTCCCTGTGTTCACGTGAGTTTCCCCTGGAAGCTCTAGTTTTCTTCTGCAGTACAGGGACATACTGGGAGGTTAACTGACTTGTAGGAAAACTGTCCCTGGTGTGAGTGAATGTATGTCTGTGTCCCGAGTTGAACTGGCGTCCCCTCCAGAGTGTACCCCGCCTTGCGCTTGTCGCTCGCCAGGATAAGCTCTGGTTTCCCCAAAATCCTGAACTGGAAGAAGCGGATAGAAAATGGATGGATTGTCAAGAGGGAAGAGCGCCACCTACTGGTCCTCCCACAGCTGCAACCTCGTTAACCTTCGAGACCTCCCACCTCCAGCCTTGCTTAGCTCCGCCTGATCAGGCTGCAGGATGGAAACGCCACCGTCAGCATCATTCCACCGTTTCTACAGCACCAAAGCCTTGATGCTCCTTTCACCAGCTGAACTCACCCCCTCCACGAGCACCTTGGTGCTTAATTAAAAAAAACTCCAGCTCGACAAGTGACTAAACAAATTAATGAATCCAATTAATTTCAGCTGCCATTGGTTTGCATTATGTGCCGTGATTTATTGTCAAATTAGCATGCCGAACATGCAAGGGAGCACTAACAGAAATCTGTAGTTCAGGTGGGTAGCTGCGTCAGCATGCGTAGGCTGCAAAGGAACAAGTAATAGGTTTATTCCATGCTGAAAAAAAGAAGAAAGAGAACACAACGTTTCGGCCGTGGAGCTTTCTTCAGGTGAAGAAGGCTCCACGGCCGAAACGTTGTGTTCTCTTTCTTCTTTTTTTCAGCATGGAATAAACCTATTACTTGTTCCCTAACAGAAATCTGTCCAGTTCCAGCTAGAAAGCAGGTTACAGAGCATTAATCGTCGGCATTTCCTCCATTGCAGGATAATTTTGGCACCTGTTGGTAACTGGGCTGTCACATAGGCGACGCAACAAGAGGAATGAGACCGCTGAGGCGTCTTTTCACTGGAAACCAATATAAAACTAAACAGAACACCTGAACTGTTCAGGCTTCATTACTTCCAAATTACTGGTTTACTCAGAAGTGCTTTTAATTGAGCGTACCAAATAGGCCAGTTATGAACACAATTACAGATAATTAATATCTATATTAATAACACTAATTTATATAGGCCCCAAGGAGTCACGATCCATGACAGTGCAATTCTTCCAAAGCTAATGCACAACTTTTATTTAAAGTTATCTGTTCAGTTCACATTGTGTATTCACTTCAAGGCTCTTTTTAGAGAAATGAAATACCGGCTTTTTAAAATGAACATATCACTTGCTATATTTAATATAATACATGATGTCATTAATATGACTTCATCCATTTTCTAACCACTTCTTCCAATTCAGGGCTGTGGGGGGGAGTCAGAGCCCATCTCGACAAGCAACGTGCACAAGGCAGGATACCAGTCCATCGCAGGGCAGACACGCACACCAGGGTCAGTCGTCCCAGAAGCCAATTAACCTGGCAGCATGTCTCTGGACTGTGGGAGGAAACCCATGTGAACAGAGGGAGAACATACAACAGATCCACCTTGCCACCCTGTTCATATTAAAATATATATTTTGTATTGTTAATATTGATACTAAGGATAAGTCTCCTTAGATTTTCACAGTAGGTCCTAAAAAGCCTTTATAATGAAGGATAAGACCTTTCTTGTCATCTTACAGGACAAAAGGAGTATACCCCAGGGATGGAAAGCTTGACAAAAATAACACAGTTGCAAAGTATAATCATTTCCACTCACCCAAGGGGCAAAACAAAAACCGCAGCTATTGCATCATGACTTTGTGCTCGTTTACACCAGCGGCAGCAGTGCTCGTTCCTTACCTGATCATACTTGCATTCACGGTCCCGAGACGCCCTGGTCTCAGCCCAGAGGTGAAGCTGATAGGATATTAGGACGTTGGGGATGCTCCTCTGTGGGAGCAGGAGACGTATGCAAACCATTTTGGGACAGTGTGAGACTGGGAGTCCTCAGCCAAGCACATTTAGTGGCTGCGCTTGGCTGAGGGGCCAATGGTGCGAAGCTGCCATCTGTGGGATTATGACTGAACGCTTCTTAGTCAGAATCCCCCCTACAAGGTACACCACAAAGACGAGCCTCATGCATCGAAAAAGCAGCTCATTTTCTTCACTTTTACACTTGGCATCCAAAATCGAATGGGCCGCAGATTTTAAGACTCTTGGGTCTGGAAAGCAAGCAGTTCAAGAGAGCTATTTTGTTACCAAGCTGTTGAAAAAGACAAAACACTTTTTCTTTGCAATCTAAAGTGATTAAATGTCCCCAGACCATGGGTCATGAGAAACATCGTCGGGAGACGAGGGAATCAAAGTTCGAGGTTCAACAGCTGTTCTCCGTTTCTCTCGGCAAAGGAGAGTCACACTTATCTATCCCACTGGCAGAGGATCAACAGCTGGACAGCATTTAAATAAACCAGTAGAAGTCACGCTCTGTGACACAGAACTCAGATCTAAATAAAAGCTCTGGCCTTTCTCACTAGGTCACGACAACTTCCAGCAGGCTGAGCCTGCCTTATCACACTGCCATGTCAAATGCCACCTTAACATCCTGTAATGATGCACAGAGCCCTGTGTACAGCAAGCTCACGAGTGCCACCTTATCATCCTGTAATGATGCACAGAGCCCTGTGTACAGCAAGCTCACGAGTGCCACCTTATCATCCTGTAATGATGCACAGAGCCCTGTGTACAGCAAGCTCACGAGTGCCACCTTATTTTCTTCTCATGAAGAAAGCCTGTATTTTCTTCTCATGATTGTTGTTAAATTCTTAGATAAAAATGAATGCTGCTACACAGCACATCCTGAAAAGATGGAACAACTGGAGAGCACAAGAAGGGAGAATCTAAGAAATGACAAAAAAACCTTTACTGTCATATTTTAGATTTATTAAACATCCTGCTAGGAAGGGGAACAACTGTATAGATGAGCCATTAAACTGCACAAAATGAAAATACGTCATTCGGTCTGACGAATAAGTGGAGCCTCATACAAGAAACAAAATATGGGATCTTTGATGCATAGTTCTAAGGAGACAAACTTTTATTTCCAAATCAAAAGCATTCCAGCTACTTTGCGATGCGAGCGTACAGTTAAGCTCCTCCGTTCCAGTAGCCAGGAGGCTGTGAGAATGCCGATCCCCAGGGGAAACCGGCTTCCTCACTCCCTGCAGTACGTGAGGAGGGGGACCCGAGTCAGCCAGGGCCTTGGGCTCCGGATGAGTCTGTGTTTGTGCTTTCCACCTGCTGGGGAGGCCCCTCGCGTGAGGCACTAGGGTCTGGGCGAGAGGCACGGCCTAGGTGAGGGTGAGGAGACCCTTGTGCTAGGTAATGACTCACCTCCACCACCACCAGTGTGTAGCTCTTACCTGGATGGTGAGCTCCAGTCCGCTCACCACACACCAGCTATCAGTGGGGAGGACAGCAGATGAAGGTCCAGATATACATATGGATATCTGTGTTGCTTTGTTGTTAAGTGCTAAGCTCACTAGAAAAGAGGACGGTGAACTCCTGGACCCAAAATAAATATCAGAACCCCCCCCCAAGCCTCAACACTGCTTCACCTTCATTGCTAGTCATCCTCTGGGTAGAAAAAGTTGATCAGGCGTATTGAAAAGATTTCAAAATCAGACAGTTACATTGGCCATGTAACCTGCTGTAGATGTCTTTGATCAATAAGCTGGTATTGTATTTAACCAACTGGATGGTTGCAAGAGGATACAAAACTGCACAAAGAAATCTGCATTATAATGGGATTTCTTTATCAAGGCTCTTTTGGTGATCAAAGAGCGAATTTCTGTCATCACAAACAGCAGACCATGTGCGTTACTCCAACAAGCAAGGCTGCAGACCAGTACAGAAAACAGAGGAGTTTGGCTCTTCTGCCTACTGGATAAAAGGAACTTTTCCGAGCTTTCTTCTGCTGGCAACAGTCCACGTTTCACACAACACTTGCTGCCTCCTTTTTTGCAGTGCGCTTCAATAATTGGAACAAAAAAATAAAAATACTAAAACAGTAAATTCAATCAATCAAGTAACCCCCGTTTTTCACAAGGGAGACTGACGATAAGACAGAGAAAATATTTTTTTAAGACACAAAAACATGGAACAGCTTAGGTTAGGAAATTGTCTACTAAAAACATCTGCAAGCCCAGTCAGGACTTATCTGTAGGCAAGGTTTTTTAAATCTACTGCATAATCTGAATTCGTCATCCATGTTAACTCACATAATGTGCAAAAGATCTTAAGAAAATGTATTTCCATTTAAAAATCTAAAAAGTTTAGTAGATTAGCGGCAATTAAATATTAATTTCTCAAACATTTTAGATCAATCAAGAGATTGTGCCAAATGTCACGGCTGCGACCTGTTTGTCGACTCGCTCTGTATGATAATATGTAGCGCATTAAAATTTCAAACTTTTCCCGGGCATCAGGTCCTACCCCACTGTAGGTCAATCACATCTTGTAGTTTTCAGGTCAAGTTGTTCTTTAAAAAGGTTCAGTTCCTGGATAACAGCTGATGTTGAACACAAAAAAGCCAATGTCCATGATCGATAAGTAAAAAGTCAAATAGCACCGTGCTGTGCCACCTGGAAAGTGATCTCGTTTGCTTTGGGAATCCAAACGGGCTGGGAAGGGATCCTGGGATCTAGTGTGGCTCAGCCATTAAAACACACTCTAGTTCAGAAATGGGCCACAGTCCTCTCCTGTGTCCAATCAGTAACTCGCCGGGGATTAACTGGGCTGGGCTCTTATCGCCTCTTGATTCAACAGCGGACTCCCTGCAACTTCCTGGTCACACGCAGGCCTGCAGCAACGTCAGGGAAAGACACGCCGCCCCTCCCACCAGCACTGAACTTCCTGGGCTTCCCTGCAGCCTGTCGGAAGATGAAGCCTGGCTCAGGGGAGCCTGTGGCCCTTCACTCGTTCTTCCCCGCGCAGGTACAGGAGTCATCGTCGCGAGCCAACAGGTAGAGAAACAAGCGGCAGTTTCTAAACCACGTAGAAAAATACCACAAAATACTGTTCTTAAAGCCCTGTAAACAACAGTTTAAACCCAAGAAGACTGTGGACAGTAAAAGCAGCTCTACGGTCACAATACTGTGAGGTCACAGGTCTCCATTAGGGTAGTTTTCAGTAGGGAATGGTGTTTGTTTTTGTTTTTTTACAGGTGAATGCCATAAGCATTCATGCATCAGAGAATCTATTCTTCTTTATTATACAGTTACCTTTAAAGCAGGTAACTATGGGTATGGCACACGAGAACTGATGACTACAAATGACAAACACTAACTGGGTCCAAACACTAATTGCTGGTGTGATTTAACGGCGCAGAGTTGAAAATCTGCCCTTCAAACAGAGTTTCTAATGAAGGTTCTGGAGGGATGACAGCAACCAAAGCCTTTCACTTCTGCGGCTCTAGCTTGTAATTCTCTGTAACACGGTTTCCTGAAAACACTATAAATACCTTCTATATAACTCCCTCCTGCTCACATTTGTTTTGCTGGGTCCCTCCTCCAGCCTCTCTCCTCCTGTGCAGCAGCTGCCCCTTGGATAATTGCAGCCTGCAGGAGGTGATGCTGTTCTTAGAGAAAAGAAGCGAAGCTGAAATATTGAAAGTGTGCAGCTGACACTCCCCAGCTCACAAGAGGGGACTCCCCACTGACACCTACTGCTCAGCACGGGCATGGACCTACAACATATAGCAGCAGGACCCCATATACCAGCAAATCTACTGCACCTGATCTTCCCTGATATTCTGAAAGCTGCACCCACTGCATGAGGCTGTGTACTGTTCTTTCAGAGAACAAAGGGTGTGTTGCCCCACTGCATCACAGTAAATAACTCAATACGCGATTGGGACCTTCAGCAATCAATGACTTACATTTACAAGTGTAAACGGACCTTTTGCCAAAAGGGGGGGTGGGTAAAATAGAGATTAAGACACAATAAACCTGGGCTGAACTCAAGTTCACGACAAGTCATTCACAAGGAATAAGAAACTGGAAAACATTTACTTTTTTTTTGGTCCTGAGTCATGCTGCAAGGACAATTACATGAGTGAAACATATTGGGTGGTTAGCAGGGGCTCGCTTCCAGAGCATCAGCTGGGGCCTGGAGCACTAAAGGTGCCAGACTCTCACCTCTGAGGGTGGCCAGCCAGTGTAATTAACTGGTACCTTTAAATAACCACGGTGACTGCAGAACTGCAAATGTCTTTCATTGGCTCAAACAGTAAATTAATACTGTCAAAGACTTTTTTCCTGAAGCTATAACCATCAGGCTCTGGAGGATTAGAGATGCATGTGACCATATTATACAAGAGCTGATGACCTCTCCAAAACTTAATCGGGTTGTTTTTCTGCAGGACGTTGGGGTCATACAGCTCCTTTAGAATACAAGACAACAGGCCTTCTGAACAGGAAAGGAGTGTAACTATACTTTTTCGGTTGCCCGGGTGTTCAGTGTTCAGTCTCCAGCTCAATCAAGTGGGAAGGATTCAATCAGGAGGCGAATTCTGGTTTATCTGTTCTCTGATCAGAAAGCTGGGGTCTGCGGTGACTGGGGCTGGCTCTGTGCCCGACTGCGCTCTCTCTCCCTCTTCGCTGGGAGGGTTAGTGACTCTCGAACCCGGGCATGGGGAAGGAGCGGGCGAACTGCTCCACCCTCTGCCGTAGGTCTGCAATCCTGGCCTTGGTCTCGGGGTCCTGCAGCAGGAATGTCTTGAAGTCCTGGAGCTTGGCTGGAGTGGAAAGAAATGGGGAAAAAACTTGAAGAGCCCCAACAAGACTTCCCACTTGCTTTTGCAGATTGGGCGTTCTCTCTCTGACCTGACAACAGAACAGCATCGCTTTCCTGAACCTAGCCATTCCATCGGCAAGAAAAAAAGAAAGGTCTTATAATTACAAATTCCATAGATATCAATTATTTCAAAAGAAGCAGGTGTTTTGCTTACAAATGTGGCTTGGGTACCCTTGTTTTAACAATTAATGGGGCAGATGTTAACATGAGTAATTCGATCTCACTTTAAGACCAGGGAATAGTGTTGAAAAAAACTTTGCTGTGCTTGTTTAAACGATTCCCATAAGAAAGAGGTGCACCAACACTACTTTAACATCAGGACTTGGGTTTCTGTGATTATAGGAGTGTGGTGCTGCTAATATTGCTGACGTAGGGTTTTCCTTAGTCCCTAAATACCCCCTCTCCCCCCACCCCTTACCCTGCGGCACCACTGCCGAGTCCCTCACCTGTCTTCTTCTTCACATCGATTGCGATCTGGAAGCCCTCATCCATGAAGTCCACCACCTTCTCAAAGTCTGCTTCCTTGAACTGCCGGGACGTCAGAGCCGGAGCTCCTGCAGCCATGGACAACAGGGGTGTGTCACTGCAGGTATGGGGCAGGTACGCCGCAAGCACAGATGGGACATTCATGATAACTAACATGAGAACACAGTGGGGGAAGCACTGAAGATCGATGGGTGACCTCCAAGCCTGTTGTTGCAGAACTACTGACCAGGGGTGGCCCTGCTCCAGGTAAAGACACTCAATCCTGCCGGTTCTCCTCTCTAACCCATCGAGGGTGACTGGAAACAGAACCGCTACCTTCTTCCCTTCAAAAATACTTTTGTTTTGGCTCTAAACTCAATGATCACATGCTGGCAGAAGGCTTTTTATTACCCTTCTGTAGTGCATATACAGCGCGCAGGAGAACCACAGCCCCCCAGGTGACAGATCTTTGCTTTGAATAGTCAATAAGCAAAGACTTGGATAAGATTCAAGTTCTAATTTAACAAAATAATTAGGTCTAATTAGGTCATTAAGTGCTGAGCTGGAATGATAAGCAAAAGGCCCGGTGGCTGTCAAGGACCGGTATTGCAGATTTGTATCCATTAGTTACCTTCTGACTAATTCCCCTTTTGTTCTCAGGGACCTACAAAGTCCCAGTTTTAGTTGTCTTCTCTGGAAACTAAACTCATCTGCACTCCCAGCATGCCTGGCAAATCATACCCAGTCTTAGTCCCCCGGGGGTGAGGGCACTCTTGTCCCCAGGGCAGGTGTTCTTGTTGGCAGTGATGGACACCAGCTCCAGCACCCTCTCTGCCCGGGCGCCATCCATCCCCTTTGGCCTCAGGTCAACCAGAACCAGGTGATTGTCTGTACCGCCTGCAAAAACCCCCCCCCCACAAAACACACACCACTCAGCTCGCTCCTCTCCTCTGCCCCCTCACAGGCCCCACCCAGCCCTTCCCCTCCCCTCTGTGTAGTCAGCGAAGTTCCCCAGTACACACTACGCAAACAAGCTCCTCCTCTTATCATAAGGCTGGGGCGGACGCGCCACTTTTGTGAGCCACACAAAACATGGAAATGCAGACTTCATAAGAGTCATAATTCCTGCAACACCCTGCTTATACCTCCAACAACAATATTCATTTACAAGTGTGAGAAAAACACTACTGCTTACTTATAGGGCTCTGCCTTCTTTCAAGAAATGTCTCGATTTGATTGTCGGATCGATCAGCTACTGTCTACCAAACGGTAGCATGGCCTCTCCAAGTCCAGCACCTTTCTTGAGTTGGTAGCTAATTAAGGATCTTATCTAGCTGTTTCTTGAAAGACGCCAAGGTATCAGCTTCAGCAATATGGCTGGGTATCCCATTCCACACCCCACACTCCCACAACCCTCTGCGCTTCTAGCTCTTGGTTTTTAAACGAGCGTCTCCCGTAGTTCCCACTTGAGCCCTCTGGTTTGTGTGTCACTGTTTATTCTGAAGATCACCGGTCTGACATTGTCAATGCCCTTAAGGTTCTCCCACTCTGAGATCATGGGGTCCCCCTACAAGACTAAAAACGCCCAGCTGTGGTTGGTACCTGACACCAGCGTGTAGCCCTTCTTCAGCAGGGCGTTGGACATGGCCTTGGCATTGCGCAGGACCTGGGCGGAGTACTCCTTAAACATGGGCATGGCAGCCTGCAAACACAAGGAAGGGGGTGGGGGTTTGTCAATTAAGAGAGAAGACTCCAAGATCTGAACATGCCCCTGAGAATGAGAACACCGAAAAACTAGGAAAAGACTTTTCTAGCATAAGACGAGAAAGGTTACAGACAAGAGGATGCCATTCTGCTACACAACCAAAAGGCTGTGTTGCTTTTCTGTTCTTCTCAGCGTGGACTAAACCTTCACCCGTTCCTTCGGCTAATTTGGTCGCCAGTAGTTAATCGATTCAAGGATCTCATCTTGACTTCTCTGAGGAAACGGCTGGATATCGGATTCAACAATAGTTTGTTCCACACTCCCATAAGCCTTTGCATATAGAAGTGCTTTCTGTTTTAAAGGCACTTCCACGCAATTTCCCCTTGTGCCCTCTGGTTGGTGTTTAAACTGTATATCATTTTTTGGGGTGGCAAAACGATTTAGCCTGACAATAAAAAAAGACAGTCGTGGCAGCGCTTCAGCTAAGTCCATGGGTTAGTTGGATTAAACAGATAAGGATCTTGTCTAACACCGAAGGGCTTTTCAAATTCCCCGAATGATCCTTCAAATCTCATCCTCAATTCTTCTGTAGCGCAGCCACACCTCTGATCTGACAAGACACTCAACTGTCAGAAAATCACGAGGCATCCACTCAGCCTTCTCCTCTTTTCCGCACTCCCCCCCCCCTCCTCTCTCAGATCCCTCAGAGAGTTTACCGTTTACTCTCCTGGCTTCAAGATGTAATTGCAAATTGCTCCTTGCGGTACCGCCTCCATAGAAGCTTAGTAGGGGAGCCTAGACCAAGCGCTGGTCTAATTCAAAACAGAAAACACTATTATCCACATAATGTGAATAAAACTAACAGTAGCATGTTTTTCCATGGAAACAGGGAGAGACAGAAGACAGAGGTGAAAGGGGAGAATTTTTTGTGCCTCTGGATTGCCGTCCGCTGAGGGAATATTTAAAGATCTGACACAGAACAAAAGCATAGGTACTTCAAGTGTACATCTTTATTCAACATTTTATCCATATCTGCAAGCACTGAATACAGAGATTAACCCCTGTCCATGTACTGATGGGTATTGCGACGGCTGTGTATTTTTATTTGGTTTTGGTTCTTTTCCAACTTGCCCTCCATTTCAGTTATAATTACCAGTATTATTAATCTCTTCAGATTACCACCATCACTCAGGTTGTTAATGCTTAAAAACAGCCCTCCTCCTGATGAAAAGCAATAAAAAGCTGGAGGTTTCAACAGCAGCAGAGTCTCCAAAACCACCCCGATTCTTTTTTTTTTAACCCACTGCATGTAATGCAGTCCTTAACAAGAGTCCAAATGCAAAACAGTGCCCCAGTTCCCTCCAATCACCTGCTTACCGGGTGACGAACGCAGGACTTCTGACGTTCTTTCCCAGAGTTCTTATCTCAAACACCGCCAGTGCAGGAGCCCCAGAGCACGAAACATTTTAACACTCTTTCAGATCAAACGCCTGGACTGTACTGGATCGCAGAGGGGCAGCCCGAGCCCTATAGCTGGGGTGAGAATTTTGTGTTTAACAATCCCCGGCACCCTTGCCGATCCCAAGGCGGAGAGCCAGACTGACCTGCCTGAGTGCCACGGCCACCCCTGCGATGGTGTGGTTGTGCGGGCCGCCCTGCAGCGAGGGGAAGACGGAGAAGTTGATGCGGTCCTCCAGGTCGTACATCACCTCCTTGCCCTTCTTGTCCACGGAGCGCACCCCCTTGCGGTAAAAGATCAGCCCGGCCCTGTGCCAGACACAGTGGAATGCCGGGGGTCAGCCTACGGAAATTGCAGGAGCTCGCTGGCCCGACCCCAGACTGACGCTGCTGTCTGAACAGTCAGGCACATGACTGCACAAAGCAAGGTACTGCTGTTGACCACAGGCACCACTGACAGCTGCAACCCGGTACAGGTCTCCCGTCTCGGGACTGACCAGGCCTGGCCTTGCTCAGCTCCCCAGATCTGGCCAAATCAGGCGAACAGGTGGTAAACAAAGCAGTGGGGGGAAGATGGAACAATCACCTCACCTTAACCGGACAGGGATGGCCATGGACAACTTAATGGGAGGAAACATGACCCTCTCTTAAAACACCTTTAACTTCTCTTAATTATCCATGAATTAATGACCATGGAAGCGTCCCTTATAGGTTACAAGGACCACCTGCAGCAGTTTAGTCTCTGAATGGCCTCAAGCCCACACAGCTGAGACACGCTACGATCAGGTCAAAGACAGAATTCATGTTTTACCAACTGTACACTTTCTCTTTAAAGTCCCGCCCTCCCCCAACACTGTCCACTCACCTGACTCCACGCAGGGTCTTGTGTGTGGTGCTGGTGACAATGTCAGCATGTTCAAACGGGGAGGGAATCACCTTGGCTGCCACCAGGCCACTGATATGAGCCATGTCCGCCAGCAGGTACGCGTTTACGTCAGAGCATACCTGCACAAGGTAACGGAGACAGCTCAGAACACACCTGCACAGGTAACCAATGAAAATTGAGACTCAAAGTTTGTTTTCATCACGCAGCAAATCGCTGAACACCCGCACAGGTAGAAGACGGACACGCCTGCAGAGGGATGAGAGCAACAGACCAGAACATACTTTAACAGGAAAGAGACAAGCAATGATCAGAGAACACGTGCACAGGTAACAAAACAGAGTTGCACAAGACAGCAGTGAATCTGAGAATGTAAGAAAAAGAAAGCATAAAATGTCAAAAAAAACAAGAAGCAGAGGTTATTTTTCAATAAGAACGCAAATATACTGGAGATAGATTTTAAGACAACTGCTCTGGACGACTGTGGTACTGACGCCTGTTTAATCCATTCTATAACCCTAAAACTAAGGCTTTTTCCTAATTCCGCCCAAATGCCTGAATTTAGAGAGCTAACAGCTGGAGAATGAGAGCTCTGCTTTGTGCACCTGAAGTCTGTTCTCGAACGGCAGCGTTAGAGCAGGAATGGGACTGGTTTAACCCCACAGCTCATCTGGCAGCACAAGCAGCTGTACAAGACAAGACATTTAGCATCACTGTGTGCAACTACCCAAAGCTCCCCAGATAAAGAGACAATCCTCAGGTCTGCCGCGGATACCGAAGTCTACAGGCAACATAAACTGCCTGGGAACGTCACATCATCGTATCTCTTTCAACCGCTGTGTTGGATAGGTCCGGAGCCTATCCAGGGGAGCACTGGGCACAAGGCAGGATACAACCCGGACAGGATGCCAGTGCGCCGCAGGGCATACACAGACACAAACACACACACGCCCACACCAGGGCCAATTTCCCCAGAAGCGAATTAACCTGAAGGAACTGTGAAACGAAACCAGAGCACCCAGAGGACACCCAACATATAAAGGCAGACTCCAACGCAGACAGCACCTCAAGTCTGGGTTTGAACCCAGGGCCCCAGCGCTGCGAGGTTGCAGTGCTAACCACTGAGCCACCGTGCCATCCCTGTCTGAGCACGCTCAGTCTAAAAGGCCTATTAACCAGTCAGCATATTCAGGTCGTATTCCAGTTAAGATGTTTCCACCCCAGTGCTAATAAACCTTGTCACAAACAAAACAAAATTCAACCATTTCACTGGGCATATTTCTTAGCATCCAATTAAGAATAATGGCCTGCACACCCACCCCAACCCCCCTTAATCAATATTATTCGTTTTTCCTTGCTGCATTAAGTCCTGTTATTATGCAGTTCATCAGAATGAGATGCAGCAAAATAATGGGTTCTTAATGTGAGGGAAGAGCTCTTGACATCCAGTAGGGCAAGCTGCTTTTCAAGTGACAGCAGTGCAGATGCTGGCATGACTTCTTGCAGGGAACTGAGAGTCAAGCCTACTGCCCTTGTGGCGAAAACTCGAACCTGGAGAGAAAGCAGCCAGCCATGCCTGTAAAGCCGTTCTTTTGAATGCAAAAAGAATCCATCAGGATGGAGAGTTTTCACCTTCAATTTCATCAACATGTGTACGCTTCCACTCGCAGGAGGCCAGCTCTCCCTGCTGCAGGAGTTCCACATGGAAATAATCCTCCTGCTCTCAGCTTTACATCTTTAACCAAAGGGTGGTGGGGGTGTGGAACAGACTTCTTAGTCCTGTTGCTGAAGCCGGTATCCCAGCTTCTTGTAAGAAACGGCTACATGAGATCCTTTCATCAGGACAGAAGGCATTACTTTAGACAGAATTGTGGAAGTATGGAACAAGCTGCCTAGTCTTGATGTCGAAGCCAATACCCTGGCCTTTTTCCAGAAATAGGTGGTCACTAACTGCTTCTTAAAAGCTGGTCAACACATTAGTTTTGTCTTGTCTTGAATACTGTAACGCCCTGCTTGCTGGGGTATTTAAATCCACATTGCACAAACTACCAAATGGGCACAATGTCTTATGTTCAGGATTCTCCAGCATGGAGAGGTCAGTCCCGTTAAGTCTTATAGGTCACCTTGCAAAAGACCGAAAACACTGGTAAGTTAATGATCCAACAGCAAGTAAACTTAAGGAAACCTTGAGCCTTGTTGAATGATTTTGGTCCCACATTCTTTTTCCAACCACTTTGTAACTGTTTATTCTGATTCAGGATTGTGGCGGTGCTGAAGCCTATCCCAGCAACCAACAGGCACAAAGCAGGGCTAAGTTCTTTTTAAATTCTTTAAAGTGAACACATCACAATTACACTTTCCAGGGCTTTATGAATGGGTGATTTAAGGCTGACCTCTAAAACCTTCTAGATAGGGCTCTCCAGGACCAGGGACAGAGATACCTGCCCTATTGCTTTCAACAGCAGCAAAGGGAGGGGAGATTTTTTTTTTTATCAGTTTACGCCAGAAAAACCAAGCCATGATGAGCAAAACACAGTGTGTTGCAGAGACAAAGCCAATGAGCCGAACAAATTATCGCTGCTACTCCATCTGCGGAAAGTAAACAAAGAAATCAGGGAGGGAAAAATGAGGAAAACCCATGGAAAAGCACGCAGCACCTTTTTCATCCTGGCGTAGTCGATGAGGCGGGCGTACGCGCTGGTTCCCGCGATGATCAGCCGGGGACGGAAGAGTCGGGCCGTCACCTCCAGCTGGTCATAGTCGATTATTCCGGTCTCGAGCTGAAACGGCACAGCACCAGCCATCGGTGACACCAGTGCACAGTGTGTGTGTGGGGGTGTGTGTGGGTGTGGGGTGCTTCATCCCTGGGACTTACATTTCTGTTAATCTTTGCATCCAGCCAGGTTTCATAAGGCAGAGGCACACTATCAGCACTTCTTCATGAAAAAGTGTAGCAATGGCAAGACACGTTCATTATGAATAGTGAATTAAAAACAGTATTAATAAAAAAACAGTATTAATAAGCATGAAAATCATGCTTATTAATCATCTGAATCTCATCTGTCCCAGGGAATTTCTCATTTCACCAGCAACAAAAGAGTCCGCTACATAAGCACAGCTGGCATAGGATGGCAAAGTCTTCTCATGAACTAGAGTGAGAAGCATCACCACAGTCCGTCTTTCTTTTCTAAAAATTGGAAACACCAACATTTTAAATTATAGACTCCAAATTAAAACCAGCAAACAACATGTGCAGGGATAAATTAGGATACTATCTTTTGCTAATTAATAGACTGAAGAGAGCTGTACGATAGTGGCTACACCTAAAAAGCAGTTACTAGAACTCCTACCAGCACAAGGCCCTGCTGAGCCTGGAGCTCGGCACATAGCTGAACCCAGAGAATAGCCCCATCTGCCAGCTGGTCCTGAAGCTCACTGCCCTGAGCCACACCGACACCAGCTACCCTTGAGAAGGCACTGCTACAACACCACACAAGACAAACACAGTACTATCTGGCATACTGCTAGGCCCAGAAAAGACAATAGGCACTGGTCAACAATCTAACCAGGGTGAGAGACAACGAGGAGGACAGAGAGTTCAACATGCATCTTTTCAGCCTTCCTACTCAGTGCCTGCAGGGCACCCTCCTTCCACCCATTTTCAACAACATGTATTCTCCCTGTATCAAAAGCACAGGAAAAATAATTTTACAACTCATATGAATCATATAAATTAATCCTAGAGTGATCAATAATTCACATCACTATATCCCTTTTAATAACCTCATATCTAGTTCGGGGTCAGTGGCCCAGAGCCTATCCCGGGAAGCACTGGGGGCAAACTGGGACACATCCTGGATGCAGAGAACACACAGACACACACTCACACCAGGGCCAGTTTTCCCAGAAACCAATCGATTTACCAGCATGTCTTTGGACTGTGGGAGGAAACCTATACAAACCTGGGGAGAACATGCAAACTCCACACAGATCACACAGAATCGAGCCCAGGCTCAAGTGGTGCAACGCAGCAATATTCATTGTGCTGCCCTAATCGATAATCATTTTGGAAAAAAAAAATTAACTGACCACTAATTAATTTCCACTCTTCTTAAGATTCACATGCATCATTTACGAGCCTATTATTGACTTACAGCGGGGACAGATTTTCTCTTGCTTCTTAGAGAACAAGCTGTGAAAGTGCTATAAAACCCCTTAAGGCTGTAAGTTGGAAGGTACTGAAAAAGATGACAGTAAGCTGGAAGAGAGGTAGATAAGGGGCAGTAAGAAAAACAGTAAAAAAAAAAAAAAAACAGCTGGTGCTCCTCTGCAGCATTTATCCAGTGTCTTCTCAGCTCCATGGTATATTAACTGATCCCTCCACTCCATCAAACACCTCTTCCTCCACGACAAAGCGGTCTGGGCCACAGCCTGTCGATTTTCTATTAGTTCCGCGGCGGTGAGGTTTTGTCGGCACCTCAATCACCGCGCGGCTGAAGAGCACGGACGAGCACGGACGCGCCCCCCCCCACCCCCCAAGGCCCCGACGGCGTGCCAGCTAAGAAGGACAGCCGGGTCTCTCTCTAGGGCCCCGAGTCTGGACACATGACAAGAAGGGGAATTATAAATCGATAGAGCATCTCACACTCACTTTCAGCTTGTACGGCATGGACTCGAAGTAAATGGATGTGGCTGAGATCCTCTTGACGTCAGACATGTAGCCGTGAGTGAGGCTGCGGGGAGAAAGACAGAAGAATTACTTCTTCAGAGATCTGGACCCGCACCCTCGCTGCCACCCTAGACTGTCCTCTGAACCCCAATGCTCACCGACACCCCCAACTGTCCTCTGAACCCCAACCCTCGCTGCCACCCTCGACTGTCCTCTGAACCCCCACCCTCGCCGCCACCCCCAACTGTCTTCTGAACCCCAACGCTCACTGACACCCCCAACTGTCTTCTGAACCCCAACGCTCACTGACACCCCCAACTGTCTTCTGAACCCCAACACTCGCTGCCACCCCTCACTGTCCTCTGAACCCCAACCCTCGCCGACACCCCCAGCTGTCTTCTGGACCCAACCCTCGCCGACACCCTTAAGTGTCCTCTGAACCCCAACCCTCGCCGACACCCTCAAGTGTCCTCTGAACCCCCACCCTCGCCGACACCCTCAAGTGTCCTCTGAACCCCCACCCTCGCCGACACCCCCAACTGTCCTCTGAACCCCAACCCTCGCCGACACCCTCAAGTGTCCTCTGAACCCCAACCCTCGCCGACACCCTCAAGTGTCCTCTGAACCCCAACCCTCGCCAACACCCTCACCTTTGCTGACACCCCCAACTGGGCTCTGAAACCCCCACTTTCACCAACACCCCAGCTAAGCTCTGAACCCCAGCTGACATCTGAACTCCCACCCTGATCGACACCCCCCATCTGAGCTCTGACTCCCTGCCTCGCCCCACACTAAACCCCATTAACTGCCATTTGAACCTCATCTTTTCAGACAAACAAATCATCTACCCGAGGGATTAAGAAATCTAGCCTGTTTTGAATTGAAATAGTTCAGTTATGGAAATAATTCTGTATTTGGCACACCCAGGGCCGTCTCAAGGGGTGGGCGGGTTCTTGTGTGTCGTGTTGGCGGCAGGGAGCAGCGCTTAGGTGATGAAATAGCTGCCCGACTGGGCTGCGCAAACAGAAATACAGAACCGAACAGAACTACTAATCGCCGTTGTTGCTAATGCTATCGGTACCATTAGGTGTCTCAACGCATCCTTGTCTTCGTCGAGATCGCCGCCCGTGTCCGTTTTTTCTTCGCTCCTGGTTTTTACAACGAACCTTTCCTTTAAGGGCCACATTTGCATCCTCCCTCTTCTGCGTCCTTTTTCTTTTCTCGCACCCGTTGTAGTATTTTCTAAATTTGGCCCTGTCTCTGCTTGTGCTCGCCATTTTCCCACCGGCTCCCTTTTTTCCCCAAGCTAGTTGAGTTGTGCCACAATAACTTGTAGCTGGCAGCTGAGGGCCTATGATGTAGGGTAGTTAGTGTGGGACAGGCCTCCAGTTCTGAATAAAGCACCTGCTCTCCCACTAACTTTTGATTTAATCTCAAGTTAAAATAAGAGTTTTGTGTGGAGCTTTATTAAAATATTTAAACATGTATTTTTATGCATGTGTGAAGTGGGATTGGGGATTGGGGTGTCTGGCTGGCGCGGGGGCCCTGGCACCCCCTTCGCCCCCCCTTGAGACGGCCCTGCGCACACCCAAGGGACGACGACAGCAGGGGCTACTAACTGGCCACCGTCGGGCAGGTCGAGCCCCATGATGCGGTCGTGAGGCTGCAGGACGGCCGTGTACACGGCGAAATTGGCAGGGGAGCCGGAGTAGGGCTGCACGTTGACCCCCCAGCATTTGGGGTCCAGGTCAAAGGCCTCCAGGGCTCTCTTCTGGCAGAGCAGCTCAATCTGGTCGACCACCTCCGCGCCACCGTAGTACCTGGCCAGGGCAGACAAAAAGGCGTGAGACGCAAAAGAGGGCGGGGCACGTGGGAGGGGTTTGGAGATAAGGGGAGGGGCCTGTGTGGGTGGAGCAAAGAGAGGGAAGGAACGTCTAGGCCAGGAGGTGGGGAAACCAGCACAGATCAGTTACAAAACACCTTTAACGGTAAAAATCTCAGTTGTGAAAAACGGACACATATTCTCTTAAAAGCACAAACTTCATGGTGTCCTGCCACTTAGCATTTAACGAAAACATGTTTTGAGCAACAGCTCCTCACAACCCTTCTAGAAGGGAAATCAGGAGATTAAAAAATGAGAAAAGCTGTAAGAAGAAACTAAAAAGGAGAAATGTCAAAAGGCTGAGACTTCTGGGATGCGTTTCTGTTTCCTTCCTGGCGAAAAACCCAGAAGAACTGCCCGCATCCTTGTAACTGGCAGGATATTGTCACAGCCACACCGGGCCTGTGATAAATGTAATGAAATAATTTTAAAAATCTTGAACTAAGTGTGGCAAAAAAAAAGAAGGTTCTGAGCTATTCCATTAAATCGGGAGCGGTGGCGTCTCCAAACCCCTTCTTTCTCTTGAGCAATTCGTAAGATTTAAAGGGTTTTGGGGTTCTTCCCAGCAAAGCCCTTGGACTGTTCTAACACACAAGATTTCGAACATGTTTAGGCAAAAGGGAGAGGGCCACACCAGCGTGCATATGGAAAGAGAGGGGCCACAGGTCGCAAATTAAAAAGGCTCAGAGGATTACATTTATCAGGCTGAGCCAAACAAAAGGCTTGCAGGTAAGTTGCTGGGGGTTCAGGAGGAGCAGAAGGGAAAATAAATCAGAGGGCTTTCAGTGTGTCAGTTAAATCCTGGCATTGCTGCCACTCCTGAAGCAAGACTGAAGCTCTAAGCCGATTTGCATGTTATTACATTTCTGCAGTCGGAGGCTTTCCTTCTCCTCCACCTGCAGGCACGCCATTGTGCCGGGGCTGAATTTATTGAAAAAAGGATTCTCCCAAAATGAGCATTTAAGAGGAATTAAAGCAGTTCAAGTCGCCTGCTTTATAAATCCAATCCTCTCTTTAATGGGGTCTGTCAAACAAGAGGATTTAGCAAAATTTGATAATATTCTTAATTCCCTTTTATTTTATTTATTTGTTCTTGGCTTAACCCTGGTGACATGCAAGCAAAAAAAAAATTGTAATCAAACGATCAGACCCCTGTCTCTGCCACACAGACGAGCAGGCCAGACCTGCGTGTGTGGTATTAATCTGCAAGGGAGTCTGTGTTGACAATGTTTTCTATTTTTCTACTGGGAAGAGGAGGGCTGTGTACTGTGACAGAGAGGCACAGCATGGGAGAGAGGCGAAGGCCTAGACAGGCTTGGTTTTTAAAAGTTTATCAACAACAGATGGCTGGCAGGACCACCAGGTCTTTCTGCGTCGTTTCATTTATATGCCAATGATCACCCACACTGCAACACAGTCTCTCACTCCCGGGCTAGCTGTGTGTTGCAGGCTGATCTATGACTCTGAGACGCAGCGAAGGGAGAAGGACAAGATCAGCAGCCAAAAATAACGATTTGCACAGAGGCGGTTCTCAAAGTGCCCTGGCACCTCGGTCCCCCGAGTGGCAGGCCTGGCAGCACAGGGCCGAAACAGGTGCGAGGGCATACTGGTGTGCAGGCCTGGGGACGTGCTGCACAGTGCAAGTCAGCGGTCCAGGGTGAAGGAGGCACCGCGGAGCAGGCAGTCAGTCATGCCAGGCCTGTAGGGGTTTTTGATCTGAGTGTTAATGCACGTTCACCCAGCACGGCTTTTCATCTACACTACTAGCTTAACCTGGCCAATTTATGAAACAAGTAAAGGTTTATTCTGCGCTAAAAAAAAAGAGAAGAAAAGAAACACAAAGTTTCATCTGTGGAGCCTCCTTCGGATGGAGCCAAAACGTTGTGTTTCTTTTCAGCATGGAATAAACCTTTACTTGTTTCTTTGCAGCCTATGCAAGCTGATGCAGCTACCTACTTGAACCAATTTAAGAAACGTTTCTCAGGTACTGGTGCTTTGAAGAAGCCTACATACGCCACAGACACATCAGCCTTCCAGGAGCAGCACCGCAGACCTGTTACAGTGGTGACGCCACCACGTATATCCCAGGGGGCCCTGCTGCGAGCAGCATGCACGCTAGGCGGGCTCACCTCTTCCCCGGATATCCCTCTGAATACTTATTGTTGAGACAAGAGCCCATGGCCTCCAGGGCAGCCCTGCTGCAGAAGTTCTGACAAAGGGAAGGGGAAAAAAAAGAAGGAGGTTTAAGAATCGTTCATCATTGGCTCAAGGATGGGAGAACTGGTGGTGGGGTAAAGTAAGAGCAGAAAAAAACTAAACAAAGATAACTTCCTTTTTTTTTTAAACGATCACCGCTCTTAGTTGTAATACATTCAAGTCACCCCGTCTCAGGGTCAGGGTCAGCGCTAACCCATTCATTATACTGCCAGGCCCATCAGCAGCACTTGATGGAGAGGGTCCTGGCCAGGCGTCTGCGAGATTGCCCCCAGCCCGGCCAAAGGGGGCGGGAGGGGGGGGAATGGACGGCCCTGCACACAATACAGTGACCGGTGAGGCATCTACTCCTCGGGCAACGACACTGTGCAAGGACAAGATGGACTGTGAACAGGCAGCCATGGTGTCCAGGCTGGCTACGTGAATACAGATCACTCCCGGCTGCTCCCTCAGTGTGTTACAGGAGTTGGCTGGATCAAGAGAGCTGCTTTTAAACCTGCAAACGGGAATGGTAATCACAGCTCGGAAGCAGGCTCCGATTCTGGATGAAAAAGTTATTTCATTTAAGCATGAATAGCCACATGAAAATACACTGAAACTCCACAGTTCAGACAAATGCCAAAGATATTTTACTTGGGCTATTGGCAAATTCTATTTGATTGTGTGATTTCTTTGAACAGGGCAGCACAGGGGCTAGCAAAGTTGCCTCGCCATGCTGTGGTCCTGTGTTCAATTCCTGGGGTACTGTCTATGTGGAGTTTGCATGTGGGTTTCCTCCAGCTGCCCCGGTTTCCTCCCACAGTCCAGAGACACGCTGGGTGGATAATTGGCTTCTGGAAAAACTGGCCCTGGTAAGTGTGTGTTCAAGTTTGTGTCTATGTGCCCTGTGTTGGACTGGCATTCCTGTTCAGAGTATACCCTGCCTTGCGTCCATTATTTTCCAGGATAGGCTCCAGCTCTCCCATGACCCTATATGGGATAAAGCAGTTAGAAAATTGATGGATCTGGATTGGATTCACTGCCCCACCGAGACCTGCTTTTGTTTTGTGAAAGAGGATAAAACAATCTTTTTTGTTGTTTGTTATGTTTTTGCTGACTGTGCTTCCCTACAGTATGTAACCTATCAATGCTGGGACAATGCAAATAATTAATTACATAAAAAACTTAATGTAATTGTAAAATGAAAGATGGAAGCAGTAAATTACTTTATTTCACATATGATTGACCTGTAAATCCCTTCATATTTAAATAAAAAGTTTTAAAAAAGAACGAATGGAAGGATTTCTTTGAACTTCAAGAACTAAAAAAATAAAATAAAAATATTTAATAAAAAATATTTTTTTCCCCCACTAGAACTTATTTCAAGAAACACGAATTGTTCAGTTTTTAACAGTGGAGAACCTGTAACAGCACAAAAGCCCCGATAACAAAAATGCAACAGCACTTTATTAATACACCCCCAGAGATGGAAAACCAGATAGAGACACTTCAGAGGTGCTGTGCTCTTAAGCATTTTGGCGACGTGGCAAATCTTCAACATGCGATTTTCTGCTTTTGGAAAAGAACATTAAAGCGGTTTGAAGAACGCGGGCGCGCAGATTTTCGAGAACGTGGCTTCCAGGCTCTGCTAAGGATTGCGGATGAGCACATTAAAATGATCTGTATGAAAAGATAAGCGGGATTTAAAAGAAGATCTGAGCAGGCAAATCAACTAGATTGAAGATAAAAGACAGGGCCCAGCGCAAACCCGTGCGATCTGACATCATTACATGATGGTGTCGGGTGTGATTTGATCTGACATGTGGAATTTCATTATTCCTGGCCTGGTCTGGGTTTCTCACACTCTCTGCAACGTGGTGTATACATTGCAGAGCTGTGCTCACACCGCATTTGCTTTCACTTTAAAGTTCTCCTTATGAGGCCCTTTACCTGGGGACTGCATGGCTGCGTCTGTATGAAAGACGGAGTGCACACTCCTTGCAGGAAAGCTGGGGATGGGGCTGGCAGGGTTGGTCAGCAGGACACCAGTCTGGAGGCTGTCAGGGAACCAGCGGGCAGCCCTGCCCCTTCACCCGCCCACCCGCTGTGTGAACGGCCCCCCACTCTCCCCAAGACGCAACTAGCGCGACGAGACAAGCCAGCAGCTCCTGCAAGCTTCTGCCCTTCAGGAATATGCTAATCTCACGCCGCAAGATCTCAGGGAAACGAGGCAATTAGCGGGGCCTGCATCTCGGGGGCAACAACACAGGAAACGACTTCTGTCGTATGCTGCCCATCACAATACGTCAACTCCACGACCACAATAAAATGGGGAAATTCACTCAATCAAGCACAGCGGCCAATGCCCTTTACTGATGCACCCCATTGCCAAAGGAATAGCACAGAGGTGTTAGGTCTTCTTCGGCAGGGAATCACACAATTGTGCCATATTTGAAGCAAACATATTGGCAATGGCGAAATAAAATACTGGAGCACGTGGCAAGTATTTTTATGCTGGTATTGTTTTGAACTGCTACGGCAAGCTGGAATCATCACCATTCCTCCACTATTGAATCTGGATGCTAAACTCAGACTGTTTGACGGAAGAAATTAACCGAAAAAGGGCTTGAAATTGGTGGCTCATCCATGCATTCCCTCATGCAGCACTGCACCTAGGTTTCCAGCAGGTGGCGCCATGCCACGCCAGTACCGTACCCATCTGCCCGACGGGTACCCGGGAAAGCGACTTGTTACCTCCGAGGCGATGAGCTCCAGGCCGCGCAGCTGCCGGTCCTTCTCCTTCTGCACCAGGTCCCACATCTCGGGGTCGTCGGCGGCCAGGCTCTCCCGTCCGGTCCACTGCGCCCCCTCGCTCCGCTGGGCCACGGGCTGGGCATGCTGACCACGGGTGCCGGCCACGGCGGCACAGGGCACGCGGCGCACCAAGGGCTGGAAAACACACACGGGGTGGGGGTGGGGGGGGGGAGAGTGAGGCTCACCAGGCAGGCCGGATTACACAACACACACCCAAGCACCCACCCCTTCAGAGCCGCGTTCGGATGCCTCTGTGCCCCGCTGCTCCAACGATTGTGCGCGCCGCGGTTCATCAAGAGGAGACATGCTGATGACACCTCCTCCAATTTCAAACCGTTCCACTCAGTCACGCTCACTTGTTTGGGCTGTTTGGCGTCATCTCAAACTTTGAAAGTAAGTTTTACAGTAAATGGGCTGTTGTCGTGTGTGTGTGTGTGTGTGTGTGTGTGTTGGGGGGGGGGGGGGGGGGGCAATGCCATAATTTGGGAGGTCCACTCCATCCAAGTCCATGTCTGCCTGCAGCCCCTGCGATACCAAGCCCCCCGAAATGAAGCCCCTACTATAGTGGAGCCCCCAATATGCCACACCAATATGAAAATATGAAAAAGAAATAAAATTTGAAAGGAAACGACCCATTCTGGCATTTGAAGGATGCCTAATGAAACCGTTAAAGCTGACATTTTCACAAGATTTGCAGGCTTGAAGAAACGGAGGACAGAAAACCACCTTTTGATTTTTTTTCTTGAACTCTAAAACCTCGCTGTGATCTGCTTGAAAATGTCACTGTAGATTAGTGGGGGAAAAAAGGAAAAAAACAACAGGAAAGCTGCTGGGCACCTGTAATATTATTTTTTTTCTCCTTCAGATTTCTTTCCAAGAAGCATTTACTGTGTTTTATTATGAAGCCAGAAGAGAACATCCACTGTTAACCATGTTGGAGACGGAAGGCTGCTCTGTAATGGCAAAATCTAGCACAGCGTACACAAGCGCGCTACAGCATTTCTCAACTTGACTGAGATTAATGGCAACTTTTGCTTAGATTTTAATTAAGAAACCACACTGGCTCAAACCTCTTAAAGAGGTAGATGGCTCTACAATGCATAAGACTATAAAACACTGGCTTGCACACTTAACTAGAAATGGAGATAGGGATCTCCACTCATGGGACGACAGGCAACATTAGCAGCTGCCCTAGACAATCCTGACTTACTAACAAAAGGAGAGGACCTTGGATGTGGGTTCAATCCATTTTGCAACCCAATTAAATTATTTTAAAGTTGTGTTCGCTTCCTATTAATCAAGGTGTGACTGATAGGTCTCACTGCTACCCTCTCACCTGTCCAGACAGTGGGACACCTGTGCACCCTCTCAGCTCAGTGAGCCTTACCTGTCCAGGTGGTGGGACGCCTGTGTGCCCTCTCAGATCAGTGAGCCTCACCTGTCCAGATGCTGGGAAGCCTGTGCGCCCTCTCAGCTCAGTGAGCCTCACCTGTCCGGGTGGTGGGACGCCTGTGCACCCTCTCAGCTCAGTGAGCCTCACCTGTCCCGGTGGTGGCACGCCTGCACCCTCTCAGCTCAGTGATCCTCACCTGTCCAGGTGGTGGGACACCTGTGCGCCCTCTCAGCTCAGTGAGCCTCACCTGTCCAGATGCTGGGAAGCCTGTGTGCCCTCAGCTCAGTGAGCCTCACATGTCCAGGTGGTGGGATGCCTGTGCGCCCTCTCAGCTCAGTGAGCCTCACCTGTCCAGGTGGTGGGACGCCTGTGCGCCCTCTCAGCTCAGCGAGCCTCACCTGTCCAGGTGGTGGGACGCCTGTGCGCCTTCTCAGCTCAGTGAGCCTCACCTGTCCAGGTGGTGGGACGCCTCAGCTCAGTGAGCCTCACCTGTCCAGGTGTGTGGTGGGGTGTGATCGGCAGGCCTAGCTTTGGTAAACGGAGGTGAACATAACCTTAAAGGTATCCCAGAATACTTTTCATATCACACCCAGGTCTCCAGCTGGGAACCAGCCTCCCAGAGGAGCAGGGAACAGCAAATATTAACGGAGCCAATGGACAACTAACAAGATGAATACAATTTAAGAATGAAACTGGGGAGGAGGGAGGATCGACCACTCCTGCACGTTCTTTTAAAAAGAAGGGATAATTTCATTGCTTGGCAACATAGCCACAGCATACAGCACCTGTTACGTGAATCAAAGCCATTTTTCTTTTCAGGGACAGAGCCCGCTGCTGTAATCCAGACAAGCAGGACTGCGCGAATGGGAAAAACACACAACAACCCCCCCACCCCCTCCTCAACAATAACATATCACAGGCAACTAAAGGAAAAACGTCTTTTAAACTGGCTTTCTCGGCAAGCAAATGGTGAACGCACAGGCGAAATAAACCTGCCGCGATACCCTACATAAAGGAACAAAAACAATGGTTTTCCGTGCAAGCCAAAGGCTAATCCAACAGCGGAGAGCAAAGTCCCCCTCTGCACAGCCCTAGGTTAAGCAAGGCAGCTGGCAACACTACAGCAAAGCCCTATAAATTACAGATTTAATCTTTAGCCTCTTGAATCCTTTAATATAATATAATTAGAACAGCCGCGGCAGTCTTCAAGATATCAATACGCGCAGCACTGCCGGCTAATTATGCTTCTATCAGCAGTATTCCAGGGAGCTTTAGTGCACTTCATTGTCCACATTCAGCATTTTCACTTATCAAATCAAGGCACCCCAGCGTTATTTACAATTTTATTAGGAGAAAACACAAAGTCCGGGGAACTTGTGAGCTCCCCCCCACCACCTCTTCTCCTTTCAGCCCATCTTTCCAACAGCCGTGGGAGCGCGGCGAGGATCAGGAGGGAATGCTGGCGATGGGAGGGTGGGATAGCCCGGGATACGTTAAGATGGGAGGTTAAAAGGACGCAGCAGGAAAATCCACTCGCCAGTTTCGCCCCCACTCATATCCAAGCCTCATACGCGCAGATTAATGCTGGAATAACAGAAGAGGGTCTGCCCCTGATCTTCTGGGTCCTGAACATGGGACTCAGGAGGGCTGGCACTTCAAGGAGACCCACGGGTACAAAGTCTTTTCTAGGGCCTCCGAACAGATGACTCCCATTGCAGGGCAGTTGACTCCATGCCACAGACAAGCCGACTCTTTCATAATCCAGAGGAAAGATGTATATTTCAAGATCATTTTCTACGCTTTTATGAAATGTTCACAGATGTGTCAAATTTAAATGAAACGTACTGGGTTTCTGTTTCACCAACATAACGAAATACAGCCGACCTGAGACAGACAACACCCATGTCTGTCCAATGGGAGTCTTGCCGATATTTCCCGGAAACTTACAGCAAAATTCCTCTTTGAGCTCCCGTTTCCCTAGAAGTCTGTGCTCATGATTGTATACGCACTTGTGATGTATAACTTCATTTAATTGTGTTATTAAAAACCAATTAAAAACATAATTAGGAGCGATTAGAAATCCCTACATGGGATTTCTGTTTTCCCTGTTCTGCGACAGTACAGTGCATTGCGCTTAAAGCACAGGCCTGCACTATCTCTCAGTTCTGCCGAGCTCAAAACCCACCACGTTTTAATTTTCTGTTCAAGAGAGGACAGCTTAAGTGACCTTGATCTGCAGTGATCTCTTAACTCCAAAAGTAATAAGTGGGGAAAAAAAAAACAGAAGCAGTCAGGGTTGACTGTGAAACTGTGTCTGAGGACAATGATATTTTAAATAATGACGAGTATGCACAACACCTAGACGTTTAAAAAAACGCCAACAGCTGAAATGTCCAGACAGACTGACACTGGTTCTGCTCTTTCATAGCCAGTTCTGGACTTTGTGTAGGTGTGAAATGGTGCCTCAGGCAGGTAGACCTATTTAGTTTTCTCAAGAGCTCAGTCAATCTCTCCTCTTGTGCTCCAAGGCAAATCTGGGCCAGAGGTCTAAAGGTGAAAGATTGGAAAGGTTAACAGATTAATCCACAGCAGCACCAGCAGGTGACACCTTATTCTGAAAGCTGTCCGGACTTAACAAGGCCTGAAATCTCGCAAGCCAGCCCGACAGATCAAAGAAGCGCAGGGAGACAGGCTGGCCACATTTTGTAAAGCTAAATCACATGGGTCATTAACTTCTGACGGGAACTGTCCTTTGCTGTCTGCGCCTTCCGTGGGGACACAGAGCGGCCGCGCTCCATTCGTCGGCCTAAACTCCCACTGCGGCAATGCAGGTGCCTGTAACACTGTCGAACCTCAGAGTTAGTCCGAGGAGCACTAACATGCTCACCACACTGAGAAAAGCCGCAGGTTCGCACTTCTTTGCGTATTTTTGAAAGGGCAGTGATGGCGGCGAACACTCACATTTAACTAGACGAAAGCTGCATGTACCTCCACAGGCTCCCCACGGATTTCAGAAGAAAATCTGAAATACTGCTGCTCAGCTACAAAGGCTTACATGGTCCGATTTCTGAAGACATCACCGACCCGTTAACTTCCTACCCACCAGAACCAAAAGCTTTAATTAAAACCGTCGTCTTATTTGCTTACACTACCAGAAGTTAACGGTTAAAAGTTAGAGGTATGCTATGGCCATTTCTAGAAGGTGACGCAGCCTTTACCCCAGTTGCGTCAGTGAGGACCTGCATTGCTGGGGCGTAATTTCCGTGATGGACTGGTGTCCCATCCAGGGAGGAGTCTGGGAGAAACTGGGAAAGACTGGGACAGCAGGGAGCAGGATTGGAAAGCCCTGGTTTACAGGGTGAATGACTGGTCAGAGCATGGCGACCCCTACTGTTGGCCAGGCACCAGTGTGACTGCAGATCACAGCGGGCAGGGCTTCTGTCCTCCCGCTGGCGCGACAGCCCTGCTGGCACAGATCAGAGACACAAAACAAGAGAGTTTGCCAAAAGCGGTTTATGAATACTCTCTCAATGCCCACCACTAGCTAACCTAAATCTAGTGACCCACAAAGGGTTAAACAAAGTGTGAATCCCAGTTTAAAAAAATCTGAAAAACTAACAATAAAATGAAAACCAACAGGTCCATGCCAAGATTCTTTCCTGCGTTGTTTTTTAACTCCAAACGGGAGTGGGTTTTTACAAATGAGGCCTGTCACTCGGACTCCTGCCAACAATAATCAGCCTTTTTGCCAGCAACAACAATAAAAAGCAAATATATATATAAAAAAACACCTAGGAGAATTGACAACTGCCAAGCTCATCAGTCAGACTGACAGGCGATTCCGCTCACCTGTCACAAAGTAATAGGAGCCCCTTGGTTACAAATAGTCCTTTTGATTGCAAAGTGAAACAATACTACAGCAAGGAGGAAAATCCACAGGCAGCAGAGAATGTCACATATATAGTATGCAAACCCACAGCATGTCCAGTAATAAAGTCCACCCGACAGGCTGCTTCTGATGAGAAACGCCTGACCATCATTCAGCAATCCATCTTCTTGTTTTTTTTATTAAAAAGCCTAGTGGATCAAAAAGGAAAACGCACAACTAATCTTCCGAGTCCTCCCGGCCAACGTGACCTCCAATGGCTGACTTCTGCACACCATCGGCATAGCGTGCCACGCCATCAGTTTCTGAACCTTGGATTGAGACCCAACTGCACGTGCACAGAGTCATCACCTTTTTAAAAAAAAATCACCAAGATGTCATTTTCTGCAAGTGTTTTTTCCATGCAAAGACAAAGTAACAAATAAAACTGATGCACAGTTTCATCTTGAAGAAATACGATGCACAGAAAAAGGTATTTTCTGCAAGTTACGCATTGTGACGATTTTGGGACGTTCCACTGTCCCTCTATTTATCCAAGACACTGTGATCTGCGACCTGAATATTTTATCTTAAACTGGTTTTTAAAAAAATAATAAAATACACTGCACTGGCACAGAATTTCTCCCCCTGGGTACGAAATGTGTTACAAAAAAAGATTATAAAGTTGCAAAATCTAAGTGGACTTGGTCTTTAAAATTTTAATGGAATATTTGATACAGCATGATCTGGGTCACTATTTTTTTTTTACATAATGAATATGTATTTATGTCAATGTGTTTCAGTTTGCTGCCATTTTTGCACTAATGTGTGATGCGGATCCACAACAGCGATTCTGCTTTGATGAAAAAAGGAGAGATTTAAGATAAGGATGTTGAAGTCAAGTGCTGTTTGAAAACTGAGGAAACTTACGGCACTATCCCGAAGTAGGAATGCCAAAAGACAGTCCCATCTTAACGTGACCTCTCACTAATAATACAATAACAAAGAGTTCTGGTATGCAGTAAAGCTATTGTATCAACTACACAGTCAAAAGTGCAGTTTGAAACCATGAAGGGACACGTCCATTTGGAAGAATACATCTGCTGGATGTGGCCCAAAACATGTTATCCAGGCTGATGAAGAATCAGATGCATTCCTGGACACTTTAGGAATGTCCTCCACTGTCAGGATCTGAATCTTTTTGATCTCGCACACAGAGGACTACAAGGGGAATCAGACACAACCCAGTGGACGTCTTCATAAGCAAGTTCGAAATTCCAGAAAAGTGAAACATGAACCAGAATACACCAGCAGAAACTCCAGAGAAGTGTGTTTAATAATACTGAGAAGAGGAGGAACAAGCTACTCCTCTATGCAGTCGAACCCCTGGCACCTTTTAAAAGAACAGCTCGACCGAGATTCTTAGATCAGTTACTAGCAGCCAGACAAGCTACTGCATATGGGTCAGTCTCCTCTCGTTTGTAAAGTGTCTTGTGTTTTTGCGTTCAGTGAAATTCCTGATCATGTGAATCACAACGCCTTTCATCTGCACTTATTATAATTAGATTTCCCAAAACTCGAGCCCATTACACAGTCCTTGAGGTTCGGGTTATAGCTAGAAATGATATACTTCCTGTTCCCTATTAGGATTGTCACTTTAGTTTCACTCCAAACAACAAATGCTAAAAAAAATGGAAAAACTAGACATTAGGAGTCTCTCTTCTACTTTCTACTAGAGCACATGGCATCGAAGCCTTTAAAAATCAATCAACTCAGTACAGCTGAAAGGAAAAATCATTCAACGTGAACTTAATTAACATGAATGTCTTTTTTCAAAAGGAAAGTTATTTCTGGAAAAAATGAACTATAAAAAAGGGAACTTTGAAGGTCAGAGCCTAAAGCAAGGGTGTGTGCAGTGTGACCACCCCAATGAACCCCCTTCTCCTACTCCAACTCCCAGATCCATCTTTCCTCTCGTCTTGTCTCACTGTGGGGGGGGGGGGGGGGAGGGGGCAGAGCAAGTCTCGCTAGCTTATCACTTGGGCCAAAGCACAGCCTTTTTTAAAGCTCCATAAGAAAACTCCTACTGTATGTGAATCAGCTAGACGGCAGCGAAGAAAAATCCAGCAGATTTTGAAGTCAGTTGTGTGGAGACATGCAGATGGCACAGCGTGCTGAATCAGAGGAACAGGGCGCAGGGACAAGGGACAGGGCGTGACACAGCAGACCTGCACTCCGGGCCTTGTTTAGACCAGGCGAGCTGCTCTGCTCTCCTCAATGACTGCTCACTCAACTGCTCCCCCGGCTTTTTTGAAGAGGGTGGCGGTAGAGTTAAGAATCGAAACAAATCCTTTAGCTAATGGATCTATAAACGAATCACATTTACAGGTAGCTAAAAGTGTGGGGGGGGGGTTTGTGATTCACCCTATGGAACTGTGCAACTTATTTTTTTGTTGACAGGCGAGTACACAATGGTTAATTTGGAGAGCTGAGCCTTCTTTAAAAAAAAAAAAACAACAAGTTTGTAATTTTCTATATCCAGGAGGTTATTTTGTTGTGGTTTACATAGGGGATTTCAGCCCATCTCCAAACAATTACCAATTGCTCAATGGGTCTGTTGGGATTTCAGCTTAGGCCTTAAATCAATCGCTAACTTTCAGCCATCGAAGACAGACTCTGCCCATCCCGGGTACAAATCAACATTTGGGAACATGTGCACATTTTGGGGGAGGGAGGCTGCCCACCTCTTCCAGCAGGACCCCACAAGCTCCCTTGATTTCAAGGTGACCTGTGTACCAGAGAGCAGCTCTCCTCAATCTCCGCCTTTTAAAGTTTCGGCTACGTCAGTTACAGCGCTCTTCCGGTAGCTCTGCTCTGGGACGGTCTCGTTTCCTGACTGAAGCACCCCCGAAGGCCCTTTTGTCAAGTAAGCAGCCCAGCCACAGCTGGAACTGTAACTTCCCCCCTCCAGCAGGGGGCGCCCGACTCCACTCCCCAGGGGCTGGTGCCCAGCAGGTTTTACAGGGTCTCTACAAATCTTCAGCTTCTCCACAACAGGGCAAGGCTTCAACTTGTCCAATTAAACAAATAAGGGGTTCCCATTAGGTAATGAAGGGCTCAGATGGAATGAAGACCAGAAAAACCTCAGGCCTTCTGGGACTGGGAATGCGCACCCCTGCTCTGCAGTCAACCCACCATGCACATTTTTCAAGATAATGAAGGCCTCTAAAGGTTACAAAGGCTACATGCCCAAGTCATGACAGTCAGGCAGTGCTGGCTGCTGCTCAGTCCTGCATTTAATGAATGATCAGTCTCCCAGCTCCTTTTACAGCCCATCCCCACTATGGCGTTTATCCTGGAATAAGGCAATGCAGCAGGAAACAGGTGCATTGGAACAGCACTTGGAAACAGGTACGCTACTCTTCAAAGCCAAACCAGGAAAAAAAAAACACACACAGTGAGGTTTCTGTAGGACTGGCCTGTGCTCAGGTGTGGACTGCCTCCTCGCTGTTTTTCAGCCCCGATTCCCCAGCTAAGGCCCGGATTTTATCCGTACCCGGTTTGGGCAAGCCAGCACGCAGCCCCGAACCAGAACCGGATCACGGGACAGGAAGCCTGGAGTGCGCACCAGACTCCACGTCCTCCCAGCTCTGGAACAACCTGGAGTGGGGCGAAGACACGGACACTTGCCCAGCATGATCACCAGACCCTCAAGGCTTCTGAGGTGCCTGGTTTCACCCCTCCTTCATTCTCAACCTCCACAAACTTCGGCTGGAGGGGGGGGGGTTGCTGCAAGCCCCTCTGATCAGGCCCCCCCCAGTGCCCACGGTGTCACATGCGCAGCACAGGTAAGGACGCTGGGACACACGGAGGGGGGGGAGGAGCTGGAGAAACGGGCTCCCTTAGTCCCGAGACATCATTCATTACACCAGCCTGGTGCTGCAGCAATACCGCGCGCGGCTCGCATAACGACGGAAAAACACATAAAAAAAAAACAAGGCAGTATATTTTTCACAAGGTCGCGCACTTCATTACAGACGATTACCTGGCTTCCTGTCAGCGCAGTGGGATAAAACATTGTCCCATGCGGACGGTTCAAGGACGCTCTGGCAGCTCCCCTTACAAATGACACTCTTGTGTTTTTAAACTGCGCAGAAAGCAGCACACGAGGCTGATCAACACCAAGAGGGAGCCCACCGCCAGCAGACCTGGGCCCAATTCACAGAGAGACCCATAAACCTGGTAACGATGCATATTCAGACTAATATCCAAGACTTTATTGTGGATGGAGTACAACACGAGATGTGATCAGATTTAGACCAACACCAGCTGTGGAAGGGAACCCGCATCTCTGTAAGGCAAACAGAATCATTACTGGACAAAAGTGACCGACCCAACTTCTTTCTTGAAGGAACAAGTAATAGGTTTATTCCATGCTGAAAAAAAGAAGAAAGAAAACAACGTTTCGGCCATGGAGCCTTCTTCAGGTGAACTTCTTCCTTGACAGCTGTAGACCATATCGCTGGACTATTCCAACACCCTTTGGTGATTGTGTCGGCCAGCACGATTTGAAAATGATTCTGTCTTGTGATGTAATTATACTCGAGTAGGCTTTCCCTCTGTTGTGTCTTTTGTAACTGTAGAATATACCACTGGTCCAACCGCTGATGACCTACACTGACCATCTATTTTAATTTCTTCACATTAAAATAGATCATTAGCGCCTGACGATAAAGGCAAAAGTAAATCACAAAGTAACCCTCCATAAAACTCCGGAATAAAGACAGCTAACACTTAATGATGCCCGAATCAGATTATTATGTACACGTAAGCACTTAATATAATAACTAAAAAAAAAACATTGCGAACTTTCTAAACCTTCATATAAACCGCCAATTCCTAATTCTGTAAAGGAGTTGCGACTAGTTAAGTTGGGTCGCCGACACGATCTTCTCTTTACTCTCTTTAGTTTTGCAGCCGCGGTTTTTAAAATTCAGGATGATGAAACTGCTCGTCTGCGGTTGCATCATGTGAGGTGCCAGCTTGGAAAGTGCACTCAGCTGTTGGGGAGCCGGCAAAAAAAAAATAAAAAAAGTTTGCAGGGTCCTTAATTTTCTCTTAAAATTACAAAAAAAAAAACACCCCTGTCCCTTTTCAAGCAATCCGGGTAAACGCAGTCCCGCAGTACAAAAGCACTCACGTTTCATTTATTCTATATAAAGAAAGCTCACATTCATACAGCATGTACTCACTGAAGATATAGATTTACAGTCAAAGCGAGGAAACTAATCGTCAACTTTCACTTTTCCAGCACGCGAAAAAAAAAGGGTTATATAACCAAGTCGATCGATACAAGGTACAAAGTTTCGCAACTACCCACTAGTTGTAAAAGCAGAAACAAATCGATATCAGTTCAGCAAGAAATAACCACGGCGGTATCATCAGCACCTTGAGTGCAGCTGGGGGGAGCGGGACTGAGCTGGGTAGCAGCTCATAAGAGGCTGAAGAAACTACTGGAGCAGAAAGTTACTGCAGTGGCTCTTGCAGAGGAGACGGTGCCACGTCTCGGCGCTCAACACACACAGACCTCGGCAAAGGAGGACGGGCTGCACAGCCTGAGAGAGAGCATGGGCGCCGGGCAGCCATAACGCATGTGCCATTATTGGACTGGATCAATCGTCCAGGTCACACGTGTTTTAACAGCAAAACCCCCACAACTGTCTTCTTTCCCAGATCAAAGCTTGTTTAATCCACAGCCACTTCACTGACAGGCTCTTGGGACAAATAATATATATCGGCTTGTATAAAAAAAAAAGGCAATAGCTCAAGTCAAAGGGAAAGAAGAAGCCTGCTAGTCTCTCTTGCTTTTTTGCTGCACTGCACTTTTCGAAACTGAACACTCGTGTTTACGTCTCACACTACTAACTGCGAGAACAATGTTTTATAAAGAAAAGCGACAGACTTTTCAACCCTTTGTACTTACACGTGCAAGCTGCCTCAGCGTCAACGACAGCATGTCTGGGCTCTTTCCGAGAGAAGTCTTGTCGTGTCGAGGGAAAAAAGAAGAGTTGTAGCCAAGTACCACGTTGATAACACAAACCACAGGCTGACAGGAGGAGGAAGGCGCATAAGACCACGGGAACGCGCTATTACGCTTGCGCAGCAAGTTTCATAACTAGGGTGCGCAGTCGCAGTGACGATCAAAAAAAAAAGCTGCCAGCGAAAGGCTTTCTGGGATTTGTTGTTTTTGTTTAGGCTATACTGTGCAGATGATGCAACCGGTGTTTAAAAAAAAAGGTTTCGCCGGACTCGCACATCTGGCACATAAGAACAGTAAATAGCTTATTAAAAATCAACCCTTAGTACCTTAATTATATTGTAATGTTAGTTGCATATTCCTTTTATAATTTACATCGGAAATAAAGGGCGAATTTTTAAAGATATACGTTTGTACGCTCATTCCCCATGCTATTAATTAATTAGATATAATAACCAATAACAGACGTCAATGGAGCTGCAAAACGTATTAACACCTAATGAACAATTTAATTTCCAGCAAACCCAAGGTAATGCTTGCTAGGATGGATGAATGTCCAATAAGCTGAGAACGGAGCCCAAAGTAAAATAGGCAGTTCACCAAGTCGTGCATTTGCAGTACTTATCATTTCATTTTAAGCATCAAACTCTTACAGCATGCTTATTTTGTTACCGCATGTTACATTACAAAAATATTCCTAAAATGTCCCAGCAGGCATATCACCCTGCAGCTCACAGCTCACAGCTGGCAGCCCACTGAAGCTCACCAGGTGTGAGCCTGGTCAGTACCTGGATGGGAGACCTCCTGGGAAAAACTAAGGTTGGTGCTGGAAGAGGTGTTAGTGGGGCCAGCAGGGGGCTGCAGTCTGTGTAGGTCCTAATGCCCCAGTATAGTGATAGGGACACTATACTGTAAAAAAGATGCTGTCCTTTGGGTGAGACGTAAAACTGAGGTCCTGACTCTCTGTGGTCATTAAAAATCCCAGGGCGTTTCTCAAAAAGAGTAGGAGTGTCACCCTGGCCAAATCTCCCATTGGCCTTTATCAATCACGACCTCCTAATAATCCCCATCTATGAGCTGGCTTCATCACTCTGCTCTCCTCCCCACTGATAGCTGGTGTGCAGTGAGAGTACTGGCGCATCATCCAGGTGGCGCTGCACACTGGTGGTGGTGGAGGGGAGTCTCCATTACCTGTAAAGCGCTTTGAGTGGAGTGTCCAGATTATTATTATTACTACTACATACTTACACGCACATCACTAAACTACAGGAAAGAGTGGCAATGAAGAGGAGACGAGCGGTTGCCAATTCTTTCTTAATTCACACTTTAACTCCTCCTAGACAAAATAAATGAATAATTGCGGTTAAGATTTAATTTCATTTCTCTTTATTTGAAGTCTCCTTCTTCATTTTGCTTAAAGCCACAGCGAGGAGGAGAAATAGAAACATTTAAAAGCCATGAAATGTTCCAGCTTGGAGCGGAGACTTGCGTAGTTTCCATCCAATTTTCAGTTCAAAGGAGTACTGCAAATGCGACAGACTGCAGATGGAAGTCAAGCCATTCAAACAGACTTATTATAACAATTCTCTTAAAATGCCAATTAGTCCCGGCTCAGAAAAACCCCACCGGCTAGCCAAACAAATTGCATCTCTCGGCGTAGGAGTTGTGTCTGTCTCTCTGTCTGGCACTGAACAGCATCTCTTTGTGGGAAAGTCGGGGTTGAAACAGCTCTCAGTTACACAGTGGGCTTAATTATTTGCATAATTGTAATATCTCCATCCCAAACTGTTTCATGGGTGTTTATAGGTATAGGCAGTGACTCGCTCCTGAGGAAGGGAACGCTTTGTGTTATCAGCTGCAAACGACCTTAAGAATCTTCCCCTGTCTAAGGAAGAAGTAATAGGTTTATTCCATGCTGAAAAGAGGAGAGAGAAAACACAACGTTTCGGCTGTGAGGAAGGCTTCACAGCCGAAACGTTGTGTTTTCTCTCTTCTCTTTTCAGCACTGAATAAACCTATTACTTCTTCCTTTGCAGACTATGCACGCTGACGCAGCTACCCACCTGAACTATCCTCTAAGTAAGTTAATAATTGGGTTAATTGTTTAATTGACGACTCGTATTGGAACAAAACCCAGAAGGCATGAGGGGGTTGGTTTTGACATCCCTGGTTCGGCGCCGGTACCAGAGCAAAGCTGTCCAATGCTTTGCCCTGCCCCCACGGACCGAAGCAGAGAGACACAGCTATAATGGATGAATTCAATATTTTTTCCTTCCATTGTTTTATTTTGTTATTTTGCCTCAGAGCCCAGATAGCTCTGTGGCCTAAATGGCTCTCTTGTAATCAGAAATGCTTCCAGGAGCCCAGGTCCAAATCTCACCTCTCAGTGGGGAGTTTGCATGTTCTCCCCATGCTCCTCCCACAGCCCAAAGACATGCTGGAAGGTTAGTTGGCTGCTAAGAAAACTGGCCCTGCTGTGTCTGTGTCTGTCTGTCCCGGGATGGACTGATGTCCTGTCCAGGGTGTATCCTGCCTTCGCCCGTTGCTCCGGCTCCCCCGTGACCCTCAGCTGGGTGAAGCGGTTAGATGGTTCTAAATTGGGACTCGATCCCTGGTAGAGAAACAGGTTGAGAAACACTGTAAATCTAGGGACATGTAAATCTATCGAAGGACGGTTAGGGAGCCGCCCGGCACAGCACGAACATACAGCAGGATTATCTTTACGGCGGAAAAGCAGCGAGCCGACCGCACCGCGCTGTCTCTGCGCCAGCGGAACATCACTGCCTTGAATCAGGTTGCTGCCAGGAAATTCATGTCGCTTTGTATTAACGAAGCACCTACCAGCGAACTGTTTCCACACACCCTGTATGTTTTAATGGAAAATAAAATAACTGTGCACGTGTATGATTCATTTGTACGACCATGTGCCAATATAATTGACGAAGACTTCTTACCATGATTAAAGCTATTTGGCCTTACTAAGTTCATCCCAGCTGAGGTCTCAGTTACGTCACCGAACCCCTTAAGTGACGAATATCGCGCTGAGCTCGAACGCTTTAGTTTGACGTGGGCGTGCCAAGAAGCGCGCTCGCTGCCGCTGGTTCGAGCCGGGTTCATGTCACGGTGCACAGCTGCCGAATCTCAGTGGGAGGGACACAGGACTGGAGGAGGCTGTTCTAATATGGGCGCTGTAAGTGTGAGCTTTAGTTAGTCGACCCGAGCTCTCGGCATTCCGGCGTCACACGTGGACGCTAACCCCCCTGTAGAGCTCGCGGAACACATCAATCAGCTGACCAAGACCTAAAGGCCACCTTATTGTAGAAACATGTGCGCCGGTTGTTGTTGGACTGGTGGACAATTCCACACTTGCCTGGGTGTGCAATATAAGAAAAAATATAACTGGCGATTGCAAATTAAAAAAAGAAAATGTCAAAAATATTTACAGTGATTCTGCTTTCGTCAAAATAGCGTGGAGTAGAGAGGAAAAAAAAGGCTTAACAACAATTCTCAGCAAAAAGTACAATGTGTCCTTGAACAGGGGTCAGGCGAGGTCAAGAAATTCATGTTCATACAGTCACTTTTATCAAACTGGAGCATGCAAACCTACAGTATATCCCTAACCTGAGCTTTAAAACACACCAATGTTTAAGTTTGTGTTCTCGTAATTTATCTTCTCTAAGTCTCTTTGTACTGTTTGCCACACTTATTACATTTGCTCCTAATTTGCAAGTGCTGAGCAAATTTGGATTCGGGGCTGTGCGTCACATGCATGCATGCAAAACGAAATCATTCTGAAAAAAAGAGACGGAAAACTAATTTAATTTGTTCCATATTCGGGGATGGAGAGAAGGAAAAAATCATTTTATTGTCATTCACATCAGCAATGCACAAAGAATTAAATATGTGCTGCGGTGATTGTTGTTCATCTATCCAGAAAGCATGTTGGAGTCTGTGGCACTTAAATTCAGCTCCTGCTCTATCTTAAGCCACAGACTGTGGTCTGATGTGAAAATTGAACGAGATAAATTTACACTTGATTTGCATTTCTTACCTGTTTTTCCAATTTGATATAATGTATTTACATTTGATTTCTCACGGTCTGCAAATGACGACTCCCTGCAATCTGCAATTACAATTTATCAGGTGCTTTTACCATGATTTGACAGTCTTTTACTCAAATGAAGGCTGACCGTATTACAGTTACACTTGCTGTACACTTATTACAGTGCACTTATTACTGGTTCCTCAAGCAGCAGGTGGCGCTCTGACCTCCAAACCCATTATGATGACCAGGAGTCACTGTGCTGTCGGGGGTGCTGTCATTTACATGAGATGTTACGCCGAAGTCCTGAGTGCTCGGTCATTAAAGATCCCGTTGGCACTGCTTGTAAAAGGAGGGGCAATAACCCCAGTGTCTGGGGGTGTATTGCATTTGGGACATCCACCATCCGACCTCAGTAAAGTTCTCCCCTAATTCAGCTGGTGACACAATTTCTCCCTCTGGTCTGCTGTGCAATGGGACAGCTGGCGCCGAAAGGCTGCTGTGTGTCACCCAGGTGGCGCTGAGCCTCAGTTGTGGATGAAGTGGGTCCCCTCCTCTATGTAAAGTGCTTTGATCCTTTGGGATGAAAGGGGCACCGTAAATCAAAGGAATTATTCTTTTAAATACTTTCTGTAAGAGGCAGCGCTACGTAAAGGCCATATTTTTCCTTCTGTTACTAAAGCATGCTTATTGCATCAGTCTCTGCAAGCTCATCCCTGAATATTTTTGCTCCTACGGACAAGGAGCTCTGACTTTGCTGCGATTTTCCTTTGCAAAAATAACAACCGGAAAAAAAAAACCACGAGAACCCTCTCCTGGACCCCAGGGAGAGCATTGTGATCGACCAGCTGCGTTGCGATCTCAGGGCCATTGATCCAGAAAATAATAGGATATCGAGCGAGGCAAAACGAAGATTCAATTAGTATTGACTGTGTTATTAAACAGAGCATCCCGAGAGAGGCAGCAATCGCAGCCTTCCTCCTCCAGAGCTGCGAGAGCGAGCCGAGCCTGCTATTCTGGGGCTGGGTCATGGCACCCGAGCGATTTCCTTACGCTAATTGGCTTTCTGAGAAGAAGTCATACCTTCCTGCAAACACAACGGACAGCTGCCCTTTTCTCTCAATTGAGTTTCATCCTTCACATATTGCAGAGAGGGAAAACATGCATAATCTCATTTCAGCTAAAGCCATTGGCGATTGTTCAGTTTTCTTTTTTTTTGTGCAATACGAATTCCCCAGCGCAGGGTTTCTCACTGGTCCCTCCAAAACCTCTCTACTGCCCATGTGAAGACCTTTCTCTGACTCTGGGTCGTTGGGGAAAATTCACTGAAAATACCCAGCTGTAACACATGTTCCTGATGGAAGGGTAGGAAAAGGCTCCACTTTGCCAGATCCCATTGGATTCAATCACAGAAAGAGGGAAAGCACCCAAATCAAAATCACCCAATCTTCAATGCTGAAAGATCCATTTCTTGCAGCAAATATTCTTGTCTAATTTTGCTGCGCATTATAACTCGGATGGAGTTGTGGAAGATGGAGTCTGAAACATTGGGGTACCCATTCTTTGAAATAGGCCTTTGTGGGTAATGGCCACCCACACAATACAACACTCTTTAACCCATAAATCAAGCATTTGGAAAGTGCTGAAATGGAATGAACTGGAGATTATAGATCCAATATGCAGACATGCACAGGAAGGTCTAAGACCCTGGATTTAAGCCATCAATACAACAACATACATAAGCTGGTATCCACACCAGCACATGTGCCATGATTACCTCCTTATTGTTCCAGCTTTGCAGGCAGGTAAAAGACATATTAAACACATACATGTTTAACATGTATGAAGAGAAAAAAAACATATATACAATCAGTTGTCAAAACTAAGCAGGTAAAAAGCCGTGGTAATGAAGGATAATTTAGTTTTACTGCATTTGAAGAGATTGTGTTTTTTGCAGCCCAGATGTCACTCAGACCAGTACGTGCAGATGGAGAGACACAAGCACTCACCTACAGAGACGAAGAATGAGACATACACCCACACACTTTTACAACAGGTGTACAGCAGCCTGATTACATCATTCAGATTTTAAATGTTCTCTCCCAGGTGCAAGAAGGATTCACTGTTATGTGTTCTTTATAAATTTAAACTCTGTACATAAAGGAGAAACAGGCAACTAAAGAAAAAGAACTGCTGAGGGTTGCTGGCAATTTTGAGCTTGTTGTTAATGGATTTTTCTTAAAGGCAAGCAAATGTTTTTGCCCTAGAGATGAATTTGATCTCCTTGTCTGTCTAAAGTAAGAGGAAACTATTTGGATTGCAGGTTGCAGTTTTGGCAGTTGGTACAACTGGTCTCATAGCCCAAGATGAGGCTGCTACTGTGACATCACTTCCAAGGACCAGGGGACTGGCCCTTTGGCATAGCTGGTATAGCACTACTTTAGGCTGTGCAGATGCCGAGCAACACAAAGTGTATCAGTGACTTGTGTTCAACCACAACCATGTTGAGCTGGATGACTAGGGGAGACAAAATAAAGCCGTCACACTAAAGCCTACCCCTGTTTTTAATTTAAATGGACATTACTGAATGAAGTAAAAGGAGTAAAGAGACACAGTGCTTCTCCTTTCAACTTGTGCATTATCAAGGATTCTTTTACCATAGAAATGTAAATTTTTATGTTTTATTCCTGATATAGGAAATGAAAGGATAGCTGTACTGATAACCTGCCTGAGATCTTGAACACAATGTTTTTCCAGTAGCCCTTTATCCTTGTTATATTCTAAGTATTTCATCATTACGGAGTGCTCTTTTAAATGAGAATCCCACAGCAACAGTTTAGTCAATTTTAATAGTCATTTTCATATATACAGATCTTGTACTTTTGAAATACATTTTCTACACATACTGGTTACAGCAGCACAATGCTCTTTAGCGGTGGTTCAAAATTCTGTTTGCATCTCTCCAGAGCCAGATAGTCTTTGAACAAACAAGCAGGACTCAATTCACAAATCCACTTATTCCCGGGTGAAATTTAACAAACAAAAAGAGCAAAATACAATTTTAAGATAAAAAAGAAACCCTAAGCAAAACCAAAACACATTTCTAAGCCCTTTAATTTCTCGTAAATTAGTCAAAACAATTTTCCTTTTTGGGAGTTGCTCCCCACGACTGTGTGCTGTCCGGCACTTTTAAACCTAGGAAATCGGCTGATCAGCGATCAGCTGGGCCAGGAATCATGGGAAACAATATTACAGCTGGCAGCTGAGAAGCTCAGATGGGATGAAGGTGAGGAGCCTTTGTGGATTGTCTCCGCCTCCAGTTTGCAGCTGTGCTGTGAGGACTCATATATTCTTAGATTTTGCCACGCATTGTCCTTGCTTTACCACGGTTGTGGATCATGCAGTCTCCATAACTGCTCATGCATTATCACGCTGTCCGAATGCACTTTCGAGTGCATGTCTGTGGCCCACTATCTCAAGGTTAGACACTTGGGTATTTTTGATCAGATTGCTGCCAATCTTAATTAAAACACTCAGGGGGCAGATCCCAGATCCCAACACAGAGTTGAACCAGACCCACTAACAGAACACTAGCAGAAACACCCCTTCACCTGTACCCCTTCACCTGTACAGTATGTCATAAGGGGGCGTTAAAGATTGTTTCACTATCATGATGTTCTACTGGCTGTTTAATTACAGGCCTCTATATTATATTCTAGATAAACATGTAACCTGCAACATGATACATATGAATTGCTTTTGGGTTAGTATTGTTCTGCCTGTACTGGGGCCCTGAGCTCAATTCTACACCTGTGGTGCTGTCTGCATGGTGTTTGTATGTTCTCCCTGTGTTTGGGCTTCCCCCAGATGCGCCGGGGAAAACTGGCCCTGGTGTGGGTGTGTGTGTCTGTGTGTGTGCCAGCCCTGCAATGAACTGACAGCCTATCCAGGGTGTGTCCTGCCATGAGAGGCTCCGACTGTCCTCCCACCCTGAATTGGATGAAGCGGACTGAAAACGGCTGGGCGCCAATTTGCTTTCAGGACAACAGCAGCAACCTGGCAGTGTGTGATGTCATCTCTGCAAACTGGAGCAGAACACAAATGCCTGGGCATAGTTCGGTCAAAGGCTGCTATGTTAATCCTCAGGGTTTCGGTGGCTGTGGGGGAGAGATTTCTCTGAAAAGGAAAGAGGACTTGGAAACGGTTCTGTCAATAAATGAAAGGGTTCTATGCAAATAACAATACAGAGCATACATAACAGTCTTGGAGGCAACCTAACCCTCCCCATGCTATCGTCATGAATAACAGCCAGCAAACTCCCCAGAAGTCTGCCGAAGACAGGAGAGCTTCAGCTAGGCCCGGCTGATGATCTGATAGATGTTGCACCTCCCACCGCTCGGCTCGCCTCCCATCTGTTTCTCCACCAAGGGGTCCGTTTTGCGGGGAGAGTGCAGCTGCAGGCTCATCATGACCCAAAGGGGACCGAGCAGGCGCCTCGTTTAAAACAAAAGCCAGGAAGGAAAGAACAAATGAATTCAGAGCCGTATCCTTTGCAGTAATCACGTAATTCCAGGTCTCAGTCATCCAACTGTCGGGGTCTGTTTAGGCGAAACCCTGCAGTATCACATCAGAACCCCTGCTGTCTTTTTTTTTTTGTTGTTGTGTTTCCATTTGCCGTATGTTCTGCCACAGAATCCAAGTCAAAGTTCCTCCTCCTCTGCATTTCTGTTAAAGTTGCATGTCTCCGACCCAGTCCTACAGTTCCAGGAGGGAGAAAGGAGACGTTCCAGGGCTCAAGCAATGGTCACAACAGAAAGAAAAGAGAAGAACGGGCCTCTGTTCAGGTTCAGGGATTTCTTGGCAGATGCGGTTCACAGAGAAGTCCCTTCAGACGCTCCCCACGGTTTGACAAAACAGGTGGAAACTCGGGTAGGGGTGAAAAAAGAAACAGGTGGGAAATCCAGTCTCTCTAACTGGAATGAGATATCCCAGCTCCCACCTCCGGGTGTCTCCCAGGGGCGCACAAAGACGGGCAGCACTATCCCCGTGCAGGGAGGGGAAATGAGGAGTAAAATAAAATCCGATCTCGGAGGACGGTCACCAAACTACCCCACATTCCCTAACAGCCAACGCCCCCCACCCCCACCCCCACCCCGATTCCAGCCCCCCCCCCCCCCCTCCATCATCGAAGCACCGCCATTGCCACCGCGACCATCCTTCACCCGAAATAGGGGTGGTCGTTCTGGAAGTTGTAGTCCGGACAGACTTTCTGGACCAGCTTGTAGTCGATGCTGAAGAAGGAGATGAAGATGCAGATGACCTTGAAGGGCTTGGAGCAGAGCCAGGCGGCGTGGCTCTGGGTGTGCTCGGAGAAGCACGTCTGCGAGGGGTCGTACAGGCAGGGCTTGGTCTTGCGCGCCCGGTTGGTCTTCTCGTACTCCACCCGGCAGTTGAAGTTCTTGGACTCCTTGTGGTCGATGGTGGCCTGCTGGGGCTGTTCGAGCGGCTGCTGCTGCTGCTGCTGCTGCTGCTGCAGGACCTCGAACTCCACCACCTTGGTCGGCGGGACGATGCTGACGGACACGTTGCCCAGGCTGGACGAGTTGTGGCGGAAGTAGACGCTGAAGGTGCCGTTCACGTGGTCCACGATCTTGCCCGTCACCAGCAGGCTGAACTTCACGGTCTTGATGTTGAAGTAGAAGTCGCCCCAGCCGAAGATCTTCTTGGTTTTCAGCGCCGTCTTGAGCGAGGGCTTGCGCTTGGAGCGGTAGCCCGTCTGGTCCAGGAGGAGAGACTGGTTCCTGGCCCAGTCGTAGGGGTTCAGGAAGCTGTAGGTCGGGGGCTTGGATTTCAGCGGGTTGTGGTCCATTGTGGAAAATATCCGGGAGGTGTGGAAAGGAGCTTTGATGACCCCCCCGCCTCCATCTCCTTCTCCTCCTCCCCCGCCTACTTCCGCCATGCCGTACGGCAGGGTTTTGACGGCTGCCCCCAGCTCCAGGTACTCCAGTGTCTTCCCCACATGTTTTTCCAAGCCAACCACCTGCAGCGAGAGAGAGAGAGAAAGAGCCAGAGTGAGAGTGATGAAGCAAAAGTCAAGCCTGGAGCAGACTCCCGCTGTGCTCCACGACAGCACAAGGACATTAGAAATGGACTGAAACTACAGAAGGCTGTTTCACCCACCCTGGCCTGTCTGTTCTCTACTGTCAAGTCCGTTAGGTTTCGTTGAACAATCTAACCTTTTACCAACCAGTCTGGTTGACCAAACACAGACAATTTGAATGTGACTGTGTTCATTGCTTTTCCTCTTTTTTAGTTCTGAACTGCCAGGCCCAGCTGCCCAGGACTGGGTTTTGACGTGTCTTGTCTCAGCAGACTGTTCATGTGCTGTATGGAGCTGGTACCTGGATTCATTTTACTGTCACAGAGACCTGTCAAGAGCCAGGGATCTGCAAAGCCCCAGACAACACCAGATGTACTGTACCAAAGGCAGTTAGAATGCTCTGGAGAGTAACCAGTCCACCCCTGAGGTGGGTGAGGTGTTGCCACCCACCTCCCCAAAGATACGCACCCCCAAAATGGAAAAGAAACCGATTTATTGTTATTGCACAGCAATCATATCCTTCGCAACATAACTCCCTGCTGGAGGTCTTGCTGCCGGTCTCAAAATATCAGCCAGTAGCTTCCTGAGCCTCGCGCCCTCCTCCAGAACAAGATGATACATAGCCATCCAACCCGGCGCGATGTCTAGGGACACACGAGGATGCTGCAGCTGTAGTGCCACACGGGGCAGGGAGCAGCAGAGCAGGAGATGAGATTAGAGAAAAGTATTGGACCACACTCTCACGGCTGTGGGATCGTCTCCAAACTTCAAACAAGACGGGACATCCACGCCATCTGGCCTTACAAAGGTCACCATCATGAGCCTTCGCTTGTCTGTGACCTACATCACGCCGTGTAGAGTGCTGATGGCACTGTGATAGAAAGGGTGTGGTTCCCGCGGTATGGAACAGCGCTGTTGGTGTTTGTGAGGGTCGGAAAATAATGTGTTTTTCTGGACAGCTGGACAAAATGGTAGACACTGTATTTTGAATTGCACCATGGGGCACACACAGACACAGACATCCACACACTCACACGAGAAGCCAATTGATGTCCCAGCGTGTCTCTTTGGACTGTGGGAGGAAGCTGGAGCCCCCAGAGGAAACCCACACTAAGACGGGTAGAACATGCAAACTCCTCACAGATAGCACCCCAGGTCCAAAATTGAACCCAGGGCCATAGCACTGCAAAAAAGCAATGCTAACCACTGCGGCATCGTGTGTGCTGCCCACTGGTGTGTTATTTCCCTTCAGACAAACATAATGATCAGGCTATAGGAAATAAAGGCAGTCTGGGATAATCCCGCCTCCTGTACCTGGAGAGTGGGGGCTGTGCTGTAATCCCTGGATTTCCTAATCCCTCAGACAGTGCATGTGCCCATTACAGGTCAAATGCAGAATATTTAATGGCTGATTTGTTGTGTAATTTTAATAATGATTACAAAAAAAGGTCTCTTCTAAAATACCCATACACCGGATTTCCCCTTTATTTTATTAGTCTTTCTAAAAACCAAGTGGAATACTCTGGAATGTGATTAATAGTCATCATCGTGATAATTATTTCCTCCCTTCCCCCTCTGAATACTGTAGTTTTGCTTATCCAAATATCCAAACACCAAGCAACAAGAGCAAAGAAATAGCTTTAGAGGAGTGAAATGGAGATACATATGACACCACTATGTTAATTAAACAATCTGTATACGTGTACTTTTCCTTTCAGCACTACGAATGTGTAATGGTCACCGATCTGTTGTGTTCAACATGTACAGCTGTCAGTGTTACACTGATATTTATAGTGCCCATTATAAGTAGCTGGCTGAACTGCAGACAAAATATGTGTAATGGATAATTAATCATTACCTACATGACAAATATGCTCCATATATCTCCTTTTAAGCCAGCAGTTTAAGCTAGGCTGTGAAGCCCAGCTTTGTTTGGAGGGACAGTAGAATTGGAAAACCTTTAGAATTTAAAGCAAGAGGATGTTAGGTTCTAAAAGTGTGCAATGGATTAGTAAAGCCCTATTTAGAAAATGTTTGAACAATTGTGGCTACCACATTACAGAAAAGATATTGCTGCTCTTGAAATAGTCCAGAGAATAGCCACCTGATGCATTCTGGGACATCAAGCAATGTCTTACACTGACAGGCAGAAAGAACTGAAGCTTTTCATCTTGAAGAAGGAAGGCTACAAAATCAATTAAGTGAATGCAGAATCAATACTGAACCTTGGATCAGTGGACAGAAACTATGTTGAAATGCAATAAAACTTAGAACAGCAGCTAATTCTTTACACAAAGGATGGTGGGAGTGTGGAACACGATACCCAGCCATATTGCTCAATCTGATAACCTGGCTAACAGGTTAAAGCCAAAACATTTTAATGCTTCATTTCATCCTTAGGTCATGACATTTTTTTCAAAGGACACAGAAAAAAGAAGCCAAGCTGAACCATTCTGCTTCCTTAGTATAGCACACCCGAGATTCCTTATTCATAGGGAAAAAATGGAACATTTGTAAAGAGGTAGCAGTCACTTGAAAAATAGTCTAAGCAACTTTTCTTAGACATACAGTGGTGTGAAAAAGTGTTTGCCCCCTTCCTGATTTCTTATTTTTTTGCATGTTTGTCACACTGAAATGTTTCAGATCATCAAACAAATTGAAATATTAGACAAAGATAACACAAGTAAACACAAAATGCAGTTTTTAAATGAAGGTTTTTATTATTAAGGGGAAAAAAAATCCAAACCTACATGGCCCTGTGTGAAAAAGTGATTGCCCCCCCTGTTAAAACATAAATCAACTGTGGTTTATCACATCTTTGGAAAGCTGAGTTCAATTTCTCTAGCCACACCCAGGCCTGATTACTGCCACACCTGTTCTCAATCAAGAAATCACTTAAATAGGACCTGCCTGACAAAGTGAAGTAGACCAAAAGATTCTCAAAAGCTAGACATCGTGCTGCGATCCAAACAAATTCAGGAACAAATGAGAAACAGAGTAATTGAGATTTATCAGTCTAGAAAGGTTATAAAGCCATTTCTAAAGCTTTGGGACTCCAGCGAACCACAGTGAGAGCCATTATCCACAAATGGCGAAAACATGGAACAGTGGTGAACCTTCCCAGGAGTGGCCGGCCGACCAAATTTACCCCAAGAGCACAGCGACGCCTCATCCAAGAGGTCACAAAAAACCCCACAACAACATCCAAAGAACTGCAGGCTTCACTTGCCTCAGTTAAGGTCAGTGTTCATGACTCCACCATAAGAAAGAGACTGGGCAAAAATGGCCTGCATGGCAGAGTTCCAAGACGAAAACCACTGCTGAGCAAAAAGAACATAAAGGCTCGTCTCAGTTTTGCCAGAAAACATCTTGATGATCCCCAAGACTTTTGGGGAAAAAACTCTGTGGACTGACGAGACAAAAGTTGAACTTTTTGGAAGGTGTGTGTCCCATTACATCTGGCGTAAAAGTAACACAGCATTTCAGAAAAGGAACATCATACCAACAGTAAAATATGGTGGTGGTAGTGTGATGGTCTGGGGCTGTTTTGCTGCTTCAGGACCTGGAAGACTTGCTGTGGTAAATGGAACCATGAATTCTGCTGTCTACCAAAAAATCCTGAAGGAGAATGTCCAGCCATCTGTTCGTGACCTCAAGCTGAAGCGCACTTGGGTTCTGCAGCAGGACAATGATCCAAAACACACCAGCAAGTCCACCTCTGAATGGCTTAAGAAAAACAAAATGAAGACTTTGGAGTGGCCTAGTCAAAGTCTTGACCTGAATCCGATTGAGATGTTGTGGCATGACCTTAAAAAAAGCAGTTAAGGCTCGAAAACCCTCCAATGTGGCTGAATTACAACAATTCTGCAAAGATGAGTGGGCCAAAATTCCTCCACAGTGCTGTAAAAGACTCATTGCCAGTTATCGCAAATGCTGGATTGCAGTTGTTGCTGCTAAGGGTGGCCCAACCAATTATTAGGTTTAGGGGGCAATCACTTTTTCACACAGGGCCATGTAGGTTTGGATTTTTTTTTCCCCCCTTAATAATAAAAACCTTCATTTAAAAACTGCATTTTGTGTTTACTTGTGTTATCTTTGTCTAATATTTCAATTTGTTTGATGATCTGAAACATTTCAGTGTGACATGCAAAAAAATAAGAAATCAAGAAGGGGGCAAACACTTTTTCACACCACTGTATACAGCAATATTAAATAGGCTATACTAATGAGCTGACATTCTGGGGAAACTTTTTAATGAGAGAGACAAGCCATATGTTGGCTGAGTTTTCTGAATGGTTGGTGGCCAGGCTTCAGGAGCAGAGAGACTGTTCTTTCTCAACAGCACAATGCATCCCAGACAGGACTCGTTAGGGAGGCCGTGCGCAGTGCATTGTGGGAGAGGCCCTGGTGCTTTGGAAGCCAGTGTGTAATACAGTCCGCATCACAAGTTAGTACTTTGTGTGCGCCTGCTTGGATCCAAGGCCAACTCACGTCCTGGATACAGCCAGTTCAAGAGGAGACTCCAAGGATTGTTGGACAGAAAACCCCTACCTGGCAAAAGAGTAGTGGTGGTAGTGGTAATGTGCATTTTACGGTGCTTTTCATCCCAAAGGATCCTAATGCCCTTTACATGAAGTGAGTCCCCTCCTATATCGGGCAGAGCCCACCTGGGAGACACACAGCAGCCCCCCTGCACAGCAGGTGTTAATTCAAAAGATTTTGCCGTTTCTTCTGTATGTTGAGCTGTCGATGAGAAGAAAAGCACTAACCTCATGTTCACCACAACCCTACTCAATCTCTTTCCTTCAGTAATCTGTTGTTCCAGGGGGCAGCACAGTGGTGCACTGGGTAGCAGTGCTGGGGCCCTGGGTTCAATACCTGGGCTGCTGTCTGCATGGTGCTGGCATGTTCTCCTTCCTCCAGGTGCTCTTGTTTCCTCCTACAGTCCAAAGACATACTGCTGGGTTAACTGGGCTGGTTAACTGGTCAACTACTGCTGGAATTCTGGGAAAACTGGCCATGGTGTGAGTTTGTGTGTGTGTCTATTTCTGTGTGTGCCCTGTGATAGACTGGCATGCTGTCTGATACTGTATGTACCCAGCCTTGTGCCCGTTGCTTGCCAGGAAAGGCTCCGGCTGCCCCATGACCCTGGTTTGGTAACAGCAGTTAGAAAATGGATGAATGGATACCTAGAGACCCTGGCATGTTCAGGGTCTTGCGCGTATGAGCGAGCTGACGGGTGGAAGCGTTTGAAACAGCGATGAGAGCCGAGCAATTTCACCTCAGGACGGCGTGGCAGGCTGGACCCGTTCTCGTCCAGCGACATTGGGTGTGCAGAGCTGCTCGCAAGCAGCCCCCCGCGCGAGCGCTGCGCGTACAGCGGAGTAGAGCACTTCCGCACCCGAGCCCCAGCTCGAGCCGGAGCCCGTCCAGGTTTCCATGGCGCCCAGCCAACAGAGAGCACGTGGAACAACAGCAGTATCCTCAGCAGGGAGGTGGACCCGCAATCCACCAACTGCGGGACCGGAGACTTACCAGTAAGGGCTGGGGATAACCAATACACCCGGCTTGAGGTTCAGGCTGCCCTTTAATATTTTTCTTTTTCTCGGAGAAAAGAAAGGCGTGGCGCGCCGCTGTGTGGCTTCTGCTCGTCTTCGCCCGAGGAGCCAACAATCCCCATTCATCACGCCTGTCATTTCCCTCACCCAGCAAGTTTGAGAAAGCAAAAATAATATATATGGAAATGGGATCCTCTGTTTTATTTTTTTTATTTTTTGAGTGGGCTAATAGAATTAGGAGCAGCGCCTCGTCCTTAATATTTATAAGCAGCCGGCGAAAGTGATTTTCCTTTCGCCCGAAGAGCTGCGCTCGGAGTTCTCGCCAATCCCCACGCACACACCTCCTCTCGTGGGACTTGTCAAGTTATCAACACCTCAGCGCCTTTCTGTTAGAGGTGCTGGCGCGAGCGCCCAGGGGCTTAGGCACGCGTGGGACAGAGCCTCCCTCGCCAAAACGTAACGGCGCAATGAATCTCGGGACAGCTCCGCCCGGGACGCCCCACCCATCAGTTAAATCCCTATAAAGGCGCGCTCTTAACTGACATCAGGAGGGATAACAATGGTACGTCAATCTCGCACAGATGCACATAATCTCCATCATTAAGAACTTACAGTAGCTATATATATATCTAACTTAACCGCTTCCCTTCGCATTTAATAATAATAATAATAATTCCTTACACTTACACGGCGCTTTTCTGGCCCCTCCACTCAAAGTGCTTTATAGGTAATGGGGACTCTCCTCCACCAACCTCTACCTGGATGACTCGCCAGTACGCTCCCCACACACCATCCACCAGCTCTCAGTGGGGAGGAGAACAGAGATGAAGCCAGTTCAGAGATGGGGATGATTAGGAGGCCATGACTGGTAAAGGCCAGGGGGGAATTTGTCTCAGTTTGTCCCAAGCATCTCTCCTCCGCCCCATCTCCACCTTGTAGCTGCCTCTCGGTTCACTCAGTGTGAACGGGCTTCACGCCTGCTCGTCCTGCAGCCAGGAGGCCGCCCACTGAGCTGGCTAAACCGCAAGTGTCTCACCAACTACTCCGAGCTTTCACAAAGCGTTCAGTTCCTGGATGCCGTTTTCCCAGGTACCAGCCACGACCAGAACGTCCCAGCGGAGGGAGGCGACTCATTAAGAAGACATCATGGAGTGTTTACTTACGAAGCGGTAAAGACAACGACCCGATAAAGAGCTCCTGATGCGGAACAGACTTCCTCCCGCGAACGTGCGGAGACTTGACGGAACACGTGCGTGACAGGCGCACGCCAAGCAGTGCTAACGGTAATGAGAGCGTCTGCAAACTCGGGAACATATCTAAGCGTAAAAATACATCGTTTCGAACTAACCGCTTCCTTAAAAAAACAGACTCCGGAGATTTATTTCTCAAGCGTACGATTTTGAGAACGACAAATCTCTTTGTAACACGTATTCTGACTTGACTGCTGTAGATCACGTTTCTACAGTACAATGCATAAAGACACCTAACGCTCAAACTCATTTTCAAGAACCCGGCAGTAAGATTTAAAGAAAACAATGCAGACGTTCACGAAAAAGAGCTCAAAAACACATTTTCTTACACTATATGAAGTTCCCTCGAAGGAGGTTTCCCAAGACGCCATTCTTTTCAAACCAAACCGCGTGTGATCACTCTGATCTGGGCTGGTGCTGTTTCAGCGCCCCGGACGCAACGGGCCAACAGCGACGAACACCCACGCGAAGCCACCGTGCACGCTCCACCTTGGTGGATGAGGCCCATCCTCGTTCCCACTATGACCAGTGAAAACCCGATTGCCGCCCGTCGAAGCAGCTGTGAGATTATTGCTGTACCCGGAGGGACGGTATTGTGGCGTTCCGGGAGCGGGCTGTCCCGGAACCCCCGCCGGACAATTCCGGCACATTCACTTCGCCCTATCCTCTTCTGTTATAAATAGGGGACCCCTTCCCCCCTCTGCCCAGTCTCGCGGTAAACCCCCGACAGAGTGGAGGGCTCCGTAGCCTTTCCTGCTCTCCCCGCCTGCCTCTCCGCCCCGAGTGACTCGCCCGCCCCTGTACTCCAAAGGGCAAGAAACCGGTGAGCTGCAGTTCCCGTCTCCCGCCTCTCTTCTTGCACCGCCGCCCAGCAGCGCAGAGGGAGCTTAGGGAGGGCCGCGGCAGTCCAGGATTATGAACTGTGCCTGTCTTTATTTTCACGTTTGGGCGCAGCTCGCCTCGGAACGAGAGGCCGGAGCGGGTTCTGTGCGGAACCCCTTCACCCGAGCCTCCGCGGTGGAGACGAGACCGATTCCAACCCGCTGCGTGCGGCAGCTGCACAGATAAACCAGCTCAGACACAGTAAATTAAGTCGCCAGCTCCTCTTTAAGTACACCGCGTAAAGAGATCGAGGTAATGGGCCCTGCAGTCGCGTCTCACGCGGAGACGCCGTGAGGGAGATCTGCACATTAGAAACCTAAGAACATCCTGACAGCGCGGAGCGGTTACTGGCCCCGTCCGTAATCCTTCTCTTTTTTATTGCATGAGTTGTTTTTATTATTTTTAAATGGTGTCGGCGGCACTGTAATGTTTTCTTTGAGATCGAACCGCTAAGAGAAACAGGACAAACAGTGAAATACGAAATTGGGATGGGGGAGGGGGGTGTTGGGATTATCAAGAACGCATGAGCGAGAAGCGAGGGAGCGTGAAGGCGGAGGAGCGGAGATGGATTGTGCGGAGCACGCGCTGACATCCGCCTGCGTCGCGTGGACGGCGTCAGAGCGCGCCGCGGCTGGAAGGCGTGAAGAACAGGCTTTCGCGCGAGCAGGGCTCTTCGAGGATCGAGGGGATATTAGCGAGCTAATGACCGCTTCTGAATATCACCACCCCCTCCAAGAAAAACAGCTCCCGTTATATCGGGTTTACTTTACTCGAGGCGTGAAGTCCGATTCGCGCAATCGCAAAACCTGGGGAGTCAGACCCCTCGCTGGAAAATGGAAACAACTCCGTAGGCTTAATGTGGCTCGACTTTTTTTTTTGCAGCGGCAGTCTGAAATATTAACGCGAGCTCAGGATGTGACAGCAGGTGAAAGGGGATTCAAAGTTCACCTGGAGGTACTGTACTGACTGCCGCTACCACTCTCCACGAAATAAAAATGAAACACGCATAAAAAAAAACGCACAAAAAAAAAACACAAAATGAGACATGCTGTGGGGGGAAATAACGCTTCCAGGTAAACATATTTTAAAAATGGTATCAAAATGTGGAATTTGAGATTCAAGGGAGACATCCGTGGTTCTAACTGATCCGGCGATCTCATGCAGCCGGGTATCGGCTTCAACAACGTGGCCGGGCGTCTTGTTCCGCTCCTCCACAGTGAGAAGTGCTCTCTTGAGCACTCCGACACCAGCCCGCTATCGCTTGTAAAAACTTTCCCGTGGATCCGCAATCCTGGGCGTAACTAATGCAGCGGTAAAGATAGGGCAATTTGTTTCCTGACCCTCGATCCCCAATTACCGAGCGCTCCTCTGGAAAATTGAGTCTGACTTCCCCGCGGTGGGGGTGCAGCGCGATGATAAGTGCAAACGCACACAGGCACAGGATGAGCACACACAAAAAATATGTTCAGCCTCCGCACACGGGAGGAGCGGACTGTGAAGAAGGCCGGTGCTTCTCCTAGCGAGAGGGTGGTCCTGAGTGGGACAGTCCTGCCGGTAGGTGGGAGGAGCATCTTTCTTTGCTAAGCAGGAACCCCAAACAAGCCTTAATCAAGAGGCAAGCAGGTCTCCAGTCTGATCGCCCCCTGTATCCTCCCTGGCACCTAAGCCAGGGAGCTCCGAAGAACCGGGATTATGGATTGAGATGGGCAAAGTGGTTAGCATTACTGCCTCTTAGCGCTTGGGGACCTGGGTTCAATTCCTGACCTGGGGGTGCTGTCTGTGTGGAGTTTGCATGTTGTCCCTGTGCTCACGTGGGGTTCCAAAAACATATTGGTCAGTGAATTGGCTTCTGGGAAAATTTGCCCTGGTGTGTGTCTGTGTGTGCCCAGTGATGGACTGCCATCCCATCCAGCGTGTACCCCACTTTGTGCCCGTTGCTTGCTGGGGCAGCCCCTGGATTGAGTGGACTGGGTGGATTGAGACAGGTAGAAATTACAGAACTGCCTAAAATCGAACATCTAGGCAATGTTAGATTAGCACATAGGTATTAAACAAGCCCCCTACACCACCCCCTTCATCTCACCCTGCAGGGTGTGGGGGATGTTTTTTTTGGGGTGGAGTGGGGGTGAGGGTGGAAGCAGATTGAGACGCAAGATCAGAAGAGGAAGATCAAACGGTATATGAACACACACTGTGCCTGCACATATAAAGTCAAGGATAGCAGCCACTGATGGATGGATCTCTGTCCATCTATCCAGTGCCTGCTTGGTTGTGCAAAAGCATAACTATACTGTAGAAATCTCCAGGTGGAAATGTACCTCCTGTCTGAAGAGCAGGCAGTCATATCTGATGCAGATCCAGAACGCAGCCAAGATACAGTCTGTACAAACTGCTTTCGTATGACAGAAGTGTTAGATGTGGGAGACTGAACTTCAGGAAACCATTTCTCAAATTGACAGTGCTAGTTTTGTGTCTTGCTGGTGGCAGAACATTGCTGTGCTGGTCCACGAGTGATGCCTGGACAGTGAGTGACCACACTGTTTTATTAAACCTGTCCAAACCATCTTAACCAACACCACCCCCTGTCTCCAGTGTCTCTCTGTCTCATTTCCTGGCTTCTGGACCTTGTCTCTTACTGTGCAACAGACAAGCACATGCTATGTTCTTCATCAAGATGAAATTCCTCTGCTTATCTCCTATGCGAATCCTTGTCACATTTATGTTTTTATTTAATTTATATATATTATTTTACATGGTACAGCAAGTTCCCTTTGAGTTTGATGGATAGGGACGGTGGCTCATCTAGGCAGAAACTTTTTCTCCATTAATTTAATACGGTAACAGTGTGATTACTCACAGAGTACTGACTGTATCTCTCATCAGAGTAGTTTTTTTAAACTTCTGCCATCAATCACAATACCTCAGAGCACACACCCAGACAGAACCCCTCTTTGATTTGAAGACTTACCACTAGAGGGGACTATACTGTCTGTGCTGTAGTTGCTTAAGAGTTGCCTGTAGAAAAAAGACAGGAACCCAGGTGACTTTGCTCATGGGCAGGTCATGGGAGTAGCCAATCAGACTTAACCTACATGTCTTTGGGAGGCTGGAATAAACCTACACAAACCCGAAGGTGACCTGCAGACTCCACACGCACAGGTGGCCCAAACTAGACTCGAACCCGAGACGCTGGAGCCATGAGGTGGTGTATTACAGTTGGGTGATGACCCTCATTCCTGCTCCTGGAGACCCACAGCCCCAAAGGGTTCATAGTTTCCCTCTCCCAACGTCCCCAGATTTAGAAACTGTTGTATTTAAGACTAAATGATCCCAACAATGATTTGATTTGAGCTGTGGTAAAATGAAACCAACCAGACTAGAACGTCCTCAACTGTTATCAAAGAGGGCCACAAAACTTAACTTCACATCGCCGTCTACGCAAATTTGCTCAAACTAAGACAGAAGCTGAGCTCAATGGGCTACAGGTATTATGGATACTGACATTAAAATGGCATTAAAAGGATTATGCACAATTAGATTAGCTGCAGGGACAATAACAGTTCTGTAGTGTTCTCAGTCTTTCACAAAGTAGGTGGCACTCCTTTCTCAAGCAGGTTTTCTCTCTTCTCTTGCTAGCACATCAACTGCCAGCAGCTTGATTCATTTTGTGATTTACAAATCACACAGCCAGACTGCACTGATAAATCAAGCCCGTTATTTCTACATATCCATACATTTTCAAACTCCTTAGCCATTTAAGGGCCACATGGGTTCTGGAGCCTGTGCCGTAAGCAATGGGTGCAAAGCAGGGTACACACTGGACAGGACACCAGTCCATCACAGGGCAGAAGGACACACTCACACACATTCATTTTACCCAGAAGCCAATGAACCTACCAGTAAATCTTTGGACTGTAGGAAGAGACTGGAGCACCGGGACGAAACCCACAGGAACTTGGAAAGAGCATACAGACTCCGCACAGATAGCACCCCAGGTTCAGATTAGCAATGCTAATCCTAAATAATTCCATAGTTTATTTTAACCCCACATGTTTTTTTATGCATATTTAATCACTGATTACAGGCATGCAGTGCCCTGCACCCAATGTTTGCTTAGAAACTAGAGCCTGCATCTTATGGAACCAAAAGTGTCTGAGACATATTTCTATCCTTCAAGCATTAATTTACAAACGATCCTACTGTAGGCAGTGTCAGCATAGAACAGACAAACATAAGAAAGTGGCATTGTCTTATAACAACATATTGCAGTCATTTGGTTGTTAGTCATTAACTCAGGGGTCTTTAAGCCTTTTCTTGAAGGTGCCCAAGATATCTTCTTCAACAACGTTGTTGGAGAGTTTGTTCTGGACACCCACTACTCTTTGTGTACAGAAGTGCCTCCTGTTCACAGCCCTGAAGTTAAGTCCTTCTTTGCTGCTGCACATAACATCATCCACTGGGTTGACTTTGTCAATACCTCTCAAGGATTTTAAGAGCATGAATGAATGGAATGACAAAATGACAGAAACTTAAAACCATAACGGAGCCAGGCGCATCCAGGTCCCGGGCTCGAATGATGCAGAAACCAATGCAGAGCCCTGATTAGCGTCAGCGTCTGGCTTTTAAGGGGGAACTGAAAAGGGGCTGGAATAAGGAACAGGTGCAGGAGATGAAACTAACAAGGAAGGGCTGGAGCGCCCTTAAGAGGAGGGGTTTGCGATCGTGACAAAACACCCCAGGTTCCATGTCAGCATTGTGGGGGATGAAAAGTAAGACTTGTGGCTGGAGATGACTTGAGAGGCTCACAGACAGCAGTATTGCCCATTTCATTACAGTTTGTGCTGATCACAGAGGCAGAGAGAGCAAGGGCAGGCATCCGCTGGACACAGTGGAAGGATTCATGTTGTTTATTTTATCTGATTACTATAAGTATGATATTACTATTGTCTTTCTTACTTAATCAATTTTACTTAAATTAAGTCAAGGCCAGTGCATTAGTACTGTAATTATCATATAAAGGAGGGTGTCACACCCCAGTGTTGGGTGTGGATAGAAATAAGTGGAGGTAACTCACAAAAACAAATAGGTCTCTGATTGCTGCAAATGATGAACAAGACTTAAGTTACACAGTATATGTCTTTTAACCCTACACACTATATAATTGGTTATGTGTGTATTCAGCTATTCTCTGCACCAAATCCTTGCGGATGTCAAGACCCTACTGTAGCAGTGGTATAAGAAGTTGTCTCTATAACACCTAGAAAGTAAACAGAAAGAAGAGAACAGCTCGATCCTGCTGAGCGCATAATGAGCTGTGCTTTTTCCTTAAAGCACAAAATGAGTTTTTAAAATGAGAATCCTGGCTAACCACCGTTCTCCCGCAGAGGAGCTGAACTGTGCGGGCGTGAGCCATGTCAGCGAGCGTGCGCCGAGCAAGGGGCAGGCGCGGTCAGCGGCTGTCATTCTCCGGGGAAGAGAGGAAACGTACACGCCGCCATGCAGACGCGCACTCGCCGCTTGTTTTAATAACGCGTTCGACGAGAGATGGAGAACTCCCACGCTCTGGCCCGGTCGGCGCTCGCCGATCCCAGTGGAATCAAGGACAGAAGCATCGCGCGGGGGAACAGGCTTGGGGGCTCGTCTTGCAAAAATAAGACCTTTGTCTTTCTCCAGCTGGATCTGTTGTCTTCCTCGAGGAAACTCCAGGATGACATTGGAGGTACCTGGGCTTCGTCAGGGCATGTATCACAGTGGCCATTATCCCAGCCATTTTCTAAGACATGTTTAGATCACCCGCTCTATAACCTTCATGAGGAGCGCAGCATCGTGGGTAAGTGTCTGGACTCATAGCGGTCGGGTTGTGGGTTCGAGTCCCTGGCGCAGATTATGCTGTTGAGCCTTGAGCAAGGAATTTGAGGCCAGGTGCTCCAGTCCACCCAGCTATATGAAGGGAGACCAGGTGGAAATCGCCGTGGTGGACTGATGTCCCATCCAGTTGGCAGTCACGTGCCCCCTGATCGCTTCACGCCTAGAAAACCAGGAGAAGAGCCAGCCCGATGAGCCATTGTGTGTGGCTCAAATGGAACTACCAATCTGAGACTGAGCCGTACAGAGGAAAGGTCCAGCCTGACCCAGCCTTTGGGCCAAGTTAAAAAAACATCATGTTCAAAGCACAATTAAATCATGATGAAAACACACACACGAAACTAATCGATGCGCTGCATAAATCTGCTCTGTGAAACATTCAGGGAATCATGCAGAAATCATGGGGACGTGGTCCAATTCGGAAAATCATTAAGTAATTAACAGCTGGATCAAAATGCATGAGGCATGCGTTTGTCATGATTCTGCTGTTGGATGCGCCCCTTCTAAACCAGCCCATGATGTTCCTTTCTCTGTTGATTCGGCCTCGTGTGTCTCTCAGATCCAAGACTGTTACACGGTGCTTGTCTGCTGTTGATCTGGCCGTGGTGCTGAAGCGTCCGTCTGGCAGGAGAAGCTCCTCAGAATTGCAGTGCCATTCCCAGAGGCTGCTGCTTAGGTCTGTGAATCAAGGTCCTCACAGACAGCAAGACGGATCAGTACAGCAAGAGATATCAGGCAGGGCCGATTGATGCAAGATTGCAGAACTGACAGCTGTGGCAAACAGGAGACCTGATACTCCAGTATCTGCTGTTTGTAAGACAGATAAAGGAAACAGGTTCATGTTCCTCTAGTGAGGACTGGAGGCTGGCAAAGGAGCGCTGACATGTCTGCATATGGGAAGTCACACCTAGCATGCCTATGCTGTACATAAGGTGCTTGTAAACAAGACACAGCTGGAAAATTAATGTGCAGAGTTCCTACATGAATGCTATTAATACCCAAGATCCCAGGATTTAAAAACAAGATCCTTCCCAGGGTTCTTTAGAGCATTAATGGAGTGGAAAACTGTGTCTCTGGCAATCTATTAAATAAAGCGCCATATTAATCATGTCATTCATCACAGAAGTCAAACAGACCGTAGGGAAGAGGGGGACAGAAGTGTCACTGAAGGTTTGATTAGCAGTGCCCAGAAGTCAAGGACAGGTTACCAGGGGTGGGTCACTGTCATTGAAAGAAACTGACAACAACTGAGTGCTTATGTGACAAGGGCATCTCTCCCCTGACTCTGCTGGGGTTCCACCCCAGTCGTTCACAGGCTCCAAGCACAGACAGCTCCACTCCATAGACACCACACAAGATCACTTCCTCTGCCAGAGCTCCGCACTCTCCAGATTTCAGGAGGTGACACTACCTCTGCAGCTGGCTCAGTTGCTTAGGAACCATCACATTTAAAAAGATAGGTGATCTACTCAAGCTCCTGTATCCTGAAGACAGTGACCAACAGATCAATGCCATTGGGTGCACACCCAATAGGACCAAGGGCGACAGGATCTCGAGTCTGAGGATGGGCCACATGCTGTCCTCTCACAGGGCGCTGTTTGTTCTCACATGTCATGAGGCAGTGGCTTGAATGGGCTGCTCTGCAAGCACCCTGTACGCAGCGCAGCTCCTCGTTCTGACTTAGCAGCCCCATAAAATTCCCTGATGCCAAATCAGCAGCAGGTCTTGGTCCTGAGCACCGTCTCCTGTCAGGAGGTCGGTCACTCCAGGAGGCACTAAGGCCTGGCGTGAAGCCAGCTCTCGGGCTGCCCCCCCACACCTCCTGTCCCAGTGTGCCATCTGCGCAGAGGGCTGGGCCTCTCTGGGCTCCGGGACATCTGTCACCAGGCCCTGAGCTGTGCTGTAGCCTCCTTCCCCTGTGCTGCACTGGGACGGCCAGCTGGCACATTGTTACAGCAGCTCATTCCAGGTACAACCGTGTCGTCTCAGAGCTCTGCTGTCCAGCCCACTCTGGCAGAGGAGGAGAGGGGTGAGGCGTGTGGGTGGGGTTGCTCTGTCCTGTGCCTGGCTGGAGAGACACTGACTCAGCTTATCCCGGAATTCCCGCTTTCCCAGTGCACAGCTAGTGTCCCATTCCAGGAGTTAACAGAGTCAGTTGGGCTAATCTACCACTGTTCCCAAGCCTGGGTTTAATAACTAGCAAACTGTAGGCGATGCTCTGAAATGAAACCGAGAGAATTTGAAGCAGGGAGAGTAGTGTGGAAAGTTGGCTTCCTGGTGCTGCTCAGCTCCATGCCTGACTGGAGAGACACAGGAGACAAAACTGACCCCCCCCCCTCCAGGCACGGAACAGGACCCTGATGCCGCTGTTTCACATATAAATATTGATGTGGATCACATGGGCAGCAAATCCTCACCTGGAGACACTCAGTGCGAGTTCTAATTGATGGCACTGAATCAATTATTGACTTGATTAATGTGAGTTCTGCTTCCAGGTCTGGAGCTATTGAGACTCTTGAGTCGCTGCGAGTACCTGCAGGAGGGGGACCCAGGGGGGCCAGGAGCGAGTCTGATTGACAGAGAGCAGCGCATCTTTGCATATTCACTCAGCTGCAGCGCTGCGGGGTTTGGCTGATACTTCACCACCTGGACATGCCCGGTATGTGACACTGAGCAGCCAGGCCGATTACAGTTACCAGTGTGATGACATGCGTGTCGTAACCAATTCAGCATCCCGCGGAAATCTGTATCCCACTCAGAAATGAGCACGCGCTCGCAAAACGTCACAAGAGACCCAGTGCTTGTGCTCTCCCCAGTTACAGGACGATATGGATGAAAAGAGCCCTTTGTCTGGACGCTGTCCTGTTGGTCTTTGGTGTATTTAATCCCTAGCAAACGCATGAGAGTAGTTTTAAACGCCGCCACGTCAATGAAAGTTTAAGTTATCTTTTCCAGAAGGCAGGGGAACCAGAAAGCACACAAATTCTACATGCATTTTTTTTGTCCTTATGTGATGCATGTAAGCAATTTTAGAATTTAATCATTTTCACCTGGCCTGAGAGTGGAAGGGGTTGGGGGAAGATTTTGACACCGCGTGGGCATTTTTGAGGTTGATGCCGAATTGATCAATCACCTGGAATCTGCGTGTGCAGGTTGGTTACAATGGATCTCTGACGCGCTGATCGCCGCTCCTCTGCCTTATAAGTTTACAACTGAGTGTTCTTACAGAACAAAGCATCCGAATTATATTACGATTACCGTAAAAATAAGTTATATCAGTGCTGAGACAGAAGAATGTGTTTTTTCGGCCTGGCGGGCTGGTTTGTTCATTACTGGCTGAACCACTCCTTGTAATTTCCAAAATCCTGCAAAAAACTCGCGTTACACACAGCGGGACCTCGTGCTGGTCTGCACTAGGACTGTAAGGATTTCTTATGCCTAGCATCACACAACTCTTCAGGAGCTAGAGAAATATATCCACTTATTCCTACACTTGGTTATTCAAAGTATTCCGGGTAATAATGACTTTTTTACTTATCTAGTATTTAAGAAAAACGGGATTATGTTGTGATGTGAAATTAAAAATAATTCTTGTTTTGCTTCGCGGCACTGCAGAAACATTAAAAAGGCAAGGAATAAAGGCGATTGAAGTTTAAAAACATCTATCCCGCGAAATGCGCTTCATGCACCTACGCACTTGTATTTTCGGTGATGCGTTTTTTTTGTCTCCCTCTTCCTGCGTGGTGTCTTCGGGAGGGGTAAAAACCGGTTCGTCGGAGCGCCCCCCTGCCCCGCTCGGGAAGCCCTGTATACATATGTATGATGCGGGGTATTTAATATAGAGGAAATCAGATTACCGGAGACGCGCGAGCAGGCAGAAGCAGGGAGAAATGTTATTACAGCGAGAAGCAGAAAGAGGAGACGGGAGGAAGAGGAGCAGGGAGGGGGCCCGCGTGTCTTTTCCGCCGAAGTGGAACATTAATAATCTTTAACTTCATTTCGGTACCCGTTAGCTAAAAGCCTTTTAAACGGCTGTTTCAGTCTTTGAAAAAGCACCCCACCCTATAGCAGAAGACGGCACCGGAGAGACAAGGCAGCCGAGCTGGCAGTTTCTGCACAACTTGGACCCAACGCGCATTTAGGCTTCAGATTTTACCCGCAACCGACTTCCGAATCTCGCCTGACAGCATGAAGACGACGGCTTATCGTTAGGAGGGTTCTCATATCGAAAACATGCTTTACTGAGACAGATTATCTTTCTCATACAAGACAATATTAAAACTTTTGATACTGTATGCACGTAATTCGAGAGAGCTGTTTAAGCTCTTTAAAGCTGTTTAAGGCATCAGAGGTCTATAGGTCTATGATTGTAGTAAACACTACGAATTAACAAGAACTAAATTACTCGAATCCTAGGCCAGTTTATCGTGTAAATTATGTTCTTATCTAAGGTTAGTCATTTTTAGAATGAGAGGGCATGTAGAAACTGATTTTCTAAGAGACCAGAGATTTTCGTAACACACCACCAAGCATAGAAAGGAGCAGGCGCCAACACACCAGTAGCAGAACACGATTGCTTTACAAACAACACGCCGACATCACCGATTGGATCAAGGATGTGACGGGGCTAACAGCCTCCGGGTAACACAAACACAACCGCCTACAGAATATGAGCGTATTGCTTCCCTAATAAGTAGTAAAGAAACTCGCAGACGTGCGGTCACGCAGTACTAGGCCGTGTTGGGTGTTTGCGCAGAAGAGATCGCGCGACACTGTCACGTCCTGGTTTATATGAGCCTTTTGCGTTCGAGAGAGGCTTTGATACAGACGCTGTATCAGCTGCTAGGACGCGGTGCGGCAGGTGCGAGGAATGTACGAGTTTAAACCTTTTAGGTCCAATTTCTTTGAGTAGATCGTAGCTATTGCATTTTTAATTAAACACTGCGAAGGACACGCGCTGTAAAGTATGAGTTTTTTTATGCGTTTTTGCAATCATGTCTTGCAGATTTTTGTAGGTCTCGGTGTTCCTAATCAGGGTAGATGAATTGTCTTGAACGGTGTGTTCAGTGGTCCTGCGCGGTCAGCACAGCCACCTCGCAGACTGTATTAGGCCGTACAGCAAAGGTCTGGCCCTGCGCTTTCTTCAATATGAGCTACTTCTGCACAGACCTGGGCAAAAATGACATCATAATAAGACACCCTTTGACAGAACGGAAAATATAAAGCCGGAAAATTTCATTTAATTACAGGCAGGGAACTGTGCCCAACGTCTGGAGATAAAGGGAGAGAATGAAAAACGTGTGTGTGTGCGGTCTGATGTCATCACTGGTTTATCATAAAAATGAAACCCATGAAGACAGTAAGAGGGGAAACGCAGCTCTTGCTGATAACACAGAATTGAGCGCAGAGGCAGTGAGCGTTCACTGCTATTGTATTTTTTCACTGGGAGAGAACGGGCCCCTGATTATTTATTTTACTGCAGCTGTTCATTTTTTAAAATGGGCGGCAATTAACACTGCTGCCTCGCAGCGCGGGGGCACTGGGCGCTATCTGTGTTATGCTGTTGCTCGCTGGGATGGGCTCCAGATCCCCAGGGACCCTGAACTGGAAGAAATGGCTAAGAATGAGTCGGCTTTTATAAATGCGTTGTGTTATCTACCTGCCGGGAAACGGGGTAGATAGAGATGGGAGTCCGGTACTTTTCACAGGACAAATGTGCACAATCACGCAATACCGCAGTTTGGTACAAAGGAGAATCGCAAGTCACTGAACCGGCAATCAGAACTCCAGTGACTGTGCGGACTGTGCGGACCGCGAGCGGCAGCGCGCCGCGAGTCCGCCGCTGGGGTCCGGCGTGTCTTCACGTTGTCGTACTGGAGCCAGGCCCAAGCGTTTATAACATTCTGACACGGGGACCAGCGTCCCCACTTGATCGATTCCACGCTCACGTGATTGCGCAGAATTTTTATACTGCATACAACTTCCGGCCCGTCGCCTGATGCCAGCCGCTGCTGCTGTCCAGTGAAGGAGAGAGGGATGAGCCTGTAAGGTGAGTCACTGTGGACAAATTCCAGCGTGCCAGACAGCCCAGGGCCATTACAAGGCTGAGGCTGATGGAGCAGGGGGACGGACGGCTAGTTTATGGACATCACTCAGGACTGAGGAACAGTGCGCCAAGGTGGCCTGTGTGTGGAGCGTTCGTTCATTCGTGCATTTCACCTGTACTTCACCGGCTTAACCAAGAAACGTAGTCTTCTTCCAGAGGGCTGAGGGGAAGAGGTCATTCCCGATGGCCCTCACTGCCCAGACCGCGGGGAGGAGACAGCGGCGCGTGGGCCTCAGTACGCAGAGGAAAGCCCCAGTTCAGTACTGTGTCCTGGGGCTACTGAGCTGGATGTCCGCACCCCCTCCTCCAGTGTTCCCTCCTTCCTCTCGCGGATTTCACTGGGCCACAGTGGGGCTTAACTGTAGCAATGGCCCTCCCAGCACATTTAATGAGTTCGCTAGGGGTTCCATCCATCCCTCCACTTTCTAACCGCTCTATCCAGTACAGGATCGTGGGGGAGCTGGAGCCCATCCCAGCAAGCAACAGGCGCAAGGCAGGGTCCACCCTGGACAGGACACCAGTCCATCACAGGACACACACACACACACCCTGGACAGGACACCATTCCATCGCAGGGCACACAGACACAGACATACACTCACACCAGGGCCAATTTCCCCAGAAGCCAATTAACCTACCAGCCTGTATTTAACATAACATCACTTTATTGGCCCTATACAATTTCTTGTAGTGGGAATTTGTCTTTTCGCATACCCCAGCTTGCTCTCCATGAGACACACAGATAGGGAGAGAAGCTTGGGGTCAGAGCACAGGGTCAGCCATTTATACAGCACCCCTGGAGCAGTTGCGGTTAAGGGCCTTGCTCAGGGGCCCAACGGAGTAGGATTCCTCTGCCAGCTGCGGGATTTGAACTGGTAACCTTCCAGCCACAGGCGCAGCTCCTTAGATCCTTAGGAGGGACTCTTCTGTTGTGCAAATCCAGCCCCGTTTGCTTGGATCGACAATCACAATCACCCTGTTAAGAACGTTTGTATTCCAGTAGAGATTGCGTGGCTTGTAAGATGTCTATTGTGAAATAAAGTTTATTTTGTCAGAAAAATTGGACTGTGGGAGGAGCACCGGAGCACCCGGAGAAAATCCATGTGAGCACAGGGAGAACGTGCAAACTCCACACAGACAGCACCCCAGGTCAGGCACAGAACCCAGGGCCCCAGCCCTTAGAGGCACCACCGTGCTGCTCGCCGGGGATTCCGCCTGTGTGAACTATTTTACCGCCAACCGCCTGAATTAAAGCTTAAGCTGTCTTCTCAGGCATGGCCGAGGAACCCGAGAGAAAGTGCTGAAAAGGCTGCGTGCATCTTTCTTATCCAGAAACCTAATAAATCATAAGAAGCACGCCTTCCGCAGAGGAGAAGTCGGAAGGATCTTCACTGCTTACGCGCGTCTCTGAGGAAGATACGGGCTTCCAAGGGGGCGGGTGAATCTGAGAGGACGCCGGCACTTTAACCCGGGAGGCTCCCTCTCACGGGGAGGCGAGAACGTTTGCCTTGCGCCTCCTCAGCTGCTGCCTCATTAGCCGCAATGTACAGGAGGAGCAACAACTGCTCTTCCACAGGAAGGAACGCGAAGCAAGAGGGGCACTTGACAGGCCTCTAGGGAAAAAAAAGACATTCCCGAGAGAGAGAGAGGGGGGTTTTCAAAACGAGTCCGACTGCAGCCGGCACTCTGCCAGCCTCCTCAAAATTAAAACAAAACAATTTCAGGGAAACACAAATTTGTGTGGCACGAAGGGCAGAGAGAGGGAGGAATGGGGTGATTCTGAACAACGCGTGGCGAGGTTCTGGAAAGGAGCCAGACACTGCAAGCACAGGCTCAGGATACTGGTACCTCACAGAGAGTGCTTTCCTCCTAGAGCATCACCTTCCATTGACAGGAAGAGGCCAGTTTTCTGCACCGTGCTGTCTGTCATTTGTACATAAGTTGAGATCTGAAAAGAAATGCTACGGCTGCTGATTCTATAGGAGATTTGTCTACAGGACATACACAAACCTAAGAATTTCCTGATTGCCAAACTGCATGAGGTGTTGCGGTGTGCTCCCCTTTGTGCTTGGCATTGTGTGGGATCTGTGTTATCAGTGCACTAAAGCTTCTCATGTCAGGTTGGCAGGGCTTTGTAAGAAAAGTCAATCTGACTCCCAGGGAGCTTGTTTACACGAACATAAGAAAGTATCTGATTGAGAAAATTCTTGATCTTTGTCCAGTTCCCAAGACTTTGACAGAGTGCGAGACGTGTGGTGAATGAGAAAGCATGTTTGAACTGTTGCTGAGGCTGGTTAATTGCCTCAGAAATAGTTCAAAAGAGCCCGGAAAAGGTCCTAGCAAGAAAGGAAAGGCCATCCTCTCCTCAGCACCTCATTTACAGGTGCAGGAAAAAAGCTACATAATGAGAACCGCCAGGCCGCTCTGCACCACAGAGGTCGAGATCAATTCTGAAGCCGATTCCCCGGCCCGTATCGCTCTGTCTCAGGCTCTCCGGTCGGGGTTTTGAACATTCCGGTCAAAGAAGGAAAAGAGCAAACTCGGAATCGCTTAAACTTCAAGGCCAGTTCCTTCCCGGCCCCACAACTCATCCTTCACCTGCATTGGAGCAGATCGGGGTTTATCAATCATGCACATCAAGCAAAGCGGGGAATGTATTAAAAAAAAAAGCCCTCAGTGTACACTCTTTGCATGCAAGGTGCCAGGCAATGAATCAAAAAATGACAGCCTTTCCATTCTTTAAATAAGAATGGCGAGACTCCTGGCTGCGTTTTAACTTTAATCATTCATCTAAATAACTGTTGCAGAACTTTCAGCGCTGGTGGTAGTGTGGGGAAAGTGAGCTGGTGAGGGAGAGGGAATAAGACTCAAGCTCTGGCACCGAATCTCTCATTTGTGAACGTATAAACATACATTTTGCTCAGATTGCTGAACTGAACTGTGCCCTCCGCAGATTTCTGTATTATTGACTTGAAATTCATCGCAGGTAGGCGCGACTCGAAGGCTGACTTGCTGCGCTGGGAAACAGGCGGCGCGTCACCCCCAGTAAGTGACAGTGATTGATTCCCTGTGTGATCAGAACTTATCAATGGAGAACACGCACTCAGAAAACAGCCAAATAACACAAACCCGGCCAGAAAATGAAACCCCTATCTGCATAAAGAATGCAATAAGCTGTAAATCTGAAAAAATATTATAATTGGCATGAAAGTGGAGAAGGGTTTGGAGCAATCTAAATTGATGTGTTGCAAAGCTAGACCAGTCACAGAGGTAGCAAGGCTGAACGGCAGATTTGTCTTCGGCTTCAGCTGTGAGACAGCTTGATGGCTGATGTGGTTCTGGTAGCTTGTCTGCTGTGTTGAGCCACCGGGCCAGTAAAATAGGGACATTTCCCTGGAATCAACCGTTTTCTGGAGATCCCGAGTGTCTCGTGAGGTAGACACTTGTGCCATTGGGTCAGAGCTGGCCAGGGGCTCACGGACGTGGCCGTAGTTAGGCGAGATGTGGGGTACTTCAATTGACCCCCAATATCGCACGGCTGTGGCCTCCGGAATCATGTGAAAGGATTAGGCCTACTCAGAAATGTGTCGCCTTATGCACCTCTCAAAATGTGTAACTCCAGTGCTCAGGCCCCTGCAAGAGCTGACCAGAAGGCTTTCAAAAAGATTGTAATGCATCAGCTGCTTTTTAATGCATACTACCGTTGAGTAACACTTACAGGTACCCCATTCTGCTCCTGGACCTCCAGTGCACCTGTCCATTTTCTAGGGTTCTGAAGCCCTGCAAGAAGCATTTAAATCAGTCCAAGCGATCCACTCATTTTTTAGGCTAAAATTAAAACTGGACAAGACACTGGCCGCCCCACAAGGGAATTGGAGACCCCTGTTCCAAAAACCTCAAAATGCAGATTTCCTGGCTATTTCCAAGGCTTGGCCAGGTCTTGCTGGAGAAACGCCGATCGCTGGGAGAAGCCTGTTACCCACAGCTCTGAGGCGTACGATTTGCCAGGACAAAGACAACGCTGGCCCTGGATGCAGACTGTGATGTTCGTTTCAATCACAATTTGCCTTCCACTCAAGTCAAAATCCTTACTCCCTTCCTAAAAGTCAGTAATACTGCTTGGAGCGATGGCTCCTGAAAGATTATTAAAGGAATATCCAGAGCTGTATAACTACGAGATTCATGCACTATACAGCCTAACACATTACTTTGTTGGTGCACACCACATGCAAAATTGTTCATATGTATAACAATGCACATGTTTGCTGAGGATTCTGGGCTTTGGCAGACCTCATTCAGAATTCTGACAATTGTTAAGTAGACAAACATTTAACAACCAAGCAGTCCCTGCTGATGGTCATACAGCCACAAGATCTTTCCAGAATGTTCCTTCACCTTTAAGGAAGGGGCAGTTCTGCGCTTTGAAGGAGAAGAAAAAATCCTCAATTTGAACCGAAGATTGAAAAAACGAGAGAACGCCGAGCAAAAAGGAACGCACCCAAGTGAGACCGTGTGCGACAAGGAAAATGACTTCAAATAAAATCTGAAATGCTACCAACTCGCCTCTTCACATATTCCACAGATAACCGATTGTCCTGCGCGGCTATTCCACACTTCAATCAATTCATTTCAAACCCACCTCTGCAAAAATAAGAAAAAATAAACTAAATCTAGGGAGGATCCAGAGGCCAGGTTGCTCTGCGAGAGACTGTCAGTGCCAGTAGCTGGGTTTGCTCTCTGCCACTCACAATGCCACATCTTCCCAGTCACACACGGGCAGAGCAGCACCGGCAAACCACGTTTCCAAACTCCTCTAACAAAAAGTTGGAAAGGGCAGTTTCATTTCTGGGCATAACATACCGTTTGCGGGTTTTGAAACCCAGGCTTGAGAACAGTGGCTCACCTGGCTTTGTTAACTCCTGGAATGGGAGAGTAAGCTATGCACAGGGAAAGTTAAGATGAGTCAGTGCCCAGGTTTGTGTCCTGTCTCTCCAGCCAGAGCAACCTCACTCACCCACATGTGGTAAATTTACAGTAGCTCAACTGACTCCCTGAATGGGACACTAGCTGTGCACTGGGAAAGCGGGAATTCCGGGATAAGCTGAGTCAGTGTCTCTCCAGCCAGGCACAGGACAGAGCAACCCCACCCACACGCCTCACCTCTCTCCTCCTCCGCCAGAGTGGGCTGGACAGCAGAGCTCTGAGACGACACAGTTGTACCTGGAATGAGCCGCTGTAACAATGTGCCAGCTGGCCGTCCCAGTGCAGCACAGGGGAAGGAGGCTACAGCACAGCTCAGGGCCTGGTGACGGACGTCCCGGAGCCCGGAGAGGCCCAGCCCTCTGCGCAGATGGCACACTGGGACAGGAGGTGTGGGGGAGCAGCCCGAGAGCTGGCTTCACACCAGGCCTTAGTGCCACCTGGAGTGACCGACCTCCTGACAGGAGACGGTGCTCAGGACCAAGACCTGCTGCTGATTTGGCATCAGGGAATTTTATGGGGCTGCTAGGTCAGAACGAGGAGCTGCGCTGCGTACAGGGTGCTTGCAGAGCAGCCCATTCAAGCCACTGCCTCATGACATGTGAGAACAAACAGCGCCCTGTGAGAGGACAGCATGTGGCCCATCCTCAGATTGAGATCCTGTTGCCCTTGGTCCTATTGGGTGTGCGCCCAATGGCATTGACCTGTTGGTCACTGTATTCAGGATACAGGAGCTTGAGTACACTGCCTAACTTTCTAATAACGCAGTAGTCTTTGCACCTATTGCAATGTGTTTTTGTAACAACATATTTTGTTTATAAGCACTTTTCAAAAATTCTCAAAGTATACAATCAATATAAAAAAGCACATTAAACTGACCCAATAGCCCCAAGAGTAAATTTAATACCACCTTCTTGCTATTTTAATTTAAATAATTAAGATTACAAAAATTTGGTTGCACTGTACTAATAATTTCTGAAAGATGTGTTAAAGGTTAAAGTGAAAAGAGAAGTCTTTAAACCAGTTGTAAAAATGACAGCATTCTCTGAGCCTTATATCGGAGCAGGAAAATCCTCAGAGCTCACTTTTAATTTCACTGGGAGCCAGTGTAAAGTAGAGAGGACAGGAGTTATGTGGAGTACTTTCAGACAGCACATGAGCTGCAGAATTCTGCATACATGCTGAACTGTATGTACCTTAATAAACTGCTCAGTACGTCAGGCATTAGAGTACTTTAATCTTTAATAAAGGCATGAACAAACACTTCTGGTGGATCAAGGGTCTCATCTGAGCAATGTCACAGAGGAGGAAGAAAAGTACCCTGACAATAGCTTCAAATGACAACACTGGGTCCAAAGTAACACCCAGGAGTTCCACAGTGGGACAGGGCATGCCAGAAAGGAACCTGTGTGCAATAAACAATGTTTCTGCTCAATTGGGTTGTATTCTCCCTTGAATTTGGGGCTCTGCAGCAATCGAGCTGTGTTGCTGGAGGGAGAGGGGTTTGATTTCTGCAGACCTTTCAGCATAATTGCACATCAGGCTGAACCTGGGCTCGTTTCGACTTCTACTTCTGCTCTCCTAGCCCCAGGGAGACGAGCTGCTCTCCTCAGTGCGTGTGCGCAAACTTGCTTACGTTTTTTTTTCCCCATATGCTAAGGCAGCGTGGAAATGACAATGATGTATTGCCCCTCGTTGCTGGAAGAGGTTGGCAAACTGGAAAGTACGAAGATTAAAACAAGAGAGGGAGAGAAATTGAATTTCATAAGTCCTGTTTAATGCAAAAATATACAGCACTGCAATGCTCTGGGTTCTTCAGTCATTACAGCAAAGAAGGAGATTGAGACACAGAGAGATGTTCTGCAGTTTTAGCTCATGAATAACTGGGGGACTATAGAACAGATGGACAGGGGACTGGGAAAGCTACTGGGCTTGGGGTTGCAGGTCTAGGGGCGGTACAATGTTGGGGGGAGGTGAAGACTAGGGTATAGTTTCTGGAGTACGAGACGAGTCTGCTTGGGGAGGCATCAAGGGAGGGAGGGGGGTTTTAAGAAATGAGGATAGACAGGCCCCAACAGCCTTGCAGTCTAATCTTGGAACAGCTGTACTTCAACTCCACTCCCACCCCCCATGGCAGGGTCCACAGGTCATTTCATGTACCTGGAAACTCTTTCATCTGTTCAATTCAGCACATTGGTTGGAGTCACTGACAGTTTATGAACTGCAGAACAGCAGGTTCTGCAGCCTTATAGAAAGGCCTTGGTCCAGGCCCTGGAGATCAAGAGGCTATAAAAAAGAAGGGCAGGGAGAGAGCACGTCAATAAGCACTGTAGACTGGGAGGGGGGTGTGTCAGAAGCTTCAAGGGTTGTAATGGGCGTGTCAGATGCACCGTAGACTGGGAAGGGGGTGTGTCAGAGGCTCTGTAGACGAGGAAGGGGCGCGTCAGATGGAATGTGTGGGTATAGTGTTGAGGGTAGGGGGAAGCACATTGCACATTGCAGCTTAGGAAAGAGTTAGGATAAGGTTAAAAGCAGGAAGAAATCATGGGAAAAGAGAAGTGTAAAAAAACATAAAATACACAACAATCCTATGAGGAGGTTGGCAGGGACTGGGAGATGACAAAGTGAAGAAATCAAATTTGACTTGATTATTTGATCCCAGAAGCAGAGACGGGAGAGGAAGAACAGGGACTCCATGTTAAATCTGGGAGATAATCAGGGATCACGCTCGTCTATTTTCTACATAGAGAATTTTCAACTTTTCCAGCCACTTCTAGATTTTATAAGCATATTGTATGGAAATCACTGGCTGAACCCCCTCACTTATCCCATCAAGGTCCATCTAAGAGACACTAACTTCACTGGAGCTTGTCAGCATAGGGTCCCACTGATTGCTGCGTGTTGCGCTGAACACGATACCCACACTGCCACGTCAAAACCACCACGTTCGAGTCTGTGTGTCACACAAGCTGAGAATTGTAAATTGGAGACATTGCTGTCGCAAAAGGCTTTCTGAGCCGTTGACAGAGCTCAAAAGCGCGCTGAGCAGGGTGCCGCCCAGAGACCATGTGTCACTGGGTTTGAAAGGAAGCGTGAGGCAAGGCACTTTCAAGGCACTTTCAGGATAAAGAATTGGAAAGAGGCTGGAGAACTGGGAGATATGAAATCCTGAGTAAATAAACTTGTAGGGAAAAAAAACGGTTATAGGATGACCTGAACAGTCTGAAGGCTACAAGCTCGCATCTTGGTTGGGTCCCTGCAGACTGTAATACATTAATAATTCCTTCCATTTATATAATGCTTTACATACGGGGTGGAGCGGTGTCTCTGTGGCTAAGGATCTGCGGCTGTGGCTGGAAGTTTGCCGGTTCAAATCCCGCAGCCGGCAGAGGAATCCTACTCTGTTGGCCCTTAACCTCAGCTGCTATACAATGGCTGGCCCTGCGCTCTGACTCCAAGCTTCTCTCTCTGCGTGTCTGCCTCTCACGGAGAGCAAGCTGGGGTATGCGAAAAGACTAATTCCTAATGCAAGAAATTGTACAGGGCTAATAAAGTGATGCTATGTTATACCTAAGGATCACAGAATAAGAGAAGATCCACTTCATCACTACTTCCCTCAATGAACTACAGCTCTACCTGGGTGACTCTACCTGGGTGACAGCTCTACACAGCCACCATTCTGCACTGCAGGTCAGGGAAGGAATGACTTTAGGGAGGCCAGATTGTGCAATCCTACAGGACACTGGGGTTAACACACCTACTCTTACAAACACCGAGATCTTTAGTGACCAAATAGTTAAGCTTATGGGCAGCTTAGTGGCAAAGTGGTCAGCATTGTTGCCTCCAAGCACTGGGACCCTGGGTTCAACTTCAGACCTGGGCTGCAGTCTGTGTGGAGTCTGCATGTTCTCCCCGTGTTCACATGGGTTTCCTCCCACAGTCCAAAGACATGCTGGTAGGTCAATTGACTTGGCCCTGGTGTGTGTGGGACTGGTGTCCCATCCATGGTGTACCCTGCCTTGTGCCCATTGCTGGCCAGGATAGGCTCTATCTCCCCTGTGAAGTAGTTAGAGAATGGATGGCTGTTATGGATAGTTAGGGTCTTGGTTTGCCAATGCCAGTCCAGAGGAAAGACTGCCTCCTACTGGTCCATTATCACTACTTACTGCTACAATTGAGCTTTTCTGAGAAATTCTCTCATCGCAGCAACAACCAGGTCCATTCTTACTTAGCCTCTGAGGTCTAACAAGATCAAGCTGCAGGGTGATTGTCTCTCCAGTCCCACCAGTTTGTACACAGGCCCAAGCAGAAAAGACAGTCCTTCCTGCTCCCTCAGAGCCAGACACTTAGAATCTTTCAGCTTAGTTCTCAAGTCTACAGTTTTTGCTTCTTCCCAATTTGCTAGAGCTCTGTAAGGTCACATCTACAAAATTAGTACAGATACCAGATGTCTGTTAAGGTTCCGTTAACACTCTGCTTGTTGGCAAGATTAAAGAAACTCAGCAGTGGGAACTGTTTTTTTGTTGGATTTGTTGTGGCAGGGTGGGTCGCTATTGACTATGGGTTTTGCCTCCATCTGCGTGTATGCAAATGAACGCAAAATAAAGTCTCAGTGCGAATATAAGCACGTGCAGCTCTTAAAATCCCAACCCGATCCAAACGGCTCTGCGAAAGGGAGTCTGTCTGTGCCCAAAGCATATTGTTTGGATCCTAAACAAAACCTGTCTGGTGATTGTCTGTTTTTCCATTATAAAACAGATCAGGAGAGGTGCATTACATTTACCGAGCCTGTCCTGTTCTATTAATGTGAAAATACAGCTGGCTCTCCCTCGGTGCATCTTCTCAAAGGCAGCAAGAAGGACAGGCAGGCAGGGAAACAGATTTGGTTTGGTGCACCTCTCTCCCTGACTTTTTTTTTTGCCTTTACTATTTTTAGGAAGTGGCAATAAGGGAACCTTATTCAGTTTAATATTACTCGTCAGGAGCTACGCATGATTTCATTTTGAATAACACATGAATAAATAATGCATTCATCAGAATTTCCTCAGGAGTTTAATGCAAACTTAAAGGGCCTTTCTGATCCTGATTAATCTGTGTATCCCCTCCCTGCCCCCACAAAGCCCCAGAAAGAGAAGGAGAATGCTGTTTAAATATCAACTCTATACCTGTGCTGTTCCCCATCTTGACTTCTTATAGTTTCCTCACTCATGCATATACTATTACCAATGAAGATGGCCCCCAGTTTCAAAGAACTTTTGAATACCAAAATGGCCTCAAGAGGATTTTTTAAAATCCCTTCAGGTTGGTCCAGTGAACCCTTTTCCCTCTTCCCCTTTCAAAATTGGAAAAAAAGAAAGGGTACTGTGTTTAATTCCAAGCAGTATTTTAAGAACGTGTCCTCTGGCCTTTGCCAATCTGATATTGCATGCTAGATGGTTGTCTGGACAAGGCAGAGGGAACCCCAATATAATTACGCAGTGTGTGCTTGGAATTAGTAGTGTTTCAGTGGCTAGGACAGGAGAGGTGCTGAAGACAGAGCGCTCGGAGCCTGGGGTTACTGTTTAACCCATTCAGAGCAATCCTACTCTTCAAAAACAAGACCCCCATGCTACAGATGTGATTTGCAGCTGTCATTCCAGGTGAAATATAACTAATATGGTTGCCTGCATTACTCAAATACCCCTGTGGAGTGGCCTGGAGGTGAAAGTGGCACAATGTGGAGAGGTCTAAGCTGGAATGCTTAGAAAGAGGAAAATTCACTGGACAACTGGACTGCTTCACTCGGGTGTGCACTATCTCTTTTCTCGCATGTAAGCCATCAGTGGACAGTGTTATATACACATGAGGTGCATATAACTATAACTAGGTAGGACTACACCCTGCACAGGACACAGGTTCATCAGAAGACACACACAGAGGAACAATTTAGAGACAGCCCTGAACCTAGCCAGCATGTTTCTGGAAGGCAAGTGAAAAACTACGGTGAACTTGGTGAGAACACGCAAGCTCCCCACAGGAGGTGCCCTTCTCTGGAAATTAATGAGCTGTGAGGCAGTGGCATGTACCTCCAAGCCACCCTTTCTTTTAAAATTTCACAATAGCTGCTTGAAGGGGCCATATAAGTACCCCATACTTTTGCACTGCATTCATGCTTTCCAATTTCATCTACTGGCAAGGCTTGTCAGACAGCAAGCACATACAGAATGAGTACCTTAGCAGAGCCACACTCTGAGGTCCACTCTCTCTCACATCACATTTCAAAGACGACTTAAAAATTAGCAATATGGCTGCCAGGCAGAATGGTGGTTGTGATCACTCTTGAAACCCTAAAGAGTTCCAGCTCTTGATCCTTGTGATCCTAGTATCTGCTGGGTTTCATTCTTGCCTAACCTGTCTGTTAAAATATTAGCTCAATTAAAGGTTTGATTGATTATGCAATTAGATGTTTGTCTAATTGCAAAAAAGATGCAACCTTGAAGAGCCGAAGATGAGACAACACTGGTAAAAAGAGGCCAGTCAGATCTTTTAGTCCAAAGGGAGCTCAATTAAGGGATAACGAGCACAAGGCTTGACTGACTCTGGGGTCACCAGGTCCAGGACTGGGTAGCCTGGGGTTGCCCTAGATTAGTAATTTGGCTGGTCAACTACAGAACTGGGTAGCAGGGCGGTGCAGTGGTTAGCACTGCTGCTATGCAGCGCTGCAGTCTTGGGTTCGATTGCTGTCTGTGTGGAGTTTGCACGCTCTCCCCGTGTTCATGTGGGTTCTCGCTGGTGCTCCAGATTCCTCCCACGGTCCAAATACAAACTATCAGGTTAATTGACTTCTGAGAAAATTGGCCCTGGGAAAAGAGTGTGCGCCTGGCTGCGTTTGCGTCTGTGTGCCCCCTGTGGTGGGATGGCATCTTGTCCAGGGTGTACCTGCCTTGCGCCCATGGCTTCCTGGGATAGGCTCTGATTCCTCCACAATCCTAAAATGCACAAGCCATTATAGAAAGTGATGTGATGTGTGACGTCAGAAGCACGGAGCACAGCTGGTAGGTTCAGAACCAGAGAGAAGGACCGCGTTGACAGTGAGGGTTTGTGCTGTCCATAATGTCAATTATGATCATTTTTCTAAGACTGTCGCAGTTGACGAATCTTCTGCGGTAAGCTGGCAATTGACTTGCTCATGCTTCTTTGCATTCAGTGGCTCAATGACACATCACACAAGGTGTGTGCGTACCAGAAGGATGTGATTCATCCATTTGTCCTCCGCGTGGCGTGACAGAGGCTCACGCGGGCAGTGAAGCGGAGAGGAACTGTCTGAGGCGCTGGGGAAACATCGCCAGCGAGCTGCCGAGCTCTGACAGCCATGACGCTGGAGGAGGGGTGGGGGGGGGGGAGGCGTTGGCGGCCATTTGATCTCTGCCAGTAAACCTGTCTCCCCTGTGCCACACGTCGCTGGGGCAGCCATCAACAAAAGCCACCCTCCTCTGCCAAGTCTGGACAAGGTGCGACCCCAGCAGTTGTGTGTTCCCTGCTGACAGGGGGAGTTTGAAAGAGAGTTATAGAAAATAAAACCCAAAGAGGAAATTTGTGAATGGACGGCAGGCTAACCAAGACTCAGATCAGTAGGTATTTAGTTAATTGGTGAGCAGGGACTACTCTTTCTACAAGGCCTCTTGTGAGGTTTTCTGTAGACTCTGATGCTGTAAACCAATCCATGGTGTCAGTCTGCTGAGTTACAGCAGGTTCTTCTCCCAGAATAATGGAGCTGGAGAATGAGCACGTATGAAAGGCCATACTGTTGGGTGTCTCCCCTCAGGACCTCCATAATTGAGACACTGCATTCAGTCCCATGCGATCCTCATATGCTGTAATAGACCATAAGTATTTTGAGGAAGGTTGTAGCATATACAGTAGATCCATGATTAGTATAAATTTCATTTTCTATATCTCCCTTTTCCAGATTTGGGAACAGGGATCCCCAGAATCCCACCCTCAAGGTCACCAGACCAGTAGGTGCTGCCGGACGGCTTGAATGATAGACAGCTTCAGGCTCATGTGGGTAGATTAAATTGATTCAATTAAGCCTTAATTGAGCTCAATGAACTTTTCCTTAGGACCTCTGCTGCTGATATTTGAAGGAGACCGACAACAGTCAGGCAGGTGCTTTAAAGTGTTAGACTTGGAGATCCCTGTGTTACAGCAGTCACCCCCTTCCCCTGACTCCCCCCCCCCAGCTCTGCCTGCGGCTTCTCTCCACTGGCCCTTCACTGAGTATTCAGATACCTGCTTGGAGCCCATTTATCTCCCTCAGAGGCTTTCTCCTGCCTCCATCCTGGGCTAACAAAAGTAAAAGTGCAAAGAGATCATGGGAAAAGAGCACAGCAGCAGGGTATCCCACTGGCTCCACCCACAGGCGTGGGCGTGGCCCCGTAGGACGATCTAATTGGCCGGGCTCTGGCCGACTGGGGGGGGGGCCTTACACAGGGCCTGACACTTGTCAATATCAAGCAAAGAACTGAGACTAGGCCTGAGCTACAGAACATTCGGCTTTCAGATTCCAAGTTATAATTAATGCAAAACTTATAACGAGGTGGACTAACCAGCAAGACAGCCGTACTGTCTCTACCCCGCTTATTTTTAGAAAGCTCTTGGCCAAGAATGCTTTAAAAAAAGACTGCAGGCTTGCGGTATGTGATGTGATGAGAACAGAGAAGAGACCACACATCTAAACTGCCAGCTGGTTTTATTTTCTACTGACTGGAAGGCTCTGTGTTTGAAAGGGAGGGTGGTAAATCCAAGGGCTCTGAAAACAATTGACGGATCGGTTTTGAAGGCACTTGGAAGAATTTTCTGCACCCCCCACCACCAACATGACGCTCCCCAAAACAAACAAGCCATTAATCTATAAGGTTCCCCTGCCTGGGACACAATTCCCAGCCAGCCTTTCTAATGAGTGACCTTCAGCAGAAAGAGCACAGCCAAGAGCTGCTATAATTATCCTAGAGCAAGTACATAATCTTGTAAACACCTTTTGCTCTGCTTTTGTTGGGTAACTAAAATAAAATATTTTGGTAAATCTTATGTAAAAGCTGCAGATAGATTTTACATCTTCTAGACAGTATGGGGAAGCAATAAAAATGGAAAAATATTCCCCTTATAAAGTTAATTATAGATTTCAAGCATAAAATGCAAATCCAGAGATGTGGTGTTGAAATTGTACAATTTTCTAGCAGGAATGCATTGAGAATATTGTGTGCAATTTTGTTCACCACATTAGAAAAAAAAAGACTGCAAATCAGTCCAGGGAGAAACAACCAGATACTTTCTTGAGCTTAAAGAAAAGTCTCACACTGACTGGCTAAAATAACTCAACCTTTTCAGGACTTTAACATTAAAGGTCACAAGGGAACTTGTTCATGTATTCAAAATCCTCAAAAACATTGATGAACTTGACCCTACATACAACGTCAGAATCAACAATGAGACAATCCAGAGGACGCAAGCGGACAAGGCATGGAAGAGCATTAAAGCATTAACAAGAGGCATTTCTTTACACAAAGGATGGTGGGAGTGTGAAACAACTTCATGCCCAGCTGTGTTGTTGAAGCCAATAGCTGGCTCTTTCAAGCAGATGAGTTCAGATACAGTGCTCTCCAGATTTAGTCATACCCCTAATGAAATAGGAACAAAAAAACATCCTATAGAAATAAAGTCACAGATTGGATAATACATCTTCCTTAAAAAATCGAATATTCTACTGTACCTGTAATAGCATTGCACAGAGCACTCATATTTGTCAAGGACCTGCATTTGCGAAAACAAGAGACTGGAATATATGTGACCCTCTAAGTATCCCTTTGAAAAAAACCAGCTGAAACAGTGGTGTTGTGTTTGGTATAAAAGGGATTATGCTCTTGTCAAGAAACCCCTCGCACCCACTGTGAAATGTTGCAGAGAGCCCATGGGTCACTCTTATTCTCCAGGTTTGGATCAGAGCATTCTCTCTCAGCGTCTTGGCACAGGACAGGAAAGATCTTAACTAGCCCGACCCAGGTGAGTGCTCAGCGCCCTGGACTGCAGTTCTTCAGAAAGACAGTTCAGGTGTGAAACCCCGCCCTTGCACAGGAGTGTCTTCCTGACCTATCTGAGCACTTCTTTTTCCTCCCCCTGGTTCTTCACATCCGTGCATGCTGGCGTGAAGGTGGGCCGGGGGGCCGTGGCACTGATCTGAGGTGCCAGGATGCACCTCTTCCCTTGGCACATGCCGAATGAACCCTCAAGCAAACTGGGTCACCAGGTCATCAAACCCAGTCCGAGAGAACATGTGGCGGCATCCCAGATAACCGGGTATCTATTAATACCTGGTTGAAAATTAGCCCGTTCTTTTCCCAGCATGCTCTACACCTTACATCGGACAAGCAGGCAAGGGCAGTAAAGAATAATCCCTGAGGGTGAGAACCATCACACCGAGGGTGCAGTCATTGCCAAAACGCACAATAAACTAAGAGACGTAACCTTTTTTGAATTAAGGCTGTGCATTTTGAACACAAAATCCAGAACGCGAACGTCAATCTCAGCTTCACGCCCTGCGTTCATCTGTGGCACCCGGAACCCCCTGGATCCGTGGAGAATACACCTGGTACTTGTCCCCCACACTAACCACACAGAACAGGCGGTGTGACTTCTAAATGAAGTCACAAGTCGGGATTTTTGACTCAATCTGCTGATTTTGCGGTTTTCTGGGTCATCTTTGCTGTGGCTCCAAGAAATAGTGTGTGGAAAAAAAAATCATGTGAGAACCACTGCATCGTGGGACATGCTTTTTCTATTTAAGTACGTATTTTTATGGCTGCCAAATCCAGTTGGCAATCTGTGCCAACTCCCTAATGTGATGAATTCATATGTCTTCTCCAACTGTCACTGCTACACCAGCCACTCCGAGCAGCGATGCTCTTCATCTTGCCGATCTACGAGACTCGTGCCGAACCTACAGAACCAGGGCTGGCCTGCAAATTCTGCTGTGCTGGGATTCCAAGCACACAAACTCACCTGGCCAGAAATAGTTCCTCTGGTGGCACATGATTAACCCAACTGCTGTTTTTTTCTTACATCCAGTACAGGTTTGTGGGGGAGGTGAACCCTATCCCAGTGAGCAACAGGCACAAGGCAGGGTACACCCTGGATGGGACGCCAGTCCATTGCAGGGCACACAAAGACACAGACACACACAAACGCATGCCAAGGCCATATTTCCCGGAATCATTTAACCTTCCAATGTGTCTTTTGGACTGTTGGAGGAAACCCACACAAACACTGGGAGAACATGCAAACTCCACCCAGACAGACCCCCAGGTCCAGAATTGAACCCAGGGCCCCAGTGCTGCGAGGCAGCAAATGCTGACCACTGTGCCACCCTGCCACCCCCTTTTCACGCATTTAGCACTGAAATGAATTGCCATCATTTTTTTTTATTCTAATACAAATGCGTGATAACTCGACTTTACATCATGTCAAGTGATCCCAGTATTTCCCCATGAGCGGAAGCTCCGGGCATTGAAAACGCCAACGAACTCTTCTTCGGGACAGACCGCCCCCGCCCTCCTCGACCCAAGACGCGCCCGGTGGCAACACGCCGCTCTCCGCTTGCACGGAGAGGTGCGAGAGCCTTAATAATAAGGCTAAGACACCCCGGCTCCAGCGCTCCGCCGGCGATGAGCCTGTGCGATAATAAAATCATTACGAGGAGGAGAGGAACAACTCGCGCGCTGTGGGTTGTTGAACTGTGGCAAGCGGAGCAGCAGGTAACAGCCGACACGTGGAGAGCTCCAGATCCGCCAGTAAAGCTCTGCCTCGGGAGCAGGATCTGCGCGCTGATCCTGCCCAAGCTAGCCAAGTAATAAACCGCTGGAGGTGAGCGCGCGTACTGGCGAGGCTGAGCCGGCTTAACATTCTGCACCGCTCGCACGATATATATTTTATGGGCGTCTGTTATATTCAGGCAGCTCGCGGAGGGTACTCATCTTTATTTCATTTTCTGCTGTGTTTAATTTAGCCCAGGTTTATTATTTCGCTCTTGTCCCCCTCTTCACCCCCCTAACCAGCTGCTCTAGGGACAGAACCGCTTGTTCTTTCCTTCCTGTTTTCTTATTGCCCTGTATATGCTTTGTGTGTGTATGTATGTATATAATAAGGATATTGTTTAATATATATTTCTGATTACACACATTTACGGATACCTACACGCACATACCGTCTACAGTGTCCACACTATACATAGGAAAGCTAATTAGCGCTCGTCCAATCAGCGCGGCGCTAGGGGAGACGGGATTGTGTTGCCTCCGCATTGCTGCCACATATAGCCAACGTCAGCGCTATGACCACATGTTCTACACACCTTCCTTCCTGTATAACTGTATATATGCATATTCCACAAGAGGCACAGGTGAGGAGTGGTAAGAAACTCCTGCCCCCAGTGGTGCTGTCAATTATTACTTATATCCATAATTCACTGCATGGGTTTAATCTTGGGTGCTACTTTCAAAATACAAATGCAAAACTGCAGTTATGTACTACATACATATAATTATTGCTTCAGGCAATAATGTGTATTCATCTTCTTCAGCCCGTGCAAAAGGGCCGTGCTGTGTGATTGAGACACTTCAGCAATCTATAGTATGTCCATAATGCTGGAGGAATATTCCTGTAGATTTATGCAGACAGTTACGTAAGTCAAGATTCCCGCCTGCTTCACCACAGAGCTACGAATCTACCGCTCGCTTTCCCATCGATTGATATCCGCGATATCCGGTCTGAGACGGAGACCGACTCCGATGCCATTTCCTGCGTTTCTGCTAGCAGCTGACTTCGGACAGAGCCGGCGGCAGTAGGCCCACTGGGAAAAGAATTCTTTCCCCCCCAAAAAAGAGCCTTTTGATGGGCTGTCGATTTTGAAGACGGAGAGTGCAATGGGCTTTTCTTTCTCCCCCCCACCCCCCCAATAACAGAAAATCCAGTACACTACTGTGTGTGTTAATAAAAAAAACCAGCTGAAGAGAGCAGCGCAATAAGTGGTCATTATCTCCTGTAAAGCACGGTTATAACTTACCGTTCAGCAGTAGGAGCCAAGAAACAAATAAAAATGCAAAAACGCGCGGCAACCGTCTGCCTGATAAAAGGCTTAATAGATCTGGAGAGGACTGTTGAAATGAGTCGTAATGAAATCTCTCCACTCCCTCCTCCCCAGCCCCTTCTCTCTGGGCACTCTCTTGCCCTCTGTTTTTCGTTTTTAGCAGTTTGCATCAGGTGCTATCGTCTTCCTTGTCATTAGCGACCCGCCTCATTTCCAGCATCCCTGTGTGGGGCGGGAGGAGGCTTTATTTTTAAAAAAAGATCAACGCTTTCCCTCCTCCTGCTAAGGGGCTTCGAGCCGAGACCACCACCATCGCCACTTCCTTCACAGTCCCGTCAAGTACTGAGCTGAGAGCTCTTCCTCTTGCCCCGCACCAGCTCTGAGTTCCTGTCTTATTTGTTTACTTGTTTACCAACCCTTCCTTAGACTGCAAAGGAACAGGCAAAGGTTTGTTCCCTGCGGACAGGAAAGGAGCCGTTGTGTCTCTTTTCAGCGGGGGATGAACCTTTACTGTACCTGTTCCTCTGCCGCCTGCGCATGCTGACGCGGCTCGCTGCTTGCACTTTCTCTAGACTGTCGCTTTAGAGAGGACTCGGGCTTTCCCCACAGCTCTCAGCGCTGGCCCGTCTTGTTCACCACAGCGCCACTGCCAGCCACGTCGCGCTCCTCTCCCGGTTCGGTTGTCGCTGGATTTCTTTTTATCCCCCCCCCTCATCACTCTAACGCAGCATCTAGCACAGTGGTGCAGGTGCGATTCCGGACTGGCTGGGCTGCCTTCCGTGTGGAGCCTGCATGTTCCCCCTGCGTCTATCTGAGGTCTCTCCATTCACTCTGGTTTCCTCCCGCCTCCCAGACACACGCTGGTTAGGTTAACCGGTGTCTCTGAATTGTCCCTGTGTGTGTGTGTGTGTGTGTGTGTGTGTGTGTGTGTGTGTGTGTGAGAGAGCCCTGGGCCCTGTAATAGCCTGGCCTCCGGTCCATTGGGAGTCATGCCTTGTGTCTAGGCTCCACCACACTCACCAGGAGCAAGCAACTTCTGCAAATGGATCGACTGGACAGCTACGGTTGGCACGTAACCATGACTACCTCAAAACTGGAACCCTCACGCATCTGAGCACGGGTTACAGTGGAAGCTCTGGAGATGGGGATATCAGTATTAAAACCCATGCAGAGCAAGGGGTGACCAAGGGGCAGAGGTGGGGGAGGGGTGCAGGGGGTGTAGTATTTAGCATGTTTCAGGTGAGGTGCGAGCAGTGATTGCAAACTACTGACAGGAGTGGAGCAGCACTCCTAGATAGTGCCCAGTGGGCATTACCATCAGCCCAAAGGACTGAATGAGCTCCCCCTCGGGCCACAGGCTGGGAGGCAAGTGAGGGAAGAACGCCCGGGAAGGTTTAAAACGCATCTGCTCTCTGGCAAGTCAACCGTGCAAGCTCCCGCTGTTATTTAAGGACTGCAGACCAACGTGAACCCCTGCACACCAGCGAACGTGGACCAGAACAGGGACTCGCACAAACACCGCCAATGGCACGCAAATCAAAGACCCAAAACACGCTTCACATCCCAGGGCAGACTTGACGTGCAGGAAGCCCACAGACAAGCCAGGTCACCGGGTGGCTGTCAGAAATCGGTCATGCTCCCTAAGCACATGCTCTCTCCAGACATGATCCACAAAGCACAAAATGTCCCCTAATCCCCTCTTCGGGAGACTGGCAGCAGAGAAAGAGCAGACCTTGTCCCTCACTGTGGCCACCACACAGCAGCTCACTGGCCGTCTCCCACTGCGAGTGACAGACCTAGATTCTTCGAAAACTTCAGTCTGACCAGATCAGCTTTTTTACAGTAAGTCAGTGGATTCTAATATCTTTACTAAGTAAACTTAGAAAAAAAACGTCCAAGCAAGTAGCTGCCCATCCCATGCAACATGCTCCTTCACCCTTGTTAAAAAAAAAATCAAAACGCGCAATCATATTTTATTTTTAATCCGTTTCCCAATCTCGCTTCATTACGTCTTTCACAAATGCTGGAAGCATGGCGCTGTGCAGTATTTATTTCCGTTCGCTGTGCTGTCAGTTGCCTGCGAGCTTGTCTTCGGAGAAGCTGTGCAAGGACTGCAGTTACTGCAGAGACAGCAGTACTGTGACCAAGATGGGGCCGCTCTGCGTGTGTCTGAAGCCCTCCGCGCTGAAGCCGTACTCGGCGGCGGATGGTGGTGACCTCAGTCGGAGAGGTGGTCTTCTGCTAGTGTGAAGACAGTAATGCAGGTTGACAAGGGGCCAGGCTCTTCATGATTTATAGCTTCAAAGTGCACGATACACAGGACAGGTCAGTCTGCCCTCTGTTTGCACTCTGCTGAATTCAACACGGTACCGATCCTCTGTACTTCCTCACCACACTCCCCTGTCCTTGTGGGGGGGGGACTTGGACCCTGCTGAAGGAAACGACTCTGTTCTCCCTCATATCTCTCCTCTGGCTAGTTAATTAAAAAAAGCGGGAAGGGAGAGATTTTCCCCCCTAAGCTCCAAAATCCAAAATCTGAGATTTGCAATTTCCTGTCCAACTACGTCCTTGGAGGTTCATGCTGCCAGAACAGCCTGTGAGCAGTTAAGAAGGTACTGAGTGCACTACAATGTATTATTCTGACAGGAGCGATGTTTTAATTTGGAGGCGCGGTGCCTGGCTTCGCTTTGTGGCTCTGCGCATATGGATGGAAAGTAAGACAACAATGGAAAGATAAGATAAAAATAAAATACAGCACCTTCCAGAAAGATGGATCATGGGACAGGGGACAATCACAGCATAAGAAACAACATTATATTGTATCTGTAACTCTGGAAAGTTGCCATACATAAGATAAGATCGATGAGGCCACGGAAATGTGTGTAAGACACAAAACGTGTGTAAGACACAACCAAGGAGCGTTGCATAAAATTGTCCACTGAAACACTGAAACACTCATTTAAACGGCTGTGTAGAACTGTGGTTACAGCATTACAAGAAAGATATTATTGCTGGAGCAGCTCCAGAGCCGGGTATCCAGACATACCCCCAGTCCTAAAGGAAAGCCCTGCTGAGACAGGCCAAAAGAACTGAACCTTATAGTCTGCAGCAAAGATGACTACAACCTGATGCATAAATTCAAAGTCCTAAAGTCCTCAGAGGCCATGACGACACCAGCCCAGCGGGTGTCTTCTGAATGAACAGTGGAGCACCAACTACAGGACACCAGAGAATATTGGGGAGTGGGGGTGCATTTATAACTGCAAACGTCTTTACATAGAAGGCACATCTTTACACAAATAGCTGAGGAGCCTGAAGCCAGCTGGCCTGATGTCTCGACAAAGCCAGTGGATGAAATCCTGGGAGCGATGAGCCACTAGCAATCAAATGAAGTTAGAAAAACCTGGGTGTGTTCAGTAGCGTTTGGGCAACGCCCATCCCTTTTAGAAGAGACTTGTGATTGTAATGGATTACTTTTTAGAAGTAACTTCCTGTCAGAGCACCTGGAGGAAACCCAGGGAGGAGAAGGAGAACACACAAACTCCACACAGATAGCACCCCAGGTGTAGAATTGAACCCAGAACCCCAGACCTGCAGGGGTAGCAATGCTACCCGCTGTGCCACCCTGCCAACTACAGTTGAGTTATTGTAAATGTCTTGGTCTGTTCAGTCTTATATTGCTGATACAAATGCTTCATTAACTGCATGAATAACACCCAGTCCTTATCCTCTTGATTCTTCCAGACGTGGAAGAGTTAAATCCGCACACTGAAAGAACAGTGGGAAATTGTTTCTTTTGTTTTTGTTTTCCTCCTAGCCATGATTTGATGTAAGGAGTTACAAGAGATTTTATATTAAAATAGTGTAATATAAGCTCCAGCACTGCTGTACCTCTGAAGGATTTTGTTGGCGCTTTTTAATTTTTCAGTTTTTTTTTTTAACAGGTACAACCCCCTGCTTGCGCACGTTATTACTGCAGATGAGGATGTACGATTTCAGTCTTTTTTTAATAAACACAAAGCTTGTCTGAATTAATAGAATACAAAACATGGCAGAGTTATTAAAAAAATAATCCCCATCCCTCTCTCTCTCTCTCTCTCTCTCTCTCTCGCTCTCTCTCGCACACACATTCACTGTCAGCTGACCCTGAGCCTCACCTCAGCGCTCGATGGTGAGTTATGATATTCGGTGTCTGTCGGATTACACTTTAATATTTCATTACATGCACAAATATGCACTGTGTAGGACTCTCACAGGTGTGCCGCTATTAATCACACTCCTCTCCATGAAAACCCTGGCTCCTTAATAACTCAAAATGCATTTGCTTTTCCCAAAGTACTGTAAATACACAAAAATACATGTATTGACATTGTCTTAGACAAAATGCAAAAGACATTAAACAGTTTATTTAAGTTTCTACCTCACCACCGCTGCTGTCTAAAAACATTCCAAAGATGTCAGTAAGAAAACCGGCTCAGACTGTATAATGACAGCGTCTCCTGTTTCCCTAGTTGACCCGCTGGGAGCGTGGAGGAGGGTCTGGGTGTTGATGCACGCCTGGCACCTATAGGGTGCTCACCCATCACTCAGCTTGGCAAGCACAACACGCAAGGAGGCCACGCTCAGGCTAGGGTCCCCCCGCCCACACTGACTACCCCAACACTGCAGGGACCCCCCGAGTGAGGCGGCAGGAATTAGCCCGCACGTGCAGCGCTAACATGCAAACCCAAGCTGCCTGCTTCATTTCGAGTGGTGGGGGAATGACAATCAGACAGGGCCTCATGGCAAACAGAACACAGGGCAAGATCAATGCACGGGATGCTCATTTCAGGATGCTTTCAGATGGCCTTTGTGGCCCGATTTCACTCTAGCAGGGGAAACAAATACATTGTGCGCGGAGTAAATGGAGTTACAATGTCTTTTTATCTGTTTCTTCCAGAGTGTTCATTTCAAGACTCCAGCTAGGGCTGCAATCCTTCACTTGTAATCGTATCGTAATAAATATGTTCTCCCTCCCCGACACCCCACCCCCTATACATCTCCCTATATCCCGGTATTCGTATTCGTCATTTGCCTTCCTTTGGGGCGGTAATATATTTCTGTCCTCGCTGTATTCATTTCCACAAAGCCCTTCATCCCACTGTGATGAATTGGCTCTCTGTCACATTTCCAATTGTACAGAATGAGTTTTATTGCAGAGAATATGGGTGAATTGATTCTCCTTGTAGGTGTCATAATTTATTGTAATTTTTCTTCTTTTTTCCTCCAGATTTAATTTTGTTCAGAGCAGCATTTGGGGATGGAAGGGGGGCAGATTGGTGAAGAGGATTAATTTGCCTCGTGTCCTGTGTTATCCACTCTGGAGCCCTCAGCTGAAATCCAGCTTCTGGCCAAAGATGAAAGCGAGTTTGGGAGGCATCTTGCAAGAGCATTCAGCCCAGATCAAACTGGGAAGCAGATATATCAAAAGTCCCCTGAGCTGTTGTTTATTTTCGCCTCAATCCAGTTTCGGTCATCGTGGACGAAGTGGGCGTGTCACATAACCACATGAGGTCACATGGGTTCCTCTCGTTCGCAAGAGCTGTGATTGGCTGTCCCATCAGGCATGTCATGAAGCACCTAGTAAGGCTGAAAGTCTTTCCCCTGCACTTTAGTCGAGATCTTTAAAAGAATCCAGAATGCAATGGCAAATTGTATTTCTTTGGATGATGCTCTGTTTCTGGAAACTGTCAACCAGGGATAGGCGTCACACGTGTACCAGCAAATTGGCCATCTGCTATTTAAGGTGCCACACTTCAAGGAAAGCTGTCAGTAATTAAAGGAGCAATGCCGTGCTACAAGATCATGGCAGGCACCAGACAAGTGACAAGTTAAGGATATCCCGGCCTGCTCTACTCCATCCAACCTTGGCAGGGCTCAGCCACAGGAAGAATGTCTCTCACAGGAAGTTAATGCATGGCCCAGGTTTGAACAGGAGATGAGATCTGGATTACGAGACATAACTCTCATTCTGCTCTGAATGGTTCACCCTTCACTGTCAGGGTGACTCTCCCAGCTTCATCTGAAAGGATTGTATCACTGGCAGTTACGGCAACACCTATGTTGAATTAATCTACAGCACTACGTATCTATTGTGTACTTCATATGTGACTAGGATACAGCATTTCAGAGCATATTCAGTCAGCTAACAGGGACCAAGGGTCAAACACAGGGGGATAATTCAATGCAGCCAATCAAACTTAACCTGCATGTCTCAGAGAGGTGGGATGAAACCCACACAAGCACATTTAAACTCCATACAGAAGACTTGGCAGCCTGGAATCAAATCCATGGACAAGTCCTGTGAGACAGCAGCACTGGCTGCCATGTTACTGTACTGTCCTTCTACTACAGCAGTGAACATATCCCTCAGTCAGGGGGCTGTAGATTGTCAGCCCATTCCCCCCCGCTGGATGGCCTTGTCAGTGCAGAACGACACACTTGCCAGACACTGTGTGGAAAGATCAGGCGGAGGAGAAGGGAGGCATGAAAGTGGTTGATTCCACATTCATTTCTCAAAATCTGCCCTGCAGATCAGTGCCAAGTAGCCTTTGCCTTTCAAGGGGAATTCGTTATTGTTTTCGAAATAACATTTTGTCCAGGGAGACAGGTTCTGTGAGATCTGAACACGAGTTTAACTTATTAACAGGCTGTGCTAAATTCTGCAGCATGTGGGAGGTGGCAGGCTCTTGTGCAGAAAGGGACAGTATTACAAGGATGTTGACAGGGACAGCAGCCAGCAGGTCAGCTCAATTCCTCCTAGAATCTAGCTCAGCACTGTTCTCTTTTCGCCATGGGCTAGCGAGCAGTAAAGGTGATATAGCTTGACAGCAAAATCAGGAAATTAACCCAGAGGTGCACATGAGGCATGAGGTGACTCCTAATGCATATCAATTTGATCCATTCCAGAGTTTACTAATTGTAGGCATGAGAACAGTTCAGCAAAGATGAAGAACAGCAGCAATGTGCTTCCTATTTTTCTAGCACCGTATGTCCTGGTGTGCTATCTGACTGAGAATAAAGTAGCAAGATATGGAATACCCACCACCAGGCATAAAACCCGAGATGGATCAGACCGCTATGCAGATGGAATTTTAATTGTTTTCTCTGCTGCTTGATTCAGCTCCAGCCATTCACCTGTGAGTTGAAGCCATGAAACCGGAGTTGCAGTACAAAGGCTAGTCTGCACTAATTTAAAAAAATGGGCAAAAACTAAACATGGGCAGAGTCCTGTACTGAAAAATGGATATGCAGAATACACATACAACACATATATCACTGCGTTTTTCCTCCCATCTGCCCCTGGTGTCCCTCACCTCCCTAGCTACAATCCAAACTAGCACTAAAAGTGGCTAAACGACACAGTGGAAGAACACAAAGAAAGCCCAACGAAATGCAAACTTGTGCTCCTGGGAGGGGAACAGTTTGCCATAGCCAGGATCTGCAGAGTTACGTCACGTGGGCTGGCAGCGCGGGGAAAGAGAGGGTACAGGCAGATGTGCGCTCCTGGGGAGGGCCTTTCATCATCCCATCAATTCCAATAACGGCTTACCCGATCTAGGATAATAACGCAGGACCTGGAGCCTGTCCCAGGAAGCAGTGGGCACAAAGCAGGATGCACCCTGGGCGGGATGCCAGTCCATCGCAGGGCACACACAGACACAGACACTCACGTGCTCCCACCAGGGACAATTTTCCCAGAAGCCAATTAACCCACCAGCATGTCTTCGGACTGTGGGAGGAAACTGGTGCACGCAAAGGAAACTCATGAGAACACGGGGAGAACATGCAAACTCCACACAGACAGCACCCCAGGTCCAGAACCCAGTGCCCCTGTTCAGCCAGACAGCAATGCTAATCACTGCACCACCCTGAGAGTCATCCAGCTATTTTAAAATAATCCCTGGCCTAATTAACCACTGCTGCCACCTAGTGGTTGAACAGCCCAAACAGCGTTTGAAAGGAACAGCCCCAGAACGACAAGGTATGAGGAAGATGGGGGCAAAAAATAAAACAAAATGCCAACCGACCAACCACTTCAGCTGCTGAACTAAGTCACAAAATAAGCTCCTGCCAAAAACACACTCAAAGAGCAAGGAGTTCAAAACCACAGGTATTAGCTGATGTGGGGGACACAAGGTGAAGCAATTGACCAGGTGTTACTGAAAAAAAACAACAACCTAATAATAAACCTGATATTATGTTCCTTTTCACCAGCTCCGCTCAAGTAAATAAAAGTCATTTTTAAAACAATTGATTGATTCTCGGCAGTGGTTACCGAAAGGAAAAGAAAGTCAATAGCACGTACCACGAGGCCCAGACAGCAGCTAGCCAAGGCCGGGACGTGAAATAATACAGATGGCTGGAGCACAGGTCTTAGTGAATAATCTAGCGTTTCTGTTGCCGTTTGTTTTTTTCTTTTTGCGGAGCAGCAAAGATCCATGTGGAGACAGAGCTGGCGTCTGAGCAGCTGATCTGAGGGAGCAGGCCTAGCTCGGTGCCTGGTGAAATCTCCTCGCCCGTGGGGTTATCAGGGCTGTGAGTAACCCTGTGATTGGATTGGCCACGGGCGCCCCAGCAGCCTGTGCTTCCACTGCCTCCCTGGGGAAGTAACATGGAGCAGGGGTTTTGCTCCACTGTAACCAGCACAATAACAATCCAGGATTCCGGAGTTCGGGCCGAATTCTGAGAACGACAAAACGGGCTGATGCATGTAAAGGGAGCGAGCGTGCTTCGTATTTTGGCGTGAGCTCGCCTGGCTGAGGAAATGGCCGAAGACGGGCGCTATCCCAGCCCCCCTGAGTGTCAAGGAATGAGCCAGGGAGGGTGCGGCGACAGTGAAGATGGGGTTGAGGGGGGGAGGGGCTAGAACAAGTGTGGGCAGCCAGCGAGTAGGAGAGCAGAAGTGTGAGGGCAGAATTCGACCTCCTTCCATCTTCAGATGTTCTGTCTCCGTTACTTAAGCTCCTTCTCTGGATGCGCCGCAGTTCAATAACCTTGTTTACCCAACACAATGGTTTTCAAAGGTTCTGCGTTTCTCATCATCAAATTCACTTTGAGTGGCAAAAGCATATCTGGCTTCATTGCCCCTTACAATGCACAGGCATGGTGGAATATAATTTATAATTTAAAAATATATATGATTTTTGTGAGCTACTGGCCCTGGTAACTGGTAACAAGATTAAACCAGTTTGCTGCTAGAAAAAGCTGCTTCAGACAAGTGTTTGCAAGCCCTTGAAGATCTATTACACCCGCAAAAGCCTGAAATTATCCTTTATCTACCGTAATGAAATCAATAATTACTCCGGTATGATAATGAGATTAAATTACCCCAAATGAGCAGCCAGATTTGGCAAAGATTAATAAAAAGACTAAAACACATAGAAAAGCCTTTTTTTTTACAGTTAATATATACAGTATGTATGCACCATCATACATCCAAAATAATATCGTAGGCAAATCCAATTTGAATGAGAATGCACAGACCTAAACGAAATAAAATATTGTCTTCGCCCCGGGTGCAGCAGTAGAGACAAGGCGGCAGTGACCCTAGCAGTGTCAGGTGTTGGGCACATAAAATAAATCACGAGCAGCCCCTGCCTCCCTCCGCCAGCCTTGTGGGCCACTGCACACTCTCAAACAAAACAATTAGCAAAAAAAGACTGAAATAGAGCCCACCTTATATCAACAATTAGCTACATCGTTTGAAAAATAGAAGTTTAGTGGTTAGCATTGCTGCCTCGCAGCACTGGGGCCTTGGGTTCAATTCCAGACCTGGTGTGCTGTCTGTGTGGAGTTTGCATGTTCTCTTGTGTTTTTATGGGTTTTTCTCCAGGTGCTCACGTTTCCTCCCACAGTTCAAAGAAATGCAGGTGGGCTAATTGGCTTCTAGGCAAACTGGCTCTGGTGTGTTTGTGTCTGTTGGCCCTGTGATGGACTGGCCTCCTGCCCAGGGTGTTCCCTGCCTTGTGCCTTTTGCTTGCTAAGATAGTCTACAACTCCCCCGTGACCTTGAATTGGATTGAGCAGTTAGAAAATGGATGGTTGGATGATTTGAAAACTATGCTACTGTCAGAAATGATGATGTTTATTCTGTTTTATTTTCTTTATTCAAGCCATGAGGAAATGAAAATAAAAGAGCCTTCTGGCTAATACTGGAGAGTTTTCAAACGACCTCACCTGCCAGTCTCGTACTGTATACTATAAGGAACTTAACGCTTCCAGTGTGCTAATTTCTTGTGAAGCTCAATGTCCAGGGCTTGGCTGTGGAGACAGTTTCAGAGCCACGAGTCCTGCCCTCCACACAATCAGGTTTGCCCATCTTGCAGGTTTAGACCAGCGGACACCCCCAGGAACAGGATGTTCACATCCAATGCAGATCGGCTCCACTCTAGCATTGCTGACAATAGAACCCTCGTCTGCCCTGATCGGCCATTCACACCTCATCAAAACCCCCTTTCCCTGTGCCCACCACCAGTTTCCCAAGCGTTTGACCTGCACCCCAAGATCCGCAGCCCACCCCGCCACCACCAACGCTACTGTCGAGCTCAGGCACAGAGACAGAGCTCCAGAGCAGAGCTGTCGGGGGTCTGAGGTCCACACAGAGAGAGCAAACTCAATCCATCCTTTTTATGGCAGTGTAATTGCCCCCATAACTCCAACTTACTCCATTACAAGGCTGTAGCCAATGCTTTGGCTGCCTGTAATTATATTATTATATAAAGATAATTAACACTGAAGCAAGGCCTGTCTTTGCCCTCCAGCCTTGAGAATGACTGTGGTTGAATTATCACCACTTACAAATCTCCACATACAGTAGTATTTAACAGCTCTCCAGCCACTGAGTGTTTGATCTAATTCCAACACCGAAACATCAAAACTTCTCTTTCGGTTCTTTTTTCAGCCACATCCATACGTTAGTATCTTAATCAGAATTGCTCAGAGCGCTCTTGTCGCGAGGAGGAAGAGGAGACAGCGGCTTTGCAGATAGAACACATGATGAGAGACAGTAGAAGGAGTATTTCATTTCTTACACACACACACACACACAAACACACACACACACAAAAGAGAAACAGCAATTAATGTGATGCAATCGTTTTAAAGCCCCAGAGATAGAGGATGGCATTCTTGCTGTGTGATAAAGGGATTGTATCAGGCAGATACGGAAATATTTTTGGTGATGTCGGCACGCAGCACAGACTATAAGACAATAGGTCTACCTTGCCCTGTCGCTCTGATAGAGACAGCCAAGCTTAGAACAAAACTGCCTTTTATACTTAATAATACTGTTTTTACAGTTTTATTCGTTGTGGCATTTTTGTGAACAGTGACAAACATAAAAAACCTCTCTTCTTTAATCCAGCACATCTCAATCAGCTGCAGACTGTACTGAGGTTCTCATTAGCGATAAAGTAGTTTTTTTTTTGTCAAGAAATAGACTTCTGGTGCAGGTGATGTTTCACTCCATGTAGTATTTCACTATCGCTGTAAAGGCTGTCTGTGCTTCTTGTCTGAAAAAGCGTACGTTAAGATACGTTGACAGCTGAAATTGTTCAATTTCTCCCGCAGCTCGTGATAATCCGTGAAGCAGATGGATGATAAATTTGAGAGGACACACAACACTGTAGTGCATTAGAGCGTTTCGTATGCACGCCCAGTATTACGTTTGGAAGCTATAAAATCATTTTATTATTTGCTCAAGTATAATGGGATCCATAGCTTTTTAAACAGAATAACTGGTCTTCATAAACAATGAAGGACACTATGCACGGCACCGAGGAATTAAAGAAAAACACAGAAGCTGTATGTACAGTATATCGGTTCATTTGTTTGAAGTATCGATTTTTTTCTTTAAATTAAAGCATAAGAACCCTTCTCAATATCCCTCAGAATGGGGCTGAAGGACCATACATTTAACACAGAGAACAGTTGGCACATTTCTTACACTGAGAGTGGTGGGGGTGTGGAACAAACTGCCCAGCTGTGTTCCTGAAGCCGAGAGGCTGACTTCTTTCAAGAAACGACTGGATGACGTTCTGGGATCAGCGTCTTCCTCGATACCCTCGCTTTGCTGGTGACTCACTCGCGCTTAGGCTTAATTCAGGTTTCGAAATGACGGCCCCCCGCCAGGCTCGTCTGCAGTCGTGCCGCTCTTTCACTTCCGTCCCCCTGGAGCTGAACTGGCAACGCGTGCCCAAGCGTACAGTAACGACTGCGACAATGTGACGTCGTGTAGAGTATTCTGTCAATGAGCTACGTAAGAGGGACCACAGTTTTTTTTTTTCCTCTTGGAGAGTATGGGTCAGATATCCATAAAGAGGTCATCTATAAGTCTTGTATAGGCCTACTTCAGGAAAATGTGATTTTAATGAGAGTATTAAGAACTGCAGATGTAGAGAGAGACAGTTATTAAAATGTGTTTATTCAGAACAACGTCGGAAAAAAGGTATCCAAAAGTAAATTAAAAACGCATATCTATAGCAAAGATCAGACCTTTGTGAATTTATAGCGGGGGGGACATACTTTGCGCGAAATAAAAAAAACGGAATAACCCCCATGAATAACGCGTGTAATAGTGATTTATTTTACGCTGCTTGCTTCTAAAGCGTGAATTACGTGACGCAGTTGAGATACGTTTAAAACTACGACAGCGAATCGAAGTGTTTATTCCTTCTCTTTGTGTTCCGCGAGGACCTACTCATTCAGCACCACCGGCTGTGGACAGAGCGCGCTGGAGGAGCCCTCTTCTCGGGGCGCGTTTTGCATTAGGCCCACACTGTTGGCCTTATTTTCCCCAACTGATAACTGCGCCAAGAAATAAGTCACATAGGAAAACACAAGGTCTGCAAACTGATTTTTTTTTTAATCTCGGATTTATTTCGACATCCTTATCGGCTTTTTGATAATTTCGTAAACAATAATGCATATCCAGAATTACAATCGTGAGGTGTCTGACAATGTTTGCGGCTGTTTCGTTTGGCCATTAGCAAGTTCCTTTTAAAAGTCTGAGGGGGGGGGTTCATAAGCCTTTTTTAAATCAATGGTGCTGTTGTAAAAACACGTCGTGTTTGACGTTCTCCGAAAAGTATTCATGCACCGGCGCATTAATGACCTCTGCATCTCGCTAACGGCATATCGCCAGCTCTGATCTGACGGTCCAATGCTTCCGTTCCGTCTCTTCCGGGGTTTCACGTGCTCGCGGCGTCAGGGCCGGCCCGGCCCGGGACTCGTTCTCGCAGCTTCCAGAACAGGTTCGCGCGAGCGTGCGTTTCACCGCGTTCCCCACCCCGCCTCGTCACGCGCCGCCTTGAAGAGGACTTCACTCGTAAACCCAAGGACCGCGCCTCGTTTATAATTAGAACTTTATCATATTCGTTTGCATAAAAGAAAACTGAGCAGTGCTGTCTTTTACGTTCTTTCTTTTATTATTTGCTGGTGTACAATGTATAATTTATGAGAGTTTTTTTTTTCCCTGTACACGCGTATTTCTTTGAGATCTACTGTCCGGCCAGTTCAGGAACTTCGGAACTCGGCCAGTAAGGGAGGGCCGGGTGAAGATACACGGACTTTGTAACCTGGAATTCGAAATAACGCATAAAAGGCTAAAACAACGTTATACAGTACCAAGTAAAAATCGGGGGTTGCGAGCGCGGAGTTGTAAGGCGGTGTGTAACTTCTCCAGGAAAGTTGTCGAAACGGGAACGGCGGAGTAGATAAATACACGCCCCCGTGCCGTCTTAAACGCGCTTGTAGTCTTAAACACGACGAGTTTAAGGCAGCAATGTTAAAAAAAAAAACAACGGCGTGTCAGTCCTCGGCATGCCTGAGCGTCAACAAAGTAGAAGCAGCGAAGTTTACGTTTCCTGTCGTCCCCCGCTCTCCTGGAGCAAATGAGACATTATGAAATAAGCGTTGTCAACCCGTCGCTTTAAACGCGGGGACAGCTTTGTTGTCGCTCAAAAATAGCAAAACGGGATTGTTCAGCAGGGCCCCAGCGCGTCAGGTTTGACAGAATAAGGTGAAATCTGCACTTTTTTCAAGCAAAGGAAAATCATTCCACTTGTTGTATTGTTTAAGGAATTGTACATGTATACGAATACGAACGGTTTAATAACCGTAACCCGCCTCAAGAACATGCAGGTTTTACGGCTACAAACGATGTGGTAGTATATATTCTTAAAGAGATTTTAGATCTGATATTTAGAGCGACGTTAGTTTCTCCTGTTTTTTGTTTGTTGATCGAAAAGCAAGCCTGTCTCGTCACAGATATGACAAAATGAGAATCGGATCAGACGTCCGAAAGCACATTGCGCGTTGCTTGATTAGCGCTTTAAGCGGAATTCACTCCGAGCGCTTAGCGCAGAATAGCTTACAGCCCTCTAAAAATGTCCAAAATGACGCGAAACGTGATTAGATTTAGACATCTTAGAAAAAAAGAAACGTTAAAGGCGGCTGTAGCTCATACCCGCCGATGTAACACAAAATTGTCCCTAAACTCCTTTCACGGTTTGTAATGCTAGCGCATTCATTTTGCATTAACCTTTAGCTTTTTGTCTACCCCGGAATTTCTTGCTAAGAAAAACACTCACACCCCTAAAGTGTAACGAAGGACTTGGTATAATCGTATACACGATAAAAGGACGATATGAAAGTTAATTACAAAAGCATCGCCAGGGCCTGTGAACCGCTGTGCCCTCCGTGAAGTCAGGTCACCTTACATAATTCATTTTAATTGATTCTCCAAAACCAAAACGCTGCACATTAAGAATGTATCGGTAAAGGAGTCCAATCCCATTAAGATAGTTCCTTCTTTCTTTTTTTTCTCCTAATTGGGTATTTGAATTGCTAAAAATTGATATTTTTCGCGTAGCTCCTCCACAAAAAAAAAACCCCAACAAAACCAACAGAACGCACCAAGGAAAAAAATCAACAGATGTTTCTTTGGGGAATTATACATTACATGATATAATGGTCACGTAATGGTAAGAGTCACGTAAGCGTGCAGATGATACTCTCCGGCCCTGCTCGAGACCGCTGGGATGCGAATGAGTGGGTTGGTGTCGGGCGCGCTCGTGCTCTCCGGCGGTGATCAGGCCGCCCCGCGACACAGCTTGTACACGCGCGTGTGCTGTGCGTGCGCGCGTGGGGGTCAGTCGATCTCGACCCGCCCGCAAGGCTACAGGACACAAAAACAGTAAAAAGGGGGGAGGGGGTGTCAGTGGAGCCCGTCCGTCTTCACAGAGCTACCGCAAGCCCCCAGCGATCCCACAAAGCTTACAGCGTGTGTGTGTGTGCCGCCGGTTCATTTGCTCCAACAAACAATATCTCGCCCACACTGTTTAGAACGGAGCGATTCTTGCGAACTGCCTAGTCCGTAAACCAGGACTCTCCAGTCCCGGTTCCGCAAAGTTGCAGCTGCGTTTACAGGTCACCAGTGACTCAACGCTTTCAGTTAAGCAGGTGACTTGTTCAATTCGGCACTTTGACAGATCATTTGGGATCAAAATCCGAGTACCCTTCAGTCCTCTAGGGTCAGAGTTCTCTTAATGGATTAGACTGCTGTCTTCATGGATCAATAACTCGCAGGCGACCCCCATCTTTAGAAGCAGACTAACTGGTCAGGGCCTCCCCGGAACCCGGTTTGGAGACCCCTGCACTGAACTAGCTTAGGTAATCATTTCCAGGATACCCGAAGGTCAAGAGCGCAATGGAGCCAAGAGGAGAGAGGGGGTGTTGGGGTGTGTTGGGGAGGGGGGTTATTTTAACTGCAGGCCTGAGTAAGAAATCAGATAAGGGGGACGACACGTGCAGGTATCATCTTCAAGAGACGTGAATAATCTGCCGCGTGAGACAGTAAACCGAGTACGAGAGAACGGGGTTCAGATGCGGAACTAACTGCGCCGGTTTTAGTTCTCCGTCCCTACCCGACCTCCTCAGCGTGCTGTTCGCTTTCATCTCTTCTCTTTAACGTTACATCGCTTCAGTGTCGCACGACAATTGATAAAAATCGTAAGAACAAAACGGATTTCGTCTCATACCCACCCTGGGTTATATTAGAGACGGGCACGTTGAGGCCTGAGGCCGTGTCCACATTCATTTAGGCAGACGGGGGACTGGCTGGAAAACAACTTTATTTGTGCGGCACAGGCGGTGGCGACTAAAATAGACCAAAGCCGTCTGGTTTCATTCCCTAAGATGTCCCTCTAAGCTGAAAGCACGCTTCTTGCCCGCAGCCCACCCTCTCCTGTTGCGGTTTTAAAGGGGCTGTTTTATTTTTTCGTCGTGTTTCGAGGGGTGGTTCAAGTGAAAAACGGCCGGACGGGAAGGAAACGGATCCACCGGGGGGGGGGGAGAGAATGGAAGCGGAGGCTTTTGTTCTTCGGGAACTGGGAGGATTCACAACCCGTGAGGGAGAAGGCCCTGTCCCGACATGTCACCTGGGTAGGCCCCGTGGCGCGTCTCTCTCCCGCCGGCGATCTCTGCACCTAACTTCCGCCAGCGCGGAAGGGAACTGGTGAAGGATTCTTTTAAGGCAAGACCTTTCAAGAACACCGCTCTCAACAAGTATTGCTGGGGACGACGGCGCAATTAAGACGTAGAAAGCGCCTCTGGTGTAGGGATGTTCACACAGGAACCTCGACTGCGTTCTTCGGCAACTCTGCCAAACCAGTCCCGCCCTGACCTCCCGCTGATAAGATGTGCTCGATAGCTTTTCAAAGGCGTTCTGTTCTGAAAAAAGAAATACTGTAATGTTTTTCTTTATAGGTTTTTTTTGTTGTTGTTGTTGTTGTTGTTGTTGCTTCAGGTGACACTTGAATTAAAAAAAAAACAGCCCGTAACTGCGTATGACTAAACCGTCAGGAAGCGTGACCCTGGACCGCGGATGCACGGAGGCTGTCTCCAAGCCGTGCGCGCAGTCGTGCGAACACACGCTCCGTGATTGTTGAAACGCGGATTTAACAGCCATGAACGTGATTGCCACGACTCTGAACTTCAGCGGAAGTCAATAAACGGACAGATGAAACTCCCGGTTAAGCAGGAACCAGTCCCGAGTAGCGGTGATAACAGCGATAGAGCGCCTCAGAGACCCCGAGTTGCCCGGTACAACTGCCCAGTTCTGCCTCGAAGGTTCACCCTCTCCCTTTTGAGCACGAACCCGTCATTTCTAACAACCTAAACATGCTGCCGAAGAGGCTATATCCACCCGGCTGCGGGATGGATCATCGCCTGTCAACGAAAGCCTACACGTACGCGTCGCCAACCTCAAAAGCTGCGCGCTGCGTCCGACAGCGAGCCGGTCGACGCCGGGGAAAAACACCCCCTCGCGCCGCTTCCGCTGGCCACGCGCAAAGCAGGGGGAAAAAAAAAACAAACTTTTCAAAGCCCTTTCCAGATTCAGACACGTCCTTCTTCCGAAACTGGATCCCCGTCGAGCCGCCGGAGTTTCTCGGGCGGGCGTTAGCCCCGACTGAACACCCCGCCCGGGGCGAGACAGGGCGACTCCCCGGCAGCAGCTCCAGCGGTTGGGACTGCTTTACGGGAGACTCCCCGCTTCCCAGAGGGCGAAGGAGAGGGGGACGGTGTCTGAAGCGGGACTCGCAGGCAGGTGGAGCTCACAGGATGCGCTGTTGTTGCAGATCAACTTTCTTTGCGCTCCAAGGCGAGCAAACTTACATTGTGCCCCCCGTGAGCTCGATCTTTGCATCGCGCTGAGCACCGCGGTTCATGAAAACGCAGTTTAATTAGAACGCGCGGGTCTCGCCTTTAGAAGGAGGCTAAGTGACAAGGTTTGGGCAAAATGCGCCTTTTTATCATCTTAGCAGACTGCTCTTGGAATTGCACATTCTTGACGTTTGCGTTGAGAACGCACCACAAATTGTATTTGCCATAACAAACTTTTTTTTTCTCTTTACGTACATCATTTTCTGAACACCGAACGGTAACTCAAAAGGATTGCTCACCTTTCTGATGATCCAGTGGTTGACGAGCACCAAGGTCCAGCAGAACACCTTCATATCTCCTCCCCGACAGCCGACCAAAGGTCACAGAATTCCCGTGCTTAGCACATACAGATCGGGAAAACGCAGACGGGGGAGGAACCGCACAATCCGAAGGGACAGCAAGGGAAAAAAAAAACAAAACTACAAAAAAAAAGAAGAAACCAACAACAACGAAAAATCAAGCGGCTCGTCTTCCGCCTCACAGAAGTAAAAAACCCATGTCTGCGATCCGGGAGGCGAGGAGTGAAGTTTGCTCCAGAGGTAGATCACAGCGCGAGCGAGGGAGAAACACACTGATGCGATCACGAGAAGACGCGACTTCCAGTATCCAGCCAGCGCGCGCTGCCCGCATTAAAGGAGAAACGTCTCTCGTGTTGTTCCCAGTGTCTCTCTCTCTCTCTCAGTCTAAAACATACACGCACGCACTCGCAGAGACCTGCCCCCCACCACCCATCCTTCTCACTCCGTGAAGTGAAACTAGGTCCCGTTATCGTTTCTTTCCGTCCGGAGGGGTCACATCGGACCGCGCCGGCGGCTCGGCTCGGTTGGCTGCTCACGAGCCGAGAGGGGTTTTGAAGACACACCACAGGTATCCGGCTGACGCGTTCGCGTCCAGAGGGCTCGGCTGCGAGGGTACTGGCGTGAAGAAAGGCGTACAGCTCACAGGTGTCATGTTTTCAGATAGAGGCTCACTCTGTGCGGGCCTGCTTTCTGTCTGTGTACCGTTCAGAAGTCGGCAGCTGTGGCTGCTGTCGGGGCGGTAGACCTAAAACGGTTTTTTTTACACTTTAATGAAAAAGGGCAGCTAATAAAAATGGGGTTAGCTGGCGACACTCCAGCCGGCGGCCGGTGTACGGCTAATACCCCCGAAGCTCCGAAGAGTGGATAACTCCGTGATTCCTAACCACAGGTTCTGTCTGTAATTAAGCCGCGACTACAGCTCTTCCATCACATTCCACGGCTCTCTTTGCGTGTGTGTGAGAGACATTTTTTTCCTTCTGTGTGAATCTATGACATTGAAATTCAAATAAAAACCCCGGAGTTCCTTCATGGCGCTACATGACAACCAATAGACTTTTTATGAGGATATGACCTCGAGTGTGTAATAAAGCCGGCGTCCAAACCAGCCCTCCGGGGACTGTAGTCCTGTCAGTAAAGGCTAGTTCTCTTAGCCGGATTATTATTATTATTATTAGACTCACACCAGGGCCAGGAGCACCCGGTGGAAACACGCGTGAATTAAGTGAAACTCCACACAGACATCGACATAGCACAGTAAGGCAGCGATGCTAACCACAGCACCCCCGTGGCACCCTATTTGAAGTCTTCTTATTATTCAGCTTCAACGTGCAGAAGGCATAGAAAACGAGGCGATATCATTAGCGCACTGTCCTCTAAACTACACCCGGTCGCGGATTTGCTCAAAATCAACATTACAGAGGGCACCGAGGACCAGTTCTTAATGAGAAATCTTTCTCATGTAAAGACGCGCAAATCAGATCACGGTGCTACTCTTATGCCGTTTTCCTATTGGATGGGAAAGGATGGATACGGAGCCTCGGCACTGGGTACCGGGTGCGGTTCCGCCCTGACTACTCTGTGGGGAGTCTGCATGTTCCCCCAGGTTCGACTGGGGTGCTCACCCAGAGAAATGCCGCCTAGGCTGATTGGCGTGTCCCCCCTCAGGGATGGGCTCCGGGTGGCCACGCCCCATCCCAGGAATGAGAACGGGGTGGTTTTAGAATCAGGGAGCTCTCCCGCGACCCTGAACTGGATGAAGAAGAGGGGTGACATTTTATGAAGTTGTGGCGTTATTTCATACCGAATGGACCATAATTTGATGCACACATCGGCAACAAAAGAGTTAATTTCAGACATAAGTTAATAGTATAGTATTATAGCTGTAGGCACCTGGAGCGGGTTCATGCAATTCGCTAAACTGTTAAAGCTCGGAAGCCGAACTCCTTTGCGGAACACTGTGTCCGGAACTGCCGGCGCTCTCCGCTCCGCCAGACAGGACAAAGCTTCCTCACAGAAGGGCAGGTGCTGGAAACAGGCGGGAATGAAGTGTACCCTACGAGGGGCGCATTCGTAAAATGAGACCGATTTCTTCAATGTCGCCCACATTTTGGAATCACGATCCCTCTACCTGGCCGCAGACTGTCCGATGGGTTGGGAAGAGAGATGGATTATTTTCTACTTTGAAGTGTTGCCGGCTCCACGACGTCGCGGGCAGTCAAACAGAACCGCCTTAGCAACAATAAAATGCAAGAAACGGTAACAACAGCGTGTCCAGCTACTTCACAGTTAACAGTTAGTCTGTTTCACCTCAAGGGCGAGCTCGCTGCGGGTTTATGTACTGCGCAGATGAGACAGGTTACCGCCTCTGACTGTATCAGCTGGTTTATGCGAGGCGCTCCACCGTCCAACTCTCGACCAGGAAAGTCTGCGCGACGATGTATCTGAGCTCTGACTTGTACGGAAACGTGTTAACCAGCGCCAAACCCTTACCAGCTATTGCTCTGCTCGGGGCCTCTAGGTCGATACGGGAGCTCGGGGGCAGTACAGACGGGTGTCCAGAGCTTGAATTTTGGGCCACACGCCACAGCGTGGGCGGAAGAGACAGGGCTAGGGCTAGGGCTAGGCTTGCCGTCTGGAGGGCGGCCACCAGGTGGATGACAAGGCGAGGAAACACCGTTTACACTGCGCGCTCCCTTTCTGAAGTTCCGGTCCACACAGGGCCGTGGGAAAAATCTTTAGGATACAGCCGGCCATCACGGCAGGCTGCCTTCGTAGGCAGAGCATAGCCGCTGCGGCCCTCAGCTCTTCCTGGTTTCTGTCGGGTTAAGCAGTGCAGGGAGCTTGTGACTCTGCTCCCGGACCGGACATCGCAGGACTGACCCGCCCTGCAATGCTGGTTCTGACCTCTAAGGCTGAGTGTGTGCTGGGGGGACTGGGGTAAGGCACCACAGATAGAGGTACTGTACAACAGCGGTGTCCTCGACGAGGACTCAAACCTCCAACCTGTCAGTTGCGAAACCAGAGGCTGGAGGTTCACCCACCAGGCGACACTGCCGCCCCCTCCGCCGCGGGTCTGTAGATTTAATATCTGATGACGGTATTTTGTCTACAAGGCTGAGGTCAGATCTGAGCAGCGCCCTTGCAGTTTCTTCAAAAGCTGAAGCGTGAACGTTTTTTTATATAAATCCACCCGGCGTTGTTGTAGAACAGGACGTTTTCTGTTCTTCTATCACCGCCCTCTAAACCCTATTGCACGCGGAAGACAAGCCCGCCATGAGTGAATAACATCCTTCCTTCCTCGGGATGGCGGAAATTGTCGTTAATATAGTTTAGCGAGGGGATTCAAAACACGAGACTAGGCGAATAAAGGTCAGATCTGCCTACAGAAAAGAAAACAACCGCTTGAAATAGGTGAAATGGTTTTAAAATGACCGTCCCTTGTCCAGCTCACCAGAAGAAGAGAAAACGTGCTATATAAAGCAACACTATTGTATTCCCTTAACTTAAGTGCACTTTTTAGGTCGATTAGAGTAAATTACTGCCGTGGAGCTGAACTGAGAGGAATTACAGTTACAAGCATATGGGCCATAAATCAAGTTTATAGAGGATTAGCTTTTTACAATCAGCTTTTCAGACAGGGGTGTCTTCTTCTCTTACTCTGTCCCACCGAACTATAATTTGATATTTCACACCTCCATAACAAAAGGACGGCGTTATTAGCGCCCCAAGGCCACAGGAAGAAATCCGACGCCGTGCCCCCCAGGCATATTTCGGAAGGCGCGAACAGGAAGAAGGCCCCACAGCCGAAATCTTTTTCGTTTCTTCACTTTTCAGCCTGGAATAGACCTTTACTTGTTCCTTCTTAAATACGCCATGCCTGGCCGAAAAGCTATGTTTCTTTTCAGCATTGAATAGACCTTTGCTTGTTCCTTTGCAGCCTACGTGTGCTGGCGCAGCTCCCTGCTTGAACTGTAGCAGATTTCCCACTACTTGTGTCCAACACATTTTAATTGAGCTTTACGACATGATCAGTATGTTTTTTTTTTTTAAAAGGCGCCACGTGAAGCTGCATTGCACAACCTTATCGATCAGCGTTTCGGCGATTTCCTCAGTTTTGCTTGCTACTGTTTTACCGAGCAAGACCTGTTCATTGGTGCACATTCCTCTCAAGTGCAGCACTAGCTTGCTGTACAGATAAACAAATGGTTTCTCCTACAGCGCGCCTGATACTCGAGGAGCTTTCCCGATCTGTACTCCAGACCCGACGGCGAGTGTCGAGGCCTGACGCGTACAACCACCAAGCCAGTGAAGTGACTCATTTCTAGCGAAACCGCGCCCCCGTGTGGTCGCAAAACTACAGAAAAAGCTCACCTGAGACCGGAAGAGAAGTGGGCATTTTAAGCGAATGAAATTAAACAATTAATTATAGAGTGCATTCACTCATCATGTAATGATAATCATGCAAGCGTGGTTCTCCATCATCATAATCATCATCATCACATTCCTCACACCTGAAGAAGGCTCCACGGCCGAAACGTTGTGTTTTCTTTCTTCTCTTTTCAGCGTGGAATCAACCTATTACTTGTTTCTAATCATTATTACTACTATTATTGGTGTTATTTAATAATAATAATTATAAAATATATTGTAATAAATACGATAATGTAATAATAATCATCTAAGAGTGGTTCCTTACTGTCGTGTTGGGATAACTGATGGGAATCAGTTGCTCGATAAATTCTTCGTGTTTCAATCTAAGGTAAATTGGCACACGAGGGGTTTGCGTGCCTGTTCCAACGAATAAAGTCTTCATCAGCGGTTGGAACGACAGCTGATCTCCCTTATATCCGTCTCATTCCGTCCTGAAAGTGTATTAATGTTCACTTAGAAACAGGACAAAGGAAAGTGTAGCTTTGTCTACAGGCTGCCTCGTGAGCAGTTCAGACGAGGCTTAATTTACAACCTGAGGAGATGACATTGTTTTCAGTTACGTGACTGGATTATTAATGGAAAAACGGACCTTAATTAAAATGAAAATTAAGCCAAATTTTAAAAAGGACCAATCAGAACTGCAACGTGCTGACAGAACGATATTGAAGACAACGGTGCCACCGTGCGTCTGAATTGAGCGTAACACCTAAAATCGCGTCGGTTTTTTTTGGTGATGTCGTGATTAAATGAAATATGGGAAACGGGGAGAGTACCACGGCCAACACCATAATCGAGTGAGGGCATTTTCTACAAACACATTGGTACTGTGTCGATTCACCTGCAGGTCACTGAAGTCCCAGAGGTGCTCAGAGTCTCCCCACTCCGCCGCGGCTGTGCTAGCAGGACACCTCCCTGTTCCCCGAGTGAACAGCAGAGGGCGCTGTCGAGCAGCATCCTTGAAAACAAACGCTCTGAGCAGGAGACGACCTACCAGGTGAGTCAAGGCCTGTCCTCTTCTAGTGTCTGAAGCGCACTTGGGGCTATCGCTACAGAGGAGGCCTGCTTATCTAAAAGACAAACCTTAGCCTTCATCACTACAGCCCCATGTTAGTTCCTAAACGTTACCACTACCCAGAGCTCCTCACAGCGGATTCCAGGAGAGGTGTAGGATGCTATGTCCACATTACACAGCTCTGCATAACGCCTTGCAGATTGCGGATAGCTCCCAGTTTCATATCGCACGATAAGACACAACTCGCACGTCCTCTTGAGAGCAAGACTATTGTATCTCAATGTACCAAATTGAAAACCTGATTAAAGGGACAAGATCCACAGTTCATGCTAAATTACTTTACCCAAGCAAACACCCCTCCCCCAGGTCTATAACTGCAAATCTAGTGCAACAGGATTAACGTGAGCATGGTACCCACACCACCTAATCTGAGGCCAACCCTGTAGGAAACTGCATTACGAATTTACGGTTACAAACAACCGGAGACCGTACAGCCCATCTGTTCAGTAATAATAATCTAATCATTCCTTACACTTATATAGCACATTTCTGGACTCTCCTCCATCACCACAAATGTGCAGCCCCCACCTCAATGATGTGACAGCAGCCATAGTGCGCCAGTACTCTCACCACACTCCAGCTCTCAGTGGGGAGGAGAATAGAGTGATGAAGCCAGTTCAGAGATGGAGATTATTAGGAGGCCATGATTGGTAAAGGCCAGGGGGAAATTTGTCCAGGACACTGGGGTAACACCCCTACTCTTTTTGAGAAACACCCTGTGATTTGTAATGACCACTGAGAGTCAAGACCTCAGTCTTACGTCTCATCCCACTATACTGGGGCATTAAGACCCACGCAGTCTGCAGGGTGAACGTCCCCTACCGGCCTCACTAACACCTCTTCCAGCAGCAACCTTAGCTTTCCCAGGGGGTCTCCCATCCAGGTACTGACCAGGCTCACACCTGGGCTGCCAGCTGTGAGCTGCAGGGTGATATGGCTGCTCTAGTAGTTAGTAGCTAATTGATCCAAGGATCTCATCCAGTCGATTCTTGAAAGAAACCAGGATATCGGCTTGAACCGCTTTCCATATCCCCACAAGCCTTCGGGGCATTAGCGTTTCTGTTAAGGGGGTTTGGGATGGTAGAGTCAACTGGCAATGCATCGTTAACCCTGCAGCGCCAGTAGAGCACCCGTAAGAAACAATTTAACAGGGCACAGGCGACTGGAGGAGAGACACACCCCCTTGCCAACAGGTGCCAGAGAGGTCATAGGCCACTATTGTGGGGAGCTCAGAGCCCCACTATTGTGGGGAGACAAAACCCATTCTCCGATCGACAGCAGCCGCCACTCAAGCGCCTCCACCAGGGGAACCCCAGGCCCAGTCATCCGGTGGCATGACTCGGGTTCGAACTGTGGAAGACCAAGTGAGAAGGGTGAAGACTGCGCGGGAAAGGTTTTCTGTTTACACCTAAAGACCACTGTCCTTCTACAACTAAAGCCCGTGATTCTTCACACCCTTGTATTAAACCAGCAAAAAACGAAACAGATTGTAGGATGCCAAATGGCATCTTTCTGTCGTTTGTTCGACGTCTGACACTGCCCCTTTTCCCTTATGTTCCTTTGATATGTTAAAGTCTTGCCTACTTTTAATGTGTAAAAAGGAAAGTGTCACTTCAGTCCAGTAAGCATATCTTACTGAGTGCTAGGGGAAAGCCTGTCTCTGTGCTATGCTCCCCTTCAGCTGATTGAATTAAAGATCTCTGTTTGACAATCTCCCAACCTGAGTGAAGACTGAGTTTTCTTCGACAGAACCAATAATGCCTGGATCACAGAGTTCATACTGTGCCTAGCAGGGCATCTTTACCAGCTGGGGGTCTCCGAAGAGCCCTCATTCCACCAGGCTTGTTTACCGTTACTGTTACCCAGCATCACAGTCCAAGTGCAGAAGCCCCATAGGAATCCTGACCCAAACTAGGTGTGACCTGCGTTTGAGCATTGAGCAGCTACTGAAATACACTCATGTGAAAAACAAAGTACAGCCTCTCTCAATTCAATGGTTTTATATATCAGGACATAACAAAAATCATCTGGTCCTTACCAGGTCCTAAAATAAGGTAAATCCAACCTCAGCTGACAAACAACACACAACAGATTCCACTGCCATTATTTATTTAACAGAAAATAAGTCAACATGCAGAAGCCATATGTGTATGATTCAGTAGCTTGTAGAACCACCTTTAGCAGCAGTAACTTGAAGTAATTGTTTTCTGTATGAGTTTATCAGTCTCTCACATCGTTTTGGGGGAAGTTTGGCCCACTCTTCTTTACAGCATTGCTTCGGTTCATTGATGTTTGAGGGCACAGCTTATGCACGTTTATGCACAGCTCTCTTAAGGTCCTGCCACAGCATCTCAATGGGGTTGGGGTCTGGACTTTGTCTTGGCCATTCCAACACCTTGATTCTTTTCTTTTTCAGCCATCCAGTTGCAGATTTGCTGGTGTGCTTGGGATCATTGTCCTGTTGCATGACCCAATTTTGGCCAAGCTTTAGCTGTCGGACAGATGGCCTCTCATTTGTCTCTAGAGTGCTCTGGTATAAAGAGAAGTTCATGGTCGACTCGATGACTGCAAGGTGCCCAGGTCCTGTGGCTGCAAAACAAGCCCAAATCATCACCCCTCCACCACCATGCTTGACGGTTGGTATGAGGTGTTTGTGGTGATACGCTGTGTTTGGTTTTCACCAAACATGGTATTGTGAACCACTTTGGTCTTGTCTGTCTAAAGGACATTGTTCCAGAAATCTTGTGGTTTGTTCAGATGCAACTTTGCAAACCTAACCATGTTCTTTTTGGAGAGAAGGGGCTTTCTCCTGGCTACCCTTCCATGAAAGCCATACTTGTTCAGTCTTTTTCTGATTGAACTGTCACAAACTTTAACATTTAACATGTTAACCGAGGCCTGTAGATCCCTAGATGTAGCTCTTGGGTATCTCTTTGCGATTTCTCTGAGCATTATACGGTCTGAACTTGGGGTGAAGTTGCTGGGACGCCCACTCCTGGGAAGACTGGCAACTCTCTTGACTGTTCTCCATTTGTAAATAATCCTTCTCCCTGTAGAATGATGGATTTTTGTTTGGAAATGGCCTTGCAACCCTTCCCAGATTGATGAGCAGCAACAACTCTCTGAGTTCATTGCTGAGGTCTTTTCTCCTTGGCATGGTGTTAACACACACCTGAATGCTCCAGATCACCAACCTGACAAAAGTTCTGCTTTTATAGAGGCAGTCACACTTCCTGATGATCAACTAATCAAGTCCATTTGATTAGCAGCTAATTACCTTGTTAATTCCTATGGAAGCAGTAAGGGCGTACTTAATTTTCCCCACATGGTTTCTGCATGTTGGCTTACTTTGTGTTGAATAAATAATGACATAGTGAAATCTGTTGTGTTGTTATCCGAGGCTAGATTTGTCTAATTATAGAAGATGGTGAGGACCAGGCAATTGTTATTTATGCCCTGATATGTAGAACCATTGAATTGAAAGAGGGTGTACTTTCTTTTTCACATGGCTGTATGTGCATCTGTTGAGGGCATGCAAAGACTGATGATTTCTCCCTTTCCAAAAGCAAAGAGAAGTATTTTGCAGAGTGTTTTTAATAATGCATGTGAATGAAATCACACCGTTGCCAAAACATTTTGGAACTTGCGCTGCAACCCCCCCAGGGATGCAGGTGAACCGGTGGAAAAACAGGAAACGAACACCTCTCGCTCTGTCGCATCCAGCTTCAATAAGGATTCTTCAAGATGAGTCTGAAGAGGCTGGGCGGGCAGATCATCTGCTTCTCCTGAACCCTGCAGTAAACTCGGCAATGAAGTCATTATACGCCTATAACCCTTAATGTATCAATATGGCCAATGTCAAGATCACAGGGGGATCTTCTGCGTTACGTGTTCTCCAAATCTGACAATCTATAATTACACCTAAGCATGGTCAATGCAAGTAAATAATGCCTGAAGCACCTCAGACAGACTGCATCGCGAGAGCAGACTGGGGGCACAACCTCAGTGTCACCCTCTTTGAGACAAGTGGAGACGTCAAGTATCGCAGGTGTGGGAAGGCCTTGTGACTCGGGACACAGCTCGGCTCCAGGGCCTGGGCTCTCTGAGTTTTGGCCTGCTGTCAGTCTTGGGAACCCTCCCTGGGAGAGACGCCCGTTTGTCAAAGGGAGCCAAAGAGACCCCTCCCCCTGCCCCGTGCACACTCCAACAGCTGCCCAGGAAGATGAAGAGGCCACCAACATCACCCAGATCCACAAATTCAATTTGCGCACTGTTTCAGAACCAAAAACAAAGGCCTGTGATAGGCCTATGCTCTTGAGTACTGGACTGTAACACATGGTTATTTGTAATGCACGGGGCCCATATGCACAACAGGGAAGAGTCGAGACACCGAGGCAAGTAAATAATGACTTCACATTGACAGCTAAGTCAAGTCCACTTCCAGCTACTTGTGCTGCTGGAGCCACGACCATAATCTCACAGCCGAACTGTGCAGAACAACAAGCAAGATGAACAAGAGGAACTAGGCCAGACCTGGGGCTGAATTCCAGGAGTCCCATCAGGTTTCGTTTTTGAAAGAATTCCGATTGGGGAATGAGCTGAACCCAGCTCCAGCACGTGATGAGTCCGATTCCGGACCTTGATGAATCCGATCACGGAAAGTGACTAATCCAAAGCAAGAACAAGATGAATCCGATGCCGGAGCTCAATGAACTTGATTCCGGTGCGCAATGAGGCAGCCATAAAACACACCACAAAGAATCTGTACAAAGAAACAGCACAGATTTCTTTCTGTACAGTTTTTAAAATTTTATTTATAACAATATCTGTTATTTAGTTGTAAAGTACTCCAGCAAAAAATTATTAAAACATTATTCTCTTTCCAAAAGAAGGTCTGAGCCACCATGCATTTCTACTATAAAAGCTATTTTTTGTATTTTTTATTTAAAAAATAAAAAACAAACAAAAAAAATCTAACAAAAAAATGCATGTAGGAGAAAAGTGTTTTTTAAAAAAGTAAAATGATTGTACTCCTTAATTTTTTTTTTCCTCGATTAAAAAAATAAACGAAAATCACGCCGTATGAATACTGTTACATAGTGTTCGGGTAAGCAATAAGGATTTGTTATTCTAGTTCTTGTTTTAGTTCACATGCATTGCGATATGGCTGATCACCTCCCACAAAAGCAGCGTCTCAGCGTGACTATAGGAAGAGCTGAGCTCGAGAACGTACTGGACACAAGGCAGTATTAGCAGCAACGCGAAGAAGACGAAAACAGAATAAAAAGGGAAAAAAAGAGCAATCAGACACAAACATAACCTCTCTTAGGAACGCACTTAAAATAAGCCTGGACAAGAAAAGAAACCCCAACGACATTTAAGCGGAAGATTAAAATTGACAAAGGAAAATAATGTCATTTCTACATAAAGTCCCATCTATACGCTATCCAGCCCTTACAGAAAATAAAAAAAACTACCTTGATACTTGTTATCTCTTTCATTCCAGTGAATCGAGACACTGGATTCTCGAAAGTACCTCACTTTAGGACGCCATGCAGAGAGTTTGTCCGTGTCCAATCTCTGAGTTCCTGCAAAGGCGCCGAGATCGTTCCCAAATCTTCCCACTTGGAAGCATAACAGACCTGGAATGTTTATTTATTTTTTGTGTTTCACTCACAACTCCTATGTCTCCGGAGCCCTAAGAACTTTGAAAGGCAAAAACAAAAATACTTTTCCTGCATATATATTTTTTCTTTACTGTGTGTGTGTGTGTTCATGTGGGTTTTTTTTTCAAAAGACACTTAATAGATATTTATATATATACGTTTATATATATAAATTTCATCTGTGCAAGGAGTAAAACAATCACTCTATTACGTTGTTTTCTGAGAAAATAAAATATAAAATTAATTAAAATACTGTGGAAGCCACCACTGCTGACTCCTGTACAAATGCCTGCTTGCCCTGCACACATTTTCACTGTTTCTTTCAAATCTAACCCCCGGTTTAACTCTCGATACAGTTCACCGTAGAAAAACAAAATCAGTGAATCCAACCCAGACCTAAGCTACAACATTGACATCTGACCCTTCACCTTTGCACTCACCCTCCCCTTTCACCTCACATTGACAAGACAATGGCATTATGGAAATAGAACGATGGTTTCTATACATTAATACAAAAATAAAAAATAAAAATTGCTCTGTCATCATCATCTCATTTTTTTTTTGCACAGAGGTAGTGGCTATTTGGGTAAAGGGGCTAAAAAAAGAAAAACAGAAATTCTTATAGAAAAATGTTTTGACCAGAAGAATTAAAAGAACAAAATATAATACTGCAATCACATACAAAAGTAGTCCTTCATTTTTGTACATTTTATACAGTGTTCTCTCTTTTTTTTGTTGCTTTTCTTGTTTTTTTTTTAAAGGAAAAAAAAAATGAATCTAAAATGGTGTAATGGCGCTCTGGTGTCTGTAGGGGGCAGGCACGAGTCTACGCCAGGGGGTCCCCGAGGTCCTCCTCCCCACGCGACAGCAGCTCCTTCTTCTCGTCCGTGCTGGCCAGCGAGTTCCGGCTGCTGTGCGCCCCCATGTACAGCGTGGCGTATACGGGGTTGGTGAAGTTCGTCGGCTGTGGAAGTCAAGGACAGCGGCGCGGTGAGGCCCCTGCCTTCAATACGGACTCGCGCTCGCGATTAAAACACAGAGCCAGATCGAAGCTACCCGCAGAGGTGCAGGAAGCACACCAGCAATACAGCGATCGTGAGCTTCAGCACTTGTTCTGCCAGGAATGATGCTAAGCTTAAGAAATAGTTTCTTAAAACTACCCGTTTAACAATTACAGCTCTACGGACAGTTAGAATTACCACCAGCTGCACTGGCACCTCTTGTCTGGAGTCTGAGGGTGAATTGCCATTCAGTGATCTTAGGATACCAATTGCTCAATTGCTTTTGCAATTCTTTTGGACTGAGCTGACCGTGACTTGTCTTGTGTTTGGGTTTTCTACAGTCTGCATGTTGCATTGCCCAACAGATGCCCTGTTCTCTAAAGGAAGGCCAGGTGCCTTGTAGGAGTGTGTCACCTTGTCAGGGTCCAGTGTGAAGTCGGAGTCCAGGAGCTCCCCAGCGTCATCGTCAGGCTCTCCCTCGTAGATCTTGTAGGCAGGATTTCCGATCTCCACATTCATGGCCCCATTGGTCATCCTCTGGTGCGTGAAGCCCTTGGCACTGAAACACAGACACAGCCCCACAGTGAGCCCAGACTGCATCGCCTACTCCACACTGCTGCACACAGGACAGCGCACAGGACATACAGACACTCCACACTGCTGCACACAGGACAGCGCACAGGACATACAGACACCCCACACTGCTACACACAGGACAGTGCACAGGACACACAGACACTCCACACTGCTGCACACAGGACAGAGCACAGGACACACAGACACTCCACACTGCTGCACACAGGACAGAGCACAGGACACACAGACACCCCACACTGCTACACACAGGACAGCGCACAGGACACACAGACACTCCACACTGCTGCACACAGGACAGAGCACAGGACACACAGACACTCCACACTGCTGCACACAGGACAGAGCACAGGACACACAGACACCCCACACTGCTGCACACAGGACAGAGCACAGGACACACAGACACTCCACACTGCTACACTCAGGACAGCGCAAAGGACACACAGACACCCCACACTGCTACACACAGGACAGCGCAAAGGACACACAGACACTCCACACTGCTACACTGTAGACAGCACACAGGACACACAGACACTCCACACTGCTACACCCAGGACAGCATACAGACACCCCACACTGCTACTTACAGGACAGAGCACAGGACACACAGACACTCCACACTGCTACACTCAGGACAGCATACAGAACACACAGACACTCCACGCTGCTGCACACAGGACAGAGCACAGGACACACAGACACTCCACACTGCTGCACTGTGGACAGCACACAGGACACACAGACACTCCACACTGCTGCACACAGGACAGCGCACAGGACACACAGACACTCCACACTGCTGCACACAGGACAGCGCACAGGACACACAGACACTCCACACTGCTACACACAGGACAGAGCACAGGACACACAGACACCCCACACTGCTACACTCAGGACAGCATACAGGACACACAGACACCCCACACCGCTACACACAGGACAGCACACAGGACACACAGACACCCCACACTGCTACACTCAGGACAGCGCACAGGGCACACAGACACTCCACACTGCTACACTCAGGACAGCATACAGGACACACAGACACCCCACACTGCTACACTCAGGACAGCGCACAGGACACACAGACACTCCACACCGCTGCACTGTGGACAGCACACAGGACACAAAGAAACCCCACACCGCTGCACTGTGGACAGCACACAGGACACACAGACACTCCACACTGCTACACTCAAGACAGCACACAGGACACACAGACACTCTACACCACTGCACTATGGACAGCACACAGGACACACAGCTCACTCAACTGGAACACCAGCACCTCACAGGCATTGGAAAAAATCCAACAGTGGCCAAGTTGCAATTTTTAAATGGATGCACCCATTCAGGGACCTGGTGTTTTGAAGTTCTTCACTAGGGTTTTTAGAACTCTGATATTAGCATGTTGAAGTAACTGAGTAAAGTTCAGCACATACTGATCAGTTAAAAGCCTTTAAAGAGTTAAATGACATTTTAATCACCCTCACATTTCTTTGAATGCATTTTTCAAATACACTTTGATCCATCTATAATGTAAATGTATTTCTTCTACAATTGAGCTATAATTATAATTCTATAAAGAGCTATGATTATCACAAAAGGGACTAAAATACTATGTTATGGTGCTGCACAAAACACAAAAATTACTGTGCTACCTTTGCAATACTGATGTGAAAAACTGTCAAATGCAGCTTGCTCAGTATCTTAGTGATTGCAGGACTTATTCCAAATGCCCATTTAAAGAAAAATGGCGGACTTGGACAATGGGAAAAATACAATCTGCAGGCTGGATTGTAACAGATTGCAGCAAAGAAAAATCTCACAACAAAACTGAGAAGCCACAGTACTGACAGCTGGCAGGCTTCAGAGCTGAACCGGGTATTTGAAACACAAGACACAAAATCGGGGACTGGAACAGAGGAAACACCCAGACGCTGGGCAGGATCTCATTCCCAGGATCACTCGGGAAGGGAAGCATGAAAACAAAAAATGTCAGGAATCCAGGAGTCATGTTCGGCAAACGCTCGAGGCCAAGGACTTGAAGCTGCTGAATAATCAGTACAAGGTCCTGATCTGTGAAGGCATTCGCCTGCTAACCCACCTCTCATGGAGCGTATGAGGTTGTATATCCTGCTGGACAGCTCCTGAAACATCCAGCTGAAAAGCGCTGTAGTTAACCTCCCCTCACATCCCATGTGTTAGAACAAGGTCATATTTTCAAAATGGCCACGCCTAGAGACAATTTGGCTTTGTGGTTTATGAAACTGTTCCATCTCAGTTTCAGCATGAACACTTTTACTCTGAATTTTAAAGTATCACATCAATTGTTTTTCTTAAAATCTTGTTTGCTTTTGCCCCATGAGAGCTGCTACTATGTATTTTACTGTGGAGTTTTAAATACAACGTCGCTGAGCTTCTGTAAGCGGGAGTTGTGTTACTGGAGTGGGGAACGGGAATGCATTCCAGGAGCATTGTACTGGTTTCCTTTCAGACAGTTTCATTCAGACAGCTGTTTCTGGTTGAGCCACTCAGCTACAGCTGTGCTCAGCTGGCTCAGGGGAGGGGTGCAGGGCGGGGTCAGGGATGAGAGCAGACTGAGGAGGAAACCCTAAGTATTTTACCACAAGCATCTGGAGCGCGATTTCCCTGGCCTTATAGACCTGAGGGACAGGAGAGACGGCATTAATCACAGTTCTTGTCAAGGGCCCATTCACCCATTCTCTGAAAATAAGCAAGGCAGGCTGTACGAGTCGAGTACATAAGGATGTGTCCATCGAGAAACATATTAGATTTTGCTAGTACTTGACAGAGATGAACAAAGTCCTTTGTGTGCACAATTCATTTGCTACTAATTCCCTGATCAATATAATCTATTTTTACAAGAAAGGAACAACAGTGGTCCCAGCACTGATCCCTGCTGTACACCGATTTCCCTAATGCCTAAGGATTGTTTCTCTGCCTGTTACATTCCTAACTGCTATCTTCTGATCAGGCACCTGCTACACCCAGCCAAAGTGCATCTCACTCACCCTCGCATCCTCCTCCTGTACCACACGACCGTGCCGACGATCAGCAGTGCCGCCAACAGCAGCAGGAGGATAGGGATCACGATGGAGGCTGTTCCTGCAGGCACAGAGCAGAACATCAGAAGGCTGTCAAAGGAGAGGAGGCCCAGCAAGCTCATCGCACTCTCTTCCTCTCTGCTGTTAGTACTGGCTCATCACTGACATTTCTCTCATTAGGTTTGCTGATGACACAGCCCTGGTCAGCTTATGAAAAGACCTGGAAAATCATCACGGGCCATTTACAAATGATTTTACTACATGGTGTGACGAATTCTCTTTGAATGACCAGTTTCGTCAACTTGAAAACAAAGACACTGGTCACTGATTTTAGGAAAAATGCAAACGCCCCTCCAACCTACTGTAATTAACAGTCAGACGGCAACCATAGTCAATAACTACAGGCACCTGAGACTGCTCAAAGACAAAAACCAAAGATGGGACAAATGTGACAGCATTTTATAAAAAAAACGCCAACAGAGAATCTCTTTATCTTCAAGACACACTAGTTTAACACTTTTCTATAAGTCACATATTGAATGTGTCTTGACATACTGTCTCAGTTGTTGATTTCACAACATCAGAACTGTTAATTTTAATAGGTTGGGAAAATTTGTGAAAATAAGTAGCAAAATAATCGGGGCATATTAAATCTACTTAAATATCCTCTTAAAGAAAGGTTGTAAAAAAAGGTCAGTACCACTACGGAATGTGTGTCTCACCTCCTCCACTGTGAATGTACACTACACCCATCTGGGAGATGCCTCTGTGTAAAAGTAACAGACTCTGAATCTTTCATCCCTGCTGCAATAGGTCTCTCTGTCAATGTAAACTAACTCTCTTATCTCCTGTAACAAACGGCACTGTCTTCTCTGTTGGAAACGTTTGTCTTCCTTGTTGTATTGTTGTGTTGGGTTCTACCATAAACACAACATATTTCCCCCTGAAACTGAACTGAACTGGCTGCAACCCCCTCTATCGTGCCAAGTATGAAATTCCAATGAAAACTGACAGTTCAGAGTAAACAATCAACCCTAAACTGCACGTCTTTGGGAGGTAAGAGGGTATCAGAGCTTCTGGCAAAAAAGTCACGTAAATATGGGGAGAGCTGGCCAATTCCACACTGACAGGAGCCCTTGACCAAAACTGGACCCAGGACGCCGAGGCAGAGAGGCACTAGTGTTCACCACTTCATCACTTCCCCCCCAGAGACACTGAACGGTTAGTGATCTAGTGAAGCAGCTTGGTGTGCTCTAATCCAAGAACATAAGAAAGGTTTCAAATGAGAGGATGGGCTGTTAGCCTGTTAGCCCACCTAGCGCGTTAGGTAGTTAGTAGATAACTGATTCAAGGATCTGATCCAGCCATATGGCTGGGTAACTTCTTCCAGACTCCCACAATCCATTGCTTAATGGGAATGCACGCGCTGTTCTGATTCCTTACAGTTCAACCAGTGTCAGATGAGTATCAGATTCAGCTGTTTACAAGTTCATTCCCCCAAGAAAAAAAAACAGATGCTAAGTAACGTTATCAGAGGATAATAAAGGGCTCCTGTGATGGACTACAGAACATGACGGCACGGGATAGATCAGGTCAAGAAGAGAACGAGACAGAACGTACGCCCACTGTTCTCTGTCGAATCCAAGGTCGTGACTTTATCTTCACAGCGTTGGCCACCGTACCCTGCCTGACACCTGCAAGGAGACGCGAGCAGAGGATTAGTAGTGATGAGAGGCACCGAAGTACCCAGAGAACAACAGAGGTCACTCACCGACACTGCCTCCACCACAGGCAACAACACCCTGAATGGCTCTATCTATACCTGCACAGTGGGTCTTTACAGCCTACATTTATGTCAGTATAACCAGGTTCCTGCTGCTGGGGTTTAGATGTCACTCAAGAGAGTGAAAGCACTGAAGACAAGCATGCCTTCAACTTTCTCTTTTTCTTTCTGTAGCCCCCGGTATTACATAATGCCCAGTTGTGTTTCTGAATGTGTCACAAGAAAGTATGAAATGCTACAAACGAGAGGTCATCTGCTGATCCATCTTTCTCCTTTGGTTGCCTGCAGCTTACAAATTTATCCATCTATCCCATTCTTAAAGGATCCCGTGAAGCCTGCTTCCATCACGCGGCCTGGGAGCAGGCTCCGGACACCCACGGCTCTCTGTGCGAAGAGGTGTTGGCGTCTTCTACACGAGCGGCCGCACACTGCTGCCCATGTGTGTACGCTCCAACATCGTTACTTCCTGCGCACAGGGTTTCATAGAAACTGGGATGGTCAGCCGGCTGTCTTGAGGCCGTGACCAGCGGATTCCCCTCGTCTCCCGGGGCTGCAGGGGGCGCTCCTTACTTGCACTCCTGCAGGCGCGTGCGCGAGTTGGTCGTGCACTCCCCGTGCACGCAGTAGTCCGCACACGTGTAACAGCTGGGCGCGATGACTCCACTGCTGCAGCTGAAAGCAGATGGGACGCATTATATTACACTTGAGCCTCCAGCGAGAGCCTGCAAGGAATCGGTCCAGTTAATGCGCCATCACAAGAGTGGGCCGCGCCACAGCACAGAGCAGTCTGCCTTACAGGGCTGTCTGTGCTTAGCGCTCCTCAGAAAGGGGCACTGTGGGAATCAGTGCTAAACCCCGGATGGACCAGTGCCTCCCTCTTTTTTGGCCAGCAGCCATATAACTAAGGTTGCTGCTGAAAGGTATTAGAGGGGCCAGTAGGGGGCGCTCACCCTGTGGTCTGTGTGGGTCCTAATGCCCCAGTATAGTGATGGAGACACTATACTAAAAAGGCGCTGTCCTCCAGATGAGGAAATGTAAAACTGAGGTCCTGACTCACAGTGCTTATTAAAAATCTCAGGGTGTTTCTCGAAAAGCCTTTTTACCAGTCATGGCCTGCTAATAAGTATAGTATCTGCAACAGAATGTCTCATATTTGTACCACATAATTTAATTAAAAGACCATTGTGTATGGTCTTACTTAAGACGTTAGAAATACATAACATCTGGCTCTGCACCAGTGCACTCAGTCAGAGCCTGTGCAGATTAACCATCGTCTGCCTGCACCCCTCCAGCCTGGGCGACCAGGATGCCCAAGGCTGCCGTTAGGTGAGCGATGTACAGTAAACACGCGTCGTGTCATGCCACACTCGCACTGGCGGAGAGCCTGTGTGCTGCTTTTCATTGCATTTTGTCTTCAGTACAAATAGCAGCAGGAAGCTCGCCTACAGCCTGCACTAAGTGTGCTCTAGGTGCTGTCACCTGGCCTGCACATCACAGACAAACATTCTGCTTCCATATAGGAGTGGCATTCTAGCTACATACTGTATATTGTGGACGGGACACTGAGTACCGAGAAAGAGAGGGTGGGAGCGGGACTCACTTGCAGGTGACCTCTCCGGTGGGCTTGTTGGGGTTGGTAGGAATGCATTTCCCTTCCTTGCAGTAGTGGCACTTGTCTATCTCGCACATCCAGCCGTCGTACTGGGGCACGCAGCGGCACAGCTTGGTGCCGTTGGCCGTCTGCTGGCACGTGCCACCGTGGAGACAATACCCTTCACACTTTCCTGGAGAGGAGGTGCAAACAGAGGACATCAGCCCTGCTGTGTGGGCATCACCGGGACACAGTAAACACGGCACTCTAGATTCAGCTCAAGTGTGCACCTGTACACCTGTATCAGTGGCAAACCCAGATACTTAACGCAACTGAATGAATCCCCCAGTTCTTATTTCTTAGCACACCCACTCAGTTTGGAGCAGCTGTCTAAGGCTTGGCTTAAACGCCCTGCAGACATGCCCTGTCAGAGCTAACATACCAGGCCCTACAGGAGAAGAGTGGAGCCTATTCAAGGGGCACTGAGTCTATCACGGGCACTGGGTTGCCTGCAGGTGCCCAGCAAGTCACAGGACAAGCAACAACAACCCAGGCTGACCACTGGCTACTCCGCTGGCCCCCCGACACTCACGGTACTGGCACTTGTCTCCCAGGAAGTCGCTGGGGCAGCGGCAGGTGGGCTGGTTGCCCTGGTTGACGGTGCAGTTGCCGTTGTTCTGGCAGTAGTCCTTGCAGGTGTGCTGGTTGCAGCTGGGGCCCGTGAAGCCGGTGGGACAGCGGCATGTGGGGATCCCTGGTAGAGAAGGGGGGGGGGGGAGAAGAGACATGCTTAGGACAAACCTCCTCTGCACTCCTGCTCTCCTTCCAGGCCAGAGTAGCGCACCTAAGGAAACAAAACCAGCCCAAACATTTCCGTCTCATGGCAAGGGGCTTCCTGCATTCCCAGCAGCCTTCTCTGCAGGACTAGGGGCATCAGCGCCACCACTGGGCAGACAGGATAGGAGGGGGTGGCAGAGGGGGGAGAGCAGCTGGCATTGCCGCCAGGGTGAAGCTGTGAGGGTCACACTTCAGCTCAAGTAGACACAGAAATGTCCAGCCTTCAGATGACATGAGCAGATTATAACACAAGGTGTGTTCTTTCCGGCTATTGGATCAGCCAATAAGACCCACCTAGCAACGGCAGTACTAGACAGTGACCCGTGAGGCACTCCGAGAACAGGAAATGATCTGGTGCTGCAGGCTGGGCTAGGCTACATGCACAGCAGGAGTAAAAGGCTCTTTAACGACTCATTCATTTTTAAGTCCATCTCCTTAAACTTGTCTCCCCCCTATTACAGTTCTTTATCCTAATGTTTAGAGTAAAAACACAAAGTCTAGGGCCTATGGGGTTTATTCTTGCTCTAGTCACTACAGTCAAAGGTTTCATGTTAAAAGAGATTCCCAAAGGAACTGCTGTCAGTCAGTCTGCAGCGAGGCATGCTGGGACATGACCGCACTGCGGTCTCCAGAGCGAGGCCTGTCTCCCCCCCCCCCTCCTCTGCTGCTGTGCCGGGGCGGTTACCTGTCGGCGAGGCGGTGCACGTGCCGCCGTTCTGGCAGTAGTCGCGGCACTGGTTGATCTCGCACTTCTCGCCGCTATAGTTGGGCTGGCAGCGGCACTTGGCCTGCTTGCGGGCATTGAGGAAGCAGCTGCCGCCGTTCAGGCACTGGATGTTGCAGGTGCCCGTGGTGGGGGCTGGGGGGGACAGGAGCAGAGAGCGAGAGGGGTTGGTGCAGGAATACGGGGACAGAGGTGATACACACTCCGGACCCTCAGGCACACAGACACAAGGGGCTGTTACAAGTACGCATGACTTACAGTGACTTACAGAGCTGGGTTCTCAGGAATCAAGCAAGATCAGAGCACAATACTAACTCAGAATGAGACTCAGCTGGGGCACAGAATACAGATACAGACATGGGCAGATACTCACCGCTGGGGTACAGTTACAGATACAGACATGGGCAGATACTCACAGCTGGGGTACAGTTACAGATACAGACATGGGCAGATACTCACTGCTGGGGTACAGTTACAGATACAGACATGGGCAGATACTCACAGCTGGGGCACAGAATACAGATACAGACATGGGCAGATACTCACCGCTGGGGTACAGTTACAGATACAGACATGGGCAGATACTCACAGCTGGGGTACAGTTACAGATACAGACATGGGCAGATACTCACAGCTGGGGTACAGTTACAGATACAGACATGGGCAGATACTCACTGCTGGGGTACAGTTACAGATACAGACATGGGCAGATACTCACTGCTGGGGTACAGTTACAGATACAGACATGGGCATATACTCACTGCTGGGGTACAGTTACAGATACAGACATGGGCAGATACAGCTGGGACATTGGTACAGATACAGACATGGGCAGATACTCACAGCTGGGACATGGGTACAGATACAGGCACAGACAGATACTCACAGCTGGGGGACTGTGTGGGAGATGGCACCTCCACACAGGTGCCATTATCCAGGGTGTGTCCGTTGGGGCAGGTACAGACAGGACCGCTGGGGCTGAGCAGACACAGCCACTCACACTTCTTCCTGTCACAGGGGTTGGTCACTGAAACACAGAGGCAAGGCTGAGACCTGTGTGCCTCACTGCAGACACAACAGCGGCCGTGCTGGAAAAGACCCAGGTATGTCCTGCTACATCCTCTCTAGTCCCTCCTAGTGCAGCTGCAACAATAACGCGGCACATTCACGTGTCCTAAACGTGCTAATTCACTAGGACATCTAGACTACCCCTTGCAAGGGTGAATGACTGTTCATCAAAAGTCAAAGGGGTATCATGGACTAATAAGTTTACTTTGCATTTATGTCTCTTAGTAAATTGGGCAGCTTTTCTAATTCTGGAAGATTTCAAAACACGTGACGGCACATTCAGAAGGACATCAGCCTGTTAGGTGGCGCCAGCGTGCACCGTCTGCTCAAGCTGGCACAGCGGGCAAGACGATGCGGGCAGCAGCTGTGCCTGCTGAAACGAAACAAAGCGACACTCACTCTCGGGCTGCTTGTAGCGGTGGTACAGGACCACGTCGGTGGCGTGGTTGATCCCCGTGGTCAGGTTCTCCATGGGGCCCTTGCCAAACTTGTTGACCCGGAAGACGAAGTTGTTGATGTAGGTGACGCCGTAGATGTAGTCCTCGAAGATATCGATGCTGAAGGGGTGATGGAGCTCTGAGAGCGCACAGGAAAGAGAGAGCAAAGTCATTTCAAGGGCCTGGAGGAAGGATTTTCTGAAGTCAGCCCCCTCTATAACTCCTGCAGTTCCAGAGTCTGTGTGCCAGACTGGGATGGTATAAAGAAATCATGAGAAATCAAGCGTTGGCTTTGTGCTGGGTTTTCCTTTAGCTTTGGAAAAGCAACAGGATTTTGTTCTGTATTTAGAAACCCAAAGTCACGTCTCCAAAAAGCCTGCACCTTTAGAACTAATCAGGTATAAAACTAGGGAAAGTTTTTAGTTAATGATGCAACATTCACATTATGCACATGAAGATGGTCAGGCATGGCCAGCGGGTTCTCCATATTCTCATGCAGGATCAGACCCAGACACTCCTATATGTGCAATGTTCTCACAAATGAGTCTCTTCAAATGCATTTCAGTTACAACCCCAGTATTTGTGGTGTGAGTACTGGAGTCGGGTCTGTCCAAGCTGCGCACAAGGACAGAGGTCTTGTCGGCTCTGCGTGTAGCCAGCCCTGGGGCGAGTGAACACAGGCCCACACTCCTTCCTCCCAGCCCTTAAAGCAGCAAAGCCATACTGAACTGTTTTTGTGGCTGCTGATGGCCACCACCGGGTCGGTGCCATTGAGCCTCACGCTGCCGATGACCGACAGCTTGGCGTCAGCCCAGTACAGGCGCTCGTTGAAGTAATCGACCGCCAGACCTGCAGGAGGAAGGACACAGCGAGAGACAAGAAGGGTGAGAATGACTCCACGCCAGTGGATTCTTCGAGACTTCTCCCTCTTCTTTAACAGGGCAGAGGAATCAGACAGAAGAATATTAGGGGTAGGTGGACTTCTTTGGAAATTCAAAATTCACAATTACTGAAACTGAGAGAGTAAGAGAAAGAGACAGAGGAAAATGAGGCTTCGTCTCAGGATTTTCTTGTAGATTTCCAAAACCTTAAGGTCTTTCCAGCCTGTCTTGACTACATCCGCTCCATAAACCAAGTGTCTTGCTTGTAAATGCACTGCACAATGTGCAAAACTGTAACCGGGCAATCAATACACTACCACATGTGTGAGAACCTCAGCTAGCTTCAGTCCTAGTTTCACAATAAGAAACATTTAAATAAGGCAAGACATTAACCATAACCCTCCCCCCAAAAAATAAACAGCTGCTGACTGTTTGATTACTCCCTAGCAATCAGACTACTTTCAGTTTTAGTCTGAGAAAGTGCTGGCCTCAGGCTTGCAGAGCTAACAGGCTATCCCACAGTCCCCCTCGCTCCCTCCTAGTGCTGGCGGGGGTTTTCTAAGGGAGACGGCTCTGTCGATAGCGCGCGTCACTGCTGTCCGATTCCGGCTCTTCAGGTGCAGACCTGTGGGCCACTGGATGTTCTCCTGGACCAGCGTCTCCCTCATGGTGCCGTCCATGGCGGCCGTCTCGATCTTGGGGTGGTTCCCCCAGTCTGCCCAGTACATCGTCCTGGGAGGCAACAACGGGACAGGCCCATCAGGACACAGCGGGATTCGGGGAGACAAAGTGCGGATGACCAAACAATCCGAACAGAGCAGAGCAAAACCAGGTAGATAATGGTGTGTGACACCGTAGGATGTCCAGCTATTAACCATGGAGTCGATTACTATATGGAGTCAGGTCACCTCCCTAGAGAATAGTTTAAAAAAGTTAACTATGGCTACATTACACAGAGACTCTGCATTTGATTTTAATAGGCATTTTTATACTTGTGTCCTTTAAATCAGACAAAGTTTTCACTCTGATTTTTGGAGTATAAAGTGAATAAACTACTTTACAGGAGACAAAGTCCCCCGATCCCCCTGTCCAGACCCTTGCCCACTGCCTTGGACACCAGGCCCCCCCAGGCTGGACCATGACCAGTCTGCTGGCGCCACCCCTAACCCCCTGCTCGCTCACCCTCTCTGCGGATCCACCACGATGGCGTAGGGCTCGTCGATCATGCCCGAGATCAGGGTCTTGCGGTTGAGGCCGTCCATGTGAGCCACCTCGATCACGTCCCGGCCGGAGTCGGTCCAGTAAATGTTGTCGGCCACCCAGTCCACCGCGATGCCGCGGGGCATCTTCAACCCAGGAATCTGCGCAGCAGTGAGAGAGAGAGAAAGAGGAATGAGAGGTGATGCTTTTCACACCAGTTACACAGAAACCACGATCCTGATGACCACGGCATTTCCCTTGGGCAACGCTGCAGTGACATCACCTTCAGCCAATGTCCTCACTGCCTGGTGGATGTGGTAGGATTTGACAAGACGGTAAGCAACACACCAACGACAGGCTAATCACAATGGGCAGCAGTGTGGAGCAGTGGTCAGGATTCTGGACTTTGCAAGCAGAAGGTTGTGGGTTCGAATCCCAGGTGAGACACTGCTGCTATTCTCTTGAGCAAGGTACTTCACCCAAAGTAAAATACTGTATAAATGTGCAAAGTGGCTTTTGATGAAGTGTTAGCCAAATAAAATACTAATAAACTGTAATGCACAGTGGCACAATTATGACGTTTACAGAAGCTAATCTGCATCACTGACTGAAGGATTTTGAATGAAAAGGCAGACGACTACGGCATTAGCGAATTTAACAGATCCAATTTGTGCAGACAAGAACTGGTCAGAGTTAATCCCAGGGACGACCAGTCCTGATCCTGGAAAGTCCTGGCAAGCTTCCAGCTTTTTAGTTTTAGCTGTGTCTTTAATAAGTTAATAGATTTGGTTAACTAAGTTTTGGTTTTTGGTAGGTGAATGAGGGATGGCAAAGGGAGCAGAAATCCCAGCACCAAACGACAGGCCTGAGGAGCTGCCCCGCCCCTCCCCTCCCCTGCTCCACCCCCTGTCTCTGCCCCCACCCACACCCCGCCCCTGCCCCACCCCCAGGCTCTGGGTCACCACACTCTGCCCCCTGAGCTCTGCCACGCCCCTCCTCTGCCCCACCCCCTGTCTCTGCCCCCACCCACACCCCCTGTCTCTGCCCCCACCCACACCACACCCCTACCCCACCCCCCTGGGCTCTGTCATGCCCCTCCCATGCCCCACCCCCTGTCTCTACCTCACCCCGCCCCTCCACTGCCCCAGCCCCTGTCTCTGGCCCCACGCACACCCCGCCCCTGCCCCACCCCCCAGGCTCTGCCTCACCCAACTGTGCCCCTTGAGCTCTGCATCGCCCCTCCCCTGCCCCACCCCTGTCTCTGCCTCACTCTGCCCTGCCCCCTGGGCTCTGCCACGCCCCTGCACCACCCCCAGCGTCTCACCTCCAGGTCAGTGACACGGTTCTCGCTCTGCCGCCGATTGCGGTTGGAGTTGGAGTTGGGAGATGATTCGGGAAGCTCGTAGTAGGAGATGCGGCCCGTGTGCCAGTTGGTCCAGAAGATCCGGTTCCTCTTGAGGTGGAGGTCCATGGCGTCGATGCGCACGTTGGCGTCTCCCTGGAAGGTCTGCTCGTACACCCAATTGGGCAGGCTGGGGTCCAGGCTGCGGATCTCGTTGTCGTCGGCGATGTACAGGACCTGCCGGTTGTGATCTGCTCGGGACAGGGAGCGGGAGGGTGAGGACGGTGCCCTGCAAACACTCAGCTGGGCAGATTCTTTTAGAAAAAACACTCACAGTCGGCCTTGCAGGTGTCGTTGATCTTGATGAAGTTCTTGTGGCAGCTGCACTTGTAGGAGCCCAGGGTGTTGTTGCAGATGTGAGAGCAGAGCCCGAACTGCAGACACTCGTTCTTATCTGAAAGGACAGAAATAGGTACAGGCTGACCCCCCTGCGGCTGGGGAACGTGAAGGACTTGGCAGGGGTTCGAGGGGGAGAAAGGGTGTTAAAAAGCTGCCATAGCCATGGAGAAATCAGGGCTGTCGAAAGTCTTTTTTGCTCCCGCACTGCAATATCTGCCCTGGTTCCACAGTAAAAAGAAAAGCTCTAATAGGGACATAGGTTACAGCAGAGAGGAGCCCATGTGGCCCATCCAGCCCCCTTGGCAGCAGCTCGTCCCTCTGAGGACCTCATTCAGGTGTTTCCTGACAGAAGCCAGGTTATCGGCTTCAAAACAAACACATGACTGGGTAGCTGATTCCACACTCCCACCAACCTTTGGGTGATGATAACAATTCATAATAATTCCTTACACTCCTACAGAGCTTTTCTGGACACTCCACTCAAAACGCAATAATGGGGACTCCCCTCCACCCCCACCAATGTGCAGCACCCAGCATCCGTGCCCAGTGGTGTCCCTCCCGCCATCAGAGAAAGACTTTGTTTTATGCCGACCGTAGCTGCTCAGTATTCAAGATCACTCTCCTCCTGCTGCCTGGGGGATGTGCATCTGCACACCCCCTTCAGCGCCCCCCTGAGGAAGGGCAGGCAGTCACTCCGCCGGGCGGGAGGGGGGCGGGCACGCACCTTCGCAGCGGTTGCTCTCGGTCTTCTGGAAGCCCGGTTTGCACGAGCAGAAGGAGTCCGAGCCGTTGGTGACGCACTGCGCCTCGCCCCACTCGGTGCAGACCGTCCGGTTGCTCTGACAGTGGTTCTTACTGGACTCTGCATCCCCCAGAAGAAAAGACAGAAAGAATCAGAAATAGTGAACAACCGCACAGAACCTGCAAGGCCATCCGAGTCCCTTTCAAACGGGACAATTTAGCGATTCACAGGTATCCTGAAATCCTTTTCTTCTGAAGTGCACTTTAAAGAAAAACCACCTTCAATCGACCTGATAAAGACATACTGTTCCTCCCTCCTGGCGCAGAATACTGAGCTGTAGGGGGGCGATCATGCACAGCAAAAGATCTGTACACTGTCCTCCTCTCAGGGCTGACTTGAGGGTTCAGCTCTCCTGTCTTTGTGGCTCTGAGGCTGAAAGACTGAACAGAGCACGGCACTGCTAGGAACAGCGGGATCAGGGCGCATTCTCTGCACAGAGATTGTGTGGATGAGACAAAGAGGGATTCTGTGATTTAGCACAGGGACTGCACAGCATGAGGGATTTCAGCTGTTGGATAATGCAGTTTTAAAAGCAGGGTTTTCTGAAGCTTTACAAGGACTGTTTCTGACAGGAGGCAATCATGGCTAAGAAAGCACCGGTTCACAGCCTGACAGTGGCGCTGGGCGTCTTGTCTGCTGACAGTGCTGGCGTTGAGGGTTCAGATCCTGTCCCTGGCCATTCAGATGATGGTCTTCAGAGTGACATGGCCTGATGTACCAGTCAGTGCAACGAGACGAGAAAATGTCGTGTTGTTGTGTGCCTGGGTCAGTTTCTTCCTCTGTGGAAAGCACATATTGACCCGACCTCTGGGTTGTCCAGCCGGGACAACAGGCACAAAAGCCCAGCTTCTGAGAGCCGCTGTGTTGCATTGCTCTCCTGAGACAAGCTGGCAGTGAAAACTGCACAGAGAAACAAGTTACTGGTGCAGAGATAGAACTGGATCTTCTGAGACGCGTACAGTACATTGCAGCGTTTTTTAAATAAAGGAAAACGAAAACAGCACTGTGTGCTGCAGCTCCACACACAGACTGGGGACACAGGCGCTGCTATTTTGAGCAGTATTTTACCCAGGGTGCTCCAGTGTATAAATGGGTGCCAAAAGTTGCATGCATGCAGGTGTCTTGGGATAAAGGCATCACCTAAATAAATAACCTTAGACATATGGTAATAGAGGAAATGGAAAAGGTTTCTTCCCTTCTCTCTCTGCTCACTGGGCCCTGGGCCCCCGGCCCCTGGCCCCCTGCCCCCAGCTACCTTTCTTGCAGCCCATCTCGTCGGAGCCCTCGTCGTCGCAGTCGTTGAAGAAGTTGCAGCGCAGCGTGGAGCTGATGCAGCGGCCATTGGAGCAGCGGAACTCGTCCTTCTCGCAGCTGGGAGTGGCTGTGGACGGCTCTGTGGGAGCGGGGGAGAAGACAGGCCGCCGTCAGGGCTGCAGGGCGGTCACAGCAATCCTCACGCCCACGGAGCAACGCAAAATGTCACAGCGCAGGTCAGTGAGGGTTTGGGAAATGCTGTGACCTGTCATGAAAAGGGCCAGAGAACAAAGAACAAACGGGAGCACACAGAGCTCTCCTCCGCACTCAGAACACTTACCAGCTCTTCAGAGCATCTCTCAAGCCTACTATACAGTAAATGTCGGTTTAGAGAAGCCTTTCAATATGTTTTTAGGATTAACATTTAGGTTCAACATTCAGTGCAATGGTATTTCTGAAAGAGCTTATCCTTGGCTTCCAGCTGCTCTGAAATGTCATGTGATTTTGTCCATAGACACTCCATACAACAGGTGTTGGTCTCCCCTGTCCAGAGCTCTTCCAAATTTAGAATGAACTGCTTCACAGATTCAACTCCACTCAAACCCCACCTCACAGAGCACAGATCACATCTCCCAGGACCACGACTCATGAATTTCTGCGTCTGTTCCCCTGCAGAGCTTCAGTGGCTGACAGCTACCCGCCCATCCCCAGGATCAACACGGCGCGGGTCGTTCACCCCCCCCCACCCTGAGACCCTGCTCCATCCGCGGCCCTGGCCCGACTCACCGCAGTCCTGCTCGTCGGTGTTGTCTCCGCAGTTATCGATCCCGTCACACTGCCGTCCGATCCACAGGCACACGCGGTCGTTGTGGCAGCGGAAAGGCCGGTTGGGCGGGCACTGGAATTTCACTGCGGGAAGAGCGGACAGACGGGTTAAGGGCAGGAGAGACGGGCACCAGCAGGAATGGAGCTCAGGGCAAGACTGCCGAGACGGACACGGGCAGGGACAGAGAGGAGAGAGGCAGACGGGGACAGATGAAGGCAGGGACAGACAGGGAGCGAGGCTGAGGGACCCAGCGAGATGGAGAGAGGGACAGCAAGGGCTGAGAGGACAACGCTGAGTAAGAGGGAGACGTATAGAAGGGCTTTGAAGAAGACAGGCTAAAGGGGAGAGAAAGGGGGACACGCACTACACTCCTCGGGGTTCTCGTCAGAGTTGTCCCCGCAGTCGTCCTCGCCGTCGCACTTCCAGGCCAGCGGTTTGCACAGAGTGTTGTTACACTGGAACTCGTCCAGGGGGCAGTTCCTCCCGGCTGCTCGGAGAAGAAGAGAGAGGGACCGCAGGTTAGATGAACTCTACGCCTTCCTACACACAAAATCTCATCCCAGTAGCTCATCCTCCCAAGGAACTGCACCTCCACCCAGCTCCCCAGCCGAGGGGACGGTTAACGAGCCGGGAATGGTCCTATACTTCACTGGCAACAAGGAGCATGATGGGTCAGCTGGCATGCGCATGTGTATCTGCAAGTCATGGCTTGTGTGTGGCATGGCTTGTGTTTGCATGCAGGGGCACATTTTGGCATACGCCATCATGTTCCTAATGCTACGCAGCATTTGCACGCTATTCTTACCACCACTGTCGCACTTCTCCTCATCGCTGCCGTCCATGCAGTCTGCGTCCCTGTCGCAGCGCCAGCGGATGGGGATGCAGTGGCCATTTTTGCACTGGAACTGGTCGTTATCACACTTTACATCACAGCCGTTCTACAGTTTGTGCAAAGACAACCAAGAACAGTGTCATGGGAAGATGATGCTCAGAGCTCCTCTTTTCAACATGCCAACAATGAGCTTTGCTCTTCCCCTGCACAAAATGGTTTAAAACGAGCTTCTAAAGGAGAGGTTCCCAACCTTTGAAATGCTACGCCCCGCCCTTTCAGTTAACACAAAACCACAGCACTTGGTGTATGGGATAATAATTTCATTTAAATATTTTTTATTGCTGCTTTCCACATGGTGTCAAGTTGTTTACTAACATGTATGAAACTGCTTATGTAAGTTGTAGCGTGCATTGCCATAGATCATAACATGACGTCGATAGAAAGAAACCTTAACTAGGCTCAGTTCCGAATATTGCCGCTAGAGTGGAAATTACTTGGCGTTATTGTAAGATTCAATGCCTGCGTAAGCTCTGCTTCTGTGCAGCTAACAGCCACATTTGCTCGGATCCAAGAAAATGGGGACCAAAGTCAATGCAGTCTTCACGAAAGGTTCAACTAACAATTTTTATTATTAACTTACTGTGATTCAATCAGACTCTGGGATATTTTGCCAAATGAAATCTGGTTTCCAAGAACTTGCTGGTTAGCAGCAAATACAAGCCAGTGACTAAAACACCAAATATCGGGAGGAGCTCAATTAGAAGACGAGTCTTAAGAGTTCTACTTATAAATTGCTGTAAAAAACGCTGCCTTATAGTTGGAAAAATTTGGGCCGTATTTTGAATGAGCTGTATGCAAAAAGCTCTTGCACCCCCTTATGGGCGCCCATAGGCAGGGTGCCCCAATGGTCAAGATCCCCAGTTCTTAAAGAGCAGTTTCTCCCCGAAGTAAGATTGATTTCGGGGTTCAATTCCCTTTCCCATTTCCGCAGGGCTCGTTGTTTTTCAGTCTGATGTGGGGCTGCCCAGGCTGATCCGATCTCCCCTCACCTCGTCCGATCCGTCGGCGCAGTCGTGATCCCCATCGCACTTCCAGCGGCCGGCGATGCAGCGCCCGTTGGTGCAGGCGAACTCGCTCTCGGAGCACTGCCGCGGCACTGCAGTGGGGGGGGGGGGGAGAGGGCACAAGAAGGTGAGGGAGAGAGGTGTGCACACGTGCATGCACAAGAGCGAGGGGGCGCCATTTTCAATGCTCAGAGCCGCCATTAAAAGATAGGCGACACTGTACTGGTGGTTCCATTGACCCTTCCGAACATTTCCCATGTCTGCAAGGCTGGTAGGGATGGTTACTTCCCGAGTCAGGTTTCAGTCTGGGCTCCCTGTCTGTGTCTGTGGGTGCAGACTTCCTCCCACCTCATGCACATTACAGCTTCACTGGCTTTCCAGGGGGGGTTCAATGAGATATCATACTCGGGTGGGTTTGTTCACAGTACAACCAGTGCTGGTTTCGTGATCACAGACAAACAGAAACAACTGAGCATGCCGACCGGAATCGATTCTTAGTTAAGGCCTGATTTTCTGCTCTCCAGGCACTTTCATGGTTTAATTTGGCTCCTAGATGAATTTATTTCACTTTACTATGAATTTAGATAGTTTGCATCTCTCTACACCATACCTCTCTATACTTTACAATGCTTTCACTGTAATCTCACTCTGTCCTTTCCCTTGTCACAGTTCTTGAACTTTTGAAAGACAATGGGCAGGCACAATAAAAACACAACACAGCGAATCAGACTGCTGATATGTACATATAAAGCCTCTCTATCGTTACAACAGCAGGCACCACAGTACTGGAGTGCTGAATGTATCATGTGAAATAAATGTCCTGATATGAATAAAAATGATTCTTGAGCATCAGCTGTATCAATGTTGCATGAATTAAAAACTACTCCATGTTTTTTTATCCACATTGTGTGCTTTGCTATTTAAAGACGCGGCATGGGGGTATGATTTCCTTTGAGGCTGACACCAAAGGCACAAGCAGATGTCACAGTGCACTGTGGGAGAGTGGGGGGGAGGGGTTCTTGTCCTAGGTGGTGGGGAACAGGAGGTGGGGTGTCTGTCGGCAAGGCATGCTTCGGGAGAGGCTCAATGGATGAAGCCTGGGAAAAAGTTCTGCTTCTGGGGGAATCTGGGTTTGCAGAGAGAAGCAGAGAACAACAAGGGCCAGCAAGGCAGAGAAGGGACAGAGGATGACAGGGAGCAAGTGAATCGATGGGTCTTGACCCTGGTCTCAGTTCTGCTACTGCTTTCTAGTGCTCTGTGAGACTAGAACATTTCAGAGATGCCAAGGTCGGCAAATTTAGTCCTGAACTGTACATTCCAAAACCCTGCCAAGTCTAGAACTCAGCAGGGTTGTTAACGCGAATATTGATCAATGCTGTTTCTTTACAGCATTAAGGGACAGACCAAAGATCACTCTTTCACAGATACTGCAGGGCCCAGTGGTGCCCAGAATGGCATGCCAGGCAGGGGGATTCGGCTCTAGGCGCAGGCCCCTACTGGAGCCGTTCGGACAGGACTGCGTTAACCTCGCTGCTGGTGATGAATCAGAGCTGAGAGCTGAGAGCCGTTAGTGCACTGTTCTCTCAACATCACGGGTTTCTAAAAGCCCCGACAGGCTGGAGCTTTGAAAACAGGACCTGTACATCCGGATTTCTCCCAGCAAAACTTCTGAAGTGCTGCTGCTCCTGACCACTTGCAGCAAGTCTACTTGATGTCTAAAGTAAGTCTAAGATGAAGTCTACTGTTGATTTTCACTGACCAGCTCCGGCAGCACCTCTTAAGCAATTTTCTAACATACTGCAATCCTGCACAAGTTAAGACTCGATTGGAGGAACGAGAATCTCCCTACTCTGTTTCCTAGACTTTCACATGAACCTTCTGCCTTGTGTTTCACCTCTGACAGTAAGTTACCCAGCAATCCAATCATTTCTGCACCTCTCCATGATGTTATGATTTTCAATGTTTGGCACAGATGATTTTTTAACTTTCCAAACAGGAAGGACAGACGGAGATCTTACTTTTTGCTTTCTTTCAGACTAAAACTGGGAGGGAACAGTCAAGCTTAACGGGACAAACCAAGTTGCCGTTTTCCCTAAGTCAAGGTCTACAATATAGACACTGACACTGGCAGCGCTTGACAAAGTGGAATAATGCATAGAAACACATCCACCCAAGCAGCACACAGCCCCTGCTCCCCCACCCAGCAAAAGCCACAACATGGGTTCAGAAGAAAAGGCATTTGTAACAAAAACAAAAAACACAGACACAACAATACTAGAAAGACACCAAAGACAGAGCTCAGAAATGGTGCCCCTGGCCCTGCCAAAGCACTGCTGGGGCAAGGTGAGGAACATATGGAGGTGGGGCGAAAGGGCAAAGGTGAAAGGGGACACAGCGGGCAGGCAGGGGTTCAAAGGTGGAGAGACCTACCTCCAACAGCGCTGACGGGTCGGTGTGAAATGAAGCATTAACATAAGATGAAGTGAGATGTGTCAATGGCTTAAAAAAAAAAGTCACAACTCCAAAAAACCACGAGAGCCACGACATCAAACTGAACACCTCGCCCACGTCACGCAACACACGCACCGACAGACACATGGCACAGCGGACACAGGCCAACATTCCGCTACCCCCACTACCGATGTGGCTTCACCCAGCTTACCTGCTTCCTGGAATGTCCTAGTTCATTTTAAAAACAAGGGCAACCAGGAGAGCACCGCTCGCCTGCAATGTAGCAGGAACACCTCAGTCTGTACTGTTCCCTTCCATCACCTTAAAAACATTCTGATCAGTGTCTCTTAATCTAGATGTGCTAACAGATTTATTAATGCTACCTAATTCGCACCTGTCACTACTAAAGCAGGACGAGACCACCAGCCTCAGCTGGACCAACCCAGTCCAGTCCATTCCAGGACCCTGGAGCACTGCGGCCTGGCACAGCGGGGAGACAGGAAGACAGGGAGAGGGTGAGGAGCGATGAAGCCACATGGGCAGTCCTGGGCAGGTGGGCATGAGGGGGCTGGCAGCTCTGAGCAGGATTCAGGTGCATACAGACACAGCAGGAGCGCCATCAAGCCAAACCAGGAGGCAGCCAGACATAGTGAGCTCCAGATTTCCCCCCAGCATACCCACCCTCACCGAGCAGAGTTGAGCCTCGAGCAGTGAAGATGCTGAATCTCGCGAGCCCCAGACAGGCTGGCGTGCATGCTGGAACCTGCCCAGCTGTTGCACAACACCCCTGCAGACTGACGCTGCAGTACGGGCCACAGGGGAACGCTGAGCCCCAAGACTCAGCAGTGAAGGCGGACTGAGATGCCTAGAGGCCGTGGTGTGGTCTTTAACCCTCACTCTCTCATTTCTTTTGAGATGATTTTCAACGATGGAGCACACAAAAGGCATCCAAAAGGAGAAACCCCAGTCTCTGCCAGTGAAGTCCTTGCATGCATCCGTGAGTCATGCAAGCTGAAGGCAGTCACACGGTGAGCAGGGCATGCACACAGGCACACAAAACACACACAGGCAACACAAGGAGCACTGGGCTTGACTAGGACAGGTCCGGCTGCAGGAGAGTGCACGAGATCCCAATCCAATATTTCACTTCATCTGCTCCTAGACCTGTTAATGTCCGCATCTTCTCTTTACCTGGTGTCCTGCTTGTGTTTTTTAAGACAATCTGAGGGCCTGCGGTAGTAACAACTGAGCAGCAAGCTCCCAGTTTGTTGGGGTGTAAAGCATTCAAAGTGTATGAGCAGTCTTCTTTCTTTTCCCCGCTGGACAGTGGATGACCGAGCCATGCTGTCTGAGTATATCTATTCCATTACTTCAATGCTGCTTTTTAACACCTGCATCAAAAAGATACGAAAAGGCTGGATTTCCAGCACAGCCCTGCTAATTAAGTGCCAATTAAAGACCTGCAGACACATCCCTCTCGGAACCTGCTCTCTCCAGAGGACTTGGGGCGATTGGGGGCATCTGGGGGGCGGGGTCTCTCCGCGGACACCTACCACACTTGTCCTCGTCGGAGTTGTCGCCGCAGTCGTTGTCGTAGTCGCACTGCCAGCGTCCCGGCACGCAGCGGTTGTTCTTGCAGCGGAACTGGTAGGGCTCGCACGTCCTCTCGTCTGCTCGAGCACGGGGACACACAGAGAGGGCGTCAGACCTCGGACAACATGGTGGGGGGGGGGGGGGTGCCGTACAAGAGGCGACGCGCCGTCGGGCACCACCCTGATCCAAAGGCCTTTCTAGAGACAGGAGAACCTCACAGGCCCAAATCCCCCCGCCCAGCAAAGTGTGGAAGGCACTGGAATTCTCTGACAGGGAATGGGAGCTGGGACAGGGAATGAGAACTGCCGTTTCTAACAAAAGAAGAAGTAAAGGCTGTGGAGCCTCACACCCGAAGAAGGCTCCACAGCCGAAACGTTGTGTTTCCTTTCTTCTCTTTTCAGCATGGAATCAACCTTTACCTGTTCCTTTGCAGCCTACGCACGCTGACGCAGCTCCCTGCTTGAGCCGATTCTAATAAAAGCAGTGGATTTTTTTATTTGTACTCTGAGTCGGGAAAAGAAGGAAATTCTCTGTGCAGAGCGACCCGGCAGGCCCGCGCCCCCAGCCTCACCCCCCCACCCCAGCCCGCCCACTCACCGCACTCCTCCTTGGGCTCGTCGGAGGCGTCGCCGCAGTCGTCCTCGCCGTCGCACTTCCAGCGCGCCGGGATGCAGCGGCCCGAGTCTTTGCAGCGGAACTCGTCCACTCCGCACGTCATCTGAGCTGCGGACGCGGCACACAGACAGCGGGTCACCCTGCGCCCTTGGGTCCCAGGCGCTCCGGAACAGACAACCTCTCCAGAGCCCAGATATCTCAGTGCGGTTCACAGGGAACACTCTCTCCACCGCCCGGTTTCTGCTCTTTGACCCTGCTGAGCTTCGAGGTTTTACAAATCGTATTGATCGGTTTTCTGCTTTATTGCCCGTCCACCCAATTGAGTCAGGGGATCTGCAGTTCTCCAGGCTCACCTGTCAGAGCCAATCGGTCCCAGATCCATGCAAAAGATCCTGGGAAGTTCACGTCTGGCGGGCAGAACGAGTGTTTTGAATCACATTTGAAAGCAGACGAGCAGCTGACTTGCTCGTAGTTACCTGAAGCTCTTTTTATAACAAATGATCTAAATGAGTGTCGAGTTCTGAACTTCCACACTCTGAAAAGCCTAGCCCTCGGCCAGAAACTGGCCCTCCCTCTCCCTTTCCTGGCTGGGCTGAGTGTGGGCATGACGCCCAGGACACTAGAAGTACCCTTTTTGTGCCAACCCTGAGGATTCTGGGGAAGCCCTAGAAGCAAGGCTGATGGCCAGAAGAGGGCGCTGCTGGGAGGATGAGGGGATGTCTTGAGAGGCAGCCTGGAGCCTGGGAGTCTGATGGCAGGAGGGTGACTGGGGAAGTGGGGTTTGTGGGGGAAGGGTACTCAGTATCCAGTCTTACTGCAGTTCGCCGGCTCGTCCGACCCGTCCACGCAGTCGTTGTCTCGGTCGCAGACCCAGACCCGCGGGATACAGCGCTTGGTGATGGCGCACTGGAACTGGTTGGGGGCGCAGGTGACTTCGGCTGCATGACAGAGAGAGAGATCGGAAGAGGGGCGTTACCGCCAGAGAGAGCCCACGACTCTGGGAGAGACAGGGGACCGATGGGCTTGGACACAGGGGGACGGAGGGAACACATTGGACAGGAGATAAGACAGCAAGACAAAGAGGCCCCACTCACGGCAGTCCTTCTCGTCCTCTCCCTCTCCGCAGTTGTCCTGTCCGTTACAGCGGAATATTCCCGGGATGCAGCGACTGGGGTGGGTGCACTTGAACTGGCTGGGCAGGCACACGTGGATATCTGCAACACATACAGGCGCGCCGGTCAGCACAGGCCTACAGGCTCCAGCAGGCACGTAGGCGCAGGCCACCCCTCGTTTCCAAAGGAGGAAAAACACAAAACACGCCCAGTGACAAGAGCTTAGAAAAGAGTCTGAAAAGATTGCAAAGGTGGTATTTTAGGAGAAAAAAAACTGTTGCTTGGTGGAAAATCTTTAAGCATCCAGGGAAGAGGAGGTTAACACAGAGGGAGAAACAGACAGTGAAAGAATTAAGCAGGATTAAAAAGAACAGAAGCACAGAAGATGTCTGCAGGGAAAAATCGAGGAAGACAAGAAAAGATTGAGAGAGAGTGTGGGACACTGAGAGAGAGGGAGAGGTGACACTGGGAGGGAGTGTGGGACACTGGGAGAGAGAGGGAGAGGAAACACTGTGAGGGAGTGTGGGGCACTGAGAGAGGGAGAGGAGACACTGGGAGGGAGTGTGGGACACTGAGAGAGAGGGAGAGGAGACACTGGGAGGGAGTGTGGGACACTGGGAGAGAGAGGGAGAGGAAACACTGTGAGGGAGTGTGGGGCACTGAGAGAGGGAGAGGAAACACTGTGAGGGAGTGTGGGACACTGAGAGAGAGGGAGAGGAGACACTGGGAGGGAGTGTGGGATACTGGGGGAGAGGAGAAACGGGGACATTACCGCAGTTGGCCTCATCGGAGTTGTCCTGGCAGTCGTTGTCTCCGTCACAGATGTACGCTGGGTTGGTGCAGATGCCCGTGCCGCACTGGAACTGACCGGGCCGGCACTTGAATTCAGCTAAAAGCAGAATCAAAAAACTGCAAATCAAAAAGTGGCATCACCTGAACGAGAGCCTTTACCCAGTAATTGAGAGTGCCTCTGGATTACTGGGGGTAATCTTCTCTTCCACTCAGCGACCAGAGAACGTCCCCCCGACATTCTCTAGGGCCCCACAACTTCGAAGAGCGAGCCAAGGCCCCCCGCACTCACGGCAGTCGGCTGGCTCATCGGAGCGGTCCCCACAGTCGTCCTCCGTGTCACACTTCCACCAGAAGGGGATGCACTTGTCGTTCTTGCACACGAACTGCGGAACAAGCCAGGAAAGAAAAGGAACATGAAACCGACGCGAGCTTGCACTGGAGACTGGGGAGGAGGCATGGAGGGGACGGGGAGAAGAGCTACAGACAGACTCTGTAGCCATGGGATACCAACCCGAACAGGACTGCCACTGTGCACCGCGGCCATGCGTCTGCTCAAGCTACAGTATTCCCACTACTGCTGCGCAATTCTGCTAAAACCACACACTTCAGTTAGCGGGTAAATGACTGTAGGCAGGAATACAACACTGAACGTGCTGGTGGTTTTAAACTCCAGACTTGAAGAACCATGTGTATTTGTACTTGTACGTTGTCTACTGTTTGTTTGTATATTGTCTTGATGCACTGTCTGCACTTTGTGTTTTTGCACTTGTTTTAACAATCGAGAGACTTTCTGTAAGAAAGAATTCCATTGTACCAGTTACATATGGCAATAAAGTTCAAGTTCCACGTGCTGAATAGGCCAGATCAAGAACTGGAGGATGTAAAAGTAGTGCTCCACTACGGCCTCTAGGAGGCAGCAGAGGCACCAGGAAGGCAAGCGCGGCGATGCTGTGTTCTTAGTACAGTCATGCTGGAAGAGGTTTCAGAAAGTGGAGTAACAGCAGTGAAGAAAAGAGGCTTCGTTTCTGGGTCCTGTGGGCACACGGTGCTCACCTGGCTGGCAGTGCAGTTGGACATGCAGGTACGACCATCGTTGGACAGGTAGAAGTTGGTGGGACAGGCGCACTTGTAGCCCCCTCCAGGAGACAGCAGGCACAGGTTACTGCAGCCTCCGTTGTCAGTCTGGCAGGGGTGGTTGGACACTGAAAGGAGAGAATATATGCTCTGTCAAAATGGCCTGCCACCAGGTGGACAGCATTGGGGGTCATGTTAATGGGGGTTCTTGGGGTCACCCAGGGACAGAGACAGCGCTGGGGGTCATAGGGGTCACCCAGGGACAGAGACAGCGCTGGGGGGTCATTGTCATTGTCAATGGGAGCCAGCATTGGGGGAGGGGGGTGATTGTCATTGGGGTCACTGGAGTAACGTGGGGACAGACGGATCGCGAGAGTGGGGTGATAAATGAGAGATCTTGCTGCGGCGTCGGGATAGGGCGCTCTGAGACACCGACGCAGGGTAAATAAGGGACAGGAAGGAGCACAAGTGAGCCAAAAGGCAAAACGATTGGGACAGATTCATGCAAGACAGAGAGAGACAAGACAGACGGGGAGGGAGAGGAGCATGGAGAAAGAGAGGGACACAAACAGAACAAGACATAAGAGATGGGGGGGGGGGGGGGCAATACTGCAGGGGAACACAGAGACGGGGCTCACAGACCCTCAGGCTGGCGGTAGGAGTGGAAGATGTGGATGTCCATGGGCCGGTGCAGGGTGCTGATCAGCATGGTCTTGTTGGTGCCCAGGGTCTTGTGCGCCCTGTTGATGGACTTGGTCTCCCAGTCTGTCCAGTAGATGAACTCCTCGAAGAGCGTCATGGCGAAGATGTGGGGGATGTCCTGGTTCAGCACTGCAGGCAGACAGCCAGGGAGGTTCGTCAGCCTTTGCACTGGAAGGGCAGGGGTCAACACTGCTATCCCTTCTCACCCAGACCATGCCTTGCCAGGTCTGTCTAAACAACCTGCGGTCTCCATTACCATCAAGACGTTCAAATTCAGAGAACAGCAGCAAGACTTATTTGGCCAACTGACCTGTTCTCCATATAACATTTTATGATATTTTTTTTATTTGATCTCAAACAAATCCTGCTGAATCAGTTTGAATTACCAGCTATGCTTTCTTAACCATGGATCTGTGTAATTATTTTTATTATCTTGGCATAGTGTCTGGAAGTTCTCTCTGAAACCTGATAACATGGTCTAATAATAATGTGAAGTGAGATATGATGGAACATGCAGTAGCTGAAAGAATGTGTCCATTACAACCCAGACAGTAATCATCCCCCTGCTATAAAAACAGCCTGGTTTGAACAAGCTACAGTATTTTGTTTCTAGATGAGTGGGTACCAGCCCCACAGCACACACAGGTTTTCAATGCTGCTTGTGGGAGCCTGTCAGGCAGAGCTGGGGCTCAGTGGGCCAGTGACGTGCCCCACACCCACCTTGCTGCAGGCTTGCAGGAGCCAGGGGTCCCCATTACCCGGAGAGCCTTGACCAACTGACCCCAGGACTACCCCGCCTCTGTCACACTGGGCTACTGGGGAGCCCCAGTCACAGTCAGCCCCTGGAGTGACCTAGTCTCGGGGCCACAAAGCTCAGCTGGCAATCCAGGTGACACTGGGGTATTGGGGAACTCCAGTCTCAGTCAGCCCCTGGTGTGAGCCAGAAGTCTGGTGAGCTGTTCGTTTTTAACGTCCTGTACATCCTGGATAAATATATCTTGCCTGGCCAGATCACAGATACATTTAATAAAAGTAATAAAATGTAAAAAGCAAGGAGCAACAATGATGTGGAGATAATACTACTAGGACGACGCCAGCCAGGTAAGAGAGCTCACCCGGGATGGCTCAGCATGGCCCAACACAGACGATTCTACAGAGGCTGATTACGACAACATTAGTTGTTTCATAAACAGTGGTGCTGGACTATAGTGGGAAAGGCTGGGCTGCTCAACTGCATTTCCTTGGAGGAGGTAGAAGATTTAAAATTTAATAAAACCCAGCTAATGTTCACTTTGGAAAAAAAAATTATTAACTCGTAGGAGGACTTTGAACAGAGATGTTATCTGTGGCTAATCAGCAGACTGAGAGGGCATCTGCCTCTGCAAAGTCCAGCACTGTCCAGTGCTGTCAGTGCCCTAGGCACTGGAAATGGGGCTAGACCTACTGATTAGAGTCCAGATTAGATAACTGCAATTCACATAACTCCTCAATTACATGTGCTTTAGTGCTTCTATTTTAAGAAATCACTAAGAGTGCACACTGTAGGATTCACTGCCTTTAAGGCAAATGCTGTAAAATAACCATTATTAAAGTACCCATTTATTATTTGAAACGTGGGATAGCAACAGAGAAATGAGTTTCGGTCCTGCATCACACGTTTTAAATGCGGCTGTACTGGTAACAAGCTTGAAGTACACTGTTACCAGTGCAACTGTAGTGCTCAGAAGCAATGCAGTCGTACTCCTTCACTTCAGCTGTTCTGTTAAACGTCTGGTCTGCGCTGCCGGCATGACGGGGGCACCAGGGCCTGCACGGTGGCGCTCTGACCTGTGTGGCGGTTGGTGCCGTCCAGGTTGGCGAATTCAATGTAGTCTTCGCGCGCGTCAGCCCAATAGATGCGGTCGTTGATGAAGTCCAAGGTGAGGCCGTTGGGCCAGGTGATCTTGGTTTTCACGATGACGCTGCGGTTAGTCCCATCCATGCCAATCCTACCGATGTGGGGATGGTCACCCCAGTCCGACCAGTACAGGTACCTGCGAGGGACAAGAGACCTTCTGTTTTCACAGGCTCTTCTCAAAAACCCCACTTTTACTACCATATCCTACCAAATCATATGATAATTAATACTGCCTAACATGGCAGCCTGGTGACGCAGTGGTTAGAATTGCTGACTTGATGTGCTGGGGCCCTGGGTTTAAGACCTGCGGTGCCATCTGTGTGGAGTTTGCATGTTTGCATGGGTTTGCTCTGGGTGCTTCAGTCTCCTCCCACGGTCCGAAGACATACTGGAAGGTTAATTGGATAATTGGTCCTGGTGTGAGAGTGCGTGTCCGTGTGTGCCCTAAGATGGACTGGTGTCCTGTCCAGGGTGTACCCTACCTTTGCATGCCCTGACCCTGAATCAGAAAAAGCAGATAGAAAACTGATGGATGGAATGCTGCCTAAGATCAGAGAGCTTACTGGATCTATTTCACTGCAAACAGACTTGGTTTCAAAATTGTTTGCGAACAGTGTTTAGATGGTTTTCAGGTTTTGTCCACATTGAGCACCAAGGTGAGATCTGCCAACACAATTCCTCAGCTACCACCCCTTCAACTCACACTCCCCTCCTCACGACCCCACCAGAGTCTGAAGGTGCCAGTTGTAAAGGCAATGCCACGCTGGACAGTAGCGGACAAATAACTTTGATGCTCCAACGCCAGGGGAATTTACGTGCCCCTTTTGGATTTTCTGAATCTGTGTAGGTTTTCACCGCTGAACGTTATCAGAGCTTCACGTGGGTGCGAGCGAAATTGAAAGGGGGTCTGAGTGAAGAAGTAACACCAGAGTTTGCTGCTGGTTCCATTGTTTTCAAAAACAGAGTCAATGATATCCAGTGTGAAAATGTTATTTGTTCAACCCTTCACGTTTCACTCGGACCCGCCTGATTCAGGAAATCTGCAAGGGGTGAATACATACTTTTTTCCATGCAACTGTATTAGAAGTGTTCACGGATATGCATTCAAACCCATGTCAGGTGGATGCCTTTTCCTCCACAGGTGCTCCGAGACTCAGAAAAAGACTGAACGCAGGGCCGACCGGCTCTTCACACAGAGCTGCCAGACTGTAAAGAGCCCGCGAGTGGCGGATCCTGTCGGGCTGTCGTACGCACCTGCGTGGTGTGATCACTCTCGGCACCCAGAAAACTTTTAGCCAAGGGTGAGAACAAGAGGAAGAGATGTGGAGAGCAAGAGGGTGTGAGTCAGGGTACTGGGAGAATTAGGGTACAGCGTGATCAAGAGGGAAGAATGCACTTTGTGGGGAAAAACACTGGGGGGGAGGGGGCTGACACAAAGAGGGTGCCCCATCTTACCCGTTGCGAACATCCACAGCCACGGCTCGGGGCTCCCGCAGGCCGGTGTTGACCAGCACGGTGCGGTAGGCGCCGTTCAGCTTGGACACCTCGATGGTGTCCCTGCCTTTGTCGCACCAGTAGAGGTTCCCGCCCACCCAGTCCACCGCCAGGCCGTCGGGGTTGCTGAGGGAGGTGCGGTGCAGCACCTGCGGAGAGCGCACACACAGCGGGACACGCAGCGTCACGGCCGGGCAGGGGGAGGAGCGCCGGCCCGGTGCGGTCCGGGGCCGCGGACGCAGACCCCCGCCCCCGCACCCCTCCTCCTCCCCGGCTCACCTGCACGTTGCTGCCGTTGATGTGCATGCGGCGGATCATGCTGCCCTGCGTGGTCACGTCTGTCCAGTAGATCATCTGCTCCCGGTAATCGAAGTCCAGGGCCACGGCGTTGTTCAGCCCCTGTCTCGGCAAACACACCGAGGCGGGTGAGAAAGCACCCCACATGGCGTCGCGCGGAGAGACACTTCATTCAACCACAGAATGAGCTCTGCCGGATGTATTGGATCCGTTTTTCCCCCTAGTCCAAATCACCCGTCTCCCATCAGGAGGTGGCGACTCCGGACACATTCACTGCATCTACAAAGCCGCTAAGCCAAGATTGCGTTACCATTAACCTTCACGGCCATTTGACTTTATAGCCAGTGCAGGAATTCACTGCAAGCATCTCCGGGATTTTATTGACCTGAGCAATGATCAATCAATTCATTCTTAATGAAACCTGCACACGTGCCAGCATCACGTCCCCGTCAAAGCTCTCCGATGTTGACCCCCTACAAACAGCACAGACAACGAAACCCACTGGTGTGTTTGTGCTCCATTTGTGCTATTGAAACTGGAGTCTGAGCTGCTTTCATTGCTGAAACATAGCCCCTTCTTTTTTGGGGGAGTTGTATGGCGGTTGAGTGACATCACAACCAGAAAGAAAGAAGGCTCTACATCTCAGAAGCTACTTTCAACAGCACAAAACAAGACAAACGGAGCAAAAAGGAATCACAGTGCTTCAGTTCTCCTGTGCTGTTCTAAGGGTTGGATGAGAGACATCATACCCCTGAAAGAAGGCGGCGCTATGTCTTGGGAACAACAGTGGCACAACCGCTACTTTTAATGGCACAAGCCAGCACAAACAGCACAGTTGGAGAACTGTTAACACATACAGATGCCTGGCAGATCATCCGATTTGCTTTGCATGTCCAGGCTTCTGAATGGACCCTGGGAGCCCCTCACCTGTTTGAGCAAGGTGTAGTTGGATCCGTCCAGGTTGAGCTTCCTCAGGTAGTAGCGGTTGGCAAAGATGAGGAAAGGCTCCTCGTCTGCGGCAGAGATGGAGGACAACAGAGAGCGACAGAGCATTTAGGGAGGAACCCGCCATCAGAGGTAAAAATTAAGAGCAGGCTTCGGTGCTTGTGAACATCAAAAAGGAATGAAGTAATTACATTCTTCGAATCAACATGATTAGACCACAATGCAAGACACAGTTCAGAGGGAGACGAAGATTTGCACAAGGGGGCGCTGTAAGAGCGTATTCACAAGTGTGTCATTGCCAGACCAAGCTCACGCCTGCAGTCTTGCAAAGACAAAGAACAAAGCTGTAAAGCTTCCTATATTAGTCTGTGCAATCGGTCCCTGCAGGCAGAATAAATGTTTCTGCTTCACTTCGGGAGTGATCGTGGTGTGATATAGCTGGATACTGGAGTCAGGGGGGCTGTGTTCATGCAGGGCGCTGCAGGGCACAGAGGCAGATCCCCAGGGCCACAATGGCTTACCAGAAGTGGACTTGCAGCTGGTGGGGTCACTGGGCCGCACCTCGAAGCCCTCCACGCACAGGCAGTGGAAGCTCCCGTGGGTGTTAATGCAGCGCTGGGAGCAGGGGAAGGTGGTGTTGCACTCATCGATGTCCACACACGTCTTCCCATCGTCTTTCAGCCTGAAACCGGGATTGCACCTACACTGCAGGGGCAACACGAGATACATCAGACCTTGCAGTGTTACAGAAACACACAGAACTGAGCCTGCGCACTGAGTTCAGAACGAAACACACAACACTGAGCCTGCGCACGGAGTTCAGAACGAAACACACAACACTGAGCCTCCGCACGGGGTTCAGACAGAAACACAGAGTCCCATGTCTGTGCACGGGGTTCACTCAGAAACACACAGGACTGAGCCTGCGCACGGAGTTCAGAACGAAACACACAACACTGAGCCTACGCACGGGGTTCTGACAGAAACACACAGCACTGAGCCTGCGCACAGAGTTCAGAACGAAACACACAACACTGAGCCTGCGCACGGGGTTTAGACAGAAACACACAGCGCTGAGCCTGTGCACAGGGTTCACACAGAAACACGCAGCACCGAGTCTGCACACAGGGTTCACACAGAAACACACAGCTCTGAGCCTGCGTACAGGGTTCACACAGAAACACGCAGCACTGAGCCTGCACACAGGGTTCAGACAGAAACACACAGCGCTGAGCCTGTGCACGGGGTTCAGACAGAAACACACAGCGCTGAGCCTGCGCACAGGGTTCACACAGAAACACACAGCACTGAGCCTGCACACAGGGTTCAGACAAAAACACACAGCACTGAGCCTGCACACGTGGTTCAGACAGAAACACACAGCGCTGTGCCTCTGCATCAGTTTGGACCTGAGAACCTGTTATTCCACCAACCTTGTACCCAATCTTGAGGTCCTCGCAGAGCTGGGAACAGCCACTCAGCTTGCTGTTCAGGCACTCGTTGATGAAGCAGTTGAGCTCGTCCGAACCGTCACCGCAGTCGTTGTTGCGGTCGCACAGCAGTGTCTCGTTGATGCAGTTGCCATTCTTGCAAAGGAAAAAGGAGTCGTTGCATTTCTTCTCTAGAAAAACACATCAGAAGAGAAAAAGTCACGCTGGGAAAGGGCCAATCAACAACCTTGCAGGTGCAAGGAGGGATCTTACCGCTGTTTGCCAAGAAAGAATTTTAAAGTTGGAGAGCAACTATCAGAGGCAGTATGAAATTTGAAAGTGATGATAAAGACCAGAACTTTGCCTAACCCCATTCCCTGGGTGCCATCTTACTAGCTCAGCTCATCCATTCCACCACTTTATACCTGGACTTAATCCCAGTGGGACTGTTAATCACTGAAGAAATTACTTTGCATAACTGCCAATAAAGACACATTAAATTATACATTAATAATATAGCAAGTATAATACTATATATTTACCATATACTGTATATATGGATATTACAGATATACCATCCCTGATTTTGATCTCTAACTACTGCTTGGAAAAGGTCTGTTTCCTGTCCTTGCAGAATTACGCATGTCAGCTAGTTTCCACGCTGGAGTGAGTTTCTTAAACCACAGATGCTGCTATTGGATCTGTATTGCATATCAGATGGAGCTTAAGGTGAACACACTAAACAAGAGTTGGTGTCACAGACAGAGAAGACACAGTCCACAGGTCCTGACACAGGTACAGGAAGTGTTAAGTTACAGCCGGCATAGGGAATTCAAGAGCCAAATTCCTATAGGTTTTTTGGAGGGTCTTTTTTAATAGGAAACAGATGGAGACATGATCCAAAAACAGATCAAATGAAAAACAACTTCCACTCCACATAATCACGTCTATTAAGAAACTGGAGATCAGAGGAGGAACGACATGCAGAGGACTCTGAGGCCAGGCCTCGAACAGGCTGGCTGTCTGGACAGCCCCATCGCTCTTTTCACATGCCGTCCTGACAGGGGGCGCTCTCACCTGAGCCGGTGCAGCGGGGATTCTTGGGGGCTTCGTCGGACTGGTCGTGACAGTCGAACTCGCCGTCACACTCCCAGTGTCTGTTGATGAGACAGCGCCCGTTGGCGCAGCGGAACTCGTTGGGCCCGCAGGTCGGGTACTCTGAGGAGGAGGAACCCGCACGCGCCGCATAAGGACGAGGAAATGTGGTCGGTAACGTGAGGAAGAGTGCCCGCAATCGGGCTTTTCTCAAAGCAAACAGAACCCCAAAGCCCAACTCTCCAATTCCAATCAACAGCTTTAAAGTGATTGACTTTGCATGATGCTAACCTTTGGCTCAATGATACAAGACAACCTAAGGTTCTTACATCTTTGAGACTGTGAAAACTGTTTTAAGAGCGCAAGAAATAATCAATACTGACTTGAAGAGGTCAGCCAGGGAGTGCAGGCTGTTACAGTGTAGGGAGGCCTCTTCGGAGAACACAGATACACAAGTGTCTCCCCCTGTCTGTGGTTCATGTAAAAGCTAGAAAACAGCTTTAATGCTTTAAAAAATCTCTCTCAGTTCCGATAAACATCAGTTTTCATATTTCAGGACCAGTATATATTCAGGATTAACCTTTATGTTTTACATTCAGATGATCATATATTGATGTCGGTATGCTATTGAAGCTGAAATATCACACATATACTTTAAATTCCTCATACAAGTTATATAGGGCTTTTCTGGGCTCTCCTCTCAAAGCCCTTTACAGGTAATGGGGAATCCCACAACCATCACCAATGTACAGGTGAAGAGCCTGTAGGCTCACCACACACCAGGAGAGGACAACAGAGTGATGAAGCCAGTTCATAGATGGGGATTATAATGGAGGCCACGATTGGTAAAGGCCAGGGGGACCTTTGGCCAGGGCACCAGGGCAACAACCCTAACCTTTTCGAGAAACGCCCCGGGATTTATCATGATCACAGCGAGTCGGAACCTACATACGTTCTGTAACTATTCCACACAACATTTTTGGGCTTTAGGGCAACAAAAGGTGAAGATTTTGAAAGGGGGTGGTGACTTTCTATCCCCTTACTGTACGTTCTGTAACCAGTAACTATTCCACACAACAGGTGCCCGCTTGCCTGCTTCTGGACGCATGGAATTCAACCAGAACACACCCCCTACACAAACACACAACTCAAAACACTGCAACGACATGGAGAGACGCCCCATGATCGGCAGTGGCTCAGGGAGGCGGGCCAGGACTCACCACACTCCGGGGACTCGTCCGAGCCGTCGCTGCAGTCCCTGTCGTGGTCGCAGACGAAGTGCTTGGGGATGCACTGCTGGTTCTGACACATGAACTCCAGCTCGCTGCACGTGTTGTTGAACACTGAGGAGAGGCGACGTGGATTAACTCACAGAGGGGAATTCTGGCCCTCTCTCAGGCAGAGCCCCGAGGATGGCTCTAAGAGCAATGACCGGGAAGCAGGGCACTGTCTGGGCCCCCCGCTCAGTGCCCCCTGCAGCCTCGCCTGGGCTGGCGCGCGCGAGCTTCTTCATTTTCAACACAGCGCCGGAACACTGCGGCGAAACCCTTCCCTGCAATCCGCAGGGTTGAAGCTCACTTGCCTGTTTTGACCTATTTGGCCACACTTGCACTTGGCAATTTAAAACTTCCTTCACGCTCTAAAAGCCATCACACAGCTTCTGCGCAGTCCTGTAAAACCGATTTGTTTTCTGGACACGCAAGGATCCAGTAGCTAACCACCAAAAAGGCCAAAAAGATGGACCTACCCCAGCGTGACTGAATTAAACACACATAAATTAAACAGCTAATTAACAGAGTTACACTTGAAACGCAGAGGCTCCCAGAACCTCCTGGCAAACGTGCGGTGAGCCGGCTGGTTTAAAACAAACTTCACAAGCGGAGGGCTGTTGTGATTGAGACCTATATAATGGAAAAAAATAACCTCTTCTCTCAGATTGCAGGCAGAGAGGTTTAGCAAATACTGGGAAACATGGATTAAATTGATCTCTCTACAGGGACCTGATTTTAGTTTATAAGAAAATATGCAGTGATAGCTTTGTGTGGACTTTTTTGTTTGTTGTGTTTCTTATCAAACGATTGTATTTTTTTTTGTATGGCCCTGCTGGCATAACGTAAATAGTTCATTTTATATGTACAATGTGACAACAATGTCAGATGAAGGCAAATGTTTATTCTGCTGTTTCGGTTATGTTTCTTTCATCACTAAATAGAAAGTTGAAAAAAAAGTGGAGGGCTTTGCTGGGGTACTCTGTGCACTGCAGAAACATAAGTGCAGAGAGGACAGGGTATAGAAGATATATCAGTGACTACTTTGAAAATGGGTTCTCCACAAACAAACGTGTCCGAGCAGACGTGCGCCGACGTGCGCCGACGTGCGCCGACGTGCGCCGACGTGCTGCTGTCGGGAGAGGGTTCCTCGGACAGCACAGGGAGCCCACACTCACCACAGCCCGCCTTGGTGCTCTCGTCCGCCCCGTCGGGACAGTCCCGGTCGCCGTCGCACTTCCAGCGCTGCGGGACGCAGATGTGGGATCCGGGACACTGGAAGGCCTCCGGGCTGCACGTCTTTGTCTCTGGGGAGGCGAGAGTGGGGAGGGCCTCATCAGCAGGGCGAAGAGCGAAACGGCAGAGCTGACCCACTCTCTCCAGCTCTCTGTCTGTCTACGGTATTCTCAAGTTCGGCCTCAAGCATCCCCTGCACTAGCAATTAGTAGTTCCAGTTGGCACTAACAATTACCGACACTCACTGATCCATTTAATTGAACTAATTACTTCTTTACACCTTTTTCCAAGCAGCTTTTAGCACTTGGGAAAATTAAATGGATTTTTGGAATGAACATCAACCCTGGACTCCATTAATTACCTGTTAATGGACAATTAACCTGTTAATGGTTAATTAGACATAAAGGGAGAGAGCAACCGCTCAATACGTGAATCAGAATGAACAGAGGTCTCACGTTTTGTTACACTTTACATCTTGAGAAGAATACAGAAGAACATGACCCCCCCCACACCTGCAGTGGGGCCGTTCGGAGTGCAGACGAGTCAATTAAAAGGGCAGCAATTAGCTGCGGGAGGTTGAGAACTCAGCTGGTACGACAAGCAGAAGAGTCTCTCTCCAGACCCAGGATTGAGAGCTCCTGATTGACCATTAACCCCAACACACAGGGCACAACCTCACTGCCCACGTGCAGACCAGGTCTGTGCCTGCTGCTCACCTGTCTCAGAGAGCCCAAGCCTCTGGGGGAAGGCTCAACCAAGCAGTCAAAATGCCAGGGTGCCAGGGAATGACAAACCAAAGAAAACCTACTGTGCAGTGCCACTGACCTGCAGTGCCAAACTCAGCATGCAACCAAGCCTTTCCATTTGCGAGTATGATCAACCTGGACTCTGAGAAGCTGTGGCCTGTATCTTTTACACCAGACACGGAACTTGACAAATTTCCAGATGTTTGGATGTAGAGTGCATGCATGCACTTGTTTTTCCAGCTACATCCGCACATATATTTAGTCCTATATACTGTGATGCATTAAATATGAATAAACCTGAGTGTTTTTACATGAATAAAGTATACCAAGAACCTGGCTTTGATAAGGCCCTGCGTGACTATTGCGCCTGCAGCGTGGCACGCAGCTGCTCAATGTGACCACAGGGGGGAGCCAGCGAGCACACGCGGGCACGCCCCCTCTGAAGCAGCCCGCCCGCTCTCCCACTTACTGCACCGGCTGTCCTCGTCCGAGCCGTCGCCACAGTCGTCCGCCCCATCGCACACCCAGCGGCTGGAGATGCAGCGGTGGTTGGCGCACTCGAACTGGGTGGAGGAGCAGAACTTATCTGGGAGGAGAGACCAGGGGGGGAAGGTCCGTCAAGAGCAGCCCGCACTGAACTGCCGACATGCGACAGATCAAAGTCACTGCAGCCTGCGTACTGAGTGCAGTCTGATCCCTGGCTAGGAGTGTTTGCTACACCCAGTTTAAATCACCCGTGAGCATTATGGGCTTCTTGAGTGCCCCCATTTGGCAGGTCTCGGAAATGCAGCAGGAGAGCTGCACAGCTGGCGTTCTGTACTGCGCTCTGTCTTGTGAAACAAGCATCTGATCAGGTTGATCAGCAAGGGAGTCCACAAAGGTCAGAGAAGCAGTTTGGCTTAACAGCGTGACCAATAAGAGTCTGAGATCGGCTTAAGGACTCTCAATAGGACATAACAGCCAGAATGAAAACAGCAATGCTGATCAGCCTCTGCTTGTTAGTTTGGGACAGCTGAAGTTAGGGTTCTGGACTGCTGAGTTCACATCCCAGACAGGAACAAGGTCCCTGCAATCTAGACAGCAAGCCCATCCATATAAACAAGTACCAAATGAGTCTATCAATACAACAGGTAACCGTAAATTGTTTTAGGGTGACCCTATAGGGTATAATATACCCTAATCCTAACCCTCTGCTCACTGGCATTCATCTCTCTAAATAGCTGACATCTGCTCGATTCCTGTTACTCCAATCCTCCCCTTTAGAGACAAATATTTTCTCTCATCTTTTTCTTTTGGATCCACTGACCCTAAAACTGGGTTCAGAAGAAAAGTGTCCTCACTTTATTGAGATCTTGATCCGTTTAGGACAGGCAGTGTAGTGAAAGTCGTATATGAAAGCCCAAACGCTATCTGAAAGATCTTGAACGGGTGATTGGGTCTCCTGTGTGCACACGTAGTGGATCTGCTTAGAACTACCTGAGAGGACTTTGAAAAGAATCCTGGTGCTGGCCAGACAGAAGCCATAGCGTTAGCCCACATTATGATATAACATGAATGGCGGCAGACTTGAATGGCCAGTGACCCCTGATGGGTTATCCCCTGCGCTTCCAGACAGGCCTGCGAGAACACCTTGCGGAGATCCCAGAGGGGCCCGCTGCCCTACTGACCACAGTGCATCTCGTCGGCCCCGTTCTCGCAGTCGTTCTCCTTGTCGCAGGTCCAGCTCATGGGGATGCAGCGGCCGCTCGGACAGGCGAAGAAGTTCGTCGGGCACTTCAGCTTCTGCTTGTCTGCTCCAGAGGCCACAAGACACACACGCACACACACACAAAAAAGACGTCAACACAAACAACGCCAAGAGGGTGTCTGCACAACCCCCCAACACCCATTGGATAGAGAAAGAGGAAGCGGAGTGTTGCTTTCTGGGAAGGCAGCACAGCATCATGGGACAGACCGGGCTGGCGAAGACATGACAGCAAGCGCAGGCCTGTCCTTAGAGAGGATACACGCATTGGAGTTCCACAGTGACTGAGTGTCCCGGGACGCCCCAGACCAGGCCGCAGGCCAGGCAGGAGAGCTGTACCTGGGCAGTTCCTCTCATCAGAGTAGTCCCCGCAGTCGTTGGAGCCATCGCACACCCAGGAGGGTGCGTAGCACAGGGTGGTCATCTCACACTTCTGGAAGGTCACGCCCTTCACCCCCAGGCGGAAGTAGCTGGAGCAGTCCGTCGAGGCTTCGCGTGGGGCACAGAATAATCGAAATCAGAACTCTTCTCGCGGTTAAAAGGTCGACAACGTGCAGCTTTAATTGAGGAATAGTGTGCATGAAGCACAATACAAGCACAAAGTACAAATAACGACATCTCACCAACATACCCTGTGTGTTATGTAGGGCCTGACACACATGCTCACAGAGAAGCTGGGCTGTTTTTTCTTACCACAGGCATGCAAAAGGGAAAAGCAGGACTAAGTGACTGTACTAGGCAGTGACTGCTTTGACATTTCTGTTCTTTTCTAATGCAGGTACGCAAAGACCTTTCCAGCCCAAGGCACCGCTACAGTCTGGTTCCACTGCGCCTCATGAGCCCATCTCCTGAAAGTGTTACCTTTTACTCACTGCTGAAGAAGTGTGTCAGTGTGCTGTAAACTGCTCTGCAAGAGCACAGCTGTATTATGAAAGTACTGTACATTATACCTGTGTGAATTTGTATGGTTACAGTACTATAATAATAATGATAATGTTAATGGCTCTAAGTATGCACTTACTGTAGAAGAGTGTACTCTGGCTTGCATACATTTCAGATTTATGTAAGGCCATGCAGAAAGTAGCTCTTTTGCAAAGCTGGGGGTTGCCTGTAAAGATATTGACAACATCCCCCCCATGGAGACTTACTGCAGTTCATCTCGTCGCTGGCGTCCTCGCAGTCAATCACCTGGTTACAGCGGCCGGAGTTGGAGATGCAGCTCCCGTCTCGGCACTGGAACTCCTCCATGGTACACAGAGTCACTGCGGGGAGTCAGACAGACGCATTGCAGAGAGGCATCAGGGACCAGAGCAAGTCACGAACACAGCCCTGTGCAGTGCTCACTCCAGAAAGGCTGAGGCTAGGCTCTCTCAGATACAAGTCCCTGTGGCACGGTGGTGCAGTGGTTATTGCATTGCTTGCTAGGATAGGCTCCGGCTCTCCCCCGTGACACTGTACAGGAAAAGTGATTATAAAATGGATGGATGGAAGCTTAAATCAGGGGTTCTCACACCTGGACACTGTGATGGGAAGCATACGGGAATGCCGATACATCCCAGAAAAGGGGTTATGGCAGCCTCTGTTACCCAGTCTGCAGCACTGCCACTGCCCAGGATTGGTAGACAGTGACATCAAGGCACTATCACACGTGTCTCAGGAGCCGGGGGTGAAACCGGTGAGCGCTGCCCTGCAGGTGAAGCGCCGTACTCACTGTTGCAGGGCAGCTCGTCCGAGTTATCCCCGCAGTTGTCCACGCTGTTGCACCAGTAGCGGTGGGCTACGCAGCGACCGTTCATGCAGCGTCTGTAACCCTTCTTGCACATGCGGCTGGCTGCAGAGAAAAGGACAGCATTGTGGTGACACTCTTCCCGCCTGCTCTGGGCAACACAAACCCCTAATGTCTGCCAGAAGCCAAAGACCACTTTCTAATGCCTGATCTGCATCTGGACAAGAAGCTCAAAAGGAACAAGTAGAGGCTATCTTCATGCTGCAAGTAAAAAATAAGAAAGGTTTCGCATCAGCCTTCTTCATGGGGATTTTCAGCATGGACCTATCCTTTAAATCTTCTTTCACAGCTGGCATGCTGCTGCAGCTCCCCTCTCTAATCTCTTCCAAGTTTTTATTACAGTAAAGTATTAGTATAAGTAACAATCCAGTTAATAGGAAAACTGTCTCTGTGTCTCGGATTAATGATCCACTAAATTAGGGATGGGAAGAACTGTAATCTGCAGTAGTACATTAAATCCTTCAAACTGAGGGTGAGAGCTATCCTTCCGATTCTAAGGGAGCTCAGATCTGGAGCAATCTGACTACCGCTGCGGCGCCTGGATGCTGGCTGTGGCTGGGAACAAATATTCCTGCAGCGGGGAGAGAACCAGGACGCCCAGCTCTCTCGTGGATGGGCAGACTCACCGCAGTAGGACTGCTTCTCGTCAGACTTGTCCTTGCAGTGAGCGACTCCATCGCAGGTCAGGTTGTAGCTGATGCAGTCGCCATTCCCACACTCGAACTGCTCCACCACACTGCAGGTCGAGTTCACAGCTGGGGGGTGGAAAAGCGGCGCCATTTATCAAACAAAGAAAAAAAATTCAGAGATCACCGGGACATGCTTCAACATGACCAACAAACCAACAAACAGCTGGTTTATCCCAAAGTGACACCAAAAGGTTTGTGCAAAAGGATAAAAGACAGAGTTAAAATGTACAGATCTTGTGTGTGGTAAGCTACCTGTGCTGTATCGTGGTATTATTCAGCATGCCGGATTCAGCTTTTCACTGCCCAAGAAGATCGACAGGCGGCACTTGCGTGCGTTAGATGTTAGTGAAATGGTTGCTTCATTTAATCTATTGTATAACTTCTTTAAATCTACTTAATATGAATTTTGGCAGCTGAAAAGAAAAATAAATAGTAAATATATAATAATAAAATAATATTTCTAAACATAAATTAACAATGTTAATTTAACAATATTAATATATTTATATAGCTTGCAGTGGAAGCTGAAAACATAAAAGGTACACCATAGTAATCCACCTTCTTCATAAACATTTTATGTATCAAATTCCTTAACTCAGTCAACTTGCTGTGGCTGTGGCTATTTGGGGAAATATAAGAAAAATAATAACATGTTCATTTTCACTACATTTCCCATTAATACTTGCTGCTGTTATTGTTGTAATGGAAAATTAAATGCTTGTAGTTTTTAATTTAGCTCGTCTAATCAGAGTGACACATGGGAGGTTCAGGGGTAGAATTCTCGGATTTGATTCCCACCTAAAGCGTAAGTTGTACTTTTTACAAATTGCCCTTTTTGGGCATCATTTTCTCTAAATAAAATAAAATGTGTACTATATTGACATGCATCTGTAGGCTCCTTTTACAACAACAACATGTGATGGTGTTTTTTCAGCCAGACAAAGGTACCCCTAACTGTCTATGCAGGGCAGGGGGTGTAATGGCATGAGCTTTGATGCACGCACAACTCACAACAGTTAACAACGCTGTCCTGATGCCGACAGCTGGAGTTAACGGAAGGACTTCTTGTGTGCTCAGAACCTCCACGCTTTTTCAAACACACCAACTGACAGACCTCTGCAAAACCCGCTGTCATTTGTGTCAGTGTTGAATTAAATGTATTTTCCCACTACTGGGACAGAGTTCCCTGGGAGAGGTATGGGGGGAGGGTGATTAGAGTGATCCTGGCTGAGGAAACTGATACTTAAGCACTCAGGAGCTGCTGCTGCCAGACTTTGCTGATCGATCAGCACTCTGTATGTGGGGGAAGAACAGACTCTGACTCACCTGCAGAAAGAGAGACAGGGAGGACTTTGCATGCCAGATTACTGGCCGGTGCTCATCAAAAGGCAAAAGTCACACAGTAATTTTCACCAGACTGGAAATCCCCCCCTAGGCAATCAGTTTTAACTCCTCCAAGTAAAACCAAGGTTTTTCAGGTTTGGAGAGGAATTCATTTTTGCAAACACCGTTCAATCAGTTTTAATTAATTTTGTATTAACCTATTCATTAAGGGGCCAATCACAATCCTGCCAGCCAACATCATTGACCAAGAACGCCCACCCCCCGCCGTGCATCGTGCATGCCAGTCACTCACAGCTGCAGGTGGTGTCGTCCATCAGCTTGCGGTCCCCACGGCATGTGCAGTTGACCCTCCCTTCCGCGGTCAGCAGGCACAGGTCCTGGCAGCCCCCGTTGTTGACACGGCACGGAGAGAACTCGCCTGCGGGGCCGGGGGAGAGATCACAGAAAGGGTCAGCTCAGACGCCACAAGACCGCAACACCAGGCACGTCTCGGGCGCCAGCTGCAGGGCTCTGGCACACAAGCCTGCCCGGCACGTGCTGGACAATGCATTTATGCCTCCTCCCATCAGGGAAGGCTGCGTGGACAGAGAGGAGGAGGAAATGAGGATAAACACACATTCGCCTCATCTGCTTCATCTGCATAATCAACCGCCGGGGTTACGCTTAAACTAGGAAGGCAAAGTGGCCTGGGAAGATCATGCCCCTGCGTCCCTGCAATCTGATGTATCACAGCGTGGGGCAGAGAGGTGTGAAGCTGCATTTCCTAAGGGCATGTCTTATTCTGCCATGTGATAGAACATGTGGGAGGGTTGTAGGCCCCCCCGTCCCCCAGAAAAGCACCCCGCTTCCCTGGAAAGATGGATCAGTATCCATAGCAGTGAACTATTATTTCAGGCTCTTCCCTAGAAAAGCTTTAGGACCCATGAAACACAGCCCACAGCCTCCTGACGTGTCTCAACTCATACACCCTAAAAAGAGGGGGAAAGGATTATATCACACTTGGCTGCAGTCTATGGATAAAATTGTTCTTAATGGAGTTTGGCTTACTTACACCTTGCTATGGCAAAACAAAATCTGACAGCATGGAGAGACAATTTCTCATATCTTTAAAATGTGTTTAACTCTTTCCCCCACCTTTCCACTTTTAAGGGGCTTTCTGAGTTTTTCTTTTGGTCTGCTGGTCATATTTGTGATCAGGAGGCCAGCAGATGAGGGTGTTAGCAGAGTGTTAGTGGCCCTCTCTCTCTCTACACCTCCAGCAGAAATTCTGGAATGCAGGACTCTGGGTTTTACAAGTTGGCCATAGAAAGAAACAAGTAAAAGGAAAATGCGCAGTGGGGGCTCTGCAAATTGCAAGCAGGCCTGTTCCTTGAATTTGAGCAGATCCCCTGTGAAGTGCAGCCTTTCGACAGACGCTAACACAGCCCTCTCCACGGCACTAATGTAATGCGATGGATCTAAATGGGATTCGCTACGGCTGCTGAAATCTTCATATGAAAAGCAGCCGGACACTGACAGCACTTCTGTGTGAAACACAGGGGGAGAAGGACTTGGAGGGAGGAGGCGTGCAGACAGAACAGAGCCCAGGGTAGAAATTCAATTTCACAAGGCAAAGTCAGGAGGCCCCAGGTGTCTGGGCACCTTCTTTCCTCAGGGAGATTGGTTTTGTCACCTAATTACATCAGCTGCTGCAGAACAGCCATGCACAATGAGCCTGGGGAGAGCTCTCAAATCTCTCTCGCACTCGCTCACCCCTGGGGAAGACAGGAGGGAGAGGGTGGAATACCGCAGCTCTGCTAACCCCTTTCCTTCACACAGAGCAGAACCTCACTGACCTCCACAAAAATTGTACAGCAAATTACAGAAAGCTGAAATTAGACCCCTCGATTTGAGCATCATGTTCCCTCTTGATGACCACGATACAAGAAGGATAAGGCTCCCTGGAGGCAGTGCAAAGGAGAGCAGCCAGACTAACACCTGCACCCAGAGGAATGTTGCACTCAGGCAGAGGAAGGGGACGGAATATTTTTTTCCTAGAGCACAGAAAATTGGGAACTTAATATATAGGAGGGCATTGACCATCTCAAATGGTGGAGAAGAAGGGAGGAGTCACTTCTTCAGAAAAGGGCATGGGGGGGTCTGGAGCTCCCTGGGGCGCTGAAGGAGACGGGGGTGCTGGGACCCCGGCAGCCTGGTGAGAGAACGGGCCGGTTCCTGCCCTGCCGGGAGACTCACAGCTGTTGGTGTCGTTGGCCACGGCGATGATGCCCATGGGCTGCTGGGGAATGTCCGCGCGCAGGACCTTCATGTCTCCGCCCACGTACTTGTCGGCGCGCAGCACGGCCCGCCGCACCCAGTCCGTCCAGAAGATGTAGTCTCCGTACACCGCCAGGCCGAAGGGGTGCACAGGCTCGTTCTTCAGAATCACCTGCAGGGGGCAGAAGAGAGACAGGCCGTCAGGCACCCACACATGCTTTCTCTCTCGAAGGCGCAGCATGTCTACTTGACAACAGATGTACGGAATCAGCAGATTTAATGATGTGACAGCGGAATCAGAGCTGATGCGCGTGTTTTTTTAATTGAATGCTTCTGGATTTGGATGGAAATTCTAACGATCCTTACAGTTATATAGCACTTTTCCGGACACTCCATTCAAAGTGCTTTACAGGTGATGGGGAATCCCACTACCACCACCAATGTGCAGCCCCACCTGGGTGATGCGCATGTACACTCACTGAACATCAGCTATCAGTGGGAAGGAGAACAGAGTGATGAAGCCAATTCGTTGATAGGGACTATTAGGAGGACATGTCTGGTAAAGGCCAGAGAGAAATTTGGCCAGGACACCTGGGTAATAACTCTTGCTCTTTTCAAAAAACGCCCTGGGATTTTCAATGACCATGGAGAGTCAGGACCTCAGTATTACATCTCACCCGAAGGAACGGTGCCTTTTTATTTTTTGTCCACTAGCAAGAAAAGGTTTTACAGGTTTCAGGGTTTGTTTTTAGATTTTAACACGTACAACAAGGAAGCAGAAAGGCACAGTGTGCCCACCTGGGTTGGAGGAACAGGCAAGCGGGAAGCGTTAAGAGAGACGAGCGCACGGTTAGGAGGCACGGGCACGCCCACGCGGGCAGGCGGGCGAGGACTCACGTGGCGCCGGGAGCCGTCGTACTCGCAGCGCTCTATCTTGTCCAGCGTGGCGTCGGAGAAGTAGAGCTTCTCGGCCCGGTGGTCGATGGCCAGGCCGTTGGGCGTGCGGATGTCGCTGCCGATGATCACCACCACGTTGCCCCCGGACAGGGTGGCACGCATGATGCTGGGCCTCTGCTCGTTCCAGTTGGTCCAGAACATCAGACTGGGGAGAGAAGCACGGCCCATGACATAAATGCTCCAGCAGAAGACTACAGTGTAGATGGGAAGAGAAACTGTTCTCTGTTCTCTATCTCGGATCCTGGATAAAACCCCCAAATTAGCAGGGAAGCAAAGAATCATCAATTTCTGTAGAACTGGAATAACTGATAGGGCGCCACGATGGCGCAGTGGTTAGCACTGCTGCCTCACAGTGCTGGGACTTTGGGTTCAATTCGGGAACTGGGGCACTCTCTGTGTGGAGCTTGCACGTTCTCCCTGTGTTCGCGTGGTTTCCTTCGGGTGCTCCAGTTTCATCCCACAGTCCAAATACATGCTGGTAGGTTAACTGTCTTCTGAGAAAATTAGCCCTTGTGTGAGTGTGTGTGTGTACAGTATGTGCCCAGATGGACTGGGGTCCCGTACAGGGTGTACTGAACTGGGATCAATCAAGCTGTTGATTTATTAAATTAAGCAATTTACAGAATGCTTGGAACAAAAGTGTCCAGCAACTCTCAAGGCTTGACTGAACACACTACTTACTTCATTGATTAATAACTTTCTTAATAACGTTTCTACTCCAGAAACAAAATGATTTTAAGGTGATCTGTACAACCTACTGGACTGGGGCCAGGGCCAAGGTAGGAGACCTCTGCTTTAAACTGTCCAGAAGAGCCTAACTAGAATATGAAAACAGACTCATGTAACACTTCACTGATTCCCTGAGTTAGCGATAACTCTGGTGTATTTAGCACAGGAAACAAGGAAAAAACATCATCTGATGTTTAACAAGGTTGTACTTTGAGGAAAGTAAAGAGCAAAGCAGACAAGTCTCCCTGGTTTAAACACGAGGTGCAAGTGGATTTTGGGGGTCTTACTCCTGGCACTCGTCCAGCACGAAGGCGCGCGGGTGGTCGTCCCCGGACATGGTGACCACGGTGTCACGGTCGTAGGCGCCGGCACGGGTCTGGTCCACGGTGTGCCGGGCGATGGTGGAGGTGGAGTAGCTGGTCCAGTACAGCGTGTCCCAGGCCCGGTGGTACGCCAGGCCCTCCACCGAGCCCACGTCTGGAGGGACAGAGACAGGCAGGGTCAGCGCTCGCACTGACCGCTGGCCAGAGGAGGGCGCGGAGCAGCGGCCAGGGCTCTGGACTCAGAACCGGGAGGTCTGAAGAGTCCAGAGCAAGGCAGGAAGGTCTGAAGAGTCCAGACCAAGGCAGGAAGCGCCGATGTTTACCACTGAGCAAGACTCTTCACCCAAACCCATCCAGGATAATGCTTATACAGAGCTGAAGTAAGACAGTGGATAAAAATGTCTAAACTATTAAAATTAAGACTAAAAACAGTACTAATAAAGAAGAGAATACAGAACAGAGGTACATTGTAAAGATTATATAAAACCCTGTAACTGTATCTTCCTCTAGATTAGTATAGAAGTCTATTACTGTGTGACCTCACCAGTGTTGTTAAAGCTTCCCTTACTTTGACTGCAACGATAAAGAAAATAAAATCATGAGGATCATGTAAGAAACATATTACAATACATGAAACCCTGTACTGGAGGTCAGAATCTGACAAATAGTGTCTCACTATGTATAGGAATGCTGGGCCTAACACTGTACTGAATTATTTTATCTAAGAGCAGTTGTCCAATTATTGCACATCCGTGTTGATTTTAAAAGGATAAACTACTTTTATTTTTTAAAAAAGGTCTCCGTAGTTTCAAAACTCAGTTCTCTTACGGTCACACAGGCAGAGGACACTGGGTTCAGCTGCTATTTTAGTTCAGACCCTGAGATTCTCGAAGGACAAACCGGGGGAAAAGAGCAGTTCTTTCCCACTGTGGGGCCTGGAGTTATAGGTTTATTACAGGGACCAGCAAGACTAGCCCTGGGTAGCTGCAAAGCAACAGGTATTACAGCTACCCCTAAATCAAAATCACCAATTTCGAAAGAAAAATTCAACTCCGGTCAATGACGTAGGTGAGGTTTCCATTCCAAGACCCAGTTACAAGAGTAACTGGACCTTGGATTTACGTCATCACCAATTTTAGGATTAGAATCTTTCCTGATCCGGAAGCTATCCCAGACGCATCGCTGCGAGTTCCCTATGTAACACTCCAAAACAAAGGAGTACTCACAACCGCTGGCAGTCATCCCCAAGACACCTGATAACCCACAGCTCAAAGCCCAGCAGATACTGTGCAAACAAGCGTACAAGAGTCTATCTGTAACAGGAGAGAGAGGCACTTCAAGGCTTTCCACCGGCTCTCTTCAACTGCAATCACCATAATGGATATTTTATTTTTATGGCTGCAATACAAGCACTGGACACTTTAAAGATTAGAGCTTGCTCTTTGGCAAGGGGCAATAAAGCTGTTTTTTTTTTCCTTAAGAGTTCAGTGCAGAGGTGGGTGCGGAACTGAGGAGTCACGTCACAAACCTGCTGCCTTGAAGAGGCAGCGTGAAAACTCGCCACCCAGCACATGGAGTAAGTTCAGGGATAATCTGATTCACTGGACAAAGTCCCCTTTTCACCAGCAAACACACTGTAAGTCTACAAACAGAACGGACAAGGTTTTCCAGGGCAATGCTGTTGCTTTAAGGAGAAAAACAGCCAAACTAATCAGTTAGAACCCTGGCAGCCCGTGTAAGACCAGGGGAGGTCTTGTTTGCGTACGAAGATAAACGGGAAAAGGAACACCAGAGAATGATGACTGAAGACGAAAAGGTCGCGCTGCGGACTTAAAAGAGTCGCCTGCACTGCCGCAGACACAGGAGCCAGCGCCCGGCAGCTGCCGACTCACAGGGGACACGAGGAGCCTTGTGAGCCCTGAATTTGAGAAGAGATCGAGGTTCAGGCGAATGCCGGGGGCGCGCTGCGCGAGTAACCCCGTCGCACGGCGTTGAGCTCGGGTTCTGTAGCTCACTCGGCCGCTCATCATCACCGCCCAAGGTCCCGGCAACCAGACTGACCCACAGCTGATCCCAGAAACTCTGAAGTGTGAACGTCAGGCACTCCACTGGAATATTAAAGAGTGAATCGCCCGGCGTTAATGTGAGAATCACTGCGTGATGAGGCCCAGGGAGTGATTTGTCCAGCGTTGCTTAGTTGCAAAAATCAATACTTCTTCAGTGCCAGGAGGAGGTAAGCTTTTTTTTTCTCATTCCCTCAATTAGAACATAATTAGAATTTGAACGTGAATTTCGGACACTGTTATTTCATGAAATGTATTAGTGTTTAAGAAATTTTAAAATTAGGCACTGAGCGGAAGGTTTTGGTGCTGAATAGCGATAATTAGGTTTACAAAGTGATTTTTGTAACAAGTATTGCTTGTTACGAGAACAGACTTCCTTCTGGTCAACTAATTACTGCTTTGTTAATTTGTTAGTTAGGGCAGCGTACAGACCTCGCAGAGATCACTTACTTTGTAACAACAGCGATTTAGAGAGAGCTGAAAGATGACGGCAATCTACAGGTAAGTCCAAACAATCAGAACAGTGGACGTTTTCCAGGCTGTACGGCTTTTTACTAAATTCAGAGATGAAACTAGCAAATTATTCCTTATTAATGACCACTGGGATTTTTCTGAAAGCACTGACAGTGAATACAGCAACCAATACATTTTAAGCAGGGTTTTTTGTAACCTCTGTTCAGATTGTGCAGGGCTGTGCAGGGTCAGAACTGTCAGGGAGTCCCCATGGAAGAAGGGTTTCTGTATCTCGAAGGCTCCCCTCCAGAGAACGGCTCAGCTGGCCCAGAGGACACGTCTGGGCTGTCGGACGTGCAGCGGATCGTGGTGCCCCTGCTGGACGCCCTCATCCTGGCGACGGGGGCGGTGGGCCACAGCCTGGTGGTGCTGATCCTCTTGAGGAGGAGGAGGAGCCAGCGGCGGCATGGCACCGACACCCTGCTGCTAGCGCTGAGCTCGGCTGACCTTCTCCAGCTGGCCTGCCTGCCCTTCAACACGGCGGCCATCGCCCTGGGCCGCTGGCCCTTCGGAGACGTGCCCTGCAGGCTGGTCAGCTTCCTGGGCGTGGCCTGCTCGTGCGCCAGCGTCTTCACCCTGGCCGCCCTGGCCGTCTCCCGCTACCTCACTGTGGTCCACCCAGCCTGGGCCTACCGCTCCCGCTGCGCCCACAGCCTCCGGGTGGCGGCGGCGGCCCTCTGGGTGCCCGCCGTGGCCCTGGCGGCGCCCCAGTTCGCGCTCCGCCGGGTGCGCACCACCGGCCAGGTCTACTGCTTCACCTTCCTGTCGGACCTCGGCCAGCTGGTCTACAGCGCCGCGCTCTTCCTCTTCGGCTTCGCCCTGCCGCTCGCCATCATCGTCCTCATGTATGCCAAGATCTACGGCTTCCTGCGTCGCGCCCGCCGCCAGGGCCACGCCCCCCAAGTGGAGCGCTACCAGGCCCAGGTGACCCGCACCTCGGCGTTGCTGGTCGTGGTCTTCACTCTGTGCTGGCTGCCCTCCTACATCCTCATGTTCTCGCTGGTGGGCCGCACTGTCTCCGAACTCCAGTACGGCGCCTTCCCCATCTCGGCCAGGCTCCTGGCCTCCTCCTCCACCGTAGCAAACCCCATCCTGTACGTCTTCACCTCGCAGAAGTTCAGGCAGGACCTCTGGGCTCTGAGCGGCAGAGGCAGGTGCTGCCGCTGTCCAAAGAGCGGCAGAGACACCGTCAAGCCCTTTAACTCGGTCGAACTGGGACCTCCTGCACGGGGCTCCTGAGAGGACGTTACAGAGCTCATTCCAGACCCAGGGGCAGGGATGGGATTGTGAAACATGTCTTCCTCTGACTTCGCATGTGCCTGGAACTCTCCAGTACACCTGTACTTGAAGGGATATTAATTCCAAGAAAGAAGAGACCTACAGAACGCAGAAGGCCGCTGTACTGCCTTTGCAGCCAAGCCTCGCACTCTAGTCATGGCATCCTGGGTGCACACTGACAAAGCTGCAGACGTACAGGGCTTACCAAGACTGACTGCAGGCTCGGAGCAAGCCAGACAACAGTACAGGGCCAAAACGCACCATTTACAGTAACACCTGGGAGGCTATCGGCTTCAACAAAAAATATTTCAGCACCAGACAGAACACATCTCTCCAGACAGGGCAGCTGACTAAATATGGAGACAACACTCAGGCAAAATGGACTAAAGATCTGAATCTGCACGTCTAAGCAAAAGATCCAAGATAGGTTACTGCCTTTGAATAGTTTTAAGTTTCAGCATTGATAACTGACAATCATGGCTGCTGTACACACATATGTATCCATATTAAGGTCACAAGAAAGGTTTCCAGCCAGGTTCCCGATGCCTTCTGATTTGCAAAACTGTGAAAAGTTTTCAGTTGCACCTGTCTCAAAGAATCTGCACTGCTGGAGGGACAACTGGAGGTAAAGAGCAGGAATTAATCACTTTTTCCCCCACATCAGCTAGCAGTTCTAAGCGGTTCTGTTTTTGCAGGACGCTGGAAGGCTGTGAAATCATTACTAAGAAATGGTTAGGGATCGCCTTTCATTGTCAACGTTTATGAAAGCTTGTAACGTGCTGGAAAACAAAAAAAAAAAGCCGACATGCGATAAAGTGGGAGAGGCCTCCTATTTCCACATCTACGGCTCAGACGCGGGGAAGCAAGAAGCTCCCAGCAGCAGTCTGCGGGTCTGTGCCATCACAGCGCAGTGAAGAATGGATTCATCATCCAGTCCCAGAGCTGTCACAGCTCTCCGTTCAGCGGGGGGGGGAGAGACGGGCCACAGGCTGACACATTGTCAACAGCCAGGCTCCCATTTCCCAGCAAAATCGGAAAGACAGAAAAACAGGTCACAGCCAGAGCAAACAACCGAAAGGCTGACAAACACGTTGTAGGGATTAAACCTGAATCAATTACCTGGTATCTAAATGCGTGCTATTCATTTCTAGCTCTGTGTTACACAGATTTGCAGCACAAGTGTTAAAGGTGCTGGAAAATAACCAAGATGTAAAAGCAGCAATCTATCTGCTCACATAAAGGAACATCCTTAATCACACATCAGTTTCCTTGTTTGTTTACAACTACTAATTTGCTTCACAGACAGGGAGAGAGCCTGGGGTCAGAGCGCAGAGTCAGCCATTGTACAGCGCCCCTGGAGCAGCTGGGGTTAAGGGCCTTGCTTAGGATTCCTCTGCCGGCTGCGGGACTCGAACCGGCAACCTTCCAGCCACAGACGCAGTTCCTTAGCCACGGAGCCACCGCTCCGCCCCAACAGAATATCCCTATTGCTTTGCACAGATGGGAAAATTAGGCTAAAGGTGTAACATCCTCAGTTGATAATACTGCACGCTGAACATTTTACATTCACTGACCCTGTTCTCATATGAGCCAGGGAGTCCAGGGGTATAAACCTTCATGGGACTGTGAGCTGGTAATCCCCTCCCATATGGGACAGCTCTGTATCCACCAGCTAGTCAAGAGAATAATTTGCTAAACGACAGACGAGCACAGCAATAATACTTGATTTTGCTGTCAAGTGCAAAGCAAACCCTAGGTTCAGTAGACTACTACTGCTTCTACTCCTCAACTGGCCTTGGCCAATGAGATCTTTGAGATTTTACTACTTAAAATCTGGGAAGGAATGATCAATGCAATTGGAGCATAATCCACAGAAATACCTCCAACACAGCTACACAGTATGGTTTAGGAGAAAAGCAGGAAAAGAAGTATTGGGAAGACACAGAAAGCACAGTGGCCAGGTAATGATACTGCAGGGTTATAGGCTTAAGCTCATCTGGGGGGGGGGGGGGGGGTGTCTCGGTCTGTGTGGAGTTTGCATGTTCTCCCTGTATCTATGTGGGTTTTTGCTGGGATCTCCAGTTCTCTCATTTACCTCCTAATGGTTAACTTTGTTAACCATGGTTAAAAAATAATTAAACCATGGTTTAATTGGCTGGTCTAATTGATATTATAAATGCACCCAATACAATTAGAAGTGGCCAAATGAGCTTGTTGGACCAATTGTCTTCCTCAAAACTTGTGACCCTTCTGATGTGCTGGAACTGGGCAGTGGGGACCTAGGGGGGTTGAAAGGGCATCAGCCGGTGCCACTCACTCTCCACGACGGTCTTGCGGTCTGTGCCATCATCGTTGATCTGCTGGATGTTGCCGAAGTGGATGTCGCTGAAGAAGATGCGGTTGGCGCCCTTGCCCCCGCCGCCCCGGTAGTCGAAGGTCAGCGCGATGACGTTCTTCATGTGCTCCGGGTCCTCGAAGGGCTTGATGGGCGCGTTGAGGTTGCTCTCGTCCGACAGGTGGATGCTCTTGAGGATGGTGCGCTCCGAGTACAGCAGGTAGCCGTCGTAGTCGCGGCAGCCGCGCCCATCCTCCGCCAGCATGCCGTGGGCGCAAGCGCAGGTCCTCTGCCCGTTGCCGCGGTACAGGCACAGCTGCTGGCAGCCGCCGTTGTTGTCCTTGCAGATGTTTGTGCCTAGGGGCAGAGAGGGAGGGGTTACTCACCGGTCACAGCAATGCAGTCACTCTTCATCCTGCACACACGCTACAGGCCTTTAACAAGACACTAAAATCTGATATGATCTGATATGATCTTCAGACGAAAGAGTGACTAGTACTCTGAATATAAGTGACTTCATTATGATACAGAATTACATATCATCAGATCTTTCCTGGTCTCAGTTGCAGTCCATCTGTTTTGCAGTGTTACTCGTCTGCAAAACTGATGGACTGGAGACACAGCTCCTACATACTGCTGGTTTACAGCAGAGGTCAAGGTTCAATCCATGCCCCTTGAGGCAAGATAGAAGTGGGAAGGTAAGGTGTCTGTTATAGTGGTGCACAATGCCACAATAATTGGTTGACTGCTATTGGTAGGAGCAAATGCACATGCTCTTGGAACTTCCTTTCAGTTCTAATGCAAAGTTTCGATTCCTACTAATCCAACACAATTTTACTGGTCATCAGCGGCAAGGCCAATTAAGCAATTGCATATCTGGCAACTAATTGGCTCTGAAGAATGAACGGCCCCGCAGTATGAGCACAGGGGTTCCCTCACCCTGCTGCCTGGCTCTGTTGAAGACCTTGATGTCCTTGAGCTGGACCCCGATGCCCGTTCGCAGGGACACCGAGTCGGTGGCGTTGTCCTTGTTGCCCCTCTTGATCGAGCCGTTGGCGTGGGTCCTGCGGGCAGACATGTTGGAAGGGAGAGAGGGAGAGGGTGGGTGCTCACTCAGCAGAGAGGAGCTCGGCACACCGTGCACACGAACGGAGAAGAGGGATGAGAGAAGAGACGGCGCAAGAAAGGAGAATCAAGAAAGGTGTGAGAGAAAAGAGAAATACAGAGGAGCTGGTGTGCAGAGAGATAGAAGGAGGGTTAAATGGGGAGCAGAGGGATTCAGAGAGAAGAGGAGGAGGGGAGGAAAGAGAGAGGAGAGACAGATGACGAGCCTGCTGTGTCCAGGCACCTGTCACTCCAGTAGATGTAGCCCTCGAAGATGGACACAGAGAACATGTCCATGTTGTTGCTGGCCAGCACCACCTCCCGGTTCTCCCCAGTCTCCAGGTTGATGCGCTCGATCTTGTCCATGCGGGCGTCACACCAGTACAGCATGCCCTCCTGGAAAACACGCAGCGGAGAAAGAGATGGTCAGAGTTTCCCAAGGGTTTTTCAGGAAGGGCACGAGCAATAGAGAGCGAGAGCATGTGTGTGTGTGTGTTCGGACCTCGTAGTCAATGGAGATGCCATTGGGCCAGCTAATGCTGACGTTGACCAGCACCGATCTCTGGGAGCCGTCCAGACGTGACTTCTCGATACGGGGGTACAGACCCCACTCTGTCCAGAACAGGTATCTGCAGAGACAGGGAGGCAGGGGTGAGACGTACAGACAGTGAGGGGGATGGGGTGCTGGGCTTTTTTTCCCCACATTCTCACCCTTTCGCTGGGTGCACAGTGACGGCACGGGGCTTGTCCAGACCCTGCGAGATCACCACGTATCGGAACGAGCCGTTCAGCCGGGCCACCTCGATCACATCGAAACCCTGGTCGGTCCAGTAGATATTTCCTTCAAAGAGGGAGAGAGAAAACGATTGCTCTGCTGTCTGCAAAACACCCACTAAAAAGTTCTGGAGTGCAGACATGACTATTGCACTGCTGGGAGTCTAGAACAAACTCTCCAGCCATGTTGTTGAAGCCGATTCCCTGATTTCCCTCAGGAAACAGTTGGACAAAATCCCCCAATCAGAATGAGAAGCACTAACTTACACAAAGGGTGCTGGGAGTGTGGAACAAGCTACCCAGCCACGCTGCTGGAGCCAATTCCCTGACTTCCTCCAAGAAACAGGAGGATGAGATACTTGGTCGAATCAGCTGCTGATAACCAAGAGCTCTGGTTTGTAACCTTTCTTGGAGTTTCAAGAGGACACACCTTGCATGCTACAGCAGGTTTCCTTAATGGTTGGTGCTTGGCAGCTTGGCAACAGATTTCATTTCAGTCAACGTTTTGGAAAAGAGCAAGAAGGGTTCGTCCGGTGAGGGAAGACACTGTCGATGCCAACAACAAAGGGGAGGGGAGTCATATGGACTCACCCAGCTGTACCCCTCCCTTTACCTGCGATCCAGTCGACGGCGATGCCCTCCACGCGCCCGATGCCATTGGTCACCACGTCCTCGCGCCAGGTCTGGTCCCGTTTGGCTCGGCTGATGGTGCTCAGACCCATGTCCACCCAGTAGATGGTGTCATTTTCTGTGTATGGGGTGGCGACAGTAGCAATCAAGATAGCATACTGCACTGTACCACAGACAGCACAAATCCACAAATCCACAAGACAGGGCCAGACAAAACAAAGCGGAGTACGGCCCAGTGCTATTAATCATGCTGATAATATCGATCCTTAGTGTGCCTCACTATACAGAACACAAGTGTAATAGACGAGGGAAACTATAACAAGGATAAATTAACAATAAGCTTAGTTTTTTTTATTCTGTTTTTTTTCCAGCGTAAAATCATTTGTTGTTTCGTAATGCACATAAACAACTTGGAATCAACAACCGTTTCTTCATGTCTCAGCTCAGTGCTATACCTGCTGAACTCACATGGACAGAGTGTGGACATTACACTTAGCACAATCATCTATAGACAGGGCTGGGGTACCTACAGGTTCTTTCCAAGCCAACTCTAAACAACCTAAATCAGCTGGTTATTGCATTAACAGCAACATGTTTTAACAGCTCCTCCCAGCTCTTCAGGTTCTGCTGCTTTAAAGACACCAGGAAAACTTGCAGACACACTGTCCCCCCAGGACCAGGACTGGACACCCTGCAGACACACTGACCCCCCCAGGACCAGGACTGGACACCTGCAGACACACTGACCCCCCAGGACCAGGACAGGACACCCTGCAGACACACTGACCCCCCCAGGACCAGGACTGGACACACTGCAGACACACTGACCCCCCCAGGACCAGGACAGGACACCCTGCAGACACACTGACCCCCCCAGGACCAGGACTGGACACCCTGCAGACACACTGACCCCCCTAGGACCAGGACTGGACACCCTGCAGACACACTGACCCCCCAGGACCAGGACAGGACACCCTGCAGACACACTGAGCCCCCCCCAGGACCAGGAATGGACATCCTACAGACACACCGACCCCCCAGGAGCAGGACTGGACACCCTGCAGACACACTGACCCCCCTAGGACCAGGACTGGACACCCTGCAGACACACTGACCCCCCAGGACCAGGACTGGTCACCCTGCAGACACACTGACCCCCCCAGGACCAGGACTGGACACCCTGCAGACACACTGACCCCCCAGGACCAGGACTGGTCACCCTGCAGACACACTGACCCCCCAGGACCAGGACTGGACACCCTACAGACACACTGACCCCCCAGGAGAAGGACTGAACACAATGCAGACACACTGAGCCCCCCAGGACCAGGACTGAACACCCCTGGGACCAGACCGGACACCCTGCAGACGCACTGACCCCCTTAGGACAGGACTGGGCAGCGCTACTCTACAAGTTTGGATACAGCAGGGCCAGCACTGATAGGAGAAGAGGTGCAACGCTCACTGATGCCAGCCTGCGGACGTCCAGTAAGACTGACAGGGAGAGAGCCTTGGACAACTAACTCCGCCGGTCGCAGTCAGCCTTGGAGAAAGACATGGTGGAACAGCAAGTCACTCACCAGCATGGAAATCAATGCCCACGGCCAGTGATGTGCCCGACATTGGCACAAGGGCATCGGACTTGTCAGTGGGCTCCAGGGGGATGCCCCTAATCCCTTCATGGACCGAGTACAGGAGGAACGAGCCCACACCTGGCACAGACGGAGGGACAGAAAACTCCATGAGGTGGCTGAGTGGGAGAGGCAGGAAGGAGAGACGTGTAGCACAACACCTGATTTCTTTGCAATTTATTTTGCTTCATAATCAAGACCTTTGCCTCTTTTAAAAACCATGATGTTAGTACTATTTTCTCTAACAAATTAGGTTCCTCGCAGTTTTGTCCTTAAAGGGGAACTGCAGTCCCAATTTCTCAGACCAGTTATTAAATCTCGGTAACAAAATGAATGAAGTGACATTATAGAAAAAATTTACAAATTCTGAATTAAGCACAAAATCGTGAACTTTGTGAAAGTACTGCAAGTTGCCATGCTGTTACAAACTTGCATTCAAGTTCCCAAGAACCATGTTGTGATGCAGCCCTTCCTGCTCACTAGTCACTGTAATGACTAATGTACTGTGACGTGTAAGTGAGTAACTACAGGTTGTGCAGCAGATATTTCACCGCAGAAATGTTCCAATGTGATCTGCATGCAGAGTCGACAAGTAAGAAGTATTTGTCCCCAAAACCATCTCGAAATCTAAAACAATATTTCGAAAGCAATATTTCTATTGGATTAAAAGCAATGTATTCACAAGCCTGCTTGTTTAAATGTCATGCTGGCTGTGCGTACCTGGAAATCGAATCTATTTTGTGATGTAAATTGGACGTTTTACAAGTTACTGTGTAGATTTTACTTTTATTGTGGTTTGAAATGCACTCATCAATGCTCATTCTTTCTAAACCCTGAATTATGAAAATAGTGTTGCAGTTCCCCTTTAAGTATGCCTTGAATCAAACAAGAGCACTTGAACACACAGAGGTCAGCCCCTGTTAAGGCTTCCAAAAGCGTTACATTCAGGCAGGTGTGGACGAGCCGCCCAGTGGAGGTCGGTTTCAGTCCACTCCGCCGGCCGGGCACCTTACCCTCGCAGGACTGCTGCCCGCTCCTCAGGCTGTAGCCCGCGGTGCACATGCAGGCGCGCGTGGTGGGCGAGGTGGGCAGGCACAGCTGGGAACAGTCCCCGTTGTTCTTGCTGCAGAGGTTGGTACCTGGGGAGAGGGAAGGTGAAAGTGAAGCACCTGATCCCGACACCCGCACAGCATCCACGGAAAAATACAAGGTTACTGCCACACCAAAGCATCCTGGAATGGTTTTTATTCCTAAATCCTTGTTGTTATCCTCAAATGATCTGGGGTCTCCAGCTCAGCTATGCTCCAAGAGAAGTGCTTGTCAGTTCAGTTCAGTTTATTTGTGCAATGCCATGAAATGCTTATTTGCATGTGCGCTCCAATACAAAGACATTAAGGAAATACCTAAACATAAACACAGAACAGCAGCAGCAACAACAGCAGAGTTCAATAACATACAAGTCAGCACAAGCAGTGTGCAAAAAACAAACATCAGTGTGAGTCGGTGGTAGAGGCAGAGTTCAACAATCTGACATTTTATGGGAAGAAACCATCTCTGAATCTAGAGGTGCAAGCCTTTATGCTCCTATAACGCTTACCAGAGGGCAGGGGAGAGGGGAGAGAAAAGTGAGAGGCCCCATTTCCATCGCAAGTGATCAGAGGAGGACAGACACATCAGCACTGCAGACTGACAGGCAGTAGGATCGCTACTGCATCAGAACATCAAAAAGGCCGCAAGAGGTTAACTTTTTGGCCCATTAAGCTCATGTGGTTCTTTCTCCAGTCCTATGACCAGATGTGGCAATAAGGATAACAGTCTCCCTCCACAGACAGAGAACATTTAGTATCGTCAATCAGACCTGATGGGCAGCAGTGTTGACCACCATCACACACACTGTTAACTGTGCATTCCCCGGCCAATTCAAACGCACAATCCTGGCGCAGTAGGAAGCTCCAGTCACTGTCAGCCCAGTCTCTAACCACCAAAATCTGGACTCTAGGGCTTCACCCTGCAGCCACATCCCCCTTGTTTTTCTCTGGACCCAGAGTTCCAGGTATCAAGATGCAGCCAGGCATGGCTGCCATGGTGTCCTCACCCTGCTGCGCAGTCTCGTTGTACACTTTCATGTGCATCATGGGAGACGTGCTGTTCCGCAGCACCTTCCAGTTCCCTCCGTCCTTCTTGTCACAGGTTCCTATCTGGTCTGTGCCCTGGTCTGCCCACCACAGCTTGTCCCCTGCACAGACAGCACACCACCCAGGAGGGCAGTGCCAATTGCAGGAGGTTAGTCTCAATAAACAATAGGCACAGAGCCCGTTCATTGTGCTTCAGGCAGTGACCTGTACTTCTTCTGTAAAAATAGCCAAAAGATACTACCTCCTAACACATCCTCCAATGGGCATACTACTTTGCTTCATGCAGTAACCAATCAGCTTGAGGCCCCTTTCAGAAAGCAGCCAATCAGCTCGGGGCCCTTTTCAGAAAGCAGCCAATGGGAACACTTCCCCCGCTCCCTTACCCATAATGGCCAGCGCAGTGGCCTTGGTCAGCTTCCCCCTCACCCCCTCGATGACCTCCAGCGCAGAGCCGTCCAGCCGGCAGCGGCTGATGGTGCTGTTTCCCGAGCTGATCCAGTACAAGAACTCTCCTTGGTAATCGATGGAGAGACCTGGCGGAGAGAGGAGAGGCTGTGAAAAACAGGGTGCGTGACAAGAAGGAGAAATCGGGAGGAAGCGATAGAAGCACAAGGGGAGAAAGAGAAAAGAAACGATGACCTAGATTTAGGCTGAAGGGAGAGAACGAAATGAAAAATAGGAGAACAATAAGAGGCTCATTACATGTGATAAACCTTCTGCACTCCATGCTGGGAAAAAAGGCACCTGGTCTAGCAATAACTTTGCAATTTGTACCCAGTTGCACACAGGAAGATTTATTTATGTGTGTTTTATTGTACATCTGCACCTGTACATAAACACAACGTCTCTCTGCCCAAGCTCAGCTGTTCTGGTTGTGCTGCTGGTGCACTCTCTAGCCTAGAGTGACACTGTGCAGCACAGCAGCGCCTGCAGCGTCATTTGCATTTGTCAGCCACCAGGGGGTGCTGGCGCAGCACCAGAGAATGGTCAGCTTCAGGTTCACGTCTTCACAGCAGCACTCTTCTGCAAGCACGTGCGGAAACTCGATCCAGGGCTGGTCCAACACTCACCCACGGGCCCCTTCTGATTGGTGAAGAGGACGGTGTGGTTGGTGCCGTCCATGTTGGCACTACTGATGTTGTCCCCGTCTGTCCAGTACAGCTTTCTAGAACAAGAAACAACAGGGGAATGTATTATTTTAAAACCGTACATCATCCCTCCTTTGGCACTTTCCAGAAAAGAAACCGCTGTCAAAAAATGCCATTGAGTAATGCATTAACTTATTGTGTAAGAATTTTGTGAAGTCAACTTCCCCCAACACCCCTCCCTAAGCAGAATCCTCATCTAGAGAAACAGCTGCTGAACATCTGTCCTGAATGGAGATGAAAGAGGAGGGTCTCTAGACTAAATAAACTAGGTTTGAAGATTAGAGAGAAGAATCAGAATTAAGATACTGATGACCATATAAACCAAAGCGCATAAATAGCTTTCTTTTGCCCAATGTCTATCCTGTGCTTTCAAGAAAATAAAGAGATCACTGGACAGTTAGAATTTGAGTACAGACATGTTCTATCAACAGCAGAAGAGGAGGAGAAAGGCTACAAACTGAGAATGTCATTCACCCCATCTTACTCACTTGGCAGCAAGTACGATAATGTTAGAACGAATCTCATCCAACGGTTTCTGAAAGGATGAGAATGCATTTGAACATGGCTGAATTATGTTGTTCCAGGCACCCACAACCCTTTGTGTAAAGTTATGCCTCCACTTTTCAGTCTTATGTGCATTTCTTCTTAGCTTCCACTTGTGTGCTCACTTAGTTTCACTGTTAGGCCCGAAGGGCTTTCTCGGCTCTTCCTGAGATTTTGATTAAAATGAACAGATCCCCCTGTAGTCTCCTCCATGACTGAAGACACTGATATCTTTGTGACAACAATTTGTGACACATTCCTCCAAGGCCAGGAAGTAACTATGCTGCCCTCTGTGTTGCCTGTTCTGGGCACTGATACAGCTGGGCACAGGAAGAGGTACTGCAACAGAGGACCTGTTACAGGATAGCGGGACTCACAGTAAACCAGGTGACCTCATGAGCTTCAACTTCATCAGAAATTCTTTTAACTAAAAGGATACATGGTGGGGACAAGGGTGGTGGGGGGCACAACATTCTCATCTCCTCAGATCTCCAGCCATTCCTCCCAGAAGCCAAATAACCTACCAGCCCTTTTTTGGACAGTGGGAGGAAACCCACACAAACACAGGAAGAACATACAAACTCCACACGAACAGCACCTCAGGTCAGGAACTGGACCCAGGGCCCCAGCTCTGGGAGGCCGCAGGACTAACCGCTGCTGCCAAAATAAACCCAGATCAAACAGAAGAAAAACCTTGAGCGTATTGGAAGATAGGGAGGGGCGAGACGGGAATGTGTGTCCCCGCTGTGCTGTGTCGATGGCGGGGGTGAAAACCTCGCGCTGGCGAGAGTGAAGCACGCCGGCGTGTGCGCCACACTGCGGGAAGCGGGCGTGGGATTCGGTGTGTGCGTGTGTGCGTCAGGAAGGACGCCCCCTCTCGTTCCGGTCAACGGAAACAGCTGCTTCTCATCAGCCAGTTGGCCGCAGGCCCCCCCAGCCGCGCTACTCCTGCCAGAGGGTTTCCACCCTGCTCCAGATAGGAACGGGCCTGGTGTTCGAAGCTGCCACAGAACTGGGATACGGGGAGGCAAGAATACGAGTGAAGCCAAAATCTCTGACAAGTTTCTGTCTCGGCAGCTTAGAGGCACGTATTGCTGTTCCCCAGCGCCTCAGCCGAGAGGCTCCCGCTAATTGATCACCTGTGGGCAATGAATTTTCCTCACAGGCTTGCTCTCGCTGTCCCTCTCAATGAAGCAGCAAGCCTTTAACGCAAGCATGCAGCTCGGCTTGTCAGCTGCTTCTTTGTTTATTCCAGCATACCGTTCGTGGCAGCAGTGATATATATATATAAAATTCCAAAAGCAAGAATAGAAAAGCTCTTCACTGGCTACATGAAACTTCTGGAAGCTGTGATTTCGGCCAATGATGGTGTTACTAAGCACTGACTGACCGTGACTTTTGCATGTGTCAATTCACTCTTTATTATTTTGAATATCTACAAAGCTATAAATAATTACTAACTGTGTATTAAAATTTCCATTTCTACCATGCAGGGGATGTGACAACTACTTTTTACTTACAGATTCAAAGTTTCACTTACAAACGTTTTGCACACAACGATGTATCACCCATTGGGGCTACAGAGTGCCACACTGCTGAGGCCCTGGGTTCAATTCTGGACCTGGAGTACAATCTGTGAGGAGTCTGCATGTTCCCCTCCTCAGGGAGCTCTAGTTAACTCCTACAGTTCAAAGACATGCTGGGACGTTAATTGGCTTTGGGGAAAAATGTCCCTGGTGTGGGTGTGTGTGCCCTGCGACTGGAGTCCTGTCCAGGGAGAATCTCGCCCGCTGTTTGCTGCGATGGGCTCTGATTCCCCTGCAGCCCTGAACTGGCTGAAGCGGTTGGAAAAAGGGATGAATGGATGTCACTTGTACGCATATGTAAAGATGTACTAGGAGATGCTCTTAAATGCTTATTTGCCGTTTATTCGTAAGCAGAGTCTGTTAAGGAATGAAATCGTTCTGCTGCTGCCTGTTGCCGTCTGCACTGGCCTGACTGAGGGTTAGGAGGGGCGCGCGGAGCTCAGTGCCGTGTGCAGGGAAAGCAGGAAGAGTGTAGGCACAGCCTGGCTCATCCCAACCGCACTCCGGCCTCTTGATCCGCTCGCTTTTCCTGCCGCCGTGCCCGACGGACTATTCGCAGCCGCCTTTCCCGTCTCCCGCCTCCTGCCTCTACAAACACCCTGCCTCTTCCCCGCATCCTCGCTCTGAGCAACACACGGAGCGAGCGAGCATCTGCTTCTCATTTTGCACGCCAAGAAGCCCAAACCGGAAACATTCCTTGGGTTAAGTAGGTCTTTATAAATAAATAAGTCAAAGAAGCAATTTTTGGAAAAGAAAATACCCCTCTTCCTCTTCCCCTGCGGTTGTCAGCAATTCACCAGGCCCGGCAGGGAGAGACAGAGAGAGGAGGAGTGCAGTCCAGGCCAGAGCTGGACTGAATGTACAGTACTGCCGGGCAAGAGTGGGCCTTGGGAGGAGACTGTGGGGGGTGTAAATAAAATATACATGCTGGATATACAGTAACAGCCATCTGCTAAGCTGGTGCAGAAGAGGGCTGGGCACCAGAGACGCAGATGGCCCAGACGGTCTGCTGCTCTCTGCGGTTTTAAAACCGTAGGTTTTTCCCAACGTGCTCTGTCCACGCTGCTGATGGCAAGTCCCTGGATTTGAACAAACAGGGTGACACGCTCCCCACGCCGCCATGCTTTGTGAAGAAATAACACAGAGAGCCAGGCTCCACACACCAGCTGTAAACCAGTCTGCAACTGTGGAGTAGAAAAAATCCAATTCCTAAACCCTCGAAAAATGCCATAAAGGGGGGGAAAGCTAAATCCCTTCAGTTTTCTTGCCAACAGAGATGTTGTCTCTAATAAACCAGAGAAAGGCATTAGTTTAAACCAGTGGTTCTGAACCTGTGCTGCAGCCTGCACCCCTTTGATTCTGAAAATATGTTCTTGCACCCCACATCACATATCACTGAAGTAGGTCAGCTCTTTAAAACCCAAGATAAAGAAATAAATACATAATTCTATCTTCATCTCTCCGTAAAATTACAAATAAATGGAAAAATGACACTTTTTTAGGTTTACCTTAAAATACCTAGGTTTGATGAAGCAAACTAGTTGTACTTACTGTATGTGCCTGAGCTTCGTTTGTGTTTTAAGTGATTTACTTTAAAATCACTGGAAACAAAAACACTGGAACGTGTCGTACCCCCAGTTTAAGAAGCACTGGTTTAAACGAGCCTTGCAGGCGCGCTCCCACTCCTGCGGAGGAGGGGCTGATCGGCAGCGCAGCAGGAAGATGGCAGGCTCTCTTACCCCAGGATGGGGTGCAGCACCAAGCAGTGGGGCTTGTCCAGCCCCTGGATCACGGCGTTCTTGAAGGAGCCGTCCAGTCGGGCCACGTTGATCTGCTTCTTGTTGGTGTCGTAGCTGGTCCAGAAGAGATTCCTGGAGACCCAGTCCACCGCCAGGCCGTGGGCGTTGGGCAAGTCTGAGGGCACAGAACGCAGCGGATTACACCGCCATCTCCCGACAGGCAGGCAGGCACACAGAACACGAGGCCGGGGCGCATGGAAGAACAGGACCTAAGCTAATATGTTAATCCCAGAGCGTTTCTGGGAAAGAGTAGGGGTGTTAACCATAATGTGTCCTGGCCAAATTCCCCCCTGGCCTTTACCAAATCATGGCCTCCTAATAGTCCTCATCTATGAACTGGCTTCATCACTCTGTTCCCCTGCCAATTGATAGCTGATAAGTGGTGAGCGGACTGGCACATCATCCAGGTGGGGCTGCACACTGGTGGTGGTAGTGGGATTCCCCATTACCTGTAAAGCACTTTGAGTGGAGAGCGTCCAGAAAAGCACTATTATTATTATTATTATTATTATTATTATTATTATTATTATTACTATTAGAGAGAGTTAACACTTCTAGAACTTGGATGACTCTCATGGTAACATTTAAATGAAGCACAATAAAGCACAACCTCTACAATTGCCCCAAGTTTGGCTATCAGGTCTGAAGCATGCTGGACTTCCACTCTGGGTGTGCACAAAGTTAGGCTAGTTCTGACCCAGGTTATAGTCCAGGTTAAGAATGGACAGCAGGACATGTAGTGACCTGGTCCGTGCTTGAGGTCCGGGGACCTGAGTACAAAGCTGAGTGACCACTACAAGAGGCAGACGTCGAGCTCTCCTACCAGCGGACACCACCGTCTCCACCCCCGTGCCGTTGATGAAGGCGCGCTTGATGGTCTGGGTGCGCACGTCCGACCAGTAGATGCGGTGCTCCTGGGCGTCGTAGTCCACCACGGTGACGTTGTCGATGTCGGGCACGGTGAAGGAGATGATGTAGTTGTAGTAAGGGTTGTCGATGTCCACGCCCCGGATCTCGATCTGCCGCGCGTAGAGCAGGAACTGACGGGACTCTGCGGGAAGAAGGGGGGGGGGGTGAGCAGAAGAACCGGGAAGGAGGAAAGGAAGGGATTGTGGGTAAAGAAGAGAGACATCAGAGGCAACTTGACACAGCTGTGTTTCCTAATCTAACTACAGGTTAAATGCAGGGGTTTCAAAATTCCTGGTGAGTCTAGGGCTCAGCACATTTCATGTCCAACCAGCGATGATGCAGTGATTAACCTCATTATTGTCCTAAAATACAGGATCTTTCTTCAGTTGCACTTCATCACAAAAACATTGCCTCACAGGTACAGCTACATGTAAAACATCTCAGAGCCCAATTAGAAGTATCACAATTATGTGCTTTAATTAAATAGGCGGACTCACTATGTAACAGAGAGCTCAGCTGGAGCAGACACCGGGAGCCGCGAAGCTCTCCGACACCTGCAGCCCAGAGCAAGGAGTGCGACATTCCCAGAGGGGGACGCGGACGGACATGTCAGGACCAGGCCGATAACTCCGCTCGGCCGGCCTTATCTCCTGCGACTCCCCCCGTTTGAGGACCTCGGAATGCGAACAGCAATCGGGGAAAAAGGCACGCGCAGCGAGGAGTCAATTAACACAGTCGCCGCGCGGGAGAAAATAAGCTGCACGCGCACTTTATCAGGAGACCCGAACCGATTCGAAATGAATCTGTCTTTGCGAGTTAATGGGCGGCTTCACCTCTGCGGCCTTCTGCCGCAATTAAGCTTAGACCTGCAGCCGTATAATTGGAGCCACGCACCAGAATACTAAGCACCTTGTGAGCAGCGTGCTAAAACACAGGGCAAAAACCTGGCCTACTGAAGCAGCACTGCTGTTAGCAGAACATGAATCATGCAGGTGGCCCAGATCTCAGGCCACACACACTGAAAAACACTCAATCATAACTCCAGGATGAACATTCCTGACACAGGTGAGCTGATCTCAGACAAACACTGATAAGACAATCAGATGCGACCGTGAGGTTCTACTGCTGCTTTCTTACAGGATTGCTGCTTTCCTGCCTAGCCACAACGCCAATCAGACTGATGGCCTTTTCCCCATGCAGGCAGGGAGGCAAAGGGCAAGGTCATTTCCGATTAGCAGCCCGATGTTTCTCATCACACTGTGACTGATGAGTCTGGCCTGCCAATGGATCCACCCGCAAAGAAGCCCAGACTGCATCGACACGGCCACAGTAGCGGGCTAATGAGTTTCATTCATTTACATGAGGAACACGTTTAGTTCCGCCTGCTGGGCCAACAGGTCTGTCAGCCCTCCCCCCCATCGCCCCCTCCCCCCCCCCAGTCTGCAATCGCACGGACAGCACTTGCACGTAATGAAAAGAAACCGCGCAGAACGAGACTCCCAGGCAGTGAGCACGGGCGTGGGTCAGGCGTTATAACGCAGCTCACAGCTGCTTTCACGAGCCAGAGCCCCATCCTGTGGGAGCGCTCTCACCGAAGCAGGTGTGGTTGTCCGGGCTCAGCTTCATGAGGTGGGGGCAGGCGCAGGAGAGGGTCTGGTTGTAGTTGATCAGGCAGAGGTGTGAGCAGGGGCCCTTGCCTCCGTTGGCCGCACAAGGGTTGGGAGCTGGGGAGGAGAGATAGCAGGGAGGAGGACAGGAGGAGAGCGAAGAAGAAGAAACAATGGGGGGTCTTGGTTTTGACCACAGACAGTCAACCCTGGCACTTCCATTGCATGCAAACTTTGAACCAACGAAGCAATTAAGTTAGAGATGAATTAAGCAATCGGGTGAACAAAGTTTGCTCAATTCGACCAGTTGCTTAATTAATCTATAACTACGAAATTAATTAATATACTCTTAATTGGTTCTGCTATCAAAGATCACAGAGCTAAACTGTAATTAAGACTCGCACTTAAATGGAACAGTCCCCCCCGATCGCGTCATTCATGTGGACAACAGTCACGTTGTACATCTATTCACTAATGAAATGAGAAGAACAATTCGTTACCCTCAAAGTGATCATGAAAACCAACGAAACTAATGCAGCTCATGGCCACTGCACTGAAGAGTGCACCCTGAGACACATAAACTGTAGATGGTTCCTGTCACAGGGCCTACAGTAGCAGGAGTTTGACTGACGCCCTCCAGCACAGTATCTGGAAGATTGTTATGACACCCTGGACAGCACTTCCCTGCTTGTTTTGACAGGCTGCCAGGCCACAGGACCCTCAGTCAGTCAGTATGGCAGAGCCCCACAGATACAGCAGGGCTTACTTACATGCTAGCACTGGTTATGTGGGTCTTTACCACAGTGCTGTACAATTACAAAAACACAATCAATTACCACACAAATAGGCAAATAAAACCCCATGCGGGAATGGCCTGGAAGAGATGAGATTTGGGCTGCCTCTGCTGAAAACGATCCATAAGAAAGACCTGCAGGATCCAAACTGGGCATTATAAACTGTTGCCGAAGTAAAACATAAAATAAACCAGCCAGGGCGATGAGGCATGTGGTATTCTGACCAGCTCCCTCGTATTCCCTGGCTCAGTGCTCTCTCTCACTAATGTACACTGAAGAAAGATGTGCGTTTGAAAACACAATCGGTCATTTCTGACGTCAAGCTCGGGGACTCTCCACTAATGTGATTTAACACTCTTCCGATCCCATTAAAAATTAAAAATGCTGCGTGCGTATTAGGAGGGAGAAGTTCTAAATAAACAGGAGCCGTTTAGCAGCCAGAGATCTGAGGCCTAATGGTTTTGACGGGAGCTGTCAGCTGTGGTTAGCTTCACTGTTGTTGACAGGGTGAGGGGGGGTGGGCTGTCAATCACCACGTCTCCTCGTTCCCTGCTCCCCCCTGGTGGGTACCGGGGTGTCTCGGCAGATTAGTGACAGAGACCAGGACAGGCTGCGCCGCCCACAGCTCTCACTACTGTACTGGGCTGACGACTGACTTTTCATGCTCTGCATAACAGTATCTGAATCGGAAGGAACAAAAAAAAAACAGACACCAAAGGTCCTGCTTTCACTATGCCCTGTTCCACCCATTTCCCATTCACCCTTCTCTACTCCAGGGTTCTCACTGCTGTTCAGCGGTTACGTGTCCAAAAAGTGACCTACAAGGCCACTGTTATCTCCTCTCTGTAAATCGAGACTGGCTGTCTGGTTGGAATTAAAGAGGATTTGAATCTTCCGAGAGCGGCGTGGTGGCGCAGTGGTTATCATTGCTGCATCTCCGAGCCGGGGTCCTGTCTGCATGGAGTTTGCATGTTCCCTGTGTTTGTGTGGGTTTCCTCCAGGTGCTCCGGTTTCCTCCCACAGTCCAAAGACATGCTGGCAGGTTAATTGGCTTCTAGGAAGACTGGCCTTGGTGTGAGTGTGTGTGTGTTTGAGTCCGTGTGTGTCCTGCAATGGACTGGCGTCCTGTCCAGGGTGTACCCTGCCTTGCACCCACTGCTTGCTGCAATAGGCTTTGGCTCCCCCATGACTCCAAATGGACAGGTTGAAATCAGACAAAATACCAGACACGGACTGTCCTACCTTCAGGCTGCCTGGAGGGGTGGTAGACCTGCAGGTCAAAAGGCTGCGTGTTGGTTCTCTGGACCACGGTGACGTTGTGGCCCGTCCACTTGTTGGCCTTGGCCAGGGTGTTGGTCCTCCAGTCTGTCCAGTACACCTCCCCCCCGTACATGGTGACGGCGAAGGGGTGCGAGAGGTACTCGTGGCCCCGCAGCACCTCGATCAGCCCCGTCCCGTCGTACTGCGCCGAGTAGATCGCATCCGACCTGGAGGTTCAGGGGGAGGCCGAGAAATCGCAAATGATGTTACAGAAATTCGGGCAGCTCCAATGCTGTCCTGCTCGCCCCCCTGCCGGAGGCCTGTGAAGCAAGCTAGCGTTATCATGTCAGCTGCCGTGATTACACGATCAGACAGGATGCCTGTTCCACCTGTCTTGCAAGGCCTGTTCTGGCAGTGCTCTCGGCTCCGTTACAGACTTCTGCTCTGATCCACTGCCTTACTCTCTTACGTTTGTTTTCCTTGCCTGTGTTTCTCTTGGACTCTTAACACTGCTTCGCTCTGACCCTGGCTGCGGAGTCCCTTCTGTTCTACTCGGCTACGAACCTGGATCTCCCGTCTCACATCCGGCTTTGGACTTACCTTTTGTGTTGTGCCTCCTGGTTTCAGCCCTCGTTCGTTCATGACTTTAATTCTGGACTGCGTTAAATCTATGCTTTTGCCGCATCTACCTGCAACCTGGCTACGAGCTCTGCTATGCTCTCAGACGACTCCGAGCTGCACTGGGTCTGCCTCCTGCTGTCTACTCGGTTGCTAATTATGCCCTGCACATGGGTTCTCCCGTCTAACCTCAGGCCGCTGCTCGTAGGAAAGACATATAGATATAACTGGAAGAGGAGGAATCAAGCTGCTGACTGTTATCTTCACTTGAAAACTAGTGGGAACGGACCCGGGCTTCCGAGCAGAGAGGACAGGGCCTGGACAGCCCAGGAGCTGGTGCTGACCTAGCGTCGATCCAGAGGATGCGGAGCTCCAGGTAGTCCACAGTCAGCCCGTTGGGCCAGCCGCCGTTGCCTGTCTCCTTGTGGATGGTGCGCCGGCCCTCGCCGCTCATGGAGGCCGCCTCGATCCGCGGCTGGCTGGCGTCCCAGTCCGTCCAGAAGAGGATCCTGGGAAGAATGACGGAGACAGGGGGGGGGGGGGGGGAGTTGTGGATCTTGGTTAGTGAACGTGGCCAGTTCCACCTCCTCACCATGCAGTTTGCCACTCGCTCCCCTTGTGAGTGGGCAAGGAGGGCAGGGGCTGGGGTGTGTCGCCCGCCCCGCGGTCCGTCAGCCCGCGGCTCATGAGCAGCACCTGCTCTGCCCTCAGCGAGTAACAGCATGTACAGCCCAGGCCTGAGGACAGGGGACCAATTTAACACTGCCGCAAGGCATGTGCCAGCTGCAGCTTCGGAGAAATAATTACCCTAACGTGCTCTAACGAGGTCGGGGCACAGTTCAGTACAAGCTCCTCAAACACTTACATCTTGCTCTGTGTCGCTTCGCGCTGTTGCACGTGTGTGAGAAATGGCGCTGGGCTGTGGGACAGTACACCTATGGCTCTCATCGCCTGGGCTCCTACATATTAATGCTTCTAGAGCGTTCCTTTTTTCATTCCGAAGGATGACCTAACTTATAAGATGTGGTAGGATTGCAAATTAAACCTCTAAGATGTGTTGGGATGGCAAGCTGTTGAAGTTGCATCTTTAGAAACTGATGCTTCAAAAGCGACCTGCAAAGCTGGCTGTACTGCAGCCTTTGTTTTGGTTTAGCGGGTATCGGGGGAGGTGGGGGGCTCACCCGTAGCGGGGGTCTAGGGCAATGGCCCGGGGGTGCTCCACGTCCCCAGCCAACAGGGTGGTCCTCATGGTGCCGTCCAGCTTGGCCACCTCGATCTGGTCCAGGTTGCTCTCCACCCAGTAGATGTTGCCGGCGATCCAGTCCACTGCCAGCCCCTCGGGAGTGGCCAGGCCATACTGGATCACCACCTCGTAACTGGTCAGAGCTGGCCAGGACAAACACAAGAGCCGCAGGTCAGAGGGCACTGAGCAGGAGCAGGCGTCTGGAGCCAGGCTGTGTTTGGGCTGGAGCTTACTGGGAAAGCCCAGTCATTACTTCTGTACACAAAGAGTTGTGGGAGAATGGAACAAGACACTCTGCCATCTTGTTGAACCATCTACCCTGTCCTCTTCCAAGAAACACCTAGAGGAGATTCTCGTCAATTCACTCCTAACTACGAATTAGGCTAGATGAGCGGAATGGCAGTAGGAATTTTCATGCCATTCATGATAGACTGGGCAATAAAAGATGCGAGCTCTGTTTGCCACATGAGTCAAATGCCCCTTGTTGCTTACACACTGGTTTCTGATCTGAATATGGTTTGTTCAGGAGAAGAAGGATTCTGAGGCTGTGGGGGGTGTCTGGTGTTTGACCAACATGCTGTGCCTGGAGCCACCTTGGACGCTCAGTTTCACTTTTAGAAGATGCTTTCCGGGATAAGACGCTGCCTGCTCTGCTCGAATGGAACAGCTCTTTTGCTACTCTTTTACATTCCTGCCTGGTTTGTCCCACAAGGTAAGCCCGTGGAGGAGCCATTGTGAGGATCTTACACACACAGCCAGCGGGGACTCCGAGTCTCAGACTCCCAGCCTCAGACACACTGCCAGGAAGGCAGGCAGCAGACGCTCGCTTGTTTAGACAGTCGCTATTAAACTCAGATGTCTGGAATAGCAAACGAACAGTTTTCTTCCCCCTCTCCTTTCTTTCTTTCCAAACCCTAATCAACTCAAAACATCTAATCGTCTCCAGCTAATTATTACCATTATAGGAAGGTTTGAAAACACTAATTAGTGTCTTGCATAATAATGAGCAGGAAGCCTCCTTTTTGTTGTCTGACTGCCTAGCAAAACGCCAAGTCATTTTCTGAAAGGGGCTGTTTTTTTTTTCCTTGAACAGGAACTGAAACGTGAACGCAAGGCCCCGCAGGACGAAACCGCTGTCGCCCCGCTGGTCCTTAAAATCCGTTTACGAGGACAAATACAGCACTTCATGCTGAGTTATGGATTTGTGGTCTGATTGCACACAAAGAGCTACTGTGCCACACCACGCCACCATGAGGTGGAGGAAAAGAGGAGCTGTTCTGAGAAATCGGCCTGTTCTGCCCAAGAACACGACCCCAGTTAGCAAACAGATGTTGTTTACAGTTCACAGGGCACCATGGCAAAAGTATTTGCAAGGGACAGCCACAAGATTTCGCCTCTTAAACAATGTTTTTTCCATTTTTTTATTTTGCACCCACTGTCAAATTGCAAATTATGTCGTCACACCTTGGTCACAGGGAGAACGACAAGGTTCTCTGACCTGATTTCTGACCTGATTTCTGAGATCCACAGCACCTCACAGGAGAGTCAGCTCCAGCTGTGGAGCGCTAGTCTGGACCACAGAGCCCAGCCTTCTCTCACAACGAGGAGCTTTTTTTAATAAAGAGAAATAACCTGAACAAGGTGAATCTTTTTTAAACACGTCTGTGCGGTGCAGTTCCCCCAAGGACAGGCAGGGGGTGCTGCAGCCCATACCTCCACTCTCAGGCAGCTTCCCGCGGTAGATCTTGTCCTCCACCACATCTGTCCAGTAGAGGGTGCTCTGGTTGAGGTGGAAGTCCAGGGCGATGGTGTTGCGCAGGCCGGGGACCAGCACACTGAAATCGCCTTTGTGCAGATCGATGCGGCGGATCTCGTGACGGTTGGAGAAGATGATGAAGGGCTGGAAAGGATCTGGAAAAAAGGAGCATTTTTCTTGGAAATGCTGCAATGATAAACGAGGAGACAGCTAGGCCAGTCTCCATCAGCTTACACAGCATGTATCTGAGATTTGTGCATCAGTGCACCAGGCCACATAGGTGTCTGAGATTTGTGTATCAGTGCACCAGGCCATGTGTTGTGTTTGACTGTTGTGCACCAGGCCACGTGTTGTGTTTGACAGTTGTGCATGAGTGCACCAGGCCACGTGTTGTGTTTGACAGTTGTGAATGAGTGCACCAGGCCATGGGTTGTGTTTGACTGTTGTGCATCAGTGCACCAGGCCATGGGTTGTGTTTGACTGTTGTGCATCAGTGAACCAGGCCATGTGTTGTGTTTGACAGTTGTGCATGAGTGCACCAGGTCACGTGTTGTGTTTGACAGTTGTGAATGAGTGCACCAGGCCATGGGTTGTGTTTGACTGTTGTGCATCAGTGCACCAGGCCATGTGTTGTGTCTGAGATTTGTGCATCAGTGCAGCAGGCCATGTGCATGACTGAGATTTGTGCATCAGCACAGAAGGCCAAGTGTGTGTCAATAAGAGTCTCCCAACAAGTCTTTATCTATCCATTATGACAGTAAATGAGTGTGCCCATATTACTGTATGTCAGGGTGTGTCAATGAGTGTGTGATGATGTATAGTACAAGCCTGTAGGTGACATATATGAGACATGTATATGACATATATGTCATGTATGAGCCTGTGTGTTGATACTGTAAAGAGTGTGCAAGCGTACTGCTCCTGCGCCCTGTCTCACACATGGAGTTAATTTCACTCTGGCTCAGGCCCAGCCTGCTGGAAAAGATCCCCCCTCTGAGAACCTCCCGGCTTTATCCCCTCAAACTGCGGGGGGGGGGGAGTCAGGAGCAGGCAACTGAGAAAGCGAGGGGCCTACAAATCCCAGGACCAGGACACATTCGGGAGAAATGCTTCTACTACAATTTTCAGTTTTAAGGGAAAAATGTATTGGGAGGGGAGCTGGGGGCCAACTCTCTGCACTCTGCCAAAAAAGTTCCTCCTTATTTGCCTTTTCTCCAAACAGAGCACATTTCAATTCTTCAAATTACCCTAGAATTAAAAACATGCATTTTGTTACTGCTCTCTATATTGTTTCGGACTTGATTGGCAACTTAAAATGTTAAGACTTAACAATCTGCAAATGAAGATCAAATTCTGCTCCTGAGCAAACAGTGAGGAATCCTGCCGTGTTCTCCTGTTTCTGGCCGTTAGCATTCCTTTCTCTCATCCCTCTGCGCTCCAATCACTTCAACACCCCCATCCTGTCATCTCAGCTTTCATGGGCAGATCCGGTCTTCCCTGCTCTCCATTTTATTCCCTAATCCATCTCCCCCATCGCCCCTTTCCCTCTCAGCACTCCTGTTCCTGCCAACCCTCCCCTCGTCCTCCTTTCTCACCACCTCCTGTTGCTCCTGGTAGCCATCTGCAAATCCCTTGCTCCCTGCTTCCTTCTCATTCCCTCTCTGCTTCTTTAACCACAGTCCTGCTTTCTCAATTTCTCTCTCTTCCTTCTTCCACAGGCCTTTCCCATCATACCCTAGCCCATTCCCAACCTTTTCTCCCCTCCATCCCATCTCCTTCCTTATTCCTCTTCCATTCAGATACCTCTCTCTGCACTGATCAGCCCTCCCCTGCACCTCATTGCCCTCTCCAAACCCTCTCTTCTCCTTCTCATCCTTCCTTCCACATTCCTTGCCTGCCTTTACTTCCTATTCCCATTACCTTTCTCTCCCACATTCCTCATTCCACCTAATTCCTCTCCCAGTCTCCCTGTCCTCATTATCCCACTTTCCTCTCTTCCCAGTCTCCCTATGTCCTCATTATCCAACATTCCTCTCTTCCCAGTCTCCCTCTGTCCTCATTATCCCACATTCTTCTCTTCCCAGTCCCATTCCTCTATCTTCACTATCCCACATTCCTCTCTTTCCAGTTTCCCTCTCCTCACTATCCCACATTCTGCTCTTCCTAGACCCCCTGTTCTCACTATCCCACATTCTGCTCTTCCTAGACCCCCTGTTCTCACTATCCCACATTCCTCTCTTCCCAGTCTCCCTGTCCTCACTGTCCCACATTCTTCTCTTCCCAGTCTGCCTCCCTCCGATTGGGCCACCCACATCCCTCCTGACCTGTGCTCCGACAGCTCTCCTTGTCCGGCTCCAGTTCCCAGCCCTCGTAGCAGGAGCACATGACGAGGTACTTCTCCTGCTGGCAGCGCTGGCTGCACTTCAGGTGCTTGGCGCAGAAGCTCTGGATCTGGCAGGTTTTGTTGTCGGCCTCGAGTTCCATGCCCAGCGGGCACGAGCAGGAGATTCCCTCTCCTGGTGCCACCGTGCAGTTGTGGCTGCAGCCCCCGTTCCCCAGAGCGCACAGGTCTGTGAGCGAGAGGGAAGGAGAGTCAGAGAGGAACGGGGCTCCAGAACTTGCTGGGAGTATATCTACCACGTTCACCAAGACTGAGGAGTTAACACTGCTGCTACAGCATGGCGTCTGTAGTCTCGGACAGGGAAAGTTACAAGGGGACCAGGCAGAAGCGCTCAAAATAGGCCCAAAGTCCTGGGTCCAAGCAAAAATCAAGACAAAGGACATTTAAGACTGAAAACTGTCACTGCCGTCTTTACACAGGGGCTGTGCAGGTGACTGAAACACGTTGGAAGTTGACTTCCTGCAAAATCACAACCAGATGGGACACTTTGATCTTTAAACTACATCAAGCATTGCATGTTCAAGCAAGACAGGTTACAACTGAGACCCATCTCCTGTTCTCATTCACCGCATGTGGTCTTTTGATGCAGCAAACCTCTCTACAGGAAGGCATCTTCAAACCTGATTTGCGGTCTGAATATTTTCAAGAAAGTGGGTTTAGAAAGATAAGCAGGGGGCGTGCCCTCGTACCGCACAGTTCCCCCTCGTCGGAGCCATCGGGGCAGTCGTCCTTGCCGTCGCACAGCTTCTCAGCGGGCAGGCAGATGGAGGAGTCGTTGGCGCAGACGTGGGAGGAGAGCTTGCACATCATGGGGTCGCAGTTCTCCTCGTCGGAGTTGTCCTCGCAGTCGCTGTCCCCGTCACACACCCAGGCCTTGCTGATGCAGCGCGCTGCAGGATGCAGGACGTTACTGTAGGACCCCCCCTCCGGCACGCGGCCCCGCTGTCGCAGCCGGGGCCCGCTCTACCCGCACGGCTGGAGCAGCGGGCCCCCCACCGGCCCCCCGTACTCACCGGAGTCCCTGCAGCCGAACTTGACGGCGGGGTCGCACATGTGCGTGACGCCCTCACAGTTCTTCTCGTCGCTCAGGTCCATACAGTCGGTGTCGCCGTCGCAGCGCCAGCGCATGGGGATGCACAGCCCGTCCATGCGGCACTGGAACTCGTCGATGTGGCAGCCGCCCGGGGGCCGCGTGGCTAGGGTGGGAGCAGAGATCACGCACCGTTACTCCCCCGGGAAGAGAGCCAGGGATTCACGATCCCTGGGGAGATTCGTCTGACAGCACAGTCCGGTAGGACAACACAACAAGGAATACACACACTACCAGCAGAGAAGACTTACAATAGTGTTACAGCGTTGTCAGACACTCACTAATGGACTGGACTCCTGGGCCAACTTTGAAAAACCCCACTGCCTAGAGAGATACACAGGTGCCCCTAGACCCGAATCAGGTCTCATCAGTTATTCCCTGTGCCCGATCAACCTGTAAAAAACTTCTTCTGAATTAACTTGGGAGATTTTGAACACAACACTGAACTACAGCAAATACTGACATAATGACAATGCTGGAATTGCTATTGGGAGATGATGGGAAAATGCTCTGCGGGATCAAATTAACTCCGCAGATCCATGTTTGCCTTCCTTGTGCTTCCGTGCGGACCATCATCTTCTGCGGAGACGAGCGAGTTACAGCTGCCCAGTCTCGGGGAGAGACTGAGGTGCTGTGATTGTTTTGAAGCTTGTAAGCAGTGTAGCTTCCCAACCGTGATAGTCAGGGACATCATGTAGCAGTTTTGTCTGGAGTTTAGAAAAGAGCTTTGCCCTTTGTTTTGGTTGTGGTGACCGTTTTTGATTTTCCACACTGTAAATAAAGAGCACTGTTTCCTTTTGCCTTACGGCAGTGTTTGTTGTGCCTGTTATCCTGGGACCTGCCCGTTTTAAAAACCCCATTACGACACGCCCATCAGACTGTCACAGAGGGTAAACCAGTCTTAAAGCTCTTTGAAAATAATACATCCATTAAGCTACACAGCCTACGAATAAAAGAAGAGGAGAATGATTTAGATCTGACTGTTGTAAAAGGCGTAAAACAAAGGCACTCTCACACTAACTTGACAAGTTCACAATATCAAGTGAATGAAAGAGCAGCGAGATCAACAGATTTATCTTTAGGGTTCCCAAATGTAGATCAAATATATACAAATATTCATTCGTTCCCTTTTCTATTTAAGCAGTCAACACAAATAAGTAGCAGGGGTAAATGCAATTGTATCAGTATAAACCGATTATGCTGTAATAAACTATGTTGTGACTCAGTTGTAACAAGTTATGCATGTGGAATACATGTGATGTATTTAGATGTACAGAAGCACTATGTGTCCATAACAACTTTCCCCTAGGAGACAATGAAGTTTATCTTTACAGGCTGACACAGCTAGAGGTGATAGATAAGCATGTGCCCATGTGTGGGACCTGTCATGAGGCACTGGTTGGGACTCAGCAGAGGGGAACTGACTGCCAAAGGCCAGGCACCAGCCCAAAACCTCCCCCTCTTGTCATCCGTGCGTCAGTTCACCCAGCAAAACCTCCCAAGTCATTAACAATTCCCCTAAGGGCCCAAAACGAGGACGGTCTTTCAAGCCCGTGGCAGGCATGCTGCCCAAGTGGCCTCCCGTGACCCCTCATGGAAACCGCAGGCTCTGACTCGGCCCCTCTGCGGGCCAGAGGAGCCCGGCAGCGCGGGCAGGATGTGGGGTGACTCCGCCGTGCAGGAGGGGGCAGCTCGGGGAAGCAGAGGAAGGGGGGGGGTGTCTGTTTATTTGCTTTTACCGCCAGCGTTTATTTTCAGATCCCACACAAGTCTCTCTGACCACAAAGAAAGAAGACGGAGAAGCTAAAACAGTTTAACTAAAACACTCAAATATTCTGAAGTGCTGGAATGAGGCCAGAGTGAGTTTTAGATGTCCTAGATTGAAAACAGGATCTACATTTTTGCCCACAGCTATAAAGGTCAACGGTTCTTAACAGTTCACGGCTTTCAGTGTTTAATTCTGATGTCTCTAACTGTCTTCACATCTGCTTTTTAATTAGACCTATCAATGAGAAAGCAAGCTGAAACATTTTGAAATTCTGATTCTGAATCTCCAATTATTTCCAGACTTGGCTCTCTGACAACAAGCCCGGTACCAGCTTGCGGACTAAGAAAAGAACAAGACAAGCAGGCCCTCATCTCCAACACACGGGAGTGTCCACCTGCAGAGCCCTCTGTCCTTTGACGTGTTGAGAGGTTCACAGCGCCTGACAGCTCCTACTGGGGGAGCAGCCTGTCGCTCGAGGATGTCACTGCAGGCACCAGGCAAGTCCAAGGGAGTCCTGGTTGAACAATCCCACCTCTACCTCTCTTCACTTGTGAGCACCACAACTTGGGGAAGCCCAGTCACAGCCCCTCATTGATGTGACTTGGGCTTGAATTGTGGTGTCTGGGCCACAGAGTTCAACCAGTGCTCCCAGAGAGTTGATTTACTGGGTGGGCTGCCCAGAAGACCTCTCAACCAGGCGTTCAGATCTCTTATTAACTTGTTTAGCTCCATCCATCTATTTTCTAATTACTTTATCATATTTGTGAGGGAGCCGGAGCCTATACCGGCAAGCAACTGGGACAAGCCAGGACGCACTCTGGAAAGGGCACTAGTCCAGGGTACACACAGACACACACACTCACACCAGGGCCAATTTTCCCAGAAGCCAATTCACCTACCAGCATGTCTCTGGACTGTGGGAGGAAACTGGAGCACCTGGAGGAGATCCATGTGAACATGGGGACACCATGCAAACTCCACACAGACAGCACCACAGGTCCAGAATTGAACCCAGGACCCCAGGACCCCAGGACCCCAGGACCCCAGGACCCCAGCTCCGTGAGGCCAACCACTGACCAACATCTTTGGTCAATAAACAACATCAATTTTTTTTCTAAATGAAATGTCCGCTCTTTTTTCCTAGCTATGCATTCTGCACCCCTGTGAAACCGGGCCTGGGCCCGGAGACTGCAAGACGTTCAAGATGGGTCCAGCCAAGCTCTCACCCTGGTTGGTGCAGTTGGCGTGGGTCTCGTCGCTGTAGTCCCCGCAGTCGTTGTCGCCGTCGCAGGTCCAGTGCTCGGGGATGCAGCGCCCGCTGTTGCACTTGAACTGGGCGCTGGAGCAGGAGTGGCTGCAGCCTGCCTCGTCGCTGTTATCGCCGCAGTCGTTATCTGCAACACAGCCGCCGTTACAGCACACAGCATCCACGCCGCAGGGCACGACTCCACCGAGCTGCCCGCCGCCCACTTGGGGCAAATCGGTTCAAGCCCTGCCTTGCACTGTGAAAGCACTCCTGCAGCCCATTCGCTATTCCCAGAATTCCCTAACTGCGATTTTGCCAAGGAGGCGGATACAGAGCATATACTGTATGTATGTGTTCTGTGGTCTATGGCGTACGTGGTTTTACATTAACGTGTGATATATATTAGTTCTCCTTAGTAAATATCCTCTAGAAAAATGTCTCATTCGAAAGTGAGCTCCACAGGTCTCAGTAGCTAAACTAAGCCACTTCACAATTCAGCTGGGACTGACTGACTCCTTTTTCCAGCTCTGCAGATTTGGACCATGCCCTGAACTCTACTGGCAGTGTGCAATATGGAAACATCCATTCTGTTCTGACCTGCACTGTAATTTACTCCAAAAGTCTATTCCATTCTCCTGCATTTTCCCAAGAACCCCTGAGCGAAACGTTTTTACTTGTAATCAAATGGCACATTGAGCTCAAACAGCTATCAGAGCAGTTCTGGGTTTACCAAGCAGATACTGTTTAGCCTTTAGTCTTTAGTCACAGAAGCAGTTAAAGCAGCGTCTTGTTTTCTTTTTTTTTTAAATAAACCCCAACTTACAACCTGCAGGAGTGCAAAAAATAGACCGTACATTTAAAAGCAGAAAGAAAGAGAGAAAAATATCACAGAAACTGCATAGATCATCCCATGCACCATGAGAGAATGTACCTGGGTCCGATACATTGAGCTTGGCAGCAACAAAAATTAAATGGGAAGCAAAAGAAATGCACACAGAAGCTATGCTTCAGAAGGCAAAATAATATATTTAGTACATCTGAGGGAGATCACTCACTAAAAAGACAGCAAAGTGCCTTTATTCGGCACAAGAGGCACTGATAACTGCCATTGCTGTTAAAACAACACTTTTTTGTGTACAACAGATTAACCCTTTACACCTGGGTCTGTTCAGACTTGCTTTAAATGCCAGAGTAGTTTTATTCTGTTTTCACATGACATTAAGAAATCCAAACTAACTAGGGCATACACCACATCCGAAAACAGCAAACCAAAGAGAAGGTTCCTTTTCGAAGGCACTGAATTTCAATTTGCCTAGACCTACAAGGGAGAGCTAGGGTTTGTGGGGAAAAAACTAGGCAAAACTAGAGGGTTTGTTTGCATGTACTGTATAATCCAAAATCGAATGCCATTTTTTTCCCCAACAAAATTTCCAATTTAAAACAGTCTCCAAATAATGGATCAATACAATACATTCTAGCTCAGCTGAATGTTTAATTGTTTAGCTCTATAAAATGGAAGCCTACTCATTATTATTGAAATTATTTTGTTCTCCTCCCAAAAAAAGCTGAAAAAAAGCAGTCTACCATCCAGCTTGAAAATAATACATTGATCAATAATTGTTGTGAAGCCCAAGCTGCCATTAGTTTTTAGAAGCAGCCCCCCCACCCTCCTTTTCCCAGCCTATGAGCTCAGCCCGGAGCAGTGTGGGATGGTGCATGTTGATCTATGCACTAACCGGTAGGGATGGGACAATTCATTTCATCAGAGCCGTCCCCACAATCCTTTTCTGAAACACAGAATCAACCAGACACAGGAGAGTGGGCAAGGGGCACGCACAAACACAGGGTACAGAAGACACAGACAGCAGCTCCGACATTAAGATGCGAGCAGACGACACACTGACACCAGGTGGAGGGAGGGTGAACAGCAGCCAGGGGAAGAGCCTTCACAGCACCTCATATCCTCATTGTCAGATTTGTGCCGTACTTTCATCCCCGATTACTGGCATACAAACCACTTACGGCCGCATCCGTCCAGATTCCCAAAGAGGGATTCAGAACAGAGCAAAAGAGCAGAAGACACATCTAGTGTAATGGGTTCTCTGAAGGCAGACCTGCCTCAAAAGAAACAGCCTGGCTTTCCCTCAACAAGCCTCTCTCCACCCCACTCTGAAAGACTGCCTGTGGGGGGGCGGGAGTAGGTGAAAAACAATGCTGAAAGACTAGGGGGAGGCCAAATTCTGGGAGGCTCGAGAAAGACGAAATTGGACAACCTGAAACCCAAGATGCTGTGAAGCTTCCCTTTTAGGGGTTTGTCGTTGGCAGTGCTGGCGGTGCTTAAGTCTGGAGGTGTAGGTGACCTGCTGAAGCCAGACAAATGTCTTTACAACCATGGCAGCAAAATCTGTGCGCGATCACAAAGAAATGATTTGATGAGACATTATTTGTGTTCCTAGCAAATCTGAAACCAGTTGTGTTTTTCACTTCTCGGCTCAGACCTACAAACCCTGCACTGCACACGGGGAAGACTGAGGAAGTGCAGGCATCCCCCTCTGATCCTCCCACCTCTGAACGACCCGTCTTTTTAAAACATCACCAGCCATTCAGTGCTGAATGGTAGAGGTGTGTTCCACAATGACGGGACCACATGTCTCATTGAGGGCAAGAGAGCCCCAGCCCACTGCATCCTACAGACAAAGATGCACTGCTGCTTGGGGCATCCCACTCAGTCAGCTAACCCAGGCCTCTGCCAACCCTTACCAGGTCACCTGGGAGGCCCTACAATATGATACGATTCCTTTATTTTACCAATTAGGTCAATTAAGACCAAACTGCACTTGAGAGAAGTATCGTGCTCAAGTGTACAAAAGCAGCATTCTACATGCGATTTGAACCCATAACCCTGTACATAATCCCCTACATAACCCTGTAGTATGACCACACCTTCATGCTGCTCCAAGGAATAGGAAGTTTGCTGCTGCAAATGCAGGTCTGCTATCTTCCAAACTGGATTCCAACAGCACTCAAATCAGCTGACATGGGTCTTGAGCCCATGACACCCACCTAGCAGCTTAGAATTTGAAGCAGGCTGGCTTTAATCGGCCCCTCTCGAACTCCCCCCGCGCCCTTACTCCTTACTCTTCTCACACAGCACCAATCAGCTGTCTCTCTGGAAAGTTGTATCCCCAGTTCACTGGCGGGTCACACTTCCTGTGCACATTAACTTGGAAAACAGCTCTCTAGGGAGACCAGAGCACAGACTGCAAACTGTAGCTCCCAACACAGTCTTGCACAGGACATGAAAACCTCTTTCTGAGCTCTGTTCTTCAGATTACATTAGGCAAGACGGAGGGACTGTTACTAAGTGTAAATGAACATCTACAATTGAACAACCAGCTTTTCCCATAGTTCTGTCAACAATCTGGGGGAGACAACATCTACTTTATTCCTTTATTAATGTGTGTGCTATGTTCTTTTTCTTGAAGGTTAATCAATTAATAGCAGAGTGGCCAAAGAAAGTCATTCAAGTGATTTCTACTAGGTACAGTAGCTGCTGCAGCTTTGTATGGAGTTATTCACAGAGCCAAAATAACTGAAGGAGGCCATTCAGGATGCCAATGGACCATCTGAGATAGAAGACTGGGGGGTGTTTGCTGTCATTGACATATTCCCTCCAGACATTCGCCCTGGTCTTTTTCTGAAGGGCTATTTATGTTGCATCTGGTCAAACAAATGGCAATGCAATAGCTAGAAAAAAGACCGCTATTTTCTGGTTGTGACTTTGTGAATTTCATGCCATTATAAGTGATAGGCTTATTATGATGCTCAGTATGTATACAAATACTGGAGATATCCATCTCCTTGTCGGTATACACTGACAAAAAGGCAGCTCCATCTCAGTATGTTAAATGACAGTAACTGAGAATGAAATGAGACTAGTAATTTTATCCAAATACAAAAAAAAAATCGAATCTCGTTAGGCTCGTTTACACCATTCTCCAGCGCCGCAGCAGAGCGGGGAGCAAGGGACCCTGCCAAAGACATACCCCCTGAGAACACTGCAGAACCACACAGCACAGCCATCAGGGCCAGAAAATAAACAAGTCAGCCGGAAGGCATGCTTTAAAATTAAATGTAAAATGAGAAACAGGTACTAAAAAACATCTTCAATTATTTTTTTACTGCGTTCAATCGGAGGTGTTTGGGCAAAGAGCTGACACAATCACACCTGCTAACACAGCCGGGCAGCAGGGAGAAACATCAATTCTGAACTTTGGATCATTAAAGTTGAAGACAAAACCCTAATCAAGGCATTACTACTTACTGCTTTTATAGATTTTTTGTCCTGCGTGTAACAAGGAAAAAATCTATAAAATCAGCAAATGCTTCTGTTCTGTCATGGGGGGAGGGATATTGCTTTTCTTCCTGTGATTATGACTTTGTGCAATGGGGCAAATGAAGAACAATTTGTTGTTTTTCCTGGAGACCTCACTCTGCGCAAATGGTGCCTCTGTGGCAGCTCAGCACAAGATATAGTGTGCGGGACCTCAGGGCAGAGAAAGAGATAAGTGTCTATCTCAGTTCAGGGGCAACAGCTGAAGCCGAGCGATGTTACTGACTGTACAATACACAGGCATACTGATCAAAACGAACCAAAAAATAGAGTCAGGTCAGTTTAAACCAGGGCTCCTCAGATCCATTCCTTGCCCAGTCCAGCAGGTTCTGGCAGTCTTCTTAAGCCTACAGCAGCCCCATAAAGTGGCTGAAAGTCTTGTGCTGCTGATGCTTTAACAGAGATCTGCCAGGCCATCGAGACTGTTCCCCTGGAGGAATGGAGCTGAGGAGCCTGGGAGGAGATGGGTTAGCTGCCCCTTTATTCATTTCTGCTCCTGATGACGGTTTGCGAGCGCTGGGGAACAGAGAACACGAAGACGGAAGCAGGAGAGGAAAGCAGGAGACTGGAGGGCGGGGGGCACTTACCGTTATCACAGCGCCAGTTAATGTTGATACAGCGGCCATTGTTGCAGGTGAACTGGGTGAGGGGGAAGCAGGTGGGGTAGGCTGTGGAGAGAAGGGAGGGTTTCTTTCACTGTGTAACACTGCAAAAGCCTACTAACCACCCCGATCTTAGACAGATCTCAGACAGTTCCCGTTTTGGGTTTTGCATCCCAGCGTCCCTAGAGGCTTTTAGCTGCCTGCCCTGTTTTTTAATAAAAGTTTGCTCTAGGCCACTGACCCCATACTGATGAGACATTACCATGAGGAAACTATCACACTAAGCTCTCCCAATTCTTTAAGTAACCAAGTTTTTTTGTAGTTCTCAGTTATGAACACACTTCCCCATAGTTTCCACATGTGCCCTCTGATTCAAGTTTCACCTCTGGCTCTCAAGAAGGCCAATGGGTTGATATTTCAAGACCTTCGAGTATTGTAAATACCTCAATCTTGTCCTGCGCAATTCAGTTATTTGAGCCTGTCAGAGATAGACATTCCTTTAAAAATATAGAAGTACATCTGGTGTCTCGTCCCTGGACAGATTACAGAGCAGCACGATATTTTTTTGTAGGGTAGTGACCAAAACTGCACACAATATACAGAAGTTGTAGCTGGTCATTGTACAATGTTAACATCTCATCTTTTGATTGGATTTCTACATTTTTACCTATACATCATAACTACTCGTTCGTCTTTTTCTGTCATTTGCCCACATTTGTCTAGATGAAGATGAAAATGATACGTCACCAATTACTTGTGTATTACATCTTAAAATTCTAGTTGAAATTTCTTCCACCTGAATGCAGCACTACTCTAAATGCCATCTGCCAGGCGTTTGCCTAGTCTCAACTTCTGCTGAAGTCTCTTTGACTTCTGCAGTGTTTGCTAATCCTCGTGTCTGATCCAGATACCACAGAGTCTGCTCCAGGTCTGTTTAAAAGGCCAGCAGGCAATCCGACAGTATCGTGATGAGACAAGGACTGTGGGACACAAACCGAAGTGAAGGAGGACTGCAGTCAGGATTGAAAACAGGCACTGCTTTACACAGAGTGCCACAAATCTGCTACACGTTCTCAGATCAATAAAACACGAGCAGCAGATTTGGCAAAGAAGCTTCCCTTTGTTTAAAAGTGACAACCGCCAATAATTTATCATCTCATACCCATCCCATCTGGAATAGCAGATAAGGGCCTTAAATCTAGGCTCACGGAAATGACTGTAATCCTGAAGCCCTGATAGTTTGGGGTCCCTGTTCCACTCAGAGCCGAGAGAGCCCCAACAAGCTGATCCCAGCCCTGCCTCCAGCGGAATACACTAATACACTGCTAATGACAACACCCAGGCTCAAACGTGTGAAACCTGGAATACTCTGATACTCTAAGAACACCCTAGACTCCCCAGGTGTTCATCGAAAGGAGGAGGAAGAAAACGCCCCACCGCAGCTGGCGGGCTCGTCTGAGCGGTCCCCGCAGTCATCGTCCAGGTCGCAGGTCCAGGAGTTGGGGATGCAGCGGCCACTGGCGCAGGAGAACTGGTTAGGGGGGCAGGTTCGAGCTGTGAGCGAGAGGGGCAGGAGAGGGGACAAACCACGTTACAGAAATCCCGCACACACAAGGACTTTTTTATCCACCAATGCAGAATGAAAGACAATCTTCTTGTCCTCTTACCTGAGCGTGATGATGTGAAGAGAGGGGGCGGGGTGGGGCAGGGGCGGGGCTTGTCTTGTCCTCTTACCTGAGCGTGATGATCTGAAGAGAGGGGGCGGGGCAGGGGCGGGGCTCGTCTTGTCCTCTTACCTGAGCGTGATGATGTGAAGAGAGGGGGCGGGGCGGGGCTCATCTTGTCCTCTTTCTTACCTGAGCAGGTTGTGTTGGACTCATCCTCGTCGTTCCCGCAGTCGTTGTCTCCGTCACACAGCCAGCGGTTGGGAATGCAGCGGTTGTTCTGGCATTTGAAGCGGTCCGGGGGGCAGGTGTGCTGATCTGGGAGGGGAAGGGGAGGGTAGCAGAAAGTTTATTTTGTAGTTCCCACAACTTCTCCTTAGATCAGGGACACATAGAATGGTGCACACTCTGCACTCACTATGTCCCAGTGTGACTCCTACCCTCCCAGTCCCATAAGACTTGTCTTTTATTCTAGATCAGTGATCAGTGATCCTGGTGCTAGAGGACACCTGTGTCTACTGGGCCTGTACTCACCAGTGTGTTCACTGCTGCCAGGAACTGATCTGCGTGCTTGTTTGGGCTTTATTACTGTCCTTAAGCCCTGGTTTCAAAACTCCTCTAGTACAGGGTTCTCATTTGTGGTCCTGGGTCACCCTTGTGTCTTCTGGTTTGCAAGTCCTTAATCGATCAGTTATTATTTTTTATTTGAGGCCTTTTTTTTAAATTGCTTTACTAAAAAGCTGAATGAGATTTGTAGTAGACGTGAACCCTGTGCTTATCAGCGACTTTCAAGATTGCCCACATTCAGGAGTGCCGCTGAAATAGAACCATGCGGACTGAAGCAGAAGAAAGAACATTGACTGACTGGGGGCGTGTCCCCACCTGTTCGTAAGGTGAGGAACTGAGAGATTGCATTAAGGTCAGGTGCTGCAAGTGTGCACCTCTCAGGTGTCCCAGACTACGCACTTTGACACACAGAGGGCACAGAGTGAGGCAGGGTGTAACAGAGGGTGGGGGAGGGGCCAGGTTCATTGCCAAGAGCTGTATGTGCCCAGTCTCTATTCCTTATATATGCCCCCTTCCCTATGTGGATGTCTACTGCCTGACCTCATCCACTGCCCCGCCCCCGCTGTCTCCACGGTAACGGCGGTGGCAGAGCGTGCGCGCACACTCACGGCAGAGCTCAGGGGCCTCGTCGCTGTTGTCTAGGCAGTCGTTGTCCCCGTCGCACTTCCAGCGCTCCTGGATGCAGCGGCTGTTCTTGCAGGCGAACTCCCCGGCCTGGCACTGCGGAGGCGGGATGTAGGACGGGTTCGCTGTTGGCGGGGAAGGGGGGGGACAAAAAAGGCAGGAATCATCTTCGCTCCCACAGGAACCTCTCGGATAATACATCCGCGCGCTCAGCTTTATCACACAGACAAGCCGGGAGAAGAGAGATTCACAGGAGCCACAGGGGCAGCTGGCCTCCGCTGACTCCATCTACAGACCTGACCTCGGAACGCCAGGCTGTCTCCAAGATTTGAATTCCCAGAATGAATTTGCTTTATCTTGGGAATCATTCCCACAAAGCCCGGCCAGAGAGAGTGCACACACAAGCACAGTCCATTTCCTCCAAACCATCTCATCACTTTTTTCTCCTCCCTACTGATAGCTGATGTGCAGTGAGTGTACTGGCGCATCATCCAGGTGGGGCTGCACACTGGTGGTAGTAGTGGGATTCCCCATTACCTATAAGGCGCTTTGAGTGGGGTGTCCAGAAAAGAGCTATATAAGTGTAAGGAATTATTATTAGATTCTGTACGGCTGCTCAAAAACTGCACATGTTTCATGAGCGCCTGCAACCTGAAGCAAGACTGGCGACATTCTGGCAACATTTGCCAGCCCGCTTTAATCAGCTAGAGCCTGCACAGCCTGTCCCAAACCTTCATCTTAAACCGCTCGCTGTCCCCGTGGGCCCCACTGGGCTGCCCGGGACCCCGCAGGCGTACCTTTGCAGCTGACGTTATCCGCGTCCAGGATCTGGTCTTCCGCGCAAGCACACCGCCGCCCATCCGGGATGGCCAGGCAGAGGCTGCTGCAGCCACCGTTGTTCACGCGACACGCGTTGGAGCCTGAGCACAACACAAAACACAGACTCCACCACCTTAGGATCTGGCATTTCTTCCTCAGCCCAGGCAAAGAACGAGAAATCTCATAACTTCACTGAAGAGCAAACACAATACAAACACCTTCTCTCTTCCGAAGGGCTGTCTTTTTAAGGAGCTAGTGTTTACGAGGTATCAGATCGGCTGTTTCCACCTTCAGTTTGTACTGTGGTTTCTCAAACTGGGGGATTGCAATGTGGTGAAAACCAGTGACACTGTCGCTGCACCACAGATCGCTCTGTATCACAGCTCCAGCAACACCATCGCAGTGCAGGGACCCCAGAGCCTTCCATACAGTACATGTGCTCTTTGAGCTTTTTGAAAAGTACATGCTAAAGCTTTTTTTTTAAAAAAGAAATATGGCTTGAAATATAACATCAAGGAGTGTGCAACAGCCTTTCTTCTTGGTGATCCATTTGTTTTTTGGAGGAGAACAATACAACAACATGAGAAAACTGATCCCATATTCTCCCACACTATCTCCCCCACCTCATCCCCCAGCCCATCATCCCTCCACAGACGGCCAACTCCTCCGTCCCCAATTACAGGGAATCCCCATCAGACAGCGGGTCTTCGTGGTACAGATAAGAAGCCTTTGATGGTGTCTGATGCTGTATCCCCCCTTAAATAGTCCCCCTTCCCAGCCCTGTGGATCCACACGAAAGAAACAAGCTCTCTTTATGCAAAAATAAGCTAACCAAATAACCTAAAATTTCAATACGGCATTTAGCATCCTTGCACGTGTTGCTGCAACTAAACTGAATAAAACTGAATGCAAGATAGCTGATTATGCCTTAAAAGACAGAAGTGTAGGAAGTGCAATGAAAGGTTTTTTTCCCTATGTAAAGCATCCCCTACATCCCTGTATTGGAGAGGCAAGAGTCACTACAGGAATCATATGCTAGTTGTGCTCCCATTGAGAGTGTGAGGCTATAGGATTCAGTGGGAAGTAGCTGGAATTTGGGGGGGGGGGGGGTATGCGTGAGCATCTGACACCCCAGGAGAGAGACGGGGAGCGATACCTTGTTGCTGCTGTGCGTCGTACATGCGGATCTCGAAGATGGGCGGCCTCTCGTTCCGCAACAGGGTGACGGTCTTGGTCTCCTGGTCCAGCTTGTAGATGCTGCCGCTGCGGTACTCATTCCAGAACAGAAAATGCTTGTAATGGCACAGGCCAAAGGCGTGGTTCAGTTCCTGCCCATCATACACCGTCTGCCAGAATCACAGAGATGGCAAGGGTCAGAGATCAAACGTTAAAGGTCAGTGGCAGTTCTAGCATCTTTCCCCTAGAACATTTGCACAGCAAGGTTGTATAACATTCATAACAAGGTTTCCAGATTCAGGAGCTTGGGGATCAAGCTGCAATACAGATTATCTTTATTTTCAGTCCTTCAGCAATAAGAGAGAACTCGGCAATTCTCCAAGGTGGAGACCCTCCTGGACTCAAGACAGTCCTAGCTTATTAACCACAGAGATAACGTATTGCTGGTTTTATTGAAACTGAAAGTCTCGGGTTTGGCGTGGAAAACCCATTCCAAGATTAAAAGCTCAGTTAGTGCAGAAGCTATAGGGGGATCACTAAATCAGTCATTTCAGACTTGAAGAGAAGGGAGTCAGATTGCCGCCGATTCATAATAATAACATCACTTTATTAACCCTTTACAATTTCTTGCATTAGGAATTATCTTTTCGCATCCCCCAGCTTGCTCTCCATGAGACACAGACAGGGAGAGAGCCCGGGGTCAGAGCGCAGGGCCTGCCATTGTACGGCGCCCCTGGAGCAGCTGGGGTTAAGGGCCTTGCTCAGGGGCCCAACAGAGTAGGATTCCTCTGCCGGCTGCGGGATTTGAACCGGCAACCTTCCAGCCACAGGCGCAGATCCTCAGCCACAGAGCCACCGCTCCGCCCCGTGCATGACTGCATCAGCGTAACCCTTTATCCGTTCTGAAGAGGCAGCACGCCGGCTGGCTGCCGGCCGGCTGGGGGACCCCTGTGCTGTAAACCTGAAGCCGGAGCGAGCGGGTGAGGCAGACCTTGCGCTCCGAGTTGTTGAGGTAGACCATCTCGATGCGGTCATAGTAGGCGTCCACCCAGTAAAGGACGCCCTGCGGGATGTCCAGGCTCAGGCCGTTGGGCCAGAGCACCGTCTTGGAGGTGAGGAAGACATTGCGGTTGGTGCCGTCCATCCAGGCGCGCTCGATCTTCCCCCGCTTGCTCTCCTTCGGGTCCTCCTCCCAGTCCGACCAGTACATCCACCTGAAACAGCCGCGGGCACAGGATCCATCAACCAATCGATCCGCAATCTAAGGTAGTGCCCTTTACTACTGCGTTTAATATGAATGGAAATACCGGTAACAAGACATTCGATCCACGTTGTACAAGCTGTGGTACAACACCTGGATTCTGCCTAACCAGTCACAACAAGGTGTGGTGCACCTATACAATGACAGGCCTGCCCGACAGATCTGCACAGTGACGACATCAGCATTGTGGCAAAAAGCAGAATGAACCAAGATGTGCAAGAATACAGTCCGTGTGATGAAATCTGACATTTGCTTCATAAGCCACCATTCAGAAAAAAATACGTGCGTTAATAAATGAACACTGAATTTAATATGTTTACATTAGCACAATTACAGAAAAAGCCCAATGATATCTCAATTAATTTCAATGAAGTCACAAACTAAATGCAAGATCTCTCCAGGAGCGCTGCTGTATGGCCCCTTCAGATTCCTACTCATGACAAAAGAAGTGGAATAAATCCACTCATTCACAAAGGTATCATTTACAAAGGTATCAGCATACAATTCTTGTGGTCTCCAGCAGTGTCCTAGAGGCGATGGAGCAAGCGACTGAGCAACAGGGTATCTTCTTCTCCTAATGTCTTATTGAAATTTAATTGAGATGGTTCCTTTCCTGTTGACTGGAGTGGCCAGGCCTGGCGCTGGTGAACAGGATAACTGTCCCTCTCTCTGTGAATTCTAGTGCTCAGTGCCAGTGGGAGGCGGGGTCACGATTAACCAACAGGGCCTTTGCTGCGGATCCCTCCAAGCCCTGGGCACGCTCTGCATTAACAGGAATCACTGGAATGCAGGCCCAGCAGCAGACACCCCCCCCACCTAATCAGAACCACATGGTGTCCCAGTATCAGTTCCTGATCAGGACTCCTTTTCACCCTGGAAAAGGAGCGCCAGCTGAGGAGAGCAGAGCACTGATCGATGGGGATTTGATTTCTGAATCCCAGACATGCTCAGGAAGATCTGGGTTTGTGCTTGTAAGGTGTTATGATTGATGAGAGGACAGAGCTGGGCATGGCTCGAGTTAGACAATCCCCCACACCCTTCTCCACACCAGTCCTGACGTTGCTTCTCATCGCTAATCCAGATCTCTGCAGCAGGGAAATCCACACTCGTCAGTCCTGAGCACATCCTTGTGTCCGCAGCACTAAGAGGACTGAGATTGCAGGATTGCCTCCTGCACAGGACACTAGTACACCACCAGACATCCATCTGTAGCATAAGGGGAGTTGTGCCTTTCTATACACCAAGCCATCGAGCTCCAGGGAAGGGGGGGGCACTGTGTAACACGCCCAAACTTCTTCTTTTTAAAAATGCTGAGATTCCGCGACTGCCCAGTTTGGAAAGTGTTACCCAGCTGTTCTGCCCACCAAGATCCTTGTGTTGGCACAAGGGGGGCAAAAGCTTTGTGCAGATCGACACTGCTGTAAAAGGGGTTCGACCTTTCGAAGTTACAGGAACATCCCCAGTCACTTTCTTAGTCTTTGCATTAACTCTAACGAGGCACAGGGCAAGGGGGGTAAAGGGCGACTCCTCCACAAGGGCCCAAACTCCCTGCATGCTTCAGGGGCAAGGGATCAGAGAGCTGTGATTTGTACAGGGGAATCACTAAGGTATAACTTGTCACCACTTCTTTTTTTCCCCAAATTCTTTACAACTGTGATTGAAGGGTAGTCCTTTTATCCTGCTCTTAGATCTGCTGCTATTCTACCTGTGCTGGTTTAATTGAGAAAAAATGCTACTGATTTTACTAATTGCATTACCTTTAACAGAAACTAAAAATCTAAATGCAAAACGATTTAATTGTGGCTTTGCAGAACAGAATGATGAGGATGCTTCAACAGCTGATTTATTTTTATTCTGGTGCAGGGGATGCCTTCACTTCAGGCTCAGAGATCAGACTCTCCTGGTATCATTTCCTCAAAAGATTGAATCCCCTTCATAACCATCGGGTGTCCTGCATGGTGCCTCTCCTGCTCCTAGCTAACTGGGTTACAGTGTGCAAGTCAGAGCAGGAAACACAGGCCATAAACACACAGATACCATGAGGTGTGCCAGGCATATTAATGCCGAACGAGGAGCATATCAAAACACAGTAAAAGAGGAATTAGAAGCAGATGCAAATGCAGACTGAACTGACAGGAGGTGATAACGAACGTGCCGCAGGATGGCGAGGGTGATATTCAGAGCGACAGGGCAGGTGGCCAGGATGTGGTGCTCCTTTGCATTCAGCGAAGAGGCGGGAGTAGGGTGGGAGGAGGGGGTTCAATTTTCCAATCTATTTCTGCCACCAGCAGCTCCGAAATGATAAATGAAGATTAATTTAAATTTGAAAAAGCAGTCATTAATCAAGGATAACACCACCAGCAGAGGTAATGAGGTCTGATTGGGGAGGCAGCAGAGCCAGAAGCCCAAGAGAAAGAGAAGGGAGAGTCATTGTCACTCAGGAGCCAGCAGGATGCAGAGAAAGTGCAAGATGTGCTCAGGACCGACGACCTATAGGGGGCATCGCATGAACCTGGTCTTTCTCACATGTGCTTCAAATCTCACTGAGTGACAAAGTACCATTTTTTCAGAGAGGAAAATGTTGTTGCTCAGGCTGCAACATCCAGAAATGTCACTCTTCCCTGAAAGAGGTGTCTGTCTTCACGCATCATCTCATCTCTCCAAGATGCAATACACGTTTGCAGGCAGCTTTTCGTTTGTTACAGCCTTCCAATTATTTGCGCCCAGATCTGTTCGTTTGCCATTTTTCCCAGTCACAACCGCTGTGCTGAGCAGTCATTTCATGTCTATGAGATTCTGCTGTCTTTCTGTATGGGATGGGATGTGTGGAGTATGATTTATGAATATCATCTGTACATGTGCATCAATCTGTTTGGAAACAAAGTTACAGGTACACACTGAGCTCGCATAAGGTAAGATTTCTGAACTCTGATATAAACAATTTGTGCATAAATCAAGATTTTTTTATATTTATAGCATATGGATGTATTATTATATTACATAAGTGCAGTGTGTTGGTGCTGTACTCACACCGACAGAGGCGTGTTCACACTGCACTCTGTCAGCACCAGTGTGTAGGTGCTGTACTCACACCGACAGAGCCGTGTTCCAGTGTTGGTGTTGTACTAACAGTGATGGAAAGTGGGACATGTCTCTGCTCTCCTACACTGTCTGTCAGCTTCTTTCTCTCTTCCTCACCCGTGCAGGGGGTCCACCACAATGGCGCGCGGGTGGGTCATCTTGCCCTCGATCAGGGTCTTGCGCGTCTGGGAGGCCTTTTCCAGCCGAGCCACGCTGATGGTCTTCTTGGGGCCGTCGTCCGTCCAGTACAGGTTGTTGGCCATCCAGTCCACGGCGATCCCCTCCACAGTATGGATACCTGCACGGCGAGGGGAGGGAGGCTGTGACACTCAGACCGAGCCACCCCAGACCGCAGTCACTGCGGCGGCAGCACTGCCTCGACAAACTTGAAGGAAAGGATCGATCGTCAAAACCAGGGCAATCGACTGCACGCCGGCTGGCTTTCATTCCAGCCAAGCTCATTACTTCACTCGAGGGCCTTTTTCATCTCTTCTTGATTTGCTCATGGAAGAATGTAACTCATGAGCTGCTTACAGAACACATTAGTTAAAAGACAACCTCCAGAGTGCTGAAGAGAAAATAAAGATTTCAAATCTTATTACTGGCCAAACTATGCAACGGAAAGCTCAGCAAGAAGAAAAACCAACAGCTTTGGGGATCCCAAGGCCCAGGATAAGGAACCCCTTGTCTCACTAACTCATACTACCAAATCCCAAAAATATTTTTATTTATAGAAACTGCAGTTTCTCTACCCTGTTACTCATCCAACTGTGGTACCAAAAACGTCTGCCTGTAATACTGTAGAGTAGTTTACACTGCCTTCCACAATTCATCTTTGCTGTTTATTCAAGTCCAGCCAGACCCTTATAGTTCTTATTGCTGGCTCTTTTTTCAGGCAGGTGCAATTCCACGACTGATGTTACATCTGTGAGCATTTTCAGGGAACAGGGCTGCTTGCATTGTAATGCCGGTCGCGACCGGCACTCCCACCGGCTGCCGCGGTGGCTCTCTGGCCCTACCGTCCTTCAGGATGGTCTCGCGCTCCGTGCCGTCGATCTTCTGCCGGCCGATGAGGTAGCTGGTGGCGTCGGCGAAGTAGATAAAGCCGCTCTCGGAGTGGAAGTCCAGCGCCCGCGGGTTCATCAGGTTCTCGATGGGGATCATGTACTCGTCCGGCACCCGGGCGTTCATGTCCATCCCGCGGATGATCCCGGGCCGCCCCTTGCCGTACACCAGGAAGAGCTCGTGCTCGGGCTCTGCGGGGGCAGAGAGCGTCGCTCAGTGGCAGCACGCCGTGCGCGGAGCAACGGGGCGTGTGTCACAGCATCGCGGCCCGACTCGGAGCGCTCAGTGGCAGCACGCCGTGCGCGGAGCAACGGGGCGTGTGTCACAGCATCGCGGCCCGACTCGGAGCGCTCAGTGGCAGCACGCCGTGCGCGGAGCAACAGGGCGTCCGTCACAGCATCACAGCCCGACTCGGAGCGCTCAGCTCCTCCATGTCCAGGACGTGTCCCGGTAATGCATTCCATTCTTTAATAATCCATACTTTAATAATGCTTTAATACATTCCATACCTCTCTCTGAAAATGTCTCAAACATTAAAACAAAATTAGCTTTTAACCAATTCCTAGTCATGTCCCAACATTGCAACATTGTCCTCACTGAATTTATCTTGAATTATTCCCTGAAGACCTCAATCCAATCCTCTGTGTATCTAGACACTGAGACTGAATAGATTATGCTCCCCCAGACTGTCTTCATAATTCATCTGCTGAAGTCCTCAGTTATGTTTTTGCTTCTATGCACTGCCTAGAGTCTGAGAGCGGCGAATCTATGACATAGTCCCTATGTCTATCTCACGGCATTTCTTCATAATTCCACTGGCACACAAAGGGAGAGATCGAGTGGGAGACAAAGGAACAGAGAGAAGGCCAGGCAGAGAGAGGGTCAAATTGCAGGCGCAGCTACAGACAGAGACTCCAGGAAGAAAAGGCAAGGAGAGAGAGAGCAGAAACTGGTAGTGGAAGACAACCAGGTGAGAGAAAGCACTCCAAAAGACAAAGGGGGAAAAGAAGAGCAGATGAAAAAAGAAACACTGCAAGGTGCATGAGAAATTTGCTATCTGACTGTGGCCAGGATTCTGCTAGCGGCACAGCACAGATGCTACAGTGTTGCTAGGGGAGGGGGGGGGCCTTAGTCAACTGTGTACCTGGAGGCTTGCAGTCAGATCAGTAAGAGCTACACCCCGTCTCCATTCAGTGCTGTATTTCTCCTGTCAGCACTGTCGATCTCTCAGTGTGTCAAATGGCGAATGGCCCTGCAGGTGGGCATGTTGGAGGAGCATGTCTGCCCTCCCTCATTCTCCGCAGTGTGTGGACACAGGGGTTTGTAGCTAAGAACTGAGAGCCAATCGACACTCAATGGCCTATTCCAATTGCAGCAGTCAAGTGGGTAGGTATCATGCAAATAGTAATAAAATTGGGCAGAATTGTTCATACTGGTAAAGAAATTGGTCGATCACAGAAATGGCATAAAGAGCTGTATTGTATTTCAGCTCAGCTTATCACTGATAACCCCTCCCACCTTCTTTATTCCCAGTTTCACCTGTTATTGTCAGGGAGGTGTTGCAGAATGCCAGTGGCCAAGAAAAACATATACAAGAAATCTTTTGTTCCTTGTGCAATCGGTATATTAAACGCTAAGGCAGTGTCTGTTTCCTGTAGGAATCGATCAGATTAGCGTACTGGTAGTGTAATATGGGCAGAGCGAGGTGTGTGTGTACATGTATTGTTGCACGGCTCGGATTGATTTTTAACGTGCAACGCTTAACATTATGTATTTGTCGCTGTAGCAGAGGACAGTAATAGAATTAGATAAGGAAGACGGCCGAGCGTGCCCAGCGCCCGCGTACTCACTCTTGCAGGACTTGCCGTCGCTGCCCAGGCTGAAGCCCGAGCGGCAGCGGCAGGTGCGCGTCTTGTGGCTGTTCCCCAGCAGGCAGATATCGGAGCAGCCGCCCGCTTTGCCGAACTGGTCCGGCTCACAGGCGTGGCTCCGCACTGCAGGGGAGAGAGGGGGGGAAGGAGAGGGGGTCAGCCGGACCGCAAGACCCAGCTGGCAATCTGGGGTGGCGGCTGTGAGCAGGGAACTCTCCACCGTGCCCAGTGAAGTCATCAAATGGAAAGGGCGACTGCACATATATACTGAGCAAGCGAGTCCGCAACCCATGCGTAGCTTTAAATCCCCAGCCCGGTCTTCCAAAAGCCCCACAGTTGCAGCCGCCATGAGTGGATGCTTTCTTTGTTTCTCACTGATGAATTACTACAGAAATCATGCATCTGGCCATTATCCGAATTCCTTATTTACGGATCATGGCAGGCAGCTCCTATCTGGGAAGCACGGGGGGGGGTCCCACATATATCCCACATGTGATGCCAGCTCATCAAGGAGCACGCACAAGCACGCAGGGACAATCCGGCGGGTGTGGGCGCTGCCCACGTACCTGTAGGCTGGCGCCTCTGGTGGTAGACGTGCAGGGCGCCCCCCTTGTCCACCCGAGTGACCACGTGGTAGTCGGAGCTGTTGAATCGGTTGACGCGGATGACGCTGGTCTTCTGCTGCATGTGGGCGTTGTCCGAGTTGGTGGCGTAGAGGTAATTCTCGAAGACGGTCAGGCCGTACAGGTGCTCGATCTGGGGGGAGAGAGAGGGGTGAGGGCCGACGGAAATCCCCGCTGCCAGCGCCGGTCCAGCAGAGCGCAGCTGTCCGGTCCAAAGCTGCCCGAACACGGCGTCTCACCCATGTCCAGCAGAGCTGCTGCTGCCTTAGCTTGTTAAAACACGCATTTCTTCCCATCATACTGCTTCAATCAATCCACCTGAAAACCAGCCCTCAGCAAGAGTGCAGCTTAGCATTTCCAGGGCCGTTTTCACTATGTGAAAGAATTCCCAATTCACCCCAATAAACAGAACCTGATCCAACCACTTCCATCTCACTGGGACAGGTAAAGTGATCAGAAAGGGGTACAGGTCACCCAGAACCACCTAAAAATCAGAAATGTTTGAAAATAAAGAGGCTTTGGTTTTTCTTTCAGGGGTATTCGGATTTCTGCCCCAAGCCACCTTCAAATCATTTCATTTAACAAATCTGTTCAGTTCATCACAATTTTGATTCACAGCGGACCTGCAACAACACTTTTATATTTTGGGGTCAGAAAAAATTCAGTATTGATGAGTGCATTTCAAACCACAGTGAATGTAAAATGTACACAGTAACGTGTATAACCTCCAACTTACATCACAAAATAGACAAAATTCCCAGAAATGCACGGCGCTATGTTCTGCAATTCAGATCAAGGCAATAAAACTTCCAGTGAGTTCAAGCAGCCCTGTTACATTGTAAAGAAGCAGGCTTGAGAATACATCTCTTTTAATCCAATAGAAGTATTACTCTGCACTTCGAGATTCGTTTTGCCAACGAATACCGCTTACTTGTTAACTCTGCGTGCAGATCGTCGGCACATTTCTGCTGTGAAATATCTGCTGCACAACCTGTAACTATTCGTTCGAACATCACATTACATTAGTTATTACAGCAACTAGTGAGCAGGAAGGGCAGCATCATGTCGCAAATAATGGGAATTCTCGCTCTCGCCCGTGGCGAGACCAGCAGTTTGCGACAACATGGAGACAGCACTTTCACAAAGTTCCCAATTATGTGCTTAACTCATAATTTGTACAATTTTGCAATACCATCAATTAATTTATTGCTACCAACATTTAATAACCAGTCTGACCATTTGGGACTGCAGTTCCCTTTAATGGTGGGACAGGGGCTCTTCAAAATCCAGGGATGGAGACCCACAGAACAATCTATTCTTAAGATTAATGAGAAGATGAATTACATAAGTCATAAAATTATAAAACGTTTAATAAGAGGCATCTGTCCTTTGTTGTGCTTGCTCTCCAGGTTAGCTATATCACCCTCAGGCTACACATCCTAAACCCCACGAACAAGAATTATGTTTCAGTCTAACTCACCCAATCTTTGAACTGTGTCAAAGTTGCCAGGGCTTAAGGAGATGAGCTACACTAGCATGCTGAAGGAACCAGAGAAGACTAGATCTGGACCCCGCACACGTATTCAGAATCCTCAATGATAGTGAGGGTCAGCTCTGCAGATTTCTTCAGAATGAACAGTGAAATAAGAACCAGAGAACACAAGGGGAAACTATGTGGTAAGGCTCTTACAACAGAGCAGGAGACACTTCAAGGCAGCTCAATTCACTACTGCCACACGGGCAATATAGACAGAACAACCTTCTCTCGTTTGTCGCCTGTCTTGTGTTATTATGTTGTTATGCCAGTGGCTGCATGGACCGTCTCAATGTTTTGCATGCTCTCTGTGTTTTTGTTCATGCACACACCACCCTGTCAATATCAGCCCATCAGTGCTAACAACTGCAATCGCTCGATAATTTAGTGTTCGAAGTGACTCCGCTCTGTCAAAACCCTCTCACTCATCCAGCAAGAGAGACAAATAGCTGGGGCTACTTAACATTCTCCACTTTTAAAACCGGGAGACTAAATTAACATCATTACTCCTGGATGGGTGACAGCTGGGCAGTACATCAGGAACTGCTAACATGTTAAGAAAGGCATAGCGCTATAATCCACTGGCCGATCAATGCAGTTGTTTACCTAAAAAGTAGCCCGGCCAAATGAAAAAAGACACGAGTCCCTGGAGTTTGAACAGCAAACATATCTCACTCCAGTGACAGCCTGGCAATGGAGGTGCCATTTCCATCATCACAGTTAATTAGCTGCCTTCTAAGACCGCTAATTAAGAAAACAAAGAAAGAAATGCATATTCACTTTTTTATTCTTCTGATAAATGGTAACGATGGATCTGCCACCATTTGTTGGGAATTTTGTTTTGAGAATTCCCATTTGGATAAATGGGCACCTTCCCTCTTCCGTTATCTAAATCTGAGCATCCCAGGCTGTCCGGGTTTCTCGCAATGCCTCCACACCGCCGGTGTACATGCCTGCAGGCCCTTGAATGACCAACACAGCTCAGCTGACAGGGGGAGGCGTGTTTGTGACTGCTTCACTTGGTACTATGTGTTTTATCGCAGCTGTGTGCTCTCTTTGTTCCAACCACTTGGATAAATGTGCACGCAGGATTGTATTTTTGCATTACAAATTAAAGCATTCATCCAGGAAGATGCTTTTATCTGCAATGACTTACAGGGGATTACCATTATCTACAGGTCCTACCAAATACTTTTTGTAGCACCTCTTTGGAAGTTATATTGTCCGGAATAATGTCATAATTTGTCTCCATGGTGTCAGCTAGGATCTGAATCTTCACTCCTCCGGTGAGGCATCCAGACCTCCAACCACACTGCCAAACTCAGTGACTGCACAGCCCTTCAGAGACCCAGTGCACAGCCTTGGACCTTTGGCAGTAAGATCCAAGCAGTGCTCGGCAGGTACAGGGCTCGTGCTAGGTGGGAAGCTCCCTCTTCTCTATTTGATGGCTCCCTGTCATTCACTTCCCCTCGGCCTGACTGGGGGGTCTTGCGCCAGTGAACAGTCACGGGGGCTTTGGGGTATAAGAGGCAGAGCATGGTAGCACTGATGGGGGGGTGTGGGGGCGCCTCTCAAGTTGCCACCCGACGCCTCGTGTTTACCATACGGACCCGCGGCTGACGGTACAATGCAGCTTTCTGCGTTGCTCTGTCCTGTGAACTGTCCCCCGAAAGGAGAACATGGAACCCCACCACCCACCGCCATCGCTCTTTCCAAAAGAGGGGTTCCCCTTGCCTCTCACAGCCACGCGAGGGGGACGCCCCGGCTCGCTCTTGCAGGGCTGCGCCGCCCGCAGCCCCGACGCCCCGATCAGGCTCCCCGGTCGGTCCCACTCACCAGCAGGCCCTGGATGATGGTGTGCCGGTTCTTGCCCTCGTAGTCCACCACTTCTATGTAGTCCAGGTAGGCGTCGGCCCAGTAGACCAGCCGGTTGACCAGGTCCAGCGTGATGCCGTGGGGGAAGACAATCTTGCTGTCCACCAGCTTGGTGCGGTTCTGCCCGTCCATGTCGCAGCGCTCCACTTTGGGAATCTGCCCATAGTCGGTGAAGAACACCTTCCTGGGGAACGGAGCAGACAGGGGAGGGAATGAGATTCCTGCAGTCATTATTCACACTTCAGAGAGCGGCTACACTGAAACTCAGGGACACAGGGCAGGACACTCAGACACCAGCCCTCCTCAGCCTGGCTTTGGCATCACCTGGCATTATTAGGCATTTTCTTAGGATTTTAAGAGATTGGGAAAATGTTCATAACACTACCAAAAATGCGTTTGCATAAAATAACATAAAGACAGCACAGAATATGTAGAAACGGTACAAAAAAACAGCCAAAGAAAAAAACAATTCAAACTCATCCATGCCTTTTGTACATGTGTTTTGTTGACATAAGAAAAGAGTCTAAATTTCTGATGAAAGCAAACACACCCTCTTTGGACGTGTAAAATCGTTAGCCATTTAACTACAATCCTAACTGTACGTTGCTTTAGCCCAGTTCAGTTTGTTCAAATCCTGGAAAGAAAACTGCTGGAAGGTCACAGCCTTTGACTAACTCTGCTGCATAGGGGTTATATCCCTGCAGCGGACATGACTGCGTGTGCCAAGTTATCGCCTGTATATCTGATCCTCCACTCTTCTTCCGTGGAGGAAAAACAGCCAAAACCTGTTCACGGAGACTGCTGAGTCTGTATAATGGTTTAACCATCTGTTCCAGGATTTAATTGTTTTAGGTGAATCATCTCTGTTCCTTGAGGTTTCATCCTGTATTTCTCAATCTGTTTGGTTACTGAAATTGTGAAATTTCATGGGGTGGTACGCAGTTCATTGTAGCCCCCTACTTGTGCTTGCTTAATCATATGACCGATTCAATAAAATTGCAAAGCTGTATGTTATGGATATGCACATACACCCAAAAAATAAAACAAGCTTCTTTGACAGCTTGGTGTGAGTGAACAGCATTGTGACTGATGGAACACATGGGGACACAATGTCATTGGTGGAGGAGGGTGCACACCGATTGGTGGAAAACAAAAGAAACAGTGGACCATGATTGGTGGAACTGCGGAAGCCTGCGCTGTGATTGGAGGAAACGCAGAATTGAGGGAGCTTTGCTTTCCCCTAGCTTAAACCTCAACAACACAAGAGAGAGACGGACAGACGGGCTCACCCACCCCATGGCAGGGTCGAGGGCGATGCCCTTGGGGTTGTAAAGCTCGTGGTCCAGCAGGGTGACACACGTCGCCCCATCCTTGTTGCAGACAAAAATGCGGTCGTCCACGTCATCCACAAAGTAGAAATTTCCCGTCAACCAGTCAATGGCCATCTGCTCAACATCTGGACAGGAGAAAGTGAGCAAAAGAGCAGAGGTCAGAACTGGGAGTGCACTGACAAAACCACAAGTGGAGCTACAGGCAGCTGTGTTATAAATAGAGAAGTGACTCAATACCTTTAAATGTACATGTACTGAACCACTGTCCAAGTTACGCTGATGGTGCACAGAAAACAAGGAATTTAGAGGAAAGAGGGACTTTGAGTTCACACAAATCACTAAGGTTCACAAAATGTTCCAGTAAACTGCCTTTACTGGAACGTTTACCTCTTCTTATTTCACATGCTGTGGGAGTAGAGCCTACAGACGCTTGCTTGTGTGAACTTTGCAGTCTGATGTTTAATTTGATTCTACATTGTGTAATATCTGTCTTCCACCTTCCTGCCTGGGCAGTTCATGTGTAGCCCAACTTTCAAAAGTTAGATCCTACAGCTCCCCTCCCACATCCCCGGATCCCAGTACCTGGCACTGGTCAAAGACCAAAACCCAAGATGGGACAAACCTTGTGACAGTGTTTATAGAAAAGACCAACTGAGACTCTTCTTTCTTGGGAAACTCAATTTTTCCAAGAAAGGACTATTTTAACTGTTTCATTTATTGAAAGGGTCTGAACATGCTGTCTGAGTTGTTGGTTTGGCAACATCAGTACCAGTAGTTGCAATAGGTTGGGGGAAAAAATATAAATGAAAATAAGTAGTGAAATAATTGGGGCAAATCCAAATCAACCTAAATATCCTCCACTAACAAAAGGTTGTAAAGAAGGCCAATAGCATTATGGAGCATTATTAAATAATAAGAAATCTTTAATTGAATTAAATGGATGTATATCTGATCATTTAAAGGGCCGGTTGACTTCATTGTGAAGTCAGGGAATCCAGCACTGCAAAAAAAGCATAAGACAGCTGAACACACACACCAGCTTGCTCACGCATACCAAAATGCTGTATTGTTCAGGCGTTGTTTATGTGTCTGTTTGGTAGTACTAACATAAATGTTATCAGGTTTGTTCCAGAATTGCCATCGGTAATCACTATCCTACTGTGTGCTTTCAAAGACACCTGCATATTTATGGTACATTTAGATATGACTTAATATCTGTTGAGTACTCTTTTGGACACAAATGGCATTCTAATTATGTGAATGCATGCCACCAAGCAGCAGTTAGTTAGCACGTGTAGCTATAACAGACAAAACCCCGAGCGCTTCTTGGAGGCTGAATGAACTGAAAGGGCAGCACTGCACGCACTGCCCTGCTTCAGGCTGCTGTGCCAGGCTTTTCACTACTGCGAAACACCCATGGTAGCTACTGTGCACGTGTGGTCATACGCATGCGCAGGCAAGTCTGGAGAGCAGAGCCCCCCTGTTACAGCAGCAGCATGAGGAAGAGCCCGATCCTGCGGGCTGGAAAGGCGGCAGGTGAGCTCCCAGGACACGATCAATGAAGCGCGATGCAGTCAGTTGCCATCAGTCACTGCAAGTGCTGCTAAGACACTGCCACCCAGAACATCACGCACGGGCTCCCCCATTGGTCAGACTGCTGCTCAGGACTATCAAGGGCTTCGCTCAGCACCTCGGTGCCATGCTGGCTATGCAGACAACACCTGCAGAGCATGCCAGATCCATAGAGAAACCTGGATCCATGGAAGACAGTCCTCCCCATTCACGAGGTGAGGAGGGACAGCCACCGCCGATGAAGATGACTCATAAAGATGACTCATCCGCTGAAGAAGACTTGGCTTCCAAAGACAAGCTGCTGTGACTCGCGCTCCCCCCAGATCATGTCCCCCGTGACGGACCAGGTCAGCGTTTCCGAACTGACGGTTAGTTTTGGGGAGGGGCGGCACAGTGACACAGTGGTTGCAGCGAGTTCAATCCCGGACCTGGGGTACTGTCTGTGTGGGGTTTGCATGTTCTCCCCCATGTTTGCTTGGGTTTCTTCTGGGTGCACTGGTTTCCTCCCACAATCCAAAGACATGGTGGTAGGTTAGTTAGCTTCTGGGAATACCGGCCCCTGTGTGAGTCTGTGCTCTGTGATGCACTGGTGTCTGACTTGTGCCTTCCTGGTCCTGGGACAGGTCCCAGCTACCCTGCAACCCTCTACTAGATAAAGAGGGTTAAAAAAACGTGTGGATGGGGCAAACAGATTAAATACCACAATAAGTAAGGTTTATAATATTAATAAATTAATAATACAAAGTCCTCAGGCCAGTGTCGTGGGGGGGGTTGCATAATTTATATATTTCTGTAATTCTGTTGTGGAATGGAGCTTGGCTTTATCTTTCCAGCTTAGAAAAGTTAGACGTTGCTGTCAGTGAACACTCTCTAAGGAAGGATACAGTTTTATCCCAGCCTCTAACATACTCATGGTGATGGTCTCTTGATCAGCAGGGTACATGGGCTTTTGCGTGTTATTTTCTTTCTTGATTTTCACGAGGCTCATGTGCCCAATTAACTCTCAGACTAATGAAGCAATTTAGCGCTTAAGGAACACAGTCACTTGAGCGTATCATGATCAAATAGAGATGTTCAATTAATCACAATGATGCTAATCCAATCTAAACAAGTGTATATACTTTAGTTTCTAAAAAAATACAAATAATAATCAGGGTGTGATATTTCTTTTGATACTCAGTACATTAAGATCGATGAGTACATAAAGGTTGGGGTAATGTTCCTACAAATATACAGTGAAATTTGTTTATAAACCAAAAGGCTCCGTCTTTTCAATCTGAAATTACCAGAGCTATTTGTTTCTGGTCTATTTTTACCTTGTGTGCGGAGTATGCAATAATTAAAATAGACAAGAGTCAAGGGAAAAGTCTCCTCACATGCGGGAGTGCATGTGTGTGTGCGCCCGCGTGCGAGAGGGAGCATCTGGGCAGAAACGGGATGTGAAGACACCCTGACTGACTCACTGTCACAAGACATCGCTGAGCAACGAGCCAAACAGGGCAGCGAGACAATAGCCGGCTCAAGAAGCCAGGCACACACGTCCAGAAACTCTACTCTTCCAAAACGCTACGTCTTCGGCGCTTTTCAGCTTCATCCCAAACGTCTTAATTGGCAACCGAAACTTTGCCAGACCTCAGACTGGGGTTACTTCTTGTGTTACTCTGCCAGCCAGGAAGACAAAGCAGACACTGCTTTTTAAAGGGGGGAAAAAAAACACAGATCAGAGGAAAAAAACTGCAACGGATAACCCCAGCCTACAGCTGGTCTATCTTTTCATCTACGAGAACAATCGTGTTAGATTACATGATGGATCTGACTCCATTAACCCTTTGCAGACCACCTATGACGATGTTTAGAAATGGGGTTTTAGTTGTACAAACAGACAGTGGCTGGTGTCAAACCAGGGTCATTAGGGGGGTGCAAAGGGCGTAGGTCACAAGGCATCGTCACTGCACCTCGCAGGTGTGCACTACTGGGGCCCCAGACCCGTTCTCCAGACCTGCTGGAGAACGAACATTCCCAAGGAGCTGGCATTAAGAACAGGCCCTTGCCCTTCGCCCTCCGGGAATCAAAGCCAGAGAGGGTGTATAAACACAGACGGGCCCCACGGGGGGCAGAGGGATACAGTTACAGCGACCCCTGCGGCCGCATCCCAGTTGTTTGCACAGCAGCATGGAGACCAGATGTTAGGCGAGTTCCATCGCCGTGCCAGACTATTTTAAAAGACTGGTGAGAAAGGAGAAACCGCGGACGCTCAAGCGACATTATAACAGACCCCGAAAAAAAAATAATCCCTTTTCAAAATTCGAAAAGGTTTTTTTCTTTCCTCCACCCCATCCCCCACTTTTCAAAACAGTATTATTAATATATGGAACTGTATAGCCACCCCCCCCCCCCAACAACACTGCTCTTATTGAAGGGCCACAGCTGGATTGCTGCTGTGATGCCGTGGGACTCTCTGCACCCAGCTGTGCAAGGCTGGGCACTGTGCCTCCTATACAGTCTCCTGTTTTCACAGCTGGCACTGCTCTTCCTTTGAGGGAGCTCTTTATGTCCAACTTCCCCACACACACACACACCTCCTCCTCTCCCTTCTTTCTAAAAAATGTTTTCCTTCCCCTCCCCCTCTGTGCGTTAAGCACAAGCTCTACACCGATATCCAGCACACACTGCCCCCCGCCTGGGTGCCAGTCTACGGATCCCCTCTTGAAGACTACGACCAGGGCCTGCGACCAGGGCCTGAAGACTGCGACCAGGGCCTGCGACCAGGGCCTGAAGACTGCGACCAGGGCCTGCGACCAGGGCCTGAAGACTGCGACCACGGCCTGCGACCAGGGCCTGAAGACTGCGACCACGGCCTGCAACCACGGCCTGCGACCAGGGCCTGCGACCAGGGCCTGCGACCAGGGCCTGCGACCAGGGCCTGCGACCAGGGCCTGCGAACAGGGCCTGCGAACAGGGCCTGCGAACAGGGCCTGCGAACAGGGCCTGTGAACAGGGCCTGCGAACAGGGCCTGCGAACAGGGCCTGAAGTCTGGGACCGAGGCCTGCGACCAGGGCCTGCGACCAGGGCCTGCGACCAGGGCCTGCGACCAGGGCCTGCGACCAGGGCCTGCGACCAGGGCCTGCGACCAGGGTTTGAGGCCTGCGACCAGGGCCTGCGACCAGGGTTTGAGGCCTGCGACCAGGGCCTGCGACCAGGGCCTGCGACCAGGGCCTGCGACCAGGGCCTGCGACCAGGGCACCAGCTGACTCCTCCCAGCACTTTAAGGTAAGGAGCTATGAAGAAACTGCAGGATGTCACTCTTTTCAGTCCAAGAGAAGGCTTGGCTACGCTTTGTCCAAACTGGAAAGGAAGATCAAATTTGACCACGCAAAGAGGAAGGTCAGGTCGGGAGGTGTCCGCTCGTCCGAAGGTCATCACGAGCAACGTCAGCACACTCTTGTTGCGTCGGTTCAACAGGACACTTCCTTCTTTCCTTCCTTTTTTCTCCGAGCACCGAGCGCAGACCGAACTCTCCAGTCACTCGGGTATTCAGCTCAGTATTGTGACAGAACTGCTCACTAGACAGCAACAAGGTGATGTGTCATCAGCCGGCAGCGCTCTTCACAAAACAGCCTTTGACTGGAAGATGAACTACAAATTTCTCAAAAGGCCAATTTCACAACACGGGGCTCAGAATTCATCCAGCAAACACCTCTTTCCTTCCCGTTATACAATTCTCTCCCTATTTCTGTTTCCCAAACTCTCTTTTAAAAAGTCTGATGCAGACTGATATCTTATTAAAACGTTTTAATTAACTGATAAGATCTGCTGCTGGTCCAGACAGCCTCAGTTCACACTGTTTTTTTCAATGACCAGGGGAACTCTAATCCCAGCTGTATCAAAGGGTCTCCACGCTGCCAATGTTTATCAGATTTTTGTTCTCACTTACGATTGGTGATTTTGATTGTTTACTAAAATAAAGTGAATAGTAGAAAGTGAATAAAAATGAAATAAAACGATAATAGGTCATTAACAGTCCAAATACAGAGTTTTACATTTCTATCTTCTATACGTCTTGTTTGAAGATCAGGTTGCCTGATCCGTAATCGCACATAATTTTGCAATGAATGTCAGTGGAATTCAATGAAAAATAGATTGTTCCCTTTATAGCCAGCATACAATGATGCTTAAAAATAAAAAATCTTTTGACACTCGTGCCTGTTCATAGATGGTAGATTTATATAATAATGGAAAGTCAGCCAACCATGCATTGCACTGTGCAAAGAAAATGAGTAAAACTGACTTCATCTAGATAGTCATAACACATGGACCAGATGTTCGGCTGTGCCACACTATTTTCAAAACAATATTATTAGTATATGGAACTGTTTTGTGATTACTGGTTCTTAAGCTTTTGAAAAAAAGAATTTTCTACCTCAGCAGATAACACGTTTCTATAGGCTGGTGCTTGATTCGTGTCAGCACTTCGGCATCAGGCATTTCGAAGAAGAAACTGGGTTAAAACCACTGACACCCGGTATGTCACGGCTCAAAAACAGGTCCAAAAAGCTCCTCTCCTGCCCTTACACAAGGACACATTTTATCCACGGAAGACACGTCTGCCTTCAAGAAAGCCAATCTGCAAGACTCCACCTGAGCTCAAGAATGAGTATCTGTGGACTCTGGACAAGCACCCTATCACACGCCTACCCAAAATCCCCCTGGCTTTCAAGAAAAGAGTGGTCCACTCTAAGCCACTTTAGGACTGGTCATAGTCCTATATATGGGGAATCAGTGCAAGCTGTCCTTGATCCTGTGGTATGGAGAAAACTAGGCAGTACCATCCTAGAGGACTGCCCAGCCCACAGTCCCTCAATAAAGCCGGACCAGGAGCTATTGCTTGGCTCAGGGACTTTGCATTTTCTATATAAATAAACTGCTCAACAGGCCTGCAGCAATGTGCACACAGCATAAACTGTAAAAAGCTGGGTAACATCTGATACAACTGCTGAGCCACAAATCACACAGCGTGTCCTGCAGCGTTTCAGGCAACACATACAGCGAAGAGCCGCGCAAAAAATTACGTCAGAAACAAAAAGCAACTCATCTTTAAACTTAACAAGAAAAAACTCTCTCTTACTGAGCGCTGTACAAAAATGGGACCTGGCTTTCGATTTCTAAAAAGGAAACTTGGCCTTTGAACAAGGTTTGAGGTTTACAAGACTTAGGACAGGGATATTCCCAAAAAGGCTTTTTTTTTTCATTAAATGCACATTCCAATACAAATAAATTCCATCTGCTTGTTCCAAACGGCATTGATTAACTCCCAGATAAAAAACAGAAGTGTAGGGCGACGCTCCAAAATCGGCACACAACACATGTGTACCGAGAAGGGGGTGGGGGGGTCACTATTTTTCCAGTATTACGTGCTTTTTCCCGCTCCAATTCCGGTAAATGGAAACCAAAGTCGGAAAAGCCAAAAACAACGCAACACCCACGGCACTTTCTAAGACACTTTTCTGCTACTTGTCTGCCATCTGACATTAAGGGCTCTTTGGAAGCTAGACTGTGTGATAGGCCTACTGGAATTCTATTTGCAAAATAAAACCATTGAACGCTTCAAATAACCACCCATTTTTTGGAGACAATTTCATTCTCCCACAAAACACTGCTAAGATGAAACTGACTGGGCTGGTTGATGGATGCCTCTTAACTAGACTGGTCCATCCATCAAGCCATTTGGTCCAGTTCGAGGCTGCAGGGGAGCCGGAGCCTGTCCCAGCAAGCATCAGGCACAAGGCCTGGTACACAGTGGATGGGCACATACAGACACCAACCTGCACACACTCACACCAGGGCCAGTTTACCGAGAAGCCAATTAACCTACCAGCATGATTTTGGACTGTGGGAGGAAACCAGAGCACCCAGAGGACACCCATACAACACACACACACACACACACACACACACACACACACACACACACCAGGAACTGCACCCAGTGCCCCAGTGCTGCAAAGCTACAACGCTCAACACTGTGCCACTCCCGTCTTATACAGACAGACTGTATGTACTGTATATATAACTACTCAGCCCTCTGGGGTATATTCAAGATGTTGGGCAACTTGCAGAGCACATCCACGTGAGCCGCTTTAAGGCGAACATCTTCCAACTTGGCTCCTGTGAATCTGGGCTACCATCTGAAGACGAAGACCATATTGGAAAGAGAGGGGAAGCCGCTGAAGACGAAAACTGCCAGAACAATGACATTTTTTTTTCACAGAGCAGCTGGGGCACTCCAGCAAGGAAAAAATGATTAAAAGCTGAGCAAGGCAGCACAGTCTTGAGCCAGAAACGGCTAGCTGCTCTTTTCAGCACATGATGACTTAAGTGGATTAAAAGCCAAGACCGTACCAAGCTCACCGATCCTCCTTCAAGACCAGCACGTTCCCGGAAGGCCCCTTGCTCAGGTCCGCGGGTATTAACTCACAGTCAAGGGGCACGTGATACAAAACACACAACACAAAAATGGTGCCAGAACTTTGCTTTTTCTTCTTCAAGCGATCTGAAAACTGACTATTAAAAAAAGATGGAAATAAAAGTGTGAGAATATGGACAAAAGAAACTCTTTTAAAGAGTGTTTATTGTTTAGAAAGTGACTTTCGTGGTCACTCTTTTGGGATGAATTGAAGTTAAGGCTATGAAGCTGAGCCACAGTCTGGAAAATCTCCCCAAGGAGATAGTTTGCACTGCAACAATCTGTAAGGTGTGTAAACCAAAGCAGATCTGCGGACTGGGGTGGAAATGCTTTGAAGGATTAAATTGGGGGTGGGGGGGGGGCTCAAAGATTGGGCATTCATACTCCAGCGCCCACTCCGGCTGCAACTTTTCTCTGGCCCTGAACACCACAACGCGAGGGAATAAAGACGATGGATTAGAGGGTCTGAGCAAAGGCAGCGGGAGAAGCATGCCGAACAAGCAAAGGAGCTGCATGGCCAGGCCAACGTGTGGGACAGCACCAAGTCCAATTAAGAACATAAGAGCAGCTGGTTCAGAAGTCTGCTACACCTGTAAAACCTTAGTTCTGCAGCCTGTTACAGGGGATATTAAACGACCTCTAGAGCTGTTAAATGTTTTAAAAGTAACTGAACCTTCACTGCAGATCAGATCAGCAAAGCTTCTCAAAATCCTGACTTAAAAAATGAACGATCCCAAGGGCATACAGTAAGGGTAGGATCCCCAGTGCACCCAGTTATAGTAAGGGTAGGATCCCCAGTGTATACAGGTACAGTAAGGGTAGGATCCCCAGTGAGCACAGGTACAGTAAGGGTAGGATCCCCAGCGTGTACAGGTACAGTAAGAGTGGGATCGCCAGTGTATACAGGTACAGTAAGGGTGGGATCGCCAGTGTGTACAGGTACAGTAAGAGTGGGATCGCCAGTGTATACAGGTACAGTAAGGGTGGGATCGCCAGTGTGTACAGGTACAGTAAGAGTGGGATCGCCAGTGTGTACAGGTACAGTAAGGGTGGGATCGCCAGCGTGTACAGGCATGTGTACGATTTGATTCCCAGTGCGTACAGGTTCCTGGCCGGTTCATTCTAAAATAAAATAAGCATATGAAGCATCACAGGCTGGATGCAGTACAGACAGCAAAAAGCACATCTCGTCAAGCTAGGGAGCAAGAAAGCCATGAAGAGCAATGCATAATTAAAGAGCCTCTGATGACCAGAATCTCTCCTGCCAGGCTCAGAGAGACGGATGTGCCTAATTCCCACTGTCAGCCTCTTCTCCACTCAGGCTTTCAATTTAGTTTTGCAAGACATGAAAAATAGATGGAAGAGATCTTGTTTTCCATCCACACCGAGGCTTTTGAAAAGGGGGGTCTGCAATCACAGTTTCCCCTTACACTTTCTTTGCAAGACAGTTGCAGCCACATCTGGAAGGCTCATCTGCTCTGCAGAAATATGGCTGTAAATCAGCGCCGAACATCACATCCTGCATCCAAAGCCAGCCAAGAATGGCGCTTGAACAATAATCCTCCGATTTGGAAGAGGAACCTACTTACAATGTAGGTTGCAATTAAAAAAAAAATGAAGGAAGCTAATGGCCTGCGATGGCGGAGCAATTTTTGTCAGGCAGTAATGCTGCAGGCAAAACCTCTGAGCATTTTCAGGCTGGTGCAGGTAAACCTTCCCTGACTCCACAGCAGAAGGCCTACTCCTCTAGAGCAGAGAGACAGGGAAGACATGCTTCCAACAGGAAACCCGTGCAAGGAAGACACAGAAAAGAGAAGGCTGCTGGCCTCCCACCGAACACACAGAAGAGCTGAACCCTTCTAACCTCACGATCGGCTTCACTTCATTATTTCCTATTGGCAGCGCCCCGAAAGGCAATACCCTGACTTGTGCATACCTAATGGTCTATTAAACAGGCCTCCCGTCGGCCCCCGGCCTCTCGCTGCTAACGCGAGGGGCGGCACGAGGGTCCCAGTGAAACCAAAGGAATTTCCTGCACATTCCTCCAGCCGGAGTCAGCAAACTCCACCGGCTGGAGCTTTAACCTCATGGCACTGTGTTAGACTGGGAAGGGGGGGGGGGGAATCTTAGTAAAGTGCTTTAATAACCGTTTAACAAGGCAATTAATTAAGCCAGCGGCAGGACGCCTATCTCGGATTCTGCTCCACTGGGCTCCGGCCCTTCTGATTTCCAAATAACAAAGGCGAGAGGAACGGGGATGGGAGAGGTGGTTGGCAACTCTCCAGCAGAAGGATAAGGATTGGGGATGTGGGATTTGGGATTTGGAAAGGGAGTGGTTCTACAGGACAAGGGGTTGTTGTCGGCGAGAGGGAGCAGGAGGAAGGCGAGACGGGCTGGATCGAGGCTCCGTTATCTGTCGGCGACCTTGCGGCTGGCCTTGAACCAGTATTTGACGCCTCTGCTCACCCCTCAAGATCTTTAAAGGCTCCGACGACTCCAAGAGAAAGAGTTTGACCCGCTCCAGCCCGGATCGCCCTCAATCCCCCCGTACCCAGCAGCACCCCCCCCAAGCCCGCCCGCCTGCAGTCTGCATGGGTTTTTTTGTGTCTTCTTTTCAGCCTCCTGTTACAGAGGCTCAAGGCTGCCAGCACGATCGCTTTCTGCTCCTTGAGCAGAGAGCAAACGGCTTTGTCGACTGCTGTTTCTGTGCAGCATCTCCGTGGGGCTGGAAACGACGGGCAGGGACAGAGTTCAACTTGCAGAAGATCCCATCTGCCTTGTTTTTGATTCCTTGGCGCTGGCTAAGTGACCAGGCACAGCGTCTCCAACCCCCTGTCTGGAGCACAGAGGAATGCTGTGCCCACAGAGAGACAGCACTGTTTGGGCAGAATTTAAAACACCAGCAAAGCGACCACAGAGCTACAAAACAAGCCCATAAAACAGGATTTATTTTGCTAAAGCTGACACTGTATTTTCTCATTCTTATACTTGATAGCTTGCCTCAGAGTTGACCAGTTCAGTTTTCTTTTAATTGGTTTCAAGGCTTCTTATGCTCTTGTTCAATTGGTTCATGTCAGACCGGTGATCACAACATTATTTCTATCTTCTTTTATTAAATCACTTCAGTTCAATCAGGTTCCTGCAGTAAAGAAAAGAGGTTTTGCTGTGGCTCTGTGTCAAGCCTTTGAGAATCCAGAAGTTCAGGCAAATGGGAAAAAAAAAGATCAGCATCTTTGCTTAGTCAATACAGGTCAGATCACTTCACTTTTTCATGCCTATTGTGCAACTGCCTCTAGAAACCTATGCACATTTCTAGATTGCTTTCCTAAAAGTTCACCACCAGGTCCTGCTGTGACTCACTGCAAAGTGCACCAAGATAGTCCTCCTTCAGCACCATAATAATAAAACAAAATCTGGTGGACTGGCCTGCAGCTGGTCTGGTGTTGATTAGAGCAGCATGTGTTCTTATTAAGCATCTTCGAGAGCACTTGAACAAAAGATTCTGCGTGTGTTTTCATCTATACAACGGAGGCTGGAAAAGTTTTGATGCTCTTGCAGAAAGATGGCCCTGAGATGTGTTGATGTATGTGGCTACTTGTAAATCACACAGCTGTTTGCACAATACAGGGGCAACTTTTGCAAATCCCCATTCTAAAGCCTCTGCAAGGATGGACCTGAACTCTCTCATTGTTAGCCGAGGCTGAGACTCAACAGCTATTAACACCAACGTCCCAAACAGTGACCTCCCTCTCCGGGTCACTTTCCACGCAAGGATATGGTTTCACTTGTGCTCCAATGCACAGCATTTAAAAACAATTAAATCCATCAGGAAAAAATACCTGCTGGCATTCCCATTCTGAAGCGAGATTAGATGTAATATTATACTGTACATTTCAATGAGAGTACACTTGCACTGTATGGCCACAGTCATCCTTGAGAACAAAAGAGCACTATTAAGATGTATAGCTACTGAAATAAAGGTGTCTCTTTTTCCAGGCATGCAGACATCTTACAGACACAGGGAAGCACTGTGGTGCAGTAGGCAAGGTTCTGGACTAGAAGACTAGGAGCTAGAAGGTTGTGGGTTCGAATCCCAGGCGAGACAGTGCTGTTGTACCCTTAAACAACGTACTGTACAGATTAGCTCCTGGAAACTACTCAGCTGTATACATGTTTGCGAGTGTAAAACACACTGGATAAAAGAGTTGGTGAAACAAATTCAGCATAGTACATAATACCACCCTTCAACTATGAAGCGATGCTTTCAGTAATGTCTTCACTTTCCCAGCAGTACATCGATGAATGTAACATAAAAACAAAATGAAATTCTGATTTTTAACTTTTGAGCATCACCCAGGCTATCAAAAAAGAACGCTATAAGTTTTTTCTTCCTATATATTTTGGGGCGGCACAGCGGACACGGTGGTCAGCATTGCTGCCTTGCAATGCTGAGGCCCTGGGTTCAATTCTATGGGTGCTGTCTGTATGTTCTCCCCATGTTTGTGTGCGTTTCCTTTCAGTGCTTTGGTTTCCTCTAACTGTCCAAAGACGTGCTGGCAGGTTAACTGGCTTCTGGCAAGACTTTCTCTCGTGTGAGCGTGTACGCGTCTGTGTCTGTGTGTGCCCTGTGATGGACTGGTATCCCGTTCGGGGTGTACCCCACTTTGCGCCTCACTTTTGCTTGCTGGGACAGGCTCCGGCTCCCCCCACGGCCCCGCGCTTAGAAAACGGATGGGTGGATGTCAAGGGAATGCACTGCTTCATCCTCACCCATCCTGCGGTCTGCACCGCCCTGCAGGGGGCGCTCCGTGGGCGACGGAGGGGGGTACTCACGGTGCAGGCTCAGGGAGATGTTGACCACCCTCTCGTCCGTGAAGCCCTTCAGGTTGGGGATCTTGGCGCACTTGAGCTGCGTGCTGGCGGGCGCGTCGCCCACGTGGATCCAGCAGACCGTCTCCTCCGCGTAGCTGAAGTCCATGGCCGTGGTCTGCTTGGTGCTGGTGGAAAGCAGGTTGTGCAGCGGGGTGCCGCTCAGGGAGGTGGCCTGGATGTTCTGGGAGTTGGCTATGAGGAGCACGGGAAGCCTGTCCACCGGCTCTGCAGGCGCCACCACGGAGAGACAGGAAGAGGGAAAGGGATGGGCGACAAAGGATTTGGGATAACACAAAAACTGCACCCACAATCTGGCCAAATCCTGATTTTCTGTTCCGAGATTAATCACTGAGAAAGACCTCCCTTTATGATACCAGATACATTCATCTCCTTATTTTTTGCAATCTCTGATGACAAGATCTTAAATGATACTCCCTGTTCCTACATCAACGTGCATGAAATTGATTCTTTTTTTTCTTATACTGTATACTGACTTTCTTATACTGATTCTTTTTTTTCTTATACTTTATCATATTGATACCCAACAACTTTGTTTCCCACTACATATTCATTCCGACTCATTCTGGTATCCACTTAGTTTTGTACGGTCCGAGCAGAATTTAATTTTCATTATCTTTACCTGATGGCAAGAATTTTGATCATTACCATTTCAATCGCTGAAAGTCCTATCATATGTTTTTTTTAAACTGCTATGCGAGAATGGCCAAACTAAAAAATGTGCATCTCACTTGTTTTTTTCCAGTGCTATTTTGGTCTATTGGCTTATATTAAACAAGACTGAAATCCACCACAAACAGCGTTCGAATACCCGGTTGCAAAACTATGACTAAATGGGGTTCCTGTTTCACTCTGAGTGGCAATCTCGTAGAACTCCACCAAGACAACCAAAACTCATGCATGGTGCATCAGACACAGCCTGATGACAGAGACAAAAATTCAGGGAAGACCAGGAATCTGGTAACAGCAGTGTCTTTGCTTTCCCAGGATTTCTTAGATAAACATGACAGCATGTCAGAATTTTTACTTTTAAACTGATGGTGTTAGTAAGATGGTGTTTTAAACCTGGAATGTTAGTAAGAAAGCATGCACACAATTTGTCACTCATAAAATATACTTTACATATTTTAATACAACTCGATTTTTTGAAGATTTTGTTTTGCATTTAATATTAACTTTTATGCATCAAGACATTTTTACAGTGATTGGTGCTTTTTTGTTAATAAGTGTTACTTTAGACGCTGATGTCCGGAGGACTGAAAGGAAAACATGACAAATCTTTTCATTGACATTTCAGTGATGTCTTGAGGATGGTGAACACGTAAGAACTCAAGGGGATCATTAGTTCCAATGTGGTCTTCCATAGGCAGAGTGTACACATTGAGCTGTGGCACTTGTTGGAAAGAACTCATTTGGGAAAAGGGACTTCAGATCTCACGCTTGACTGCAGAGAAGGTGTGTGTGTGTGTGCACTGTGCATGTGCAGGTGTGCTGCAGTGAGGCAGAGGGAGCTACCGTTTTTGGCCTTGCAGGAGCGGTTGTCTGGCTGCAGCAGGTAACCCTCCACACAGCTGCAGGTGTAGGAGCCCTCGCTGTTGGTGCACGTTTGGCTGCAGGTCCCATACACGGCACACTCGTCGGAATCTGCAAATCAACACACCCCACACTACTGTTAACAGTGACATCTTACTCACAGAGGAAACTACCCGGGGGACATGACACAAGCGTTTCAAATCTCCAATCAGGACAGGAGGGACTACTTTACACAAAGGGTGGTAGGAATGTGGCACAACCCTTCAGCCATGTGGTGGAAGCCGATACCAGAAGGACATGCCCACAAACTTTTAAAATCCTGAAAGGCTGCTGACAGTCAACCTACAGGACCAATTCAAGTGAAGCCAAGGAGCCAAGAGGAACCCAGGAGGATGTGAATTTAGGATTGAGGCCAGGAGTCACTTCCATACGCAAAGGGTTGTGGAGGTCTGGAACAAGCTGCCCAAGCCATAATGGCTGGTTGAGATCCTTGGATCAATATGAAACAAGCGAACGTTGGAGAAAGACAGACTGCTCTTAAAAGAAACAGGGGAAGACAGAGGGAAGGGAGAGGGAATATTCAGAAAAAAGAAATGAAGTCCAAAAGAGAGACAGAAGAAAATTCAGTCTGTAGCATGAAGTTCCCCTCCTTCGCCACGCTGTCATGCAGACCGGCCAGCAGGCGGCGCTTGTCCCAGCTCACCTCTGCAGGTCCGGCCGTCTGCGGCGATCTCGAACCCGCTTTTGCAGTAGCACGCCGGTCCATTCTGTGTCACCGAGCAGTTGTACTGGCACCCGAAGTGCGTGCAGTTCAGGGCAAACTCTGCAAAGCAACACACAAGAGTGAGAAAATGACCCTTGCTTCTTGCTAGAGGACAAATGATCTCCTCTTAGCAACATCAAGTGCAGTATTCGTCGCAAACACAGAACTATTACAACAACTGCACTTATCGCTAGTTAGCAGGAAACCATTTGTGTTACCTGTCTTCATTAGTGTCGCAGAGTAGCGTTTAGAGGTTCATGCATCCCGTTGTAAAACTGATCATCGTTCAATTTCTTCTGCAAGTACGTATAGTCTTCACCATTATACTGTAGCTAAGCTCCTGGACCTCCGTTTGGAAGCACAAAACAAATTTGGGGTCCAGGGTCTGCCCTGATGATCTAACAATCTGACCACAACCCTGGCAGTACTCTGAACCCTGTTGAAAACTGAAGACTGGCAACACTGCTTTCCAGAGAACTGAGGCTCAGATGCCTCAGTGCTGCAACTGTGGCTCAGGTGGAATCCCACCTCATCTACCACCCGGTCTGGATGACACAAACCTCAGCGGCCCTTTTAGAGGAAAATGGAAGCTGGAGGTGTGTTTCCAGATGCACTTAAATGCATAAACCAGAGAGAAAGGGGCAACGCCCTCTTTGATGCCAGGCACAGGGGTCAGCCGGAGACCTACCCGCGCCTCCAGTTACCCTCCTTTAAACAAGTAAAATCAGCCGTAGGTGTATTAGTATGTTTATGTAGTTTAATTAATATGAAAATGGTAATACAGCAATAAAACAACTATACGCGATATAAAACAGAATAAATAATAACAAAATGCAGGGAAAGCACTAAACAGCAAATGCACAGCTCCTGTGCATAGCCTTCTGTCTGTCACTAATTGCACGGATCGAAGATTCATTCTTGCCATATATATGTGCCAAACCTGTTCACTGTCCTCCACCCCTTAAAATCTCAATTTTTAACTCCACATCAGACACTTTTCTTGACTCGCCTTTCCCCTCTGTCCTTGTTTTTGGTTTACGAGCCCTACTGAGAGCGATGCTGCACGATAAAGAAAGCATGCTATAGGGTTTGAAACGAGTTCCCAAAGCTCGAGGGCATTCCGCCCCAGATTTGAATTTGTGAAATCTCCCCCATCATTTGATTTTTCACACATCATATTTTTTTATCATCGCCGACCGGGTATATTAGAACTTGTGTCAGAATATTTTACATAAAAAGCAATTCTACTGTTTAGCTTTAGAAACGAGGTCCAAGAAAGCAGCCTAATGGGATTCCTCATCTCTGGGGACTGACATATCCAGACAGAGGGAGCTACATCTCTTCAGTCTAGAATAAAGGAAGCTGCGAGGAGGAGTGCTGATCCAGGAGGTTAACCCAGGGGACTATTCTAGTGAATCCAGGACACAGGGTCACAGCTAGAGACTGACAGGGAGTCAACTTAGACAATAAAAAACGTTGTGTGTACAGCAGACATCCCTGGCAGCTGGCTGAGGCCCAAGCTCCTGGCTCCTTCAAGCAGCAGTGGGGTGAAGCTTTAGATTCACCCAGCTGCTACACCAACCGAGGAAGACAGGCTGCAAATGAGGAGGTGACCATCCGGCCCTTGTCATGTTCTCATGAACCAGGCTGCTCCGGCAGTGAGAATAACCTTGAACACGTTCCTCCTGCGACGCTGCCCTACAACAATAACACCCGCCAAGACAAAACACGGCCCGCCGCAGCCTGAGAAACGCATTTCAATAAGCCCCGACTTCCAAATCACGGTTCAGATGAGTTCCCCTGGGCGCACAAACGCACACAATCACAGATTGTGTTCGCTGATCACTGAGGTGCGACGGTGATTTCCAGTTTCGAAAACAGCAATGAAGATCGACGCGCTACCAAAGGGCTGTGGATGAAATGATATTGGGAAGGGGCGGCGGCCGTGTTTACGAACGAGGAGACCAATCCGGGTAAACACCGAGAGACAGAAACAAAGCGATCCAGAAAAACAGAGACAGAAAGGCTGATGCAAAACAGACAAACAGAGACGCTGAAATGTGAAAATAGAAAGATAGAAGGACAGGAGGGAAGATGAACAGACAAACAGGAGACAAGGAGAGACCAACACAGATAAACGCACAGGTGCTGTGGGAAAGATTTAATTCGGCTGAAAACAGAGAATACTCCACCGGAAGAGCTGATGTCTACTGATGTCAGGGGCAGATGTCAGAATGTGGGGCTCTGCGACAGATGAAAAACGGCCTTGACAGCTCAGAAACCAATGAAACCCAGAGAAAAGGAAGAAAAAACCTACAAACAAGTGCACACACGCACACACGCAACATGTTACAGAAGCATGGCTCTGAGCAAGTGCTGCAGGATTTGAAAAAAATCTCGATAAGGAGTTCAATTGATCAATTAGCGGATAACGAATTGGGTTTAGCAGAGTTTTATGCAGTGAAGGGTCCTCATTACACAAAGCCAAGCATGCTCTGACGCACAATGGGGTCTTTGTGAGGCAGCTCTGAGCGCGGTCCCGCAGGCAAGAGCTGCGCCCGTATCAAATCAGCTCCCGAGACCCACCGCCAGCCTGTGCCAAGGGACGCCGCAGAGCAGGGCCTCCCTCCTTCCCCCACTGGCACTCCTGCCGGACTTCCCTTCCCTGCTTAACCCTTCTTCCCCCCCCGAGCTCCCCACGCAAGAGACAGGTGGTGAATTTGCTCGCAAACAAGTCTTGTTTAGAGCTGCTACACAAAAAGCCCTGAATGTCACATGAGCCTCAAACAAGTCACCAGGCCTTGTTGTTGAAGGAGGTAGCCTGGCTTCTTTCAAGAAACAGCTAGATGGGATCCTACATACCGGACTGGAGGCACTACTTTACAAGGAGGGTGGTGGGAGCCTGGAACAAGCCCTCCAGCCACGCGGCTGAATCCGGTACTCTTGTTTCTTTTAATAGCTGGACGAGATTCTCTAATCAGGACACTAGCGGTGGTGGGAGTCTGGCACAAGCGACCCAGCCATGTATTTGCAGCTTCTTTCAAGCCTGGCTGGATGAGATCCTTGGATCAGTTTGCTTCTAACTAGTAACTGGTTAGATGAGCTCAGTTTCCTCCTGTCTTTTGCAACCTCTCTTGTGATATTATGAGCTTTAGAACTCAGGAGTAGGTATCTGTCGGTATATTAAAAAACAGAGCATTTTTAAAATTACCTCATGAAAATGAATGCTAATTATGTTTCAGTACTAGAGGACAAAGTGTGTTTGCGAACAGAAAAATGACATGGCACGCACAATTCCCATCAGGAAATCAGGAATGCCTGCTGTTCAGAGCACGAACCCTGGCTGGCCAGGGTCAGGGATCTGATCCCTGAGAGGCCAGCTCCACACTCCCTGCTCTTCACTACTCCTCTTCACTCCCTGCCTTGTCTACCGTTCAAGTAAAAACGCAAAGGTTTAGGTTCTGCGTTTGTGAACATTTCCCATTCCTACAGCAATCCAGTACTCCAAATATGTCACAATACAACAGACCAGACTTTATCGTATCACCACAACCATTTTAGACTTCCCTAAAAACAAACTCTTCCCCTACATCAGCAGATTTACAGTGATTCATATCTGAACTGCCAGCACATATTTGTTACCAGACACAATGAGAAAATTCCTTTATCACAGGAATGGCTAAAAGAATTGACTAAAAAACAGCTCTTCTTTACAAAGCAGGTTTCTCAACACCAAGAGTGAAAAAACAGAACTTCACTAAAACAGAACGAGCTTGCATTCATTAATTTTCTCTTCTGAAGGGAAACCCAACAGTTCAGCGAGCTGATTTTGAGATACCCTAGAGATACTTTGTTACCTCATGGTGCAGCAAAATGGACAGGAGCTGGATTCCAACACTGATACTAATACACAGTCTCACACATCTCGATCTCTTCCTATTCATATTCACACAGGTGCAATCAAGCAGCCTTCGTGTACAAGTTAAGACGCTTCTTGATTTTCAGACAGACATGAAAGCACACCCACACCTGGGAGACACACAGCGGCCGTTCTGCACCAGTAGTCCCACCTGGGAGACACACAGCAGCCATTCTGCACCAACAGCCCCACCTGGGAGACACACAGAAGCCGTTCTGAACCAGCAGCCCCACCTGGGAGACACACAGCAGCCGTTCTGAACAGCAGTCCCACCTGGGAGACACACAGAGGCCATTCAGAACCAGCAGCCCCAGCTGGGAGACACAGAGCAGCCGTTCTGAACCAGCAGTCCCACCTGGGAGACACACAGCAGCCGTTCTGCACCAGCAGTCCCACCTGGGAGACACACAGCAGCCGTTCTGCACCAGCAGTCCCACCTGGGAGACACACAGCAGCCGTTCTGAACAGCAGTCCCACCTGGGAGACACACAGAGGCCGTTCTGAACCAGCAGTCCCACCTGGGAGACACACAGCAGCCGTTCTGCACCAGTAGCCCCACCTGGGAGACACACAGCAGCCGAAATTGTTTCATTATAATTAAGGGAGAACTTCAGGCAGACCAAACTGCTCGAGCCTGAAGTGAAATATAGCTACAACACCAGGATTAACACCCCTGCTCTTACAAACAGGGTAAGTCACTTTAACTTGCATCAAGAAGTAATTGAGCCCAGAGCCGCAGGGAATAACATGGAGGGGGGAAGAAACGATGGGAATCTGCGATGGAATGGCAGCAGACCAAACTTGGAACAAATTCAAAGCCTGGCAGTGAGATGTTATAAAAATTTGATGCTTCCTCCCACATTTGCGGCTCCTTATAAATATTTCAGCGGCAGCGTGCTAACACGCATCTCCACGCGGAGTGACAAGGAGAGGACTCTGCGAGAAACAGATCTGACAGACTCGCTCCCTTCAACCTACTTCGCTCCCGCATCCCTGAGGAGACAGGAGTCGCGCAACATCCAGCGGACGGGAGCCCAGCGCACTCCGCGCACAACGGATGTGATACAGAAGCAATGCTGCCTTATCTTCACACATCTCGGAGGTACACTCAAAGCAGGAAACAGACACCGACCGGAGCTAGATCACATCAGATCCTGTGATGCACAACACCTGAAGCAGTAACTCGTAACTATGGAGGGGGGTGTTGGTTAGTTTTCTAGCAACCATGTTACCAGACAGAAAAAACATGTATATGAAACAGACTGGTCTAAAGTGGTTGGACCGTGTCAGACTAAAATCTTCCTTTATCTTTGTGGCACTCTCCCTGGGCTGTTCTCCCCACACTGCTGACCGCTGCTCCTGTACTCCTAGCATTCACACTAAGCCCAGGAATAACACTGGCTCAGGGAGCAAGAATCCACCAATGGGAGCGCCATTTACACATCTGCAAAGGCTTGATCTTTCTCATCCTTCAGCAGAGCGCTGAAGAAGCACGGCGGAGAATGGGAGTGCTCCTGCCCCAGCTGGGATGAGCCGAAATGGGAGCCGAATGGGAGTCCTCCTGCCCCAGCTGGAATGAGCCGAAATGGGAGCCCTCCTGCGCCAGCTGGGATGAGCCAAAATGGGAGCCGAATGGGAGCGCTCCTGCCCCAGCTGGGATGAGGCAAAACAGACACGTGGGAGGATAGGGCCTTGTCAGCCAGGTCTGTGGTATGCACACCGCGGTCTCAGTCTCACAAATGGGCTGTAATACAGCATGCCATGCAAAACAATTTGGCATCTCTTTTACGGCCTTCCTTTTTTTAAAAAAGGATTTTTTCTGATCTCTGACTCACGCAGCTTCTTATAATACATCATACCCCACCACGCGGTATAATCATCAACACAAGAACTTGCTCAATGTTGGCTTTCAAGTCAACGGGTTCAGTGCTGCTGAGCCATCTATCACGGTGTCAAGAGAACTGGAAGCAGATCAGGAAAAAATTACAGACAAATAAAAGCAATGACAATAAATGCACATTCCTCCCCCGTTTCCTGCTCCGTATCATGTTCTGCCTGCCTTTGCAGTGCCTGTACTGTCTGTAACACAATCAGGCTTGAAGCACTGTAAATACTATAAACTGACACACAGCTGGTATTGTTTGAACAGACATGTGTCTAAACAATGAGCTCTCAGACTACACAGCACTAGGCAGCTCTTCCTTTTGAATGCAGCTTAACCGATGCCACCAATTAGCTCACGGACCTCTTTCAAACCCGGTTCCATGATCATGAACCCTGAGCTGGTGGGAGTTGCTGGTTTGATCCTGGTTTGAATAGTGGCATTCGAAAGGTGACATGGACTTCGCTTAGGTTCAGCTCTGTCGTGCTCTCTTGGCAGGCCCCCTGCCGTCTCCTTGCTTACACCCAAAAGAAGGATGTTTCCGTTCTCTCTGTCCTTCCCCCTGCCCCTGCTGTCCACTGGAATGTGCGTTTTTAGCTTCGGTCTCCCGGTCAGACCTCAGCTTCGACGCTTCCCAAACCACACTGATGTGGATCTTCCTGCGCTGCAGCCTTGTTCCCAGCTCATCTTCCTGCAGGCTGGCAGTCTTGTGCAAACGTTTAAAACGTCAACGGGGCTTTCAGACGGAGACCTACCAGCCTCACCGCACTTGTTTTACACAGACCTGCAGATCCCCCAACTCCCCTTTCCTCCTGCCTGTAACGCTCGTACAGTTCTGAAGTGATGGGGAAAAAAGCAACATACGAGCTAAAAAAACTGGACACTGGTAAAACAGCGTGATGGATTTTAGTATCAGGCTCCCTGCAGCCCTCAGGTGCTCAGGCTAGGAGTCAGTCATTCCTCGGAACAGTGTCTTCACTGCAAGTCAGGAATGAAGTACTAGCCTGCAGCTATTTTCCTTCAACCTCTGCTTTCAAAGGTGAAGCTCAAGAGCCAGGCTGTCTGCCCCTGCGTCTCCCATTGTCTGCAGTCACCCCATTTCCTCTCCCTCTACCTGTCCGTACACGCCAGGGTGGAGCAGTTCACGCACACCCCCATCTGCTGCGCCACGGTCAGTGGCAGTGAATCAACCCACCCCCCCCCCAAGCTGAAGGAGTCTATGACAGTTCACAGGAAAGCGTCACCGCTGGAAATCCGAGTCTGACTGCCTAGGAGCTCCACGGGAAACTCGGATTCCCATCAGGAAACACCTTCTGAGAGTTGTGCAGCCCATCACACTCCACGCATACGAGCCTGCAACTTTAAAGAGTGCCGTTCTGCTTTGCTTTAAAACGCCAACCAAAAATCCATTTCAGCCCTTCTAAATATCCAGAAACATTTTATGAAAAAGTCAGCAGCAAGGTGCTTTGCACTACAACAGCCCAGGGCTTGATTTGGGTGTTTTATACGACTGGCTGATTGATTGCCGGCGACGTCTGATTTATACACTCTGTAAGCTCTTCTAGGGATGCACTTGCCACGTAAGACACTTCAGAAAATAAAGACAGCCCAATCAATTGAAGTCTCTCAATTGAAGTCTGTTCTACGGACACAACTCCTGCCCTACAGCTGCCCTACAGAGTGCTGGGTTCACTCTGCTGAGAAAGCCTGCGTATAGACCACCCCTTATCAAACTGCTGACTGATCGCTGCCACAAAGTACTAGTTGCTTTGGTACTCTTTTCCTCGCTAAAAAAATACTCAATCTTTTTAACCTACAATGCAAAAGAACTTGACCGAGATTCGATTTTGATGTTCAAAACGCCAGAGAAGGCAACTCAAAAACATAATAGAAACTAGGAGCAGATTCCCTGGACACCAGCTTTGGGGGACGACGGTGATCATTTGTATGCAGTCTCTGGAGAGTACTTCGACCTCAGCCATGATGACATGCGCGTCTTGTGTATCACCTCCTTTTATACCCCAGGGAAACAGGAACTCTTCTGAGGCCTCTACATTGTTCCAGAGAGTACCTTAGTTTCTGTTCAATTTAATTCACAGAAATAGAGAGAGTTGTGAAAACATGTGACTCTTGTTTGCTGAAATTTAATCAATCATAACAAATATGACCTTACTCTGTGCAAGCCCATTCTACTTACAATACAATCATTTTTAGAATTGCTTTAGGAAAGATATATCATTAAATCTGGAACTCATTCTGTGATGTTTTTTGATCCTATTTCATCACAGGTATGAATACATCAGAAGGGATGTGTAAACCGATAATTGTTTATGGGATATGAATTAAATGTGCTTTGGCTGAAAGCCCTCTACAAATTGGCAGGTTTCACAGCTTCACAATCTCCTGAGACACCAAAAGGATCAGGTTTTTTCAGCTGGTTTGTCACCCAGAACCGTCTCTAATAGTTAATCCCCCATCCACTCACTGGAAATTAAAATACAGGTAACAAATTTGTAACGGACCATTTAACCCTGTACCCCAATCCAAAAAAACAGTGCCCCAATCTACCAGTGCAACAACAAACCATTGCACCAACGAACCAATTCCTCAATCCACCGGTGCACCGACGAACCAGTGCCCCAATCCACCGGTGCGCCGACGAACCAGTGCCCCAGTCCACCAGTGCGCCGACGAACCAGTGCCCCAGTCCACCAGTGCGCCGACGAACCAGTGCCCCAGTCCACCAGTGCGCCGACGAACCAGTGCGCCGACGAACCAGTGCGCCGACGAACCAGTGCGCCGACGAACCAGTGCGCTGACGAACCAGTGCCCCAGTCCACCAGTGCGCTGACGAACCAGTGCCCCAGTCCACCAGTGCGCCGACGAACCAGTGCGCCGACGAACCAGTGCCCCAGTCCACCAGTGCGCCGATGAACCAGTGCCCCAGTCCACCAGTGCACCGACAAACCATTGCCCCAATCCACCAGTGCACCAATAAACCAGTGCCCCAGTCCACTACTACACCGACAAACAAGTGCCCCAATCCACCAGTGCACTGACAAAATAAAACTGGCAATCAAAACAGCTGTGCCCGAATCAAGCCAAACAAGAATGATTTCTTTCCTCACACACAGGTGGAGAAATCTGGCATGAAGCTGGAAACAGCCCTTGCCCTTGTCTGTACCCATGCCCACGCCCTCGCCCTCGCCCATCAGCCCTACCTCGGCAGTGTGGCCCCTCGTCCCAGCCGTCGGAGCAGTCGTGGACCCCATTGCACAGCTTGCTGAGGTGGATGCACAGCTCCGTGCCCAGGCACTGGTACTCATTGGGAGGGCACTTGGACACCCGGCTGTGGGGACCTGCAAGACAGAGCCGAGCGGATCAGGAAGGAATCGGCCTGCAGCGCCGAGCAGGACGTCCAGCTGGGAGCCAAACGTGTTCTGACCGACGATGTCCTGGACTCGAGAGAAAAGTGATTTTACCGAGATCTGGCATCACTATCATGTTTTTTTTTGTCTGCAAAGCTAGGGCAAACCTGCAACAGCCTACAAAAGCATGTCTAAAAATGCAGTCAAATATTTGCAAGGTAACTGTTCTATTAAATCCAACACATCTCTACAAAACAGTTTGAACAGCAAAGAGTCCATTACCCAAAATAGTGGAGAATGAATTCAAAGCTACTGAATGAAGCCATGATATTAAATCCCATCAATTACTGGGAGATTGGCCTTGCCCTGTAGCACATCTCTGAACAAGAAATGCTATTCCTGTGATGATGAAAAGCTTAAAGTCCTGCAGCAGACATTAAAGAACTGAGAACTTACACTACTACACACCACTCGGCGTGTCCTTTTCGACCTGGCCTGTACAAAACACCCAGCGAAAGATCTCTTCCCTGGCTTGCCGTAAAACCTTAGGGGCGTGGAGGGGAGGGCACACAGATGTGCCCTCTCCCAAGTTACAGTGCTCCTGGAGATTTTCAGATGCCACAGACGCAAAAGGCACAAGCCTGTGGGTTAAAGGTTGCTAAAAGATTTTGCGGTGGTCAGAGAGACTCCGGACCCCAGGCCTTCTGTCTGAACTCCCTGCTTCAGAGCATCGTGCCCACAGATATTACAGTCAGCTGGGCGAAGGCTCTGTTGTGTTGTGTATTGGATGCCTGTTCTCTTGACAGGAACTGCAGCAGCTCCCACTGATTCGGGAAAAAGAGGCACAAAGCTCAGGTTGGGAGTTGAGAGTTAGGGTCAGCACAAAGTCCAGAGCAGAAGATGAAGCCAATTACAAAGTCCATCCTTTTCCACATCCACGCAGACAGCAGAGCGTCTTGCCCATCGCCCCTCTCTAGTCTTTGGAAATGGCCGTAACCAAGGTCTCCTTCACCTGTGTTACTCTAATTCGTGATCCTCCAGGACCTCACCTCCCGAACACACTATAAGAAACGCGCTGGGCCCCTCTCCTCCCTTCCTTCTTTCGTCTTGCTGGGTCCCTCCTGCAGCTGCCCCTCGGATACTCCTGACCTCCTCCCCCAGGTACTGACCCCCAGCCCAGCAGCTGCAGCCTCAGCCTCTTGCACTCCTGACCGCTTCTGCCTGCTGGCTGGTGCAGGAGAGAGGGGTCCCTCTGAGCAGAGGATGCAGACTGCTCTCCCCCACCTGCTCCTTTCAGCTATGCTGGCACTGGGGCTTTAAAACCATTCACCGGCGTTCGAGTGGCGAAACACAGTCCTTCCGAGTCTGCCCATCATCTAAGACACAGGGGGAATCTACGAACCGGGTCTCTGCTTGTTCTCTGAGGAAAAATGAGACTTTTGAGTTTTTTCAAAGCAGTAAAAAAACAAAAACAATTCAGAAGTCTCATTTTTCACTTGGGCTCAAAGGAAATACTTCCAAACACTTCGGTGGTTTTTCAGAGTACACAAGTTTAGTTTAGAGCTCGGAGAAAAGACAGCAGAAAACACTCCCCTCTGCCTGTAATGCAAAACAAACAAAGCCGTGGAAAAGCAGCATAACGGCCATGCGCCGAGAACGAGCTCATCAATCACTGCCAGTCCGAGCATTACCGGTCATTTGTGATGTAGCCTTCAGAAGCCTTGTGTGATGCCCACGTTGCTTTTATATCCAAGCAATAACCCAGACTTGACGAGTGCAGGTGCTCGGCTGCTCTCGCTCATTGAGCCTCTCCAGAAGGGCACAGCCTGTCCTGAACGAGACCTAGATGACTTGTCCTTAACTGACTGCAACTACATGAGTCCTGGTTTTGTGCTTTCCTGACCAGACCAGGACAAGTCTCCTTCACAAAGGATCACACAGTCAGGGACAGAGCTTACTCTCTGCAGAGGTCTGCCTGCATAAAGGCCTTTGCCCACAATGAAGAAACAGAAGACGGGGCATGCAATTTTGGTTATGAATAATACTTTTTTAAAGAAAAATACAGAGAAGAATAACAGTGCATGCTTTTATTACCATCAAAACATTCTGGCTGCAAAGGTGTGGAAATCCTCTGTGCTTTTTCAGGACTGCCTTAGTTTACTATAGCCCTGAATCACATGCACCCATGTTTCAGGGTCTGCTGGGGGCTTTTTCTGCACCTCCCAGCCAGGCGCTGCTGCTGTGCACGGCGAGTCTTGCACAAGAAGAATCACAGGCAAAACCACGAAAGCCACCGGGAGCTCACGGGCTCTGCCACAGCGCAGAACCGTACCAGCCAGCCGCCGAGACGGCTGCCAGGGTGGAGCTCTGCGGAGGCACCTGAGGCGGGGGGGGGAGGGGATGCGGCCCTTGATCTTGTCTGCTAGCAGCAGCGTGAGTCAGCCGCTATCTGAGCGATCTGGAGGAGGGCGCTCCACCTTGTTCTGCCACTGGCACGGATCTCTACACCGAGATACGATCAGGTGGAACAGGAGCTGCGCCGACTGTCGGGCTTGCCAAAACCCCACCCACGCCCCCATCACCGGGTAAACACGACTGGGAGACAGACCCCGCAGCTTCCGAAAACCGCCTCACCACCCCACCCCTTTCATCACCGCCGAACTGAGTTTGCAGTAACGACATCAACGCTGCAGGGAGTTTCTCCTCCAGTCCTCCAAACAGATGAATTTTTATTTCGGGGGGGAGCTGTATGGTAGCTCACAGCCAGTAGGGGGCGTTGTCACTGGCTTCAGCACACAGGTCAGACTGAGAGGACAAAGGAGTTCTCACCAGAAGACTAATCCCACAGCTTTTAGAACCTATACAAGCGCCACAAACCCCATTCATAAACAAACATGGCATTTTTCAGAAGGTCGCTTTTCTCTCTTGCTTGCCGAGAATACCTGACAACGGAGGTTCTCTTGACAATGCATGTCTGGTCTTAACAGCTGCTTGGAGTTCTTATTTGGAACCACAACAATTGTGACCGGGGAGCAAGGTACAATTTAGATTCTGTGCTTTCTTACAAAGACCTTCGTGTTTTAGACACTTTTTGTGTGTGGGGAGGGGTTTACTGTGTTATGCAGTTATGATAATTACAGTTATCCGTCTCTGCAGTTTCAGACAGGATGCTTTAAAGAAGCATTAAAGTGTAAAAACAAAAGCAGCACAGAAAACAAGGAGGCCTGTGTGCCGTTAAAGCTGATTAACAAACTCAAACGAGCAGGCAGTAAGTATCCACGAGAAGGATGAGTGACATTCTCACTACAGGAACGAATTGCCAAACAATCTTACTTCCACTAAGCTGCTATAGTACAGGCGCAAAATCACTGAGAGCTCTCTAACTGCTGGGACTTATTTAATCTAGGCTCAATATTATTTCCGGCTCTGGAGTCTCATTTGATTTATCCCGTCTAATTTGTTCCAATGGAGCATGGGGCGGGGAGGGTTAAATAAATAAAACAGAAAATTAAAAATGTTCCTGTCAGGAGTGGGCTCTCGACAAGCTCATGCCCACCGCCCGGAAAAAAGAAGAACAAGACTCCGCCATAAAGGAAAACAAATTTGTTCTGCCGCAGGCACAGAAAGAACACGCTGCCAGTCAAGTCCCATTAACGAACGCATGGCGACATCAAAGACTGGCCCGACCGACCGCACAACTGCCCGCTCTCCTGTGTCTCAGCGGTGGGCTGGTACCTGGGGGAATATGAATGAGCAGCAGAGCCTGCGGACTGCGCTGCTGCACGGGTCATACTGAAGGGCCTGCCTGTACTCCTGGGCTTTCAAACAGACAACCGATAACCCAGACTCAAGCCTCTCGACCTTAACCCTGTCCCCCACTGAAGCTTTTAAGCTGTCATTTTTGATTCAGGTTTGATCGTGTACTGTGAATTTCGTGGCTACAGCTCAGGCATGATAAACTATTTCAGTAGATGGCAACGCGACAGTTATTCCAGCTTTTAATTTCTAGCGTGACGGACGGGTGCCTTCTGATCTCCGTCCTAGCCAGCATGACAGCGGACTGAATGCTATTCTTTTTTTTTTTTTTTTTTGAGGTGCGCAAAGCAGCCAGAAGACACCATCCAATAAACGAGAAGAAGAGGATCGTGTAGAGGAAAAATAAGAACACCAAAGCTGGAACTACAAATCACGTCGCTGCAAATGAACCGGCTGCATTTTCTGCAACGGCGACATTTCCCCCCCAGAAAAGTGGCAAAGCAAACGAATTTGGAACCGGATGCATCTCATGACGACAGAGGTTCGGGTTCCTTCAGTTCATCCGCGGTTTCTGGGAAGAAAGGCGTCTGCTCTTCTGCTGATTCTGCATTGATTCATATCAGTGCCACAGGGCTTCCCAAATGTATCGTCTGTTACTCTTCACCTTTAAAGTGCCATTAGCATCACACTAATGGAGGGGAAAATGTGCTATTTGTAACATATAATTCACAACATACACAGGTGCATTTACGTAAGAGGTACTTATTTCCATATGTAACTCTCCACACAACTGGTGGGGTTATAAATGTGCCCAATGTGGGAAATCCAGGTGAGAAGGGGCATCTGTTTGTTGACGGGGCTGACTGTACCCCATGACCAGGCTCCAATGGGATCCCGTTCTCCCGTTCAACCTACCTGGATCAGCTTGGTGTTTGTATCCCTGCCCTGGCAGGCCTGCAAAGAGAGCCATCTGGGGGTGTGGGGGAGCCCAGACACCTGTCCCAGCAAATCCAGTGATCTTCCCACCACTTTCCACAGCCGCATGGCAGGCAGCACCTGCCCAAGGAGAGTCCTGCACCCACCCCCCCCCCCCCCCCGGGGCGACATCACTTACTGGCCCAGAGACAGGAAGAACAATAACCCAATCCTCTCACGCCTCACAAGCACTTCAGCAATCCCCAATCTGCACTGCTGCTAATTGAAAACACGGCCCGTGTGGAGGCCAGGTGGCACACACAAGAGTCCCAGAGCAGGTAGCAGCGGACTGCCTACACGGCGCTCCCGAAACAGGGAGCAGAACACTACAAAACACGGCACAAAAGGTGCACAAGCGAGCTCGAACAAGACTGCAGCGAAACAAAGACCGTTTCGTGTGCTGGGGGAAAGGCAGCAGCACATTTCCACTGCCCTCGTGACCCCTTCTGGTTTTCAGGAAATCATTGTCTCTCCATTAGTGTCGGCTCATTGAGACACATGGCAGCCTATTCCTTCCTGCGCTGTCACCAAATCCCATGCACGGGGCTGGCCTGGAGAGGAATGGCTGCCCTGGCAATTGCACACACACACCCCTGTGCTCCTGGGAGACTGACGGAGCCGAAAATAGCCTCCTCTTGCAGCCCGGGGTGCGTCTGAACACGCCTAGCACGACTCAGCACTGGGAAGGGGTTAGGGCAATCGGAAAAACAGAGCAGGCAGGGCAGCAGAGAGAGAAGCCTGCTTCTTGGAGAGCGTCCTGTCTCAACGCCAAGCCATCAAAGCAAACTCCGGTGACTGGACTGTCCGGAATCTGCGACCGCATCGGTTTCACAACCACATAAACAGACAAGCTGCTGAAAAATGACTCAGTACAAGGCTCTTCACAGATTCACGGGAAGCTCGTGTATTTACAATAAACACAAGCAAATTATAAACAGGCTTTTAAGGAAAAAAACAGACTCCTTCCCCCGGGATTATTCCCTGAATGCACTGTCTGCACGTAGATTATACAGGTAACTATCACAGCTTTAAAAACTGCACAAGAAGGGGTTTGCACTGTCCTGGACAATAACCTTATTGTACAGTAAGTGCCAATCTCCTAAGCACAGCAAATGTGAGCAGGCCACAATTAGAAAGAACTGGGCTGCCATGTCAGCCATCACAGAGCAGAGGTACAAGAGTCTTCCTGATCTTGACTTTGGAAGTGGTCCAAAATCTCAGAGGTTGAGAATTGATCGAGTCACCCCAGTGGACTTCTTCGGGATCCACAGTGAAACACGAACCATGGCACACAAGAGGAAATTGAGTGGAAACGAAGTGTGGGGGATCTGGAACAAACTGATGCCGACTTGTCAAATTGGTCACCCACTGCCGAGCAAAGAGGCAGAAGAGTCAGACAGCCCCCTCTAGCTTCTTACCTTTCTTTTTTTATGTTCTTATGAACATGATTCAAAACCTGCTGGGTAGCCAATGGCCAGGAGTAACATGACAGTGACAGCTGGTAAGAGGTGGAACTGTGTTTGCTGGAGGCTGTTCCTGACCCAAGCACTGAGCATCAACGCGTACCGGCAGAAGGAACAAGCCATCTGCAGTGCTGACTGTTAGTACGGGGGGCTGGAACTGTGGAGGAATGCTGTGGGCTTTGGACTCGCTTGAAGGCCGTGGGATCAAATCCCAGATAATACACTGCTCTCTTTCCCTCGAGCGAGACACATCACCCGAACGGCACCAGCAACATACCTGGCTGCACAGGAGGGTTCACATTTAAGATGCTTCGGATAAAACCGTCACGCAGATAAGTTAGCAGTTAGTAATACAGAACACAAGTCCTGTGCTCTGCACTACTGATAAGTGCAGAAGATCACTTTGATCTCCAGTGGGTCGGTGCTGACTTCAAACCACAGTACGTCCAAACCAACAGCCAGCTTCTCAGTGATCATAAAGCAAGTCTCTGCTCATCCGCCCGCTGAAACAGGCTTTACAGGTTCAGCTATTTTTGCGTTCCCATTATTTCACTGCCACTTAAACTAAGATCTCAAAACTGTACAGAGAAAATTATAATACTTTCACAACCCTCAGATTTACAGTTTCACTTTTTCCCTTCAAATTTGTGCCATATCCAGCCTTTTAATTTCACCCTTGCCTAGCAGTGCAGCTGAAGCAGGTTATTAAGACACAAAGCGCAGTGGGCAAAGCCGTCTGCACAGAGGGTACGAGGGGGAACGTTTCATGCATCACAGAATACAGTAAATTACATCCTGAAAACCTATTAGTGTGGCTAATCATGATAATTGTATTATTCTAATGAACTCGCTGATCACTTAATGGTGATAATAAACGCTGGGGAGAGCCTTGGTAAGGTCGTCTCGCTACCTTTCCTCGGTAATACGCACAGTGCTCCTCCAGCACGGCTTGCAGTCACTGGATTGATCCTGTGGTATCAACAAGAACCAAGCAGTGCTAAATCAATTGATCTAGGGGTGCTGGCTCCACTCTGGCGAAACACTGCTCGCTACTGGTGGGGCGCATTGATCATGACTTACAATCAAGAGACTGGAAGTCAAAGCTTCAGGCAGCTTAGTGGGAAAAATTGCATTTATGGCCCTTCTCATGGGCCAACTGCATTTATGTCATTCACTTTCTACAACCTTAGAAATCATCGTTTCAATAAGGTACATTCATATAATCTCCTTCCTCTTCATATTCATAAATATATACATCTTCCTCATTTTGGATGTATATAGTTTTGTTGAAAAGTTATATAATTGCAAAATACTAGGGAAACAAACAGGAATAGACCATTTTTGGTTGTGACGTATAGTCGAAAGCATACTGTAAAAGTAAGGCTGAATAATGGTGGTTTATATGTAAAATTGTTTTTGTTTTGTTCTCTAAATTAAAAAGAATGGAAACAATTATAATTTCATTATTTTTCATTAATTAAAATTGTATCTCGAGTCTCACATCAAGTACATTAGCCAGGATCTTATCATGTGTCATGATGGGCACCCTGGGAGAAACTGGGCCCCAAAGCCATGTGCGAGAGATTGTGACTTTGGAGCACTACTAAAACAACTGCGCATTGTCAGCTATAAAGGCCTGGATTGTAATTATCCCGCTAAATACATATGGACAGGAGGACAGGGAGGAAACAGCATACAGAACAAGAGCAATAGTTCAATAGTTCTGAAACCCCGACAAAAGTAATATCCATTCCAAAAGCAATCTCTTTTCTCAATAAAGCCTCTCTCTATTCTTCTGGCCAGGACCCAGAGAGCAATAGTAGTGTTTGAGCTGACAAAGACGGGGATTACTGGAGCAGGGAATGAGCCCACCGGACCAGAACAGGGTTAATATCTCATCTCGGCATGGCCATCAGGGCCTCCTGCATCTGGTCCTGGCTAGCAGACGGGCCACACCGCCCCGCCTCCTTCTCCTTCCTCCCCTGGGGTCATTGTTGTGGTTATATAATGACCTTAAATTTTAATTCCCTGCCACGCTCTGCTCCTTGGTATAAAGGAGGACATTTATCCTCCAGCTTCGGGGGTCCGCACAGATTCGAAATCTGATTTAACTGCTGTCAAGAGCTAATGAAAATGTTCCACTGTGTAACAAATTATTTTTTTCCACCTCTTGCTTGCCTGCGCAGCTTGAAGGACGGACGGCTGTTTTGCTTCTTATTTAAGTGACGGTTTTTGAAAGTGTGTGTGTGGGGGTTTTTTTTCCCTCGCTTGGCAAGACACGATTTCCTCTTCACGGGTCTCGCTTCCCAGAAGCGGGCGAGCTGCAGGCTGGCTCCGAGAGCTCCCGGAAGCAGAGCCCCGCCGCACCTGCAGTCTGCAGGCCTGGGCAGGGAGTGGCCTGAGCTGAGCAGCGGCGCTCTCCTGTCTGCGCTGGTGCTGATCCTGTCTGAGCTCTCCTCTCCCTGGACTTCCGGGAGTGGCGGAAACTGACTGCAACAGTTCCGAAACCCATTCGGGAAAGGCAAGCAAGCACTCTCTTGGTAAAAAGCAGTAAATTTGCTCGCATCTCCCCTGGCATATTTCCTGTTTTGAAGCATTGGAGTGTGGCCCACTGAGCTACAGGGATGGAGGCACACAGAGACCCAGGGGACCAGCCAGTTCCACTTACGCACAGCACAACCAAGAGTGATATCGGAGCCAGCACCAGCCCGGATTCCGGTTCTGGCAGAGGCACCCCTCTTCCAACAGCATCTTGAAGCTGCTCCCTTTGTATTGAACCAGAAGCTTAGTAGAGTAGCATGAAAGCAGCTATGAGTGATGGAAGGATTGGGAATAAAGTAGAGGACCCCTTGAAAAGTGCAGATGTTTTTTTAGCAGTTGAACCCCAACAGACAGGGATCCCCAATGAAGCTGGTGAAAGATTAGAAGCAGTCTGAAGCAAATCCAAAAAAAGCTCAGATGTCCTCCTCTACACCCGTGGGTTGGGGATTACATGTGGAAATGGTTTCAAAGCAGTTGTTTCGGTGAGAACTTAAAGGGGAACTGCAGCGCTATTTTCATATTTTGGGGTTAGAAAGAATGAGTGCATTTCAAACTCCAATAAAAGTAAGATGTACACAGGAACTTGTAGAACCTCCATTTTAAATCACAAAATAGCTTAAATGTACAGGTATGTGCAGTCCCATGTTCTGCGATTCAGAACAAGGCGACAACATTTCCAGTAACCTGCCAACTCTGCATGCAGATCACATTGGAACATTTCTGCGGTGAAATATCTGCTGCACAACCTGTACTTATTCGCTCGTACATCACATTATATTACTCATTACAGTAACTAGTGAGCGGGAAGGGCCACGTCACGTCTCAATTTGTGGATAATAGTTTGTAACAAATTGGCGACTTACAGTACTTTCACAAAGTTCACGATTTTGTGCTTAATTCGAAATCAATCATTTTTTTCTATAGCGTAAATTTATTCATTTTCTTACCGAGATTTAATAACGGGTCTGAAAAATTGGGACTGAGGTTCCCCTTTAAAAGTTTGTAGATTTGGTTCGCTTTCTTGCCAAACAGCTGATGACCACCCCAACTCCCAGCTGCGTCCCTTCTTCCCTCACCCCTTCAGAGACTTTTAAAAGTGTTCGGCTGTTCTCTGGAGTGCTCCGGGGCCCCACGTGTCCTGCATGACGCTGTGCTGAATCCACAAGCCCCAGACTCTCACCCGGTGCCTGCCCCACAGACAGAGTCACCGAAGGAGCACGCAAGAGGATGAGGAGGGCAGATCCTGAGCGGGCAGCGGGCACACAGGAGGAAGGAGGAAAGGAGGGCACAGACACATGGGAGAAAAGAAAGAACTGCGAGCAGGTTGCACAGAGACAATGCAAAGACTGCCAGCTTTAGGGAGATGAAACGGTAAAGCAGAGGGAGGAGCTCGGCCTTGGAGAGGGCAGGAGGGATAGAGATAAGGATCGAAAAGGCGAGCGAGGGCAGACAGACCGCTGGGCAGGGTTCCAGTGCCAGGGTGGCACATGCTGTGAAAATCCCAGCTGACCCAAGCAAGGCAGAGAGCCGCCAGGGGCCCCGGGCTCAGGCAGCAGACTCACACGCTGGCAGGAGTTTTCCAGAGGCTGCCCCACAGTCCAGCAGACCCTTAACTCCACTTTAACCCGTCCTGCAAATACCACCGAACGGCTACACACAACAGAGGGCCACTCGGCCCATCAGGACCCTTCGGCTGTTTTAGTCACATGGTCACACTGGCAACGAGCCCCCCTTCAAGGGGAAAGCTGGAGGCGGCACACACCGAACCTGCACGAAATCGCAGCCCCTGGCACAGAGTCCTCAAGGACACAGGGAAGAGCATGCCAACTCCACATCTGGGATCGAACCCAGGACCCTGGAGCCGCGAAGTGGCAGCAGTACCTCCCAGGCCACCTGCTTCAGCCCCAAGAGCGCGTTTAACGAGGATGAAAATCATTATTTTCATAACCTGCACAGACGCTCTTGAAGAGCTGCAGTTTAAAGAGTAACGTGATGAAATGGGTCCTAAACTTCTTAACAAACAGGGCTCAGGAGGACAGATGGGGGAAATGGTTATCTGACATTCGCTACACTGCACTGGGCCTGTGTGATGTTCCCCCTGCTGTACATTTCGTACACTAACGATATTAAGAGTGAACATACAGAGAGACATCTCATTCAATATACTGATGACACAGCCCTGGCCATCTTATTAAAGCACCCAGAAAATCATCATGGGCCCATTCCAAATGATGAGTTCTCTTTGAAGTTAAATGCCTTGAAAACAAAGGAACTAGTCACTGATTTAAGGAAAAATGCAACACACCTCCAACCTGTTGGCTGCACTTAACAGTCAGCCTGTAGACATTGTCAGTAACTACATAATGCTTCAAGCACCTGGGACAGGTGATACAGAAAAACCTAAGACAGGACAAATGTTGTGACAGCATTTATAAAAAAGGCCAACACAGACGTTTTTTCTGAGGAAACTCAGCTATTTCAAGATAGAATATTTTAACACTTTCCTAGAAGTCATCTGTTGAAAGTGTCGTAACGTGCTGTTTCGTTTGCCGGCAACACCAGTGTCGTTATTTTTAAAGGCCTGGGAAAATCCAATGAAAGCAAGCAGTGAAATAACTGGGGGCCAATCAAATCAACCTAAATATCCTCTACAAACAAAAGGTCGTAAAGAGGCTGAGAGCATTATGGAGCGCGTGTCTCACCCCCTCCGTTGTGAATTCCCACTGCTCCCACCTGGGAGACGCCTCTGTGTCTGCAGGTGTAAACGTACAGTAACAGGCTCAGGAAGTCTTTCATTCCCACTGCAATAATCACTCTCAAACAATGCAAAGTAACTCTCTAATCTCCTGTCACAGCACTGTACTGTCTTCTCTGTTGGTAATGTTTGCCTTCCTTGTTGTTATTGTTGTCCTGGACCGTGCTGTAAAGGAAATGTCCCCCAGAGCACAATAAAGCTTGAACTGAAGTATTTGTTTTCCACTTTCTAGACCTGGGCTACCTCTTAACTTTTCCAGTGCCTTCCCTCAGGCTCGGCTGTGAAGCAGAAGGACCTCTGACAGCTGCAATCCACCCTGCTAACTGAGAGACCCAGCGAGCATGCCGCGCTGCAGCACTGAGATTAATCATCGACGCTGAGCAAATACCGCACTCCGAAAATTCTGTTCAAATTCAGAGTAGGCCCAGGGAAGAGTTTCCAACACTTTTTTGCCCCGCATCCAAATGTTTCCAGTTAAACATGTTCCAGGGAACTGTTTTTCCTTTTTTCTTACTTGAACCGTAACTCTTTCCTTCCAGGCCATGTCTGCTCTGAGCAGACAAATGGGTGGGATTGTTGTCTATAGGACTGACCAACTCCTGCAGGATAACAGCAGTCCACTATCAGGGTAAGACTGTGCTTGACTACAAGTCTCCAGTGTAGACCCACCAAAGAGCTACAACAAACTTGCCACATGTTTATTTTTTCTGATTTGATGAAGGTGGCACTACTGTACAGTGCTTTGAATTCTTTGAAAAATGCCTTTGAAATAAAACCTAATTTAATACTGTACTACAGGCTGAATTGGTGTGGCACAATGGCCTGGCAACTGCTGCTGCCTCACAGCTCTTGGGTCCTTGGTTCAACTACAGAGCGGCAGTGCCTTCTGTGTGGAGTCTGCATGTTCTCTGGTCAAGGGTTTGAGGCCCCAGCTCTACAGGATGAACCGGCTATGAGTAATGGAAGGACTGGGAATAGGAAAACAGAAAGTTTCAAAGACCAGCTGGATTCCATACAGCAGCCATTCTGCAGCAGCAGCCAAACATTTACAAATAAGGAGGCTATTTGGCCCATCTGGCAGTTCATAACCATTTGTATGTTCGAGTTGTTTACCACCCTGCTCCTTGAACAGGGCCATGGGATCCCTAATGACCAAGGTGTCATTACCTCTGTTTAACATCATATCCAAAAGATGGCACCTCCTACAGCACTAAGTCCCTGGTTGCCAGTCTGTGGCCCCAACACTTCACTTCCCCAGAGGTCTCCCATCCCAGGACTGACCAGGCCCAGCCTTACTGAGCTCCAGCAATGCGATGTCATCAGGCTACAGTGCAGCACCTCGGGGAGAAGAGCATAAGGTCTTCCAATTTCAAGAGTATGTTCTTTCTTTATTCACAATCCCACACTAACTACATTTCCGTCAATTAGAGGCATCCTGTTCTCTCAACGAACTCCTTGTCCGTTCACCCATTTTATCCAGTACAGGGGGAGCTGGAGCCTATCCCAGCAAGCAAAAGGTGCAAGACAAGATACACCCTCATCACAGGGCACACACAGACACACACACACACGCACACACGCACACACGCGTCTTATTTCTTGTCACTGACCCTACCTGGTCTCAGCTCAGGCAACCAAAATCCAGCCCCAGCTAAACCTGGAAAAACAAGAGCGGGCCGTCGGCCTTCTGCAAGGCTCCGAGCTTCGGCCTTCTTTCACCAGTCGCTCCACACAACAGCAGATTCAAGCTCGCCAGCAGGCAGAGCCTCCTATGGAGCCTCACCATGAAAATACAACCTCCCCTCCAGAAACTCCATATGGAAAAACTGGTCTGAGAGAAGAAATCCTGCCACGAAAGAAGGAACATTTCTGCGGAGAAAGGGAGGGGGGAAGATAAAAGACTAAATAAAATAATGCAATTAATATATAACTGAATTTGCATAGAGAGAATCAAAACCTCCCTTTGCAACGCCAGGATTGTGAAGTAACTGGCTCGCAGTAAAGTAGGTCATTGGCACATTCTAAGGTAAAGGAAACTCAGTGCTTTTTGGAAACAAAACCCAGGCTGGCTAGTGCTATTCAGGCAAGCTGGAGGAAGAAACAAAACAGGAAAGCAAATTAACACCCCCTCACACACACACACACCACCCCTGCAGCACCTCGGTTCCATCTGAATCATCGCTTCAGTGTCAGCCAGTGCTGCATCAAATTTCTCTGCTTTCGTGAATTTTATCAGCTACTCCCTGACACACATACACACACAACACAGTAAACAATCACAAGACGGTTACTGCACACTGAAAACTCCACATGTCTCCAAGGGGGTTACATGCCACACACACCTTCCCCCTCTGTAGGGCATGACAAATACTGAAGAGGAACTTTCTTGAGAGGAACCAGTGCTGCCCCCCCCCCCCCCGCCTCCTTGGCTAATTCGAGATTCTCTTGGTCAGCAGCTGCTGTTTGTCCACTAGTCAGCCAACAGACAAGTTCCTAACAAGCCAGCACTGGGAGATGAGCAGAGTCAGCTGCTGCACTCCAGGCTGCACTAAGCTGCTCTGCAGAAGGCTGGACCAAGAGGAAAACTAGCCAACAAGACTGGACAGACTCTCCATGGGCAGGGTCTCACACTACATGATGACCACAGCTCTACAAGCCAAGAACAAGACTGGACAGACTCTCCATGGGCACGGTCTCACACTACATGATGACCACAGCTCACCAAGCCAAGGACAAGACTGGACAGACTCTCCATGGGCACGGTCTCACACTACATGATGACCACAGCTCACCAAGCCAAGGACAAGACTGGACAGACTCTCCATGGGCAGGGTCTCACACTACATGATGACCACAGCTCACCAAGCGTCACGCCGAGGCTCAGCAGTAATTCCTCACCTGTTTGCTCCCAGTACTTATCACCCGGAGGGACCAGTTTAGGAGAGCTGCAGAAGCCATCCAGCTTGACCAATATAAACTAGCCTAGCCAGATGGCACAGAACACTATCCCTCTTTCCCACTGGGTGTCAAAGAGAAAATATTACAGACGGACAGGGCTCTCTTTTCTCAGTTCTTTTTTTAAAACCTGGTCTGTACTATTACTGCCAGGCCCGAGTCAAAGCAAGCCCTCCACTGCGGTTAAGGCTAAGTTAAGTTAAGGCTTTTCTGAAGAAGAGGGTATTGAATCTGGATTTGAAGGAGTTTAGAGAAGGTAACTCTCTGATATCCTTGGGCAGAGAGTTCCAGAGCTTGGGGGCATAACAGGAGAAGGCCCTGTCACCCATAGAATCTAGATGGGCTTGGGGGACAGTAAGGAGAGCAGAATTAGAAGAGCGAAGGTTGTGAGGTGGGGAGTAGGGTGATAATAGTTCAGACAGGTACTGAGGTGCCAAGCCATGCAGAGCCTTATAGGTGAGCATGAGGATTTTAAAGTCTACAAGGAATTTGACAGGAAGCCAGTGCAAGGACTCCAGGATAGGAGTCATGTGAACACTTACACTAGACCTGGTCAGGATTCTGCCCTGCGGTTTAAGCCATCCGCCGCTGTCAGTGTCTTCAGGTCATGGTGGAGGGAGCTGACTGTGGAGACTTGAGCCCAGCCCCTGTCTGCGCCTGTACCTGTACCTAATCCTCTCACGGTTTCTAACGGGTGCTACTCGACAAGCTCTCTGGGTTCCATTTACCATCCTGTCCCAACCTGCATTACACTGCGGCCCTCTGTGTCTTCCGCCTTGCTACTGCTACCTTTCACCTTTTCCCATCTACTGTTAAAATACAGAGGTGAATTGTTTCCATCAAGGAAAAACAAAACAGTTCCTGTGGCATCCAGTAATGATGAGGAAGTCAATTATCTCATAGTCAAGAGATGCCAGTGATCATGTGAGTGTATGAACAATCTGTTACATTGTGCAATGGCAGCACCTAGGAGCTACCGATAGCTCAGCTGGAACTGTGGGGTGTCCAATGCCACAGAATGCTCAAGAACTAACTTTCGACTGGGGTTTATTCATAATCAAAATGTTACACTTTATACCCTAATGTATACCCTAATATACCCTACCTCATTATGAGTTCTTATTTATTGCACATCTCCAGTCATTGTTTACACATCTGTATTGTTTACATTCAAACTGTTTACTTGTTTACTTGTACACTGTCTACTGTTTGTTTGTATATTGTCTTGATGCACTGTCTGCACTTTGTGTTTTTACACTTGTTTTAACAATCAAGAGACTTTCTGTAAGAAAGAATTCCATTGTACCAGTTACATATGGCAATAAAGTTCAAGTTCAAGTTAATGTGAACACATTTAGAAAAAGCATGCAGACATTCGCATGTATACTTAAACAAGAAATATTGTACCTTGCTTCTGTATGACTTCTACTGCTTATAACTGAAGTTATCGCAATTGTGCTATCATCTGATTATCACGTAAAGTACGAGATAATGTACTGTCTCCTAATAACAAGACTTGGTCATAATTACAAGATAACACACAAAATATTTTTTTTCCTTGGTGGTAGCAATGCACTTCTTTATAAAACAGCTCTTTTCATTTAAAAAAAAAACAAACAAAAGAAAGTTCTCTTCCGTTCTCCTACAATGAGAAGGTTTATTTGTCTTTTCAATTTAGAATGAACAATTAACATTTGTTACATACCTCCTAGATCAGGAACATACCCTGGGACAGCGTCATTTAAAAGCACCAGACATCACATGCAGAGGGTTAACACAGAGGAGGCTCTGCCTCCAGGTGTGTTCAAGTCCACCTCTGTGTTCCAGGCACCTCAGCTGCTGTACAGCATAGCAGACCGACACAGCCTTACAGGTGAATGGGGCCTGTTTCACCGTAAAGTCTGAAGTCACATCATTCTGTGCCCTCACCTGCATCAGGGATCTTTCTTCTTTTGTTATTTATCATCCAAAAACCAGTTCCCCACTCCATTTTGTGTAACACATGACTGACTTTAAAGATGTCATTTTATACAAATATTATAAAACGACAGTATTTCAGTCGGTATTGTTGTGTGAATCGGAAAAAAACCCAGCTGACTGAACTGCTTGTCTTTTGTTGGGATAAGAATGGAATTGCGCCTGTTGGCAACATTTTTTTCTCCTGTTTATTAGGTTAACTGTTACTGAAGCCGAGACCAAAATGGCTTATCATGCTCTCCCCAGAAGGCCTACTCCGACACGGTTAGATTCAGGAACAAAACCGGAGGTTTAATAGTTGGGGAGCTGCGTGATGCGGCTTGCAGAGAGGCTCAATTCCTTGGAGAAAATCAGGCAGTGAAAGGAAAATCACAAAAATCTATTGGGAATGGCTGACGTCTTCCTGTCAGGCCTCCATCTTGGACCTGAGCAACGAACGACAGGGGACCTGTTCTTTCTGTGGGGTCGTGTCTGATGAATACTCAGAGAACAGAGTGTTTTAACTTGTTGTTATTTATTGGGCGCGGTTATTCTGCACATTCTGGACACAAGCTGTGCCTCAAACAGACTTAGCCAGGTGCTAGTTTATATCTCTAACCTCTGAGCACAAGGGGGAAGACGAAGAAGACAGTAAAATATACAAAACATCACGAGATCCAAAAGTAAGTCTTGCAAGTAAATTACCGGACTTTCCATGAACCAAATATACAAGTGTTTCAATAACAAAAGGGACAATTCAGATCTAAAAGAGTAATTACTCCCCCAAAATACTCTGAATTTAAAACACAAAAAATGAAAAGTAAGAATACCGTAGACTTCATATTCAGGTATGATACCCACCAAGGTTATTGCATTTATAGTTGTTAATAATGGAATAATGAGAGCGACTCCTTGTAGGTACTCAAATTATCCAGCAGCAGTGTTGAAAGTGGTTACGCTCCTTGGATTCACAGAGGAGTACGAAAACTAAAGCAAAGAAAAAAAAAAGATTTTGAGCTCCTTGCGTGGCTGGCCTGGATTTTCACAAAAGAAGTTCAGCTTCCCTGCTGAAATACAGCCTGTAGCACATTAAAATCTGCTCCTTTATCCCCGCGCCGCTGACAAACAACCAAAGTTGGAGAGCTAATGACGAGGAATTTCAATAGCAGGTTTTCTATTCACTTTTTTTTTTAAAACTGCGTCTGCAATACTTCCTGTGCGAGCAGGGATCCGGAGCTCAGCAAGAGGAGGAACCGTCTTAGAAAAAGCCTCTCCCGCTCGCGAAAAATCATCTGCAGGCAGTGTTCACATCTGGGAACCCTGAATTCTTTCTTTGGGGTTTTTTTCTGACAGGATGGGGAAAGTTAAAAGGCAGCTGGTGGCCCAGGCAAATTCAAGTAAAAAAAACGTTCTTCTTCCCCTTTAAGAGAAAAAGAAGAGGAGATCGCAGTAGCTCTCCAAAAAAGCAACGGGAGCTCACGCTGACAGTAAAAAGAACAGCCAGCTAATTCCCTGGATTTTTAAGACCAGGAAAGGCCGCTGCACTCCCTCTTCGAGCTTTTGAAGCAAATAAATTGGAATTGCACTTCCTAGCCACATTTCTTTCCATTACGCATTTCTGTAAATGAAGACAAATGGAGTTTAAGGGCACCTCAGTCCTCACCCAGCTCTGTAGGACAGATTTTATTGCAGCAGTTAGACCTGCTGGCAGAAGCAGACTGGCAGATAGGCCTGTCTCACTAACATCCACGCAATGGGAAGATGAATCGAGGCAGAGAGAGAGGCGATGTCATGTAATTAAATATGATTAGTCCACAAAACGGCTGCAACCAAGAGACACTTAGGATAAACAGTGCCTGGGATTCGAGCAATCGCAAATAAATAAACAAGAGGTGTTATTCGCAGACTGGCAGCAAAATGCTTTCGAGGACGAGGACAGGGGGTGACTCCCGGTGTCTGGAAAATTACTAATGTAGCTTCCATCCATGAAAAGGCTGACAAAACTGAACCAGGTAATTTCAGGCCAAAATGTCTTCTATCGCAGGTTATAGAAACAATAATCAGGACTAAACAAGGTGTATGGCAGCAGGATTCCAGGGAGATTCATCACAGATTGTCTTGTTCACTAGCTGGTTAAAGATTTTGAACAAGTAAAAACAGTAACGGGTGTAAAGTGAACATGGGGAATTTAGATTTCAGAAGGTTTTAGATAAAGTACTCATAACTAATCCTCAAATGACAGGCAGCAGAAATTCAAGGTGATATGTATAATTAGATTGAGAGCTGGTTAATGTGACAGTGGTAAAGGGTGAATTCTCAGAATCAGGGTGATGTAACTGACAGAGTACCACAGGGATCTGTACAAGGACCACTTACTAAGGCAAGAAAAAGGAGATGTTAGGATGTGTTAGAAGACGTGTAGTACTTATTTGCGGAACTGTAAAATTTGGTCATCATACAAAAAAACAGTTGGCTCCCCTGGAATAAATACAAAACACAACAACCAGATACATTCCCGGGGTTAGAGGAATATCCTACTCAGACGGGCAACTGAACTAAATATTTTTAGCCTCCAACAAAGAAAACTACATTGGAACCCGATCACTCAGTATACAAAATCCCCACAGGCCTTGACAAAACCAACAATGACATATCAACCATAACATATAACATACAAACAAGTGGAAACAAAGCTGACATGCATGTAAAACCAAGAGCAGGAGGTTGGAGGAGCGTGGAACAAGCTGCAAAGCCACGTTGCCAAAGCTTAAATCCAGGCTTTTTATAAAAAACAAACGCTTTCTTGGCAAGATCCTCGGGTCAGTTAGCTACCTGGAACCAAACGGGCTTGAGGTCTCACAATTCACAATCCTGGAGGGTCTCTTCTGTGAGAGAACCCAGGCCCTGCCTTGCTGCGGTTTCTAATGTATCAGGCTTGAGATGACCCCGACAGGGCTGGACGACGCGCCCCTCCCCAGCGCAGATGGAGCCGCAGAGGCAAAAACAGCAACGGCCCAGTCGCACACGCCCAGGACAGTGGGCTCGAGGAATGCACATCACCGTGTGAAAGCGGACAGCTCTCTGCAACTGCAATGACAGCACCCTCCTGGACACCCACCCGCTAAACCGACTCCCTCCGGCACCCACCTCTGTGGCAAAAATTAAGATCACTTTATTGGCCATATACAATTTCTCGTATTGGGAATTTGTCTTTTCGCATACCCCAGCTTGCTCTCCATGAGACAAACAGACAGGGGGAGAGAGCCTGGGGTCAGAGTGCAGGGTCAGCCATTTACACGGCGCCCCTGGAGCGGTTGAGGTTAAGGGCCTTGCTCGGGGGCCCAACGGAGTAGGATTCCTCTGCCGGCTGTGGGATTTGAACCAGCAACCTTCCAGCCATAGGCGTAGATCCGTAGCCACAGAGCTTCCCGCCAAATGTGTAAAACCAGCAGACCTCGTTCTATAAGTCCTGAGGAAACGAGGTATTCTTATGATGCACATCTTTGTGTTATTGTTACTATAGCTATCATCACTGGTTTAATCAGCCACAGTGGGAATTCGGCCAAGGGATCTGTCGTCATCCGTGGGCGGGAGGGGAGTGATTGCTGTTTTCATGCTCCCAGCGCAGGATTAAAAACAGGACGGCTCTCTGGTTTGACTGGCTTCTGTCTGACGGGTGGCCACGTTTTCACCTGCACTGCCGGGCTGGGCGGAAGTTCGTCACCGTCTTTCCCATTTTTTATTGTGAAAGCTAAAAAAGCAAACCACGGCAATGATCTTTTCAACGGACTCATATCCTTGACGCAGTGTAAAAGACTAGTTTCGCTGCTGGGCTCCTATCTTGATTAATGACCGTATATTAATGAACATAGTCATTAATGTTTAATGTCAATAATATTATACAGGAGGCAGGGAGGGGTAGCAATGAGCAGTGTAGCCTCACAGCTCCTGGGTCCTGATATCCATAGAAGAGCACCTTCTGTGTGGAGTCTGCATGCAGCATGTTTGCACAGGCGTCTTTCCACCTTCCAAAGACATCCTGTCTTGTATAACTGGAGTCTTTGAATTGCTCCTGTGCACTGGTGTGGGGTGGTGGTGTTGATTACAATTATAAAAAAGACCACAACAACTCGTTTCACCCTTGCAGCAAAGGGTGAGCACCTCCCCAGACTTCTCTCAGCCTTCAGGAAGAACGAAGGCATGAGCCAAGGCTTCAGTCTGAAACAGACGGGTTTATTCTTACAGAAAGATGTATAACTACTGAGTGACCAACAGCCAAGTCTGAAATTCCAAGGAAGAACTAGAAATGCCTTGCAGTGCAAGTTATTTATTATTTTTGAGAGGAGGGCCTTGTTTTAACAAGAACGTAACACGCCTGCATCACCTCCCCAAAGGCAGTCTGTTCTCTAGTACCAGCCTTTGCAACAGTGACAACAGGCACAACTGTGAGCTTCACCTAATGCAGACAGACATCAGCCCCTTCTATAAAAGCCTCACTTAAAAAAAGTTTTCAAACCCCCCGGGGGTCTCTGTGACTGGAAAGAAGGGAGGGGTTCTTTTTGGCCAAACTGTGCCCATCAGAGACTCGAAAGACCAGGAGAGCCCGATCCAGATCAGTCTGGGCCAGTACCGGGCTCGCAAATGGTGGGAAGTTGTTTTCCACTCTTGGAAAAGGAAATGGCAGAGCAGGAGGAACTACAGAATCAGGATGGACCCTTGAGATTCTTTATTTTCTGGACTTTTAGCAGATCGTAAGCAAACGTACAGCGAGCACTGAAATGAATGTGTACTCAGATGTCCCCGCTCTCTGGGATGGGATACCCCAACTGTAATACTGGGGTTCAAAAGCTGGAACACAGCTGCAGGGCTCTCCTCCGAGCTGAGTGTGTCTGGTTCTTTTTTCCCGGGATAGATAAAGCCCGTCAGGACTCCAAAAAATGCAGTCCTCTACCGGGAAAAGCTGAAATGGTGAAAAACAGCAGGTTTCTCCATTCCTGCGAGCCAGCTTTTAATAACTTCCAGACTGACACGGATCTATGCTGCTCCCCTCTGTGTCTAGACTGAGTGAACTTCAGTTTTTTTTTACTGCTTCGCGGAATGAACTCAGCATTAGCTGGTGCTGGGGAAACAGTATTGTGTGGCTCTGAAGCACATCCTCCCAGCCGTGCTGTAACGTTTATGACTGCTTTTCATTATTTTGTACAAGGGAGCGATGCTTTGTCCATTCCAGTTTTTGGTAGGCCTGCCTTCTAGTTCTGGGTGGAAGCGGTTAGCTTTTCTGCAAACAAGCCTGACAAATCTCTTTCACTCCAGTAACAACTTTCAAATCAAGAAATTACAACACTAAGTAAGATGAGCGAGGAACTAATGGCATCTCTGTTCCTTGAGGGCCTGGCAAGATGAAAAGTGGAATTGTTTCTTCATACAAATTGAACAAGCTTCATTCATCAGTGACGAAATCTAATTACGCTCAGTTTTACAGGATCTGGGATGTAAGGGATCTTGCCACTGTAAAGCAGCAGTAGACTTCATTCATTACCTTCACTGCTTTTCCAGGGAAACAGGCCAGACTCCTATTGCACAGCAGTCTGATCCATTTCAGGTTTTAGTCCGGTACAGACTCTTATATATGCCAGTTCATCACTGGTTTGCAGTTCCTATAATTTTTCTTAGCAAACGTCCACAGACACAATGAGATGCTTTCTTCTGCGTCAGTACAATTTGCCCAAAATGCTCCACAAAATCTGGCATGGAGCTTTACTGCGTTTGTTCTCTTTCTGTTGAAGCATTATAGCAACTGCATTGCTAGTGTGGTGTTCCTAAATTTAACCCTCCTCCTGTGCCTTTTAGCTCTTGTTTTGTCAGCAAAGCCGATTCCTTTGATGTTAGCAAAGGTTTACACTGATCCCATTCCGAAGGTCAGCCTCTTACACAAGTATAGAAAAACACTGGAATCCTCCTCCTCCTGGTTAATGATCAGCCACACACTGTTTACGCTCCTGTGGGCAAACATGCTGCAGGAGTCCCTGAGAGATGCATTTTTAGGGTCACTCCAGCAAACACACCAGGGGGTTTTAACTGTGAGGTTCCCTCCGGATTGCTGTATACTCCATCATTTCCATTCTGGTGTAGCACAAACTATTTGTCTGAAGATCTCTGCTTATGTCCTGGCAGATATACCCCAAACTGCTCTGGTGTGGGTAATTATTATTATAATAAGGATTAGTGATCAGCATCACCTGTAAACGTCTCCTGGGGGACTGATGGGGCGACAACATGTAGCAGCTGAAATTTTACATCAACAGCAGCTCGTTTGTTTTGTAATGAGCCGAATCTGAGTGTTTTTCACCGGGAAATAAAACTGGTTAAATGGTAACTAGAAAGGGCCATCCCAAGACTACAAATAAACACACAGCAAATGAAGAAAGCCCTTATTTACCAGCTACCCAACACGTTCGGATACCCAAGCTCTTTTGGTGGGGGGGGTGGGGGGGGGATAAAAGTACAAAAGCTTCCTAATTTCAAAAAGATGAAAAAATTGGGCTGTGAAAGAGGTTAGTCTGAGCAGGACTGAGGCAGACACTGTGTGAGAGAGAAGGAGAGGCGCAGAGAGAGAGAGCGCTTTAGACAGCGGAGTCAGTGAGACAGAACATCTCTATTAAACTGGAATCTTATTGGTAGTAGCCTCACGGACAGAAAAAGAACTGTTTTTTTTTTACCGTACAGTGTTATTCATTTACTGTCACTGCAGAATATACAGACCCGTAATTATATTTTTTCAGGATTCTTCTGCCCTGTAATGACTGCTATGATCCTGGATTGAAGCCACCTGACATCATATTTCACACTTTTTTTCAAACTATATAATTCACCCAGAAGCGAATTAACTACCGCTAGCACTGCGAGACAATACACAAGAGCGAGAGTCCCTGCAGGCCTGCAGAGCGCAGGCGACTGCAGACTCGCACACACCATCAAAACTTTTCTTCTCCTGTATCGAAGCTGGGATGAGCAAACAACAGAGGCCAAAGCACTGCTGGTTTCATGTTCATTTTTTTAATGAGGTATTCCAAAAGACCTCCCCAACACACACAGGGGATAAAATTCCCTTCTAAAACAAAAAAAAGCAAACTCAGCCTGCATTGCACCGGTATGGGAGAGGAAAGTGGAGCGCCCAGCAAAATCACCTGCAAACGTGACAACATGCAAACTCCACGCAGACAGACACACAAAGCAAGAATCAAGCCCGGTGCCCTGAAGCTGTGAGGCAGTAATGCAAAATGTTATGCCACTGTGCCACTGACATGTCTTCCCGTAACACTAACAAAGAAGCCAACAGGATTAGTTTTCAAGATTTGGCAAGGATCTTGCTTTAAAGAAAGGTTGTAGCAGATTTTTATTTCCTGAGACTTTCATGACACTTAGCAACGCTGGGTAAACAAGACTTCAGGGAAAGTACCAGTGTTGTTCACTGAAATGGGCAAAACAGCCCTGAATCAGTCTATGTGTTGATGGGGGTGGGGGGGGGGGAATCACAGGACTTTGGTATTCTGCTCCTGACCAAACCTCAAATACGTTCAACCCTGGAGGCACAAGCGCAACACTGAAGAGGAGATGGGTTCAGGGCATTCACAACCCGCTGAGGGGATGAACCCCTGCAGACACAGTGTGAGACAGGGTCTGCAGGCAGAGGAGGCGAAGGGAAGATCCTCCAAGCAACACATTTGACTGGGCGTTGAAAGGCGAGCGTTCGCCAGGCAGGCTGGCCTCTGCTCAAGGCCACCCGGCTACGTCAATCCAGCACAGATGAGGTCAGGCAAGACAAAGCCAACGGGAACAAGCACCTATTGAACGCCAGCAGCCGGGTTGTGCCTGGTCTGCCGAAAGTAGCATTTACATAGGTGCCCCAGAATGTTATAGCAACGTCTCCACTCTCCTGCACCCCCACGCACCCTGCTCAGCCACCTCGGCTGGGGGGCGGAAACGCCCGGAGCCTGGCGCCGCTCGAGCGGAGAGGACACTCGCCGAGCTCGGTCTTGAGCTGGAAAGGCCAGGATTTTAGACAGGGAGCTACGGGCGCCCTCCCCTTTCACCATTCAATGGCTCACTTAACACGTTTATGTTTTTATTGTATAAAAATAAAACAGACGCAGTTCAGCGGAGATAAGGCAATTCGTGGGCGCAATACTAGACGTGCATCAGTCGCAATGGGTGACCGAACACAGCCGCATTCACGTGTACCTAGTTATTGCATAAGATAGTGACTAGGGACACGTGAAGATGATAAAGCGAATTCAAGCCCTCAACCAAGCCTGGCTTGTCTATACTTTCCAGCTTATAACGCTGCCTGTACAATGTTGCCCTACCAAGCCTGTACTGTCTATGCTTTCCTGTGTATAATATAATGCAAATATAAGATGTTTAAGGGCATTCAGGTGGAAACTGCCTCAGGAGGGCTGGAGGCGTTCAGCAGAGGAAGGGGTTAAGTTTCTGCACCACAGATTTGCCTAGTAGTACTCGCTAGGCCCGAGAGAGGAAGCTCGGCACTCACAGACGTCGGGGGACTCGTCGGAGCCGTCCGGACAGTCCTTCTCCGCGTCGCACCGCCAGCCCTTGGAGATGCAGGTGATCTTGTCCTTGCACACGAACTGCTTGGGGCTGCAGGTCTTCGGCGCTGGGCGAGAGGAGGAGAAAGAGGAGAGGAGAGTGAGCCACAGGGACAGCAGAGGCGGCGAGCCAACCCTCAAGCCGTGCTCGCAGACCCCCCCCCCCCACCCCCCACCCCCGCACCCTGTGAACAGGGCCTGGCTTAGCCACCCCAGGGTGCCCACCAGCCAGAGAGGACCCCATGCCAGGAGCTGGCATGTTCTGCTGCACAGAGGGCAAGCCAGGTCATCAGATCTCCACAGCCCCAGCAGTCAGCCAGACCGCATTCAGAAAAACACAGGAACCTCTTCCATAACATTTCTGGTCACCTTGCAAATCCATCCTTATTTTGTTTTCAGGCTTGGAAGCCATCTTCTTTTCACTGAAACATCACCAACGCCAGCGTCTCTTCCACGCCTGGGTGGAGGGGTGCGGGTGGGGAAGACGTTGAGCCTATATTTGCAAGCCTCCCCAATTCCACCGCCAGGGACATCATCAAGGTACCTCGACACAGCCCGTCAGCAGCGCGCCATCGCGGATCGCCACGCCACACAGGGGCACTGGGCAGCGGTCAGGGATCGCAGAGAAACCTCAGCCGTAATTAAACCAGTCCCTGCTACGGCATTAATCCTCCCACACTCACATACTGCAATTTCATGCAAAGATCCCTTTGTAAAAAGAGTGCTTCAGTGTTGCGGGACCTTTTCAAGGGCCTCTCTGTCTTTAGATGTGGGTTAAAGTGCACATGAAATAAACGGGCAAAATAAAGAGCACTGCAGTCTTCCCCTCGTCCAGCCCTGCTACTGCAACCCAGCTTGTGTCTCCCTGTCGAGGTCCATCTTGCTACAACGTGATCCACAATTTAGCACCTTTTGAGCTTGTGATTTTTGCCTCTAATTATAATTACGGTCTCTGCTAAAACGATGAATGAAAGGGTTTTTATGGCATCTTGGTGCTACTAGGAAGTTATACCCCCACAGAAGATCAGTGCAGTCACACAGTCTGTGCTGCTGGTCACACCCCTGACACACAGCACAGAAGAGGCTGGCTTCATTCCTTGTGGACCTGAAGCTAGGAGCCAGTGTGTCCCTCCCTGGACAGAGCTCTCCTGCATCTGCTCCCGAAGAACCCTATCAATCCAGGCCACTCCTCGGCAGCTGGTTAAAAATACAGACTGTGCTCCTAGGTCCCAGATCCACACATTCACAGGAGAACTGTGCAAGGCATGCAGCAACACATCAAGCTACATCAAGCGTGTTTGATTTGTACTGATCTAAGTCATGTGTTGCAAAGATGCATTTTTTTGTGGGTTTTGTGTTAATTTCCAACCTACCTTCCAGTCTGACTCAGTGTCACCATGTGAGAGTGAACATAACTCTATTATTAGAGAGGCTGCCTGCATTAAACAGGGGGAAATTAATTTTCATTCTACTAGACATGTGCTAGCAGTGGTGTAACATGTACTGCTGATTTGTCTTTTCACAGAAATGTATCTGCTCTTTGGGAAAATTATATAAACACCACTCCAGCCTTGGGCATTTTTTAGAAGCTGCTGGATGGTTAGACTGTTATTGGGCCCACCAGAACTGCAGCCAGGATGTCTTGCTGTGTGGTGTCCCAGCAGAAAATACACAACCAACCACATCGTACAGCACAGATGCAAAACCCATGAGCTAAGGAAATTTTGTGCAGACCCAAACAATTTTGCAAAGGCTGAGACTTAGTAAAGGCACATAATGAGTAATAACAAAAAGGTTTCAAATGACAGGAACAAACTTTTAACTATACATGCATATCACCCCCTCCATCCCTACCCCCACGGGAAACTTGACAAAATCATCTGCACCCCACAATGTTTACTCTTTCTGCACCCCTGCTACTGTATGCGAATCATATCTCCAGAACAGGCTTGGTCTAGCCTCCAGAAACCACGTCTCATCAGAAGGCGCAGAATGATGAAGGCTGAAGCAGGCGGGAAACCACCTCCCGGAATAAAGTAAAACGCAGTAAAACACAAACCAGGGGACACAAGCAGAAATTACAGGGATGTGCGTTTAAACCTGATAAGAGGAGGGGCGTCTTTACACAAAGGGTTGTGGGAGAATGGAACAAGCTACCCAGCCATGTTGTTAGAGCTCATACCTCGGATTCTTTCAAGAAATGGCTGGATGAGATCCTCAGATCACTTAGCTGATAACTACCAAACAGGTTAGATGTCCTCCTCTCATTGGTAACTGCTCTTTATGTTTCGACAATGATAGTGACTGGCCAATATGAGCCTCTGCTGTACAGTGCCTTCCCACCCTTATGGAACACACAGCTAACACTGAGACTCTCCGAGCCTGGCGTCACCTTTTGCATTTTCACACGTCTACCACTGACATGTCACATGCCACAGTTTTAAGTTTTGATTTGACAAAAGCTCAAAGAATTTGTCTCTTTAAGAGCTGGAAGAAGGGCAGTTCATAAGAATGGAGTAGCGACAGAGAAGGCACCGTCAGTAAAAGGCTGATTTAGTCCCAGGTACACTGAAAAAGCCTTAAATGTCAGTAACAAGATCTTATATTAAATATGTGACTTTAAAGGCAACCGGTGAAGAGATTTAAGTGTAGGAGTGATATGCTTCCAGGGTCTAGTGTGAGTAAGTAGTCTCGCTGCAGAGTTTCAAACATATTGCAACTTGTTGAGAAGAGAGCTAAGAGGCCCATAGATTGGAGAACTGCAGTATCAAGCCTTGATGTGATAAAATCAGGCACTCAGTATCAGACACTGATAGAAAAATTGCCTAATGTGGGCAGTATTACCGAGGTGAAAAAAAAGCTTTCTTAACCAGATTTTTCATGTGAGGTTCAAAAAACAGGAGGGGATCAAGTTGCGACTCCCGGATTCCTGACTTCGGACAACGCACACATGCCTTCACATCCCAAAGCTGTCCTGCCTGCCGCTGTGATTTCAAGCCCAAGGGCTCCATCGCACACATGCATACACCACGAATCCTACTGCTCTGCACTGCAATGTCATTTAAATGAAACGTCTGACTTTTACTCAGCTTTGAAACAGGAGCAGCATTTAAAATAAAGGGCTGCATTTGGGCTAGTATTTAAGAGAAACACAGAAGCTTCTATTAAGCCTGAGACCTACTCTACTGCAATGCCTCTGCTTATTTATGATCACACAGACTTGTGTGTGTCTCTGCATGCAGTCAAGACTTTTATATTAGCATAACTCAGCTCAAACGCCTACTGGTGAAGCAACAGAATGTATTTCACGAGGGACAGACTAAACCCGCTAATGAAGCGTTTAATCAGTAACTTAAAAGTCCTGTGTGCACTTGATCAGTTTTTACTAGAACAACACCTGTATTACATTTATTGAAAAATGGGTAAGAAGCAGACAGAAGTGGAGTTCAGCAATGCCAACACAAGGGAATCCAAAAGCAGAGGGCAAAAGGAGGCAGGATTACGAATCCAAAGAGAAACACAAAGCAGGGAATGCAAAACTAAACACCAAGGTAGTACCTTGGAGCAAAACTCTCTCCCAGAGCGCAGAGCACTGTCAGAGCACACCTTAAGTACCCAGATCAACCTGAGACGGGGAGTGGACATGAATTGCCCACAGGTGGAAAAGGCTTCCTGTCTGATTGTGTAACCAAGGCAACCAGAGCTGGCTGATAAGTGAGTAGAAGTGTGGCAGCTGTTGCAGTAATGATAGACAGGTGACAGGTGAGGTCTGTATCAGAGCCACAGCAAGACTCTTCCTCCTACGTTGGACAGCAGCCCGGAACAGAATGCTCCCCTAGCACTGCTGGTCCCCGCTAACACAACCTCTCTCATGGTACAACAGAAGCAGGGACTTGATCCCACGACCTGACACTGATGAGTCCAGAAACTCACCTCCTACACTCTTCTGTCTGCAGTATAACAGATCAGAAATAATGCAAAGTGTCAACTGAGAAAGAAAAGAGAAAAAGAAGTCAGAGAAGGAGATCAGTAAACAAATGTTTAGAATTAATCACTTGTATGTACTTGCAGCCAAAAAACATTCCAGAAAGGACAGCAGCTTGTGCCCTGACAGCTCTGTGCCAGTGTGCCAGGGGGCTGTTGCTCTCAGTCAGGCCCTACATAGGCCACCGGTTCCACACCACATGGCAGGAGTTTTTTCCTGAGTGCGTGGGGGGGGGCAGCAGGATGTGACTGACATCCCGAGAGAGCACTGGAGCGGTGTATCATTACGCAGACGCCAAGGAGGAGCAGAGACATCAGAAGCCCATCAGGAGCAGAGGTCTCCAGGCCGAGAAGTGACCAGAACCAAAATAACAACAAAAAAACAACAACTTGGGTCATTTCGTCTCATGTCTTTGCTATATACATCACGTGTGTGTGAGAAATACTAGACTCTCCGGAAACAAGGCTGAATCAGCCATCCGAGAGAGTGTCTGCAGCAGGCCAGGATCCTCACGGCCACATCCACATTTTCAGTTTACCCACAGGCCAATCGTGTCCTTCTGCTTTCGGGGTGTTCTTCTTGGTCATGATTTCTCAGGGTGTGAAGCACTGTCTGCAGAACCTGTCTGCTCTTTATCTTAAGACCTGAGGGACTTAGCGGCACTTGACTGCAACAGATCACAGGAGAAGGGGCGGGTATTGATGTACCACAATCTAGTTGCATCAGGACATGAGCATCCACATCTATCACCAAGGCAGAGAAGGGAGGGCTGGAAAAAACTGAAAAGCTGAGAATATTTCACACCCCGCACACCAAATTACTTTTCTGAAACGCAAGAGAGGTCACAGATCTGATTTCCTACTTGGTGATTAATTTTGAAATAAGAGAACGCACCAAGCGCTCTGAAAATAACTACTTTGCCATTTAACAAAGCTGCATTCAGACGTGAAATTTGCATGGCATGAATTTTTCACAAAGGTAGTCAGATGAGGTTTTTTTTGCTGTTAACCCTTTACTGGTTAGCAACAGCCTGGATCTCAGATACAAGCCAAGTCCCGTCTGACAGCTTCTCGTGATCAAGACTCTCAGTAAAGCTTCTCCCCAATAAGCAATCACGTATATGAAACACTACAAGAAACACTTCCACCAGACGCAGAGCTAGGTTTCATTCTGAACAGGCAACTGATTGTCAGTGCACCTGATTGTCTATAGCACTCATCATACTATCACAAGGTTCGGTACCATCCATTTTCGAACTGCTTTATCCAGTACAGGATTGCGGGTGAGCCAGAGCCTATGCTAGCAAGCCACAGGTGCAAGGCAGGGTACGCCTTGGACAGGACACCAGTCCATCATAGGGAGAGACACATTCACTCACACCAGGGCCAGTTTTCCCAGAAGACAACTTACCTTCTGGCTTGTCTTGGGACTGTGGGAGGAAACCAGAGCACCCAGAAGAAAGCCAGGTGAACATACACACTCCAGCACTCCCAGGTCTGGAACTGAACCCAGGACCTGAACGCTGCCAGGCAGAAATGCTAACCACCGTGCCACCATGCCACCCACGGGATCACTAGTATAGTATCGCCAGATCACTCCAGATCTCTGCAGGTTGTGTACTGCTGCCCATCTGAATCTGTCCTAACCTCGTGTGTAAACCCGCGCAGCTCCTCGTGACCGGGGCTCCTATTGGATGGACCGGGGGAGAAGGGAAGACGTCACTGCAGGTTCTGGTTCAACAGCCAGCAGCTGGAGCCGTTCTGGGCCCTGGGCAGCTGGCAGGACCCGCAGGAGCGCCAGCAGGGCCCGTCTGAGAGAAACAGGTGCTCTGGACTGATCAAGTATCTCATGGGGAACGGGGCGGAGAAGGATTTCTGCAACATCTGAGACAAGCAGCACAGCATGAACACTAACAAGGGTTTTCCCTCCTGTAAACCAAGTGAAAACTAAATTTGAACCTAGACCACCCTTAAGACTCACAACACGACCTTCCATGGGACCGATTAGTTGGGTCTACTGTTTGGCAGCATCAGTCCCAGGGTTTGTAACATACAAGGGATCCACAACTAACCAGTCAGATCCGTCACAGGGCTATGCTAAAAACCTAAGGCTTTACGCAAAGGGTTGTTGGAGTCTGGAGCAACCCACCCACCCATGTTGACACCTGGAGGCCCTTCTTTAAACAAAGGGTTGCAAGGGTTTGGAACAAACTCCCCAGGCATGTGGCTGAAGCCAATTCCCTACAATCCTTCAAAGAAACAGCTGGATGAGCCCTATGTTTACAGCTTATTAACTCAATGAAATGATCAAGAGAGTCCTGCTCTCGGCTGTAACCTCTCCTACGCCCTTATGCTCACAAACATCTCAGAGACCTATGCAGCTCTTGTGGCTGATTAGAGGATCTCATCCCAGCACTTCCTGAAAGAAATCGGGAGTGTCAGCTTCCGCAACATGGCTGGGTATGTTCAGAACTCCAGACTATGGGGCTGACGCTGTCACACACTGGACCCAAAATTACTCTAAGCCACAAAAGTACTGCAGTATCTCTGGTCAGCACTTCTGGTGGGGAGTACTGATTTCACAGCACCACCACCCCACAGTCACGTCCACCAGCAAACTCTGCCCTCCTCTACTGCCTGGACTCACACTGAAAAGGTTCTCTCAGACAGGGGAGGTTTGTTAATTTAAAAAAAAAACTGCCCAAAAAAGTTTTCCAAAGGTGCAGCCAAGCTGTCTGCGTTTTTTAAAAGTGACCACAGGAACTGCGTTTTTTTTTTTCAAACAAACTTCAGTGGTGAATTATTTTAGTGCAATTCACAAACACGCCCGAAAGAAGAGGCGCTTTATTTCAGCTGCTGGCAAGAGAAAGCAGCTCACACACACACACAAACACCGGCGCTTTCAGACCAGGGAACAGGACGTTAAGGCCACATTATTATTCGCAAGATTAGCATTTTGCTTATTTCGGAGTTTTTCTTTATCCCGTTTAAAAGCAGTGCGCACAGAAGCTATTCACGGCCTTTAAATACAGCTTAAAGAAGGGAAAACCAGACTGCTGCAATTCTGCTTTCCGGGCGTGCGTGGAGCCGACTCCGACTCCGCATCCCGAAACACGAAATTGCTGCTCGTTCTATAAAACTGTACGCCGTCATCTGAAAAATCTCTGCATGCCTCCGCGGAAAAACACTATTCCAATCCCAGACAGACCGGTTCCAGTCATGTGACCCCATTCCACATCCAGGTGTGGTCATGTAAGAGGACTCAAAATCCCGCCGGCTCTGTGCTATCAGGGTAGCGAGAGCACCCAGCTTTACAAATATCGGTACGACACTCATGAATGACCACGTGACGCAGCTGGGCTTCCTGCCTCCGATCGCAGATCCGCCTGACACCATGGTACTGACCACGGCGATGGAAAGGGAAAAGCCCCTTAGCTTTCACCCAAGTCTAATTAGAGAGCAAATTCTGAACAGCGCCTCAGTGACCAGTAATCCAAAGCTCAGAGCCCAAGGGAGGTTTAGTAACTTGCTCAGAGGGTCAACAGCAGACCTAAGGCTTAAACAGGGCCTTGACATACATTTCTGGGCCACCAGGACACCACAATGCTCAGACCCCAGTATCTCACTCTAATCCGCTCAGCAGGGCGGCCCCATTTTCCATCAGGCCTCTACAGCCTCTCTGGGGTCAGACAGTCGGCTCCTGTGAATGACTATTAAGTACTGGAAGCAGCAGAAATAGGCAACGGTCAGTATTCTACTCTCCTGGATGATACAGCCAGCCGATGAATGAGGCTTTGCCCTCTGAGAAGGACGGATGCAGACGGGGAAAACAGGACGCTGCCGGAGGCCCAGCCCAGGCCGGGGATGAGGACACTGCTCCTCAGAGACCAGCAGGACTGGGAGTATCGCACAGCTCTGTCCAGGAGACCCCTGCCGGGTCCACTGGCCACACGCTGCACAGCTGAGTCAGGAGCGTGCGCAGGGCTTTAAGCCTGCCTGCTCCCACCCTGCAGGAACACGCCCCTCACAGCCTACACCGCGACCAGCCAACAGCCGTGCTACACAGGACGGACAGCTCCCCTGTCCTTCCTGACACCTAGGGAGTCTTTTGCACATCTCAGAACTTCACACCTCACTGCATCCATAAATATGTCGAAAGACTGATCTGAACTCAGGGCCACACATCCACCCCTACAACATCTACCCAGCCCAGAGACCATTTCTTAGCATGGTTGTTAACTGCTAGCTAAGAGACAAGGCCTGTAAAAGCTTCTTTATTTTACAATCAAATTAAAGTGGATGGATTCCTAAATCTAAATAATCCAAATCATTTTAAAGCAAGTCAAGTGCCAACAAGAACAGGAAACCTGAAGTACTGTATTCAAATACTTTACAAATGGACGTGGATGAGTCGCGTCTGAGCATTCAGTGGCCTGCATGGGGCGATTCTGGGAGGATCTCTCTCTGTCTCCGCGCAGGAGGGAGAGTGGCTGGGACAGGCCTCCCCAGGAACGAGATCGGCTCGCCTTCGTGGTCCAGGCACACAGAACCGAGCCGAGCTGAGAAATCAGGAGGGATCCCACAGCAGGGGGGTTCCGAGCGGGAACAACGCCTTCCATTTTCGGCAGAGCTTCCTCTGTTCCAGAGGCAGAAACCACTACACCAAACCCTGGCAGGCAAGCAACTAGAGGGAGCTGCTTTCCACGAGCTCCGGGCTGGCTTATCTGTAAACTGAGTTTTGTGTTTTTTTATCTGACTTAAAGCAAACCAGGTCACATATGTTAGGCAAACAAGCCCTAGATAGTTACGCGATTATCATTATCTTGGTTACATGCTTTTTTAAAAATGGATCGTGGGCTGTATTTACTTTACTAAGTGAATTAGTCACTCCCAAAAGCACACAGGAATGAAAACGATCCATTTGGACCGCAGCCCTTTCTGCGTGCATTTCTGTGATGGTCTGGGGCAGAGGACGACGGGATGCAAGGCCTGCCGCAGGCAGAATCGGCACTCCTGCGGGACTGGGGGCGGTCCGGGCTGCACACCTGGGGGGTGTGAAAAAGGTTAAGCGCCGTGCACACCCCGTGTCTGGCTTCAGATGCGGTCTGGACTTCAACTCCACAGACAGCAGAGGCAGACAAGCCCACACAGCCTGTCCTGACTGCGTGCATGCCTAGGGCTTGTTTGGGTATTTTTTAGCTACGATTGTTTTTGCTTTGGCACCATCTGAAAAGTGTAATGAAAACAGTTTAAAAGCAGGTTGTTTTTTTTTAAAGGTCGTGCTGGCCCAGGGCACTCTGTAGTGTTTTTTTTTTTGGGGGGGGGGGGGCAGCCGCCCAGGCTTCTCTGCTCCTGGTCCTAAAGCCCATCAGTCTGTTCCCCCAGCTCACACCCTTGATTCCTGTGCCACACAAATACATCTTTCATTCCGTCCCATGGGAATAGCTCGCCGTTGACTTTCCCTGACTCAGCACTTTCCCCAGGACAAAACACGGCCTTTCTGGCCAACCTTAGCCAGCCCTGAGCAAGTGCCTAACTCTGAAGGACAATATAAACTGAGAACAAGTCAGCATTTCTTTCTGAGAAGAGAGACCTCAGGTCGGCAGCAGCAGAAGAGGCTTTAAAGAGGAGCCGGGAATCGCAATTACCACTCTTACACCGGAAATGCAGGACCTTGGCCCCTGTGGCTTTGCAGCTGAGCTCAGCCAGAATGCTTCACAGTGAGGGATTGATCACTTCGATCCCAGGCTGACTCTGCTCACCTCAGCCTTCCTCACTGAAGCACTGCTGACTATCAGGGCACAATCCCTTGGGTAGAATTACATTACTGTTGCATGACTCAGCACTTTTTCCAGGAAACGAGACAGCTCTGTTAATACTCTTCACGTGCAATGGATTGGGGCTCACCCCTTCTTCCCTCCTTCTCTTTTACCACCTTATTAACTGGCTTCATAGAAATATAGTAGAAATATAACTTCGACTGGGCTGTTCCCCTACACACAGCACACCTCGACACAAGCTCTGCTGGTGTCTTTCAGGATTTTTTCTCTCTCCTCACTATGTTTTTTTCCGACCAGTAAAATTCCATTAGTGTTTTTTTTTTAAATTTCCATGGAAGGACATGGAAGAGCCCTGCCCTGATAGAGCTTGGTCTGGAAAAAGGTACAAGGGTCTTAAAGCTAACCAGGGTCTGGGCCCTCTGTCTCAGCTGGAGGCGGCGTGACACCAACACACACAGCTGTGCGGCCTGTGTGCCAAGGCCATGATAAGGTTTGGGTGCTGTTGTGTGGCTTGGTGTAATTAAACAGCAAAGAACTCAAGCACTTAGATAATGGAAAATAAAACACAAAGGATACCATCCCCGCATTATATTAAAGTTTCTGGGAGAGCAGTGTTCAAAATACCTTACTCTTGCAGGTTTCAAAATTAAGACATATGAATTTACATAACAGTCTGACTTACCCACATAAACCCAATAAATCAGTTATGAAGCCACGTGCCTGCAGTTCACGTTGAAAGCAGAATTCACTCGACAGCATAATGGAATTCCCTCCTGTTCACTAACACCTGAATCAAGGAAAAGATCATACGACCCACGAGGAATGTACAGGACAGTACAGCGCCCTCGAACAATTCAAGGCAGTGCCAGTTACTTCTGATGAGGACTCTTTTTCCCTTACACATTTCCAGATTAAATTATTCAATGACAGGAAAGGAAAAGAAAAAGATATGGAGGGCAGGAAGAAAAGAAGGATGATAACACCAGAGAAAATATATCATTTTGCTGCAGCAAAGTGCACATGCTGCGTGGCCAAGGGGCTAGACACAGATGGAGCAGTTAAGGCAGATGCATGCCTCAAGAGAAGCAGACTGCGCAGGTGGAGTAGTCAAGGCAGCCTGTGCAGGTGAAGCAGTCAAGGCAGGCTGCGCAGGTGGAGCAGTCAAGGCAGGTTGCATGCTTCAAGAGACGCAGCCTGCGCAGATGGAGCAGTCAAGGCAGAGCAGTTAAGGCAGGCTCCATGCTTCAAGAGACGCAGCCTGCGCAGGTGGAGCAGTCAAGGCAGCCTGCACAGGTGGAGCAGTCAAGGCAGACGTGCTGCTCAAGATTCCCCACTAGCCTCCCTCCGGCCATGACAAACCTGCATTCCAGCACCTCCAGAACAGTTCGAGTAGCATGAGAGGTAGGAAACAACGAGCTCTGCCAGAGACCTTCATCATTAGACTGTGCACCTGGGAACATCTGGTCCAATTCTCATTATCTGTACAGCATTTGACAGCATCTATCCTCATTCAAAATAGTTTCCCTAAAAATGGAAATTTAAACAAAGTGTAAAAAAAAATTGCTCTCCGAAAAAAAATTCTGCCATAGGGATTTCAATTCAAAGCTTTGCTAGCTAAATCATCCAAGAAATGACTTCAGAAACTACAATACGTCCAGAACTGTGTTACTCACGTATCAACAAAGTCTAAACAATCTGAAAATATTTCTCCTGTGCCGAAGACCCACACTGGTTACCAGTCTCCTTCAGGACTGACTTTAAAATTCTCCTTCTGTCTCCTGTGGACCTTCAAGAGTGACTGTCCCCACAGGTCCCTGTTCATTCACTGTGTCCGGCTGGCTCCAGGCTCCTCAGCATTCCCAGCTTTCCCATCTTCACATCGCACGTTAGGAGACCGAGCCCTTTCTGCGATCATATCAACCCCCCAGTTGATGGTTTTCAATCTGGCCTCAAGACTTACTTGTTCTCGTTGGCCTTCAATTCCTAACTTAATTCTTTTTTATTTCGTTTTCATATTTTATATCTTTTTTGTATTCCCTTTTCTGCTTCTGTATATTTTTAAGTATAATTTATGTAAAGTGCCTTGAGAACCGCCTGACTGAGAGGCGCTGTATAAGAATAAAACTGACCTATTGATTTTTACAGACAGAAAACATTTGAACACTCTCTTTAACATGTCAAACATCCATTTAAAAGCCCAGCTCCTTGTCATCCAACCCCTTTATTTCAGGGTGAATCAAACTGTGGCCCCTTATATTCCGATCCAGTCCAGAATTTCCCAGCTACCAGTTCCTTCATTATTAAACGGATAATCTGCAGGTTCAAAACAGCAATTAAGGAGCTGCTGGCATTAAAAAAATCTCAGATGGGAAAAAGACTGGAAGGGCGGCCCTACTTTATTTGATCTTGTTTTTTGGGGACACACTGGCCCAGCTTCCCTGCAGGAGTCACTGATTTACACAGCAAACAGGATTTGACAGGAACAGTCAATAAGCTTTTCGCAATGTGCTCTTTTTAAAGGTCATGGTGCCGTTTACCGCAGATAGCGGACAAGTCTATCAGAAAACGCCTGCAGATGAAGAGGCCATTTTCAAAAATGAGGTTATCATCATTTAGTCCCATCGCATTTGCAGACCCTCAGGGTCATTTTCATTTCCTGCTGTAAAAGACAAAAAGCAACAACAACTCAGGCTTCCAACCCCCTCGCACACCCCCTCTTTAAATTAATCATCAGGAAGTTCTAAATTAGCAGCAATGAAACCTCGGGGTTGAAAACCACCATCAGGTTTTAATATGTGAAAGCAATACAAGCTCTGCAGCTCTCCGGGTTGTTTTGCCCTGAAGACGCAGCAGCTGCCAGGGCCTAGAGCGAAAAATTAATCCCCAGCATCGCCTGAGGCCTTCCCCTCCGCTTTCTGCCTGCTTCCCCGGCCGTGGTACCAGCTGAGCTCGGATTCTGAAGCCCGGACCTGGGGCTGGCCCGGCGGTCAACTGGAGCCACGGAGCGGCCCTGGCTCCCCCCCCCCACCCACAACTTCACAGACTTCAGGTTCTTCTTTGTTTCGGTTTTCGTGTGTGTGTGTGGGGGGGGCTTCAAACTCCAAAAACACTCACTGTTTGGATCTCCTGTGTCAGAGAAGCTGCGAGACGACAGGGAAAGTGCACAGAGCCCTCCGCAGAAGGCCATTTACTCAACGCAATGTGATTGAGTTGTTAATGAGCCTTCAACAGAGCCCCGATTGTGACATCACACACGCAAGCTCAAGAGCTGACTTTGCTTTTGTACGCATGTGAGAACTCTGTCCATTTCCTCCTCCACACAGCAAAGGCAGGGCAGCATCTTTATTAAAAAAAAAGAGTCCGGAATCCTTGATGACACAGAAGACATTCAAAACGCTGCAGATTGCCCACGACCTCTGGGGTTTCTTGTCTGTCCTATAGCCCCACTGCCACATTACATAGACATTAGCCAATGGAAATCATTGATCCACCGCTGCTGCTTCTTTGGAAAGACAAGTTACAAAGCCGCGGGTGGCGTGGACTGAGGAATCTGAATATGAATAGAGTGAGTGAATTCAAAGCCCCTGAGGGGGGCTTCTGATCTCGCGAGCAGGGATCTGCCATCTCCTAACTCCCCCTCCTCACGATCCCCAGACCGGGCAGATCCAGCCTTCTGAGCTCTGGTTCCCGCTAGGAGAGGGCAAGGCATGGGCACAGACAGCCCGAGGGGCAGCGCCTGAACTCTGCACATAGCCCCATGCCATTCCTCACGAGGGACCCTCTGTACTGCAAGACACTACCGCACTGTCAAGTGCTGAGCTGTGCAGCAGTGCACTATGGCGTCTTGCACTGTATGCACACTGCCCACATTCTGCAATACCTTTCTATTTTGCACAACTGCGGTGTAAATACCCGTGTATCATGTCACAGCAATAAAGTTCATTTTCCTTATTGACTAACAGCCCCCGTGCACACAGTGCCAGCCTGGAGAGGGGGCCGCTGCGGGAGCTGTTCACTTCTATTGGGTGGGGGGGGGGGAGTGTTTCCGAATGCTCTCAAAAGCCTCTTCACATCAAACCACAACAAAGGCTGCACTGTTGACCCCTGTGGTAACCTGATAACACGCTGCACGCTGCCGCCAATTGTGGTTTTAAAAACACAAGAGCTGGCAGGAGCTTCATTGACTGGAGACTAAAATGCCACATCATTGATCGGCAGGCCTGCTCACTACTCTGCTGTTCTTCTGGCTCTGTTCACGGGACCCCCAGGAATTCTTTATTTTTCGTTAACATGCAAGCAAGCAGAAATGCATATGAACGGGGAAACGTGAATTGCGAATCACTTTGGAAATCATAGCAAAACCATGGGAGAGATTGATGGTCCTCACATCCTCAGATGAGCCCTGTAGGCAGGCTGTACAGCTCATCGTGCATTTCACAGCTGCGCTTTTGTCCCGGGTGGAAGTTTTGTCCAATAAAATCCGATACTATTAACCTGTCAGTTGAGTTAAAGAAGGTTTCTACTGACTGCGCACAAACACCAGTCCGTTTAATTCAAATGCAACTTGAATTAAATGACAAACCTGCTTTGCAACAAACTGGTGACAATCTCAGAGAGTCTGGATTAAAGTCAAAACCTGTCTAGAGATCCCTTGAAGTACTTCCCTTCCTCTGGTTTGGCACCTATTTGGATACCACATTTTATACCATGGCAGTTTCAAATACGGTATCGCCCCACTTTCTCAAGGAGTTCTACAGAGTTCTGGGTTCAGAGACAGTTTAATTTCTAGTTCAGGTGGGTAGCTGCGTCAGCATGCGTAGTCTGCAAAGGAACAAGTAATAGATTGATTCCATGCTGAAAAGAGAAGAACGTTTCAGCTGTGAAGCCTTCTTCAGGTGTGAGGCCTTCTTGTTCCGTTTAATATCTAATATTTACATGTTGCCTCTGGTCAGATTACTCCCCATCCTCGACCCTGGCTACGTTGATGTAGATTTACTTGCAGATCAAATCAAACACCGCTAGCTAGTTGCTGCACATTACTGGTGTCTGCCAATTTTAAGGTGTGGAAGCAGCAGAATTGTTTTAAGTGGATTATACAGACAGGCCCCCAACATCAGCTTCATAAAGCTTGAGCCATCAGTGTTACTGCTGACAATGCCCAGATCAAACCTCTCATGAAAAGCAGATAGATACCCTGGAGTTTTACCATGTGCTGGTATTGGAAGAGTATGCTAGGAACCTCACAACTGTGTCTGTACTAAAGAAGCTTCAATATGTCCATAAATATCACTTATATGTAAATCCTTAAAGGAGACAATTAGCGTTTTTTTCCCCCCACAAACTTTCATTAAAGAATCAAATCATATTGATATAACTCTAACAGTTCCCTGATCATGGCTGATTTAGAGAATTAACCCAGTACAGGCTGGTTTTCCTCGAGCCAGGTCACCTGGGTCGAGCTCAAGTCTACCTGGCTGACGGGCTGAAAAAAAAGAAAATTCAATCCCAGCCTTGGGGACACCCTGATAGACCAGGTTTTCATTTTCCTAATGATTACCTGTAAAATTGATTTCATTTTGTGAAGCCCTGGTGCATAACCAGCCTGCAGCCAGGAACAGCCCCTGCAGGGATTTAAAAGCTAACGGTCTGCTGTGTCACTCTGGACAGAGACCCGAAGCACTAACGCCTCCACGGGCCAAGGGGTGGGTCAAAGAAATCCGAGAAGATCTGCAGGACTCCCATCTCGCCGGCTCACACCTGCTTTGCAGAAGGAAGAAAGCTGTAAACTTGGACAAGAATCCATTCCCCGTGTCCACTACGCATGAAGAACGTGCCCAATTCCAGGAGGGCTACCACAAAGACCTCTTGTACCTCATACCACCGAAAAGCCTGAAATCGCATCTAGAGCAACCTGCTGCATGGAGAAGGGAACGGATCCTAATGCTCATTAAAAAAAATACAACCAGAAAACAAAAAACAGCCACGTGGGATACGGAAAATCTGACAGCTCAAGGCTTTTGTGCTGCTCTCAAGGAATTCACGTTAAATATCATGGAATCAAGTCAGAAGTCCTTGAAATCAAAGCAGATTCTTTCAGCACATGCAGACCAAGTGTACCTGTAATGAGGAACAAACGGTTGTTTCTTTAATGTGCTTCTTGGAAATGGTCTGGAAAGCTCTCTCAGGGGATGAGGGCTTCTAAAGCAAGACACTCATCTTTGCCATAGTGATTGAGATCCCTGCAAATATTATCATCTTGCCCAATTGCTCAACACCTCCAGAAATGTAATTTAAAGCTGCCTGTGTAACACATTTCCAGTGAAGCAGCCGACAGGACCAGGCAGAGAGGCTTGGAGACCGTACAACTCCACCTTCCCTGCTGCAAAACAATTCTTCCCTCTCTCCCCTCAACTTACATTGTGAAGGGAAGATCTACTGTCAGAAGCTGAGCCTTTTTCATACAGGGCCGGTGCCCCTGGAAACCGCGCAGCGCTCAGACAAATCTGCAGCAGAGCAGGCCGGCTCCCTCCAGGTGTGAATACAGAGCTAGAGCCTGCTGCTGTATCAGTTTCCTGCAAGAAGTGTTTCACAGGGAGAGTGGTACACCTGCGAAGAGGAGACACCTCCTAGCCCAAACGGGGCGGTACCGACTCAGAGGAACAGAGCCGGGTTTACACTGGCTCACTGGGTGCTTAGATGCCAAGCAAGGAGTGGCGATACTGCACAGCTGTGTGGTTGAGCACCCCGTGATGGCTGGGCACCCCGAGATCCGCTGCCCAGGAGAGACTCCTGAACCCAGCTCGCAACTCCTCGGACTTGGAAACTGAAAGCCTGTGAGCTCAATCTGCACAGATTAACAGCTAATGTCCAACTAACTCTCCCCCCATGCCCCCACCAGAATTCCAGATGTTTCTGTGCCTTCTAACATGCACCCGACAGACCCTGTGCTGGGGTGGGATTTCGGCAGCTGGCGGTTGGGTCTACTCGGACCCAGTAGACCGGGCAGTGGGGGGGGGGGCTCCTCGGTTGTATTTCCCTGGATGGGCTGCAGGGTGTTCAAAGAAACCAGAAACGCCAGCGATCTTGGCTTGAAAATGGAAGAATGCTGGTTTTTGAATAACCGGTGTAGAAAAAAAATCAATCCACAGCATGACAAGCGAAACGGCATGAATTTATGTATCCAGAGCCAACAACTGCCGAGCACGCGGGCTTAACAATGCCATTACACGTCATCAAGCCACTTACATCAGCTTTACTCTATCGCCTGCATTCAGCTGCACTGACAGAGCGCTTTAGGAAAACAGCAAAAGGATCAGTCAGAACAGCTGCTCTTAATGCTCCTGCTGGTTAATACCATTATATTTCAGATATTATTCCTTTAAGTTGTGGTACTCCTCTCATGCGGCTTAGAAAACATGAGTAGTGGCAAAACAAACAACCTGCTTTCCTCCGATCTCTCGAAAGGCTTAGTCTTCCCCCAGCGAAGGCGTCAGGGCCCATCCGATCGCGTCAAGCAGACCGCCCAGCCTGCAGCTGCCCACCGTTTATTCACATTTCAGGCTCAACACGCAGAGTAACAGGCCCCCCTATACCACGGGGGGTTTTCCTCCTCCTTTTTACACCAAGAAAGGTTCTCGGCCATCTGGCGGGACTCACGCTTCTGACGTTTTGATTGTCAGACAAAAAGAAAAGGAACTTCTCCCAACACAGCCTTCATGTGCCTTCATCTGCCTTTTGGTATTGACGTCTGCTTCTGCGCCCCAAATCAGGACCTCTTCGCCAGTCAAGCGTGCAGACAATCTCCAGATTTATTCAAAACTGTATTAACGCCATTACTCCAGTCAAGACCGGCTGACTGCCCCAGCACGGTGGACACTGGTGCCCAGGATAGAAATGTCAGGCAAAACCGAGCACCACAGAGAGGTTGTACCAGTTGAAATGAGCTCTCCTGCTGTCCGTTCCTTTTAAATTCTTTGTTTCTCTACAACATTCATATCTGCTCCACTGCAAGTAGGCTCAGGCCTGCTCCTGGCTCAAGCAGTCCTCTGAAATGCCCCAGCAGGCCCCTGCTTAGATCCAGCTGTGCCAGGGGTCCCAGGACAGTGAGAGGGCAGCTGGTCTGCTGTGCAATAAGACTCTACCTAGGCGAAACCCAGCTGCTTCGGATGCTCCCATTATAACAAACAATAACCATCGGGATTGTGTTTACACTGCGATTCTGTCTGGGAAAAAAAATAATTTCCTGTTTACTGTAACAGAACATAAGACAGGTTGCACATGAGAAGGGCGCACTGCTACTGGCTAATTCTTTCAAGGATCTCGCTCAGCTTTGTCTTGTGGAATTTTGAGCAGGCATGTTCCAAACAATCACAATCCTTTGTGTAAACAACAGCCAGCTCCTCTCAGTCTTAAAACTACTGCCTCTTAATTTCCTCCTATATTTAATACAGTCAAAACAAATGTATAAACAACACTGTATAATGCATAAACAACACCAATGTCTGCATGTCAGCTGAACGAAGATTTCATGTGCAGTATTGTTAAGATGACTTCTCCATCCCTCCACTGCAAACTGTGGCAGAGGAAGCCCGGTGAGCGTCTCTTTAAACAGACAGGGGAGCAGCTGTTTTCAGCAGAGCACTGTCTCCAGCTCTAGCTCCAGCTGATTACAGTGCAAGACTCTCCTGGCACTGTCTGGACAGCGACAGACAGACTTCGAACCCGTCACCCCCGGGACGTGCCTGTAATTACAGCTTCCAGGAGGAGCAGGTCTCAACACAGAGGGGGAGAGAGGAGCCTCTCTAAAGCAAATTAACTCTTTAGGGGGCCAGGATGAACCTGAGTGTGCCTGGAGGGACACATCCTGTTCCTTGGCTGATCATTAGGAAGGCACCCAAGGTTAAAGTCCATATACAAGACATCAAATTGGATCTTGTCCTGGTCTGTGGTGTTAAGCAAACCGGCTGAGTTGTGGGGACCGGGATAAAGTATGCTGTATAGCCCAGGGGTATAAGAGCAGTGTCTGCAGCCCTAACCACCACACTGCATCTACTCATCAACACTCCCATACACCTCTTATCATGCTCCAAGCTTATCTCTTGATTTAATACAGAAACAGTATTTTCTGTATTCCATAGTTTTGACAAAGTACACCATCCTTAAGGCAGATCTTCATGATTTAATTATGCACAATAAAGCCATGTGGTGCTTCTCCAGTCCAGATAAGCTGGGATATGCCTACTAGTTCATTTGCAGTCTCTATTGAGGAAAGACATCTGGGATTTGCTGGAAAAGCCAATGGCAACACATTTATCTTCTAGGGATACAAATCATCGAAAGGGAACACCAGCTGCTTCATAGAGAACAGCACGTCTCAAAACCGCATTTACACCTCAAGATTTTTCATTCGGAACATTATTGAGTGATGCAGTCGGACTCCTGGGGCTAACCTTTGGGAAATCCCGAGTGCTTGCAAGCTCTGGAAGGGTTTATTTTTAACTGGGGAGAGCCTTTCGTCCCCACTGTTCTCTCTGGCTGACTGGAAATCACTTTGCTATCACATCACGTTGCTAAATCACATGACAGGAGTGTTGCTCCTCTCTGTACCCCCCGTTCTTCCTGAAGTGTTGCCTCCGGATCCAGCAGCAGAGAGGACGACAGGGCTGCCGCCCCGATCCTGACACTCAGTGCGCTCTTCCTGTTCGCTCTGCATGCCCCAAGACAAACGTCTCCGGTAGCAGTCCTTAAACTAAGCCCACCTCGCAATCCTACTTTGCAAGATCTTTAGGTGCCCCATCCTCTGAACCTTTAAGATGAACCAGAAGGAAAGTAAATCCTATGCAGAGATCCAAAAGAAGAACAAGATTATCAAGAAGCTCAAGCTCACAGAACAACTTGAGTCTGAATAGATCCCATCGTGCCACTTAAGTGTTAAAATTATATTAGGACAAGATATGTGTAACAAGTAGACTGTCCGAATTTTCCAGTGGAGTTGCTGCCAGTGGAAGTACTTCTTTACACAAAGGGTGCTCGGAGTAGGGAACAAGTTATCCCGCCATGTTGTTGAAATCAATACCGTGAAACAGCTGGATGAAATTCTTGGATTGCTACTAACTAATCATCGATTCCTGTGGAGCTGGAACTACCTACTGCACCAGCAGGCTGTTTAACGGAGGTAAACACGTACTGAAATGAGAAGCTCTGCCTTCAGTCTTTCAGGATCCCAGTGATCCACTCCCTACCATGGCTGCACAACCTCTTCGCCCACATGGAGAATGCTTCCCAAAGCCAAAGACTGCCCCCCCAGCCGCCACCCCCTACCAGAACACAACAAAATACAGATACGGGGAAAACGACCCCAGCTCTATCTGTGCATACACATTTAAAGAACATTCGTCTCCTGATTTCAATGCAAAACATCTGGAGGAAATGCTAACAGCCTGGAGAGGAGCCAGTGTCCACATGCCCAAAAGAGAAACGTTTCTAGCACCATGTGGCCATCTGGCGCATTGCTGTCTTCTGCCAATCAGAGCAGACAATGGAGCCCACCAACACTAGCAGTGTCAGTGCCACGAGCAGCACCAGAATTTCAAACAATAAGGGCAAGGGTGTGGTTCAGGGGTCTGGTATGCTTCAAAGAATTAATAATTCTATGATCACCACATTTTGCACACACCTATGTATTTATTTTTTTTATTTATTTTATATTTATTTTGTTGTCTTTTGTTTTATAACTATTCTGATGTCTGTTTTTGCTTGTCTTGGGCTGGACTGCTGTAACACATAAATGTCCCTACGGGATTAATAAAGTCTTATCTATCTAATAATTCCTTACACTTATATAGCGCTTTTCTGGACACTCTCTCAAAGCTTTTTACGGGTCATGGGGAATCCCACTACCACCACCAATGTGCAGCCCCACCTGGATGATGCGATGGCAGCCATAGTGCGCCAGAATGCTCAGCACACACCAGCTATCAGTGGGGAGGAAAACAGAGTGATTAAGCCAATTCAGAGACGGGGATTATTAGGAGGCCATGATTGGTACAGGCCAATGGGAAATTTTGCCAGGACCACAGTCAGTCAGGACCTCAGTTTTACATCTCATCCGAAGATGAGATGTACTTTTTACATCTTTTTACAGTATAGTATCCCTGTCACTATAATGGGTCATTAGGACCCACACAGAGCACGGGGGGAGCGCCCCCTACTGGGACCAGCAACCTTAGCTTTCCCAGGGGGTCTCCCATCCAGGTACAAACCAGGATCACACCTGCTTTTCTTTCAGTGTCCTGCTAGTGTGCTGAGTTGCAGGGTGATAATATGGCTGCTGGCAAATCTCAGATCTCACATTGTCTATGCTAGACAAAAAGAAGAACAACAGCAGATAGTTCCAGTTATTAGTAATCACATGCAGCATTGCTCAGAATAATGCAATAGAGAGATATATCGTCTTGAAATGGAATATTTTCACCTATGAAAAGAACAAAGCGATTCAAGCCCTAACATCATCCAAATGGATGGTATCAGTATTTTCTGTTATACTGCTCTCAGTGTAAGACAGTTAAAAAATGGAAAGCAAATCTGAGCCACAAAGTCATGCAAAGCAGATCAAGTTATTCAAGCCCTTGGCCAAGCGAGCTCTCACTGACAGAGGATTCATAACATGTTCAAAAACAAAACAAGAGAAGCAGCAGACTGCTTTCCATACAAACACTGGGACAACAAAAACAGATTCCCGAGCCAAGAAAGAAGAGAGCACAGTCTCTGCAAACGCACAACACGCTCAAGAGAACATTTCCTGGCCGGCCTTCAGATCGTAAACACCAGCAAATTCACAGAAAGTGGCTGCATTTGGTCTCAGGCGGGATCTGACCCCAGCGCATTTCTGTTCATTGAAGAAAGTGAAAATACAGAAAAGCGCTTGAGCCGCTGCCTCTCACCAGTGTCTGGGGTGACAACGGTACAGGGTTCGGCTCTGGTGGTGGGTGGCAGCCGCCAGATGTCAGCAGCTGGATATTCTCAGAGAGCGGGTTGTGACGTCACAATGAGACGCTCCGCCGCACTCAGGAACAGAGGGGAGGCCAGCAAGGAGCTGAGCAGAACAATGGAGCAGCCGTGCAACAGACTCCAAAGCGCAGCACAAAGCACACATTTACTCACACACGCCTCACAAAGTCCTGCACTAACAGCATACAATCAGCATCAATAAACTGCAATGTCTTCCTGCCGTGCCTTGTTAAATACGAGTATGGTGGTGGCAGGCTAAAAGCTATTTGTCTACTGTCTTGCTTAACAGCTGCTAAATAATGGATTAACGTGCTTTCCAGTCGGCTTGAAAATCATTCGCATTTTCACCGCCATTAAAGAGTGCCTCACCAACACTGCGATGTTAAAGACTAGATCAGGGGCTTGCAGGTATAGCAGCAGAGATCAGGACTGCAAAAAGTCCAAGCAAACAAAACAAAGTCCCCTTCCTTTGGGGTGTCTGATAAAGTTAAAGAGCAGAAAGGGAGATGACAGACAACGGTAACGCGTGCCGGCGCCTCTTCGCCACGGGCGGAGGTGTGGCCTCTGCTCGGCGGGCCGGGGATCCGCGAGGGCTGTCATTAGGCCGAGTCGCTGCGCCACGGCGCCCGCTGCATCCCGGCTGGCAGGGCACACGGCGCTGAAACTGCAGCTGAGTCATGCTAACCCTGGGGCGCGCCGCCCCACCCGCCCCCTGACTTTTTCCAGCCCGATCCGCCGCTTTGTGTCCGGCCCCGCCCGCCCTCAAACCACGCGTGCCTCCAGCTCGCCAGCCGGCCAAGGCAGGGCTCGGACATCTGTGCCGTCGTTCAGGGTGTCCACTGACCCTCGCCCGGCTGTGGTACTGAGAGCTCTGTGTCTAGCATCTTAAAGCTGGCTCGTGTGTAGTATACATGGAGCAATACCCCCTTGTGGTAGTTCCTCGGATACAGTAGCGGCCCCTGGATTTGCACTGTCTAGGTTCTGGCTGCTTTTTTGCTTTGCTAGTGGTAGCTGGAAGGTTGGGGGTTCAGATCAACAGGAGCGGAGCACTGCTGTTGTACCCTTGAGAAAGTTCCTTCTCTCGGATTGCTCCCAGAAAATGGCCAGTCGTATAAATGGGTAAAACTGTAAGTTACTTGGGAAAAAAAAAACCACCAGTCCGAAACACTTCTAGTAATAAAATGCACTGTGAGGCGGAGAGATTTTGACAGCACACTATTCCAGACTGGTGGGACCTGGACCATTAACTAATTACAAGAGTAAGGAAACACTTCTACAATATTCCCAAGACAGGACCCCACTGCTGGTCCATGTTTACAGTCAAGGAGATCTCGCTGTGCGGACCGAGGATTAACTGCAGCCATTCTAGCCCTTTTTTGGAGCCCAAGGCGGAACCAATCCATCCATTTTCTAAGGATTTTATCCAATTCAGGGCCATGCGGCATCCAGAGTCTATCCCAGCAAGCAACAGGAGCAAGGCAGGGTGCACCTGGATGGGACACCAGTCCATCAGAAGGCACACAGACACAGACACCCACTGACACCAGCGCCAGGTCCAGAACTGAGCTCGGGGCCTCAGGGCTATGAGGCAGCAACACTAACCACTGCGCCACCGTGCTGCCTCACGTTTGAACCCTGCCTGTCGCATTCCATTTCCGACCCCAGACAAAGACAGGAGCGGTCAGAAGAGCCCCTCTTCGGCTCGATGGAGAAGGGCAGCACCAGAAGGCGGCCAGCCAGGCCTCTGCGTGCAGATGGCACCGCAGTCGGTGTGACATGTAGTAATGAAAAGCAGGACTTTATTGCCTCCACTGTCAGCACCTCTTACCATGCAAAAACACCCACTTTGTCACAGCAGAGGTGCACAACTCCAGTCCCAAAGTTCAGCAGCAGCGAGTTTGCAATTCACGCGAGCTCTTCAAGGCCTAACCAGTCAAATAATTGGCTTAACAGAGATTTGTTTAGCACCTTTCCCCAGTTCTCCGGGTGTCTGGAGTGCAGTCCTACAGCAGAGGAACTGTGAACCCCTGGTTTGTAGAAATGTTTCACAGAGAGGCGCCCCACCACCTCCACTGAGTTTGCTCATCTTGTTACCTAAGGACCTGCCTTGTTATCGAGCAGGGTGGGGGTCTTTAAATAGAATCAATTTATTTTCAAAGCCAGTATATGTCTAGAAAACTGAACGCATTGGTTAAAGTTAAGAGCTTATAAGATCCCCCGAGTATGCAGAGAATTCATTACCTTTTATCCTTATTTAAAGACTCTTCTTACATGCAAGGCTTTTTGAGCTTTTCCACATTGCACACAGCCAGCTCGTACAGAACAGACCTTGCTCGCGTCCATACCTACCCTGTAAATACCCCGAGCCGCTGCAGTAAACTCTAAATTAGTCTGGGAGTGCATCCCTCCCCCAGAGCCATAGACACTTCCTGGATTAACGGCCTTCCTCTTTCCAGATGTTGCAAGAGGCAGGGAAACAGCTGCCCTGGCCAGCGTTCCACAGCCATTTAACCCCTGCCCTGCCTCTCAGCACCCATCAGCCCCGCAAACGCCTCCCTTACCCCCCCTCAACAACGCGGGAGGCCCCACGCCTCCCATGCAGATTGGAGGAGAAGAAAGTTTTACTAAATATATCCTAGCATTGTCATTTTTCTTAAAACCACACCAATAAGCAGCAAAGTCGACATCTGTCTACTGTTTATAACCCGAAATCACTGCAACATCCCACAACTCTAACATTCAGCATGTTTCTTGCTTTTGGATGGTGAGGATTTGGTGTGGATGTGGCATTTCTCTTTTTGCCCCACCCTGCAAGCGCATCCCTGTCTTTGTCAGAAGCGTGCAGTCCGATTTTGCGGAAAAGTTAACCATTCACGCCCGGGCTCTGCTGCCAAGGTCTGAAGGAAACTGGTCTCCTCCTGCAGCCGCGCAAATTCCAAACCCTTCGATCGGCCTGACCTTTGACCCCCCCGACCCCTGACCTGGAAGAGCTCCGGTCAGGGAGAGAGTGCCACACCCCCGTACCCTCCTCTGTGACAGATCTCGCGGTTCTTAAACGGCTCTAAAAGTCAGTGATTCACCCTCCCCAGCGGCGGCTGACGATTCGACTGCTGGTGGCTGCCTGCTGGAGAGAGGAGCAGGAAGGTGGATATTGTAGGCATCCCTCCTGTCCGAGTGAGAGGCCTGCTTTTTATTTCCAATCTTTCACTTTTCTCAGGACCTGCCCAGACAGCCTGGCAGCTCGGGAGCCTTGTGATGCTCATCACACAGGTGGCACTGCGCTCACATCCCCCAGAAATGAAAGAAACCACCCCCCACTCCATACTCAGACACCACCTATTTATTTGCCTCCTTTGTTGAGCTCAAAACACACTGTGAGGTGTTGGTTACACAGGATAAAGCCTGAGACATCCTCATCGTGGGTGGCCTTAAAATTAATTTTCACAAAAGTGCGGCGCACGGGTGTTTGGAGTGTGTGTGTGTGGGAGGGGCACGCTCAGCTCACAGAGCAGTACAACCCAATCCCCCCTCCAGCACTCAGGCGAGAGCTCGCTCCTCTGAGCTCCCATGTGCCCTGCTGGGGAAAGGCCTCACACCGAAAAACCTCTAACAGTCCCCCAAGCACTCCGACAGGACCACCGCTTCCACAGCACGAGTCAAAAACACAAAACAGGCTCTTCCAATGTGTCTTTATTCTCCTGCTATGAAACTGTTAAGGTAGGCGCCACACAGAATGAAGGTAGTAATACACTGACTTTACAGCTGTCTCAAACAATCCCAGGTTGTTGTTGTTTTTGACCTAAAAAAAAAAAGTCTCATTTCTGCATTTTAGAAAACTATTCAAGATATTTCTGAAGGGGTGGCCGGTGTGTGGAATAGTAAAGCACTGCATAATGAATGGCAGGCCACGCGAAGCGAAATTAATTCCACTTTAATATGTACTGCAAGCAGCGAGGGCCTTACGTTCAGCAACTGTAGCTCCAGCACATTTTGTACTATAAAAGGTACCCAAGCACTATTTTTGAACGCCTTAAAAAAAATAAAAATAATAAAGGACCTGCCCCATGTCTCAGACAAAATACGTCTTAACGTCTTGGAGCAAAATATGGAAATACCATTCTCTCTCCTGCAACCTTAGAACAGCGACAGACATCGCTTCCAAGAATTTCCAGAACGTTACTCAGACCTCATTAGTCGGAACTGAAAGGACGAAAAAGTCTCAACAGCTGTGCGCGCCCTGTCTTTAAGCCAAAAGAAAACGCTTTGTATTTTTCTGTTTCTAGAGTAGCTTATTACGAGGTATCGTGAGGCTAATTACATGGCAGGGATTATGGGGATATTGTCATTAAAATAGCTGAGAGGGGAGGGGGGCTGCTCTTCACTCGGAAGTTCAGACAATATCGCGACTTGCCGACAGAGGAAAAGAAATGTTTCTTAAGCGAACACTTCCCCTACACACGCCCCACGCCTTCATTACTAAACGTACCCAGAGCGACGCGCGCATAATTGCTTCCAGAGCTCGGAATCTGCGACGCTATCCGAAATCAATTCAACTTTTTCAATACCCTCCTGCCTGCCTGGCTGTGGGGCGAGTTTCGTAACTCCGGCTCCAGATGTGCTTTAGGTGCTACAGGGTGTCTTAAACAAGAACGAGCCAGTAGCTGACCTGCAACAAGCCAGATTAAAAAATAATGAACAACAAGAGCGCAATGATAGGTTTGTGAAGTAGTCAGTTTGGTTGTCTCTCCTGGCTCATACGAATATTCGGGAATAAACGCATTTCATCAGGAACACAGCATGCTACAGCCTCCCCCCTCACACACAACACACACTCCAATTTAAAAGGCGGACACCTCATGGGCACCGCTTCAAATCTCCTCTCCCTGTTGCACAGCATTTCACAAGACCCTGCCGAGCCGAGCAGCTCCCTGCGAGTCGAGTCCCCCTGACACGCACACCCGCAGCGTTCACACTCCGCCGGCCCCCTGGTCTCACAGGACTGCCTCTCCCCGCCGAGCCCCTCACAAAACCGGAGAGGGGGGGGGGGTTGGTGAGCAAAGGCAGAAAGAAGAACGCTATGAATTAACCATCAGCGCGGGAGTCGAGCGGAGCCCCAAACCGCCTGTGTCAACACTCACAGCAACACGCGTTCTCTCGCCTCGTGCAGTCGGGAGCTGCACAAGTTTCAGACGGCAGTGACCGCTCCGGCAGCTACACAATTACACACGTAATCTCTCCTGCCGCCCCCTGCGCCTTCCGTCTCTGAATCAGTGCTGCTGTATTCCCCACTCCTCAAAATCTGCATCCAAGTAGGATCGTACTTTTTTTATGAGACTTTGCACTTGACTTTTCCAAAAGCGCCCTTTTCATTTTGGGTAGGAATACTGTATCCCACCTAGCGCCGTCTCGCGAAAAGGGGGGGAGAAAGTGTTAAAAAAAGGCATTTCAGGACTGGCACGAAACCATCAGAGATCTGTTGATCGCAGGAGAAAGCCGTGTGCCGTGGTTACTTAATCAGACAGGAGGAGCAGGCCCATTGCATTCTATGGCGCTGTTTATACAAGCAATTTATTTTTAAAAAACGGGGGCTACAAGGAAATACGCCCTCGCTAGGTACAAAATCAGGAGAGCGCCTCACATTTCCGACGAGTGAGGATGAAAACCCGTGCACGCGAGTGTTACATTGTTGTGTTTGAGGCGAGAGAAGCAGCGGAGATGTAACAAAAACACGCATTTTCTGGAGACCTCCCCCGCCTGCAATCTCACAGCAGAAAAATCCACTTAACCCGCCTTTTGTTTCCAACTGATAGCCGTATTTTGAGACGGTTTACCTCTAAGAACAACATCTCAAGCCATGCAAAAACGGGTTCTGGGGTCCTGGGAGCACGGCTTGTTTCACTCTCGGAAAGGCACTTACGCGCACAAAACACACGTTTACCCGGACTTATGACAAGCATGCAGGTATCCGAGCTAACGGCAGATGCCTGTGTGTGTGACCTGGCTCACAGAGGGAAACGTTGCCTGGTCTCTTTTACAGGCGGAAAAAACAACTGTCCATCCCCTAATCGCCCGCATTAGGAACACACAATTTCACGAAATGCTGCGAGGCACGCACGACAATTCAGGTAACCCGAGCGAGAGCTGAACAGAAAAGCGTCGTTTTCACTTCGGAAATGCGTTCACCACAGCAGCAGCGGATAAACAGACGCGTACATCTGTCTGGAAAGGTGCAGTGTTTTTAATAAATCACGGCGTCTTACCATCGACGGCTCTGGCGGGAGCCGTAACCTCCAGACTGTGCAAAATTCCCAGGACAAGCAACACCGTGGCCACAGCCTCTGCCTTGTGAGACACCATGGTTGTGCAAAAAAGGGCAGATCAACAGAAAACCGAAAAAAGATTTCAAGAAACACACAGCTGGGACTCCGGTTCTCCCCGAACCGCGGGTTTGTAGTCCGGACTCGAATCCCCGACGAGATTCTCCGAGCGTCCTCCGGCACGCACACTCGAAATAAAGGTGCGACGACAATATTCAGATTTTAAAAAAAATGCCGTTTTTTTTTAATCTGAAAAAGCAAACGAGGCTTCTTCAGCCCCGTGAGGCTACGGCTCGTCTTGTGGTTATCATGTAGCCTTATTGATTTGCAGCCACATCTACGTAGAAAAAAAAAAGGACCTGGGTGGTCAGTAAAGTGACCAAATCGTGCGCATGAAAAAATAAAAAGAAAACGTTATCTGATCTATGGGTATCGGCTGTTTTTTTTTTCCTGTCTCACTGATTGTAATGTTGATGATATTGTCTGCAGGAGGGGAAAAAAAAATTAAAAAGCTCCTCTCCCCTCACCACCCCACCGCCGCCTCTGTTGCTGGTGGTTACGGATTGAGCGGAGAAGAGCGGCGCTGCAGCCACACAGCCCAGCGGGCAGGGGATGACGTCACTCGCTCCAATGGTATTCCGAAGCCAGGAGCAGCTACGCGGCACTCGCCTTGTGCGCACGCGCCGGGGTCGGCGTGCTGGGTTTTTTTTACCTTTTTCTTCATCGAGCGCAAAAGAACCTTTTGAAACTGCCTCTCTAATTGTCCCCATTTTGGATCTGGCGGCTTCAGGCATAGCTGTTAGAGGCCGGCTCCGTGGACTGGAGCCAAAATGGATTTAGTTTCATGAAGTGAAAGGGGCACAGGGAGGGAGAGACTTTCGCGGCAGGAGTCTAATACAAATAACAAACCTTCTGTCATTTCTCCTTCCATTTTCCCTCGTTTAAAGTGACTTTGCAACGGTGGACAAAATAGCACGACACGAATTTTATGAGTGTTGGATTTTGGTTTGTGCTTTATGAGTTTGTATTCTGTACGGCTCGCTTATTCCTGCTTAGAAATTGAAGACATTCAGACATTAACCCAGTGCAGGTATGCAGACACGTTAATTCAGAGGGTGCTGCACAGAAATGTCAACTCTGTACAGCTCAGCGTCTCTCTGTATATCCTGCTCATCAGTGGGAATACTGGGAAGAATATTCACTGCCTCGTGCTTCATGGGATTTCAGAATGTCCTCCTTTGGACCGGGGTGTCTTATCTGACAAGCGTCTGAGCTGATCAATCAAAAAAGCAAAGAAAAACGTCTTTCACAGTCTCGCGCAGACATTAAGAAGACTTGCTCATCGGCAACTGATATTATCAATTTGTTCAGAAAGATTAAGAAATCTTACTTTAAGAGAAACTACGGCCTTTGGCCCTTGTGTGGGCAGGGCTGCTCCTATGTTTGCTGTTGCCTGTGCTCTGATGATGCCGGACATGGGATAGTGGAACTAGAAATTGCTCTTTTCTTTCTATAGTTCAGGAAGGCAAAATGCAAGATTTCCCCAAGGGTAGTACTAGTTTACTGGGGGACCCCAGATAGAAATGTTAGGGTTCCAAAAAGAAATACCATCACACCTGGATTTAAGTGGATTTCTCCCACACTGCTGTCTCTACAGTGGATGTCTCCCACACTGCTGTCTCTACAGTATATTTGTCCCACACTGCTGTCTCCACAGTGGATTTCTCCCACACTGCTGTCTCTACAGTGGATGTCTCCCACACTGCCGTCTCTACAGTGGATATGTCCCACACTGCTGTCTCTACAGTGGATTTGTCCCACACTGCTGTCTCCACAGTGGATGTCTCTCACACTGCTGTCTCCGCAGTGGATGTCTCCCACACTGCTGTCTCTACAGTGGATTTCTCCCACACTACTGTCTCTACAGTATATTTGTCCCACACTGCTCTCTACAGTGGATTTCACCCACACTGCTGTCTCTACAGTGGATTTCTCCCACACTGCTGTCTCTACAGTACATTTGTCCCACACTGCTGTCTCTACAGTGAATGTCTCCCACACTGCTGTCTCTGCAGTGGATTTCTCCCACACTGCTGTCTCTACAGTATATTTGTCCCACACTGCTGTCTCTACAGTGGATGTCTCCCACACTGCTGTCTCTACAGTGAATGTCTCCCACACTGCTCTCTCTGCAGTGGATGTCTCCCACACTGCTGTCTCTACAGTGGATTTGTCCCACACTGCTGTCTCCACAGTGGATGTCTCTCACACTGCTGTCTCTGCAGTGGATTTCTCCCACACTGCTGTTTCTACAGTATATTTGTCCCACACTGCTGTCTCTACAGTGGATTTCTCCCACACTGCTGTCTCTACAGTATATTTGTCCCAAACTGCTGTCTCTACAGTGGATTTGTCCCACACTGCTGTCTCCACAGTGGATGTCTCTCACACTGCTGTCTCCGCAGTGGATGTCTCTCACACTGCTGTCTCTGCAGTGGATTTCTCCCACACTGCTGTCTCTACAGTGGATTTCTCCCACACTGCTGTCTCTACAGTATATTTGTCCCACACTACTGTCTCTGCAGTGGATTTGTCCCACACTGCTGTCTCTACAGTGGATGTCTCCCACACTGCTGTCTCTACAGTGGATTTGTCCCACACTGCTGTCTCCGCAGTGGATGTCTCTCACACTGCTGTCTCCGCAGTGGATGTCTCTCACACTGCTGTCTCTACAGTATATTTGTCCCACACTGCTGTCTCTACAGTGAATGTCTCCCACACTGCTGTCTCTACAGTATATTTGTCCCACACTGCTGTCTCTACAGTGGATTTCTCCCACACTGCTGTCTCCCACACTGCTGTCTCTACAGTATATTTGTCCCACACTGCTGTTTCTACAGTGGATTTCTCCCACACTACTGTCTCTGCAGTGGATGTCTCCCACACTGCTGTCTCTACAGTATATTTGTCCCACACTGCCGTCTCTACAGTGGATTTCTCCCACACTGCTGTCTCTACAGTATATTTGTCCCACACTGCCGTCTCTGCAGTGGATTTCTCCCACACTGCTGTCTCTACAGTATATTTGTCCCACACTGCTGTCTCTGCAGTGGATTTTTTCCACACTGCTGTCTCTACAGTGGATTTCTCCCACACTGCTGTCTCTACAGTATATTTGTCCCACACTGCTGTCTCTGCAGTGGATTTCTCCCACACTGCTGTCTCTACAGTATATTTGTCCCACACTACTGTCTCTGCAGTGGATATCACCCGAAGCCCTCACATCATCAGGGTCCCACCATGCACAGTCATCTGCAAGCAATTGAGGGCACCACTCTCCTGGAATTGTATCTTGGTAAATATTACGAGAGCATTAAAAACTAAAAGGTTACAGACAAGAGTTTGCCTTTTTGTGCTTCTACCTCATTGTTTTTACTAGTGCCTAACTGATCCAAGGCGCTCCTCCTGCCATTCCTTAAAGAAGCCAGGGTAACAGCTTGAGCAATGTGCCTGGGCAGCAAGTCCCAGACTCCCACTGCTTTCTGCGTAAAGAGGTGCCTCCTGTTCTCAATTTTAAAACTTTTTCCTGTAGCTCTGTAGTTTCTGCTTTTGTCCTTGTTTCCAAAATAGTGCATGGGGCTGTTTGCTGTTTCAATTCAACGGACATTATCCCTGTCTTGAGTGTCCGTTTAAAGAGTTGTATATGAATAACATAGCTTGTTTCTTTAAGTACAACTGGCAGAATACCATCAGGCTCTAGAGATTTTATCACAAATAGTAATTTCAATGGTAATTTCAGATACAAGTTTGCCTGGCTTTCAGAACCTAGTGTTTTACATTTTTTAACTGCTGCAGTACTACATTAGAGTATCACAGGACACACACAGCAGGATGTTTCTCTGCTGATAACCTTTTAGCATAAGGGTATGTGTCACAATGTTTATTTGTTTTTCTCCCATTTCTAAAATGTCCAGCAGTCTTCAATTTGAGACTGCATGCTTTACCCACCCACAACAGTGCACTTAATAAGCGGTGTCCTACTTAAATACACCCTTTCAAAACACACACACTGGGAGACAGCCACAAATATCTCCTGGCAGTATCCCGGAAGCAGTGCTGCTGTTTTTTAAAGAGTCTCCAAAGCCGACAGGAGGACTATCTGTGGGATCAAAGAGCACTGGAGGTTGGGCATCTCTGCATCAGATCTGGGAAATTGACCCTGGGTGGACCGAGGGCTGGTCTTGGCTCACCATAGCCAGCAGCCATATCACCCTGCAATTTAAAACTGGCAACCCACTGGAGCTCAGCTGGTGTGAGCCTGGCCAGTACCTGGATGGGAGACTAAGGTTGGTGCTGGAAGAGGTGCTAGTGGGACCTGTAGGGGGCGCTCAATCTGCAGTCTGTGTGGGTTCTAATGCCTCAGTGTAGTAATGTGGACACTATACTGTAAAAAGGTGCCGTCCTTCGGATGAGGCATAAAACTCTCCTCCTGACTCTCTGTGGTCATTAAACATTCCAGGGCATTTCTTAAAAAAAGAGTAGGGGTGTTGCCCTGGCGTCCTGCTCAAATGCAAAATTTCCCATTGGCCTTTACCAATCATGGCCTCCTAATAATCCCCATCTCTGAACTGACTTCATCACTCTGTTCTCCTCCCCACTGATAGCTGAGGTGTGGTGAGTGGACTGGCGCACTATGGCTGCTGTCACATCATCCAGGTGGGGCTGCACATTGGTGGTGGTAGTGGGATTCCCCATTACCTCTAAAGCGCCATATAAGTGTAAGGAATTATTATTATTATTACGTGTGGCAGGCTGGGGTGTTACATTCCTCGGTTTCACAGAGAGGCGTGAACTTGTCTAAGCAAACGTCCGCCGTGTTCTCGAAACCAACACGCACACTGACAGCCGCTGCGCTGCAGAGGCCTCGGGGAAAAGCAGATCTCGGGCTGGTCTGAGTTGCAACACAGGGGGAAGCTACCGAGACAGAAATGGTGCAGGGAAGGCTAACAAACCCTTGCGTCTGAAGTAACAGCTGTTTCTAACTCAGCTCGAATCCTGGTTTGGCAGGCAGGCTTTGGGAGCAGACGTGAGAGTAATTACACTCATTCCCGTGCTGTCAATCCAGTATCTCAGATGCCTGTTTATGTCAGTCTCCGTCTCTTCCCAGCCCAGGTTGTCTTTGCATTCCACCCCCAACCCGAGCGATTCGTGAGCATGAAGGATTTCTGCATCAAGGGTGAACGCTGAGCTCCACGCGCTGCACACGAGAGAGAACACGCCGAATCGGGGCCGTGCGAGAACAGCTGTCAACCAATGTGAGAGGTGTGAGTCACACTGCGACCTGAGCAGCTGATTTGTGGTGTTCGAGACGAGCGTGCTTGGGTTAAACATAGAATTACAGTGGAAATAAAAAAAATAGAGCAAGGGACCCAAAGCTGTACCTCCGGGTTGAGCCGCAGATCAAACAATGGCACCAGGCACAGGCCCTGACTGACTGGAACTCCCTCCTTCCCTCCAGCAACACAAATGTAATGGTTCAGCTATCACAGGGCCTACAGCAACACCACCTTACAGCCTCTTCATTATCCGAGCGTTTTTGTTTTCAGAAGAAACCTACTGCCCTGCACAGGACTCCTGTCACAAACGATCGCTTGAAGCACAGTGCGTTTGCAGTGGTTTTCAAAGAGCGCCAGTTGTTTTTCTTAAGAAAGCGCACCTCGTCTTCATTCATATGTTGTCTCCTGGTCACATACTGTAAGGGGTGGAGAAGGGGGGGACAGTTTAAATTTGCCTTTTATCACAACCCTGCGATGGACGGGCCAAAGTGAGAGCAGTCACATCTGCTCTCAGTCCTACCTTCAGCGTCATACCTCTGGGCTAGGGTCTGCAGAAACTGTCACAGGGGTGAGTGGTTTCCAGATAATGGCAGGATACATGGATATGGATATGACCTCTGCCAGTAAATGCACTCTTGTGGAGTGGGGGGGGTCCAGCCCTATAGTCCAGGTATATCACCATTTCAAGCCTGGGTTCCATTATTGGCCCCCAAGATGCAGCTGAGAGCTAGAGGGTGACGTCAGGAAAGGATGGTGGAAACAGCAGTGTCCACAACAGCTCCCCCTAGTGCTTTCCAGGCTCCTGCCAGCTGCTGGCAGTAACAGATGCATCACTTCTCCAGCCCATCCAGGTGCCGCTGCAAGGCGCAGTGAGAACCAGCAGGAGCAAGGTTCTGGGGCAAAGCACACACGGTCCCCTTAACAGCAGCTCCCCTGTGCTATGACATTTTGTGCAAAAAAGTCAAGGTGAAGAGCAACAGGCAATTCTAAACGTTTAGATGACCATTCATCCATTTTCTAGCCACTTTATCCAATGAAGGGCTGCGGGGATGTTGGAGCCTATCCTGGCAAGCAGTGGGTGTAAGTAAGGATAAAACCCGGACAGGACACCTGTCCATCACAGACACTCACACCAGGGCCAATTGTCCCAGTAGCCAATTAGATAACACCCCAGGAACTCAACTTAGGGCCCCAGATCTGCAAGACAGCGATGATAACCAGTGCACCACTGTGGCACCGTAAATAACTATGAAGTCCTTGAACTATTCCATCTTCCAAAAACAACAAGTCGCCCCTGGCCTATCCCCTGGCTAAAGTGTTCGTGGGGCAGACACTTCAGGGAGGCTGGCTACAGGACATCAGCACAGTGAAACACATCAGAGGGGTCCAGAGCAGAAGCCACAGACTGCTTTTGTGGATTTAATTACCCTCGATCCATCACACCAGGCTTGGCCATTTCTGTTTTACAGCAGCCGTACCAGTTGCTTGCCGTGACAAGCCTTCTCTGGGAAAAGGGAAGGAATCTTTTTAATTTGTAATGTAAAGTGCGGGATACATCTTGAAGAGCAAGGACTCTAAGTTAAAGAATCTAGATTCACATTCATCTAGTTCTATCCATACAGCTCCTTGTTTTTTCCCACAAAATATTTAAGAAAAATAAATGGGTGTGTCACCCACAATCGGGGAACCAGGGAGGGTTTGGCTAATTATTGATTTTCTATTTCTTTTTTTATAAGGGCAGGCGATATGGCTGCTATCAGCCAGCAGCCATATCACCCTGCAACTCACAACTGGCAGCCCACTGAAGCTAAGCAGGTGTGAGTCTGGTCAGTAACTGTCTGGTCAGGGAAAAACTAAGGTTGCTCCTGGAAGAGGTGTAAGTGGGGCCAGCAGGGGGCGCTCACCCTGCGGTCCATGTGGGTCCTAATGCCCCAGTATATGTCCTTCGGGTGAGACGTAAAACCCAGGTCCTGACTCTCTGTGGTCATTAAAAATCCCAGGGCGTCTCTCGAAAAGAGTAGGGGTGTAACCCCAGCATCCTGGCCAAATTTCCCATTGGCCTTTACCAATCATGGCCTCCTTATAATCCCCATCTATGAATTGGCTTCATTACTCTCCTCTCCTCCCCACTGAGAGCTGGTGTGTGGTGAGTGTTCTGGCTCACTATGGCTGCCGTTGCATCATCCAGGTGGGGCTGCACACTGGTGGTGGTGGAGGGGAGACCCCATTACCTGTACAGCGCTTTGAGTGGAGTGTCCAGAAAAGCGCTATATAAGTGTAAGCAATGACAGAATGACCCAGGTGGGAGGGATCCCGAGTCATGAAAGAATCAGGGTTTAGAGAGACAGATAGAGCTGCGGACAGGGTGGGATGGAAGAGAACTCACCGAGAAAGGGAAAACGAAAAGGGATCAAAGCATCACCAGACACTCTCCCATGCACCGCCAGTCTGGCTGCCTGCCGAACGAGGTTTCTGGTGCCCAGTGCGACCCAAGAGCTCTACTGGTGATCTGAGCCTGGGCACGAGGCACACAGCACACACTCATCAGACAATCACCACAAGTAGTAACCATCCTGGTACTGCACTGGATTCTAGCTCCTACCCCTCTGGCCTGTACTGTATGTCTCATTTGAGTTTTAATTCTGTACGTTATCCCTGGATTTTCCCTTTACAGAATGAAGGAGTTGCAGAGGTTCTGCAATCAGACTCACTGGGAATGGGACACGAGAAGAAATGTTCTAAAGCCACATGGTCATCTGTGACGGGAGGAAAACAGATCTAATTGGGTAGGAAGGCTGATTCTTTTATTTAAATGTCTATAACTAAGACAAGGGTTTTCATTAGATTCAATAATCCATCTTCTGTAGATACATTTTCAATCAGGTGAAAAATGGTGGTTAAATGGTATTTAAAAGAGGATCCATTTTAGGCTACTGTAGGGTTAGGGTTAGCAGAACCATTAAATATCGACTGCTGTTATACTTCTAGTTAAACATTAAATTACACAATTAAAATTATCATTACGGTGATTATTGCGATATCAACCTCTACAATGCACACTTGTATAAGAATTTCAGATGAAAGGTCAAGGACTACAGCAAAGAGGAATATGTGTGTACACATGTGAGTGGGAACATAGTCCTAACAACAGAATTGACAAAACACTGCATAGCCAAGAGCATCCCTGTTATAAGATAAGATAAGATCACTTTATTGGCCCTATACAATTTCTCACATTAGGAATTTGTCTTTTCACATACCCCAGCTTGCTCTCCATGAGACACACAGACAGGGAGAGAACCCTGGGGTCAGAGTGCAGGGTCAGCCATTTATACAGCACCCCTGGAGCAGCTGGGGTCAAGGGCCTTGCTCAGGGGCCCAACGGAGTAGGATTCCTCCGCCAGCCGCGGGATACAAACTGGCAACCTTCCAGCCACAGGCGCAGATCCTGAGCCACAGAGCCACCGCGCCGCCCCTGTTATTTTGTAGCATCTTTTGTAATATTGGTTACTTGTTTTCAAAGAAATTCTAACGTTAGCAAAATGGATTGATTATTTTAATTTCCATAGGTCACTTGTTGTCCACCAGTGTTTTGAGAGTGTTACTCCCTTTAGTCACCTGTGTGGGGGGCTATTGTGTCTTTCTTTCTTATAAATTCGGACATGGCCTGATATCTCTAGATTGGACACAGATTATAGCGCCAAATAAACATCGGCTCATGTGCGATGATCACTCTGCGCCCGGACTCCTGTCTTGGGCTGATAAAAGCCAGGGAAGATGTCATAAGGAAGCGGACCCTCGTGTGTCCAGGTTCCAGGGAGGCACGCTGGTGGAGGGAACTGGCTCTGAGTTGAACTTGTTTTCAAATTCTACAGCCTTCTGCCAGTTAACCTGGAGCAACAGGAGCCACTTTAAAGGGTAACTGTTAAGCAGGTGTGAGCCATTCTATCCTGTAGTATCCAGCGGGCGCCTTCATCCACATGTTTTATATGTATTGTCAGTTTAATCAAAACCATTATTTTTTCCAGGAATACAGAGTGCTGTTGCACAAAGACCAGCTGAGAGGAAGGCCCGGCATTTCGAAAACCACATCAACAGAATTAGTTCCAACCGGAAAGAAACTCCTCCCTCCGTCTCTCCCGTTCGGAGTGCTGCCCACTCTCACTCTCACATGCTTCCAGGCTGCTGCCGATCTCACACAGACTAAGGATGCTCTCTGTTGGTTTAATTCATGATGCACTGAAAACACAAATGGAGACGGATATAGGGCTCCTATGGCAGGGCACTGGAATCCATGTTTAAGGTTTTACAAGCTACAGAGTTTGTTTTCCACGCATCCAGCTATTTATTTTCTAACCGCTTCTTGCAATTCAGGGTCGCAGGGGATCCGGAGTCTATCCCAGCAAGCTATGGGATCAAGGCAGGATGCACCCTGGACTAGACGCCAGTCCACCACAGTAGAGAAAAACATGTACAAGCACGCACTCGCACCAGGGCCGGTTTCCCCAGAAGCCAATTAACCCATCAGTGTGTCTTTGGACTGTGAGAGGAAACCAGAGCACCCGGAGGAAACCCACACAAACATGGGATAACATGCAAACTCCACGCATATAGCAACCCAGGAACAAAACCCTAGGTCCCAGCAATGCTAACCAGTGCGCCACCATACCACCCATTGTTCACAAATTGTGGTGACAAATCAAAAATCTGACAAACACACTAGCCACGAACATCAACCTTCTTACTCAGAGTGGAGGGAGTAAGGTTGGACCCGTACTCAGGAACACAGACAGAAGAGGCAGTTTAAGTCTCTTGACCCCTCCCTCGGGTTGCTAGTGGCTAATTGATTGAGGGATCTCATCCAGGTGTTGAAGCTGAAGTTGAAGGATCCTAGGGAACTGGATTCGGCAGCCTGGCTGGGCAATTTGTGCCAGACATCCACCACCCTTTGTGAATTTACTCTTCATGTCCAGAAGCTGATATGTGCGCCAGATCTTGCAGCGCATAGAACCCCAAAATGGATCTAACAGCAATGCAATGGGCAGTTGACCTGTATCTGGTGTGTGCCGTGGTACGATGGCAGACGCCAGTCCATGAACGCCAACAGGCTGGCTCCTCTGAATTTCAATCTAAGGGGAAGTCACCTAATCCAATTCAAGACCTAAGAAATGATGAGAAATAAATCATCCTGCATTTTTCCCAGATCCTGCACTTTCGGGTGTCTCATCTTTCTCTCACCATCTAGAAAAGCCTCCCTTCTGAAAGGAAAGGCACATTAAGGATGTCTGAGGAGGGTAAAGCGCAGTAATTAGCTCAATTAAGCCTAGATGAAAGGGGGAGGCAGAAGACCTTGAGTCCCTGGAGAACTGGTGTTGCACTCTCCTGCCATGGAAGCTGACAGCTGAAAATTAGGTTACAGCGGGAGGGAGAGAGCCGCGAGCACGGCATGGCAGAGGCGTGAGAAGGCATGAAATATTCAGCTCCTGTGTGGAAGCTCTTCTTTCGACTAACTTTTTATCCCGCCTCAGCCCGGAGGCCTGGATGGTCTGCGCCAGCCGAGGACGAGAGCGGGGTGCCCGCAGGGGAGCCACGGGAGGGCAAGCTGCCACGTCTGGGCCCGTCACGCCAGCAGCTGGCCGGGAGAGGCCCGCTGGGCCTGCACGGGTTGATGAAAAAGGGACATCGCTGGCCAAGCGTCTCCGCGGGCAGACGGGGGAACGTGAAGGCCTAGTCTCCAGGACCGCGATCACGGAGCCGCGGCCATGCCTGGAATGCCAATTAGGATTATTACAAGCACCGCGATCGACCAGCCGGCCCCTGCCCGGGTCAGCGCAGGCCGAGCTGTACGCTGCGCGGCTGTGCAATGCGCGCTGTTTCGAAACCACAGCTCCGCAGGCCTGCAGCACACACAGTGAAACGGGAGGCTCTGGCTGGCCTGGGCGGCCTGTCTCCGTTTGCACAATGTGTCCTACTGCAGCGGAGCAAAGCTGCAGTCAAGCTCGGAAACCCCTCCCCCAAAATAACAGTCGTCTATATAAATAAACTTCATTCTAGGCCTCTGTGAAAATTGTGTTGCTCCCACTCGGGATCGCTTCCCTGCAATTATCCCCACAATATGAAGGTTTCAAGGGAAAAAAATACACAGTAAAAAATCTAAAAATTACTTTTAACAGTTTGAGAGATGTTTTGTGACGGGGCTGGTACTTTTTATTATCCTAACAAAATAACGCATACAACAATTTTGGTGCGTGCCATCCACAACACAGATGTAGGAAGGAATGCTATTGAAAAAATCTCGGGAAGGTTTCAGGGAGCAAGAGAAAAAAAAGGCTGCCTTGATTTAACACGCAATGAGTGAGCGCCCTCCAGTGGTGTCTATAGCTTACTGCACAGAGATCCAGCGGAAACAATATCGCTAAGCAACGACGGCACAAAAAACGTCTTGTGCTGTACGCTGGACACAGGTTAAACTAGTCGGTATATAGCTAATACTAAATTCTGCACATCTAGGGTAGACACTTTGTCTTTAGCGGTAGTCTCCATATTTTCTTCACGCTACCAAAAACTAATTTCTTGTGAAAATAACAGGCTGTCATTTAACAGCTTGTGCGTGTGAGGGAGATGTTTGCAAAGGGTATTATTTATTGTCACAGCATTTTGGCGGGCTTTTCCACCCGTTTTCCAGGAAGTGAAATCAGCACGCCAGGGAAACATGTTTTCAACATCTGTTTATGCTGCGTCATTTTCATAAAAACATGACAAAAAGCCGAAATACAATCAACAGCAGGCAACAGCTCGAAAAGACCTGTTCTTATTCCGTTTGCCTGGCGTGTATATATGGATTAAGAATATATGTGCCGCATGAACGGAGGAAATGGAAAATATGCCAGTTTTTTACATATTTTACATTTTAAATAAGGGTGCCATAGGGATATCTGACTTTCTAAAAGACCAAGGTCGGACTTGTGACCTCAGTGAAAACCTTCCAGCCACAGAGCCTCGGTTTGAGCACGCCAGCTGACAGGAAGAGGGAAAATCTGGTACCTGTTTTCCGCCTACAGGTGTGGCGCACGATAGCGACGTTTTTTCCCCTTCCCGAATCACTCATCTGCCTACTCTGTGTTCGAAGTCTGACATCTTGCGGGAAAAAAACTGATTTATTTCAAGGTCACGAAAAACAAGAACCACATAGCAATTGGACTGGGGGTAGCTATCTTGTTAATGAAAGTGGCTCTCCGAGCGTCAGAGCTGAGGAACTGCAAAATCTCAAAACGCAAACCCCCGTTCAATCTGTCACCCGCCTCGATGAATTCTGACCTCCGAGAAAGGTCACAGACAGAAGGAAGTCTGCTCCCTGTAGACACAAAAGGCGAGGCTGTCGTAACCAGTTCACTACCCATTCATTATCTTGTTGAAGCCTGTCTCTGCCCGTGTGACGATGAATATTTAGTCACACTGCAATTATAAAGTTCCCTGTATACTGTATATTACACCTCTTACAAAACACAAGAGGTACTTCTTTACTCAAAGGGTGGCGACAGTATGGAACAAGCTGCCCAGCCATGTTGCTGAAAACAATACCCTGGTTTCTAATAAGAAACAGATGGATGAGGAAATCCTGGGATCAATTAACTACTGACTACCAAACAAATCAGGTGGGATGAGTTGCCCCCTCTCATTCGTAACTTCTCTTATGTTTTTATTAACAGTAATTTCTGTTAGCAGAGTCAAGGCCCCCTACAAGCATTCCCACACTATAAGCAATTTACAGCTAGGTATATTATTATTATTATTTGTTGCTTCCAGGTGTTCTGGGGTCCTGATGGCTCTGAAGATGAAAATATTGTAGAAAAATCCCAATAACCGAGCAATCGAGCAATCAGATACAAGCAATATGGAAAAACCAATCTTGGCATTTTGTTCCTTTCATTTTTCTCAGTATGGAACGCACTGATCTTTTCTTCCCCCTCAGTCAGCGTCGTTCTTTTGCGGGTCACAGAGTGAGGTGAGGGTGCCAGACTCCCCGCAGGCTGGAGTGAAGACTGAGGAGGAAGCGAGCCCGCGCGACTGGAAGGCAGTGCGCTACAGAGGGCGCCTGCCCAGAGCCCGGCCGCTGCTCTTCATACCGGCCGGGTGCTGCAGTAGAAGCTGCCATTCAGAGGGCTGCTGGTGGGGCTGAGCTCGCTGCTAATCTGCTAATGGAGAGTTCAGTTCATCAGCCTGGAGCACACGGAGAGGTAGAGAAGAGGCGAGGGAGGGAGGGGGGTGTTGTAGAGAGCGAGAGTGTGCTGCCGGGGGAAGGGGGCTCTGGCTTTGCCGTTCTAACGCCCGAGCTCTAAAAGCAAACAGGCCCGTCCCTTTCAGCCATTTTCACACCCAGATAAGCTGGCCTCAGGCACAAGGTGCAGGAGGGAAAACAGGCTGAGATGGGGCTAAGAAGCACAGAAGTTTCTGATCTCTGCCAGATCTACAGCAGGCAACCCCTGGCGCAGTTCTACCTCACTGCTCACAACGTCATACAGGCCTTTTTGAGAGCACTGTCCGCTCCTCGGGTACGACATGAGCACCGCTGCCCACAAACATCTGATGCCACTGCTGCAAACACACATGCACACACTGTGATTCTCAAAGCAATTCTACACAGACGTGGAGAACAGACCGTTTCAGAGGCCCAGCGGGCCCGATCTCTCCCGATCTCAAGTGTGACTGAAACAGCCAGCAGAAGACCTTGACCGCATTTCAAAAGCAGCCCCCCCACCCCCAGCTTGGGTTTGAGTGTCCTTTTGCCCCCCTGTATTTCCTTGTCGCAGACATTCAAAGGGCTGACAGTGAGCAGTCCAGAGTCCAGATGTTTCTTGGTTCTAATAGCTTCCAACCCCCCCCCAGCCCTTTCCCACTCCTCCTTCTCCCAAACTTCTCCTTCTGTTTGCTCGCTCTGGGCATGACTGCAGCAGGCAGCGGAGAGCTGGGACTCCTGCACAACTTACATGGGTGAGTGTGTGTGCACACGCCAGCCTTAAAGGAGCCATGCGAATAACCCAACACCATCTTAACCACCCTGGCTGTGGTGCCCATGTGCCCTACGCTCAGAATCCCGCACAGACAGTCACATGATCATGCCCGCCATCTTGCATCCAGCCAGCGTCATTGCCACAGCTCTTTGCATTTAAAACACGGGCATGCTCTGGGACTCAAGGTGACTGTGGGAATGATTTAACCCTCACCTCACAACCTGCAAATGGTACTGTTTAAAAACAGTACAATTGTTTTCTGTGGCGTGCAATGCATTGGGTGCATATTCTGCAGATAAAAAGCCACACACAGGGCACTGCACTGCTGAGACGGAACCACACATTCACAGCACGGCAATCAGACCTGTCTCCAGTGAAAGCAGCCAGCAAGAGGCTCCACAGCATCAAGGGCAAGACAAAGCATGTTCATCAGTGGCCTTACCATTTTAAATGGAGTAGAGGGGTACGCTGATTTCCAAATGTTGATGGAAGGTTGTGGTTAGGTGATGCTGAACAAGACCGTTACAATTCTACTGGAAGGAGTGCTGTTTGGTTCTGTGAGACCTTCAGACATAACACTGTAAACACTTTATAAAGGCTTGAAGCATTTAAGTTGCATTTAGGTGTTTAGAAGCAGTCACCTGGAGTCTACAGATATGTGCAGCTGCAGAGTTTCTTACGACATTACAGCTGTTTTATGACATGTTCACAGCAGTATCTGAAGTCCGGGTTGCTGGATTGCCTTGGCTGTATTTCCTTCTGACTGCTTCCTGTTGGTTTGAAGTGCTGCAAAGCGCAGTGAACTCGTGGTAAAATGAGGGAGAAGAGATGGGTGTACAGTACAGTGCGTTCTGGAATAGAGAGACTTGAGCCGGGTACATGAGTGCAGTACGGCCCAGGTTTACCGCAGTTAACCTCCTCAGAAGACAGACCATACAGTCTGCTCCATCCTCCCTTACTGAAATGGCACGGACGAGCAGATGAACCAGAGAGGCCCCCCAGCTATCCGACAGCTAACACAGCCATGGGGGTCAGGGTCACGTTGCCCTTCATATGCGGAGTAAGAACCCAGGGGAGAGCCCTCATTTACCCCCCCCCCCCCCCATCCTGCCTCTGCCCACCACTAACTAGCAGGGCTGAGGCGACACCCAGGGTCCTCTGCAGATGTCAAGATGACGAAGTAGGGAGGAGAGTCAGGAAAGCTGATCAAACGTCCTACAGAAAAAGACCAGGGAAAAAAAAAGTGGTTTCAAGCCTGTGCTCCCTTCTCAGGAACATGCTGTTGTTCCTGTAAACATCACAGGGGACGCAGAACAGGACCAAGAAAACATTGTGTGCTTGGACACTTTCCTTGCATTTAAAAAAAAACATTCTTAGCCTCACGCTGGAGGCCACTAGGCCTCCATTCATTGGCACAGAGCGCCAGCAAACACAGCTCAGCCTAGGGGCTCCCCATCACTCGGGCACATGCGAAATCTTTTTCAGAGCCACAGCAGAGCGCACGGCTGGTCTTCGGAGAACAGCGGCTTTATGATTTACAGCTGGCTGCGGCTGCTCGATACGTCAGCTCCCCCAGCCCCCCTCGTGATGGATGGGTCTGGAGCGGCATCAAAAATCAGATCCTTCACAAGCGCTCGCTGGGAGGCCTGCTCTGTCTCACCGGGGGAGCTGGGGGGGGGTATTTATTCTGGCAGCCGTTTCAGGAATCTGCGAACTGTTTTCTGACAAGACCCCGGCGCTCCTGGTGTTTCTAATCCAGCAGAAAGGGCAGCAGCTATGCGGACGCTGCGATGGCACTCAGACTTTGACTGGCGCTCGGTGACTCAGCAGCAGGCCGGGACAGGGTGTGCTGTGTGGGGCTCGGCTTGTGTTGCGCAACGCCTCCCTGAAGAAAAACACATTGTCTTTCGCCCGCCGAGCTGTGGTCTTTCTCCCCACGTTTTAATGAAGTGTTTCACCACAGTGTTCCGTGCTTTCGTCTCGTTGTCTGCTTGATGCATTGGGCTCAGTTTGCGTCCTGTTGCCTTTGTATTTTCCCTGGTGAAAATGACTAGAGTCGCCACCATGATATATTGCAATAAACTCTAAAACCGCTATTAAAACTGTGAACCATGCATGGAAAAATACCGCTGTTTCTAGAAGCAGTACATTCTTTTCAAAAGTTAAATAAATTTCATGTATAACAGGACAAGAGGAAAGCACGGCACAAAGAATCAGCAAGAATCAGATTAAATCTTCTTTGGAAGGGAACTTTTTACCTAATAGTATAGGAACTAGATTTTGTACGAAAGAAGCTTATTGTTTGCATGGATGCACAGAGATAATTACATGGGGATTTCAATCTGGTATTTGCTCTTGTGAAATGTACTCAGCAGGCTGTCTCAGGAACATCTTCACAAACACCACTGAGACAAGGACCTGGGAATAACCAGGTGAAGGTCCGTTCAGGAGTATTCGGAAAGCGGGACACCTCTCGGCACAGAGGATTGTGAGAGTGTGGAGCCGAATCCAGCCATGCTGTTGATTGCTAGCACTCAAACAAGGACTGAAATATGTCCTCTCGTTTATAAACCTTTTATGTTCTTATGTTCCAACACTATGGTTTACTCTAGCTCAGCATGGTCCAGTCCTGGAGTTTCTGCAGGTCTTCCATCGCAGATCAAGCAGCAGCACCTGAATGGATGGGGGTAAATTGGTAAACTGGTCCAATTAAGCCAACAGGTCAATTAAGAGTTAAGCTCTTATGAAAACCTGTAGGTCCAGTAGGCCTGATGTACATTACGGAGCAGAAAGTTCAAAACATTTACTGAAGTGTTAATATTTAACCACCCTGGTCTCAACTGCTCTGCCGTTTCAGTCTCCACACTGGAACAAGCCAACATCTCCATTCATAATGTAATCCTCAGCACATAACATGACACGGCGCCACCAAGAGCACAGCCCTCCCAGTCTGAGACACACGGGACCTCCGGGGGCCAGTGCCCCACATTTCCTTTCACATCTGGCTGCATCACTTCTGCTTTTCTGCTTTAGCAGCTCCCCACTCACACCTAGTCTGCAGCAAAACGTGATTTACTGTGCGTTGTTTTCAATGGGCTCCCCCAGGTTTGAAATCTGCAGCTCTTACTAAACTGGGCCCACTGTTATGACACCAGCGACAGCATGAGAGACAGAACGGACGTATGAATCCACATCGAGCCAGCTGCTTTCCTTCCTCCCCCACGAATGCCCCCTTGTGCCCCTGGCACAGCTGGTGCAGGGGCACAGGTGCTGCCTCTCACCAAACACACTGCCAGCTCTAAGCCATCGTGTGGCCATACAGTCGCCCAATGACCACCGTGTTCCAAAACAGTGGAGCTTGGATTACAGGGCCCAACATGGACGCTCAGGGCTCACCATGACGCCTTTAGATTTCGAGCTGCTCGGAGACGAAGGCTGATTGAACACCTGCAGCCATGCCCAGGAATTTTCCTTTGATCCAATACTGTAATGGTTTTGCTGCTGGCGCTAAGTGCAGTTAAGTGTCTCACGAGTCATCAGCTGTTCCCTCTGCCCCGGTTGCCCCCCAGGCCTGACGTCCTATGTGCATGCGTTGTCACGCCCTGTACACCTAGAGGGCGCTCTACTTCTGTCCTGTTCCTAGTTCCCTGTGATTATTCATGTCTCTCTGGTGTGTCTTGCTGTGTAGCCTGTTTACGTCCTGTGTCTGCTCTGCTCCTGGCTCAGCATTGAGGGTATGGATGTCACGAGACCCGCCTAGCAGCAGGTTGCTCCTGTCCGTGGCCTGAAGGCATAGGTTTCTATACTGACATCGTCTGACCCCCTGAGCCTGGGCTAACCTCCGCGTTGCCCCCTTTTACCGCTACGCATAGGGTCTTTATTATTCTCCTGGCCATTCCACGGCTTGCCCTTCCGATATCCTTGCCATCCGTAGGCTCTCCACGCTGCAGAGCAGAGAGGGAGCGCGGCCCACAGAGCCCGCAGCAGCTGTGCAGAGGAGCCCCTCGGGGCATGGGGAATGTTTGTCTTGCAGTGAGCATGAAACTCCGGAGGGGAACATATCTGTGACCCGTGTAATGACATCAGGCCCTCTCCCTCCTCAGAGCTTGTGTCAACATGCTGGAGACGAGTGTGTGCGTGTTACTGTGCAGGGTGCTCATAACTGCATACGTGACCAGGCGCTGCGGCAATAGAGCTGGATGCCTGGTAGTCCTGTATGGTATTCCTGTATGATGTATACATGCCTGAGGAGTGCATGCTTATTCACGAATCTGTGTGTTTTAAGTTGTGCAAGTTCATCTGCTTGTGTGCGGGGAATGCATTAGTATCAAAGTGTTCCCACAAACAGATACTTTTACATTGGAAACATGCTTCCGACAGTTAAGAAATATTGCAAAACTAAGGCAGTTTCTCTCCTCTCAAGACACAGAGAAATTAATACATGCTCTTGTATACAGCAGGTTAGACTACTGCAATGCCCTACTATCAGGGAGCACCCACCACTCTTTCAACACCTTACAGCGAATTCAGAATGCAGCAGCTAGAATTGTTACTAGGAGCAGAGAGTACGACCATATAACCCCCATACTTCGCTCTCTTCATTGGCTTCCTGTCAGGTACGGGGGGACTTCAAAATCCTTCTACTTATAAGGCTCTCAGAGGTCAGGCACCTGTCTGTCTAATGGAACTTATTGATGTTTACCATCCAAGTCGCCCGCTTAGATCACAGAACGCCATGGATCCAAGAGGGACATCGTGGATACAGCTATCGTTTAGGAGGATTTTGCTGGTCTACAGAGAGTACTGACATACAGAAGACATGATGGATGGATTAATACCCTCATTCATTTCTTTTTTTAACTGTATAATGTTAGCATGCCCAAAGGGGTTGGGCAGCCAGTTGACCTTGGACCCCTAGAGGGTTTTTTTCTCCTTACTAAGGAGTTTTTGGTTCCTCTCCTCCGTTGTCTTCTAGTCTTTTCTGTTCTGTATTCACAACATGTAAGGTCACTTGCTTTGTTAAGCGCCTTGGGGCAACCTTGTTGGGAAAGGCAAAAATGAAAAAAAAATACTTCCTGACAAACAGGCAACGTAGGGACCTCTGCTCAGTTTAAATGGCTTTTAGTATGAAACAAAAACATTCTTGGATGCCAAGAAGTCTTCCAGGCCTATTTTCACCCCAAGAGGAGTATAATTTTGATGGAGCATGGAATACTAAAGATCCTGCCTGTCACCCAGTACTGGACAAAGCAGTTAGAAAATTGATGGATGGGCAAATAAAAAACTACAGAAAAACAGGAGGAGAGTTGATAATAAGCACCTACACAGTCTAGTAGTGTGTACTGTGGCGTGCAAGACTGGCTGGGCATGAGTCCTGGCTGGGCATGTTTATGTGTGTGTCTGTGCGGGGAGCTCATGACTGTGTAAGAGTGTCTTGTCCACGTGTTCCTGCTGCACAAGCTCATCTCTGCACGTGCTCTTCTTTTGGAAAAGACGTCCTTGGCAGATTTACCTGTCACCTGCAACATCAAAGCCCTGACAAGCAGAGAACCCCTCCCCATCACCCCCGGCGGCCAGAGACACAGGTGGGCTGGGTACCCTGAGGTGGCAGCTATCAAGCAGACAATCTCAAAAGCCCTGACTTAGACTGAAATTCCGACCCAGGATCCCTCTAGCGAATCCTTTTGATCGGCCCCTGGAGCAACAATGCCCCAGTCCTGCAGCTGCAGTGCTCTGAGTCTCCCTGATGCCCCCGAGAGGGGAGAAGTGCCCCACTGGTGCCTCACTGCAGGGCACTGGACAAGCCATGTCCATGGCTGCCACCCCCCTTTGCCCACTGCACTGAAAACCGGCTGTTTTCCGGAAGCTCCCAGTTCAGCCTCATCGCCCAGAGTCGCAGAAATAACTCAGGCGCTCTGCGTGTGCAGTTCCTAATTCACTCTCTAGCCAGGTTATGCGGCTGTCTCCTCTGTCTTCACTAGAGCAGATTTTGAACAAAGGGATCTGATGATCATGAGGCAGTGTGGCGGAGCTGTGGCAGTGTGGCTAGAAGGTTGCTGGTTCAAATCCTGCGGGCGGCAGAGGAATCCTACTCCGTTGGGCCCCTGAGCAAGGCCCTTAACCCCAGCTGCTTCAGGGGCGCTGTATAAATGGCCGACCCTGCACTCTGACCCCAGGCTTCTCCCCCTGTCTGAGTGTCTCATGGAGAGCAAGCTGGGGTCTGGGAAAAGACAAATTCCTAATGCAAGAAATTGTATATGGCCAATAAAGTGATCTTATCTTATGACGGGGCAGTGTGTCATTTAGCTCCAAAGACCCGTGGTGCCTTTTAATTGGCATCTCTTTATTTCTTGAGGAGGCTCAGGTCCTTCAATGTATGTAGGAAGATGCTACATGTGTTCTATCAGTCGGTGGTGGCAAGCACCATTTTCTACGCGGTGGTATGCTGGGGCTCTGGGATTAGAGCAGTGGATTCTTACAGGCTGAACAAGCTCATCAGGAGAGCAAGCTCCGTCATTGGGTCTGGCCTGGACCCCCTGGAGGTAGTGGCTGAGAGGAGAATGGTGTCCAAACTAGAGGCCATCATGGACAACTTCTCCCATCCCCTCTATGACAGGCTTGCAGGAATGAAGAGCACGTTCAGCAATAGACTGATTCATCCACGGTGCGACAGGGAGCGCTACAGAAGGTCATTCATGCCTTCTGCCATAAGACTGTACAACGCATCCACCTTGCGTCTGGGCAGAGGCAACATTGACAGTGACCTGTTTCTGGACTGAACAGTAAACCGATACATCTGTTCTTTTTCTTTTCCCGTTTACAACCATTTTTTGTGCGATACATGCCAGGGACCTGTGCAATACATTTATATTTATAGTCATATTGTTCAATACGACTTTTTTGTGTACTGTTCTGTTCTGGTTTGTTCTTTGTGTGTTCTGGACTGTGAGTAACTCTTAGTGCACTTCTCACTGTACTGATTGTATTATTATAATTTTATAATTCGTTACACTGTTGCTGTGTTGTCTGTGTTAAGCTGCTGTTTCCCTCACGGGATCAATAAAGTATCTATCTATCTCTGAATTGCCGCCCTCCATGAGAGTGTGTGTACCATGGGACAGATTGGCATGCTGTCCAGTGTGTGCCCTATCTTGTGCCCAAGGCCTGCCAGGTTAGACTCTGGCTCATCGCAACCTTGTACTGGACTGGTTATTGAAAATGGCTGAACCACTGGATGTTAATCATAGTAAATATCTTCAGACATTTTATTTCCCGTATTTGCATGAAACATACCTTAAAACACCTAAAGTATTTTTAAAGAAAAAGGATAAGAAATAAAAAAATAAATCCGATATTTCGTGGTACTGATATAAAAAATGTACTAAGGTACTGTTCTACAGATATAGATATGTCTGTGGTACATAGTAAAAACACCTGAAGATGGCGCTGTGTGCTTTGTTAGATAAAGTCGTAGCCTTGTTATCTGGTAAAGTGAAGAGAAAGCAGAAGAAAGAGCGCTGTGAACCAGGGCAGAAGTGCTCTAGCAGGGGTATTGCTGAGTTCAGTTCTAAAGGAAAGCTAGCAAGATAAGGAATCGCGGTTTTTTCCAGAAAGTTAGTCGGCCGCCACTAGGAGCGCATTCCATTCCATGATACGTCAAGAAAGGGACCGTCCACAAAGTGACAAGTGGACCTGAAAACGAAAAACAATTCATCATATTGAGTACAGAATATGCACATAGCCTATTTGCCGAAACAACAAAGTAATGACAACCAAAATAATATTCACAAATTAAATTCAGACGCTGATTAATTTAATAAATTCCACATGAAAGTATTCACGGGTAGTATTCATTTGAAAGTATTCATTCTAATATCAGTTTTTGCATTTGTCATGAACTACGAAATTAAGGGCTATTACACCGTAACCACCTCTTTCAACAGATAAGAAAACGTAACGAAAGCACTTGATTTTTAAAGACATACGACGTATGCCATGTGACCACAGAATACCCACCTCGAAACTAAGTCTCATGAATAAAAAAGTAATTTCACAGTACACGGTAACAGAGGTGTCCTATCATCGCACCGCATGCATTAACAGCTTAAGTTTCTGCCTTGCGGCGCTGGGGCCCTGGGTTCACTTCCGGACCAGGGGTGCTGTCTGTGTGGAGTTCACATGTTCTCCCTGTGTTCGTGTAGGTTTCCTCTGGGTGCTCCAGTTTCCTCCCACAGTCCAGAGACATTCTGGTGGGTTAATTGGCTTCTGGGAAAACTGTGAGTGTGAAAAGGTCAGTGTTCATGTGCACCCTGCAGTGGCGGCCTGTCACGGGGGAGCCCTGTCTTTGCTTGCTGGGATAGGCTCAAGCTCCCTTGTGACCCTGCACTGGACAGCAGATGGATGAATGGATGGAAGGTGTCAGGTTAAACATAAATACATCTAAGTAGGTCCTATTGATCTGCAGGTTTTGACTTCACACCTCTCTTCCAGTTCTCCCAGAGTCTGGATACACCTCCCCCGCTCCCTGCCTCCTCTCTTTTGTTCTCCCATTCTTCATTAACTGGTTTCCCTCTCTCCCTCACACCTGAAGAGCGTTGTGTCTCTTTTTTTCCCTTTCAGCATGGAATAAGCCTTTACTTGTTCCTAAAAATAAACAAAACAGGTTAATCAGTTTCTCACCCAATGTGCCTTCAGCCATTAACCAGCGTACTGTGGGGTGTCGGTAAAGTCACACACCAGCACAAACAACAAATTAAAATATTGTTTCTAAATATATATATATCAGTTGTGTGGAGTTATCAAAGAGTGGGGTTGTAAGTTCTGTGTATAAGCACAAGACAGAGGCCGCACTCTGAGCCTGTTCACAAGGGAATCGCGTGAGACACCACTTCAGTTTTTTCAGTTTGACAGCCATGAAAAAACAGAGCCTCTTCGAGGCAAACTCGGATTAAACATATCCCAAAATAACATTTTGTGCATTTCGTGCTCGGGTAGTTTGAAGCGTATGTTGTGAGAGGTTTGTGTTTTTCTATCTGTCCGCTGTGGGACGGAAAAGGTTAAGAAGCGCTGTTGTGTTTAATCATGTGTTTTTCTGGGACCAGGGTATTGTTCAATCTGGAGCTGCACACCTGTTTGTGCGTTACGTGTAAGGGTTTTAATAAGCTGTTGGGATAAAAGAGGGTCGTGCCAGTTTGGATACCAAGTGTGGAGGCGCCAGTCTGACACAAAGTCCGGAGGAACTGAAGAAAAGCAAAAAGCATCACAGGCCAGAGACCCGACACTGCAGAAGACACAGCATGTGTGCGTCATGGCCTGCGAGAGAGAGACAGGCAGGAGGCCCGCTCCTCACCTGGCAGCTCAAGATCATCAGCGTGGGCTACAGTCAGCTGCTCCCAGGTCTTGACCACCTTCCAAACCAAGCTGTCCACACTGCCTTGGGGACACTGGCCGTGCTGGACGGGTGACACTGTCCCAGGCTTGCTTGCTGTTCGGGCTGAACGATACACGGCCGAGCTGTGCGGTACCCTCCCCGAGAGGAATGGGCATCATCGCTTCATGGGAGTGAATATCTTTCTCGCCACAGATGGATTATAACCTGTGTGCAACGCCGTTATATCCAGTCGGAGGTTTTGTAAGATTTTCAGGCTTTGACACAAACTGCACACTCGATTCTCTTTTTCTCTTTATCTGCTGCCCATTTTCACCAAGTGGATGTGCGTGGAAAAAAACACCACCACAACAGCACAATACTTCTGCCGTTATTTCAGCAATATGAAAAGGCGCTTGGTCCCGCTCCGCTGTTGCTCATTGGTCCCCAGGTGACATGACCCTGCTAAAAGTTCGGATGCGTTTCCTGGCCCAGACAGCCGTGGGAGGAAGGGGGTGGGGTGGCAATGGGGTAGGTGTCAGTGTAATCAAGCCAGCACAGAACATCTGGCCCTGGTTACTTGCTACTTGGGTAATTACAGAGCTGGGTGCAGCAGAGTATGCTTGACCTTGTGACAAACACATGAATGCTAACAGGCTGTGAGCTGCAGGAGCACAGATGAAAAAAAAGTGCCATTTCCTCTCTAGCCCCTGACTAAATTACACACTGCAGCCTGCTCCATTCGTCAGCTGGGACGAGACAGGCAGATCTCAAGCACGAGTCTAAATGGGTGTTTTAAATGAAAAATTGATTCATACAGCTTATAAATTGTGGCAGCAGTGTACATTCTCAAACGTTCTTCTTAAGAAAGGTGTTTTAGTCCTCCCAGCTGTATAAATGTGTACCAGCATTGCCAGGGTAGCAGCTATTATTAACAGAGTGGCGAAGCAGATCTGCGTTGGGCCCATAACCCAGATGGCAATGGGCTGAAACCATCCTACACCACATTTAGGAGACCTGATTCAAATACTTAAAATCTTCAAAAGAAACTGGCAAAGTCATTCCAGAGGACCTCTTCTGAATCAGCAGCAGAACACGCTCCAGAGAACACCAGCAGATACTATGTAGAAGTGTATTTAAAACTGAGAACTGAGGTGCTTCTTTACCCAAAGAGTTGTGGGAGTCTGGAACAAGCTAGTGAAGTTGACACCCCGCCCTCCTTCAAGAAACAGCTAGCTGAGATCCCTGGACCAATTAGCTGCTAATTACTAACCAGAAAAGATGGGTCATATTCACGTGTGACAGTTCCTATATTCTCACCCTGTGCTAGCATGTCATCCAATCCACATGGGAGTCATATACTCTGTCCACTTAATGCTGCAAAACTAGGATACGTCTTGATGAGCCAGTCAGTTTGAGTATGGACATTTTCCATCTATAAATTAATCATAAAAAAGCTTCTAAGTCCTGATTGTTAATGGTGAGTAGGGAATGTAGACATTAGCTACAGTCTTGACCCCACAAAAATGAAGAAGTCTCTCCGTTTCAGGGCAGTAAAGAGAACTTAAAACCCATGGGCAAGACTCAGGTCATGCTGACCTGAGTGGGCCTCAGCATGGCTCCATACTGTCAAGTGATTGAAGTTCTTTTTTATCCAGCAGCAGACATTTCAAGCTCACAGCCATCATGAACAACACCTCTCATCCGCTTCATGGGACTGTTATTGGGCAGCGGAGCACTTTTAGCAACAGACTGCTCCAGCTACGGTGTTCAAGGGAACGTTTCTGCAGGTCTTTCCTCCCGGCGGCTGTCAGGGTGTATTAGGCTGCCCAAGGCTAGGACTGCTAGCCCTTCATTTGCTCGTCTATGGACAGCATATTGCTCCATTGTACTTTTTTTGGACACTCAATCTGTATGTACCTATGCACATTTTGCACATATTTTATTGTTTTTACAGTAACTATGATCATATTTCGCACACACCTATGTATTTATTTTTATTTTTTTATTTTATATTTATTTTGTATGTATTCTAATTTTTCATCTATTCCGATGTCTGTTTTTTTGCTTGTCTTGGGCCAGACTACTGTAACACATCAATTTCCCTTCGGGATCAATAAATTCTTATCTATCTATTTGAGCCCAACTGGCTTCCCATGGTAAAGCACACACTTCCGGAGACGAAATGCTGAAGCGATCAATCCCAGAGTCACCTGGAGCTCAGCCCTGAAGAGAACACTGCTCACTCTGCTGCTTTAAACCCTGGCAGTGGTGTCCCAGAGATGTATGGAGAATAAAGGAAGAAAAATACCTCACTGAACACCTTAGCTCTTCCGGATGACCTACTTTTGAATCACTTTGTGCAGGAAAAAGTGTAGCAGATCTTTTAGAGCTTTAAAATCAGTTCCTTGTAAAGTAAATTTAAAAATCAGTTCCTTAATTTGCACATTAGTAGTTACATCACTATGTCCAGTTTCGGGAATGTCCATACAAGCATAGCAGCATTTGCACAGTGCCTGTCCCTCATGACTCAAACAAGTATTAAGCTCATGTTAAACATCATTCTACTGGAGCAGGGATGACCAACTCTGTCTCAGGAGGATCAGAATTGTGCAGGTTCAACTAGAATCCATCAATCGCTGATCGGTTGACTCTGAGATCTGATTGGGACAGATAATGAAAGGCTCTGACAAAACATATCCAGATCCTCTCGTTCCGCAGCCCAATCAGTCCTGGAACGTTCACGCACAGGAGACAATGATCTGGGACCCAGAAAAAAGAGAAAAGGGACAAGATCCCAGATCCCAAAAGGAATTGGCAAGACTCCATCCATGACTACATGCAGGCTCTCAGAGTCACCACATGGTGGAAGACCAGAGAGTCCCAGAGCATGGTGCAGGTTGGAGGCCAGGACTCGTAGAGGTGAGAGAGGAGGATGGTAAACGGACCCCACAGGGGCAGCTGCCGCCCTCTGCCTCATGCTGAGCAGATGGCCTGTGTGCTGGTGCTGGAGGGGCAGGAGCTCTGTGGGAAGGAATGCGAGGCATGTCAGGCATGTGCGCCCAGCACAGCTCGCAGGTCAGGGTGGCAAACACACTTCCCCTTCGTCCTGCAGCTCCCCGCACAGGAGGGCCGGAGGAGGGAACAGGAAGAAGGAGGAAAACTGGCTTTTGCATTCCTAGGAATTAATCCACAGATAAGGGGAAGGGGGACGCATGACTGTCTGCTCACGCTCACTGGTTCCCTCAGAAGTCTGTACGACTCAATTCCAGCACAAGAAGGCTGCTGTCAGGCATGTGTCTTTAAAGCTAGCTTCAGAATAACATCTCCTTAGGGGAAAGAATGTTTCCGATGGGCACATTAGTGGTTTATTTGTAACAGCAATAATAGCAAAGGTCTTTTTAACACCTGAGTGTGTATGCCATCACATGGAAATGAAAAACAAGTGTGGCATGATACAGCAGGAAAATACTGGGTAATAACTAATTTAGACAGTTAGAATATTATCAAATCTAGCCTCTGCACTGGGGTGAGCGCCACACTGCTGGTCTCTACACTGGGGTGAGCTTCACACTGCTGGTCTCTACACTGGGGTGAGCGCCACACTGCTGGTCTCTACACTGGGGTGAGCGCCACACTGCTGGTCTCTACACTGGGGTGAGCGCCACACTGCTGGTCTCTACACTGGGGTGAACTCCACACTGCTGGTCTCTGCACTGGGGTGAGCTCCACACTGCTGGTCTCTGCACTGGGGTGAGCTCCACACTGCTGGTCTCTACACTGGGGTGAGCTCCACACTGCTGGTCTCTACACTGGGGTGAGCTCCACACTGCTGGTCTCTACACTGGGGTGAACTTCACATTGCTGGTCTCTACACTGGGGTGAGCTCCACACTGCTGGTCTCTACACTGGGGTGAACTCCACACTGCTGGTCTCTACACTGGGGTGAACTTCACACTGCTGGTCTCTACACTGGGGTGAACTCCACACTGCTGGTCTCTACACTGGGGTGAACTTCACACTGCTGGTCTCTACACTGGGGTGAGCGCCACACTGCTGGTCTCTACACTGGGGTGAACTCCACACTGCTGGTCTCTACACTGGGGTGAACTTCACACTGCTGGTCTCTACACTGGGGTGAACTCCACACTGCTGGTCTCTACACTGGGGTGAGCTCCACACTGCTGGTCTCTACACTGGGGTGAGCTCCACACTGCTGGTCTCTACACTGGGGTGAACACCAGACTGCTGGTCTCTACACTGGGGTGAGCTCCACACTGCTGGTCTCTGCACTGGGGTGAGCTCCACACTGCTGGTCTCTACACTGGGGTGAACTCCACACTGCTGGTCTCTACACTGGGGTGAACTTCACACTGCTGGTCTCTACACTGGGGTGAGCGCCACACTGCTGGTCTCTACACTGGGGTGAACTCCACACTGCTGGTCTCTACACTGGGGTGAGCTCCACACTGCTGGTCTCTACACTGGGGTGAGCTCCACACTGCTGGTCTCTACACTGGGGTGAACTTCACACTGCTGGTCTCTACACTGGGGTGAGCGCCACACTGCTGGTCTCTACACTGGGGTGAACTCCACACTGCTGGTCTCTACACTGGGGTGAGCTCCACACTGCTGGTCTCTACACTGGGGTGAGCTCCACACTGCTGGTCTCTACACTGGGGTGAACACCAGACTGCTGGTCTCTACACTGAGGTGAACTTCACACTGCTGGTCTCTACACTGGGGTGAACTTCACACTGCTGGTCTCTACACTGGGGTGAGCTCCACACTACTTCTGCAGTGTCTCTTCAGTTCACACAATCCCAGCACGGGTTACGGCCGAGATCAAAATTAATTTGATTAAGCTGCACCTTCCTCCAGCACTTAGCGGCTGTGCCTCCCCCAGTGTCAGAGAGGCCCTGTGAGATCGCGGTGAGATCGCCGCACTTCGTGGATGACAGCGTCATCCGCTTTCTCGAAGACAGCCGACCTCGGCAGGTAAGAAACGTTTCCTTTGGTCGTGCGCTGAAATTCCTGTACTGTATTCTGTGCAGGAGTCCACGCCAACGTTCCACACAGAAAGATTAGGGCCCTCTTCAGTCTTGTAAATATCTCCGCTAGTTATTGCTCTGTTTGTTGCTGCTGTTGCCATGGCGAGCAGACTGCCCTGCTCGGATACAGCACAGGCACGGCAGGAGGAGATGCAGCTGGGCTCTGCCAGTGATTCTGTCCAGCAAAGCAACTGTGAAGGTACAACTGCCCCCTCCTAGGTCCCCACTCCCCACCCATTATCGATTAATTCAGGAAGGTCATTTTACACCTTTAATACAGATCTGAAAGTTTAAAAATAGCACTTCGACAGCTATTTTTCCTTTATTTTGTTTGCTGCCAGACAAAGAATTCAGCCCGTTATTTTACGAACAGAGGACTTCGGAGAACAATTAGGCCAACCAAACGCGTATTTTCCTTTCATGGAATCCCAAGGCGGATTGATTGTTTCGTTTTCGGGGGAGAGCTGTGGAAGTCCTTGGTTTTGGACTGCTGTGGAATGCGGTATGTGTGCGGCATTGTCTTTTTTTAATGTTGGAAGAATCATAATAAGAAAGCGACTGGAGCAACTGGAAACTGATGGAACAGACGACTGTGTAGGGGATGAGAGATGGACCAGGCCCACTTCTCTGTGACTCTGTGCGATTCCATCTTCTACAGTAAACAAACAAGCTGCAGAAGAAAGCCGAGCCTGTGTTCTGTCCCGGCGCGGGCGGGGGAGTCGGCGTCCCACTACGGGGGAGACAGGTTGTGAAAGTGCCAGTGTAAACAGTCCCAGACCCACTGCCCAAGAACACATGTTGTCTCAGGGCAGGCCGGAGAGCCGCTGGCTGGCCACCCTCCAAGCACATCTGCACACAATCCCCACGGCAGTAACCCAGCTGTGGAAATCTGAATGGGGGGCGTGTTTTCCCAGACAATGGGACCTGTCCCTCTGCAGACGGGCCCCGGCCTGGCCCGCCCAGGCACTGCAAAACAGGCACAAGAGGTGATTACTGAGCAACTAGGGCCAAGGCCGAATCTGGGTTCTTTTATAACACTGCCAGAGAGACATGACGGCGTGGTTGAACACAGCGAGGGCACGTCCTGTCCTACAGTTACAGCAGCGCCTGTCCGGTACTTGGAGCACGCCCCCGGAGTGACAGAGGAGGCAAGCCTGTTCTCCATGAGCTCACTCTCCATTGAAATGCACACAGCGGAAAATGTCACTCATCCTGTGGCACATCACTTCCAGCTTTCCTGCTCGAGTCATTCTTACTAGTGTGCAATGAGGTTAAAAAGGTGTCGGTCCCCGGCTCAGCTCACGCTGTGCTGTGTTTGTATAGCCAGATGCCCCAACGAGAGGGTCTGCAGGAAAATGCCCCCTGCCTGTTCCTGGGCATACAGCTGTAGCCAACAGAAGAAGTTTTCTCGCTCCCCCTCTCCCAGCCCCTAGTCCACGGCGAGCTGCAGGAGCTCTGGTCCTCTTGCTGTGTTACAAGAAAATAAACAAGAAACGTTTCTTTTTTTTCCTCTGAGAATTCTACATCTCTGATTTAAGGAAATGTGACAGAATGACCCAAAATGCATGTGTAACAAATATATGCCCCTGCGTATAACAGGGATCTCAGCCGGCCAGGCTGAGGGAGTTCTCCTTTAGCTCAGCTGGCAAGATCCCTGTCGCGTGACGCTAGAGACCCGGATTCGCGCCCAGGCAGTGAGGGACGAACTGACAGGGCAGGATCGGCAAGGGCGGGAACCCCAAGAACCATTACATATGCCCAAAATAAATCAGCTACAGCAATATTCAATCAAGGTGGATTCTTTTAAATTATTGTGGCAAGGCAATTCTGAACTCTTTCCCACAGTACGACAGAATTCCTGGGGACTGGTGCCTTTTCCTAATGGCTGTTTGCATGTGTTGAGACAGAGAGCATGCTGGACACACGTGGGTAGTCTGGGTTCTGTCTTCAGCTGGGTATGGTGGTCATTGTCGCCGACCATGTGCGTATATGTTTTAGGTAACCAGCATAATTTAAAACATATATGCGCAAGCCCTGAAATAGGATTATTTAATAAATCGCTGCTTGTTGGCCTGGTTTTCTCTGCTGCTGACATCTGTCAGATTTCTGGGTTTGATTGTTGCAACCCTCTAGTGTCGGGCAGGTTGTGGTTAAAAAATAATAGAGTGTGATCAATGGATTTATCTGATTAAATAAATGAAAATAACATCTAGATGAGTAAATCCACTTCACTTTCAGAGCGACAGAAAATACAATGGCTCCCATTCAAGCATCGCTATTAGAAAAATCAAATTGCCGTTGCTGACTATCGTCGTGCCCTGCCCCTTTGGGAGCGGCACTTGTTTAGGACAGAACCTCCCGCGCGACGGGGGAAAAGGACGACCTGCCGACATGCTCCTCTGACACACCCACTCGTCAGGGCCATGTGATGCACTGCAACTTCCACGACCCCTGACAGGAGAGTCAGCACCCCCTGGCGGAGCTGCATGTCTCTCTTGGACATTGCCACATGCCTATTGGAGCACTGATAAGTTTTGATGCAGGGGGGGCGTCGATTCTATGCAAGCAGAGGCAGCTCTGGCCAGTTAGACCCCCTACCAGTGGTGCTCTGCTGATTGTGCACCCCCACAAGGGGAAGCTTCATCGATAGGCCTGACCCAGGCTTGAACCGGTGATGTCTGGGTCACAGGGCTCTGCTCGTGCTCTCAGTGAGTGTCTCTACTGAACCACTTGGGACCCACTTTGACCTTCCACTTTTTCCTTTCTATTTTCTCCAAAAACAAAACCATGTCTTTAATCTTCCCAACCACTCACATAATGAATGTATTTACTGAGACTGCTCATCACATTCACTAAAGCAGTACATACTAAAGCAAGCCTGACACTAACTCTTCAAACACACCACAGACCTGAAAGACTTATAGACACACATATTGGATACAGAAACAGAAATTTAAACTTATCACACATGTTGATAAGCGAGCAGACAGATAAATAGGGAGACATAAGTAAACAGACAAGCCTGACAAAGCTACAAATGGAAATGTATAGTTTATGCATTGAGGACTGAAAATAGGAAGCACCTCTTTACACCAAGGGCAGTGGGTGTCTGGAACAAGCTGCACTGTCATGTTTTTTTTAACTGATTCCCTCTGATTTTGCTATCTAGACAGACAAAAAGACACTGACTCCTCGTTTTCACAGACAGATCACTCCTGTGCTTTCGTATCTATCTTTTTTTTGTGTAAAGCGACTTGACATGATGTGTAAATGAATGACACTTAATAAAATAAAGAGTAACACATTTTATTCAAAAGAGGGCCTCTGGAACAAGCCCTTCCCACCTCTTTATGTTCCCGGTTTGGTAATGGTAAAAAGTATGTCTCAAAAGAACAAAAAACATAAAAATAAAAATAAGCTCCAGCTTTGTCCTGATCTCCCTGGCACTGAAAGAGGGGATGAAGTCTTAACGGCTTTGAAAAGAAAGGAAATGATCAAATTGTGTGAGGCCTTCGTCTCCAAGAACTCCCACCGATGATGCATTTGGATACATTCTCCAGTTGTTAAGTAAGTTGGACAAAGCTTCTTTTAGTCTTTCTAATCCATGCCACGACCACCCCCCAACACACACAAATGCAAACATGCACACACACGCACACACACGCACACACCCCCTTTGCAAAATCAGAGCCAGCAGAGGAAAAAGAACCCGGCTTGTCTGAATGGCGTCTGGCTTATCTGTATAACACTGTCACAGCCTCTTATCAGCAGCAGCACAGGAATTCCTGCCTGGCCAGCCGCAGCCCAAACCCAAACAAGCTCCCATTGTGTGCAGCTGGAAAAGAAACGGCCTCTCGAAGAAGAAGACAGACTTCAAAACGTTCTGGGGCTGTCTGATTTTTCTGTTTTTTTGGCCGGAGACAAAAGCAGACAAAAGTGCAAGCAGGGGCGCTAACGAGACATCGCTGCTGCCAGGCCCAGGGGCAGCGAGAACCCAGGCCGTTAGCCTGATCCGAACGGATGGGAGGCGGAATCGGATACGATGCCGGGATCCTGGTACTGGACTGGCCCGATGAAATCTGCTCTTGTCTATTTGTGGAGGCCGTTTTCAAAAAGTGAAAAGGGCAAATTGCTGGGTGTGTTTTTTTATTTCTCTCTACTCTCCAGCCTGGAACTCACCCCTGCTTGGTCCCATGCAGCTCACAGGGCTCCCCACTTGAAACCACTATTGTAAAAAATGCTTGTTGCTGTACATCCATCCAGGACACACCAGGATGCCAGTCCACTGCAGGGCATGGCACACACAGACACAGACCGTGCTTAAATCACCGTGCCTAAACGTTATTTTTCTGCTTCCCACTATATACGCCAAGATGTAGTGACGCGTATTTCTCAAGGGGAGATCAGGGTACCCAGACAAAAACAGTAGTGCCTCCAGGATTAGGAATATTGTATTCCTTACAGGTTTCATTTCTACAATAGATACTGCTTTAGTAATCACCTGCCCTTGTCCGTGCTGAATTCATTCCCTATTTCTCACTGGAAAATTGATATGTGCCCATGCCCCGCCCAATACAGCGGAGAAAAACCACTGAGTACGCAGCTCATCCTTGTGCTTGCTGTTTCTTGGATCGTTTTTCTTCTCAAAGAATCTAAACATCCTGGCTTGGTTTGTAATCATTGTCCTGCAGCCCACCACTGTGCACACCTCGATTAATGGCCCCGCATCCCCTCGGATTCACCCTGTCAGGAAACAGCAAAAGCCTCTCCGCTCCCTGCCTCTGTCCTGCTTGCTGACATCCCTGACTAGACTGCAGGAACATCTGCCAAGGGAGTTAATGTCATTTCCTACTGTTGTGCCTGGAGGTATTCATCATGTCTACCAGAGAGGATGAAGGGAATTGCACGACACACCATAATAGCTTGTAACAGTCTATATTGCAATCTTTCATGCTTGTATATACAAGTGGAAGAGTGAATTGAATGGCTGTGTGGACCACCGGGGAATTATCCATCGTGCAGTTTGTGGCACTCTGGAAATACAATTACTGTATCTGCATCAGCAAGGGCACCCATACTGAACATGAAAATGGTCAAACCAGGCAGAGATTGCTTGAGCTGACACTAGTCCTCCTGGGAAACTAATCAATACTCAGTAGTCATCGTCATCTGCTCTTTCTCTAATGTAGAATGCAAGCACTCAGCACAACATCGAGGCTGGAAATGTTAAATTATTAAAAATAAGTGAGAACTGAAAGGATGTGAGGATCCGTTTCTCTTTACATGGGGCCAACGAGCAGACTTTAACAGACAGGAATTTTGCAATCTTTTTGGCAGGCTGCAGGAGTGATGGGGGGGGGGGGGGGCTACCTTTCTCCCTGGAGAGAGTCAACTAGTCAGATCTTCCCGCTGTGTGCTAATCCCGGCTCAACCCAGTGAAAAGAGCGATGTGCACATCCTTACAACGGCAAGAATCCAAGAATCCTGTTTCCTGCTGACACACTGCACTCATTTAGCACCTTCACATAGGGGTTACAGGGGAACTGCGGTCTCGGTTTCTCAGACCAGTTATTAAATCTCGGTAACAAAATAAATTCACTGATGTGTGGAAACCTTTTCCGAATCTCGAATTAAGCACTGCATCGTGAACTCTGTGAAAGTACCAAGTTGCAAAACCCTGGTCTTGCCAAGGGCGAGAGCGAGAGTTCCCATGAACTGTGACATGAAGCGGCCCTTCCTGCTCGCTAGTCACTGTAATGATTAATGTAGTGTGATGTACGAGTGAATTAAGTACGGGTGGTGCAGCAGACATTTCGCTGCACACGGTTTCCAATGTGATCTGCATGCAGAGTTAACAAGTAAATTCCCTTTATCAGCAAACCTGTCTTAAAGCTGAGAGCAATATTTCTATTGGATGAAAAGAGGTGTATTCATAAGCCTGCTTGTTTACAATGTAATAGGGGCGCTTCACCTCACGGGAAGTTTTGCTTTCTCATTCTGAATCGCAGAATATTTCTGGAAATGTCATCTATTTTGTGACGTAAATTGGACATTTTACAAGTTACTGTGTACATTTTACTTGCATTTTGGCTTTGAAATGCACTCATCAACACCGATTCTTTATAAGCCCCGAAATATAAAAAATAGCATTGCAGTTCCGCTTTTACTTCCAACGTCTTTTATTCCATGGATATAATAATTGCTTACACTTATATAGCCCTTTTCTGGACAGTCCACTCAAAGCTCTGTACAGGTAATGGGGATCCCCTCCACCACCACCAGTGTGCAGCCCCACCTGGATGATGCGACGGCAGCCATAGTGCGCCAGAGCGCTCACCACACACCAGCTCTCGGTGGGGAGGAGAGCAGAGTAATGAAGCCAGTTCAGAGATGGGGATTATTAGGAGGCCATGATTGGTAAGGGCCAATGGGACATTTGGCCAGGATGCCGGGGTTACACCCCTACTCTTCTAGGATTTTTAATGACCACAGATAGTCAGGACCTGGGTTTTACGTCTCATCCAAAGGACGGCACCTGTTTACAGTATAGTATCCCCATCACTATACTGGGGCATTAGGACCCACAATGACCACAGGGTGAGCACCCCCTGCAGGCCCCACTAACACCTCTTCCAGCAGCAACCTTAGCTTTTCCCAGGAGGTCTCCCATCCAGGTACTGACCAGGCTCACACCTGCTGAGCTTCAGTGGGCTGCCAGATGTGAGTTGCAGAGTGATATGGCTGCTGGCTGCAACAAGTAGCCACAAGTATAACAAGTCACTGATAAATCGCTAATAAACAGCTCAGAAGAACTCCTCAGCAGCAGGGCTCTGCTCCTCGGTCCAGGATGCCACATGTGGCCCGGCAGTCTCCCACTCGAGATGTGCCAGGCTAACAAACGCTGGCATTGGCACGGCCGTGCTGTCAGAGACCGCGACCACGTTAAGGTACGCGCAGGAGAGCTGACACTGCCTTCCTGTGTAACTGTCCCTGGCAGAAAAACCCGATGCGCCTGTACACACCCATTTCCTCACACGCCTCGCACCTCCATAGGTGTCAGGTGGTGCAGAAATATGCTTCCCTGTCATATTATCATAAGTAAAATGAGAATAAATAGCCACAATACTCATAACGATTATGCTATGGCGGCATAGTTATTTATAGTAAAGCTGTATCCTGTAAGCGCTTTGAGAAGCCACCTTTAAAGGCGCTATATAAAATAAAGTTTATTATTATTATTATTTCTTCAGGATGGCATTGAGATTTGAATAGCTTCACCAGAGCCCTGCTCCAGACAACTTCAGCTGAATTTAAACCCTGGCTGTACCAACTTCCTTTGCAAAAGCCCATGTAATGCGATTTAACACGCTGGAGAGGGGGCTTGTGGTTTATTGCCGGTATGAGGATCACACTTCCTGGCAATGCACAGTGAGTGGACTGCACTTCAGGATGCAGAAGGTCTGGTTGGATTCTTTCTGTGCGTTTTCATGGACAGGCAGCTACTGAGCTCACTCTGCTGATAACACCTAAGGAATTCAAAGCATGTGCAAACGCGGGGCCTCTCACACACACACACATTTGTATTCGTAGGTTTGTGGAGCCTGTTGACTCTCACTCTATTGTTATTTAGTATTCCAAACTCCGCCGACTTGCAACTCCACACAGGGGGAAAACAAACTTGAAGCAAATGTCTTTGTCACATTTAGATTTAAAAGGGGCGGTGCGGTGGCTCTGTGGCTCAGGATCCGCGCCTGTGGCTGGAAGGTTACCGGTTCGTATCCTGCGGCTGGCAGAGGAATCCTACTCTGTTAGGCCCCTGAGCAAGGCCCTTAAGCCCAACTGCTCCAGGGGCGCTGTAAAAATGGCTGACCCTACGTTCTGACCCCAGGCTTCTCTCTCCCTGTCTGTGTGTCTCATAGAGAGCAAGATGGAGTACATGAAAAGACAAATTCCTAATACAAGAAATTGTATATGGTCAATAAAGTGATCTTATCTTATACCATGTGGTTTATAAATAAAGTTACTTCCATTGTTGGGATGTCTGCACATCACCTGATAGACCAGGAGCTGCTGTGCTTGTGGAGACAGTTGTGGATCCAAGCAGATCAAACTGTGTTGATAGTGTCGCATACCCCCCCCCCCCAGATAACACAGACATATCCACGACCCGCCCTCACCCAGAGTTTCCGGACTCATGGGTTTCATGGGTTTCCGAGATGACTCCCAGCTGGGATAGCCAGCAGTGGAAGTTTTGAGTCTGAGTCCCGTTTCAGTAAGATCGTGGCCGGATGAGGGATACGACACAGCAGGGTCCTGATCCATCAAAATTCCTTTGCACATTAATGGCAACAGGGCAGCAGAGTATCTCAATTTTTGCCTCCATTTAGTTTTCAGGCACTTCACTGTATTGCTTACCCAGATCAATATAAAAGTTGTGCTGTAGCTGATGGTGTAAATTGTGCGGGGCCAGATCTGGGGGCTAGCACAGCGGATCTCTCGCTTGCCACACAGTCATGCTTTGCTGTACGGTGAATCAGCAGCCGTCCTCCAAACCCTCCCTCATTTCGCAGCCGTAGGCATATGGCCAATACCTGCTCAGCTTCAACAGAGTAGAACTTGTTTTTTTGTAAGTGCGATACGTTCAAACGAAAACTCCCATTGACTTTTTCTGCCCGTCTTCTCGGCGAGAAAGGTCTTTACTTTCCTGTCACAGAGCAGGACACAACACAGCAACTGCTTCAGCAGTCGCTCGCTGGCTTGGGCTCCACATATTTCTGAGAACACATGCTCTGCGTGGAGAGAAACTATAATTGCACTGCTGGGACCAAGATTCCGGCGAACTAGGAGGAGAGAGTCCAAGCAGATCAAGAGATGGAAGGCATCCCTTTAGCCAAAACCCAGCATTCAGAAACTGTTTAGTTGTCGACTACAAAAATCTGACACAAGCAAGCAGCCAGACATGAAAAGGAAAATATCCTATTATACAGAAAACATGGGGGCAGGACTCTTCAAGGGGATAAAAATTGTTCAGCATTGCTCTACTCAAAAGGCAGAAAAGACAGCTTATACAGAGGAACCTGGAGGCAGCTGAACTGTGGCAGGCGTGAAGAAAGATATTACAGACGGGTGGAGAGGCTCTGACTGTCCTTCATCGCCGGACCTCTCTGCTAGCTTGTGTGAGTTTAGATCCATCTCCTCTTTAACGTGCTCACACTGCCAACAGGGAGAAAACAAGAGCTGCATTTTCTGCCACACTGTGAGCAATACTCAGGGATTAGACACAAATTCTTCCCCAAAGTAATGGATCTAATCCCAGAATTCCCACTCCCGCCAGAATCTGAACAGCTTCCAGTCCTGTGACTGGGGGAGGAAACTCAACACAGCTGCAGTACTATGTGATCTCCTATGCCAGCCTGAGGAACAGTAAGCCTGAATGTTGTGTTAATTGTATCTGCTTTGGCAACACCGAAATTCATTGGTATTGCCAATGAGGCTCTTTGAATCCGAATCAATCTCTGTCTCTTATTTTTGACCCCACCTCCCAGCCACCACCCCTCCCTCTCCTACACTTCAAAACCTGGTTCAGCAGGGGTGCCAGCCCATTCAAGGGCAGTCAGGCTGGTGGCTCTTCACTTTTTTATCTGTCTGCCTGCGAGCAACTGCGAGGGTCTGATTTATGAGAAGTGTCTGCAGGGTCACCAGATTCTCCTTACCCCTTCACCCCACTGCCCTGGGAGGAGACCTAACTAGAGCTCTGTGCTCCTCCATAGTTACTCAGTTTTAGAGACTTCTTCCTTCGCTGGATCCGCAGACAGAGATGGCAAGAGCACACGCTCACATTGACGTTCAGTTCCTGGAAGATTCCTGATCCGTTCGGGCTACAGGGAGTAACTTGGTGCACTTTCACAAAAGCCTGCAGTGCATAAGAATTATACATGCACTCTCACCAGCAGTCACACTTGTATCCCTTCCTGCTCTTCAGACATTAACAACCAGACAGCTAATGTTACCAGGATACCTGAAGCCAAGAGCAGCCAGGCGCAGTCAGTAGCAGCCTGGCCTTTCATACTGCTACCTCCCACAGTATGTCCAATCACACTCACAAACTGATTTTGTCTGTGCGATGGTGCAGACACGAGCTTTGCCTGACATGTCAACATTTTTGCCCGTTGCGCAGTCAATACCCCCTATCGCGCCACTCCAACTTGCTCTGCCCCCTGTTTGTGCCAAAGAAGCAGTATGCGAAGTGGCCCACACAGCCTGGCCCCCCTTGCCTGATCCGAAACAAATTCCTACCAGCCTGGAAAACTGTGGGGGAATTAGCGTGCAGACTGCAAGCAGGCTTTGATGTGGGTGTCAGTGCCCTGCAGAGAACGTCTTGTGGCTTGGAGCTTCTGTCTGTCTATCGCCCAACCCCAGCCTGCTCACTAGCAACCCCCCAGCCTCCAGGACCACCTCCTCTCGAGCTCCAGCCCCGACCCAGGGCGGTTATGTCACGACTTCCTGTGAGGAGCGAGGGTGCTTTCAGAAGGGATGGCAGCACTGCTTCTGTCAACAAAGGCAAATGCAAGAGTTGGGTGCCTTGGAGCTAAAGGAGGAATTAGCCAGAGAGGGAGAACTGCCTAGCACCGGTTAACACTTTGTTATAAGTGCATGGGCTGTAAAAAAAAAATCAAAAATGGACAAAATGTCCGCAGAGGATGCTTTCTCGTTTGCCACCAATCTTCATACTCTAGTTTTATTTGTGAACAGATTGCTGTGTGCTGCCACGCTCTCTACCACCATGAAAACAGCCACACAGGTCCTCCTCTGAACAGGCTGGGCTCCTGAACTCATCACTTGCAGTGCCCAATCAGCAGGCGCTGTCTGGGAGAGTATCAGAGGACGGGGAATTGAGACGAGCGGCGTGTACCTATGACATGTGCACAGAACAACACACACCCGGGAGCTAATCGGTGTGGATTTACAAGCCGGGACGTGTGAGTGATGGCTGGGATGGGTTGCCTAGCGACAGGCCTGTTGATGTCCAAACAATGATTCTGTCAAGTGACTCACCCCCCCCCCCCCCACTGCCACCCCACTCAAACCCCAGCAGACAGACTGGGTTCCATCTAGCATGGCAGAACAATACGACTACTGTCCCACGCAGGAGACGTCTGCAGGAAAACACACACACTACAAGGGATGCTCACATACAGTACATATCTGCATGCCAAAACACCTTTAATTCTAACTGGTTTAGGAATGTCTACAAAAGTAAAAGTTTGCACATGCACCTACAGCATGAGAAAAGAGATCAGGGACAGCAGACACAGATCCACAGTGATCCGTCCCAGGGGATGTTTCTAAAAGCTGTGCAGTGCAGCCTGGGCTGAGTGTCAGTCTGCAGCAGCAATGCCATTCGGATACAGTCAGAAGACAAGAGAGGTGAACAGCTGGCTTGTGTCCAGCAGCCACTGAGTGTCACTGCGGCTGGTAGCTTTGAGCATTCCGAACCACTTAGGTGAGTTACCAATGAGGTGATTTCAGCCAGAACTGCAGATGACAGAAAGTTTAAAAACTGATTTCCAACGGCAGAAGGTCCAAAAACTCACTATCAGTTTTTCATACAGACTTCAACTCTACCCTCTGCAATACTTTTCAGAGAAGCCCGATAGTAGACAGGCCACCTCATTACATTACATTTATGTCACACGTGCTTGCTTCACAAGAGTCAGAGATTGGGCTGTGAATGCCTGCAGTGTATCTCCTCTGTCACAGCCAAGCTCTCCTGTAGGGGGCAATGCACAGTGATTCTGCTATCCATTATTACTACACTTTATCCAGTACAGTTATGATGGAGCCGTTACAACTCAGTCGTGCTGGAGCTGTGATACACCCTGGACAGGATGCCAGTCCATCACACACATTCACAGCAGAGCCGATTTCCCTGGAAGCGAATTAACCTGCCAGGATGTCTTTGGACCATGGGAGGAAACTGGAGCACCCATAGGAAACCCAAGAGCACGGAGGGAACATGCAAACTCCACACAAACAGCACCCGGTGGCACAGTGGCCATTTTGGCTGCATCACAGCAATGGGGCCCTGGGTGATTCTACTTGTTGCTAAACCTAAAGCTCTTCTCATTATCAAAGTAAAGCATTCCCATAATTTACTGACATTGTGTTTGTCATATGTAATGCCTGCTTTATAACATGCTGCAAAACACACTGATTGTGGAATGCATAGCATTTCAACATTCATAAAAAAAGCTGCCTTCTTTGTACTTTGTATTACAGTTCTACAGGAAAAGCTGAGAATAATTCCAGGCTAAAAAGTTAAAAGAAGTAAAAGCATTTCACCTGTGGAGTCAGGTCTGTCTTCTTCAAGAAGCCCCCCCACAGCTTAAATGCATGTAGTCTTTTCTACTTTTCAGCCTGGAATTAATCCTCTACTTGTTCCTTCGCAGCTCACACACACATGTAGGCTCCCGCCGTCATCCCACACACATATACATGCAAGAATCTTTATTTCATCAAGACCAAGTGCAGAAACCCACAGCAAATCAGTGAGCACCGCTGCAGGAATTACTGATCAGGGTTAACCATACAAATCCTCATTTTGCATCCATTCAGGTGTTTTTGTGTTTCGGTGTTTCTTGGTTCATCAGCTGAATGGGTTGTCGTCTTGAGGTAAATGAGGTCAAACTGAGTGTGCACAGCCTCGGATGTAAGCACAGAGGAGCTCCCGAGATGTCTGCGAAGCTGCACTCTCATCTCCTGTGCTAAATTAATTCATTTGCAAGGGCGATTGTGTGTTCAATAGGCTCTGAAGAGGTATCACTGGCAAGCAAGTATGTCTTAATGCACTTCAGAAATGGTTCAGGGACACTGGAAATTTGAAGAGCCCACACTTCTGGCACTACATATGTTATAAAATAATGTCTGTGCCCTGACTCAGCTGAAGGAACTTTTAAACGCTAAGCATGTTAACTGAGCAACTAACTTGCCACTGGTTGGCTTTCTGTGTTTGTTGAGATCCGGGAGCAGCTACTGTGAGTGAACAACATAAAAAAGTCAAGGCTGTGGAAAGTGTGAATGACTGGAGCACCATAAAATATTAATCCAACACAACCAAAAGCTCCGAGCTGCAGAGACAAGAGACGATATGGATCCTGCAGCACCCATCGGATCAGATGTTGTTGTCACACCGAAGTTTCTGCACCTTGGTCTACACAAAGTAGAGCATTTCAGCTCGTCGTCAGGTGATGGGTTTGCAGGCGACAAGAGAGACCGTCTGGGCGCGAATGAGGTCGCTTCGGTGAAACGGGGAAGGCACGCCAGGAATGCTGTCGGCGAAGTGCTGTTGCTTTGTGAGTACGGCGCGACCTGGGTGCGCGCTGTGTCCTCCGCCCCCTCGCCGTGGCGCTAGGACCCAGGGAGAGCGGAGACGGGCTGCTCGGCAAGCGGCAGCGGCACCGGGACTCCAATCGCTCCCCCGGATTCCAGCGTGAACTTCCCTCGGCTGACGTCAGCTGGCAGGCTCGGCTGTACTCGCCGCTCCGGACATAGCGCTGTGAAAAATGCTGCTCTCCGTGCCGCCAAGGACAGGACTCAACCCTTACAACGGCTACAACAGCAGAAACACCAAAAAGGTAAACCGATCCCGCGTTTCGCGGTCCGCCCCCGCTCTGGGCCGGCCGGCGGGGCTGGTTCGGGGGTTCGGGCTGACAGTATTCGGCGAGCCGCCGAGAGCTGCAGTGTCCTTGAAAGCGAGACGCACGGAACAGCAACTTCAGTATTCGCAGAACACGGCTGCTGTTACTGTACTGTACCCCGCTGCCGTGCGAGTGTCACACAGAGCTACGGCGGCGCCGGCGATTTCCTCCTTTTCACCTCAGTGGGCTTTTTGCCTTTTGGGTTAATGGCAAAGAAATGTAACTACAGCGAACGAACTTGCGCGGAGAGTAGAGGACTAATATGATTATAATGGGGGTGGGTGGTGTGTTTGGGGGGGGGTGGTTGTTGATATAGTGTTAGTGACGAGGGACAGGCAAGGGGGGTGGGGTGGTGAAGTAATCGATTATTGCGCCGAGAATGGAGCTGCACTCTCAGATTCACGATGTAAAGGTGGAAAAAAAAACATCTCCCTTCTCCCCCAGTCTTTTAAGAGAGCGGAGAAGTTTGGCAAAAGTTTTTTTTTTTGTTCTATTAAAACCAAGTGGTAGGTTGCCCCACCCCTAAAAAGGGGGACAGAAAGAATCCCACTACGAGGACTAGACTCGAGCTCTGCTTTGCCATATTGACGAATCGTTAAGAAATTCAATCAAATCGTCACCCCCCCCCCCCCCTTCGCGTTTTGGGCCAAGGAAATTTGACAACCCCCTCCCCCGGTGAAGGACTCGGGCCTTTTTAAAGAAAAGAACATTTGAAAGATATTTCATACTTACGTAACAGTGTGTATATGCGCTACTCGTCCAGCGTTGCTGTGGGGTCAATTTTATTGCGACTTTGTTGCACTTGAGGGAAAACAAGTCGTTTAACTTTATGACGTACAGCGAAAACTGGAGACAATGCCTTGTTCGCAAGTCGTCTCAGCACGAACTTCACAGCGAATTCCTAATACAAGAAAGATTGTAGATGGCCAATAAAGTGATCTTATAAAGGGAACCTGGCCGGCTGGGGTTGAACGGGTGTCTCTGTAGACACGGAGGTTTCTTCTTGCAGATTCAAGTTATCGCCTGTGGCAGCAGGAGAGAATAGCTTATGCAAAACGCATGAATAAATGGGAAAGGTCAGTGGTTATCTTTGCACCTAAACAGTCTTTTCCAAGCCGCCGATTAAAGCATCATGAACTGAAATGTTTACCTTATGGCTCCCGCTAGTATCCGTGCAGAACCCTGGCCCTCGGGGTTTCCCTAGCCGTGTCTGATCATCTCTCCCCCCCCGTTTCCCTCACTGCCATCGGTCTGGAAGGTACTTCTGAGTGTTTCTGCGTGCATCTTGAGAATAAATACTTGGGCTGTTGGGGGTAGGCGCAGAGCCTCAGATTGATTCTGAGCATGTCTGTGTAGTATTAACTTAAATATCCAACTGAGTTTCTGCCGTGGAAAAACAACCGCAGAAAAAGAGAGGGGTTTTGCAATTTGCTATTCCCCTTACTGCGTACTGAGCGGTTTTAAAATGAACGCCGCCCTGCTCCGGCGACAGCCGACAGTGACGGCTCAGGTGAGCTCGTGTGGTCGGACTGCTGTCCCCCCGCGCGTGCACCTCCACACGTAAGCCTTTCGCACCTCGCGCTCACCCCGGTCAGGCAGCGGAGCTCGCCTTGTGCCTCGGCTGCCTGTCGGCGATTTCACCGGCTCTTCACCTGCACGGCTGCTGCCCACGCCTTCCCACCTGACCCGGGCGTGCAAAAAAAAAACCCAAACACGTTAAATGAATCGCAGCAACGTGAGAACGGTAACGATTCTGGTCGTGGCGAACGTAAAATAGTCAACATTTGCTGGTCAAGTTGTGCTTTAATTGCATGTTTGGAAGCATATCAAGAGGTATCAAGACACGCCTGCAGTCTGTATTTGTGGTTGGCTTGTCAATGTCCGTCATATGCAGGCTCTGAAAAACTCTGATTGTTAATGTGTCATAATGCTACACAAAAGCGGTGCTGGAAAGCCTGCACCAGGGAAAGTGTTAAGGAATGGAAAGAACGTGTATTTTAAATATAAATCTTACGGATGCGTCATGCGCGACGGTCTATGAAGCCTTGCAGCATGGGGTACTGTGCGTCTCCGATCTAACGCGTATGTTTTTGATATAGTGTAGGGCTTTTTCTACATCGTCCTGTTAGGTGCAGTAAAACGTTAGGTAAGGCGCATAAACCTCTTAAGAACCAGGCCCTTTGAAGAGGTCTGGCAGTATTGGTGTCACCTGTATGAACTGTATGTAGACAGAAAACAGGTGAATTATTAGTGAAAGATGTTTGGCTATACATACTGACACAGGTGCTGGATTAAGTGAAACTGATGCACAAAACAGCCTGTGTTTTTTGAGACGACAGAGAGAGTGTAAGGGCGCTACCTATGGCCCAGTGCAGTTTCACCGAGAGGAGAGCACTGCGCAGTTCCACCCTTCCTCCCTCCTCCGTCTCGCGCTCCCGGTGGGAGCAGAGCGGGGCAGCGCTGGCCCGGGGACGGGCCCTGGTGCCGGGCTGGATCCGAGGGAAAGAGGGAGGAGGTGTCGGGCCCTCTGGCGGGATGTGTCTGGGCGGAATGTAAACAGGCTGTCGGCAGGACGCTCCGTCTCTGAAGCCGGCGTGGGGCTCGGGCAGCACAGCACAGGACAGGAGGACTCCTTGCTGCCCGAGCTCAGCCACGAGAGGCTCTCAGTGCCTTCACGCCCCAGCCACTGCGGACTTCACTGCCAGCCTCACCGCTCAAGATCCTCTTATTTAGACCTTCATCTCCTCTTTGTGCAAGGGCAGGGAGGGCTGCGGGGAATAAGAGAAGCCTGAGCCAAAAGCAGGGCTGTCAACTCTCGAGTCCTGCAAGTTGTATAGGAGCTTTTCAATGCCTAGCCGATTGATGTAAAAAAAAAGGCAATATGGCTTCCTATCCATATAAACTTGATTATGCAATTAAGATTCCAGGAGGACAGGTAACCAGGAGACCCTGTGGTTCTCATACAGTGACGCTGCCCACCCTGGGTTTAAAAGTCTATGGGCAGGCTTCTGCCTCACAGCTCTTGGGTCCTGGGTTAGATCCCAGCCTTAAGTGATCATTTGTGTGGAGTTTGCACGTTCCCTAACATGCTCTCATGTCGTTTTGCCAGGTATTTCCCCACCAGGCTTCGCACATGCAGGGACGTGTGGTCATGTGTCCTTTACCTCTGTGCTGCACATATCGCACTGCATTTTAAACATCAACAGCCAAACATTCCACTGCGCTTTAGCACAAACACCTCCAACATTCATCAGGAAAGCCACAACCATTGTTGTTCTTCTAACATAAGGAAAGTTAGGTAAATTTAGGTTAGGTTTCACCGTAGCTAACTGATTCGGGGATCTCATTAACCACGTCTTGAAAGAAGCAGGGCGTTTGCTTCGACATGCCAGGGTAGCTAGTTCCAGACTCCAACCACCGCCGGTCGCCCCTTTGCCCAAGACTTGAAATCCCATCAACCTTGACTTGACTATTACTGATACAGTCATTTCTCCAGCAGTGGGGCTACACTTGCTTACTGGAATGACAGAACTGTGGAGGTCACATTGACATGTGCCTCGATTCCCAGCACACAAAAACACGACCCTGCACTCGTGGAGGAAAGGGACAGAAATCGTCCTACCGGTTCCGCTTTCCTCCCATCTGTCCAACACGTGCTGGCTGGGTTTGACGGGCTTTTCCGAAAGGTTCCACATGCTGTGGCTCTGTGATGTGTCGGCAGCCTGTGCTTCCAGGGTCAGCTCTGGCGTGTTGAGGCTGTCTCCGGGATGAGCAGCCCCTTCTGATAATGCACAGCTGGAGATGGAGCACGATCAATGGACGGGTCAGCAGAAGGCACCGGCCGGGGGGGGGTAGCCCCTGGCCACAGCCTCGCTTGCACCCTGCTAGCCCTGCCCCGTGGGAACAGACCTCGCTCAGTTTATCAGAAGACCCCAAAAGCTGGCAGGATGACGTTTTTGAAAATGGCAGCTGATCCCTCCTAAAGGGTTCTAGTGTGGTACACCATGGGGTAAATGTAGAGTCAAGAGAGGTAAATCCTCTCTTGACTCTACAAAAGAGCAAACCACTGCAATGGCCAAAGAAGACAGGCGACATGTGTCAGCAAGTTCTCCCACCCTGTCTGACCTGCTTTGAGCTCTTTACTACAAAACTGATTCCCGCTGCGACTTGGTCAAGTGACCTTTTCAGTACTGACGATCCAGGATTTTCAGTGTGTTGATCATTGTTTAATACTCACTGCGTACAGGGAAATGGTGAAAAGGTGCAGATTTGCCTTTGGAACATTTCATCATGACCAGCCCACGTTTCAGCCCGTGAACTTCGCTGATGGCTCCAGGCTTTGCTGGTGAAGTGGACTGACAGTTTACCTTACCAGGAGGCTCCTAGGCCAAACAGGGGACTGGTCCTGTCTAAATGTGCACTCAAGCTGCCCCATTTCTCCACCAGCTTCAGAATTCCTGTCGGTTTCTGCCGCAGTGGAAGGCGTCGTGTATGTTTTAGCTTTCAAACCCTTGCTGTGACGCGGTCAGTCCAGATGCCAAATCCTCTTCACGTCAGCAGGACAGAAATGCCTCAGTGCGAGATGCACATTGCTGCCAGCAAGCCGAGTCTCCCTGCTTAAGAAACCACTGTCCTCGATTGCTTCCCTCTCGAGTTCTGGTGACTCCAGACATCAGGGATCAGTGTTTTTCGGATGTGTGGCTTGAATGTGCCATGTTTTTCATATTACTAGTTTTGAATTTGTGGGTGTTGTTCTGGGTGGGACTGGGCAGTCATACCAGCAAAATGCCAGCAGCTCCACGATTCTGAAAGATTCTTGCGCCAGACGAAAACAACCGCGTTGCTCTCAGAGATTCATACCTGCTGTGTCCAAACAGTTTGCACACTTGAGTTTCAGAACGAACCTGAAAAACCTGGTACAACCCATCACCAGTATTAGGCTTCTTAGATTTTTTTTTCCCTGATTACATAAAAATTGCAGAATGGGATTTATCAATCTACCCAACGTGTATCTTCAAAATGCATGTAATAGTATTTTAAAAATAATTTGTAACAGCAACGAGAGGGATGAAACCTTGTTGAGACAATACCAGGAAAAACAGTCTGATCAGTCCCCGGCACACTGTTACTAGCCCTGTCCCTGCGGAGTGCTCGGAGTCACATGACCGCGGCAGCGCGGTCGTGTCCTGTGCTGCTCTCGCTCTGCGGGAGGTCGGGCCTGCTGGCAGGAGTGTTTATGGAGGAGGTGGTGTGGTTGAACGGAAGTGGACAGTGGCACCACAGGTCAGTTAGCCCGCTTTCCTGGAAGTGCAAGATGGAGAAACATCCCCCATCACATGTGGATACGCTAAATAAAACTCCCAGTCGGGCACCTTTCATTACCCGTCTTCAGAAAAGCAGCGCGGAAAGGAACCCAGCATGTTTCTCTCCTCAGCCCGTGGCACAGAGGATTCAGGGACATAAAACTGAATAGCAAATTATTTTCACCTTTTTTATCTCAATTGCTCTTCAAGTTAACTTGCCACGGCAGTGCTGCACTCACTTACATAAGACCTCTATAGAAAAATGCTTCACTATGCTGTTGGTTCCCTTTAGCTCAACAACAGGAATGGTTGAGCATGCATGTCAGCTGGAGCACAGACACATCTCCCACTGTATACCACTTAAGGGCCACTGCTGTGTAGCAGTCCGAAGACCACCCATCTGCCCCTGCCTTCCCAGTTTTGTCGTACTACACAGCATTCCCAGTCACAGTGGTACAGCCTGGATTGAAATTTGCAAACTCTGCGATTGCAGGACTCAACTACCTGCACTTCAGGCTCAGGCTTTTGACCGGATGAACCAATGGTGAATCTGCTTCAAGCACTTTGTCACTAAATAGATTTTTCCATGCTCAGAAAACCTGCCTACCACTGGGAATTTTGTGGATGGCTTAGGCTTGAGGTGTAGCTGCTGTACAAAGAAAATATGAAGATGCAGATACAAGATGCTCCCTATGTCTTATGATAGCTAACCGAAGGAAGAGCCCCTTCTGTGACATCTTGGTAGAGGCACTGCAGTGACCTCTATAACATTCAAACAAACACAGCAATGAACCCTTCACTTCTTACATCATTTAAACCCGTATGAGAGAGGTAAAGCTATACTGAGCAACTGCACCGAAGCCTTACTAAAAAATACATGCTTAGTTTCTATAAAACTAAAAATCTTCTAGGAAACTTACTTTTCTGAAAAACGAATGCAAAGAAGTACTACTGTCCAACTTTTTAAAGCAAACAGGAGAACCCAGACCTGGTCAGTGCCAGCAGAGTGATGTTTTAGAGCTTTTACATGCTCTACACTTCATCTTCCAGATAACCAGCAGCAATCCACACCCAAGCAGCCTTTATAAAAACCACTCATGGGCCTCTTAAAAATTACTTTAGACGTTTTAGGGAGGACTGTGTGTGCGTGCGCCATAGTACCAGTTTTAAGCCCTGAAACAGATAAGCACTGCAGCATTCGTTCTTAGCTATGAAATGTGCTCCAGCTTTAGGGAGAAATTGCACTCTACGACGCCACTGCTTTACTAGCACCCTGGGTAGTCTGTGCTGCTTCTATTCCTCATTAATCAAAGACCTGCCAAGGAAAATATGATCATTAAACTCCAAGCAACTCAAACCACATGTTGGGCAAGCATATGTGGCCATAGACCCAAGTGAGCTAAAAATGAGACAAAATTCCCGTCACTTGTGAAAATCGCGGTTAAACAAAAATTCCTCCCTGCGTAGAATTTTAATATTGCCCTTTGTATATACAGCGCCTGCTATTCCTTACTGCTTTTCCATTGCCTGTATCTCTCCAATTTGACATCGGATTCTCATCGGTGAGCTAAGGAGAGGATTAGAGATGCAGCTTCTGTGATCTCGCCTGTCAAACCGCCTGCTGTCCCTCCAGCAGTGTCCAGTATAATGCATGAGGGTGACCCGTTCCTCAGAAAGAAACACTACAGCCTTTTCTGCAGTCCTGTATATAGAAACTGTCTATAGAAGGTGCCTTACAGTGATGTTTCATGAAAGAACAACTATAAAAAATAAAGAATATTATCCCATGATAACTTTTATTTACAAAACGGTAATAATTGCTTGGATTGGCATGGTGCTTTTTATCCCAAAGAGCTGCAAGTGTCTTTACATGTGTCTGAAGTCACCCATGTGCTCCACCACCACAGTGATGGCAGCAGCCCCACTGCACCGCCAATCAGGTGGAGGAATGAGGAATGGAATAAAGAGGGGTAGTTTAGGAGGCCAGATTAAGGAAATACCGGTCAACCACACAAGTATAACAAAAGAAAACATACATGGAAAGTGTGTGGGCTTCCGCACCAAAAGAAAGAAGGGGGCTGATTAAATCCAGTTCTCAGGACAAAGAATGAATCTGCCAATACTCCGTCACCTTTCCTGGATTCGAAAATGTTACATAGTCATACTCCTGTCTGGGAGACCCCCCTTCCTGTGTGTTAATACAGCCAAGTGGCATAAACTGCGCTTCCAAGGAGAGGGCACTGTTCAGACCAAAGGATCATTCCAGGACTGGGGCCCCCCCAGGGTGCTGGAGGGCAGTTCTTGATGAAGTGCGGCAGGAGAGGGCCGCGGGGGTATGTCCGCCGCTGCCATGCGGTTCGGGAACCCCGGGGGGGGGCTGGAAGACCACACTCCATGCTGGGATATTGGGCAGAAGCAAAAGGAGGAAGAGGAAGGAGCGGGTCTCGGGAGGACAAAGGGCAAGAGCCGCCGTGGACGTCTGTGCCCCCGCGCGGTGCCGAGCGGCTCGCCCGCATCCCTTTGTGCCGGAGTTCACCGGGAGTTCAGGTGGCGGGCCGGAGCATTCTTGACGTATAGTATCTCTTTCCCATACCTGTGGTTAAGGGATAAATAAAGGAGAGGAGATGGAACAAAACAAAAACTCTGCAAGGGGGAGAAAAAAGGGCCCTTTGTGCGGGAGGTGATTGCAAAACCAGATGGCAAAGGGTTTCAATTACGGAGCTTCTTCCACCCTGCCCCCTTCTCCCTAATTCCCCCCTCTTCTGTGCCAAAGTGATGGAACCGGAAAAAAAGCCCATGGAGAAAACAATGGCCACCTTGGTTTTTCTTATGCTCCTCTTAACGGACAGAATCTATAGATCCCGATAAAAACATGTTTTCGACGTCTCGTTCCGATGTGTTTCTCAATCCGTGACTTAGGGGGGCCCACCCTCATTCCAGGCATTTATCTTATTCCAAGTTGGAAACAGGATGCTTTTGAGGGGAATGGCGCTTGCTGCGAGTGGCCCAGGAGCTGGCTCTGAGTGCAGACTGCTGTAGGGTATGGGCTGTGTCATCTGCCAACTTTAGGCTGGGGAGTCTCGGAACCTTTTGTTGGGCAGCCCAAATCCAAGCACCGAAAAATCATCGATTTCTGAAAACATGGAAAAATTCATGTGCATTCAGTCAAGCCCATGATTTTTTTAATCAAACGTTTTTTGAAACACAAAACAGAAAATTCTTCAGTTCTCGTGAACCTTAATTAACTAAATTACTTGCTTAGTAAATCCATAATCCCCTGTCCAATGGTCACTGCCTGGCATGGGAATCTCGATCTCTGGTCCTGGACTGCCCCAGTCCAGTACGATAGGCTGATCTATAAAAAACACCTACTTTTAAAGAATTAAAGAATTTAAAAAGGAATACCTGCAATTTACTAATCACCTGTGGAAGTAGTTTGGGTTAAGGTGACTGGTCCTTGAGAACAAAGAGATGTTCAATTTTTTGGCCAACCATTGCCAGGATCTGGGGGCTGTAGTCGGTCAGGGTATCCTAGGTTTGCAGAAAAGCAGTGTTCCCTTTCACCCTTGACCTGTCACATGCCCATGGGCTTGCAGTGCTGCCATCAAGAGCTGCGTTACACCTCCAGTCACTGCTGCCGCCTCCTGTGTGCGTTCCAGGACACATGCAGCATAAGTCTCCGATCGGAGCACGCCTACGGAGGAGTCTGTGTACGCAGCATTCCTCATTTCCCCTCTCTGCACTGGTACGAGGGTCACAGCAGTAATAGTTACTGGCGATTACAAACTTTGTATGGTATGAGAAAAAAAACAGTTCTTTGGGGACCAGCGGTGCACAGTAATTCCCTCCGTCAGCGTGTTTTAAATGCAGTGTTTAAGCAGTGAAAGATTTTAAGATAAATGAGAGGGCGCTGAATGGACCGACAAATCCCAGATCATGAGTGTGCTCCCCCAGGAGTGGAGTTGGGAAAACTGAACTAGCAATCTAGAGGGGGAAAACAATCCTGGTTGTGGAATAAAGTTGCTCTGTAGTTTTGCAGTTTTGAGACAAGCAGAGAATCTGTATCCACACAGCAGCTTTTTAACTCCTCCGCTGCCGCTCGTGTGTCAACCAGATTTGATGATGGCCATGTGCTCTTGAGAGAACATTCTGCAGCTCCTTCAATAGGTAGAGGTTACCTTATCACGAGAAGCAGCTTTCTGGTTGATTAGACGTTTGCGAATAGGTACAACTTTAAAAAAATGTGCTTATATAAAAGGCATTTCATATACAGCCACAGCACTTCAACATACATATAACTGAAAGAAGACTGTATGACAGAGTTAAAAGAAGGCTCAGCTGAACAGTTAATCTTATGTATTCTTTTTATTTATTGTTGTTGTCATTCTGTAAAACGCTTTGAGAAACCACCTTTAAAGGTGCTATATAAAATAGTTTATTATTATATTAATCTTTAACATTCAGGCTTTCTGGCTGAGCAGGTTAGTGCTTCCAAAGCTAACCTCAGAGGAAACCGCAAAGGCATTCCAGTATTGCCCAATGAACACTACAGAAAATGGAATTTAACTTCACACATCTTAATTTTTTTCGATTTACCCAAGTTAAGGGAACAATCCTGAACGCTCCAGCCTGTGCCGCTAACTTCTTTAACAGAGGGCTCTGTAGGTTATGTAATAGTGACTAAGAGCAACAAAGGACTTGATCTTCTGGATTTTAAGGTGAGGCATAGAATTGTGGCTCTTCCAGTGCAGGATCCATTTCAAGTCAGTTTTAATTACTTAATTGATCGCAAGACAAGTCTAATTATAGTTAAGTAGGAGAGGCCAAAGGTGCCAACTTTTTACGTTTTTTCCATGGATGCTGGGTGCTTCTGGGAGGATATGTATGATCCCAGTTGACGGGAATAAGGAGACTAATTGAGCTACTGTTCTAGCAGGGCCACCAGTAGAGTAGAGGAGAGAATGGAACTTTTCTGTTGAACATTACACTTCACGTCATGGGTGCACATTTCTGCCCCCTTAGTTTTCTCCCTGCACACTTGATTCTCTGGAGTCAGCACCTATGCGTGAGATGGTGACAGTGGTCCTGAATGGCGCTGCCATATCTGTAAGTGGGCAGATGGAGAAAGGACTGGATACTGTGATGAATTTATCTGGCTGACTAGGTGGTATTAAAAGCGACTTGCACTTGGACTTGTTAATATGACTAGGCTCTACTCTGTGGAAATCTAAGTGAAATACCTTGCTAATCAAGGGTGCAACCCACAACCTTCAAGGTACACGTCCAGAGCCCAGAGTGCTCTCCCTGGTAGAGTGCCGTGAAGCTGCAGAGGAAATGTTCTGTCCAAAACCCGCAAGCTGGAAAAGAAAACAATAAAGGCTGCAGATATCGTACTTGTAGAGCAGACAGCTTGTAGGCTGGCGTTTCTGTAGGTGCTCCTGGGCTCATCAAAGCAAGGACCAGGTTTGAACAGCAGGTCACAATGGAGCAGTTTTTCAATATATTTTCTCTGGGACTCAGCTGAAAGAGGGAGGGGGTGGATGTTTGTGCTTTTGAACTTTTGCTCAGGGATGGGATTTTAATTTTGGAGGGTGGCAGGGAAACGAGGAAAGAATCTTGGGTTAGCTGGATGAAGAAAATTTAAGCACAGCAAAAAGAGAAAAAGGAAAATAATATAATGTCAATCGCGCATTATTTATAGGATTTCTGCTGCGAGAAAGGATGGGAAAGATTCATTTAATTTACTGTCATTCTGTGGTGGTATGGACGTTAGCCTTGCTGCTGTACAGCTCTAGGTTTCTGGGTACAATTCCAGACTGGGGTTCCTTCTGGGTGGAGTTTGCATGTTCTGTATTGGGCTTCAGGCTGTGCGTCGGTTTCCTCCTAGCGTCTAACGGCAAGGCTAACTGGCATCTCCGGATTGTCCCTGTGTGTGTGCCCTTCGAGGGACTGGAATCCTGTCCGAGGCAATCTTTCGCCCTGTGTGTGCCCTAGTCTCTGTTAACTCCGCACTGAAAAGTACAAACGCAAAACATGTTCGGGCCGCGGAGCTGCCTTCCGGAACTTCTCATGGTGGAGCGAACCTCTGCTCGTATCTCTACAGCTGGCACATTGCTTTGGCCCTCCTGCTCAAACCAAAAAATTAATACCAACTTATTTCACAGTGACCCCATAGCCGACAGGCCCTGTCTGTAAAATTATAGCAATTAAAAACGCCAGTCTCTGAGTCTGCCTTCCTACTCCAGGCCCACTGTTGTAACTGACTTTGTTTAACATTGTTTCAGGACAAGCGAGACTAACTTCCTGCCCTCTTCCCCCCCCCCCACCCCTTCCCTTTTCTTCTGGCGATGCTCTGCTGCTGGCAGAGAGTCAAATTGCACAGATTAATGTCTTGGAATTCCAAGTATTCCGCGCTCAAACAATGCGCTCATTACAAGAGGGGTGTTGGCTTTTGCAAATCTGCCTCTCTCTCCTTCTCCAAAAGAAAAAGTTGCCCTTCTCAAAAGGGCTGGGAGGCTTTTTAGAAAAGTCAGACAGGGGAACCTGTAAACTACAGAATTCAACCAGGACCTCTGACCTGTAATTTGACAGGAAGCTGGAAGAAGTTATTCTTTTAAATAACTAGCATTTTTAGCCCTCCTCTTCCCCGTCCCTCATCCTGCCTTTTCCACACCTTTTTTTTTTCTAGACTGTCAGTGGTTTTGCTCGTGTGGGCGGGAAAAGCAATTTTTTTTATACAGAAGGTGAACCTTTTCTCTTCCCGGCTTCTCATACCGAAAGTTTTTTTTCTGTGCACCCCCCCCACCTCTACCCACCACCACCTCGTCTCCCGCCTCCCTCCCTCCCTCCCCCCTGATCCTCAAGAAGCAATCCCGACTCGGGATTGTGTAACATCCTGGAATGGGAAATGAGTACAAGGGCTAGGAGAGAAAGGGAGATTGTTAAGGACGAAGAGAGAAGAGAAGGGGAAACGAGCCCTCCTCACTGGGTTTGAAACCTCTCGTGCCACTGAGCAACGCAGAGCTGGCAGCTGGATTTTAAGGATAAATAATTGGCATCCGAAGGCGGAGTTTGGTTGGAATTCCTTGAGTTGAGTTTCTTGCTTCGCGTACGTCTGGGGCAGTGGCGTCAGTGTTGGCCGTCTGTTGGGAGAAGCTCGTTCAGGCTACCTGGAGAGGATGATCTTCTCGGCTGTGCCTCTCCGAATACCTTCTGCAAAGCAGGTAGGCTAGCGCGGGTTACTCTGGGATTCTCTGTGGCTTCGCTCCCTTGCTTACAACATCTGTGTAATCTTCTCTCTAAAAAAAACAACTGAACCCCCCCCCCCCTCCTCTCCCCAAAGCATCGAGGCTATACACTAATACAAAATGGGCTCAGGTTATCACAAAGCAGGTTTCACGGTAAGCACTGCAAAAGACCTTTGCGGGTCTGGCGTTTTGGAGTGTTGCTGGATATTTCCGTGCAGATGTTGGCTGCTGCCTGCCTGGGACCATGTGCTCGGCGCAGGCAGAGCCGGTTGCAGGTGCCGCAGGGCTTTGTGCTAGGTCTGGATGTTGTTCTTTTCACTCAGCTTGATTTGTTTCCAGGTTTTTGCAGAATTAATTTTGCCTGCGAGCAGTCAGCTGGGTTCTCATCAGGCGCTCCCACAGACATGTAGGTTAAAGTTGATTGGCTGCTCTTAAGTTGTCCAAGGTTTAATCTCTGGTCCTCGTGAACCGACCACATGTGATAATATGCCACATCTCAGTCAATTATGTCTTATGCTAGGAAATTATTATATGTAGTGTGTCTAAGCAGACATCTTTCTCAAAACCTGACTGTTTCTTTTTTCATCTTGATGACAGGCTCTAAAATATTAGCTATAGCCAATACTTTTATTTTCACTGACTTCAGTGATGTGGCTCTACGCTGTAACACCTTGATGCATTCACATATTTTAAGTTTAAAATGTGGATTATTTTTCCTTCTGAAGTTCCTCCTTAAATTTCAGAAGTAGCAGTTGTGAATGAATGTGGCTCACCTCTAGGGTCCAGGCCAAAGGAAAGGAAATAAGACTTGCTGAAAATTGTGCTGTCATCATCTTCTACTCTTCACACTGCAAGAGCACAGGTGCTCGATAAACCAGAGGGGTCTCTGCTTCATGATGAGCTACTGGAGAGCTGGGCAGCCTCAGACCCACCTGAGTGCTCCCGCCTGGGAAATCCCAGTCACAGCTAACTGTGCCCTGGAGTCCAGAAGTCACTAGATTAGATTTGGGGTACACCAACAGGGGACCTTGACTACTTGAGCCACTCTAAAACCCCATATACAAGAAAAATATCAGATTGCAACCTTTGAATCCTAACACTGTAAGCTCACAGACACAAAGTGATGCATGTCTCATTTTTCCCCAAAGTTGCGTTGTCCTTTTGCAACAGGGTTGATAAAACTCTACAAAGTCTGCAAACTGAAGTACCACAGTACTGCACAGGAGAAAATAACAGAAACTGTTAAACAGCTGGGGTCTTTGCTTTTGCACTCTTGTTTTTGTTCTTGGCTGCAGACAGACTTGGGGGTTACTGTAAGTGGAGGAACTGAAATGCTCCCCTGAAATCAGGTGAATTGGAAACATGTTTGATGGCCTCCAGACTCAGGTTCTGCAGCTGCTGCTTGATTGGGGATAGCTGTGGGTTTGTTGTCAGGGTTGTCCGTTTTCTGAGGCTGGTGTGTGCGCGTGTGGGAGTGATGATGACAGTGTGCCTCATCGCCTGGGAGGCCGCTTCGGTGTTCTCTCCTGTACGGTGTCCCGGCCTAACCTGTCCAACCTCCCCGAAGGCCCTACACCTGCTCACAGCACACACACACACATACACAGGCCCCTGCCTCTCCGCTGTAGATGTACCGCTATCTTCCCAGGGTTACAGTCGCTGCACTGAGTGGCAGCCCCTTAGTTCCACTGCAGGAGCATGGAAGAAGGTGGCAGAACACAGATGCAGGGCCCTGTCCATACAGCTTGGCCGGGTTCTGCAACAGCTAGCTGGACATCTCTAACCAGCTCATAGTCCAGAAACAGAAGCTGGCTTTCATGGCTGAAGCTATAGCATGAGAACAAATATGACTGATAGGATTACCATGGCGGAAAGTCACTGAGAACAGCTCTAGATGTTCCAGGTGGGATAACAAAAGACTTGTGCAATTCAGGACTGTCCCATCTTGGATGCAAAACACCTCAGTGCTTTTCACCACGTTACCTTGTGTGGAGAATAAGGTCCATTGTGCAGTTTTTTCTTTTTCTTTTGGGACTTGGATACATTTTTCCAATATTTGATTTAGAGTCTAAATAGCTCAGACGTATTGTACCCGCAAGCGAGCTGCCTTGGAATGTTGAACAGCCTTTTCTTTTCACAAAAATGCTGCAACTCATTTTCAGCATTGTTACTAGGACAGACGACAAAGCTGCCCGCTAGCACTCTGAAGTGAAGTAAAGGAAGGAAGGGTGTTGGCAGAGCTATTTTTGCCTCACGCCAAGGTGTTGTCCGGTCTGTCTGGGGCCAGGGCGATGTGGGAGCTTTCCCATGGCTCTCCTGCGCTCACACCAGGCACTCTGTGGCTGGCCTCCACATTACACAGTCTGTGCCACGACGGGACGTCCCGCAGAGAACCGGCAATCCTGTTTTACAGCTCATCACAGCTGTGGTCTGCGATCATGGGAAAACGGACATTATCGGACCCCAAAGGTGAAACGGGGCTGTCAAAGACGAGCCTTTACTTATTTCGCAGTCCCTTACAAACTGGATGTGTTGCCAAACTTTCTCCCAGTTTTAACAACTGTAAGGAGCTCTAGCAAAGCACTTGTGTTTTTGAATGAGCCTTGTGAGTGTTTATAAGGCAGTTAAATGCAGTTAGTTACATTTAGGTATGTTTTAATGTTTTTGTGATGTATGAATGCCTGCAGGAGATCCTGACGGGGTGGTTGTGGTGCAATAAGGGGCCTTAGAAAGAGGGACAATAACATCTGAAGATAAAAAGTATCTTTTTGCGATGAGCATTTCAAAGTCAGTTCAAAGAGGGACAACTGAATTCGTTCCTTTTATGTCAAATCGAAAGCGCCTTACATGTGCACACATGCACAGCTGTTCTTCTTCTGGAGCAATGTGGTTCAAGCAGCTTGCTCAAGGGTAACAGTAGCACCCCATCCTGGATTTGAGCCCTGACCACTACTTCACATTCCTGGAGATGACTGAATGTTTAACGCGCATACAGGTTATAGAAACTTCATCTCTTTCGTCTGTACAAGTGGGATTTCCTGGGGACTCAACACTCCAACCAGAACCAGAGGACCACTTCAGGGCCAACAGTGAAACAAGGAAACCTGAGAGAACATTTGAAATTGGGAAGCAATTCTGTTCTCAAACTCAAAATCAAAGAGTTGTGGGGGTCTGGTACAAATGGCCAAGGCTTGTTGTTTAAGGAAGTTCTCTGGTGGTCCTTCAAGAGACAACTGGACGAGATCCCTGGATTGATAATCCTTTACCATATAAAATAAGATAGATGGGGTGTCTGGCTTCCTCTCATATGTAGCCTTACTTTACATACTTCAGTTGCATCCAGGGGTATCTCATTCTTGTTCCTTTCACTGTAGTGAGCCTCAGGCATGAGATCATGGCCCAGAAGTGGATCTTGCTGGGCTGTATTGTACGGCAGGGCGAAAAGCCAGGCGCACCTGAGGCAGGGATTGAAGGAAAGGGAGGGAAGGAGGGCGTGCAGATGCAGTGGGACTAGGAAGGAAAGGGAGGGAGGGCGTGCAGTCTCTCCTGCACTCTGCAGAGGGACTGGAGGCAACAGGAAGGCACAGTGTGGAGGCAGGGGGCTGCAGGGACATGTCTCAGTTGGGAGAGCATGTCATCGCTCAGGTTCCTGGAATGTGGCTGCAGTGATGAGGCCAGGCCTTTATACAGACCCTGGGCAGGTCAGTAAAAGACGGGGAGGGAGGATTGCTCTCCTTTAGGAGGCAGATTTACCCTAGACAGCTATTCACTTAGTCTGTTGTGTGGTGAAAAACGAGAAGAGTCTTTTGACAGAACTCTTTTTCATGGTGTTATTTCTGTCCCTTAATAACAGAATAACAAAGACGTTTCCGTTAGACACCACTAATGTTCTAGCAAAGGAGCAAAGGAACAAATGGAAAAAAAAACCTCCCCCCCTAGTTAATCCCATTTTTTGCATTACATCTCAGGCATGTACTTGTGGGGTCAATGGCACAGAGTTCTCCAACAGCAGCAGGCAATGAACAGTAACGAGCTGTTCCTTTGCTTTATTCCTGTGCAAGTCTCCGTCATAAGGGGAAAACTGAGAGGGACCGGGCTACAGCGCAGTCTCCTCTCCTCTGTCTCAATTGTAAAATAGGCATATTGTAGAAAGAAAAGAGGAAAATGGGCACTGTGGTTGTGATCTCTGGTGGCTCTTACAAATGTAAATCTTCCTCCTGAAATGCACACGACTCCAGATTTCCTTCTCGGTGTGTAACAGGTTTCATGTGAGGATTGCGAGAGCTGGAATCGGGGAGGGGCACGTTCAATTGATGACGAGCCATATTTCTTCCATTTCTTCGGCTTCCAGACGTACTTTGAGTTTCAAAAGTTTTGCGCGACAGATCTGGGGGCCCGTCCGAGACTGCAGGTGCTCCGACAGATTCTCCCACGTGGGCTCGCTCCTGCAGGTGTGCGCCTCCAAGGCGGTAATAACTGCAGTGCTGAAAGCCAGCGCTGGGGTGAAGCGGTCATTTCAGGGGCCTGTCTGCTCCACGTCTGGACTGCGGGCTGAGGCGGCTCATTGTGCTTGTATCACAGAGAAATGAAGAAATAAGGCCAGGGGTCACCCAGGATTGCCTGGGTCTTGGAGGAGGCAAGTCCTGTAACCCAGCAATGCTGCTGATCAGCAAATCATACTTCATCTTTTACCTGATCAGCAGTATGGCTGAGTTTTATAAACTTGCCTCCTCAAATACCTTTATATGCTGCTCAGCATACGATATATCTAGTTTAATACCACCCAAGAAAGTGCTGAAATGCCCTTACACAGGCACATGTGCCCTCTGATATTAAAAACACTCTCTCAGTTGTAGCTGCTATCCTGAATGCCTGGACACGCAAGGCAGCTGGAGAGAAGAAACTCTATTAGCATAGAAGAAAAAAATGAAAAAGGCTAAGAAAAAGAATATAAAAATGAGATAAGCAACTATTAGGTAGTCGCCCTGTCGGGTAATTTTTGCCAGCAGATGACCAATTTATGCTTTATTCTGGAGCTGATTCTGACTGTACTCGGGCTTCAAAGTATAGCAATGTGAAGTGGCTTTGTTAACTACCATTAAGGGCTTGCTTGCAAACGTTTGTCTTCAACAAAAATTGACTGCTTTTTTCATCCTTATCATAATATTGATGGTAAAACCCTGTCTTCACCTGAGCGTGAGAAAGGTGCAGTGAGCTCTTACAATCCTATCAATGGCACAACCAGGCGTCCTAGTCCTTCAGAGGACAGATACACAGCGTACACTACTTTAGCAAGGGGGGAAATTTCTTTTCCGACTTTTGGATTGAGACCATGGTGTGATGTCAGGGGGTGGAGAAGGGATTGGGGGGGATCGCAGTTTGGCAGGGTTTACCCAGCGTGTAATAAAAGGAGGCAAAAAAGAGGGTGAAAGCTGTGAATGCACACCCTAGGCGTTCCCACACACAGCGATTACGAGCGAGCGCTAATTTTCCAGTGCTGGCAAAACACCCAGACCGAAATCACTTCAAGGTGGAAGGGGAAGGGGACGGTGGGGGGGGGGAGGGTGAGAGAGCCCTAAATTCTGCCCTTCTTGCCTCCTGCTGTTCATTTGCCAGTGACTGTGAGGCAGGCTGGGGAGGGCTGGCAGGAGGGGGGTTTTCAGGGAACCCCCCCCCCCCCCCCCAATAAAAACACTAGCTTTCAGTGTACCAGCTTCCACATTCTCTCCTGCCTGATAATTACTGTTTGTGGTTGTCGCAGGACAAATAGCACCACAACACTTTTTAAACCCCAGCTTTGATCACCATCTGCAGGTGCCATTGCTTGGGTAATTGGCAAGCTTTTGTCTCCCTTTAGCTTGCTCCTAGGCCAAACAAAATTTATACTCGGGGCCCTCATTCTCGTTCGCTTTTCTCTCTCTCTTGCCAAAAACGTTTTTTTTGGAATCAATTGATTGAAGTGCTCCAAATGCACCAAGCGCCCGGTCGTTGAAATCACTCCGCAGCAGGACCTTGCATAAGCAGCACATTCTTTTCGCAAAAGCTGTGGCAAATAAGTGATGGTGTTTTGCGCCGGAAGGGTTGCAAATTGTAATAGTAGTCCTTTTGCGGCAATTTATTCTGTTACCTGCTCTTTCCAATCTTTTCTTCACACGGCATTTTCTAGGACTTAATATCAGTGTACTGACATTGAGACACCCTTTAACTTCTGCACCAGATCTTGGTTTGCTATGGTGAGCCTCCTGTTCCAGACAACGGCTTCTGAAGATGCCGTGCAACATTGAGAAAGTGATGTGGGGACATATTTGAGTGGTGCACCACCCTTGCTGCATGCTACATTACCAGGAGGATCCTTGAGTTTGCACTGCAATGTGCAAATGTGCAAATTTTCTTTTTCCTCAAACAGTACCTTAGCAAGCCAAATATCCTCTTAGATACCATAAGCAGGAACATAGCTTGCCAAATATCCACTTAGATACCGAAATAACAAGACAATTACACAGCTGTGTAATTTGATTTGCACGGTGTCAGTAGTAACAAGAGCGCACAGATGTTGGAGATGTATGGGTTTCAGGGCTACACCGACGCCAGCAGTGACCCAGGCTTTTCCTCCAGTCCTCCCCTCCCTGTCCAGCAATGCCCTGTGCTGGTTACCCACCATGTGGTACTGATGTCCCAGCTCTCTGGGAGCAGAAGTGCCTGGTAAGCACTTAGAGTAACTCAGGCTCAACATGCAGCCTTGCCCTGCTCTGATCCGAGTTTGGCGCTGTCTAGATGAGGCACAGCTCCACCTGTGTGCGTCCTGAGGGGAATGGAATGAGAGCCAGGGAATGTCGGGACCAGGGAATTGGTAGGGTGTGGATCACTACAGTCGATCCCAGACACTTGATGTCACTGAACTGTGCAACACAACAAAACCTGGGGATGGGAGGAAGACTGAGATCATACCATGATTTATCTCGGGATATCCTTGTTTAAAAATGGGTTTAGACTGAAAAGCACTATAAATAGTTACGAAGCTTTTATTTTCTTATTTTGATCAATTTTTAAAAATTTTAACCACATCCTGGAATCTTTTCTTTGCTATTAAAGACAAGCGACTCTTAACAAAATCTTGATAAGAAAAATGTTTATCTCACACTTTAGCTTTATATCAAACAGCGTTAAGCCTGATTTAGACATTGCTGAACAGTACTAACTAGCTGAGTTATTGAAGCTAAGAATTGTATTTGATCCTTTGCTCAGATCTGCTTAAACCGCCATTACACATTTAAATCTAGACCTTTGTAAAAGTTTTGTTCCCCTCTGAATGCTGTTTTAAGTTCAACAGGAAACGGCTAAACAAATGTTTAGTTGGATAAACAGAAGGCATACTCTAAACTTGCGTTTAACTATTCATGGATACCACCCTTCTTCACATTACTTCAAAGCAACAAAAAAATAAGAGAAACATTCCTGCTGTAAAGAACATTGAAAAGCATGTCAAATCTTAAAAACCAGAGGTTTTACTCCAAAGCAGGGGAAGCAATGTCTCAGATCACTCATGCACAAAAGAATGACCAAAAAATGCCCTTAAAATGAAACCGGTATTACTACTGGACGTATTCTTTGAAAAAAAAACTTTGCGTGCTTTCACGCCTGACTGGATGCGAGTACTGGGTTGGCAGAGGGGTGCTGGAAAGATAGCTAGTGTGAAAATGACAGAGTTTCCGCCAGGCTGAGCACCGAGGATAGTGAGAGAGGAGGGGAGGAAGCAGTGGCGATGACGGGGGTTAATTTCCCAGAAACAGCTGAGCTGCACTAATGAGACACTGCCTTCTGACTCATGGGCGCATGAGAAGGATTAAGCCTCTTCCACTGATGAGCTCGGGCCCCAGTGAGGCTGGGAGGACCGGGAACCACATGAAGCCACACCTCCTTGCTCCGCGGCCACTTATCACTTCCCCAAAAGGCACAGGATGGCCAAGTTAGACAGCATTATTTGGCCAGACTGCTCTGTGGGGGGGGGGGGAAGCAGGAAAACCAATTCCTCCCGAGTCGCAGCACCCGTCGTGCGTGGTGGGCAGCTGGAAAATGGAAAAGATCAGAGGTGTTGGGAAAGGAAAAGGTGCAGGATCTCTCGGCGGAGGAGCACGAGCTGCACAGCGAGTCTTCTGGGGCAAGGACCCAAGCTCCAGCTCTGTCCGAGAAGAAGCAGACATTGCTGTGTGCGTCACTTGACGAGTGTGGAGAGAGGTGGCGAAGTCAGTGCAGCACTTGACTCCTGTTGCGGGAACGAGGAGCAGGGGGTGGAGGGTGCTAGGAGGGGTGCTGGAATAATTGACGCGGAACAGGGCAGGTTAAAGGATGAGAGGGGAGAAGCGATGGCGGGGGTGGGGTCTGGGTGAAACGGTAGCGGTCAGGAATGTTGATCACAAGGGGTGATAATTAGCGAGATGGAAGCTCGTTTTTTTGTCTCTTCTGCGGTCTCGGCGTCCCCTCCCCGTGGAGATATTCCCAAACACACGGGCTCTGTGCTGTGAGCTTGCGACCCAGCAGGAATTTCCTAATTGTCCCTCTCTGGGGATGATCCCTGAGGCTCCTGTGATTTAGAAGCCTTGTAGTCCCGGGGACCTCGGATTACGAATGAATGGAAAAAGAAAACCATACCTGACGCGCTTCCTGCCCAGGGTGTGACAGCAAACCGCTGTGACCAGAAAAGGTGGGGGGAGTCATTGGGTTATTTTACCCCAGACGTTTCCAGATCTCTGTCTCTCTTCTTAATTAGCCACAAAATACCACCTTCCACAGTTTTGTCTTCAAACTCGGGATTCATTTCTAGGATGTCAGAGTAGAACCTGTGGCATTCTCATCGCAATCAGCACTGTTAAAACAACATTTAATCGACACTTTTTTTCCTAAATGTTATCCGATTCGCTTTTATTCAGGGTTAAAGACAGGGCTCATTAAAAGTGTTATTTGTGTGAAAGGATTATCACGCCACAACAAACGAGGCAGGCGAGATTATACATCTGTGATAAATTTATTCACTTCACTATATCCTGCTTTGTGAACTGATGACCCAGATCCTTTTATACTCTCCTTGTAAAAAAATGGGAGACAAATGTCTGCAGATGCACATCCAGTACCCTTCTTAAGAGACACCACATAAAACAATAACTCACTGTGGCAGCTTAATACGGTAAAGGCTTTAATTGTGCTGGTTTGGGAAAATCCGCATTCCTTCATATGGGTTTCCTGTGTGATTAGTTTCATAAAAATCCTAGCTTTTCATGTTTTGTCGTAATGACTCTTGGTGCTGTATCAAGTGTTGAAAGATCCACTTTCTGCATAGACCGCATACATTTTGCTCACCTTGGGTACTGGGGTTCTTTGTGAATTTGGAGATTGTTGCAACCATTGCAATAATATGCTTCCATATTAAAATCTGGTACAAATATGCATCCGAAAAGCCTGTCGAGCCTCAGCTGTACTGAAGGGGAGGCAGGACTGACTCCAGCCTGCCTGGACTAGACTGGACTGGGCTGGACCATCTGTTTTTTTTAGGGACCTAGGAGAGAATGAAGCATTAACCTTTAGCTCTGTGCAATTTATTTAGTGCCTTTCATCTTTCGGTATCCAAAATTTGCAGGTGGCAAGCAAAGGGAAGTAAGAAGTTTCTGAGAAAGTTAAACTAAAAGGGGGATTATCTAAGGTCTTCTGGAGTCTTAAACTGGTTTCTATCCAGAATTCAAAAGGTCAATTTAACCTCCCTACTGGAAGACAATGCCCCAGTCTGGGCCAGACTAAAACAGGGAGTGACCCCGTGTCTCTAGCACCGACATTCAAAATCCAAACCAGGTTTGACCGTGGTTGACCATGGTCCGACTAAAGACCATAACTTTACTGAATGCAATGCGTTTGGAGAACAGAAAGGTGGAGGGCATTCAGTTTTGGAGTATTCAGCCCATGTCAATGTCAATTCAATTTATTTTTATATAGCGCCTTTCACAACAAGGTTGCCCCAAGGCGCTTAACAAAGCAAGTGACCATACATGTTGTGAATACAGAGCAGAAAAGACCAAAAGACAACGGAGGAGAAGAACCAAAAACTCCTTAGTAAGGAGAAAAAAAAACCTCTAGGGGTCCAAGGTCAACTGGCTGCCCAACCCCTTTGGGCATGCTAACATTATACAGTTAAAAAAAGAAATAAATGGAATGAGGGTATTAATCCATTCATCTTGTCTTCTGTATGTCGGTACTCTCTGTAGACCAGCAAAATCCTCCTAAACGATAGCTACTGTATATCCACAATGTCCCTCTTGGATCCATGGCAGTGATGTAGCATCCAACTCAGATGGTGCCCAGCCCGGGCACCATCCGGACATGTGGGGAGGAGAATAGGATAGTTTGGTCAGAACAGATGTCTCTACCTGGTGGGCCAACATAGAGACACGCAATGGCATGTACAGCAGCACCAGAAGCCAAGGTTGCAGCAGGCGATGATGTAAGGTGTGAGTAGGCTAGGCTCAGCATCCTGAATATGGGGTGGGAGACTGTTCCATTAGCTAGGGTGTCCTTCCTGTAATCTATCCTACCTGGGTTGGCACCAAGCCAGCCGACTTTCTTCCTGGAAAAACATATATATCCCTCCGTGTACAACAGCGTCTTGTTAAATCAATACACTAGCTATGTTGTTTGCTGAACAAAAGCACCGGAACGCCCACACAGACCCACTGCCGTCCTGTCCCTGCCCCTGCCCTGACTCTCTGTCCCTCTCCACAGCAGGCCTATGTGTCCTCCAGCCAGCAGATGCCGCCTCCCAGCCCCAACACCAACAGCAGCAGTAACAGCAGCAGCGGGGGAGGGGAGCAGCTGAGCAAAACCAACCTGTACATCCGGGGACTGCACCCGGGCACCACAGACCAGGACCTGGTCAAGCTGTGCCAGCCGTGAGTATCCCTCCCCGCGCTCCGCCCTTCCTGCTCGGCCGGCACGGGGTGCGTCTCGGCAGCGGCTACCCTCCCGGGGCCTGTGCCTCTGACGAGGGGATGCCCACTGTAGGGCACACCACCCCGCCTTCGCTGGCCGTCGCTGAGCCAGGATTAGGATTCACCTCCTTCCACTGCTTTCCATGGGTTTCTGTGGGAAGACCGGCGCACCTGCGTTGTCTTTACCGACACTCATGTCGCCCTGGTGAACACGGGGTGGGGGGGTGGGTGGGGGTTTTCTCCACTCGTCTGTCTTCAGGAGCGGTCGGGGGGGGAGGGAGAAAAAAAGCAACTGCCAGCGAAAGCAGACAAGAGGAAGAGGGGTTCTAGTTTGAGAGCAGGACAGGTTTACTTCTACGCATGTCCTGACACGACCCCACCGACGAGGGCTGAGAAATATGCAGCTGCTTTTTAGGGGGGGGGGGGGGAACTCAGCACTTGTGTTTGTGTTCCTCTGGCTCCCCCCCACCCCCACCTCCTCTCTGTGAGATTTTAATCAGAGGCTGAACATTTAACCAACCTTCAGGCCGAGCGAATTTTCCTCCGAATTTCTACCGTCCAAAGAAGCGCGACAGCTCCAGGTACAGCGCATAACAGGCACGTTTTCAAGGCTGCGGCTCGTCTTATTTTCCACTCACATCCTTTTTCTTTCCCCCCCCCCCCCTCGCACAGGAATTGAGGTTTCTGGGCTGGAAAATCTTTGACCGTGGCTGGCCTTTCAAGTGCAGCCCTTTCTGCTGCAACCCCTAGTCTTGTCCAAGTTCCCATGGTGAAAGGATCTCCTATTTTCCGAAATGGATCAGTGGACGTGAATTTAAAAAATAGCATCTTTATTATTTTGCTCCACAAAAAAATAAAAGCAGGGAGCATGGGACAGTGTCATCTCAAATAGGGGACGATTTGTGCTGTCCTTAGACACTGCTGTTCTTCATAAGATGCTGTTAGTAATTGTAACAATTGATAAAATAAGGCTCGTCTTTGCCGGCTTAAAACATGCAGTTGCACAATTTGTGCTCAACAGGAAAATAGCATTTATTTCCATAGGAATTTATGTCATTTACAAGGGGGAAAAATGTACCTCACGCCACTGTGCACGACTCAATAGTAAACAACTGGAGAGGAAAACCTGGACTTCTCATTGAACAAAAAAAACATTTCAAATGCAGCTCGGTATTACAGCTTGCTTAGACCACAAGTCCTGCCCACTGTGACTACATTCTGTGCTCTTGAATAAGATTAAATGGAAAAGGGCTGAGTCACAAGTATCTCTGACAGTGGAAAAAGCTGAGCACTGAATGTGGCCGACAGACATGAGTGAGCTCAACGCCACACACGCTCACAGTTACAGCAGGAGGCAGGTTACTCTAAAGGCGATTTGTGCAAACAGAATTTGTGAGAAATGTAGAAGTACAACTTCAGCATTTTATTTTACCAATTACTCATTAATTTAGCTGACACTTTTATCCAAAAAGACTTATATTTGCATCTGTTTACACAGCTGCGTATTCTAATGGAACAATTAAAGTTAAGTACTTTGCTCAACAGATGGTACACTAGTAGTGTCTCACCTGGGACTCGAACCCACAGCCCATCCACAAGTTACAAGTGCAGAACCCTGACCCCTGCTTTAGTTTTCTAAATTTCTAAAACACTCCTGTAATTTACTTGCTAACAGTCGCCAAAGGTTCTATAAACTAAGTCAGTTAGCATCACAGAGATGGCTAAAATGAAGCAGAAGATGACAAGAGCCAGACAGGGGAAGGCAGTGCTGTATGCATGTTCATACATATTCAATCCAGTGGGAGTATTTGGACACAATTCCATGTTGTGACTCCTGATCCTAAAAGGGTATTTATGTTCTGCCCAAAGCTGTGCAAGGCTCAGACATCAGACTGATGAAGACAATGGATAAAGTTTTTGGTTATGCCAACCTTTCTTGCAAACACTGGATATTTCTGGGGGCTTTTTTCCTCTCAAAAACTAACATAAAAAAAAGCATCTCGGCGGGCCTGATTGAGAGGGAAGCAAACTTAAAAGTGAGAACAGGAAGTGCTTCTTCACACCAAAGGAGACGGGAGACTGAAATGAGCTGCCTAATCACATTGCAGAAGCCGGTACCCAGGTTTCCTACGGGTGATCCTCGGGTCCATCAGTTAGCTGGATCCGGATGAGCATGTCCACTCTTCTTGTTCTCAGTAACCCGTGGCTGAGGAAGGTTGCTCGGGGGGTCGTCACAGCTACATTATAGCACCCCAGCACCCCGGGGCTCGAACTCTGGCGCACAGTACCTTTAAGTTGCCCTGAGCAGAACTGTGTGGAAAAATCAATAGGGGATGGAGTTCAGCTCTGGGCAGGGCAGGTCAGCTCAGCTCTATTCAGCCCAGACTTTCCAAAAATTGCTTGGTACTTTTTTATTACACGGTTAAAAAGACAGTTAAAACAACAATTCCCAGGCTTGTCCTTTTATCTTTCTTTTCACTCCTGCTTTTTAGCCCATTTTCCCTGTGTCACTGTACTCTCCTCATCTTTCTTTCCCTCTGTACGCACGGACTGCTTTCCTGTTAGTTTCTGTTTTGCTCCCGTGACGGTTTGACACTTTGAAATGGTAATTTCACGCAGACGTCTAGTTAGGAAAGGAGCCTCTGACACCCGCTGTGTTTTCCTTGCTGGTGCCAGAGATGGTTACGCTCTCCTGTCTGGAAAATAGGGAAATTTGCCCTTTGCCTGTTTCCACAGACACTGTTTGAGCAAGATTCCTTGCTCGCTAGTTACACAATCTCCCAGACGGGGCTCCTCTAGGATCATGTTCACTATTGCACCTCTGCAACAGAACCACACAGTTGCCATAGCCATTAAAAATAATCGCTTTTTCATATACTAATTTTTTAACATCAGGCTTATTGACTGGCACAAGTCTGGCAGAATCAAAAACTCAATATTCTTGAGCATCAGCTTAAAAACACAGTCACGTTCCTTTACCTCGTCCTGAAAAGCCAGTGGACAGCTTTCACTGTAGCGCACAGAAACCAGCACGCGTATCAAGAGCATTGAAAGGCAGGTGATTTTATAGTGGTTTTGCCATCTTCCTAGAACGCACACCTTGTGCTCCTCGTACAGACCTTGTTAATAATGTTTATTATAGTGTATTCTATGCAGCACTGTTGTAATTCTTACGGTGATGACAAACGGCGCTTGCTGCAACATCCACTTCTCAGTCGTACTTAGTCACTTTCAACAGCACCCCTGAAAAAAAATCTAGTCTTTGAATGTCTTAGTCTGTCTTCATTTTTAATGATTTTAAATCATGTTAACTGAAAAGTACAGTGCTATGGAGGAATCTGAGCAATTGAGTACATCAAGATCACACACACACACAATAAGGAATATCATTTTAAGTTCCTGAACTTTGACGATCAAAGTAGATTTCATCCCAGATAAGCCAGCAAAAAGGTTTTCAAGGCATGAGGCCCAAAGAGCTGTAATGAAAATATCTGTGGCTGACCAGAGAGAGTCTGCACTTTTCTTTTCAGCTGTCTGGAAGAGAGCGCTCACATGACAGACTGCCTATCCCACAGGAAACAAGGAACCCCAGAGGGAGAAAAGAAAAGTGTAAAAAGAGCAAGAGAAAAGGCGGGAGGGGAGATGAGGAGGAGAGGCAGAATCAGGGGAGGAAAGTGCAGCTGCCACTGCGCAAGACGAATGGCTGCAATGGATAACGGAGAGCGAGAGAAATACGAGGGAGAAGGGAGCGAGGGACAGGGTAAGGGAACCTGAAAAGGGAAGGTACAGAGAAGATGTGGAATCTCAAAAAGAATGGCAGACTCGGGGAAGGAAAACAGAGGTGAAGAAGCAGGTTAGGAGATCGGGGCAGGAGAGAGGTCTGAGAACGTAGGGGGAGGGGAGGGAAGAGGGAAGGGAAGATAGGTAGCGGCAGATGGAGATGGAATTCAGCTGGAAGCTTGTAAAATGGGCGAGACTCCCCCCCCCCCCCCCCCCCCGTCCTTGCTCCCAAAGCCACTAGAACTGTAAGTCACTTCAAGCAGGGTCACAGGTCACGGCATTTCCGCATTCCAGGTCCTCTGGCTATTCACAGACATGCCGGCAGGCCTGCCTCTCCACTAAACCTTCCCTCCTCCATCCTTCCGGTGAGGTCTGAGGTTCGTCACACAGAAAGGTCACCTTTAAGAGTACTTTCGTGAACACGTTCTACCTGGACAGGCATGTTCCTCTTCATTACTTTGATGCAGAGACGGCTGGGGAGGGGTGCGGGAGCCAACATTTCTGTATAGATCCCAGTTATGCACACACAGCCCTCGGACACGTGCTCTCACACGAACAACTCAAACACTTGTCAGTACGCCTGTCATCCCATTAGAGGAAAAGGAACTAGGGTGTGCTTACTTGTTTCGACCGATGTGTCATAAACCTACGTACAAATTGCACAAATGTGATCGAGTGTGCAGTGTATTTCAATTAATTCATCTCTAGGTCATCAAGGTAGTCATGCAAACCTGCACCTCGGTACCACTGAGGAGTACAAGCCTCTCTGGGCATATCTGCTGTTTGCACAAGTGCAAAAATTAGCCCAGGCTAAATAAAGGCCAAGCAAATACAATCCCCTCTAAAATATCATATTTACCTCTTGGGTGCTGCAAGTCTACAAACGCACCAGTGGCAGGCGGATCTACACAATTTGCACTGAAAATTCAGATTTGCACTTTGTTAGTAAATGGCGATAACAGCCTTTTAACTGAAGGGGTGAGCAGTAGTGCTCCTGGCCACTGATGTCTGTAGGTGTGTGCGTGAGAGAGAGTGCGACAGCCAGGCTTTGATCAGGACCCCAGTGAACAAACAGCCTATTGTTTCCCTGCCTGGCTGGCTGGCTGTAATGCGAATGATATCAGCTCTCCCAGACTGCCCCTGCTGTGCACCACCACGCTGCCTGCAGCCAGGTGCCCCCCCCCCCCCCCCCACAACACACAGCACCCCTAGGGATCAAGGTGCGACTCCCGATCGGGTCACAGAAGCCTCCTACCTTCATTCACGCCACTTCCTCTCTCACTGTGATCTCTGAGCCCTTGGTCTGTTTCTCCAGCTGCCAAATCTGGCCTCTCATACTGTTACTGCTGTGCTGCTTAAATCAAGAGAAACATTTTTTTAAAGCTCAACACATGGTACACAAATGAGGAACTCAACCCCGAAACACATATTCCAATTGCCACTAAATTTATTTAGATCCCTCAGATTTGTCGATAGCTGGGGCTTCTGCACCTCTTAAGCTGGTCCTTCACTCTAACTGAACACTAATGTAAAAGAACATAGTGAGCTCTGTGCTGTGGTTTAATCATAGCTGCCCGGTTTCATATTTTAAAGAATGGTTTGTATAGATATTGATTCCTGAGTCTCCTTATCTTTCATTTTAATTTAACATGATGCACAAATCAGTGTTTTTTTTACAAAGTGCAGGTATAAAAGTATGATTTACTTTTCTTAATGTGCTGCTATAAGATGGAAAAGTACTGCACGATTTAAGGAATCAACCTCTTTGTTTTAATGAAATGGCAATGACGACAATGCTGTCTACACAGAACTTCAAATATGCTCTCAAACTGTAGTTTCTGATGTGTTATCAAAAGCCTGAACTGAAGCTGTATTTTAGAGATTCACAGATTGTGTATTTTTTCCCCTCCTGACCTCAACTGATTCAGCAGAACGGCCGTGTTGTCCTTTGTTTCTGCTTCGCTCTACCCAACAGGGGTGTGGGCTGTGGTCAATAATAAATGCAGATCACTGCACCACCTCCCAGTTTTAATTACAGCACATTCAGCAACTTCCCAGCAGGCAAAATAGGAAGAAAACTAAAGGAAAGTTCAGGCTGTATCAGCACTCTGCTTGTATAAACACACTCTGCACACATTCCTGCAGTGGCCGAGATTAGCTCAGGCTGTAATAAAGATCTTTACACAGTCTGTACAGTGTGTTCATGTACAGACTGCAGCCCTGTTTCACATCAGGGTTCTCGCATTGGGCCCTGACTTGGCATCTCATCAGAAATTTCATTCTTTTGGTTCATTGGTGCATTTTGCCTTTTTTAATGTTTTCTTTTGAGGGTAAGGGGCCAACTTCAAAATCCCATATTTAAGGCCCCTGCCCCATTCCCAAAAGCAGCACCAGTCTAAATTCAATGGAGCATCCACATACTTTGGCCTGCTGTCTGTGTGGAGTTTGCGTGTGTCCCCCCCCCCCATGTTCCTCGGGGGTGGGGGGGTTGCCAGGTTCGTCGTAACTCGCATGTCGCCTGGACATTATTTGATTGTCTGCTCTATACTGTCCTTTTCCAGAGGGGGTTTCAAGGGGATTTCAGTACTTAGAAAGGTCCATTCCCAGTACAAGCAGTACTGACTATAGAACTAGAGAAATAGATATAAATGAGCATGACAGCCGAATGGGCTCCTCTCATTTGTGGGCTTTCTAACGTCCCAGTGCATCCATTAAACAGGCCAGAGGTCCCTCTTATCCTCTTTCTTCCCGCAGTTTTACTATGGTGCAATTTTCCAAACCCCACGGTACTGAAGTATACTTTTCCAATTTGTTCAATATTACTGAAACATTTATAGTTTTTTTTTTTAAACCTTAGAGACGGGACAGATATTTTTAGTACCAGACTACAGGCGTCCAGGCTGCACCCACACCATATTTATCACCACTTCAAGATTCATACACCTCTAAAAAAAAAAATCACCCCCTTGTTTCAACACAAAACCCCCCCAAAAAAATCCAGATGCCTGAGGGGGTGAGCTAAATTTGCATCGATCCCTACAATTAAAAGCTTTTGGCTTCTTGGGAAAAGTACAATTGGAGAAAAAAAATGGAGTGGAGGTGTACATTTCACGAGTGAGGCCCCTTGTAGGAAGCGATTGGGAACCGCTGATAGCATCAGACAACTGTACAGAGCCCCGCGTGAAGGGCCAAGTGTCCCCGCTCCTCCGGCGAGCACCTCTCCAGGTAAACACAAGCCCGCGCGGGCTGCCAGCGGAGCCACAGGGCTGCCTTTGTTCGTGTGGCGGATCTGGGCTAGTGGCGGCAGCAGGGCAGGGTGCAGTAGGACCCGGCGGCTGGAGGCCCTCCCAGCTCTGCCTGCTCCTGCCTGTCGGAGGCTGAGAACAGGGCAGCCGCCTGGAGCCCTGCCAGCGCAGGACTGGGAGAGAGATCGGGTTACACTGCACGGCACGCCAGGAGAGCATCTGATCCCCGGCGCACTGCGCACGAACAATACTGCACCAGGTAGCACACAAAGGTGTAGCACGCTGTCCCACTGCCCGCCCGGGCAACACCCTGCCGAGCAGCACAGGGCGGCAAAGCACGGCTAGGCCCCACTCAAAATGAGAGGAATCCACAGGAAGTAGAGTAAATGCAACTCAGTATAACACAGCTTTCCCTGCACTGCAGCATCACCAGTAAGGACTGCACACCACAAAACTGGATCGTTTCGACTTTCAACATGGTAGAAAATAAAAGGCGCACGCCTGTTGTACTGAAGGAAGGCGTTCCTTATTGCTGGGGCCTTTATCCAGCACGTGCATGTTTGTCCTCAGGAAGGGCAACAGCACAGGCAAGGGAACGCACCTGCACTCTGAGGACGGTTGCCGGACAGGCGGACTGTCTGTGTTACATTGATCAGCTTCGTCAACACGGGACCCCAGCAAAAGCAAAGCACGGTGGAAGGATACAGCATGAAGAACTAAGAAATGGGGAACAGATACAGTCTTATAGCAAATAATTAAGTCAGATACAGGGACATGGCTTGCTGTCCAGTTGTATAAAATATCTTAAAGTTGAATTTCTTAGTTATTCCCTGAAGGGTTACTCCAGTTTAAGGGTGTTGCACAAAGCGCTCAAAATACATCCAGCTAAAACCTCATTCCATATTCTATTAAAGTTATGTACCCGTGGCGCCTCGGGTCAAAACAGGCCCCAGCTCCCCACTGTGGGGACTAAATCACACTGCGAAGTCCCATGCGCCTCAGCTGACTGTCTGTGTGTTCCAGGTATGGGAAGATCGTCTCCACTAAAGCCATCCTAGACAAGACCACCAACAAGTGCAAAGGTAAGCGACTGCTGCGGTGTGTGCCTGCTGCCGTATCACGTGATTCTGTCCTGACTGGCTGCTGTGGAGCAGGACAGATGGGGTAACGTACAAATCTTGGACATTCATTGTAGGGGAAGAAAAGAGCTGAGAAGCTGAAGACTAAGACGTGACTGAGTTCTAAGTTAACTGGACTTGTTAATTGGACCCTCTCTGGGTGTAGGGTGGGATTACACACAGCGACCCGTGTGGCCACTCGCGCGCACTTGCAGGCACACGGCGCTGTCAGTGGGGGGGTGCACCTCTCCTCTCCTCTCCTCTCCTCTGATCGGCTTGAGGGTGGGTGGGGCAGAAGGGTTTGCCCGCACTTCCTCGTTCGCAAGAGCGTGCAGCCGTGTGGGGTCGGACCTGCGAGCCGAGGCTTCAAAAACACCCTGACTGTTCCAGAACAAAAATTACTGGCCATCCTACATTAAAGGATCCAGTACACGAGGAAGAAAAGTACAGAGTGGACCGGTGAGCAGGAAATCCGCACGGAGCTGACGGCCCCGGGTTTGCCTTGCAGGGTATGGCTTTGTGGATTTCGACAGTCCGGCCGCAGCACAGAAAGCGGTGACCGCGCTGAAGGCCAGTGGAGTGCAGGCTCAGATGGCCAAGGTAAGCGCCTCCTCTCCCCTGTGCCGTTATCCGCAGTTCTGAAACGAGCCCACGAGGCGAGAGCCTCCCTTGGGGGAAAGCCTGAGTAAAGCCGCGCTCGGCTCCCGGGCTCTTCTTCGCTAATGCGACATTAAATGGAGTTAAGTGAATTAAAGCTCGTTTGCACATCCCGGCAGTCTTGACTTCCCAGCAGGAAAATAGGCAGCGCCTGGAATAACACTTGAAGAAGAATCATCCTTAAAGAGCAGATCACTCTCCCAAGAGCTGCAGATCTGTGATTTAGGTACCCAATATGGCAAAGGTCTCATTTACCTCGGGGGATACTCACGCTTGCAGCTGCAGTTCTTCTGGAGTTGGGTTGGCTGACACAGGAAGGGGGCTCAGTTCCTTCCCTCTATGATTCCGATTGGTCAGATGGATTGCTAGGCAGCTTGCCCACCCGGGCGGTGGTGGGACAGGGACAGGGGTCATAAATGTGTTGGGGGGGGGGGGGGGAAGCTCTTTTCCAAGCCTCGTCAGGGGTCAGCTATGTGTTGACATGTCGTAAAACTGTGGTGGTTTCAAAGAGCAGGTCTTAAAAGTGTCCTGCAGCTCAAGAGAACAAAGGCACTCTTGTCTCGGGGGTCTTTGCTCGGCTGTATCCCATTCATTTTTGGGCCTCCTTTGAAATGTTTTTTGAACTTAGCCATTCATCGTTAAAAAGACTACAGTGCTCGTTCCACAGCATCAAAATCCACACTACTGAATGGATAAGCCTGTCTCAGGTTTGATGTGCATTTAACACACATCTCAACCCTGTTCCGCACTCTCCATCTTTGAGCTTCATTACTTTATTAGTCCAGTTATTTCGATATGAGGTTAAATCATCCGTTTTTTTGCTGCTAATTGGAAAAGTACCTTAAAAATCTGTAAGACCCTGACCCTGGAGGACCAGAGTTACCCACTGCAGATGTGTATAAGGCAGCCCAGGTATCAGACTGCAGGAACACTTGCCTATTAGGGCATCTTGTTTGTGAAAAAAGAAAAATACGCCGGTGACAAGGCGGAGACGAGAGGGAGAGAGAGACGCGTTTGCAGCAGAGATCCTCTCTCTCGCTGCGTGCCTCCCATTAACTTGGCCACGGAGTCTCCAACCAGCCTTTTGAGCGGGTGTCTGTGCACAAAAGGGATTCCTGTAGACCCATTAAACCGATCCCTCTCGACCATTCAGAGGTCAGGGGAGCACGTGCCCCACCACCTGCTGCACAAGAGCCCCGTACAATGAGCCCGGCGGAGCTCGGCCCCGAAAGCTAATTCATCGACAATTGCATGACGTGCATTCAGCTGCATCCCCCCCCACCCCTTCTCCCCCCCTGCTACAGAGGCGAGCAACAGGAAGAGCCAGGCACTGGCTCACAATCCCCAAACACACGCTGCTGCTAAACAAAATGACAGGACAGCACATCCCGTACAGAAGCAAATACACAAGGAGTGGGAGCTGACGGCTTGGATGAGGGAAAGAGGGGCTGCTAACACAAATCAAGACTGGGGAAGTCAGTCAACATGCTGTCAAAGTTGCGCCTTGGCAACATTCAGCTGCATTTCCTTCTGTAGGAACAGTTTCTGTAAAGGTGCAGATGGGACGTCACGCCTGAAGATTAACAGTAACTTGAGTCGTCACTGAGAAGGAACAGAGGCACAGTCGCGCCAGAGCACATTAGTCATACGCACCCCAAGGCTTTTATAGATGACTTCATAAAAGATCAGTGATAGCAGACCAAACTGGCTCCACTAAACCTGAGGAATTGCCTACCTCCAAACCCATGCACAACCCAGTTCTTATCATTCTTCACCTAAAATGTCTAGACGTGACGATGTTTAGTTCTCAGGCTACTCTCACCCAACAGCAACGATTTGTTTCACTTTAAAAAAAACTCCCCTTAAGTAAACAAGTTGAAACAGACCCTTAGGTTTTGGAATGTCATTAATAAATGACGCAGGCTGGGGTTGAGTGTCATTTTATACGTTGTTTTCAAAAAGCGTTGCTGCCGCGTTGTTAGCTGAAAGACATTTCACATCTTCAGACCGTCCTGAGAACATGAGCTCAAGAATTTCATTCTTTGCTCGGCTGCTTCAGTCACACCTGGAAAGCAGTGCACTGGGATATGCAAAGCGCTTAAAATGATAAATTGCAAAGCATTTTTGCATTTTCATGTCACACTCTTTAACACGGATCGGGTGACTAATTTCTTATGCAAATAGAAAAACTAGAAACACTTGCTGGGTGATAATGGTAATGTACCCTACACCCTGTTCATGGGTTTAGAGTTAAAATAAACTTTTCTGCTTCACTGCATGCGTTTCCATGGGCAAAGGGCCTTTTCCATTTGAACTCCTTTAAGCGTACCCACATTAAGAGTGTGCATGTCTACCCTGGTGCATAACGGAGATAACCTTTTTGAATAAGCAGTGCAGTAATGGATTAAAGTTAACATGACCACTGGGGAGTCTCTCAGTATTACAGCACAACCTCCAGGACAGGAGTGCAGCATTTCATCATGTGGGAATAACCCCTCCCTCCATCCCATTCCTACATTATTTCACTACCTCCCAAGTTTTGTAAAAGAACCCCACTTTTAGCCAATATGAGATCTCCTGCCTCCAGAACACCTCCCAAACACATTCAACCAGGGTTGGCAACCCAAAACGAGCTCCTCACGGCTGGACTGGGGCTGGGACAAAGGCAAAGAAAGTTACACTTATTGCAGAGATATTACTCAAGGGCCATGGTATGTTACACTGAACATCTAAGCATCCAAGGTATGTTAAAAGCATTCTATTCAGTTTTACAGATTACTTGTGTTGCAGCTACAGCAGAATTAGCTCTCACAACATCTATGGCCCAAATACAGCATTTATGTTCTTAATTTCTTAAATGCACATCCACAAAATGCAATGCATTTAAAAATAAACGGCTTAGTACATTACCATTGAATTTGTTTGTTCCTCGTTCAAATTCAACGAATTGTCGCTTGATAAGTGGGGTCACAAATCAAAACCCCTGTTTAACATGGTGGAACCCTGCCAGTTCACATATCAAGAATTAAGACTTAAGAAAGTTAATGCATCACCACCCTATTTTAATTTTAATGACTCATTTCAGTGCTGGTTTGTTTTTCACCTATTTGGAAACAATCATAAAAAACATTTGAAAACAAAGCTCAGAGTGACAAGACTTTTCCCCTCCCCCTGGCTTTCCAGGAGTTGCAGGAGAAGAGAAGAGAATCTTTAACAATGTCTTCCGGAAAGGAGCCCATCTCGGGTTAGAGCCCCACCTCAGCACACAGGCGTCTGCACAAACAGCACCTGGCCAGACTGGCTTGACGAGTGCCGTGTGGCACTTCCTGCACGCAGGGCTGAGCCCAGCTGGCCGCACGCCCTCCTGCTGCGGGCAAAGGGCAGGGCGAACCTTTTATACCCCGAAATGGTTCTGTCGTGGGCACACGTGCAGAGAGGCACGGCCCGCGAGAAAGCAGTCCTCGGTCTGATGGGATCCCCTCCCCCAGTTTCGAATTTTATGTTATTCACGGGATTCAAAAGTGACTGTCAATCCGAAGCACGTTAACGCCGAACCCCAAATGTGACCCGTCCTCTTTAACAGCCTTGCCACGCCTCAGTCAGCTTCTTTTGTCATCTGGCGGATCGATTAAACGGCTGGATTAGAGAATTAAGGAGAGGCCGCGGTCTCCTTTGCCTGGCTTGGAATCAGGCGCTCCAAACTGGGCCGCTGTACAGGAGACCAGGGAACTCTCTCGCGCTGCTCCTCGGTGACCATGCACTTTCAGGCAGCATGGGGCTGACTCAGCAGAATGAACCCGTCCCCCTACACCCACCCATCGCTCCGTTAGCGAGGGGTTCGGCTGCGCCTCTTCCTCCTACTGCCCACAGATCAAAGGTCAGCTGAGGTCTGCCTCCTGGCAAGACTAAACTCACAGAACTTGCCCACAGCACCAGGGGCCACTGTTTCAAACTCCTGAGAGTGAGGCACGTTCTGATTTTGCAAACTGGCACCAGGTATGAAAAAAAGTATTAGACTTATATTCTTAATGAACCAATCTTTCATTTATTAAGTAGAAGAGGCTTGAATTTGGCAAATGTAAAGTATTAGAAAGTACTAAAAAAAACTGCTGCGTTAATTACTAAATAGACTAAAAGGAGCCACTCTGCCTTCTGTAGCTGGACAAAGACGTTCTCTCTCTGTCCTGACCTCTCGTTTACCCCTCTCGTTCCGTAACCCCTGCTGGGTCAACACCTTCTTGTCCCGGAGTCCAGACTAAAGCTGGTCATGTTCTGTGACGGAAGAGCCACACAGAGGTACAACAGCACTGTTCTCTTTAAAACACAAGGTGCCAAGGTTTAAGAGCACCAACTGGTTTTGAGGCATTAAAAAAAAACAGCCACAGGCAGAGATACTATGAAATGATGTCGAGGAAAACACTGCCGAAAAAGAGTCCATAACTGTGTTGCATTTCAGTGAGTACAAGAGAAAATAAAAAAATACATATGGCTACAACCCAGTAGCTGCAATGGCACAGCACACAGACTCCCTCTTCAGGGGATAGTCTGAGTGTTTCAGTGAAGGAAACGTGTTGCTTTCTCACTCTCAGTGCCCTGAGCGTCTGCCCTGCTGGAGGTGCGGGCGCTGCTCATGTTGTGGGACACACAGAGATCACAACCCTTCATGCCCTCCCCATCACAGCGGGGGCCTGTGCTCCCCTTACCGATGAAACCACCAGCAAGCGTGCCAACCTCCATCAGGAGAGCGCCCTGCCTGTTGGACTGCAGGTTATCCAATCAGCCGCACTCTAGCGCCACGCATTTCTAGATACTGTCATTTGTAACTGCAGAACTGTTTCCTCCAAGGGAGTAAAATCCACATCAGCATTCTTCTTTGATCCAAAATACATCCACCTGAAAGGACCTAGAAGGAATCTGAAGGATTGAGTCCACTTTTAGCAGTTATTTCTGATCATTAGACGTAGGGGCTGAGGTTACCCAAAACCAGACATGGCAAATGATATTTTTAAAAGGTTTAGAAATGGAATATATCGATAAAGTAATATAGTACAACAAATGTGATGATAAGCACATAAATAGATTCGCCTGTTATGAACAAATCCCTAATTCTGACCACAGCCTTAATCCTGGAATATTTACAGAGGACGGCTTGTTCCAGCCCTAATCTTTTTTTTCTATTTTAGACTTGTTTGTATGACAGTTAATAACATGTTCTTCACTTGTAAAAGATTAAAATGTTACCGATTTCGAAATGCATTTTTTGTTCCTCCTGAAATCCCAGACACTGTTGGGTCAACACTGCAGTGAAAGGGTGACTTTGGTTAATTTTTAATTCTAGCTTTTCAAACACAAGGTTTTGATGAACTCAGTGTGTTTCTTGGCAGCATAAGGAATCTCCAGATTTTAAGGAGATGTGTTACACCTGGAGTACATCAAGCACCTGTCTCCGGTCATTACAGGAGTATTCGGTAGAACGAGTTACACATTCCACATGGGTGCCCTCCGGCTACAGTGCACTCGATTACGACAAGGAGGGGGGGATTCAATGCTTACGTTCTAGACATAAAAAAAAACAAGACAAATCAAGGCGCTCCATGGTTTCTGCCGAAAATTGAGGGGTCAGATACCCGCAGTGCTTCCTCAACACACAATGAGAATCTGGGAGCCGAAAGCGTCTCTTCCCAGACTCCGCGACACACAACACCCATGTTCTGCCAGGCGTACAATGGGCTTTTTCTTCCTTGCGCACTGCGTGCTTGTGAAACCAAGTTCTGGAAAGGGAAGAAGGGGACCCCCCTGGGGAAAGAGTTCAACTGAAGTACAGCCAGACAGCTCCGTCCTGCACCCCCCCCCCCCAACTCTTTCTCCCTCTCTCCTCTGTTCATTTCCTCTGACACCCCCCCCCCCGCCCCCCCATCTCCCTCCTCCAGCAGTCTCTCTTCTCTCCCTCTCTCTCGGCCCGTCCGACGCTCCAGCTCCAAAGCCACCTCCTCCTCCTCCTGCGCTGCACTCTCCCTTTGTGCCTGGCCTCTCCCCCCCACCCTCTCTCCTTCCACTCCCCCAGTCCGTGCTTCTCCAGCTCTGCTCCGCTCCTCACGGCACTCACTTCCTCCCGCTCTCGCTCTCTCTCCTCTCCTCTCTCTCCCACTGTCGATCCAGCTTAGCGCCTGGTTTCCTGTCTGTTTCCAGGAAATTACACAAGGATCCATTTTTTCTGTTCTGAATAGGCACATGCTTGCATGAGAGGTTCTTTTTTTTCCTCTGTGTGTGAGTGTGTGCGCATGTACGCGCCTTTCTCCTCTCTCGGTCAGCTGCTCCAGAAGGATTTTTTTCTGATTTCTTAGAAAACAACCTTCATGGAATCTTTCTGAGCACAGAGTCAGTTTCTCCTTATACTTGCCAAACCCTTATTGGAGAAAAGTCTTTAAAAAAAGTCTCTGCTCTGTTACAAAGACGTACCAGACAACCAAACAACCCCTCAATGTCTGGATACCTGAACCATCTCTTTCGGAGACAGAATTTTGCTCTCCTGCTCACAAGACTTACAAGATCTATAAAGACTCGAGCAAGGTGTTTGAAATCCGTTCCTGCCTCTCCCCATGTAAGCGAAGGCTCTTTGAGCTGCCCTGCTCACCTCCAGCGCTGCCTACACATCTCAGCAGTGTCTCAGGCTCTCAGCTGCCCTGCTTAGCTCCAGGGCTGCCCACGCCTCTCAGCAGTGTCTCGGGCCTCTCTAGCTGCCCTGCTCACCTCCAGGGCTGCCCATGCCTCTCAGCAGTGTCTCCGGCCTCTCGAGCTGCCCTGCTCCCCTCCAGTGCTGCCCACGCCTCTCAGCACTGTCTCAGGCCTCTCGAGCTGCCCTGCTCACCTCCAGCGCTGCCCACACCTCTCAGCAGTGTCTCAGGCCTCTTGACCTGCCCTGCTCCCCTCCAGCGCTGCCCACACCTCTCAGTAGTGTCTCAGGCCTCTCGAGCTGCCCTGCTCACCTCCAGCACTGCCCACACCTCTCAGTAGTGTCTCAGGCTCTTCGAGCTGCCCTGCTCACCTCCAGCGCTGCTCACACCTCCCAGTAGTGTTTCAGGCTCTTCGAGCTGCCCTGCTCACCTCCAGCGCTGCTCACACCTCCCAGCAGTGTCTCAGGCTCTTCGAGCTGCCCTGCTCCCCTCCAGCGCTGCCCACACCTCTCAGCAGTGTCTCAGGCCTCTCGAGCTGCCCTGCTTACCTCCAGCACTGCCCACACCTCTCAGTAGTGTCTCAGGCTCTTCGAGCTGCCCTGCTCCCCTCCAGTGCTGCCCACACCTCTCAGCACTGTCTCAGGCCTCTCGAGCTGCCCTGCTCACCTCCAGGGCTGCCCACACCTCTCAGCAGTGTCTCAGGCTCTTCGAGCTACCCTGCTCCCCTCCAGCACTGCCCACACCTCTCAGCAGTGTCTCAGGCTCTTCGAGCTACCCTGCTCCCCTCCAGCACTGCCCACACCTCTCAGCAGTGTCTCAGGCTCTCTCTGCTGCCCTGCTCCCCTCCAGTGCTGCCCAAACCTCTCAGCAGTGTCTCAGGCTCTCTCAGCTGCCTAGGCCAGATCCTCTCAACCCCACTGTCTTCTGGGTTCACATTCCGCTCTTATTTACTTCACTGGTCCCTTTGCTGAGCTCCTAATTTGCTTAATTAAAGATGTGGTAGATTTCAAGTCACAAAAAACTTTAAAACGGGTAGAAAATAACCCCTGGTAGTTGAAAGGGTCTAATTAAGGAAAAAGCTAGGTCAATCAGAGGTCTTCTTGAATCGGGTCAGCTAGAACTGATCCCTCAAGACCAAGCAGACAAGGGTTGATTTGTTTTCGCCAGGAGGTCCTCGTGTTAATGCAGCTTCGCACATTTGCCCACCCACCCCACCAGCAATGCGCTTCGTTCCTGAATCGCATTCTTCTTCCCTCCCAGCAACAGGAGCAGGACCCCACTAACCTGTACATCTCCAACCTGCCGCTGTCCATGGATGAGCAGGAGCTGGAGGCCATGCTGAAGCCCTTCGGCCAGGTGATCTCCACGCGCATCCTCCGCGACGCCAACGGGACCAGCCGCGGTGTGGGCTTCGCCAGGTACACCCCCGCGGCCCTCTCCTCCTCCTGCTTGCTCATCAGACAGAGACACCTCCGACTCCGATATTGATGCATGCCTCACGAACCCGGGGAGATCTGTTGTAGGTGGTGTCAGGGTGAGGGGATCTCTCCAATCAGTGTAAATTGACCAATTTGACATCTGTAGCTTTAATACCCTAAATCCAGCTGCCTCTCTCCTCATGCTCCCTGACGCCTAGCCCTGTACATCACGCTCACATGACACAGGAACAGCTCTGCTGGAAGAGCTGCAGTTTGCTGGAGCAAGGGGAGGAAACAAGAGGCGCAATCCAAAATGCAGACCTCAGTTCTCTACACAATTTGGGCACAGTACACATTTGTTGTACTTTAGCCCTGAGATCTCCACAGTTATCAGATTTACTTAATTGCATGGGTGCCTTTTCACAACAAAAAAGATAAGCATCTGGTTTCAGGGAATGCACGTAGTTTTCTCTTGCTGTTTTGCTTACTGAAAACCCCTCCCTCTGCCTTCATATTTTGTTTCCAGTAGATTACAATGCATACTTTTGAGAATTCAAATTTAAAACCAAATAGTTTAAAAGCCATGGGAAAACGTTCGAAAACAAATCAGAAATAACCAAGGTATTCTATTCTGTAAAAACGTAAAAAAGAAACTGAACTACTGATGACTAGGAAATCATTCCAACAACTGCTGAGCAGTTCCAGGTGAAGACTATGAATTGGAAGCAACTTCCGCCCTCTTGTGGTAAAAGCTGGTAGCACACTATCGTGCTGCACAAACCTGACGGATTCGTATCCGATTCTTATTTTTCAGAATGGAGTCAACAGAGAAATGTGAAGCCATCATTCAGCATTTCAACGGAAAATACATCAAAACTCCTCCAGGTGTACCAGGCAAGACAGATTTCACCTTAATACTTTCTGATTCCACCTTTTAAACGAATTATAACAGCTTGTGAAACTTGTTCAAGTTGCTTCAGTTCTAAAGGCTATCAGCTAATTAAGAACTTGTCCTACCAATTTGCAGTCTTTCATTTTTTGTCATAGTATTAGTATTCACCACTTATGCCTACAAAGCATATGGCCGTATTCATTAATTTTAGTGCACAGATCTAAGACTAGGGCAGGAGAGTTTCCTGGGCAATGCCAAAGCTATATTTAGGCTTTGTAGATAAGAACAATAATAATTTTGCTGTGCACAAAGTACCATAATAAAACTCCATCCTTATTAACTAAAATTGTCCAACAATTCAGGGTGTTTTTCACCTGTTGAAATTAGTATGACAGCCATTATAAAGCAAAATATAATATGCATATATTATATTATTTTCTGAAAATGTGAGCATTCAAAAACCTCCCTTTTTTTGCCAGAGTAAAAAGACACCTGCGTGCACACTCAAGTTAAACAGCGAGCTCATCAACAGATAGTGCTTGGCACAGAGGAGCTTCCCAGCGCTCTGGTCAGACTGAGCGATAGCAATTGGTGTCAAGGCAACTTGAATACAAAAGCCTTTGAAAGGGGAGAGCTTTTTGTTGGGGCCCTTTGTACCCAGAAGAAATAAAAAATCAAATCCCACCGAACCCAGATATACTTGCCTCTTTACGATCCACCTTCAGACAGCTTCTTGAGGAAACTGCGATTTATGCTAAGCGATGGCCACATGAGCCCCGTTCCCCACTGAGCCTCTCCCTGCCTGCTCCTTCACAGTGCCCACCGAACCCCTGCTGTGCAAGTTTGCGGACGGGGGGCAGAAAAAGAGGCAGAACCAGGGGAAGTACCTGCCGAACGGACGGCCGTGGCCCAGGGATGGGGAAACGGTGAGACGGCGTAACGAGCGCGTGTTCCCGCAGGGCCGAGCGCTCGGAGCTCGCCGCTCGCTGCCTGAGGGGCAATCTCCGCCTCGCGGGCGGCCGTGATCTAACCCCTGGCAGGGGGCAGGCCAGCGCAGAGCTGGTCTCGGTGCCCCTTGCCCATGTATCTCTTGTCGAAACGATCTGTTACCATGCGAGGAAGAGTCTGAGGCATGCTAGCTGCTTCGGGAAGGGGAAAAGGCCTCAGGGGCCGTCCTGTCCACCCTTGCATGGAGGGGCTCACGCGTGTCTTTTTCTACCTGCAGGGAGGAATGACGCTAACGTATGACCCTACAACAGCCTTACAGAACGGGTGAGTCAGAGAACTCCAGCTTCCACGGTCCTCCCACTGTGGCCTCGTACTGACTCAGAATGTCATGAGCACGTCTTGGTGAAACGACAGAAAGGCTGGGCTTATTAACCCGGACCAAACGTTTTTTTAACAAATCTATAGGTGGAAAGGTCAGGTCTGTCAGTCACAGTCGCCGTGATTCAATGTGTAGGAAGATGGAGAAAAACAGTGGTTGTTCATGTGGAATGAGTTTTAAAGAAAATCAGTAATAACTGCTGCACACTGGCGAGCGACAGCCCAGACTCCCGGATGGGATTTAACGTGGACTGATGGTGCCGCTGACCGCAGTGGCAGAGAAACCACAGCGATTGCCAACTCGGCTTCCTTCCCCGCCTGTCCGCAGGTTCTACTCGTCCCCGTACAGCATCGCCCCGAACCGCATGATCGCTCAGGCATCCATCTCGCCGTACATCCATTCCCCCGTGTCGTCCTACCAGGTCAGTGCCTCCGGCCGACACACTGCATGCCACCGAGCACCAGCTTCCTCTCTGCTGCGCTTATTCCTATGCCCTTGTAAAGGGGGGGAGGGTAACATTCGAGATCTTTATAAGTGACACTGAGGTCACACGCCATGTGCAGTAATCCTCATTGTATCGTCTTTATAACGTGGTACAGAAATAGTCCTCCCACGTGTTCCTCTAGGAGGAAAAGTCCTACATCAATGCCAGGTACTAAATGTACTGTATTGCAATACCCTGGTGTTGTAGTGGAAATGCACTGCAGCATGTTGCACTGTACTGTCCTCTACCGTATTGGTTAATATCTCTCTTCTCCAGGTACACAGTCCCTCCTGGATGCACCACCAGTCGTACCTCATGCAGCCTGCCGTAAGTATCAGAACACTACACAGACACAGGTGCAGCTTATGCATCCTGCCAGCAGAGGACATGTTACTAGCTGACTATGGGTGGAATTTCACAAGCAGAGGAGCACACATAAAATTTGGGTTAGCCAGCCAGGGCTCTCTAAGCTCACAGTGCCCCCTGTAGCCCCCAGTGCAACTGCAGTCACGTAGAGCTGTCAGCGAAGGACACACCTCTCCTCCAATCAGCATTGACCCTCTGGAATTTGGTAGTACTGCCTAAGAGAGATGTGCCTCTCTCCCAATCATAGCTTATCCTCTGCTGAGAGGCGGTACCACCTGTGAGGGACATGAATCTCCACAATTCAGCACTGACCCTCGGGAATGCCTGTGAGGGACACACCTCTCCTCCAATCAGCACTGACCCTCCAATATGGGGCAGTGCTGCCTGTGATGTGTTAGAAGACATGGTGGGGATGTAGAAGAGGTGGATGCTGCACATTTGTGGTAGTGGAGGGGAGTCTCCATTACCTATAAAGCGCTTTGAGTGGAGTGTCCAGAACAGCACTAAATAGGTGTAAGCAATTAATTATTAATTAGAAGACGAGCGGCTGGAAGGTGGGCGAGGCAGAGGACTCTGCCTGCACTTCCTCAACCTCCTCCATGTGTAGAAGTGGGTTTGTATCCGTGAGCCAAGAAAAGAAAAACTCATAGTTGGCTGTTCTACAATGCATGGAGTGTAACAACTATCATTGTCCATTCTGAGAAAAAGACTGCAACTCTGCACCCTGCTGCAGGCTTGCTCTGCGTAGTGCTTCAGGAATGTTAGCCTGTGTGCACAGGGCTGTTTCATGCTTGCTCTGCGTTTGTCTACTCAGGGGACGGTCCTGACCCCCACCATGGACCACACCATGTCCATCCAGCCCACATCCATGATGGGGCCCATCACCCAGCAGCTCAGCCACCTCTCCCTTGGCAACGCTGGCACGGTGAGTCCCTGGACAGCAACGCACAGCTCACGTGACCTTTGGGAAAAGAGGTCATTTACACTTCCTGCTCCAAGAGATACTGCCCCCATCAGCAAACCTGCTGATCCTTTACCCATTTCTCTCTCTCTGCATTTCAGCAGACCGTAATTGCTGGCTCTCTGGATAACTGAACACAAAGCAAACTGCTAAGAGCCTGAGCTTTCTATGACAGATTTTTCACGACTTCTGAGGGAAATAACAGGGATATCGGCGAGTGTGTGTGTCCCCCGTGACCCTGAATTGGATAAAGCAGTTAGAAAATGGATGGAGGGAGTGGAATATCAAACACTGTGTTGCTCCTTTACAGTAAACAAGTACTGCTGCTGGGGGGGGGGGACAGTATCATAACAAATACTAATCCCGCATCGACAAGACGATTATCCTTCCGCTGACTCGGCTCTGATCGGGACCGCGGCCAGGCGAGAGAAAAGACAAGCCTGCAGCAGGATCCACACTAACACCATCTCCTTTTATCTCACAGTACATGCCTGCTAACGCAACTATGCAAGGAACCTACATCCCACAGTACACCCCTGTGCCTGCTTCCAGCGTCTCTGTAGAGGTGAGATCCAGCGGACTGGTCCATTCGCTTTCAGCGAACAAGTCTTCCCACCCACAACGCTAACAAAAAAGGCAGTTTTACCTTTTACCTAGAGAGGTGCTTTCAACAGTTAACCAAAATTCCCACTGCACACTGTTTGCCCCATCTGGGGCTTTAGAAACTCCTGGGGTTGTTCTATAAATTATAAAGTTAACCAACATTTAATTTTAGCTTTGTTCCATGTGCCTGTCTGTGCAAATCTTGGCAGCGTGATTGTGGAAGTCTAAACGTAGCCGAATAGCTTAAGTCAAGCATATCTTAACCTGACAGGAGTCAAAATGCTGTGCAGTACGATTGTTTCTCAGTGTTAATTAGCACGTAAGTGCGATACTCGTAAACCAGTAAGGTTCATGCCTTTAACACTGAAGACTGGTAATGTAACACGCTGACTGACAGCACACATGACACCACATGGTTTGCTGTACATAACCTGTAAACCACTCACAGGTTTAATAGAATACAGTATTCCTAATAGAAGCACAGAACCCTTACAGTCCAGGATGATATGGTGTTTTGCATCTCATGTGCAAGATGTGGTTGCACTGCCAGGATAATTTGTTTTCAATCCCTGTCTTTGCAGGAAAATAGCAGTCAGCAGCAACAGGTTGCCATAGAAACGCCCTCAGAACACACAACCTACTCCTACCAGCACAGCAAGTGAAGCAGAGGTGCGTAGCTCTGGCACCAGCGCTGCATGTGTTTTCATGGCCGATCCAACGAGGTGTTGTGCCAGGTGCGGGGTGGAGCAGCCTGATTCAGTAAAGCAAAGACTCCACAAATCCTGGGAGTTGCCCTCCCTGCGGATCGCATTAATCCATCCATATCGTTTTATAGAGCCGGAGGCAAACAAAACAGTTAGCCGTGCCGAAGTATCCCAAGATTGTAAAGATAAAAACTTTTGTGCCCGAGTTCCTGTCACGACTACTGTAAGCTCACAATAAAAGCCCCACACTGTGCATATTACACCACTGCACTGAACATCCTGATTACATTGTGGAAACGGCCATCCCCCCAAACAGTGTTGAAATCATTAATCCGAACCCAGAAGCGTAGAGCACGAAGCAGGATTGCGCCATACATCGGACACTAATCAATCGCGGAGCACATTCACACAAGCACAGAGGCAGTTTGGAGCCACTGATAAACCTAGCCAACATATATTTGCAAAGGTTCGAACGGGGAGCTGCGTCAGCATGCGCAGGCTTCAAAAGAACAGCTGCTGAAAGGTAAGGAAAGGTAACACTATGTCGTTTCGGCTGTGGAACACCTTTACCTGGTCCTATATGCTTGCAAAGCAGAGGGACACTAGAGCGCCCAGGGAAAACCCACAAAACCCAGAAGGAACATGCAAAACGGACACAGAGGGTACCCCATTCTGAAACTGAACCCACAACCCAAGAACTACAAGGTAGAAACACTAACATGCCACTGTCCTTCCCGAACAGAACCAAACTGCTGGATTTTAACAACATTAAATGTATTTTGGCCCCTCTTTCATGAACCACATGGACAGGCTTCCACACCATGCATCATAGAGCTCAGGAATGTCATTAGTCTTCATGCTGTACCTTTGTTGGCTCAGGTGTGCATTCCTTCAATATCAAACATCACTCCCATTGCATAGCAGTCTGAGCCATTCCAGCTTTCTGGAGTGCCAAGGCCCTGTACGATGGGTACTACTGAAGCAAAAAAAAAAAGTTTAACAGCATTTAATATGAACTAGAACTAAAACATCACCTTTCTCTCAAGTGATCAACAGGTTGCTAGCAAACGAAACAAGGGAGATAGGCACTTGTCTACGCAAAGAGTGGTGGGAGAGTGGAACAAGCTATTTGGCCATATTGTCAAAGCCGATACCCAGGCTTCTTTCAAGAAACAGCTGGATGAGATCCTCCCATCAGGAAAGGAGAAAAGGCTTTACAGAAAGGGCTGTGGGATTGTAGAACAAGCTACCCAGCCATGCTGTTAAAACCGATATCCTGGTTTCTTTCAAGACCCGCTAAATGCCTAACAGGCTGGATGGGCCACATGGCCTGCTCCTCAGATTTGTGACCCAGGCTTGGACTTGGGACACCTGGATGATCTGTGTTTTGAGAAAACTTGGTGCTTGAGCCAACAAACACGATCCCCTGTGTTGCTTCTTACAGGTGTGTCCTGTTTTCTCTCTCTCCCCTCAGGTCTTCATTCGACAAGTCGGCGTATTTAAGACCAGACAAGGTGCAGCTCCTCTGGAAGGCTGGGATCCAGCTCCACAAAAGGATTCTACGGACACTCACCACCAGATTCCAGACAGAAGATAAAAAGGAACAGGTTTCTTTTAAAAAGAAAACTATTTTATTTCGTCACAGACTTTTCTTCAGAGTCAAGCTACCAAAGGAGGCAGAGGATTTCTTGCAAAGGAGATATCTATTTTGCTAAAAGGAAAAAAAAAATAGAAAAAATCAAAACCATAAGGAAAAAAGAGAACAGATGTAAAGCATTATTTTTGTGCACGTAATATAACAAATTCTTATTTTTAAAAAAACATTCTGGAGATCCAGAACGAGCAAGGAGAAGCAAAGTTAAAACACAACGTGTCTTTTTCAAAAGTTTTTCTGTTGGGTTTTCTTTTGTAAAATATGCAATCTTATTTTTTTTAATTGTTTTTTTTTTACGTTTCACTAGCTGCAGTTAAGATGGTTTTGTACAGATTCTGAACTCATGATCGATGCATTTGTCAGATTTTACGATGTTGTAGATTTAATATTTTTTTTATTGTGCATAAAAAAGAACCTAAAATAAGTAAGCAGCTTAAAATTACTTCTTAATAATCTGTTCCCAATGGCAAAACAAAGGAGTCAGCAACCAATATTTAATGATACATCAGAGAAATCGGAAAATATAGTATCTGCTGAAAGCTAATACAGATGTGTTAGAGTATAATAGGGTTGTTAATCTAAAATGACAATTTAAGTCTCTTAACTAAGACTAAACACCAGTCATGCATTTGTAACTTCCTTCAGTTACAAAACCAAATTCCCCCAAAGGTGTCAAGGCACACCTTTCTAAAAAGCAAAAGACAATCAAATGTATTTAAAGTATTTATATTTTGGGGATAGTTTTTTTTATATAGTTTAACATTAGAAATTCAAACATCAAAGAATTACAAATTATTTAACAGTGTTTAGTCTATTTAACAAAGTATTTATACGGGAACAACAGGCCTGATGTGCGTCAGCTCTCCAACTCTCCAACAGAAGTGACTTCTTCCAGAACTTAATTCAGGAATTCAAGTGCTCGCCCCTGTGCTGCCGCCAGCCAGGCAGATGTCAATATGTTCCTTTACAGAGATGCCCAATCACGGTGGCACGGACCCCCACCTGCTGGTTTCAGCTTCAGCTGAACACCCGTTTAAATAATTGAACCCTTAACGCTCCTGATGGTAATGGGGGGTTACTCTGAACTCTTTCGTTTTCAGTTCCTAAACACGTCAGAGGTTGCATAAGTGACATGAAATCCTCAGCCTTGGGAGTACAGAAAAACATGAAACAAGGTTTCATTGAGCAGCTTGTGGATTCAATTAAGGATTTAAGCTGCACAAAAAAACAGCAGTTGTGGGAGTCCCCAGGACCAGGACTGGGGAGCCCCGGTCTAGAAAAATAGTAAGTCAGGCCTAGTTATTAGACCTGACTAGTTTCTACAATTAGAGGTGTTGTAATAGCCAACACAAAACAGGACTTTGGAGCATTTGACAACTGCAAAATAGAAACTAGCAAACCCGGATCTTTAAACAAAAGTACGAGACAGAAAATGCATACGCATCTGCTAATAGGCATAATTAATTCTTCAGTGCAAGAAATCTGTTCTTTTGTGAACAGGGTCTCGCAGTACAAAAACAGCACTTTGAAAGGCACTGAGTTAAACCCGCAGATGCCTGTAGACACCCACCTGGAGAGCATACTGAGCACTCTGTAACCCCGATATTGCTAGGCAAACAGGACTAGAAATCCCAGGCCCAGGATTTGTTGGCCAGGGCTTTCTGGGTTTAAAAAAACATCTTGTGGCAGTCTGGCAGTCACATCAGCGAAGCCGCAGGGCTCCTCTAATCGGTACTAGTTCTCCCGTCCGGTGGCGTGCAAGAGAGAGTGGAGCTGCCAGAGGGTGTCGGGGGAGCGCAAGTCCGCAGTCCCACATTCTCTCCTAGTCAGGTCACACCGGCTGCTGGAGGAGAGGCTTAGGACACAGCCGCTACGGCCAGGCTGGGCTTTCATTACTAAACAATAAACCAGCTTTGCAACGAGAAGCTGCATCCCGTGCCAACTTAAAAATGGCAAATGATTTCTGAAAAAAGTTCAGTCGAGGGTTACGCTTCTTATTTTCAGTCAAATCAAAGCAAGCTGAGTGCATGTACGTGCACGAGGCGACCCTCACCGATAGTCCAGGGGGACCAGATTCCTGAGAAGTGATTTCAAGCAGTTTGTTCAAGTTAGACTTCAAGATCGCTAATGTGAATTTTCACTTGCGTGGATGGAAACCGGCTGGGGGGGAGGGGGGGGGGGTAGACAAAAGAGCGTTGTTTCCTAGTAGGAATAATGAAAAAATATTAGCAGATTTTTTAAATTGCTTCAAGGGCTTCGTGCCCTCCAGTGCTTTGATTTAGAATGGGAGTAGCAGTGGGTCTCTCTAGGTCTTGCTTTCACGATGCTGCTGTTTTCCTTTTTGAGTGTTTTTATTCGCCTTTTTCAGTGACCTTTTTTTTTAGAAAGAAATGATTTTTTTTCCTTTCTTGGCTTTCAATTCACTTGAATTTTTTTTTTAGATTTTGTTCTATTGTGTTGTTGTTGTTGTTGTTGAAAAAGGATTTTTTTTAGGTAAGTTTCTTTTAAATAGTTTAGATCTTTTGTAGGGAAAGAAACATTTTTAGGATAATAGCTTTTACTTTTTTAGATTCATAGGATATTTTTGTGTTTAGATTTGAGTCTGTGAGTTTGTACGCAGTCAATGCAAGCTGCATATTTTTTATTTTGTTTGTGTGCATTGTTACAGTTTGTTTTTATGCGATGACTGTTGTTGGAAAAGTATCGTCAGAAGGGCCACTTTCCAGGTCAGGGTGATTTGCAGTGTATGTACCAGATCCAGAACACACTATCTGGCTCCAGCTAGGAGACAATCCATGTGTCCAAACTACAGTTCCTTCCTTTACCAACCTCTGAAAATGGTTCGTAATTATTTCAGTAACTGGAAAAAAATAATACTTCTATCCAGGCTTAAAAACTCACTGCTTAACCTTGCATGAGGCGCTTCTTTTAAAGAAGGTATTGTTTCATTAGGTATTGGGGAAAAAGCAGAAGATATTATCCACTTGAAGGCAGCACAGTGGTCAGCATTGCTGCCTCACAGTGCTGGGGCCCTGGGTTTGATTCCAGACCTGGGGTGCTGTCTGCGTGGAGTTTGCATGTTCTCCCTGTGTTTATGTGGGTTTTCTCTGGGTGCTCTGGTTTCCTCCCAGATCATGAGTGAATGATTGGATTCTACTTCAGCCCATGAGGTTGCATTGTTGCGCTATGGGGAGAACACCAACAAAGTTTTAGCCAGTGTGCAATTTAAAACCGGGCAGAGACGCGAAGAACCGCAAAGGCCACTGGACTAGTCCCTGGCTGAGACGTCAAATCCACAAAAAAAACACACACACACAGAATAAAACAAACAGTGCAAATCATCCTTCCTTCTGTGGCCTGCATACGCAAGCGATATACAGAGTCCGGACTTCTTTGAACTAAGTTATGTTAAGAATAAAGAAGAAATAATGAAAAGTTAATATATTTCCAAATCCAGTATAGCTGATCTTATTTCTGTCTCTCAAGCCAGTACGCAGTCTGCAGCTTGGGTGAGCTCTGATGCATGGGCTTTTTCACCAGGAAAAAGTGTAACACTAAATAATGGCAAGCACACGGGTAAACTATACAAAAGATGCCGTGACAAAACAAAATCTGGCGCTCAATCAGCAGTTAACGCATTCTTTTCCGTTTTAGTGTTGGGTGCTGCGATTCGTTATTGCAACGCTAGAACCTCCGCAGAATGCAGGATCTCATCTTTTGTTCTCGATAGTAGGATACAGGGAAGTTGTATTTTTGTCGTTCTTCCGTCCAGAACTCTTGCCTACAAAAAAAAAGAACGTCCTTTTTTTTTTGTTTCAGAAAAAGCTCTTGCTGGGATTGTGCAATCCTGTTGACAATCTATGCATCTAAGACTGCAGAATGAGAATTTCTCAATCGGAATTTAACCGGCGGTAATCGCCGGTTATTTTAGACTTTTTTTTAACATGATGTGGTGACTCTGTATATCACTTTCCAAGAGAGAAGACAGGCATGGGCTAATACTGTATCTCCTTCAGTAGGACTGCGAAAGGTCTTCTAAGCTATTTATGTACTTGATCAAAGTCCTAGACAACATCTTTCTTTGATTTCAGAATGAGTGTTAATAGACGTTTTGATCACTCTAAATTCCATATGCAAGAAGGCCCAAATTAAACTTTCATTTGAAAAAATGAAAGTCTCTCAACGGCAATATGTCACATCCATAACCCACTTAGAGAATAACTGTTTTTAGCTCTATACACCAATGAAAAAAAGCACTACAAACAGCAGGATTCACCTGGCTGGGAAACCTGCAGAAAACTGAACCCAACTGGCTGACAAAGTGTGTGTCAGCTTTTGTCTTCCCAAAGCTGAAACACTTCCAAAAGCAAAAGCAAGACCTTTGGAGGGGATGCAGCTCAATCCTGTCCCTATGAGTCTTCCATTTTATCTCTTTTTCTTTCTTTCCTCAGAAATGTTTTTTTTTAATTTGCTACCAAAGACACAGAAGTCCTCCACCAGTCAGGAAGCTTTATTTGTCCAAATATTCTTGCAGGAAAGAAATGAAAGGGAAGGCTGAACTCTCACCTTCAGTAAATCCTGTTTGTGCTCTGTGTTATTATTAGGTATATTCGGTGAGATTTTAAGTGCTTGGAGGATATTCCTCAGGCCTCCAGCCACCAGTGTTCTCCCTGCTGCTTTCCCGTCAACGTGAGATTGTGGTCAACCAAAGCTCATAAAAAACCAAAAGGTGCTGTTTCTTGAAAAGAAAACAGGGGTCAAGAAACCTCCTTGTAAAAGAATCAAGCATTAGGAAAAGTGTAGTATTCCTGTTTTTACAGCATTCGAGTCTGTCAGGCCAGACTGAAACAAGAGAGCTCCAGAATCAAAACTGGAATGAGAGGAAAGCCAACTGTGCGCCAGGTGGAGGTCACTGAAGTGAGATTTCAGCCTTTTACTCCCAAAGTTTCTCTGGAACACATTGGGCTTCCCTTTTTCATTTGTCTAGACCATGGGTTTTCAAAGTGGGGGCTGGGTACCCCCCGATGGGGTCCCCAAAATCAAACATCCCTTTCTCAACCAGTTTAGCTCTGTGAGAAATGGACACTCCCACACAGTGGAGGTGCTGATCCCCAGCACAGCTGCATTTGTAAGAGGATATAAATGGAAAATGTTTCTACGATGGGTTTCATGTTTAATTTGGGGATCCTTACTGGGACAGATGTCTTGACAATGGATCCTTTCAGGCTTGAAAGGTTGAAAACTCCTGGTCTGAGCAATAGTTTCCTTTATTCTTTTCTGATGTTGCTGTTACTGTTTATGCTCAGATAATCCATTATTGTCACAGGTTCTTGGACAATGGCACACCTCATGAAGGAAAGAGTGCGCATCAGATGTTATTCTTTATAACACAAAAAAATCAGCCACTACATAAAGAATGAAAACATTTATATGGTTTTGAAACTATGAAATGACCAACTGTTACCACCCTAGTAGAAGAATTGGTTTTTTTCTCCTCCTTTCTGTTCTCACTTCAGCAACCTACTAGGCAACAGAGGTGTCAATTGCTACAATCTCTGATGCAGACAGGAGTCAATATTTTCAAGAACATATCATACCATAATCATTCTAAGCGACATATTGGAAAAAATTTAACTGCGCCGGCAGGGGAAAGGGTAGTGCTGTCCAAATTTAGACAGGATGCAGTAACCCATTGGACTGCCTCAGAATCTACAGGACATCCAATCAGAAGGAGGCTGTAGTCTTGTAGCCAATTAGACAGAAGGCAGGAGGAAAGATGTCATATGAGGCAACCAATCAGATCTGTCACACCAGCCACCAATTGGCTGCAGTGCAATATGTGCAATTTTGTTTTTACTCCAAGAAGAATTTTAAAAATTAAATTGTCCGTTTAATTGATCTGGAAACCTTGTGCTTTTCTTGTTGCCTCCGCACCTGTGAAACAGGTGGTAAGACTAGTTTCTGTTATGCTGATGTAGCTCCTTAGGTGCATTTCATAGTTTTAAAATGTTTTGCTGCTGCTAAGGATGTAAAAGCAGTTTGTGAGGTGCAGGTCCTGCTGGTTGTATTAAAAAAAGGTAAAAAAAAAGGCTCATTTAGGAAACCTGGGGGTTGAATAGTTTGCCAAGTAAAAATGCTGAAAGTTGTGAAAGTTCAGTTTTTTTTAGCTTTACAAATGCAGAGAAATGCCAAAAAAATGACATGAGCTTGGGGTCCCTGCTTTTATAGTGTTATCACTTTTATCTTTATCAAGAAGTTACTCAGCTGCAATGTCACGTTGTGTATTTCACTTTGTAAGTGGTTCCAATACAAAAGGCAAAGAGACTGTTCCTATGTGCAGTTGTTCTGGCTCCTTGGTTGCCAGACCCAGTGATTACTATGAACTCCGCTCAACAGTTTTGAGATGTGGTTACCTGTCTGCTGTCCCCCACAGTGCTGTTTTCACAATATAGATTCAAAGTTGCATGCCTTGAATGCAATATTTTGCATGCACTGTGTTGTGTGAACAGGATATCCCAGGGGTGCCACCCCTAATTGCAAAGTAAGTTCTGCACGTGAGCGAAGGTAATCGCATTGCACCTTGCTGCGAACCCTCTCCATCTGCTCCTTGGAAAATTCCACGGTGGCGCATGCAGCAGTGTGATGGAGGGGTGTGTTCTAGACAGCCGTGGCTCTCCTGGCTAAAAAAAGTGCCTCCTGTTTCCTAGGGTTTCCGCTCCATCCCTGTTCTCCCCTGTAGGAACTTCATGCGAACCCCATGATGGTCCCTCTGGGGTCGACTCTTGCCCATGTTGTGGAATCTTGCGAATCTAAAAGCTTGAGTCACATCCCCCTTCAGATTTCCTCCTGGAGCGCTCGGGGCAGAGCGGTGGCTCTGTAGCTAAGGATCTGCGCCTGTGGCTGGAAGGTTGCCGGTTCAAATCCTGCAGCCGGCAGAGGAATCCTACTCCGTTGGGCTCCTGAGCAAGGCCCTTCACCCCAACTGCTCCAGGGGCGCCGTATAAATGGCTGACCTGTGTGTCTAATGGAGAGCAAGCTGGGGTCTGTGAAAAAGACAAATTCCTAATGCAGGAAATTGTATAGGGCTAATAAAGTGATCTTATCTCTTATCTAAGGTAGTAGGTAGAAAGGTCCTGTCACGCACAAGGTAGTTTCTCTGAGCTGCAAGGATGCTCAGGCCCGGTCTCTTCCGGTTACGTTCCATTTGAGCGCTGAACCAATCAGGCCTTATGGATGTCCAACTGTTTTTTAGATTGTTTCTTTAGAATGAGGTTTTTGGTATGCATTCATCTTAAGCAGCCCTCAGGAGAGAACAACAGTGTTGCTCATAATCACCAGAATGAAATGCGCGTAGCCCAAGATCAGATTTTAAGCAGTTAGATGCCGAAAGGGGGAAAAAATATTTGTCTAATCGTCCTACACAGTCGAGGTGCTGATTCCCAGCACAGAGGATATCATTTTACGATGTGACCATGAGGGGTTTTAACTTTAATTTTCGGATCCTTACTAGGACAGATGTCTTGACCCCTTTTCAAGTAAAGATCCCTCAACCCTCAACAAAATCCCTCAACAAAAAAATAATCCGTTGTCAACTATTACCACTACATTTGCAAGCTGGTTCGCTTTTAGGAAAGGCGTTGTAAACTTCCACCGAGTCTCTTGCACGTTACAGCCCAAGCACCAGAAAAGGGGATTTCAGCCAGCATGTAACCACTCCTCAAAGGACTGAAACTGGGAATGAACAACCTGCACATTAAACACATGTAGTGCCTTTCTCTGCAGGCCCTAGAGGTGATATGCAGCTTGTATGACGTCACAGTGTGGAAGAGGTGGGGAGCTGCGAGATTCGGGATTATTTAAAGCCCACAGCTCAGGGGACATGGAAATGCTATTTGAAATTTGTCTCATAACGTTTTTATTTGTGATGTTTTATGTTCAAGCCACACTAAAGAACCCCACTCTAGACACCTCATAAGAAAGGATGGAGAATTCGGTAAAGGATTCTGAATTTAGTTGTAGGGCGGCCAGATATTCTTTAAGGAATATCAGACGATTCATCCTAATATTTCCAAGCATCTAGCAACCATAACCAAATGCATGGAAACTTAGTGGCAGTTTAATTAAATATCAGAAACAGTTTCCCTTCAAAGAGAAGCTGGAGACCAAATTATATTCCAGCCCAAAACTGAGAGTATATCCATGAGCATTTAATAACCATGTTTCTTTGTGGGGAAAAAAATAAAAATTAGTTTGGAAACAATTCAGTTTTACTCATGAAAAAAGGAAAAACGATTTGCCTGCAATCTATACAGTACATTTTGCCAAACACACAATTCTCCTTCAGGTTTCAACAATAAAACAACTGGCTCATCTATCACAATACAGCTGCTTTTAAACCGTCATTTTATTTATACAAAAACTCACTTTGTACAAAAATGTTAAGGAGAAAATGTCTTCAGTTTTGTATGTTACATTTTTCGTTATTGTGCCATAAAAAAAGACTTGCTGGTTTCTTTGTTATTCTTTTAGTTCTTAGACATGAAAAAAATCACAGCTTGTTTTCCTTCTTTCGGTTTGACTATGAATTTGATATGTCAATTTTGATTTTTTTGAATAAAAAAATGTTTTTGTGCATGTTTATTGTTTCTTACATTTCAAGAAATATTAATAACTAATAATTAACTGCATTTATGTAGTACCTTTCATCCCAAAGGCTCCCAAAGTACTTCACATACATGTGAAGAACACATTTCATCCAGCAGCCCCCACCTGGGAGACATACAGCAGCCGTTCTGCACCAGCAGCCCCACCTGGGAGACACCCAGCGGCCGTTCTGCACCAGGAACCCCACCTGGGAGACACCCAGCGGCCGTTCTGCACCGGCAGCCCCATCTGGGAGACACACAGCGGCCGTTCTACACTGGCAGCCCCACCTGGGAGACACACAGCGGCCGTTCTGCACCAGGAACCCCACCTGGGAGACACACAGCGGCTGTTCTGCACCAGGAACCCCACCTGGGAGACACACAGCGGCTGTTATGCAGCAGCATCCCCAGCTGGGGGAGACACAGCAGCCGTTCTGCATTGGCAGCCCCACCTGGGAGACACACAGCGGCAGTTCTGCACCGGCAGCCCCACCTGGGAGACACAGGGGCCATTCTGCAGCAGGAACCCCACCTGGGAGACACACAATCGCCATTCTGCACCGGCAGCCCCCCCGGGAGACACACAGCGGCCATTCTGCACCGGCAGCCCCCCCCTGGGAGACACACAGCAGCCGTTCTGCTCCAGCAGCCCTACCTGAGAGACACACAGCGGCTGTTCTGCACCAGCAGCTGCACTGCACGCTTGAATTAAGGGAGGCCAGACTGTACAAACCCAGAAAGGAACTGAGTGGAATACACACTCCTACTCTAACAAACAGTGCCATGGTACCTTAAATGACTGGCTGCCATACTGGGAGTTTGGAAACTCTGTTCCAGAGGGAGGAATACCTCCTACTGGTCCACCAGCACCACTTACAGCTGTGACCTGGTTTTCCTCAGAGGTCCCTATCCCAGTACTGACCAGGCCCAGCCCTGCTGAGCTTCTGTCACACTGTGTATAAGCAAGAGTCTCATTGCACTTACCCAGCTGCATTCCTAAACTTAACTTCCACTAGATTTAATCATGGGTAGCTGACCTCGGCCTAAATCACTGACATCGAATTCTTGTCTCAAAGCAGTTTTTGAATCTGAAAGAGGAAATTGCCAATATATTTAATCAGATGGCAAACTTATTAGTTTCTAATTTAAAATGTTGGGGATAATATTCTATGTAACCCAACAGTTAATACTAGTTGGCTTTGGAAATGCTTGAGTGTAAGGCAACATTTATGTGAAAGCTTTAATTACATTATACATAAATTCAGTCAAATATGCACTCCTGTCTGGAAGACGTTGTTACCGTTGACGAAAGCTACTGAGTAAGATATGAAAACATTTGTCTCTGTTTTTTAAATATAATTCAAATACGGTCCACGAATTACCTAATATAAACCATTTAAAACATCGCTTCACATAGCCAGATTTTTTTTTTACCTTAATTTTTCCCTGTGTAATCGCTGCAACCTTCTGCGGCAACAACCTCTTCACAGAAAGATGTCTTCAAATGTAAATTTGGAATACCCATCACAAAACAAAATCGCAAGCAAAAAAAAAAAACGTTTTCGGCGCGTAAAGTGCAGAAAAGTCCATTCTGAGTCTAGGAGGGGGAGAGTCATTACATTTAACGGTCCAGTTTTAAACCTTCTTGTGATTGCTGCTTTTGTTTTGAGTTCTTGCAATTATATATATTTTTTTCTCTTAAAATCAGAGCCGGTTTTAGCTATAAAAGCATCACTAGCCGTGTATGTGTCCATATAGTAATCGTTACAATAATATTTTACACAATGGGTTTCCCCCATATCGTGAAATGGAACATCTCGCGAATCCAGGGTGGGGTGATGATTTTTGCACCCAGATGTAGTCGATCGAAAGCGCGGGGAACTCGCAACAGGCGACACCCCCTCCAGCTTGAGTGACCTGTTAAGCGCCGATCTACCGGGGAGCCTTCGTTCTTCTTTTACGAATCCAAAAGCATTTCGTACTTGTAGGGTGAGGGGAGCTTTGCAAAGCTTTCCTTAAAATATCCACACACTCATCCTGGGAAGAGATTCTATCGAGATGACAAGGCAGCATTAAACAATACTAATCAAGTTGCCTTTTAAGGTTTTTAATTCTACAAATAAGGATTTTCCCTGGATACAAAACCAATAATAAAAGGTACAAAATGTCTTATTAAATAAAGAAAAAACAAGTACATACATATGAATATATACAAAATTTGTAAATTCTTGCAAAATGCTCTAGAAACGTTTTTCCTTAAAAACATTTTTAATAATAACAATAATCATTCTTGAACAAATTTGAACTCTATGCCAATGGCAACAGACTAGGAGAAATATCCCATATTGATCTCTAACTGAAAGCAACTCAGGCTGAAGATCATTTCTGTTTTGTGGGCATGTCTTTATGGACGTATCATTGCAGGTGTGTCCATTACGGGCCTGTCATTGTAGGTGTGCCCTTAAGGGCATGTCTTTATGGGCCTGTCACTGCCGATGTGTCCTTGTGGGCATGTCTTTATGGACGTGTCATTGCACGTGTGTCCATTATGGGCCTGTCATTGAAGATGGCCCCTTGTGGGCATGTCTTTATGGGCCTGTCACTACAGGTGCGTCCCTGTGGGCGTGTCCAGGAAGTTAATTAATCACCATAATGAAGGTGCAGGTGTTTCAATGCCAGTCCTAGTCCTATAGGTCTCTTAAGACTCATATCCCGGTACCAGAGAAGCCCAGTGCAGCAGGGTTTGTAGGTAACCCTTAAATCACCAATTTCACTTTTCTAGCACCAGTTTGTAAGGACTTGGAAACATTCCATTGCTATCACTTAAACAGATCATTTGTTAAAATTTGTTAAGAGATCATCTAACTACTCTTCAGCCCACTTCAGATTTTACTTAATTGAACAGCTGACTTGCTTGATTCATCAATTATTTGACAGTCTTTGAAACTAGGCGACTTAGAGGACTGGGGCTCCCCTGACTCATAACTTAATACTGAGCTGCAGTGTGAGGTAGCTCACACTTTCAGTGTTGAGAAAAAAGGAGCACCGGGCTTATGAAGCATAGGTACAACCCGTTATAGGTACCAGGTCACATATTTCCAATAGGAGTGACAAGGAGTGAATTCAGAAATCAGAAAATGCAGAAAGCAAAGTGTAGAACAGAATTTGAAACAATTGTTCGACAGGCCCTAAATCGCACTCTTCTGGTACTACCAAATAGGGGTTTAGGTAGGCAAGTCCAGGGTTAAAGCAAATCATAGGAAAACAAAATCATAGGATAAGGTTTGGATAAAAGAATGCCTGGGTTTCTGCGTTTTGTGGAAACAGAATGGAAGGCAGCACAGAAGACCTGCCAGCGTGGCAAAGTGCTCCAGGCTAACAGAGAGCCGAGCAGAACATGAACAAGTGCTGTGTAATACTCTGCTCACGGCACAGCCCACCCGAGATACAGAGCATTTAATGGAACGACTTACTGACTAAAAGGCTTCCCAAGTCTTTCGCCACTGAGCAGGCTCAGTCTTCACACAATCCCACGCATTTTCTGCAACCCACCTCCATACGAGAGATGGTGTTTGAAGTCCCCACTAAATCAGTAATCAATACTAAGCAAGCATGACTTATAGCACCACTTAATCACCACAGGCAAGAAAGCAGGAGCAGCTGTTCCAAAGAGCATTAGCCAATATGTTCTCTAGTTCTCCTTACGGGTTCATTATTGCTGTTCGCTTGCATGTAGTGCCCCCTTAATGCAAATGTGCAATTGGGTCTTTCGGTATCTTATCGTGAATTTTACATTTGTTGTTGCTTGGCGACAAGCATATCACTTCAATAAATAATTTTAACAAAAACAAGACACTTTCTGAAATTATTTCAGTTGTTGTGTGGAGTCCTTAAGCTGTGCCAGTTCATTCAGGAACAAGTGTTCTCCATCCCCCGTTGCCATCAGTTCAGTCCAGACTTAAATGTGAGTTTAAAGGCCACACCTGGCTCAGGTGGACTCCACCATGTGTGACCTGGAGGGAGGATCGGCCACTTCAGACAGATGACAAGTAGTTAGCTTTTATTCCTCTAGTGTCAATTCTTAAGTACTGCCTCGGGTCTCTGCCTTCCGATCTTCTGGACACGGTCACAAGAGCGGAGCTCTTCTCTCCTGAGGTCTCTATCACTGCCGTCGGGCCCGTGTTCGCAAGCGGTCTTTCGGTCCATCCCGTCAGCTGCGTGCTTGTTACTCGACTCAAACTCTGGCCACGCAAACCCACGCTCCCCTCCTCCCCACTCCTCCGAAGCTCAGCGATAGAAACTCCTTGCACGTGGCCCCCCACAGCTTTTTGCAAAGGATCCCCTGTCCGAGATGAAAAAACGAAACCACGAGACTCCACCTGACGCTGTGAGAAAAAACAGACCTGGATGAAGAAATCCGGTGACATTCCCAGGCAGGAGAAGAGTAATAACAACTTCCATTCTCATGTTGCCTATGAAGAGCTCTCAACATCGGAGCCAACTTCCTCTTCCCCACCAACCAGGCTAAACCAGCCACCAAAGCAAACGTAACCTGAGCGACTGGTGGTTTACTGTGCCCCATGTGGTCGAAGAATGGGGAAGATCAGTTTGTCGCGCTTACCCTTAAGGAGCACTAGAGATCGTTTGAGTACTTGCGATCTTTTCCTCTCCTCCACAGAACAACAGGGGGGGCTTGCTCTGCCCCCTAACAAACACGGAGAGAGTAACATCTGAGAAGACCTTCTGTAGTGCCTCCCACTGGGTCCCAGAACTCCCTTTCAAGTCTTTTCCGCACCGCCTGCAGCTGGGACCCAGTAATCCACGATGATATACAGCAGCCGCCCAGGAGGGCGAAACGAGAAGCCACACTGATGCGCGGGGGCAGATCGTCCCAGGACAGATGCCTTGGGAGCAGAATGGAGTGGTGAAGGAGGACGGCCATTATCTGAAAAACATATCGGGTGCTCCAGTCTGGGCTGCTGTGGGAAGGTGTCAGTTGTCTTCAGGTTGTGGAGGAACTGGGGGAGGGGGAAAAGAGGGAGCTGGGTAGAGTTTTGGGGAAGTTAAGTCAAAGTCCTTCCCAAGTCTTCCGTCCCATTACACCCCATGTCAGATTTAGGAATGCCTTGGTGCTTTCTCCCGAAATTCACAAAAGCTTCCGATTCAAGATCTCCCACACCATTCGCCTCCGGAAATATGGCATGTGTTTCTGTGGGATTGGGAAAGAAAACAACAGACAGGACAGTCAGAGGCCTGGCAATTCAGAACTGTGCACAGAATAAAATATCATAACATAACATAACATCACTTCATTAGCCCTATACAATTTCTTGCATTAGGAATTTGTCTTTTTCGCATACCCCAGCTTGCTCTCCATGAGACACAGATACACAGAAAGGGAGAGAAGCTTGGGGTCAGAGCGCAGGGTCAGCCATTTATACAGCGCCCCTGGAGCAGCTGGGGTTAAGGACCTTGCTCAGGGGCCCAACGGAATAGGATTCCTCTGCTGGCTGCGGGATTTGAACCGGCAACCTTTCAGCCACAGGCGCAGATCCTTAGCCACAGAGCCACCACTCCACCCCATATCAATAAAACTAAGCATGCTTTCTTCTTGGTTAAACAACTCAAATTGATTTAGAAAACTTCAGATCAGCTCATGGCAAATCACTCCACCCTGATTTCACACATACAACACTCCATGGCAATTAACAACACAGCTCACCATGAAACCCTAACGTTCAGGCTCACTGGGCATGCTCACCTGCGTGAATGTGATTGGCTTATCTTTGGTGATGTAATCAGCATATTTACAGGTAAACATTCCACAGTCACTCCCGTTCATCTGCTGAGGGATCTCCTGTAGGAGGCGGAGACGCGTTACTGTAGTACCACAGGATAAACACTAACTCCTACATTACAGTATTACTGTACCCTGACTGCCTTTCGAAGGATAAATACAGCACTAATCAATCATGCTCATAAACAGAGCTTCAAACGGCTCTGATTTTTTTTTAAATACACTTGCCTTTTATGCATATATTTTATGCAAATTCGAGTATTTGATATCAGTGCCGAAAAAAATAATGAAAAATCAAAAATGTGGGAAATTTCCCAAATTCAAATCTGGTGCGACATGCACCCTCAGTAGGGCTCGTAAACCCAAAACAAATACAAAGGGGAAAGGCAAATCAAGAAAAGTGCCTGACTTGGAGTTAAAATATAGATTTTGAACACATTAAGGGGTGGGACTGTCATCAGCTGCACACTCCTTTCATATTTATCGTTACAAGAAGATTTCGGTGAGGGTTCCCTGCATTTTAATATTAGATTTTATTTGATCTATTTCATATACCATACAGTAGTATATTTGCTGTACTGCACTTTTCATAATACTTTAAACTACATACATACAGATACTAACATACCTACAAGTGATTTTACTTGCTTATGTGAGGGGAACAGCAAGTCTAAGGAGGGCATTTTGATCATATACAATTTTGTGTATACAGACTACATCAGGAACCTAACTACCATGGAAAACACGACTCTACTGTAATTATATCATTCAGGCTTCAACGAGTAAGCATACAGTTGGCCTGGCTTTGGAGGGTCTCAGTCTCTCCATAAACCGTTTCTCTGGGAGGGCTGTGGTCAGTGTGATTTACCATGGTACCATGAAGGTCACTGAGAACGCATCCCAGCACTGACCATGGACCCCTAACACTACACTTGGAGCGGACTTACGGGAGAGAAGATGCTATTACTCACATTCCGCTTCTTGCTCTGCACGACCCAGCCGGATGTGTTCAGCTCTTTGTTCCTCTTGTCACGGCTCTCCTGCTGTAGGTACTGCCTGTGAGGACCAGATACGGAACCGTCAGCCTCCGTAACCAAGATCTGGACCAAGGGACTCCCTGTCCTGGTGCTGGAGGCTTACACACACCTGCTGGATTTGTTTCCAGCTACGCTCTCTTAGGTACACAACTAAACCTCTTAATTGACTTAAAAATAGGAGGAACTGTTTGAATGGTTTTCAGCTCTTAAACATGTTGGGGGTTACCTTTAACCTACTGCTTTTCAGGAATAAAATGAAATCCCAAACTCTTGAGGAGAAAAAAAACTTGTTAATATTCAAAGCCAGCTTACTGTTAGCTCAACTGAGGCTTCAACTGGATCATTAAGCTGGACTGAAATGAAAGCCAGCAGGTATACTGGTCTTCAGGACCTGAGTAGGGAACTCCTGGTCTAGATCAGGGGGTCCCAGTTTGGGTCCTGGAGGAGCACTGCGTCTTCTGCTTTTTGCTCCAATAAAGTTATTTTAAACAGCTTTCATCTGGGACATTTTTGTAAATTTGCTTTCAGTGCTCTCAAGAGGTCAAATGGAATTTCTTATCGGCATCAACCCTGTAATGATTTCTGCGTTTCATTCTGCCTGAAATGTTAACCAGCTGGACCTCTGCAGAAAGCAGTCATATCTTAAGCGTAAAACCTGATGCGCCGCCACTCCCCTTGCGGGTGGGCGTGTCCAACACGCAGCCACTCCCCTTGCGGTGGGCGTGTTTAACACACAGCCACCCCCCTTGCGGGTGGGCGTGTCCGATACTGTGTGACCCCCACCCGTTCAACATCAATTGATCAATTAATTAGAGCTCAAAGAGACAAGCTGAATAACTTAACTAAAATTTAAATATGTAAGCAGGTTGATTAAGTCATTGATTAGCACTCAAGATTCAGAGCTCAGCTGGAATGAAACCAGCAGACATGGCTTTCATCCAAGAGCAGGACTGGGAACCACCAGTCTAGACAACAGGACACAGGCTACGCAAGAGTCTGTACTTGCAGTTTTGATCATAATAAATCACCCATGCCACCCCCTCTTTTTAAGTCATAAATGGAACGAAAAGCACAAAAGGCCATCCATGCTGAAATCATGTTAAAACAACTGACGTTGTTCCAAGCTGTCCAAACAACCGACAGCATTAAAATGAGCAATGACCTCCAGAACAGATAACAGTCCCCCTCGGACAATCCCGCTGCATTTCTGCAAACTCCAATGAGGGCCAGCACTCACAGCAAGAGTCTGCAGGCTTCGTCGTTGCTTCCTCCCATGGAGTCAAAGTACACGATGCTCTTCTTCCGGAAATCAACCACCTGCAGTTTAAAATCGAGGAATCAAACAACTGGACCAAATCAACAGACACCAAACTCCTCCCCCCGCCCCTCCCCACGCTGCATTCACGGGATTCAGAAAATTCCACGTTTACACTTCACTTCCGGGGACGAAGCACGTCAGTCACGGTCGTACGGGTCGGGGTCTCGCTCACCGCCAGGCACCAGTGGACGCCCAGGTGAATGGGCACGAGCAGGATGTCCACGGAGAAGATGTCCACCTTCTTGGTCCAGCGCCGGACGGCGGGGAAGCCCGCGTTGCGCAGCTTGGGGTAGAAGAAGGTGTTGAAGGTGTGGACGGAGGGCAGGCCCGGGCGCTTGCTCCTCTCCACCAGCATGTTCATGTAGAAATTGATCACCTGGGGGCACACAGAGAGAGAGGAGAGGCTGAGGGTACGGGGGGTGGGGGGGGCGCAAGTCAACGCCAGGCACCCTCGCCTCTGTCCTTCTTTATTTAACTCAAATCGGACAATCCAGATTAAATTCTCATCACAGGACTAAATGTCTAATCGCCAAAAAAAGTAAAGACTTTTCATTTAAAAACATTTAAGATTTAGTCGTGTGGAAGAAATAGTGAGTGACAGATATAAACTTCTTTCTGGCACGTGTCGTGTAGATGTAGGACAGGAAGTAACCGATTTATATGGTCACCTGTGTCAACTGTGACGAGCTGGTCTTGCCTTTCAATCAGAATCAGGGCTGATTGGGCCAAGAGGCATCACTGAGGCACCATTGCTACTGCATGAGAATCTGACTACATCAGCTGGACAGTTCCTCAGTTCCAACTATGTCACATTACGCGAGGAATACATCTTCCAACATCTAAATGCGATCGTTTTTTTTCCGAGCCCGGTTGTGTCTGCAGGTTTAAACAACACTCTGTAACAGAACATGAGGATTGTGAGATCTCTTCACCTTGTCCAGCACCGTGGCCAAGTGTACAGTGGTTAACTGGGTGCAGTTAACTACTTCAATTAGGCAGACAGGTCGGGGTAGTTGACCTGCAGGGCCAAGGTGAGCACCCTTGTCTCCTCTCGCATGCACAAACGAGTTGTTCGGACCGGTGGCAGTACCTCGTCGTTGAGCCAGTTGAGGTGGCTCAGGGTCTGCAGGTCTTTTCGGGTGATGGTCAGCCTGAAGCCCTCGCTCAGGACTTCGTCTTGACTGCCCCCCCGCAACGCCTTGGTCACCTCCTCCTCCATCGACTGGTGAGCGCGAGAGAGGGGCGCAGGGAGGGGAGGAAAACAACAGCTTAGAACACGGAGAGAGCAGAGTCTCACACATAGATGTGACTGAACACCACATAACTGCAGTATAGTGGTCTTCTGTAATATTGTACACAATGACAAAGTCCCTCTACAGAACAAAGACCTTGTGCTAGTATAATGTAGGGAGCTCTTACCAGCACAGCACAGGGACAGCGTGCCAGCATAATACTGGAGCTCTTACCAACACAGCACAGGGACAGTGTGCCAGCGTAATATTGGAACTCTTACCAGCACAGCACAGGGACAGTGTGCCAGCGTAATATTGGAGCTCTTACCAGCACAGCAGAGGAACAGCGTGCCAGCGTAATATTGGAGCTCTTACCAGCACAGCACAGGAACAGCGTACCAGCGTAATATTGGAGCTCTTACCAGCACAGCACAGGAACAGCGTGCCAGCGTAATATTGGAGCTCTTACCAGCACAGCACAGGAACAGCGTGCCAGCGTAATATTGGAGCTCTTACCAGCACAGCACAGGGACAGCGTGCCAGCGTAATATTGGAGCTCTTACCAGCACAGCACAGGGACAGCGTGCCAGCATAATATTGGAGCTCTTACCAACACAGCACAGGAACAGCGTGCCAGTGTTATACTGGAGCTCTTACCAGCACAGCACAGGGACAGCGTGCCAGCGTAATATTGGAGCTCTTACCAGCACAGCACAGGAACAGCGTGCCAGTGTTATACTGGAGCTCTAACCAGTACAGCACAGGGACAGCGTGCCAGCATAATACTGGAGCTTTTACCAGTACAGCACAGGGACAGTGTGCCAGCATAATACTGGAGCTTTTACCAGTACAGCACAGGGACAGCGTGCCAGCATAATACTGGAGCTCTTACCAGTACAGCATAGGGACAGCGTGCCTGCGTAATATTGGAGCTCCTACCAGGGACAGTCTGCCAGTGTAATATTGGAGCTCTTACCAGTCCAGGGACTGTGCCATTGCGTTACAGGAATTGTATACAGTGACTGTGACCACGCAATGTACCTGAGTGAGCTCAGGGAATTCGGGCTCCTCCCTGACTGGTTTGGTTTCCTCGACGATAGGTGCCAGGGGAACCTCCTTCTCCAGGGGCACGCGCAGGTGCAGCTCCACTGGCGGCTGGCCTGGGCGGCCCTCTGCAGACAGCCGCTAGACAGAGAGAGAGGAAGGCAGGGATGATGGACCCAGTGAAGAAGAGAGTGAGAGACAGAGTCACAAGTCAGGATTTTCACACAGGCAGGCGAGGAAACAGGAGGCACAGATGGCAGAGTACATGACAGAGGTGAAGCCAAGCTGCATGTAAGGGACAGATGTCAAGATGTCAAGAGGCGGGAGGTCAGAGAGGTGAAGAAAATGAGAGAAGAAAAGCTGCCAGGACTTGCACACAGGGGTTACGCCAGTGCCCTACAGAGAGCTCTCCAGGGGCGACCTACCTGTTTCTGCAGACGCGCGGCGAGGGCCTCCTGCTCCTCGATGTGTCTCCGCCGCTCCCGCGCTCGAGAATCGTACACGCTCGTCCTACCGGACAGCGGGAGAGTGAAAAAAATAAATCAGGAATGAATGCAGGGAATTCTGAGTGGATATTTTTGCAAGGTTTTATGCATCAAAGCCAGTTCTGTGAACAAGGACACAACCGACAGAGACGTGGCGGGCAAAGACATTCAAATTCCCCCAAAAAATCTCACTCACAGTTCTTTGATCCACAGTTCCGTGTGGAAGAAGGGCACGCTGCAGGGAAAAGGTCGGGAACACGATCAGGAACGAGGAGTTAAAACGGACACTCCGACAAAATCCAGAAACTAATGAGACAATGTTGGAGAGCGCGGTACCTCATCCTGTCCTCCCTCTTGGGCTGCTGTTCCTTCACGAAGATGACAGAGTCTGAGTCTTGAGCTGGAGAAGAAAGCACCGCAGTCAACCCTGTCTTTCATGCATCTCCTTGTCTCATACGTCTGCTGTCACAGCGATACTGTGGCATTGCTTTCACAGGCTTATCAATGCCGACTCTCAACAGCACAAGATTTACGTTATCCCAACTTTATAGAGTCTACAGTTAAATTAATAAGGACTGGAACACAGACTGCTGACCCTTTAAAAGACAACAACTTAAGCTCAAAAGTGCTTTCAGGGATTATCATGAAACAAGTCTCAAGCAAAGACACAAGCAAAAGGTAAATTAGGAGGAGTAAAGACATAGGATACAGTTAGCTGCAGCTACAGGTCTTCCTCATTCAGTTCTGAGGAAACACATCGCTAACTGAAGAGGGACATATACACTTTACAGTATATTGCACATATCCAGCACTACTATATTACTACCTAACCATCTGTGGAAGGCTTTAGAATAATTGCTGGGATCTGTGTATTTAGCCTTTTAACAAAATGTATGTTGAGACAGGATAAAAATGATTTGTTTGTACAGCTGCAGCAACTCATTTTCTTCTATAGGGTGGTAAGAGAAGGAATAGTCATATATCAAAAGACAGGACTTGCACTCAAAAGTGTGAAAGAAACGTCTGTCAGAGTCTGTACTGTATATTAGAGCTGGGAACCCTCTGCAGTGCGTCTGTTCTGTCGTGCAGAGCTCAGAAAAAACAACCTGCACAAGACTGTGCCCTGCTGCTCCTGATGAAGAATTTCCCACAATACCAACCAGCTGTCAAAACCCAGTACTACAGTTTGCTGTTTCTAATAGAATTATACTGAGCTGTTTTTTTCTTTTTAACGGTTGGTGCATGTCCCTTACAATTTTGATCAGAATATATTTCTTTGTGTGCTTCAAAAAAACATACAAAGCGAAACCAACTTCTGTCACGTATGGAAGCATGGAACTCATCTTCCTGACGTACAATTTCAAAGCAGAAGAAAGCCTTACTGTACTGAGTGGTGTCATGCTCGTAGGCAGACGCACTGTATAAAAAATGTCTTTTCCAGGCAAGACTTCATCAATGGTATCTGACCTGAGCAGCTGCGTTTCTTGGAGAGCGGGTCAACTCTCAGCACTAGACGTGAAACGTGCTCTTGCTCTATAACGGGACTCCTTCAGTCCGATAACCTAGCAGGCACTGCAGCTCTTCTTTAAATCAGCAGCAGCACAAGGCCTCGGGACGAGGGTTAAATCAGCAGAATTAAATCTTAATTGCAGACCTGCAGCTGCTGATGTTTCGAGGAGACCTGCACATCGTGCTGACGTGGGGAGAGCTGCTGTATGATTATAGGCCATGACTGTAAATCTGAATCTGTCTGCAGCAGACACACTCTTGTACCGCTTCACAAGCTCAAACTCCCCGCCCCCACCTGAGGACTGCGTGTCCTGCGAGGAGCTGTCCTGCAGGGCGGCGGGTGGCTCTGGGTCGGGCTGGCTCGGGGACGCCCCCGGGCTGACGTGGTTGGAGAAGGGCCAGGCCGGGTTCTCCGGGTCCCCAGAGGCAGCTCCAGGACTGGGCAGGGTGCTGGAGCCCCCGCTGGACAGCGCCCTGGGACTGGAGGGACTCGGGGGGCTGCTGGGGACCTCCGACCGCTGTTCCTCGCCTTCCCCTGTGGAGCCTGACCGCTGGTACAAGCGGCGCGTGGAGCTGAGGAAACTGGTCCTGCCGGAGAGAGAGAGGGGGGGAAAGGTCAGGACAGGAGCCAGCTCTGGATGGGCTTGTCTTAGAGCCACGCGCCGGAGCGGTCCGGCCCCTCTCGGCCGCGACCCAGCAGGGGAGACGGTACTTACAGGTCCCGGTGCGAGCGCAGGCCCATGCTGGAGCCAGGATTCTGGGACAGCCCCCCGGACACCAAGGCCAGCAGCTGCCGGTACACCTCTTTCTCCTCTTCGCACACCGACTGGAGGGGAGGGAGGAGAGGACACGGATTTACCAGAGGAACAGACTCCACACCCTCTCCCAGCAGAGGATCAAACCACTACAGCCAGCGACAGTCCTAACTACCAAGAACAGCCAAAGGAGGAAAAAATACTTCTGGATTCACTAATAAAAAGTTCCGTCGTGCACATCATAGATCATAGATTATGTCCTTAGCTTGTTTACCATCTCGTTTTCGTGGGTTTAGTGCAGGGGTGCAACACTCCAGCTACTGTCTGCAAATTTGCAGTCCAGCTAAGGCAGCTCTCAGCTACCTAACTGGTATTAATTCATAGAAGCTAACTTCTGTCATTACGATTCGAAAGCCAACCATGAACTTGTTTCATAATACATACTTGTGCATACGCAGGACACTTAGTGCAGTTCCTAGCGCCCCCTTCATTAGAAGAATATTACTTCATGCACTATCAAAAAGATTACTTTGAGACAACGTTCCTTACACAAAGCAATAGATCACCCAGACACTTTAAAAAAGCAGCACTGATACAGACCGACCTGGCATACCAGTTATGATAGTTAAAAGGTCGGTCAGCATGAGCCTGGGTTACGCAGTGCAGTGCTGGTTACGTCCTGGTCAAATGAAGGACAATCTCTTTGATGGGGCACTCACAATCGCAGGCTGCCCCCGGAAGCATTAAAAAAAAACAGCGAGAATCAGCCCGTGCCCTCTCGCGCTGCTGGCGCCTCACCTCCCGGGCAGTGCAGTGCTGGACGGAGCGGCGGTAGCGGAGGATGCCACGGCGGCGCAGTGGACTCTGCACTACGCGGATAGGGAAGGTCTTCTCATACATGGAGGTGTAAGACTGGTTTGCCACACTGCCCCCTGCTGCACAGGAGGTCAACGGTCTGCAGAAGGGAGAAGGAAGCCAGTGAGAGCTCAGCATGAGAAATGGGAACAGACACCTTCACTACACTTCATCTAGTGACCGCAGAGTGTGGGGCTGGGAGGAAGTCCCTTTCTGAAACAACAAAAACTAATTGCAGGCATTATCCATATCAGTATCCATTATCCATATCCAGTATCAAAACAAGCTGCAGAATGTGGAAGATAAAATTGGGATCAGTTTGTAAATACTGGAGAGCAACATCAACATCAAGATTATTAGGGATTACAGGTTTTGCCCTGGGCGTGACACCTGTACGTTGCAGGACCCTTTATTATCACTGTTTTGAAGATCTCATGCTGTCTCAGTACCATTTTTCTTCTAGATCATTTGTTCATTGACTTAATGCCTTGTAAAACCTCATTGCAATTAGGCACAATCTGCACTTTCTGTCCCTATCCCAGCAAACAACGGGTACAAGGCAGGTGGAGAAACTTCACGCAGAGAGAACATGCAAACTCCACACAGATAGCACCCCAGGTCCCCCACCCATTGCCCTGCTAATCAGTGCTGTTACCTGGGCGCGGTCCGTGGTCCCAGCAGCAAGGTCCTGTCCATCTTGGGGGAGGAGGGAGGCTGTTTCAGGCTGCAGGCAGGGGGCGCTCTGACAGAGTGCCCATTGGTCTTGTGACTCTCACAGGGCAAGGGGCTGACTGGCGTCTTGCCGTCTGTCGAACCCGCAGCCAGTTTCTCATTCCGGAGCAATGCTACAAAGAAAGGGGGAGGAGCTTAAAGACATGCTTCACAGCAGACTGCTGTCTGAGTCTCAGGAGACCAGAGGTTTTTAAAAGAGCACAGCTGTCGGTAGTTCTCCCTGTCAAGTCCAGGCCAGCAGATTTGGATTCGTCACGTCAAGAAGGCAATATTACACTTATCATTTAATAATAAATAATGAATTATTTTATATAGCACCTTTAAAATTATCTTCTCTAAGCACTGTATAGGAAAAGTTCAAAAAAGTTTAAAAAAACAAACAAAGTGACAAGGACAGGAGATGAGATAAGCACAAAGAAACACAAGGGATTATAAATGTAGTAGAAGATACAAGGAACAGACACATAAAAGCCTTTCTGATGAAGAAGGTGTTGAGTCTGCTCCGCATGAGAAGGCCCTAGGACCCACAGAATGTAAACGAGCTTGGGGGACAAACAGCAGACCGGAATGACACGAATGAAGGCTGTGAGGTGGGGAGTAGGAAGGTAAATCAGACAGTCAGATTATTACACCAAGACACCAGCTGTAAAAGCCTCTTACCTCGGCTGAAGGTGGTTTTCCACTCCAGCGTTGGTGAAGGGGCCACAAAGGTCTCTCCCAAAGAACCAGGAGTCCTAACAGGGAACTGCAGGGGGAAAATAAACCGTGAGAGAAAAACAATGGCTCTGCTGTGCCATTCTTACCAAGGCTCTAGCGAATCCCAGACAAACCGGGGCTCAGAAAGACAGGAATTAAGCATCAATTTCCCTTATGGAATGCATATGGGGAACAATGATATTGCAGGATGTCCAGTCATCCAGAACTCTCTCCAGGAGCAGCTGGAGACCCAAGCCACAGTCCTGTAGAGCAGTGGCAAGCCGATCGCCCTATTCCATATCATATCAGTCCTCAAAGCCCCCCACGTTTTACAGGTAGTAACTTCATTAATTTGGCTGGCAATTTTATCCAAAGAGGCTTCAGTGACACACAGACTTGCGTACTCATATATATACTCCTCAGGAATGCTACAGTTGCTGTTGTCCCCTTGAGCAAGAAGCTTTTTCAAACCTGGGGTTCCAATCCACAACCTGCAGCTCCAGAGCCCTAACCAATGGGCCACGCTGCTGCCCGCAGTTAAAAGCCACACAATCCAAATGCCTTAAACAGGTTTTGAGGGCCTCTGAGCCCACATTTCATTCCTGTAAATGGGAACTGCAGTCCTAATGTCTCAGACCGGTTATTAAATCTCATTAACTATATAAATTAATTTGACAAATTCCAAATTAAGCACTAAAATTGAGCACTTCGTGGAAGTACTGTATAGTCGCTGTGGGCAAGAGTTTGCGAGAACTGTGACTTGAAGCAGCCCTTCCTGCTCACTAGTCACTGTAATGACCAATGTGCTGTGATGTAGAGCGAATAAGTACAGGTTGTGCAGCAGACTTTAAACCACAGAAATACTCCAACGTGATCTGCATCCAGAGTTGACAAGTAAGTAGTATTTGTCGGCAATGACCAATAAAAAACAGTCTCAAAGTCGAGAACAATAATTCTATTAGATTAAAAGAGATGAATTCACAAGCCTGCTTGTTTACCATGTAACAGGGCTGCTTCAACTGACCGGATGTTTAGTTGCTTCATTCTGAATCATAGAACATGGCGCTGCGCATTCCTGGAAATTCTGACTATTTTGTGATGTAAATTGACGGTTTTACACATCACTGTGTACATTTTACCTTCATTATGGTTTGAAATGCACTCATCAATCCTGATTCTTTCTGACCCCAAAATATAAAAACTGAGTTGCCATTTTCCTTTAAGAGCACCGAGAGAGACTGAAGTTCCCAGAAGGCCCTGCAGCTCTCTGGAGGCAGGAGGGAATCTGCCGACGGGCACCAGAAACTCGGTCTCGCCCCGGGGTCGAGGGCTCGAGGGAAGGTGGCATGCGCACCTCGTAGTCTCTCCACGCAGAGGTGGTGGGGGTGGGCGTGGGCTCGGGTGGCTCGGGCGGGCCAGGCGAGGCAGGCAGCATGGCCCTCAGCGAGGGGCTGACGTTGTTTCGGACCCAGGACGCCACGCTGGTGCCGCGGATCCTCACCCCTTCCGCCGCCAGCTTCACCGTGTCCACCAGGTCTCCTGGCACACGAGGAAGAGACAAGGAAGTCAAGGGAAACCGATAAGAACAGATACTACCCTTGATCTTGGCCAAAATCAAGAGAAAACCCCACGGCTGGTCACTTTGGGATCCATCAACCATTTCAGCTCAAATCCAGCCTTGTCATCATACCCTAATCTTGGGCAAAGCATCCTCGATCATCCATCAGGGCTGGCTGGAAAGCCCCAGGCCCTAGCCAGTGAGAGATGATCTCTGTCTCCTTCACCTCCCTGATCTCCATCTCGTCACCTCCTCATTTCTCCATCTATCCACTCTCTAACCACTTCATCCAATTCAGGGTCGCGGGGGAGCCGGAGCCTATCCCAGTAAGCAACGGATGCAAGGAGGGGTCCACACTGGACGGGACGCCAGTCCACCACAGGGCACAGAGAGAGACACGCTCACACCAGGGCTCATTTTCTCAGAATCCCTTCGACCTACCAGGATGTCTTTGGACTGCGGGAGGAAAACAGAGCCCAAGGAAGAAATAATTTTATTTTATATAGTGCCTCTAAAAGCTGATACTCAAACTGCTTTACAGTAACAAAAGCCCACCATGAGAGGAGACAGAGGACTTACACAATTACAATAAGGTTCTGGAATACAGTAGGAAGGCAAAGTGTCAGACAGAACTAGTTAAATAAACATCCTTCTAAAGAAGAAGATTTTGAATCTTATTTGCAAGAGCTCAGGGAAGGTGACTCAGATATCCTTAGGGACAGAATTCCAGAGCTTTGGGGCATCCCACGTGAGCACGAGGAGAACAAACCGGCCTGGAATTGAACCCAGGGCCCCAGTGCCCTGAGGCAACAATGCTAACCATGGAGCCACCATGCTGCCCAATTCCAGATCACGGGATGAGCAACTGCAAGCAAACTAGCTGAAAAGGTTGGCTTTTTATCATTTTTAAAATAGTCTTATTAACAACAATGGAACAGTCCGTAATATAAAAGTACACATGCTTAGTGCGTGGCACCACCCTTGGAGGGATTTTGAACACACCTATTCTCCTGAGCCACTGCAAGTCATCACACAATCGGCGCTGCTGCGGTTGTGTGAGCATGGACACGGGGTGCAGGCCACTGTGCCCCTCACGAGGACAGCCTCGGATAAGGAAAAGCTGAACTCCACAGGGTGACACCTGACCAGCGACCAAGGACACTCTTCTGCTCCCAGCCTACCACAGCCCAAAACTTGAGAGCACAGCTGGGTGGAAGCAGTCCCAGAGCTTCCAAAAACAAAATGGGACTGCGTTCGTCTTCCGTTTTGGCAAACGGACAGACAGTGCATGCACAAGCCAGCCGCTCAATTAAAGTCATCATCGTTTTGAGCTCACTGGAGTGAAAACCAGAGGATACAGGGGGCCTCTCAATCAGGATTGGGAACCAGTGCCCAACGCGTTCAGTCTAAAAAAAAAAACTATCGTTTAGTCTTGAACAGAGAAGACTACAGAAGGAGACAAGCAACTGGTTCAAGTATTCGAAACCCTCAAGCGGACTGACAAAGTTAACCCAGTGGACTTCTTCAGAACCAGCGCTGAAGCACAAACCACAAGCGGTAACTAAGGCGAAGCGTGTTTAAAAACCGGGAACAGGAAACAATCCTTTACACAAAGAGTCGTGGGAGTCTGGAACAAGCTATGGAGCCACGCTGTCAAAGCCAACAGCCAGAGTGTGACAACGAACAGCCGGAGGAGAACCCTGGACTGATCAGCTACTACAAACCGAAACATTTTTTTTTTTTACATTCGCGATAAAAATAAAAACCCAGCCTCTCACCCATTCTGAATTTCTTCATGGCTCTGTCCTCAGCCTCAGTGCAGCCTCCATCCAGAACACTGAAGAGCAAAAAAAAAAAAATACTGCATTTAACAACTGCACAAGACTCACAGGGAAGTGCAGTGTTCATTTGATGCAATGAATAAATAAGGTTTTAATGTAGCCTACTTAAACAGGGGCGGTATAAAAAAAGAGCTGTCAAGAGGGGAAAAAAATGTTACCCACATTAGCACACTGTTTGTTCTTGATTTTGCAGTAGGTGCAGAAGAATTTAACAAAGAACTCAACTGTCAACACATGTCAAACACCAGTTGAAAAGACCAGGGGGTAAGAAAAGCAGGTGGAGAAACAGAATCAGCCAGTTTGCAAGGGCTACAAACAGAAGGTGGCTCTGGTAAAGCTACATTCGCAAATATCTGGATATATTAGTATAGTATAAGGCCTAGCTTACAGCAAGCTCACCCGCTTTCTTGGGGTCAATCTAGATCTGTTGCAGCATATTAGTTAAGAATAGGATGTATTCACGTACATATCCTTTCGTGACAAACTAACCAAAAAAAACATTTTTTTTCTAAGCCAAGGCGCTTAAAGGCGCGAATTGTTTCAGTCCATCACCTATTCGCACCGACTTCGCTGATTCACAAAAAAAAAATCATCATACGATTAATTTAATCTGTGTGACTTTACACCCACCAGTTCAGGGATCTTTTTCTGCCCCTGGGGCCGTCTCGAACCTCATCCGTCTCCGCTGCCACCGCGACTTCGTCTCCGTCCCTGAGGGAGGCGATACCGGTGCCCAGCCACTCGCGGATTTTGTTAAACATTTTAAAACTCAGAAAAAATATAATAAAAAATAAATAGAACCGGTCGCCCGAGCTCCAGAAAAGCGTCTGAGTCGCATGTAGTTTAAAAACTCTGAGGTCTCCGTCCCCCGTTCACCACTGCCCGGGTATAGCAGTACTCCGCACCCCGAGTGAGAGGGAAGAGAACCCCCCTCGGATAGCAAACCTGTTCTCTCACAGCCCTGAACTCACTTTCCGCCCGTTTTTCCTCCTCGGTAATTTTTAAACATTTTCCGATATTTCAGCTCTCCCCTCCCACTCCGTGGGGGAAAATCACCTATCAAAAACTAGGAGCGAAACCGGAACGGAAAAACTCAACTATGCTCTCCCGCTTCTTCCTCATTCAAACCACAACATGGCCGAGGCCCACCCACCACCATCCGGGGTCTCTATTGGACGAGCGAACCGAGAGGAGACGAAGGAGCGCCAGTGTGCGGCTCCGAGATTGGCCGGGGCCGGGCTGCGGTCATCTGTCTGACTGAACAGGCTGTTTTTGATGTAAACAGCGCTGGGATGTACCGTGATCTTCGGAATGACGGAAAAAGGGATCATTTAAAAGTTCTTAATTTTTAGTAGTTATAGATTTTTATGTTATTAACACATGTTGGACCGTCGCTTAAACTGGGAAAAGTATTCTTAAGTTTTTAATATTATCTGTCAAGCGTTTCGTTTTTAACCATCGGTAAACCTTTTGTTGAGTTCTGGTAGTAGATTTATTTCAGAAAATAAATATTATCGTTAAAAAATGATGATAGCAATAACGGAATGAGAAACTATAAGAAACTGGAGAGTAACAACTCGTAGACTATTGGATTGAGCGGTGCTGAGTTATATTTCAACTAATTTGAATTTGCAAGGAAATGTATTGATAGTTTTAACTTTTCAGCATTTGTTCAAGAGTCTACTGGGTATGTACCAGTCGAGTTTTTACTATGGCCATCTTGAAGTGAAAATTCTTAATTCGGTCTTTATTAACCTGATCCTTGCCCCCAGCCTTTGTCTTTGCACATACTCTGGTAAGGCTCATTAGGCATTTGAGTCAACAGGACTCTCCTTTCCTTCCTCAACTCAAGTTCAAGTTCACGTTTGTCATTCCAGCCATATACAACTATACAGTGGAACGAAATATCGTTCCTCCTGGTCCACAGTGCAAATATAGACAGGGCACTGACAGACATCGTAGACAAGATGCAGATAGTGCAAATTACAAGGCAAATACATAATACAAAATACTCAACACGCTGGGGATTTAAACCCTGTTTCTGGAATTGGAGCGGGTGCAAGTAGATTCCAGGGTGTTGAGGAGCCTGACAGCCTGCGGGAAGATGCTGTTACAGAGTCTAGTGGAGCTAGTCTGTACATCTTTTTCCAGATGGTAGGAGGGCAAAGAGTTTATGGCAGGGGTGGGAGGGGTCATCTACTTTACTGCAGGCCCTGTGTAAGCAGTGTTTGTGATAGGTGACAGAAATGGAAGGGAGGGAGGCTCCAATGATCTTTTCAGCTGTTTCCACAGTTTGTTGCAGGGTCTTGCGGTCTGAAGCGTTGCAGTTCCCAAACCAAACAGTGACACAGCTGGTCAAGGTGCTCTCAAAGGTGCTTCTGTAGAGAGTGGGAAGAATGGGCGGGGGAAGGTTTGCCCTCCTCAGTCGCCACAGGAAATGGAGACGCTGCTGTGCCTTCTTGGCCAGGGAGGTGGTATTGAGGGACCGAGTGAGGTCATCTGTAATGTGTACACCAAGAAACTTGGTGCTTCTAACTGTCTCCACAGCGGAGCCGTTGATGTACAGTGCGGAGTGATCAGCGTGGGCCCTCCCGAAGTCAGTGATCATCTCTTTTGTTTTGTTTACACTAAGAGATAGGTTGTTGTCTGTGCACCAGTCCACTAGTTGCTCCACCAACGGCTAAGGGGTTGTTGTCACCAGATATAAACGGGGGTGAGCATCAAAATTCCCACAAAAAAAATAGGCTGTGCTTAGGCACAGGGGCTCAATCACTCATGATCCTTGCACCTAAACTAGGGCAAGGAGCAGCAGCCAAAACCGCTCCAGGTCTGATAGTACTGTAATTACCAAGCACATCCTACATCTTAAGAGTTCTTGATGATAAACCAGATCAGTATGTCTCGGTCCGCTTGTTGGAGGATGCATGTGCTGTGTGCTTTTACTCCAGCAGAGCTGTAACTCATCTCCAAAGCTTACCGAATCTCGGAAATGAACAATATCTCCAGGGAGAGCTGGGGAGATCATCGAGAGAGGGGGACAACTGTTAAACGTGTTGCAGTGTCTCTTGCTTGTCTCGTTATTTCTTCCGATGTTCCTTGAGAAAATCACAATAAAAATGTGATCCAGAAGAAATGAACAGAAACCCTTTTTTCGGGAAGTGGGCTTCGGAATTCTACCGATTCCGGTTTGTGGTTCCAAGGGCGGGATGTAAAACGGCGAGTCTTCACATGGCCGTCCTGTTGGAAGAAGGAGAATTGCTTGGGATAACTCAACTGCAGCAACACCGAAACCTCACCTCAGCCCGTTCCCTCGCGCCCCTGGATCAGATTCTGTCAGGATATGTGTGCAAGCTGGTGATGACGCGCGCCCTGTTCTTATCAGTCGGCCCTGGGCTCGTGGAAGACTGGGGACGGCCAGTGATGATGTCACAAAGAATACTGACATGGCATCAGTCCCAGCCACAACACACAGCTCCCACTGATAAACAGGTGGTTCTCATAAAAGGTGCAGGGGAGCAATGAGTTTAACCCGAGATGAAAAAGAGTTTCAAGAAAATCAAACCATCTGCTCAATTAAAAGTATTAATGTAATTTGTCATCAGTTTAGATTTAGAATAAGAGCCAGGACACCTAGGGGCCATCCAGGACCAGGACTGGATAACACTGGACTAGAGACCAGTCAGGCCAGAGGGACACCACTTCAGTCCTGATGGAACGGAAGAAAGTTTCTGGTTTTCTTCTCACTTGAGTCCTGGATTACTTTATTGAACAAGTGCCTTGTGGAAGCTCACCCTCATAGAAGCTTAATTAGCCTGATTCAGAAGTTCCCAATTCTGGTCACAAGGGACTGTGTCCAACAGATTTTGTAGAGCTCTCTAAATTTCCAGCATTGCAAACAAAACAAAACAAGGAAAGGCTTCAACCTGTCCAATCAGGCAAAAAAAAGAGTAAAATTAGGTGCAAGGTGGGTATATCCTGTATGGGGCAGCAGTCCATTATAGGATAGCCACAAAAGAAGGGAGGGACAATTTAGAGATCATGATTAACCCATCCAGCATGTCTTTAAAATTTGGAAGGAAACCAGATCACCAGGACTCATGTAGACTTGGGTCCATGAGAACATGCAGACTCCACACGAAGGTGTCCCAATCTGAAACTGAACCTCGAACCGGAGGTTACTGTACTATCACGCCATTCTACCACCTCTTGTATGTGCAATTCTATTTAGTTCTTTGGGGTTTTATCCCCTTTACCCAGTTAAGAGTATGTGGGTGTTGTTTTCTATTTAAGAATAAAAGAACAGTTACATTTTTTAACTAAAGATACATTTTCCAAAAACGTAAAAAAACTGAATCATTTAAAAATATTATTTTGTCTCTTGCAAATAAGAATGTTTCCTTCCAAGTAAATTATATGTACATCAATATGTTGTAACATTACATGCAATTAAGACACGTGAAAAAGGGTAGATGAAATCAATATTGAATTATTTATTAGCAATGTAGAGAAAATACAATATATATATTTCATTCATCTCTCAAAAAATAAATAGAAAGGAAAATCTTAATGTTTCAATGTGCGCACAACAGAGCAGCCGGTCACAGGAGCAAGCTAAGTCTCCGCAATAGGGCCACACAAAACAGAAAAAGCTCTCCTCTCTCCTACACATAGATATACTGTATTTTATATATACAAACAACCTTGTTGGTGTGAAAAAATACAAGTGACTCTGAACTGACCACAATGGTAATGGTCCTTTTGTAAGTTTATGCAAACGTTTATCCTTTGTTGTGTTAGTGTTGGTTTTCCAAAGGCCACAAATACAGAAGTAAGCAGTAAATAGGTAAATAAATTCATCTGATTCACTACCACAGGATCACTCCCCCCTTGACCTCAACACTGAAATCCCACAAATCCTACAGAAAGCTCAAGAAGCCAAGTGAGTTGCAGATGTTTTGACACTTGTCTTCCTTGGACAGGTGTCTTTTCCCTGAACAGGTGGAAGCTGTCAGAAAGAATGAGCATCACATGTTTCCATATTTGGAGTTATGCAGGTCTCAGGTGATGGTCTGGATCTGCCGAATGGTCAGGCATTGTGTGATTCAACGCACAGAGATCCGGAGAGCAGGCTAATGCCTCCTAATTGAACAACGCATTGATCCAATTAGGGGCATTCAGAGCTCGGCTGCAATAAAAGCCTGGAAAAAGTAAGGCTGTCCAAGACCAGGACTGGACACCCCACCCTACCCTACTCAGTCCCCCCATCTCCCACTGTGACTCAATACTTCTAATTCACAAGCGTGCAAGGGCTCAATCTTTTAAGTTTCATCAGCAACGATAATCAGTAACTAAAGGTCATTTTGATTAAGCCTTATTCAGGCTATGAAGTGAAGGACAGCAGGGCTGGAAAGAAGATCAGGAAACAAAATCCGGCTGCCAGGGACCAGTGTTTTAGACTCACACATTGTCCTTTGGGCAGTCCAAAGGGCAACTCTTTTTGCTGGTGGTACATTTTGGCTTCACCTCACTTCTGTGGCTGAAAGTAGTGAAGCACTGAAACATCCGCCTATCCCTCTGGACACACTGTCCAGGACCACTCGGTGTCCAGCTTTTGCAGCATCCCACCCAGCAGCTGTCAAAGACCCGTGGCTGGACACCCAACGGAGAAAGACGAAGGAAACAGGGAGCCGAGCAAAGTCAATAAGCTAAAATCCCAAAACACTGTGGTCCTTAAGGACAGGAATTTGGTCCCCCACCCTGCATCATTTCAGAATGAAAACCACGAACAGGAGGCACCAATTAAGTGCTACTTTACACAAAGGGTGGTGGGAGCGTGTGATGAGCTACCCAGCCATGCTGTTAAAGCCGATACCCTGGCTTCTTTCACGAAATAGGTGGATGAGATCCTGGGATCAGTTAACTACTGACTACCCAAGGGAAGAGATAGGCCAATTGGCCTCCTCTCCTTAGTAGCCACGTTCTTATGGATAGTGGGTACATCACTTCAGCATTCCTTCTCTTAGTTAAATACAGAAGAGCAAAAGGAAAAATGTCTGCAGGTGGCTTGTTTCTTGAGTATTCTGTGGACAGTCAGGCTACATAAATGAATGTCAGTGCTGAGGAAACTGAGGGGCCGTGTTCCAGGTTTTCCTGTTGATTCTACTACCTGTGTGCAGCATTCCTATGGGGAACAGCCTCTCAGACTCTATACAGATTTCTCCTACTAGACCAGAATATCAGGAGCAGGATTTTGCATGAAAATATAAATAAACACGTGAAGAAAATACACAATCAATTTGACAGCATTAGAGAATGCTTTGCAACTTTAAACGACTTACAAGGAAAGGAGGCGGCAGTGAGCTGAGGGCGCAGGTCCCTGAAATCTGGACAGTACAAACAGAAATACAGAGTGGGAGATGATGGCAGATCTGCCCCCTCCCCTGCCAGAATTAGATCCCACTCACTCACGGGCTCAGAGCATGCCGAAAGACAGGTCCAGTGTCACGAGAGGATTGGACACCAAGCCTGGGACAAGCGCGGCTCTCCCCACCACTCCTGGGTGTAAATCTGGCCTCCCGCGGACTCCAGCCCACATGTCGCCACTCTGTAAACAGTGGCCAATTCCACTGCACCTCAAGCCCGGGTGCTTGGCTGTGGCACAGCTTCATGCTGTCTAGATTTCAGCAGAGGGGTTGTGACGTCACTTCTGTAAACTCGCTCAGTGCCCCCAGCCCTGTAATATCCGCAGACTGAAGAATCTAATAACCAGCTGCACATTCACAACAATAACTGGCGTGTGGCATTCACCCAGACAAAGCCTGCCATGCTCTCCCTGCTTGTGTGTAGACCCAATACAGCTGCCCCCATCAGATTCCTGCACTGGAGCTTGCTGGGGTTTTAGAAGCTTATGTATAGCCTAGCGCATGGGTGCCCAAGAAGAAAAAGGAGCTATACAGTCCAAACACAGCAGCACAGAAGGCCAAAACTGAAGTTTATATATATGATTGTTTATATACACAGAGCTTTGTCATTTTAAAAAGGAGCAAAACACTGCAGAATGCAGTCCAGATTCCCTGTGGCATAAGCGTTTAACCTTAAAGGCATTTAAACACATGAGCATCTGTACCAGGGCCTTGCACAAACGCCAAAGGCCAAGCTGTCCCAGGCCATGCTGATGTGTTTGTGCCTGCTCCGTTCTGTGCTTGGTGTTGTGTCGTGTGTGCTGTTCATTTTATCAGGCGTGCATTTTTAGTTTCTCCACCCTTTAGAAACGCCCAGAAAATCCCAACAGTCCTCTGCATGCAAGATCAGGCTAAAACAAGCAATGCACACACAAAAGAAGACAGTACTCCTATCGTTACAGAAGTGGGCGATACTGTACAAGGTACAAGAGTGGGCCAACAAAGTGCAATTTTTAAATTTATACATCTTGGTTTATATTTCAAGAGAAGCACAAGCAGTCATCAGAGACCATGAGCTTCTGAATAGCCACATGAATAGCCAGTATGCACAACCGGACATTTTAACTAACCATGTTCCTCCAGCACACAGGACACAGCACCATGGAAATGCCTACAATAAAGTTACAGGGCCCTGAACCCAAACATACAGGAACATGGTGGGCATGCAAACACCACACAGACAGCCAAACTACAAAGCATGAATCGAACCCAGGACTCTGGAACTGTAAGTCAGCTCGCCACCGTGCTACCACAAAGGAAAGAGAAATGAATGACATGCATCTTTCAACCACACTTTCCTGTGTTGCAGGGTCCATTATCTTAGATGACCAGATACCTGTGCTGTACTAGTTTAACTGTACTGGGGTCCCTCTAGGCCATCAAGGTAACAAAAGAGAATCTGGACCAATTAAGCCCAATACAAGGGCCAATTAACTAAATAAGGATGCTGTGTAAATAAAAAAGCAGTTTTCATGGACAAGACTTGGCCAGTTCAGCACTACAGCTTCTTTTATCAGCTGTTTTTTCTGATTTTCATTCATCTTTCCTCAAAACATTTTCCTAATTCTGAACACTCCCATGAGAAAAAGAGAATCACTGTCTTCTTTAGTGGACAACAACAGCAATTAAAAATGTGCCGATGGATTTTTTATTTCTGCCTACATTTGTTGATTGAACTGGCAAAGGGTTTTCCTCAGGTTGATCCTGAAGGAAGACAGAAGTCAAAACGTTTGGTCAACTGAGCTGTTCCCTTTGCTTGGCTAAGAATTGGCAACTGAAGTTACAGATTATTTTTTAAGCAATCCCGAAGAAAAATTAAAATAAAAATCGGTTGTACGGCCCATTACTGTAATTACGTCAAAGCTACTTTGAAAAAAAAATACAGGAAATATACGCCAGTGTGACACTACATCTAAGCAGATAGGAAGCTTTTACGAACACAGGCCAGGGGTGCTTTAGATGCAGGCAAGACTAGAATCTGGGGGTATCATGGATCCCTAAGATCAGCCAGCAGGAGACGATGGAGCAGACAGGAGGATCACTCCCTGTGAGAGCCGAACAGCTGCAAAAAGAAGCTGAAGATATAGATGATGTCCAGGTAAATATTGAGTGTCCCAAATATGTACTCCTCAGGGCTCATAGCATAGCGCCGGTTTCCCATCAGCAGCTGGGTGTCAAACGCCAAGAACTGAGAGAGATGGAGAGAAACAGTCATCAACAGCTAATAATGATATCGTCAGACATAATAATAATTCCTTACGCACTTTTCTGGACACTCCATTCAAAGCACTTTGCAGGTAACGGGGAATCCCACTACCAACACCAAGGTGTAGCACCTACCTAGATGATGCACCAGTCCGCTCACCAGACATCAGGTATCAAAATTTGGCCAGGAGAGTGGGGGTAATACCCCTACTCTTTTCAAGAAAGGCTCTGGGATTTTTAATGACCACAGAGAACTGGACAGTCAGAACAGTTTTAAGTATCATCTGTTTTTTACAGTGCAGTGTCCCCATCATTACACTGGGGCATAAGGACCCACACAGACTGCAGGGTGAGCGCCCCCTGCTGGCCCCATTAACCACTCTTCCAGCAGCAACCTTAGTTTTTCCCAGGAGGTCTCCCCTCGAGGTACACACCAGGCTCACACCTGATGAGCTCCAGTGGGCTGCCAGCTGTGAGCTGCAGGGTGATATGCCTGCTGGCGTTTTGAAACACTCCTCTCCTTGTCACTGCTTAGTAAAACTTTGTGACCCACCATTCAGGCCATTAAAACTCTTTGAATTTGAGATGTGAAACTGAAGAGACAGAGGGGAAACAGGGAGAGGAGACCCAGGACGCTTTATCTAAGATTAAGATCTCTTGAACCGACGGGTGTGGAGCGACGAGGGCACGAGCTTGCGCGGGACTGCGACAGTCACACCTGCATAGCAGGACTTTTCTAACAGTACATTACTGTATATTTATTCACGCTGGCTATTGCATGCAATAGAATTTCTTTTACCATTCTGTTTTAATCTTAAATCTAGACTCAGTCAGGCTTTTCATTGGTGTCTGTCTATTCTCCTTTTTCCTTTTTCTACATATTGTATCTCTTTGCTTCTTTACTTCTCTTTCATGTTATTTTGATTTTATTGTTATCTTTGTTATGTGTTCTTTGTTTTTACCCGGTAAAGTGCCCCAAACACTGTTTGAAGTACATGAGCACTGAAATAAATCCTTGTGATCTTCAAACTTATTTTTGGTGCATGAACTTAAAAAAGTGGTAGAAGAGAGAGTGTTAATGTCATAATACACCTGGAGACCTCCCTCTCACCTCACCTGTGCCCTCTACCTGTCTGCTACTCTGTGCACACTCACCATTGTGAAGAGTATGGCTCCCAGCACAGCGTAGAGGCCGTGCAGCCAGGGCACCTGCAACAGAGCACAGGGTCAGAGAGCGTCAGGGTCAAAGGTCCGGGGTCATCATGTGATCAAAGGGTTAAGATTAGACATAAGGTCAGGGGTTACCAATGAATTACCAATGGACCACTGCTGTCAGCCAAAAGATTAAATCCTCAATAAAGAGGAAGACGTTTAGGGTTTTAGAAGCTTTCACTGTGGGGCTAAGAATTAGGTATAGACAGAGGTTAGGATTTGAGAATAGAGGTGATGTGAAAGTTCAGGATGGGGCTCAGCGGTCATGCTGTGGAGGTGCGTATTGTGGGGGAAGCGGGGATACTCACATATCCAAAGGGGAGGACAATGGAGAGGATGATGCTGCTGAAGAAGAGCACCATCACCAGGACAAAAAGCACCCCCTGACACGAGGTGAAGTCAAACTGCACAGATTGACAGAGAGTGAGAGAGAGAGACGCTTACTGAGAGCTCACACGTTGCACTGAGACACACATGATCCAGCCCCTGAACTAAACGATCACTCAGTCTACCAATTGCAGAAACCTAGGCACTGTCATCCCCTCCCCAAGCACCCTGTGAATTAATTTAGCCAATCACTTGATTAAATGATTAATGGATGCTTAATTATGTGATAGTTCCTGATGGTAAAGACCATTTTAATCAGTAAAGATCATGTGAAAAAAAATACTCCCACAGTAAAGGAATTGAATTGCTAGTCTATACAACCAACTGTAATGCTACACTATGTAACGATAGTAACACACAGACAATACACTACCCCCTGGGGCTTATCAAGTCCAGCCTTCCAGGGGAACAGTCCAGTGGTCATTGTAGGTCTCCTTAAAACATCAACATCTCAATACCTCAAGAAGAGGCACTAACGAGCTCAGTGAATTCTTAATTAAGTACCAGACCCGTTTAACCTTCTAGAGCAGGTCTTTTGCAGCTGATGGTTGAAGGCGGTGGTGCACAACTCCAGTCCAGGGGAGTCACAGTCTCTGCAGGTTTTCTCTGCAATTAATGACCCAATTCAGCTGGCCGTTAGCTTGATTTAACGACTTTAACCCTTTTTCTCCAGCTGTTGATTCTTTGAAAAGACCTGTAAAACCTGAGGGACCTGTAAAACCTGGCTCTTAAGAACTGGAGTTAAGGAGCCCAACAACACCTGCTGGACTGTGAAATTGCAGAAACAGATGCAGAGTGTTTGAATATGTGAGCTCAAACACATATATACTGTAAATACACACAGTCTGGTTGAGCAGCAGTCCCTGTGATGCCTTCTATTTCTCACCTTGGTCTGGAAGCTGAAGATGGTTACAGACAGACAGACCAGGGCAGTGATACCCAGGCACAGTATCACCGATTTGGTGTTGTAGTAGCTGTGGAGACAGGCATAGTGAGACAGCAGTCAGAAACAGCACACAGCATGTTTACTTATGTATC